>NC_133111.1:32828432-34240341 GCF_022965805.1 Primulina eburnea
TCTTTTATTGAAAGTAGCAACTGCAAATATGTTTTATATGAGGATTTCTGAGAACTAAACAAAATAAAATTCAAATATTGTAAATTTTTTGTTATCGTAAGAATTTATGGTTTTTGTTAATAAATTATATATATATATATATATATATATATATATATATATATATATATTTTAGATTATGCATGAATCATCATCTTGTTATCACTGTACACTGTGATAGCTAGTTCAGTCTACACACTTTATATATACAGAGTAGTGCAGATAATATAGATTTATACTACTTCAAATCAAATATGATATATATCACAAAATCTCATTTGAGACCATAAATTTATTGATACGACTTTTCAATTTGAGTCACTCGTGAAAAATATTACTTTTTATTCTGAAAATATTTTTTTATTCTAAATATAGATATAGTTAATCGATCTTCTTATAAATAAATATCTGTGATACCTTCTTATAAGAGTCCTACTCTATATAGGTAAGGTGAATATATATTTCTTGATCCCTAAATTTTTAGCATAATAGCAGGTAAATTATTGGCTCACTGCTGCTTGTGATGTTCTTTTGTCAAAGGGCAATATTAAAAAACTTCATTTTAATAAAAATTAGTCGATTTCAAAAAAAAATAAAAATAAATTAGTCCTGATCTATTGAAATATTTTTTTTTCTCTCTGAAAAACGTTAAATTTTATCAGGAATTACGGATATTGAGATACATTTCCTCCAGATTAAGTTTACAGCGATTGGAGTATACTTGGATCCTCAAATTGTGGACAATTTACATACATGGAAGGGAAAATCTGCTGATGAAATTGAAAAAGATGATGCTTTTTTTGAGGCTATAATTTCAGGTAGTATAAATATGTGATTTTTAGAATAATTTATTTAGCAATATAATATTCGCAGAAAATGAAAAATATATCTGAAAAATACGACGACGAGTTGTAATATCTTATAAAAAAATTTGATGAGTTGTACAATTTATTTTTCAATAAATCAATGCAGCAATTGATAGCTAAAAATAAATATTTCTTAAATAAATTAATATTAAATTAAAATTCACTTTATTTTATATTCTTCAGCTCCAGTAGAAAAATTTATTAGAGTGGTGGTGATCAAGGAGATAAAAGGCTCGCAATATGGAGTTCAACTAGAGAGTGCGGTTAGGGATCGTTTGGCAGCTGTTGATAAATACGAGGAAGAGGAAGAGGAGGCTTTGGAGCAAGTTTTGGCCTTTTTCCAAACCAAGTATTTCAAGAAAGATTCAATCTTGTCTTTTTATTTCTCAGCCACTCCCCCAACTCTTGAGGTACTTACATCTTGCAAATGTTGCCCTTTTCGGGTCAGTTTATCGACGATGTCTTACCTCGTCGACGTTTTGATCTGCTTGCGATGATGACTTTATGTATTAAGTTGTTTGTTATTAATATTCGAAAAATTTTAACAGATGGGATTTTCGTGCGAGGGGAAAGAAGATTCAAAACTCGAGGTGAAGAATGCAAATGTGGTGGAGATGATTCTGAAATGGTACTTGGGAGGGAGCAGGGGACTCTCCCCATCCACTATTTCCTCGTTGGCTAAGACACTTTCCGAAGAGTTGGCAAAATAAGGGTGAACTTGAGATAAAGTATGCTTTTGCTCATTTAATTTAACTAGGTATGGTCACTTCAATTCTTGAGGTGTTTACCCAGACATGGCAGCGGATTACTGTTTCTATTTTTTTTTCCAAGCAATGAAACATGCGTCTACATTTGTATATGTACTTTTTTACACGTTTTATCTATTGTTAAATACATAAAAATAATTAAATCTAAACCAAGATAAAACAATCATCGATTCCTTTTAATGTAATTGACATAGTTAACAACATACGTGGCTAGTTTGAAATGTGTTAATCAAAATTAATTTGTTCGGCTGCGTTTGGTTGGCCGGATTAAGTAGGATAGATTATTTTATCATTTTTTATCCTGTGTTTGGTATGATTTTTTTTTAACCAGTTCAATCCCTCATATAAATTATTAGGTTGTATTACGTGTGATTAAATAATACCTCCTTCTTCCGTAGGATTATTAATTCCTCTTCTATTCCTACTCTCTTTCCAATTTTATCCTTCACCGCTATTGAACCACCTCGGCTACCGGTCGCCGTCGCCGCACCGTCGGACCTTCGCCGGACCGCCACTGCACAGACTTCGCCGGACCGCCGACTCACCGTCGTCGCCGGACCATCGTCGGACTGCCGGACCGTCACCGCCAGAGGGGCAGAACACAAAAAAAAAGAGGGAAGACAATTTTGTCCTTTCATCAAAAATTTCAAAATTATCCTATACTTAAAAATCTTATCAAACATACTACCATATATTACATTTTTACGATAATCATTTTCTTTATCATTTACATACTAATCATTAGTTTATTTTATCCTACAACCCAACGCAGCATTCAAGTACAAATTTTAAAGAAATAAAAAATGGGAAACAAATTCTATCAATGTTAAGTAATTATCGTAAAAAAAATTATTATTTTTTTAAAATTAGTAATGCAATTAAATTTTGTAATTAGATCTGAACCAATTTTTTCTTTACTAAAAAAGATCTATATCAGAAAATAAGTGATTTGACTAAAAGATTTATAGAATCTAACTTACTAAACATTTAGACCTAAATATAAACCTATATAGCAATTAGCAAGTGCAGATGAAGCGGTCGACCTCGACTTGAATACGTAGATATGTGCCCGATCGGGTCGGGTCTTTTATATGGGCCTGACATGAATTTTCCCTTATCTTTTGGGCTGTCCTTCTTTGATGGGAGACCAAATTAGAGAACGAGTTGGGGTGAGGGCTGACAAATTCTAGTTGGGTTCGGGCGTTCGGCACACGGGTGCGAAGCGGTTCCATAAAAATTATACATTCAAGGTCGAAACCGATAGTGTGAGGACATTATCTTTAAAAATAATATCATCTTTATATAATTTATTATGCTATTTTTCAAAAGAATATTTCAACATAATATATACAAATTTATTCAAATTTGCAATCGACTTAGTGTTGAAAAGTTCATAGTATTTTAATATGTTCAGTCCTTTTAAATGAATTAAATGATATTTTTTTTTTAGTTTTTGTAGAACATTTAGTTTTTCGTGATATACCAATTCTTTCAATAATATTAAAAATTCATCAGTTCAAGATATTCAGCAGCAACATCTTCGGCAGACAGCATACATACATATCTGATAATTTACCAAGGTCTACCGACCTAAATAGAAAAGTATTACTGATCATTCCATGAATATTGAAAATATCAGCAATCATTTATTGCTAACTTATTTAATGAAGTATTAATTCAGCAAATCAAATATCAAGGAATGTTCAATATACTATTTAGAGAGCTTATTTTGGGAGTCGGTCAAGCATTAATTTTCGTATAATTTTTTTGAATTACAATGATTGACATATGACATGATGTACGATTATATTTATGGCTTTAGTACGACAGATTTATAGCCGTTCAAATTGTATGGTTAAAAGATCTTCTATAAAAAGCCAATTCGTAGTTCAACAAACTTACTACGCTATCATACAATTAAGAAGCTTTGATGAAAATATGTAAGGTCCTAGATTATATTTGCCGCTAATTTGGCATAAATAAAATAATTATTCAGTTGTGCGGTTGCTTTAGAGCACTATGGTAGATCTTTTGAGTGATTTTGCAGTACCAAGCGGAGATTCCGCTGACGGAGCTCGTGGTTGAGGTTGGATTGTTTGGTCTTGGTTCGTTGGAGTCTCCCGCTAGTCTTTATGGTTGTTTTGTAGTTTGTGTCATGTTTTATTATCCAGTGAGATGTTTTGTGTATCTGTATTGTTATTTGGATTGATTTTTGCTAGTGTGGATTTAATTTATGATGCTTGGGTGCCATGCCGGCTTAGTTGAATTTCCGTATGTGGTATTTATGTCTTGTGCCTGGGCGGCACTTGCATAAGATTGTTTATGATTATCGCAACGCCAGTCTTGAGCCATTTTACTATTTTTTGATGCTTGAGTTTTTCGGGATGCCCTATTTATGGGGAGGTCATGACGAAATTTTTCTAGGCCCTGAATTCCTTTTTTAAAGTATTTTCAATCATATTCCGCTGCAGAATTAAATCATATCATTACTGTTTGATCATTAATTGTCATTAGAGTAAATGAACCTCACAAAATACTTGAAGCATGCTCACAAAAACCTTATAAGATCTTCTTATAGATCATCTTGTGCTGTGTTATACTCACTGTAATCTCAGTATTTATTCTATCGTTTGAGCGAGTTTGTAACTGACAGAAAAAATATTATTGTTTTAAAGTCTGTACAAAGTTTTGAAGAAGAAGATACTAAGAGTTTCAGTAAGAAATGTCAAGTCCTATGAAGTGGGTGTTTACAGGAGCTGTAAATATCAAAGTAAAACATTCTAAAAACAGAAGAAGAGGAGATGTAGAAGGTTTTTATATTTCGAACTTCCATAAACAATTATTATGTTTTATTATTTGTATTGTACACAAAGTATCAATATACTCATTCCGCATTGAATTCAATTGTCTGTTGAAATTTAAAGCTAGGGTCAAGATCAGATTTCTGTTGCTAACATTAGTAGAAGGTCAATTAAATCCAGAAGCGAAGAAAACTGTGAGTTGTTTATTCTCCTTTCTCTAAAGCATCTTCACCGATCCTAACTATTGGTATCGGATTTTCTCGCCCACTGAACCTACACATATATATATCGATGACACCTTTTAGAAAAATCCTCATGTTTTTCAAAGAAGATTATGAAGACTGAAAGATTAGAATTCAAGCTTATGTACCAGCATATGACAATGACATGTCCTAATATATTACTGATGAACCAATCAAAATAATGAAGGCCAATATCGCAATATCCGTTACAGGTGGTGCACGACATATGATAGAAAAGTCACGATAAGAATTGAATACTGATTTAAAAAAAAAAAGACAAATCATTTCATTGTTCATTTATTATAAATAATTATGCGTTATTATTAATATAATAAAAAAAGTTGAATGAATCTGACAAACATAAAAACAAACATGATACAAGATTTTAAAACTAACGATGTGATAAATTTTTATAATTAAAATTAATCATTTTAAAATAAAAATTCCAAATTTAAATCAGATCCATTAATATTTTTTTAGCTGAAAAGCATTCAAAATCTCTTACTCGTGGGATTCTAATTCTTCATCGAATTAAAATTTACCCATGTGATAAATGAATTCAAAAGAGTCACTCATGGCAGCCACAATTGCGTCTACGTACATGACTCTGTCCAAGTACATCCATCTTCAGGATATTTCACATTCATGGCTTAAAATTCATTGTTCTTTTACGTTGGTTTCGGATTTGTTTACGGTCTGAGGGGCTGATCTATGTATATAACATGGACAAATCTCCATCTCAGCAAATGAATGAAATCGGAAATTGCTAAAAATTACGAATAATATATTTATATATATTATTTTAAAAATATTTGAATATTTTATTCAAATTTGGTTGTATTTCATTCCACCTGTCATTTTTTTTTAAAAAAAAAAGAGCTTTCGGCATCACCAACATAATTTCAGAAATACCCTCCCTCTCACGGACTAAAATGAGCCACCAGAGACGACCATTTTCGTAATTTCATTCACCAATTCGACAACTTGCATTGGTCACACGTAAAATACAACAATTTTGTGTCAGAACAACTTAGCCACCCAATCAAGAAACCGAAACTTCCCTCCACCATGGCCCCGGCGACCATCTCCACCGGAGCCGTCACCCCTCTCCTCCCGAAAAGAGACGTCAGTCCACGTAGAAGAGCGGTCCCGGGGGCGGTTTTCAACGTGTCGACGAGCATAATAGGCGCGGGGATCATGTCTATTCCGGCCACCCTCAAGGTCTTAGGAGTTATTCCTGCCTTTTTCATGATCGTCTTGATAGGAATTCTGGTGGACATATCGGTCGAATACATGCTGAGGTTTACGTATTCCGGCGAGTCAACGTCGTACGCCGGATTGATGAAAGAGTCTTTCGGCTGGGTCGGGTCAGTTGCGGTTCAGATTTGTGTGATGATCACGAATCTTGGATGCCTCATCATGTATCTTATAATTATTGGTAAGAATTTAAAGATATTTTAATTGATTTTAGTTTTGCTGTTCGGGAGCATGTAATAATTATGGACGTACAGCTTAGCTAGCACAGATTACTTTATAGATGTAAATACGATCATATGTCACTCGTCAAACGCTAGGCAACTTCTTGTATACTTTCATTTTTATTTTATTTATTTTTTTGAAAAAAAATATAAATATAATCTGTAAATTTTTTAATCCGATGGGCCTGAATTACCAAGTCTTAGAGTGAGAGTGCCTTCTATAATCAAATAGTCAGGTTGATTTAATAGTCAATATTGGTCTAAAATAGATGGCAAATCATGTTTGGATCAATGGTAGCTATTGGAACCGTAGTATCTTATTAATCGCTAAGGTTAATGATGGATCTCATGGTTGATGCATGAGTGTCTCGGGTAGAGTTATCAAAACGGGTTAGATTATTCGAATTGTTCAAACAACCGAAAAAAAAGATTGGTCACGCTAATGTTTTAACAATCTATTTGGAAGTGGACTTAAATGATTTATTCTATTTGGATCCTGAATTAGGTCGGGTTTGGTAGGGTCGGGGTCTCTATAAAATTTATTTCATTAATTTTTATCTAAATTAGTTTTTGTATTTTATCTCCCTATTCTTATTTCTATATCCCGATTTATAGATTTCTCTCCCCCACCTTTCTTCTACGTGGATCTCAAGAAAATCATTTCTTCATGAAATCTGAATAGCACAGACAAAAAATCATCAATAACTTGTGTTTCTTGTACCCATCTCCCTGGTATTTACTGAATTTGGCGCTTAGCCATTTTGCAAGTAAATATCAAATCAAATACAATAAATTTATGAGAGGTGGATAAAAAATGGGTCAATGATTTCAAAGGGTTTGTTCCATCTTTAGTTCTTTTCTTTAATTTTTTTGCTGTTTATTTTGCACATCAAAAGTTTATATTTTATTTACAAACTTCTCTTTTGTTTTAGTTCGAATTGCTGGCTTCTTTTGGGATAAATATTTATGTTGCTTATTATTTAAAAAATATTTTAAATAGTGTGTTTTCTATTAAAGTTTTTTTTTTTGTTTTTTGTTTTTTTTTTTAAATTTTTTTTGGTGTGTTGCCAGCATAAGCGCAACCCGGAGTGAGTTGAATAAGACTGACGTTTACTCCGCCCGTCAATTGGCGGGCCATGCGTATTCTATTGAATGTACTAACTCTACACATGAAAAGGCAAAAGTTTATTCTAGCTCGTCAATTGGCAGGGGCCAGCCGTCTCATGGCGGGTTGTTGCCTCGATTTGACATTCCTGAACAAGATTTTGCAGAGAAGTAGTTTGATCAGCTTAAATGTTCTTGAATGCATTATATCACTATTCTTTGGTGTTCCATAGGCATTGCAGTAGTAACTAATTCTTCTCCTCTCCCTTTCTAACGCACTAAGGTTGGTTATCTAGATTCTAGTCTCTAATTTCTTCACAATGATTCTTGCTTTTTCGCTTCTCTTTACTTTCATGGAATCTTTGTTCTTTTTTTGCATACGAAATTAGGAATTTCGGATGTACAATTGTAAGTTGCCACGCTGCTCTTGTGCTTAATTTTCAATGTAGTGAATGAATTCTTATTCTGTGCTTGTAGTTTTTGCTGGTGGTTTTTCACCCATCTACGGTTTTTCACGTAAATCTTGCTGTTTTTTTTTGGGTTACATTATTGTTTCAAGTCTCATGATCTTCGTAATGCAAGACTTGGGGTTTATTCGGATTCGTGACATTTCTCCATGAACGACTAATTATGTTAAGGCCGATAATAATAACAATACTGTGAATAAAAAAGAAATCAAAGCTAGAAAATGATGATAATATTACCATAAGGAAAAAAATTCCAATGTTGATTATATTTGATCTTAACAATCTGATTGTCCTTATGATCAGGGGACGTACTCTCTGGTAAAGGGCCGGAGCATTTAGGAGTTTTGCGGGAATGGTTTGGCATTCAATGGTGGAATACGCGGGCTGTTGCTCTCCTCTGCATAGTTGTTTTTGTTATGCTCCCACTCGTATTGTATCGTCGTGTAGGTTCGTATAAAGTTGAAGCTCTAGTCATATTTCTAGCATAATAAGGGCTTCTTTCGTGTTGAATTATATTTGTGTTTGCAGAATCATTGTGGCTGAGTTCAGCAGTGTCGGTTTTCCTAGCAGTTCTGTTTGTTGGCATATGCTCGGCTATGGCGATTAGTGCGATAATTCGAGGTGAAATTAAGAGTCCAAGAATCCTACCCAAACTGGATAATGGAGCTTCCTTTTTCAATCTTTTCACAGCTGTTCCTGTCATTGTCACAGCTTTCACGTTTCACTTCAATGGTAATAAAGATACAACTATTCTAGATCTGATATGGATCTGTTTGTGTATCTGTTTTCGGATGGAAGCATGTAATATATAAATATATGGAAGAAATGAGAAACGTGGTCTGTCCATATTTTTATATAAGTTTTGTATGTCTAGTTCGTTCACCATTTTAACTCCTACTAATGGATTTCATGAAGTTCACGCCATCGGAATCGAGCTCGGAAGACCTGCAGACATGATCCTTGCTGTGAAAATATCACTCATACTTTGTGCAGTCATCTACTTTGCCATTGGCATTTTTGGGTACCTTCTGTTCGGGGATTCGACCATGGATGACATACTCGTGAATTTCAATCAAACATCTGCAGGTTCAACGATCAGCTCGTTGATGTGTGATATAATACGACTAAGTTATGCACTCCATTTGGTTCTTGTGTTCCCTCTGCTGAACTTTTCACTAAGGGCAAATATTGACGAGTTTCTGTTCTCCAAAAGGCCTGTTTTGGCAGTGGATACCAAAAGATTCGTGTTCCTTACTCTTGCCTTGTTAGTTGTGATCTACATTTTGTCCATAACGATTCCTAGTATTTCATATATTTTCCAGTTCATGGGGTCGACTTCAGCTGTCTGCCTTGCCTTCATCTTCCCCGGTGCAATCGCCTTAAGGTATCGAACCTATCACGATCTATAGAAACACACCATATTTAACACATTCAACCCCCACTCCCCGAAAAGGGTCTTTTTCTATAATTGTTTATCATGTTAGATCTATGTGAAACACAAAGATATCATCAGATGTAGCATAAAAAAAAAAAAACTACTAAAAACAGATTCTTTTTACCTTGAACAGAGACATTCATGGGATATCTTCAAGAAGAGACAAGATAATAGCAGTATCGATGATAGCTCTTGCAGTAGTTACAAGCAGCATAGCTATTTCTACCAATATATACAAGATGATTGTAAATAGTTCATAATATATATGCTTTGTAATTTCTCCTTGGGTTTGAGTTTTAGATAGGGGTTGATGAAGTTTGTGATGTACGATGAACTTGTACCATGAAAAATACATCTAGGATTTTGATGGGGCTTGAGGCTTAGTTTTGGAAAACATTTTTTCACCAAGTATTGTCATTTTTTGTAATTAAGATAGAAGCTTTAATCCTAACAATAACACTAGTACGTGTTGCCTTATAGCATGAAGGAGGAATTTCTGGATCTCATTTGTGAGATTATGGAAAATGCAAGTCACCATTTTCGCAGATACGAGGAAACAATTGTTGCCTAGGAATCTATTTCATGTATAATTACAAGCAGTGACACAATGAACACAATCAATCCCGGGATAGATTCTAGCTTCAAAGATCACTTTGCCCAAGTTTCCCACAATTTGAACCTCTGCTTTACCTGAGCCATGGCAAGAAAAACATTAACATTATTTTAAACCGAACTCTTTATGTCTAAAAGTTTAGTGTTTTTTCCATACCTCGGCATATCGATCATGCATGGTGTAACTTTCATAAACTTTAAAAGATCGAGACCTGTAGCTTCCAACTACACGAAAATCGCAATTTTGTGCGGCAAGATTTGAAGCCGAGAACACTTGAAGTTGTGTTTTGAGCCGGGAAGGACTTGTCTGCTGCACTACTGTATACATAAGATTGATTCCATCCAAGCTATCTCCACGATGAACTATCCATTCTTGGTGCCATGAAACCTTCTAAAACACGTCAAGAACTGCATATTTGTAACTGCAGCTTTCAGTTCTTGAATCCAAGAGGCAAGATTTTGATCATATCCAGAAACGAGTTATTTATTCTCAAGTATTTCGATAAAAAATGATATTTATTAGTCGATTATCCGGTTTACACTTGTTAATAATAGGGTTGATGCTGCATCACGTCAAGTCTTTCCTATTCACGTATTAGTTATAATTATTTCCGACATAAAATCTATGTAAACATGAACATGTTGCATGAAACGTTCGATGATTGCCCCAAGGCCAAATCCAATTACCCCAAGTTGATTTGAGGTCGTGGGGGTCGACAGTTGGATCAGTGCCCGAAGGGCCTACATCGATTTTTCATACATTGCATAATGCAATACAATATACTTGAAATTTTGAAATTGCATATGTTTGCTAGTAAATTCGATCTTTTTCTTCACAGTCAAATCTACAAGGTATGGAAAAGCAAAACCCCTTCCCTACAATACATATACATATATATATATATATATATATATATATATATATAATATTTATCTTAAATAACTGTATTTCTCATGAGAACATAAATGAGTGGAGAACTTTCAAGATTTAGTAACTTGCGTTGTTTATGGTAATATATTGTGCCATGTATTATATATAATTTGGTTTATGGTAATACCCCATAAGAGGCCGAGTCATAGATGACCCGAGAAACTAAATAGATACCCCAAATAAAAGTCAATATACAAAATGCTATCTTCAGCAGCTGGACAGGTGAATGCCCGGGATGTCTTCTCCCCGGGCTACCATACGCTCGGGCTCTCATACAAGCTACCGGGAACTTTATACCGGGGCTACCTAGAGAAGCGCACCATACTCGAGTGTATCAGTATGGGCTACCTAGTGTTTTGCAATCATTACTATCAGAACTACATGAGTTTGGAGTGTCAGGGAAGTCATCAGAAGCATGGTATGGGCAGCCGCCTTACCATACTTAGCAGGTGGGCACTAAAAACTAGGTAATCATGAGATTTCTTCCTATAAATAGCAAGTATACTGCTCATCACATATTCTGAAAGCAATCATGTATATTCACACATATACAACCATTTTACCCTTCTTCTTCACTTGCTGACTTAAGCATCAGAGTGGCTACGTCGGACACTCTTCTGACGCTCATTCACGAGTTCATCTTCTTGTTGGCAGGTTACGTTGGAAGCCATAGCTTACAGATATATTTTCATAAAAAATATATCCCTTGCTCATTTCCTTAAATACCCCATTTATATCGTCACCTGGTGGATTACCCCGACTCAGCTCACCCGATTCACTCTGGTTGACATCATTGGCGCTGTCTATGGGAAATTGAGCTCAAGATGTTGTTGATATGGCTGCTACCAGAAGAATTAATAAAGATACTTCCCGGGTTCCAGGAGATGATGCGTTTGTCTCTTGACAAGGCGGTCTTCCGCCCACAGGACCTTCACTTGTCATTACTTTATCCACGGAGGAGTTGGCTCGGATTATATCCAATGCGGTGGAGAAAGGTGTGGCCTAAAGAGACCTTCTCATCATGTTACACATCCGGGAGGAGAGCAAGAGAGAGAACATGAAGTAGGGGAGGAGGAAACGAGGATGGAAGAAAGAGAATCTAGTGCTAGGTCCAAATTCCCGACTGTGGCAGAGGAGTTGCAAGAATTAAGGCAAAAGATGAGAGTGTTGGAGGGGCAGATGGAGAGTCGAAGTCATTCTCGGGTAATCCTCTAAGGATGCCCATTTGCTGAAGCTATTGTCCGAGAACCTCTTCCCGGGAACTTTAAGGCTGCCAAAGTCAAGGATTATGATGACAATGCAGACCCCGAGGAATATTTGGCCAGGTTCGAGAATATGGCCATGTTGCACTGTTATGCTGACAGGATCAAGTGCAAAGTGTTCTTGACCACCTTGGTTGGCTTGGCTCAGAGGTGGTTTGAGGGATTGGCACCTCAGAGTATCCATTCTTTTGAGGATTTTCAGAAGGTCTTTCTGCACCATTTTAGTACCAGTAAGAAGTACAAAAAGACTGCATTTAGTCTTTTTGAAGTCAAACAAAACCCGGAAGAGAGTCTGAGGGCTTATATCCGAGGGTTTAATAGAGTTGCTTTGGATGTCCCCTCTCGCGCCCCCGAGACTAAGACTACTACATTCACTCAGAGGCTGAGGGTGGGTGAATTTTTTCGGCCAATAACGAAGAAGACTCCCGGGGATTTTGAAGATATGCTAGTCCGGGCAAAAAAGTATATTAATATGGAGGAGACACGGAAACAAAAGAGGGAAACGCTGAAGAGAGAGAGAGGGGAGACCGGGCACCTAGACCGAAGGAGAGAGGATCGAGGAGAGGAAACCCGAGGCATTTTTCTCATCATGTGCCTTTGAAAATTTCCTGGGACAGGGAGGTCCAAAAATGCAGTAGGGATTTGCTTCCATCTCAACAATTTACCAAGCCTGAGAAGAAGAGATTTTGTACCCTTCACAAAGTGTGTTACCAAAACACAGAGAACTGCAAAATGTTAAAGAGAGATTATGTCCCACCAGCTGTCTAGGGACATAATCAACCAAGCAAGAAGCCGAGATTTCCACCTTGGGCAGCTCGGTCCCAGTGCCAGGGAAGATTCGAGAAGTTCCACGAGGGGGAGAATAAATTTGGAGCCCGAAAGGAAGAAGTCTTCACCCCCTGTCTTGGGGATAATTAAAATGATTTATAAAGGATCTACTGATGGAGACTCCAATTGGGCTCGGAAGTCCACGAGTAGGAAGGATTGTATGGAAGTGTATGGAGTGTGGAGAAATGTAGTTATTAGATTTGGCTCGGAGGATCTTAAAGGTGTCAATCTCCTCCACAATGATTCCCTGATAATTCATGCCAGGGTAGCAAATTATGACATCATGAAGGTCTATGTTGACTCGGGAAGCTCTGTAAATGTCATTTTCAAAGAGGCCCTCACGCAAATGGATTCACATGGGTACCAATTGGAGACAGTGGAGACAACACTTTATGGCTTTGCTGGCCATACTGTTTATCCGAAGTGGGAGATTGTCCTGCCCTTAACTTTGGGCACTCGGGGGATGAGGACGACTGTGATGACCACTTTCACCATTGTGGATGCCCCATCATCTTATAATATCATCCTAGGGCGGCCGACCATGAATGAGCTAAGGGCCATAGCATCCACCTACCACCTACCACCTACCACTAAAAGATTAAGTTCCTGATGGGAAGCCAAGTAGGTGAAGTCCGGGGAGATCAACATTCTTCCTGGAAATGTTATGTAGAAGCTGTCCGGGTGGACCAGAAGAGAGCAAGGAAGGAGAGAAAGAGACCAAGTGGTTGTGAAGAGGTGGAGAGTGTAGTCGGGAAGGGGGAAGTCCAATCTGTGCCAGAGGAAGAGCAGGAGGTGGTGAAAATTGGACCAGACAAAGATATCCGGGTGGCTCGGGACCTTGACTCATCCACCCCGGTCAGTTTCTTGTTTAAAAAATAATGTTGATGTTTTTGACTGGTCCCAGCAGGATTTGATAAGGATCTCACTCCTGATAGCTGAGCATCACTTGAACATCCTCCCGGGATCTAAACCTGTGAAGCAGAAGAAGAGACGTTTTGTTTTAGAGACGGAAAAAGTAATTGATGTACATGTTCAAGATTGCTGAAATCCGGTCACATTCGGGAAATAAAATTTCATACCTGGCTCTCGAATGTGGTGATTGTACCAAAATCTACCGGGAAGTGGAGGATGTGTGTTGATTTCAGAAATCTCAACAAGACATACCCCAAAAACCATTATCCCCTGCCCAGAATTGATCAGTTGGTAGATTCCACCTCTGGCTATGAACTGCTTAGTTTCATGGATGCTTACCAGGGGTATCATCAAATTCCCCTGGCCAAGAATGATCAAGATAAGGCCAGCTTCATCACTTTCGGAGGCACATTTCGCTATGTTTTCATGCCTTTCGGGTTGAAGAATGCCAATGCCACATATCAGCATCTAATGAACAATGTATTTGAGAAGCAGATGGGAAGAAATATATAGGTGTATGTGGATGAAATATTGGGCAAGTCCAGGGAGGTTT
Organism: Primulina eburnea; assembly: GCF_022965805.1. Taxonomy (NCBI): domain Eukaryota; kingdom Viridiplantae; phylum Streptophyta; class Magnoliopsida; order Lamiales; family Gesneriaceae; genus Primulina; species Primulina eburnea. The sequence goes on from NC_133111.1 coordinate 32,842,730, forward strand.
TTGGTTTCATCTCTAACTTATAAAAGAATTTCGCCACTCTGATGCAGTATGAAATTAAGCTCAATCTAGCCAAATGCATCTTTGGCGTAAAGAGTGGTAAATTTTTGGGTTTTATGGTCACTGGCCGGGGAATCGAGGTGAATATAGAGAAATTCAAATCAGTGTTAAACATGTCGTCCCCTCGATCTGTCCGGGAAGTGTAGAAATTGACCTAGAGTGCTTCTTTTTCCCGGTTCATATCCCGTTCAGCACATCAGAGTTATCCATTTTTTCAGGTTCTTAGGAAGGCACAAAATTTTGGATGGGATGAGAAGTGTGAACATGCCTTCCAAGACCTTAAAAGTCATATGGCATAGCTTCATATCTTAGAGAATCCAGAGCTCAGGGAGAAATTATTTATCTATCTATCCACTATGGAGTATGCTGTCAGCTCGGTACTTGTGAAGGAAGAGGGTTCTGACAGAAGCCTGTCTACTATGTCAAGCATGCTCTTAGGGGCCCCGAGTGTGGGGACCCGGGCTCTAACTCTTTTCTTTGGGATTCAATGGATCGTTAATATAAAAAGTGGGTAAAAATTTTTTGCTTTTAACATTCATTTACATGAAAGCTAAACAAGAGGAGTCTATGTTATTTAACAACATAACGTACAAACATAAGGTACAACATGTCTTGTTCCATCCATTCTCAACAACTAGTAATTAAATACAGTACATGTCAAAAGTACAACTATTAGTTCTTCTGCTATGCCCGAGATCACCACGCTATGTCCATCTCTCATCCTCTGTGTGACCCAGATCCTGCCCCACCTGTTGTTATGTATACATACAAACATAACAACAGTCGGAAACTCCGGTGAGAACAAATCCCAGTATAAACATGTATACATGCATATAATCAATCTAAAACATGAAACATGCTATTATGAATAACATCCATACAAACATGCAATGCGAATCAAATCATGTCTGGACTCGACTCGACTATAACTCTAGGGATCCCGGTGTGAATAAGACGTCAATGGCTGTCACCTACCCTCCCACTCGGGGTGACTGTACGTCTTATTCCTAGACTTCGGTCTGAGCTGTATCAACGACTGCAATAGGAGTCAGGGCTGCTCCTAAGCTGAGATACACCGAACATCTAGATATTTGACAATGGTTGTCAACGGCTCTCCTACCTTAAATGCAATGAATATCAATCTGTAAACAAAGCATGCTCATATTCATATCTGAATATCACAATAATCTTATATGCTTGAATACAATTCTATAATCAAAGCATAATCATGTTACAAGATTTGAATATAATTCTATAAACAATTCATAAACATGTTACCATATATACAATAATTCTAGTATGTGATTTTGGTTGGGAACTCAAATGATATCTTATTTGAGTTGTGGCTTCCCAAACAAACATGGCTTATACCTTTCTTGTCGTAGGGATCAATCGAAGTCTCGAAGTCGATATCAAGTCTGTCAATCAAATCTGAAAGAGATACATTGATACACGTTCTATCAATTCCTATCCCATTCAACACATCTATGAATTAATAATCTATCTTAATATCATTCGACGGCATAACAACGTAGTCTTTCGATACTGATCAACTCATCTTTCAGAAATCAATTATCATCACTCAAAATCCACCATAATATCAATCTAGAACACCATAAATCAGCACCATCTATTCTTAACATGCTGAAATTCATAAGAATCGCATATGACATCCCATACTCGATCCGTTTACCTTTATATGTTGTCCATAATCTCAAGAACACATATCTATAAACATAATACAATTCCCCCAATCTCCATGTCTTAAATCATGTAGGAAATGAATGAAAGTTACATCCTCTTAAAGCCCTCAATGAGAGAAACAAGAATCTCAACTCGAAATGCAATTCGGATGGTTAAATCATGAATTACCTTACTTCAAAGCCTTGAAGAAATTGAAGGATTCTTAGAGTTCTCTCGGTTCTTCAGCTGCTGAAATGAGGAAGGATGAATCAGCACAATTCTATATATATACCATGCCATGTGTCACGTTAAGAAGAAGGGGTGGACTTCTCGCATGCAGCACCGCGGGTGCGGTCACGTTAGCACCGCGGGTGCGCTATGCTCTCGGCAACCCTATCATTTTCACAAAATAGCGACCGCGGGTGCAGTCTTTGCAAGACCGCGGGTGCGGTGATGCTACGGATAAAATTGCCAACTTTCTGTCCATGCACCGCGGGTGCGGTGTTTCCTAGCACGGCAGGTGCGGTGTGGCTTCGGCCAGGCTCATTCAAAATTCCATAATTCATGAAATATTTGATATTTTCATCTTATGACATGCATTCTCATATCCTCCGATTATCATTTTAATGAAAACTAATAATCTCGAGCCTTACATTTCTCCCCCTCTAAGTAATGATTTCTCCCTCGAAATCGTAGGCAATTATCGAACATACATGACAAGTAATATAATCAATACTGAACATTTACTTACTTCATGTAAATAGTTCGGGATGTTTCTGTCGCATATCTGATTCTGTTTCCCAAGTCGCTTCTTCGATGCCATGACGACTCCATTGGACTTTCACTAGAGAATAATCTTCGTTCTGAGCTTCTTTTCCTTCCGATCAAGAATCTGTATCGGTTGCTCAATATAGCTCAGGGTCTGATCAAGTTCCACTTCGTCAGGCTGAATGACATGGGAAATATCTGGCATATACTGGAAATCTTTAGAAATACTCGGTCTCCTTGCTCGAATACCAACGGTCTACATCTGACATTGGCGTATTTGGCTTGCCTATCTTGTGCCGTCTTCATTCTCTTCTGAATGAATTTCACCTTCTCAGTCATGTCACGAATCATATCTGGCCCAAGTTCTGGTACCTCTGAGACGTCATCCCAGTACAGTGGAGATCTGCACTTCTTGCCATATAAAGCTTCAAACGGTGCCATCTCAATGCTTGTCTGATAGCTATTATTATAAGAAAATTCACAAAGAGGTAGATAATCTTGCCAACTAGTGCCAAAATCTAGCACTACGGCTCTCAACATATCCTCTAAAGTCTGGATAGTCCGCTCTGACTGTCCGTCTGTCTGAGGATGATACACAGTACTCAGGTGTAATGTCGTACCTAAGGCCTGCTGTAAAATGTGCCAGAAGTGTGAAGTGAATCGTGGATCACGATCTGATACGATAGATTTCGGCACACCATATAATCTGACTACCTCTCGGACATATATCTCCGCCATTTGATCATGTCGATACGTCATTCTGTACGGAATAAAGCAAGCTGATTTGGTCAGTCTGTCAATAATGACCCAAATCACATCACATCCTTTAGATGATCGAGGTAACTTCGTCACGAAATCCATGGAAATGTGATCCCATTTCCATTCTGGAATGGCTAAACTCTGAAGTAAACCTCCAGGCTTCTTCCTCTCAGCCTTCACTTGCTGGCAATTCAAGCATTTTGACACAAATTCGGCGATATCTGACTTCATTTGGTTCCACCAAAACTGTGTTTTCAAGTCATTGTACATCTTTCGGCCACCAGGATGAATGCTAAACCGACTACAGTGTGCTTCTGATAGAATCTGATGTCTCAAGTCTGAAACATCTGGCACTACAAGGCGGTTATTCACATACAGCACATGATCACGTACCTGATATTCTGATAAATGCCCTGATCTGACCATTTGAATCGATCTTTGCACATTCTGATCGGTTCGTTGAGCTTCTTTGATCCTCATGATTAAATCAGGCTCAACTCGAATAGCAGCAAGTTGTAGTGGCCTACTCTTTGTAGCAAATTCTAATCCAGACAAACAACAGTTTTCAACTAGCTTTGTAACACCTATCGTTGATAAGGATAAGGAGCAAATCTTTCGACTTAAGGCGTCTGCTGCTGCATTTGACTTCCCTGGATAATATTTGATCTCGCAATCAAAGTCTTTTAACAAATCAAGCCATCTACGCTGCCTCATGTTCAACTCCGACTGAGAAAACAAGTATTTTAGGCTTTTATGGTCTGAATAGATATCAAATTTCTCGCCATAAAGATAATGACGCCAGATCTTTAGTGCAAATACGATAGCCGCCAATTCAAGATCATGAATGGGGTATCGAGTCTCGTGAGTCTTCAACTGTCTTGAGGCATATGCGACCACATGACCTCGCTGCATAAGAACACATCCCAAACCTCTGTGAGAGGCATCACAATATACAACGAAATCACCCGTACCTGAAGGAATCATCAAGACAGGTGCACTGGTCAGCCTCTTCTTCAATTCTAGAAAGCTAGACTCACACTCCTCAGACCATAGGAATGGCGCATTCTTCTGTGTCAATTGTGTAATTGGCTTCGCAATACGGGAGAAATCTTGGATGAATCGTCTATAGTATCCTGCTAGACCCATGAAACTGCGTATCTCTGGCACAGAAGTCGGTCTCGGCCAACTGATCACAGCTTCTACTTTACTCGGATCTACAGAAATACCATCTCCAGATATGATATGTCCCAAAAAGACAACTCGATTCAACCAAAATTCACACTTTGACAATTTGGCATACAATCTCTCATTTCTCAGTGTCTGCAACACAATTCTGAGATGCTCTGCATGCTCATTCCTGTTCTTAGAATACACCAGAATATCATCGATAAAGACAATCACAAAATCATCCAAATACCTCTGAAAGATTTGATTCATCAAGCCCATAAATACCGCTGGAGCATTGGTTAAACCAAAAGGCATGACAATGAATTCGTAATATCCATACCGGGTTCGAAATGCTGTCTTTGGTATGTCTACATCTCGAACTCTGAGCTGATGATATCCGGATCGCAAATCAATCTTAGAATAAACAGAGGATCCCTGCAACTGATCAAATAAATCATCGATCCTAGGCAATGGATATTTATTCTTTATCGTGGCCTTATTCAGTTGCCTGTAATCGATACACAACCGCATCGATCCATCTTTCTTTCGCACAAAAAGTACTGGAGCGCCCCAAGGAGATACACTAGGTCTGATATATCCCTTGGCTAGCAGATCTTCCAACTGTGCTTTCAATTCTTTCAACTCTATCGGCGCCATCCTATACGGAGCTCTCGAAATAGGAGTGGTACCTGGAATCAAATCAATACTAAAATCTACCTCTCGCACTGGAGGTAACCCTGGAATCTCCTCTGGAAACACATCTGCAAATTCTCGTACTACTGGCAAGTCTGCCAATGTCGGGCTCGATTTCTGTACATCTACAACATACACAAGGAACCCATCTGCTCCTTTCTGCAACAACTTATTCATAGTCAAAGCCGAAATCAAGGGAATCCGAGATCTGGAACCCTTACTGTAGAATTTCCACTCTTCTGCCATTTCTGGTCTGAATCTGACAATCTTGTGGAAACAATCCACGGTGGCTCTGTACTTTGTTAACATGTCAATACCAACAATGCAATCAAAATCATCTAACCCAAGTACTATGCAATCTAGCTCAATTTCATGACCTTCAAACTGTAAGATGCAATGTCTAACCGTAGTCACCGATATCAAACCACTTCCTAACGGAGAAGTAATAGACACGTCATCTAACAAAGACTCAACAGGCAAGGAATGCAATAATGCAAATCGTTCTGATATGAATGTATGCGATGCACCCGTATCTATCAATATATAAGCATGATAACCGCAAAGGAAACAGTTACCTGCAATGACATCATCTGGGGCATCCTGTTCTTGCTCCTCTGTCAACGCAAACACCTGAGCCTGTTGTCGGGTCTGCTGACTCCCGGTATGACCACCTCTGGCTCGAGGCTGGGTCTGTGCAGGTGGCGGCTGAAAGGAGTGAACAGATAAAACTTGCCTCTCGGGCTGAGCTACGGATTCTGATGACCCTGTACCCTGAAATCTCGCTGTACCACTTCTCTGAGGACAGACCTTGGCATAATGCCCCGGTTGCTTGCATATGTTACATCTGCCCACTACACCCTGACACTGTTCTGTGGCATGCTTACCTCCACAAGTACTGCAATATCCACTTGTCACCTCTAAACTCTGGCCAGGACCTCTCTGTCTTGACCCGCTGGAGCTTGACGAACTGCTCCCTGCCCTCTTAAACTGTTTGCCCTTAGCTTTCAGTTGATATTTTCGTCCGCTGCTACTACCACCGCTATCAAATCTTGAAGAAGGTTGTACTGGAGGTAGTGGTGGTCTCGGACTCGGAGCAACATACGGAACACTCCGTTGCCTAAGCAATCCTGCTTCTGCTCCTTTGGCACGGTTCAAGGCTTCAGCGAAGTTATTGGGTCTCCCAGTATTTACCAATGTAAAGACATCAGGATTTAAGCCGTTTATAAACTGATCTGCCACGGCCTCGTCATTACCTGAAACGTGATGTGCAAAGCGAAGCAAGGAAGAAAATTTAGCAACGTACTCTTCAATGTTTAATTGCCCTTGCCTCAGGTTTGCAAATTCAGCGCCTTTATCTTTACGGTAGGATACAGGAAAGAATCGCTGATAAAACTCTGTCTTGAACACCTTCAGGTAATCTCTGTGCCACGCTGCTCTAATGCTCTTTTAATATTCAACCACCAATACTTAGCCACGTCTTGCAGTTGATGGCCAATGAGTTTCACTCGTTTCTCATCACTATATTCCAGAGACTCGAATAACATCTCGATATCTTCCAACCAGCTTTCACATTCAATTGCATTTTCTGTACCCTTTAAGGTCGGTGGTCGAAAAGACTGGAATCGCTTTAATAGAGTCTCCATAGGCGTAGCAGTAACATCCATCGTATCACCAGATGTGCTACCCTGTTCTGGTGGTCGTAAAGGAACATCTGCTCTTCTAGGAGGCATGTATATGCTATTCAAACAGTTTAGTATACAATCTATACCAACTGTCTCAGCCCTCCTCTGATCATTTACCTCTGATCCAGAATCGGTTCTGATTCAGTCTTAACCAATACATGCTGCAATCAAATCAGATAACACAACACGTAATAGGGAAAGCAATAAATCATGCTAGCATATCAAAAGCAAGGAGGAAGACTCGATCTACCCCGCTCATTCAATTCTATCTCAATCTACAGAACATACGGCTCTGATACCACCTGTTGTGGGGACCCGGGCTCTAACTCTTTTCTTTGGGATTCAATGGATCGTTAATATAAAAAGTGGGTAAAAATTTTTTGCTTTTAACATTCATTTACATGAAAGCTAAACAAGAGGAGTCTATGTTATTTAACAACATAACGTACAAACATAAGGTACAACATGTCTTGTTCCATCCATTCTCAACAACTAGTAATTAAATACAGTACATGTCAAAAGTACAACTACTAGTTCTTCTGCTATGCCCGAGATCACCACGCTATGTCCATCTCTCATCTTTTGTGTGACCCAGATCCTGCCCCACCTGTTGTTATGCACACATACAAACATAACAACAACTGGAAACTCCGGTGAGAAAAAATCCCATGTTATACATGCATATAATCAATCTAAAACATGAAACATGCTATTATGAATAACATCCATACAAACATGCAATGCGAATCAAATCATGTCTGGACTCGACTCGACTATAACTCTAGGGATCTCGGTGTGAATAAGACGTCAATGGCTGTCACCTACCCTCCCACTCGGGGTGACTGTACGTCTTATTCCTAGACTTCGGTCTGAGCTATATCAACGACTGCAATAGGAGTCAGGGCTGCTCCTAAGCTGAGATACACCGAACATCTAGATATTTGACAATGGCTGTCAACGTCTCTCCTATCTTAAATGCAATGAATATCAATCTGTAAACAAAGCATGCTCATATTCATATCTGAATATCACAATAATCTTATATGCTTGAATACAATTCTATAATCAAAGCATAATCATGTTACAAGATTTGAATTGAATATAATTCTATAAACAATTCATAAACATGTTACCATATATACAATAATTCTAGTATGTGATTTTGGTTGGGAACTCAAATGATATCTTATTTGAGTTGTGGCTTCCCAAACAAACATGGCTTATACCTTTCTTGTCGTAGGGATCAATCGAAGTCTCGAAGTCGATATCAAGTCTGTCAATCAAATCTGAAAGAGATACATTGATACACGTTCTATCAATTCCTATCCCATTCAACACATCTATGAATTAATAATCTATCTTAATATCATTCGACGACATAACAACGTAGTCTTTCGATACTGATCAACTCATCTTTCAGAAATCAATTATCATCACTCAAAATCCACCATAATATCAATCTAGAACACCATAAATCAGCACCATCTATTCTTAACATGCTGAAATTCATAAGAATCGCATATGAAATCCCATACTCGATCCGTTTACCTTTATATGTTGTCCATAATCTCAAGAACACATATCTATAAACATAATACAATTCCCCCAATCTCCATGTCTTAAATCATGTAGGAAATGAATGAAAGTTACATCCTCTTAAAGCCCTCAATGAGAGAAACAAGAATCTCAACTCGAAATGCAATTCGGATGGTTAAATCATGAATTACCTTACTTCAAAGCCTTGAAGAAATTGAAGGATTCTTAGAGTTCTTTCGGTTCTTCAGCTGCTGAAATGAGGAAGGATGAATCAGCACAATTCTATATATATACCATGCCATGTGTCACGTTAAGAAGAAAGGGTGGACTTCTCGCATGCAGCACCGCGGGTGCGGTCACGTTAGCACCGCGGGTGCGCTATGCTCTCGGAAACCCTATCATTTTCACAAAATAGCGACCGCGGGTGCGGTCTCCGCAAGACCGCGGGTGCGGTCCTTCTGCACCGCGGGTGCGGTGATGCTACGGATAAAATTGCCAACTTTCTGTCCATGCACCGCGGGTGCGGTGTTTCCTAGCACTGCAGGTGCGGTGTGGCTTCGGCCAGGCTCATTCAAAATTCCATAATTCATGAAATATTTGATACTTTCATCTTATGACATGCATTCTCATATCCTCCGAGTATCATTTTAATGAAAACTAATAATCTCGAGCCTTACACCGAGCTTCGACATAGTGAAGTGGAAAAGATAGTTTTGGATGTTGTTGTGACTGCATGGAAACTGCGATCTTATCTCTCGTAGCATCAGATTATTGTGCTTACTAATAGTCTTCTCGGGAGGATTATGACTCATTTATAAGTTTCCGGGAGACTGATCAAACGGACAGTCGAGCTGGGAAAGTATGACATTGATTATAGGCCCCAGGTTTCCATCAAATCGCATGCCTTGACAGATTTCTTATCAGAGATGGTTCAGCCTGATGAAGGGTAAGTCTGGAGGGTATTTGTGGATGGGGCGTCTAGCCTTTTCGGATGTGGGGTGGGAGTAGTTACAATAGCTCTCCCCAGAGAGAAGATTAAACTGGCATTAAGAATTGACTCCCGGGTGACAAAAAATTAAGCAGAGTATGAGGCTGTTCTTGCCAGTATTCGAGCTATCCGAGAAATTGGAGCTTCCCGGATCATTTTATATTCTGATTCACAATTGATTACACAACATATAAAGGGCATTTATGAGGCAAAGGATAATAGGATGCTTAAATATCTAAAGTTCATCAAATCCCAGGCAGAAGTTTTTATGGATTGGAGTATTGAGCGGATACCTCGGGACGAGAATGGGGAAGCAAATGATTTGGAAAATATGGCCGCCTCTTTATCAGAAGTCAATACCCGAGAAGTGTTGCATGTTTCTCGGCTAATCCTCTCCACGGAAGAAGAGACATTGCTAGCACCAGAGGATTCGTGGATGACACCCTGATTAAGTTCATTGTACACAATGAATTACCTGAAGATAAGGTTCAAGCTCAGAAAATCAAGAGACAAGCTCCCAGGTTTGTTCTCTTAAATAATATCTTGTATAGAAGATCATTTCAGGGACCTCTATTAAAGTGCTTATCTATGGGAGATGTGGATTATGTCTTCCGGGAGATTCACGAAGGGTATTGCGGAGAGCAACTCGGAGGAATAGCATTAGCCCGGAAGGCAATTCTTGTCGAATTTTTGTGGCCTACTATTAGCCAAGCATATGCCCAAGTGGTCCAGGCTTGTGAGGCTTGTCAATATCATTCGAATTTTCAGCACAACCCATCCACTCTCATGAAGCCCATCTGGGCATCTTGCCCCTTTGACTAGTGGGGTATGGACATTGTTGGTCCATTTCCAGTTGCCCGGGCCCAGAGGAATTTTTTTTTTGTGGTTGTTGATTATTTTTCTAAGTGGGTAGAGGGCGAGCCCCTGGCAAGGACTAATGAGCAGGAAGTTTTGAAGTTTCTGTGGAAGAATATTATATGCTGACGGAGTCCCCAGGAGACTAATCTCAGACAATGGGAGGCAGTTTCAGGGAAAAATATCACAACTTGGTGCCAGGAAATGAAAATCACTCAGTCTTTCACTTCTGTTAACTATCCTTAATCCAATGGTCAAACAGAGGTTGTGAATAGAATTATTGTGCAAGTCTTGAAAACTAGACTATAGGGGAAAAGAAAAGACTGGGTGGAGGAATTGCCTAGTGTTCTCTAGTCATACAGAACCACTCCTCGAGCACCTACTCAAGAGACTCCTTTTAATATGGTATATGGATCTGAAGCAGTTCTTCCGGTTGAAATCGGGAAATTTTCTACTCGGGTAGAATCTTACCCAAATGACAATGATCAAAGCTGGGCAATGGAGTTGGATTTAGTAGAAGAAAAGAGAGAGCAGGCTTTGATTCGAATGGAATCTTACCGAGGCCAGGTTATGAAATCATACAACAAGCGAGTTTGAATCCGAGACTTTCAGATAGGAGATCTGGTGATGAAAAAATTCAATCCAGCCGGAGATGTTGGAAAATTGGAAGCGCGTTGGGAAGGACCTTTGAAAATAACCCTGAAGATTAGCTCGTGAGCTTTTTATCTAGAGGATGCTCAAGGACGCTCTCTCAAAAAACCATGGAATATATTTCATTTAAAAAAAATATTATGCTTGAAAGATGTAATTGTTTGTTTGAAGGCATAATGAAAGTTCTCTTCTTCTCAGAAAAAATATGCATATGAATGTTATATCTAAACCCGGGAGTTACAAAGTCCCGGTTAATCTATAAGTCCCGGGACATGATCTCCGACCCAAGGCTCCGTACCTTGGTTATTAATAAGCCCAGGGCTCTACACTCTGGCTCGAGGCACCACACCTCGACAATTCGCAAGTCCCAAGATATGATCCCCGGCCCAAGGATCCGCACCTTGGTTATTAATAAGCCCATGGCTCTACACCCTGGCTTGGGGCACCATACCTCTACCATTCCCAAATCCCGGGACATGATCCTCGGCCTAAGGCTCCGCACCTTGCTTTTAATAAGCCTAGGGCTCTACACCCTGGCTCAGGGCAACACCTCGACCATTCCTAAGTTCCGGGATATGATCCCCGGCCCAAGGCTTCCCACCTTGTAAATTAATAAGCCCATGGCTCTACACCATGGCTCGGGGCACCACACCTCGACCATTCTCAAGTCCCGGGACATGATCTCTCGCCCAAGGCTATGCACCTTGGTTATTAATAAGCCTAGGGTCTACACACTGGTTCGGGGAACCACACCTCGACCATTCCCAAGTCCTGGGACATGATCACCGGCCCAAGGCTCTGCACCTTGGTTATTAATAAGCCCAGGGTCTACACCCTGGCTCAGGGCATCACACCTCGACCATTTCCAAGTTCCGGGACATGATCCTTGGTCCAAGGCTCTGCACCTTGGTTATTAATAAGCGTAGGGTCTACACCCTCGCTTGAGGCACCACACCTCGACCATTACCAAGTCCCGAGACATGATCCCCGGCCCAAGTCTCCGCAACTTGGTTATTAATAAGCCCAGGGCTCTGCACCCTAGCTCGGGGCTCCGCTCCTCGACCATTCTCAAGTCCCGGGACATGATCACAGACCCAAGGTTCAATACTATGGTTATTTATAAAATGCAGGGCTCTGTACCCTGACTTATGGGTTTTACACCTTGATGCTCAAGGACGCTCTCTCAAAAGACCATGGAATATATTTCATTTTAAAAAAATATTATGCTTGAAAGATGTAATTGTTTGTTTGAAGGCATAATGGAAGTTCTCTTCTTCTCAGAAAAAATATGCATATGAATGTTATATCTAAACCCGGGAGGTAAAAAGTCCCAGTTAATCTATAAGTCCAGGGACATGATCTCCGACCCAAGGCTCCGTACCTTGGTTATTAATAAGCCCAGGGCTCTACACTCTGGCTCAAGGCACCACACCTCGACAATTCGCAAGTCCCAAGATATGATCCCCGGCCCAAGGATCCGCACCTTGGTTATTAATAAGCCCATGGCTCTACACCCTGGCTTGGGGCACCATACCTCTACCATTCCCAAGTCCCGGGACATGATCCTCGACCCAAGGCTCCGCACCTTGCTTTTTAATAAGCCTAGGGCTCTACACCCTGGCTCAGGGCAACACCTCGACCATTCCTAAGTTCCGGGATATGATCCCCGGCCCAAGGTTTCCCACCTTGTAAATTAATAAGCCCATGGCTCTAAACCCTGGCTCGGGGCACCACACCTCGACCATTCTCAAGTACCGGGACATGATCTCTCGCCCAAGGCTCTGCACCTTGGTTATTAATAAGCCTAGGGTCTACACACTGGCTCGGGGAACCACACCTCGACCATTCCCAAGTCCTGGGACATGATCACCGGCCCAAGGCTCTGCACCTTGGTTATTAATAAGCCCAGGGTCTACGCCCTGGCTCAGGGCATCACACCTCGACCATTTCCAAGTTCCGAGACATGATCCTTGGTCCAAGGCTCCGCACCTTGGTTATTAATAAGCCTAGGGTCTACACCCTGGCTTGAGGCACCACACCTCGACCATTCCCATGTCCCGGGACATGATCCCTGGCCCAAGTCTCTGCACCTTGGTTATTAATAAGCCCAGGGCTCTGCACCCTGGCTCGGGGCTCTACACCTCGACCATAATCAAGTCCCGGAACATGATCACAGACCCAAGGTTCAATACTATGGTTATTTATAAAATGCAGGGCTCTGTACCCTGACTTATGGGTTTTACACCTCGATCATTTATTGAACAACATGGATTTCTATCAGGCTCAGAGATCAACATCCTGACTACTTATTTGAAGTTCCCCGGTTATTTTCCAATACTTAGAATTTTTTTTTGGATTTTACCATTCACAAGCAGGTCATTATGTAATTATTTCTAAGGCCGGGTATGTATGAATGCATAATTGGAAACACAAATTATAAAAGAAAATGAGATTTCATTAATTAAGGTCCAAAGGCGGTGATTACAAAATGGAAAATCAAAAGAAAAATACAAGCCTATTCTATATATACGTGGCTTGACCCTGGCTGCTCTTCTTCTTGAGGCCCCTCCTTCTCCTTATCTGTATCCTTGGGAAGGGATGCTATGGCTCGTTCAAAGTCGAGGAAGCCTTTCCTATCCTCAAGCAATAGCCCGGCCTCTTCAAATTGCCCCCGACATGACAAAAAACCAGTCTTGAAGAGAGGATAGGCCCGATATTCTACAGCCACCTTGAACTCATGAGATTGGAGGAATGAGGCCTGCCATTTATTTATGATAGTTAGCCGCAGCCAGAGAACTCTCAGCCCTCTCCGCTCGGGGCTGCTGTAACTCTACCTGCTCGGATAGAGAATTACTCCTCGATTCCAAGACAGATATTGTCACTTTCATAGCATCTTCACGGATAAGGCCTTCATTGATATCATCTCAAGCCTTCTCCAGATCTGCTCGAGTCGATTACAAAGCAGCGCAGAGGCCGACCACTTCTTCCTCATGGGCAGATCTAACCCGAGACAGCTATCGTTGAAGCTGCTCATGAAATTTTCGCAGAGCCCATGCTTGATTATTCTTTGTGGTAGCTGCCGCAGATACCTCTTCAAAAGCTGAGATCAGCATTTAAACACCATGTACAAGAGGAGTTAATTAAAAAAAGAGAGAGGAAATAAGTCATGAACTTACGTTGAGGATACAGTTTGATCCTTCGAATAATTTTGGAGTTGGCCGAGAGCCCCTCAAATGCGCCTTCTTGGCAGGAGCTAACTGCTGCTTGAACAGCCTGAGCCCGGTTGGGGTAGCTCCCTCTAAAAAGAGATTGCCCTGGGTAGGCATTTCGACCGGAAGAGTAGGCTGTTCGGTCTGGAGGGGCTCGTGGAGTGACTCGTTGGGGGACTGATGGCAAGGATGAGTGGTTGATTGGGTTGTCTGGGAAGTGCCCTGGCCTCCCTCCTGGTTGTTCTCTAGCAGTATCAACTATGGGCTTGTCATGGTCTTTCATGAGGGAGGGACATGATCTTCATCTTCCTCCCGGGAGCCAGTTACCTCCCGATCTTGTTGATCTTCTACCTGGACCAACTCCTTCAGTCGGGCCGCCTCCTCCTCGGCCTGATTTTTCTTCTTGGCAGCTGCTCGCCGAGCTGACAGTTTTTCTCTCGGGCTGCCTTCTCAACTGCTCACTTCCTAGCTAAGGCCTCCTACATCTCTGTGTTACCTGCACAAAAATAGGAAAGATGGTCAGAATAATAAAATAAGAAAAAGTAAAAAGGAATTTCAGAAAAAGAAAATTACCGGCTTGAGCGCTTGAGCCAACAATTTCATCTAGTATCCGGTTGATCGGGTCCTCTACACGGGCACTCAACCCGTAAGTTATTAAATTCTCCTCAGAGATGAGAGTTGAGGAGGAAAATTTTTGACCCTCCACCAATTCTTGGCTTCGGGTGTAAGGCTCTTCAAATTTGTAAATTTGTAAGAACAGGGAAGAGAGGGTTGTGAGGGAAAAGAGGGGATAAACCCGGTTAAACAAGGAATGAAAGCCGAGAGTTGTATATAAAAGTAACGTCCTTTCAATTTGAAACATCAGCTATTCATTTTCTTAAAATGTACTTGTTTAGCCCAAATAGATGGGTCATTAACCCAACTTGCAGTTGTCTAGCCAAGGTCTTTGAAGCCCAGGAGTTACTGCCCAAATAGATAAAAAGCCCAAGTGAAATCATAGTGGCCCAATGAGGAAACGTGGTATCAGTTTGCTGCCATTGCCCGACGTGGAAGAAAGTGGAAGAACGTGGAGTGACTATGGAAGGGAAAACTGTCGTACAGAATGGAACAAAAGTGAGTGAAGAAAATCAGAAAAGGGCTCTCGAAAAATATACAAAAGAAAAGCTACAGCAAGCTCTCTGCAAAAAAAGCCTTCACATTTCCTTTGTCGCTATTTTTATTTCCAGTAATCATTTTCCATAGATTTCAGCATGTTCATTCAAGTTTATTGTAAAAAATTAATTCGGATTTATAACGGCATAACAAACGTTGATGTTGTTTATGGATCTCCCTGTTAATTCAATTATATTTCTCATTCCGCGTTCTTATTTTTGGAGCCATTTCGAAGGAATTATAACTAACGGTCGAATCGAGATTCGCAACGCTTGGTAAACGAAGTCAGATTGATTCACATTTGGCACGAACACGTGCCTGGCACGCCCGAAAATTTTGTGACAAACAAGTTGGCACGCCCAGTGGGACCCAATGCCTCCAAAGCGTACTGAGAAGAGTGAAGGAATTCCTCCATCAACGGGGAAAGGTCATCGCTCACATGAAGAAGAAATTGATGCAGAAGGCAGAATAGTTGAAAGGCTAGTGCATCAGTTCGAGGAAGAGAATATGAAGGAAGGAATTGATGTTTCTGGTGTTGGCGGGCCTTCGCTGAACTTTATGTTGGCTATAGAGAAAAATATCCGCTGTGATCTCAAATAAATGACTCAAACTTTCTCTACTGTTATGAGGGAATTTGTGGCAGAAGTGAAGGAATGGAGGAAGTCTACAAAAGGAGAGGTTGTTACACCAGAAAATGTTGAACTTCTAGAAACTGACGTTAATTTGCTAAAAGATCAAGGCCAAGGATCAGGAGTTTCTCAAGCAGGTGAAATTCGCCGCTTGGGGAAGGCACTGATTCCTAAATCTGCCAAGGAAGGAATATATACTCCTCCGCACAAAAGGGACGAGGAGTTGGGGTTGAAATTCCAGATCGCAATAACAGTAAACAAATGGCTGCTAATATGTTCTCTATGACATCTCCTAACTCACATCCAGGGATGTATGGTGATGGGGGAATGCGTGGATTTCCAGCGCCTAGTTCAGGGAATGACACTCGGGTGGCAATCTATCCTCCTTACCAGTTACGACAAACTCCAGTGGTGGATTTTGAGATGGTACGTGATGTTATTCAAGAGTTGTATTGCCCAGGAGTAAGGCCAATCAACCGACCAGAATTCCATAAACCGTATCCTGATGTTGTGGATCGTGACAACCCTTATCAAAGAGGATACCGCATTCCAGACTTCACGTTATACTCCAGGGAAGACGGTCAGTCCAGCGTGGAACATTTGGCCAGGTTTACAATTCAGTGTGGGGAATTGGCAAATTTGGAGAACTTTTCTAATTACAAGTTACGTTTGTTCCCCAATTCCTTGACCATCACTGCTTTCACGTGGTATGAAACGCTGCCTCGGAACTCTATTATGACTTGGCATGATATGAAACGTCAGTTCTATACACAATTCTTCAGAACAATGTCGGAGATCAGTATAGCGGAATTGTCAAGGGTGGTCCAAAAACCGGGGGAATCTGCTAATGATTTTATTTGCGAATTCAAGAAGGTGAGAAGCAGATGCCGAGTTTTCCTACCTGAATCAGAATTCATGAAGATGGCACATCGAGGACTTGATTTTGAATTTAGAAAGAAGTTCCAAGGGATGGAATTCCGTGATTTTTATGAACTCGCTGCTAAGGTATCAGAGTATGAGGAATTGTTACGAGAGGAGAGTCATAAAAGAAAGTCTACAGTGGGCTCTTATTTCCAGGAGGTGGAGGAAATTGCGTTGGCAGAAGTAGCAAATTCCGGATCACGCACTGTCCCTTTCTTGAAACGCAAAAGTGAAGAACTTTCCAAGAAAAACATTCCTCCGGTGCAAACACCCTATACTTTTGATGCATCAAAGACGGAGGAAATTTTCGATCACTTGGTAAAGGAGAAGTTTATAACATTCCCCTCAGACCATAAGCTGCCCACTAGGGAGGAATTGAAAGGAAGAGATTACTGTAAGTACCACAATTCCTTCAACCATAATACTAATGCTTGTTGGGCTTTCAAGAATGTCTTGCAGGAAAGAATCAACAAGGGTATCCTGAAATTCCCCGAGAAAAAGGAAGCAATGATAGTGGATGAAGATCCTTTTCCCCCGATAGACAATGTGAACATGAGCAGTACTGATTTGCGCTTCTTGATCAATGAGAGGAGAAGGAGTGGAAACATGGACATGTCCATTAGGCCAGGAATTACTATAAAGAAGTGTTGGGTGCCTCGAAAAATGATGTTTGAGGTTAGGGAGAAGAAAACAGAAACTTTTCATGGGAAAGATCACTATTACAGTGGGGAGGATCTGCATTATACTGGAAGGAATATGAGGTATGACAGGGAATCCATGGCCAAAAGGCCGGAGAACCAGTACCTCAGAAGGAGCCCATATTCTTGGTCGATGAATAACGAGAGAAGAAGTGGCCAGCAGTCATTTCATAAGATAATACAGAGGCCATCTCTTATGGGTACCGATAAAAAATATGAGAGGAATTACCGCTTTGTTGTTCCTCCCAGAGCAATCCCTGATGGTGTATGCAGGCGAGTAGAACATCCAAAATTCCCAAAGCCTCTTTCTAGAACCCAAAAACGACGTTTTTTGAGAGAAAAAGCTGCTGAACGTAGGTCTGGGGTAGAGGAGTCATTTAAAGAGAAGAAAAAATTTGGGAGGAAGGCTACTGAAGATAATGAGGAGGAAGATGATGATCTATTATCGGAGGAAGACACTGAACCAGTCAAGAGGGCTACTTTCAAAGTGGGGCAGATTTTGATTTCATTTGAGTGTGCCACTGGCTCGTTAATGTTGTCAGAGGAATTCAAACGCAAAAGGAAGTGTGAATCCGAGGTATTCGCTGGAAATCAAAATGGTACACAACCTGTTCAGACTGATATTTTGAATGAAAGCGTCGGTGTTTTTGTCGATGAAGAGAAAAGAGTATTGATGAAGCGACCCACAAATGAAATGACTCAGCATATCAAGCCACTCTATATTGTAGCGCATGTGAATGGAAAGCCGTTGTCTAGAGTGTTAATAGATAATGGGTCTGCTGTGAATATTTTGCCGTACAGAATTCTTCAGAAATTGGGGAAGAAGGTAGAGGATTTGATTCCCACCGAAGTTTCCGTGGCGGCTTTTACTGGAGAGTCTACAAAAACTTTGGGAGTATTGCAAGCAAATATCACTGTAGGGTCCCGATCTTCGTTGTCGGCCTTTTTCGTGGTAAATTCCAGTGCAAGTTTCCACGCTTTGCTAAGAAGGGATTGGATTCACCCCAATCATTGTGTGACATCATCCATGCACCAGTTGCTGTTGATGTCGAAGGAGATGAGGTGGAAGTGGTACAGGCTGATTCACAGCCGTACCAGTAAAACTCCAACGCAGTAGAAGCTAGATACTATGATGGAGCCTTCGGACCCATCAGAATTCGTGATTACAAGGTGAATAGGAACCAATGAGCAGTCTACATGGACACCAAGAAAGTAAGGGAAGCAGTTGAAAAAATTCTCAAACCCACTGCCATGGTCTCTCCTAGACCCATGGTTCGACCTATTATCGAGGTGGTCGATGATTAAGTTCACTAAAGAAGAAATGGAAGTGGCTGCAACTTCCGAATGGAAAGCCACATTGCAGCGGCTGGTGAGTGAAGTACAACTTCAGGAATTATGGGACATTGACGGAACTGAAGTAATATTTGAAGATGAATTTGATAACGGTGAAGAAATAGAGTTACAGCTGGAAGATTTAGTCTTAGCTCCGGCTCAGATGGAAGATCGACAGCCGGAGACTCAGGACCCTTTGAAAGAGGTGAATCTGGGGACTGTGGAATGCCCTAAACCCACATACATCAGTTACTTATTGGAGAAAGAGATGAAAGGGGAAATAGTGAAACTTCTCGTGGAATTCAAAGATTGTTTCGCATGGGAATATGAAGATATGCCGGGTTTAGATCGTAAATTGGTGGGACATCGACTACCAATTAAAGATGGTTTCAAACCATACTAACAGCCGACTAGAAGGATGTCCAAGGCGATTGAAGCAAGAGTAAAAGAAGAAATTGAAAAATTACTCAAAGCGAAATTCATTCGTCCAGTAAGATACACAGAATGGCTGGCAAATATAGTCCCTGTCACGAAAAAGAATGGGAAGCTTTGAGTTTGCATAGATTTCAGAGATTTAAATTGTGCTACCCCGAAAGACGTTTATGTCATGCCAGGCGGATATGTTAATCGATGCAGTGGCAAAAAACGAGTTGATGTCATTTATGGACGGTTTTTCAGGATACAACCAAATAAAAATAGCCGAGGACGATGTATCCAAGACAGCCTTTTGATGCCCTGGAGCGATCGGCACGTTCGAATGGCTTGTTATGCCATTTGGATTGAAAAACGCGGGTGCAGCTTACCAAAGGGCCATGAATACCATTTTCCATGACATGATCGGTCAGTGCTTAGAGGTATACATTGATGACATTGTTGTAAAATCTAAAAAAGCAGCAGATCACCTTGGCCATCTTAAGAAAAGTTTTACAAGGATTAGGCAGCACAACTTGAAGTTGAATCCTTTGAAATGTCCTTTTGGTGTACAGGCTGGGAATTTCCTTGGATTTTTGGTTCACCAGCGGGGAGTAGATGTGAAGGCCCGAAAATCCTTGCTTGAAAATTTGTGGAAATAAAAAAAAGAATTTCTTTTTAAAGAACTTAAATTGCCTCATTCATAGAATCAACTGATAAATCATGTTCAATGTTTAAAAATATCGCAGCGGAAGAAAATAAAGTTTGCCAAAAATAAGAATTTAAGAATATTCAACAACTGATAAAAATGTTTGCATAAAATGGTAACATGCTGCAAATGAGGTCCTCGGGTGCCACTACTGCCGACCCAAGCTGGCTCAATGGTCCCCGCCCACGGCCCCAGCCTCATCAGTACCTACAACAATCAAGTCTAGTGAGACTAAAGACTCAACATGCAAATATCGTAGGTAACGAGTAAATACTAAAGTAAAATTTGCATGGGGTAAAATATCATGTCATGAGGCATACTGAAAATGACTTGTACTGAGCAATTATAATACGTGCATAACTGAATTAAATATCATAGTAAAAATGTTTGCTCCTTGGAGCCCTGTACAGAAATAATTTGTAATAATTTTCTGTTGAGATTATGGTCTACGCATGTGGCCTCTGCACTGAACTAAACTGTCCGATCACTGGCGACCGTGGTACCAAACTGAACTGATCGGTCACTGGCGACCGGGTGGTACCAAACTAAACTGATCGGTCACTGGCGACCGTGTAAAATAATACTCTCATGATAGTGAATTGACCACAAGCAATATCGCATAAATCTAAAAAATAAGTATTTTCTATTTTTATGCACGTAATAAAATTAAATGGCAAAAAGAAATATCCTGTATTATTTTACCAAATGGATTGGATCGCTCCCAGGCTCGCTGCAACCTAAATACGTCATGAAAAATATGCAATAGCTTTTACTTGACTAACTATGCAATTAAGTTCCAAAAAATGCGACAATGACGCTCGACGACTTCGTATTTAACCATGACTCTGAACCAACCCGAACCAACACTGGACCAACGTATAGTCATGATTAAAATACGTTTAAAATTATGAATTTATGCTCCTAAAATAGTGAGGGTCGAAATCTAGATGAATGGAGGCCAAAACATGAAACGCTCTTTCGAGAGTCAATTTGGCACATCGCACCGTAAATTCTCGTACGACCTCAAAAATGATCCGAATCACAAACGGTCAAACACACGACCTTCCCAACTTGATGAGGCACTGTCCAGTCCAAGGCCATAGGCTAAAAGCCAACCAATAAATCAAACGAGCCTCCGAACCGACACAGCAAGTTGCTGTCAAATTCCAGTAGCAGCAACTTTGCTTGCATCGCATCGTTTGCGAGACTTTTGGCCATTGGGGCTTGAACCGCCGACCAGAGCCTCTCAACAACATCCCAAGGAATGATTTGAACCATGGCTAAGAGCCCTAGGCCAGCCACAATTCACACCATTCCAGCAAACATCAGAAACTCCAACCGAGAACACACGTGCATGCGTGTGTAGTGTTTTGTTTTGATTGCTGTCTCGTGTGGTTCCAGTGGCCATTTGATTGACCATGGCACGATCTAGACATCTAGGGGAATGGTATGAACCATGGCTAAGGGCCGTAGGCCAACCAAGATCCACACCATTCCACAAAATCGAACACCCACATGCTGTAAAATGAAGGGGGCGAAAGGGGTGCAGGGCTGTACTTGCGTTTTAAATTAAAAACCGATTCACCGTGGACCAAGCCACCAAAAGGGCCACTTAGTCACGTCTTAGACATGCTAGGAAAGTGATCTAACCATGGCTATGGGCCTTGTGGCAGCCATGATCAGATCCATTTCCATCATGACAGCAAACTGAATTTTCGAACACAATTCTGCACCTATGGGGAGCTTGCTGTCATTTCGGTTTTCCAGCAAGCATGGGGGCTGAATGAATGGACCAACATGGTCCTAATGCATCCTATTACATGTCTAGGAGCAGCCTTGGGAGCCTGGAGTCGAACCATAACCTGTAGCAACTGAAACAAGAGAAAACCGTGAAGAGCATCATGAAAGTCGAAAAATTCTGCACATGCATTTCGAAAATGCTTGATGTAAATTTAGGTTTTCTTGTATAAAAATCATGTAAAAGTGATGTTTAAAATAATAGTAGGACTTGATTGAGGTTTGAAAGAAATCTAGACATGCCTTTGATTCGTTTTAAAGAACAACGAAAGAATACGACGACTCGGCGCGGAAGAGGTGGAGCGCTTCTTTCCTTTTCTTTTCTTGCTCTCGATTTTCACTTTTGTTCTAGGCTATGGTGCTCACGATTTTTTTTTAATCTGAAAGGCTGCTGAATTCGGTGGGGAGGGAGAGGAATTAAGTGGTTAGGGGAGTGAGGGGAGATCCAATAATAAAGGGATTGAAATGGCATGACGAAATTTCCTATCTTTGAAATTTGAATTTATTGTTTGATATCAAATATTTGTTGGGGTCTTTGTGGATGGGGTGGCCGAAATTCTCTTTGTTAACCTAGACTAGGATAATGCTAATTAGTTAATTAAATGGTGCTCCCAAAAATAAAAGAATTATCCTAATAATTAAATATAAAGAAAGGATTAAAGGTGTGAGTTGGAAAATGAATTGTTTAACAATTCCAAGGGGCCGAAATTTAGCAATTCAAGGAAGGGTAAAAATGTTATCTAGGTGATAAATTTTAAACCTTTTAAATCTAGGTGAACTCAAATGAATTTATTTTCTACTCACCTCAAGTAATTAAAATAAATCCTCAACCTCCTTTTTAACTTAAATCAACTTACTTGCTAGCTAAAAATAAATCTTGGAAATATTTTTTTTAAATCTTAAATTTATCTCTAAACTCCAACTCCAGTCTGGCCTCACTGAAATAACTGAAAGAATAAAATTAAACTGCTGGCTAAAATAATTAACTTCAAAGAAAAGCATTTAAATATTCATGCAATTAAGTCAATTTAATTTAAAATACTAGAATTATGCATGGCTTATACGTAGTCTAACTTACGGGTTCTACAATCCTCCCCCCTTAAAGAAATTTCGTCCTCGAAATTAGAACTCACCGAATAACTCGGGGTACCGACTCTTCATCTCTGGCTCAGACTCTTATGTAGCCTCCCCCTCTGAATGATTGAGCCATTTGACTTTGACTCGCTTAACCAACTTCTTCCGAAGTTTCTTCTCCTGCCGGTCTAGGATCTGCACTGGTCTCTCCTCAAAAGACAGGTTCGGAGTAAGCTGCAATGGCTCAAAGTACAGCACATGCGAAGGATTCGCCATATACTTCCTCAGCATGGAGACGTGGAACACATTGTGTATTCCAGCCAGATTCGGCGGAAGAGCCACACGATAAGCTAGCGTCCCAACTATGTCAAGGATCTCGAATGGTCCAATGAATCTCGGACTGAGCTTTCCTTTCTTCCCGAACCGCATAACACCTTTCATAGGTGCTATCTTCACAAAGACATGGTCGCCCACTGCGAACTCTAGATCTCTCCTTCTCTGATCTGCATAGCTCTTCTGTCGACTCTGAGCAGTCCTCATCCTATCACGGATCTTGACTACTACATCGGTAGCCTGCTGAATAATCTCTGGACCCAACTCTGCTCTCTCTCCTACTTCATCCCAATGAACAGGAGATCTACACTTACAGCCATACAATGCTTCATATGGAGCCATACCTATAGACGACTGGAAACTGTTGTTATAGGTGAACTCTACCAATGGCAAGTTCGACCCCCAACTCCCAGAGAAATCAACGACGCAAGCACGGAGAAGATCCTCCAAAATCTGAATGACTCGCTCTGACTGTCCATCTGTCTGCGGATGGAAAGCTATGCTAAACAACAACTTCGTACCCATGATCAAATGTAAACTCTTCCAAAAAGAGGAAGTGAATCTAGGATCTCTGTCAGATACGATCGAAACTGGAACACCATGAAGTCGAACTATCTCCCGGTTATACAACTCTGCATACTGAACCATGGTGAAAGTCGTCTTAATAGGCAAGAAGTGCGCCGATTTAGTAAGACGATCTACAATCACCCAAATAGCATTCGATCCCCTGGCTGACTTCGGCAATCCGGTCACAAAATCCATGGTAATGTTCTCCCACTTCCACTCGGGAATAGGAAGAGGCTTGAGCAAACCTGCTGGTCTCTTATGTTCGGCCTTCACTAACTGGAAAGTCAGACACTCGGATACAAATCGCCTGATGTCTTTCTTCATACCAGGCCACCAATACAACAACTGCAGATCTTTGTACATCTTCGTACTCCCAGGGTGAATAGAGTACGGGGATATGTGGGCCTCTGATAGAATATCTGCTCGGATAGAACCACTGCTAGGAACAAACATCCTGTCTCGGTATCTCACAATACCATCACTGACTGTATACAAGACACTGCTCTTGGATTCATCTCTCTTCTTCCACTGTGCCAATTGCTCATCTGCTGATTGACCGCTGCGAATACGGTCAAGAAGAGAGGACTGAATCGTCAAGGTAGATAGACGAGGAACTCTACCTCGAGGATAAGTCTCAAGATCAAACATATGCATCTCAAGCTGAAGAGGTCTCGAAACTGTCAAATGAGCCATCACTGCGACTTTTCTGCTCAATGCATCCGCCACTACATTAGCTTTACCCGGGTGGTAGCTAATGTCACAGTCATAATCCTTCACAAGCTCCAACCAACGCCTCTGACGCATGTTCAGCTCTTTCTGCGTAAAGAAGTACTTGAGGCTCTTGTGGTCGGTAAAGATCTGACACCTCTCTCCATACAGAAAATGCCTCCAAATCTTCAAGGCAAAAACTACTGCGGCCAACTCTAGATCATGGGTAGGGTAGTTCTTCTCATGAGTCTTCAACTGTCTAGAAGCATATGCTATCACTTTCCCATGCTGCATCAATACTGCGCCAAGACCGAGCTTCGAGGCATCGGTATACAGAACAAACTCCCCGGGCCCTGACGGCATGGCCAAAACTGGTGCTGAGGTAAGAGCTTGATTCAAAGTATCGAAGCTCCTCTGACACTCCTCGCTCCAAGCAAATTTCACATTCTTCTTGGTCAGTGCTGTGAGTGGAACTGCAATCAAGGAGAATCCCTTAATGAATTTCCGATAATATCCTGCTAAGCCAAGAAAACTGCGGATCTCTGATGCATTCTGCGGCACAACCCAATCTCTGACTGCAGCGACTTTCGCTGGGTCTACCTCAATGCCACTGCTAGAAACAATGTGGCCTAAGAACGCCACCTTCTCTAACCAGAATTCGCACTTACTGAACTTTGCGAATAACTTGTGCTTCTGCAAGGTCTGCAGCACTGTGGTGAGATGTCTGCTGTGATCCTCCTGATTCTTGGAGTAGACGAGAATGTCGTCTATGAACACTATCACAAACTGATCGAGGTACGACTAAAATACGCGATTCATGAGATCCACGAAGATCGCTGGTGCATTGGTCAAACCGAACGGCATCACAAGGAACTCGTAGTGGCCATAACGAGTCCTGAAAGCAGTCTTCGAAACATCAGCATCTCTCACCCTCAACTGGTGATAACTGGAACGCAGATCAATCTTGGAGAAAATCGAAGCTCCCTGCAACTGGTCAAACAGATCCTCAATCCTCGGAAGTGGGTATTTATTCTTCAATGTAACCCTGTTCTACTCCCGATAGTCAATACAAAGTCTCATAGAGCCATCCTTCTTTTTAACAAACAAGACTGGCGCGCCCCAAGGTGAGAAGCTAGGGCGAATGAACTCCTTGTCCAGAAGTTCCTGTATCTGCTTCTTAAGCTCTGCCATCTCTGTCGGTGCAAGTCAGTACGGTGCTTTACAGATCGGAGCCGTACCTGGCATAAGCTCGATGGAAAACTCCACCTCTCTCTCGGGTGGCATACCAGAGACGTCTTCGGGAAAAACGTCTAAGAAATCTCTGACAATCGGAACATCTGAGGCTGACTGGCTGGGTTCCTCGGGGACAGATAAAAAGGTCGCTAGAAATGCCCGACACCCTCTATGCATGAGCTTCCTGGCACGAACATAAGGAATAATGCGCGGTAAAGGAAAGTACATGTCCGGCTCAAATAAGAACTGCTCCATTCCAGGCGGTCGGACAAGAACAGATCTCCGCTGGAAGTCTATCAACACTCTGTTCCTCAATAGCCAGTCCATCCCTAGGATGATGTCAAATTCTGGCATCGGTAGCACAATCAGATCCGCATAAACAAGATTACCGTGCAGCTCAAGGTCTATATCTCGGATTACATTGGTAGCTGCCATCTCCTCGCCTGACAGCAACACTACTGAAAAAGCTATATCTAGCCCAATGGCCTTGATCTTGAGAAAGTTTGCAAAGACCTCCGAAATAAACGAGTGAGTGGCCCCTGAATCTATCAAGGCCTTGGTAGCGGAACCAGATATAAAAAATCTCCCTGAAAGATCGGAACTCTAAGTTGAACCCAATAGTTGCAAGAATTAAACTTATAGACATGCAAATGTCAAAGTTCTTCTAACTTAAATCTCCAAAATAATACTGAGTAGAGCATGCAATCATATCGCGGTTCTATGTTCAAATCTTAATCCCGATTCCCAAAACACGGAAATTCAAATAATAACTTAAAGCTTAAAGGTACCTGTCAACAACATAGTCTCCGGGTTTGTTTCCGTGGCATGGAGAGCAAAAACTCTGCCTTGGGTTGGCAGATTCCTCTGAGGGCACTGTAGCAACATGTGGTATGGACTGCCACACTTAAAACACTTTCCTGAGCCAGACATACATGCTCCAGGATGGCGGCGTGAGCACCTGGGACAGACCGGGTGCTCAAAAGTCTTCGGGACTGGGCGTCCCCGCTGCTGCTGCTGCGGCTGCTGTTGCTGGCCTCTGTTTCTAGGCGGTCTGTGAGAAGGCCTCTTGTTCTGCTGCTGATGCTGATGAGGAGGAGGGCGGTGTGGTACCTGGACTGGGCGCTTGCCCTGGCGATCCCTCTCGATATCTCGCAGATCCTGCTCTGCAGCTAGGGCTTTGGAGACAGCGATCTCATAAGTAGCAGGGTCAGACACCCTAACATCCCGGCGCAAGATCGGCCGTAGACCCACCAGGAAATGCATCAACTTGGCTTTGGCATCATTCTCGATCAGGGGCACAAAATGACTGCCCCTCTCGAACTTACGGATGAACTCCGTAACCGTCATATCTCCCTATCTCAGACTCATGAACTCAGTGGTCAACCTGGTGCGCACTTCCTCCGCAAAATACTTGGAGTAGAAAACCTCCGTGAAGCGTATCCAAGTCAGTGTAGCCAAGTTCAGGGCTACTGCTGCTCCTTCCCACCATAAGCGGGCATCTCCAGTGAACAGATAGGTGGCGCATCGGACTCTGTCTGCATCTCCCAGCTCCATAAACTCGAAGATGACCTCGAGGGATTTGATCCATCCTTCGGCAATCATGGGGTCAGACGTCCCAGAAAACTCTTTCGGACGCATCTTCATAAACCTCTCATAGACAGCCTCGGGCCCTGTCGGCCTGGCTGCGGCAGCGGCAACGACATTATTCCCCGCAAACTGTGCGAAGAATTGCGTCATCCCAGCTAGCATCTGGGCATTCATGTCAGGTGGAGGTGGAGGTGGAGGAGGGGGTGGAGGTCCCTGCCTCTCCTGTCTCTGATCATCACCGTCCTCGCGACGGTGCTCGCCACCACCTCTCGGGCGTCCTACCTGACGTCTAGGAGGCATACTGTTCCAAACATAACCCATACGTAACTAACATGCATAATTCAAAAATTTATTTTAAATGAACACTGAAATACTGAAAATCCGATCGTAAACTATTTCATGGAAACATGCTGTTAAAATAATTCATGCTTTAAATAAAATGCTGAAAAGTAAAACTTACAGACCGAAGACGTGACTTCGTGAGCTTCTCGTGGTCAGTAGTAGTGTAACCCTTTACAAGAACATAGGCTCTGATACCAACTATGAAGGCCCGAAAATCCTTGCTTGAAAATTTGCGGAAATAAAAAAAAAAATTTCTTTTTAAAGAACTTAAATTGCCTCATTCATAGAATCAACTGATAAATCATGTTCAATGTTTAAAAATATCACAGCGGAAGAAAATAAAGTTTGCCAAAAATAACAATTTAAGAATATTCAACAACTGATAAAAATGTTTGCATAAAATGGTAACATGCTGCAAATGAGGTCCTCGGGTGCCAGTACTGCCGACCCAAGCTGGCTAACTAGTCCCCGCCCTCGGTCCCAGCCTCATCAGTACCTACAACAATCAAGTCTAGTGAGCCTAAAGACTCAGCATGCAAATATCGTAGGTAACGAGTAAATACTAAAGTAAAATTTACATGGGGTAAAATATCATGTCATGAGGCATACTGAAAATTACTTGTACTGAGCAATTATATTACGTGCATAACTGAATTAAATATCATAGTAAAAATGTTGCTCCTTGGAGCCCTGTACTGAAATAATTTGTAATAATTTTCTGTTGAGATTATGGTCTACGCATGTGGCCTCTGCACTGAACTGAACTGTCCGATCACTGGCGACCGTGGTACCAAACTGAACTGATCGGTCACTGGCGACCGGGTGGTACCATATTGAACTGATCGGTCAATGGCGACCGCGTAAAATAATACTCCCATGATAGTGAATTGACCACAAGCAATATCGCATAAATCTCAAAAATAAGTATTTTCTATTTTTATGCACGTAATAAAATTAAATGGCAAAAATAAATATCCTATATTATTTTACCAACTGGATTGGATCACTCCCAGGCTCGATGCAACCTAAATACGTCATGAAAAATATGCAATAGCTTTTACTTGACTAACTATGCAATTAAGTTCCAAAAAATGCGACAATGACGCTCGACGACTTCGTATTTAACCATGACTCTGAACCAACCCGAACCAACACTGGACCAACGTATAGTCATGATTAAAATACGTTTAAAATTATGAATTTATGCTCCTAAAATAGTGAGGGTCGAAATCTAGGTGAATGGAGGCCAAAACATGAAACGCTCTTTCGAGAGTCAATTTGGCACATCGCACCGTAAATTCTCGTACGACCTCAAAAATGATCCGAATCACAAACGGTCAAAAACAAGACCTTCCCAACTCGATGAGGCACTGTCCAGTCCAAGGCCATAGGCTAAAAGCCAACCAATAACTCAAACGAGCCTCCGAACCGACACAGCAAGTTGCTGTCAAATTCCAGCAGCAGCAACTTTGCTTGCATCGCGTCGTTTGCGAGACTTTTGGCCATTGGGGCTTGAACCACCGACCAGAGCCTCTCAACAACATCTCAAGGAATGATTTGAACCATGGTTAAGGGCCCTAGGCCAGACACAATTCGCACCATTCCAGCAAACATCAGAAACTCCAACCGAGAACACACGTGTATGCGTGTGTAGTGTTTTGTTTTGATTGCTGTCTCGTGTCGTTCCAATGGCCATTTGATTGACCATGGCACGATCTAGACATCTAGGGGCATGGTATGAACCATGGCTAAGGGCCGTAGGCCAACCAAGATCCACACCATTCCACAAAATCGAACACCCACATGCTGTAAAATGAAGGGGGCGAAAGGGGTGCAGGGCTGTTCTTGCGTTTTAAATTAAAAACCGATTCACCGTGGACCAAGCCACCAAAAGGGCCACTTAGTCACGTCTTAGACATGCTAGGAAAGTGATCTAACCATGGCTATGGGCCTTGTGGCAGCCATGATCAGATCCATTTCCATGATGACATCAAACTGAATTTTCGAACACAATTCTGCATCTATGGGGAGCTTGCTGTCATTTCGGTTTTCCAGCAAGCATGGGGGCTGAATGAATGGACCAACATGGTCCTAATGCATCCTATTACATGTCTAGGAGCAGCCTTGGGAGCCTGGAGTCGAACCATAACCTGTAGCAACTGAAACAAGAGAAAACAGTGAAGAGCATCGTGAAAGTCGAAAAATTCTGCACATGCATTTCGAAAATGCTTGATGTAAATTTCAGTTTTCTTGTATAAAAATCATGTAAAAGTGATGTTTAAAATAAAAGTAGGACTTGATTGAGGTTTGAAAGAAATCTAGACATGCCTTTGATTCGTTTGAAAGAACAACGAAAGAATACGACGACTCGGCGCAGAGGAGGTGGAGCGCTTCTTTCCTTTTCTTTTCTTGCTCTCGATTTTCACTCTTGTTCTAGGCTATGGTGCTCACGATTTTTTTTTTAATCTGAAAGGCTGCTGAATTCGGTGGGGAGGGAGTGGAATTAAGTGGTTAGGGGAGTGAGGGGAGATCCAATAATAAAGGGATTGAAATGGCATGACCAAATCTCCTATCTTTGAAATTTGAATTTATTGTTTGATATCAAATATTTGTTGGGGTCTTTGTGGATGGGGTGGCCGAAATTCTCTTTGTTAACCTGGACTAGGATAATGCTAATTAGTTAATTAAATGGTGCTCCCAAAAATAAAAGAATTATCCTACTAATTAAATATAAAGAAATGATTAAAGGTGTGAGTTGGCAAATGAATTGTTTAACAATTCCAAGGGGCCGAAATTTAGCAATTAAAGGATGGGTAAAAATGTTATCTAGGTGATAAATTTTAAACCTTTTAAGCCTTATGTATTCTTTAAATAATTTAGTGAACTAAACCCTTAATTAATTGAACTCAAATGAATTTATTTCCTACTCACCTCAAGTAATTAAAATAAATCCTCAACCTCTTTTTTAACTTAAATCAACTTACTTGCTAGCTAAAAATAAATCCTGGAATTTTTTTTTAAAATCTTAAATTTATCTCTAAACTCCAACTCCAGTCCGGCCTCACTGAAATAACTGAAAGAATAAAATTAAACTGCTGGCTAAAATAATTAACTTCAAAGAAAAGCATTTAAATATTCATGCAATTAAGTCAATTTAATTTAAAATACTAGAATTATGCATGGCTTATACGTAGTCTAAGTTACGGGTTCTACAGTAGAGGTGGACAAAAATGAGGCTAAAGCCATGATGGCAGCGATGCCACCGAAGGATAAGAAGGAGCTACAAAGATTCCTCGGTCAGGTAAATTATTTAAGAAGATTTATTTCAAACCTGGCAAGTAAAACTCGTGAATTTTCTCTATTATTAAAGTTGAAAGACTCGGAGGAATTTAAATGAGAAAAATGTCCCCAGGAAGCCTTTGATAAAATAAAAGAGTATTTGTCTAAACCTCCTGTTTTGATGCCCCCAAAACATGGTTTTCCCCTCAAATTGTATATATCAGCCGCTCAAGATTCTATTGGGTGTCTTTTGGCACAAAATAACAAAGAGAATCATGACCAGGACATTTATTATCGGAGTCGATCATTAACAGAGGTGGAGGTTAGATATTCAGTCATAGAAAAGCTGTGTTTGGCGTTGTATTATTCATGTACTAAATTGAGGCATTCTCTGATTCATTCAAGAGTTTATGTGATTTCGCAGACAGATCTTGTCAAGTACATGCTTCACAGGCCTGTCTTGACTGGAAAAATTGGCAAATGGTCGCTGGCATTGGCCGAATTCACCTTGATCTATTGCCCACAAAAATCGGTGAAAGGCCAAGCCGTTGCTGATTTCTTAGTAGACCATCCTATGATTGATGTGACAGGGAATGTGCCAGGAGATATACCAGTTTTCTGTATTAATCAGCCTTGGATTTTGAAGTTTGATGGTTCCAGCACGGAGAGGGCATCAGGGGTTGGAGTCGTGATAACATCCCCAACAGGAGTCAAGACGGCTTTGTCGTTCAATCTGGACTTTCCATGCACCAATAATCAGGCTGAATATGAAGCACTAGTGATTGGTTTGGAAATTTTACGAGATTTGGGAGCTAGAGATGTGCTGATAATTGGGGATTCCCAGTTAGTCCTCAAGCAAATGTCAAGGGAATATAAATGTTCGAGTTTTGCGTTGGCCCCTTACTTTACTGCTGCTTCACAGCTCCTTGATGATTTTGAGGATGGGCATTCCAACATGTGCCAAGGCAAGACAATTGGGAAGCCGATGAATTGGCTCAAATTGCTTCTGGTTTAAAGATATCGTCCGAGCTCACCCACAAACTCTTGTTGATACAAAAAAGAAATCATCCTTCTATCCATCAGCGAGGAATACAAGTGGATACCTTTGACATTGATGTTGACCTCGCTGGGGATTGGAGAGATGAAATAAAAAATGCATTGAGGAATGGTTTGAAGATGAGAATTTTGCATTATTTCTTGATGGGAGATGAACTGTACAGGAAAGGACACGATGGTTTATTTGTTGTGGTGTTTGGGTTTCCCAGAGTCAGTGAGAGTTATGCAGCAAGTACATGAAGGAATATGTGGGGCACACCAGTCAGGAATCAAAATGAGATGGCCGCAGACATGGCCACTACTGGCCATCGATGCTAAAAGAATGTATAAGATATTCGAGGGGTTGTCAACATTGTCAAAAACACGGAAATATTCAAAGGATACCAGCCGATGAAATTCACGCTGTCATAAAGCCGTGGCCATTTCAGGGGTGGGCCATGGATTTGATAGGTAAAATTTATCCTCCCTCGTCTAAAGGACACTCCTTTATAATTGTGGCAACCGATTTCTTCACCAAGTGGGTTGAGGCTCTCCCCATGAAAAAGGTAGAGCAGAAAGATGTTGTTCTGTTTGTAAAAGAACATATTATTCACAGATTTGGAATCCCGCAATCGATCACTACAAACCAAGGAACTATGTTCGTGGGGTCAGAAATGAAGGAATTTGCCAAGGATTACGGAATCCAGTTGATTAATTCTTCACCTCATTACCCCCAGTCCAACGGTCAAGCTGAAGCTTCAAACCAAGTATTGATCAAGATGTTGAAAAAGATGATGGAAGACAATCCCCGAGATTGGCACCGACTGCTATCAGAGACTTTATGGGCTTATCGGACCTCAAAGAGAAGTGCTACTGGTACCAGCCCTTTCACCTTGGCTTATGGGCATGATGCAGTATTGCCTATGGAAGTGGTAATCCCTTCTTTGAGAGTGATGAGGCAAAATGACTTGGAACCAGAGATTTACACGGAAGCTATGATTATGGAACTTGAGGATTTGGATGAGCTGCGAATGCAGACTTATAATGCTTTGATGCTTCAGAAATCCAAGGTGGCCAGAAGTTACAATAAGCGTGTGAATAAGAAATTATTTGAAGAAGGAGATGTGGTTTGGAAAGTGATTTTACCCCTCGGGACCAAAGACAGGGAGTTCGGCAAATGGTCACCCAACTGGGAAAGGCCCTTCAAAGTTCATCGAGTTTTAGATGGGAACGCATATTGGTTGGCAAGTTTGGATGGGGAGCCACATAGAAGGTGCATCAATGGCAAATATTTGAAACACTATTATCCCAGTAGTTGGGTAGAGATGTCGGAGCCGAAGGGTTCATGAAGCTGGATGCAAAGGAGTTCAGTACAGAGTAGGCTAGATGGCCACTTTGTTTGGATCTGTCATGATTAATTCGTAAGGGGTTCCTATGAATATACAAGGAATAGGCTTTTAAGCCATTCCTTGCCGAACTTGTTTGTAAATAGTTATGAAGCATATGTAAATAAATAAATATCTTCTCATGGAATCCGTTGTAATTATTTTAGGTAAAATGCTCATTGTGTTAGTTGGCCAAATTGGTGACAAAGCGAAGTTCATATAGTGCATGGCTTGAAATTCCGATGGGCTTTATTCGAGAATGTGGTTTGGTCGTTCATTTGGAATGTGTGTTGATTTGCATGTGTTTGCGTTATTATTAAAGGTTCAGTTTTAGAAAAATTTTGGCAGAGTTTCTCTTGTAAATGTAATATGCCAAAAAATATAAACGCCTGCAAATAAATCCCAAGCAACAGATATCACAACAAAATGAAATTTTTAATCATTCTCCAACATTCACGAGACAGAAAAAGGAACAAGCCAAATCATGGCAAATCCAAAAGCAGGTGCAACATGTCAAGAAAATACTACACCATGGTCCAGAAATGCCATAAAAATGCCAAAACCTAAAATAAGATCGCCATAAAGATCAAGAAAGATCAAGTTGGCGCAATTCTTCCCATTTGGATAGGCACTGGGCTCGAGTCTGTTCAGCAGCCTTCAAGTTATCCTCCCATGGTTGATAGGCTTGTTTCTGATTTATCAAATCATCTCCCAGGCATTGAATGTCAATCTTGAGTTTATCGGAGGAAGCTTTTATAACCTCACTCTCGTGCAGAAGGGTTACCATATCGGCTTTGTGTTGAGCGAGCTCCGTTTCTAATTTCTTCACCAGCTCCTCCTTGGCATCAAACTCTGCGGTCTTTTGATGCAAAGTAGATAAGGCGGTTTTTCTGTCAGAGAGTAGGCCATCCAATCTTTCTTTCTGCCCCTTGAAGTTTCTTACCTGAATCAATGTCTCAGACCAAGTGGAGCTCGAAGCCTGAAAAGCAGAAAACATAGATGGCAGAGTATTCAGTACGTCGTGCAGCGGGGATGCGGAGGAAAAATCAGGGCTACTTTGTAGGATGGACACGGCAGACAGAATGGTACTTTTCTCCATGGTTCCTAAGGCATCAAGATTTATATTTAGAAAATGCCGCAGCGAAGCCTTGGCTGTAGCTACTTCCAAGCCAGTAGGAATATTGGAGGAGGAAATCATAGGAGAGGCCCCTGAATCTAAAAAGCTAAAGTCAAATTCCTGATTCTCTTCAACCAAAGAGACAATCGCCCTCCGTGCCGATAGATCCTACAATGTCAAGGAGAAGGTGAGACCCAAACAATAACTGATAATTAATGGGGAAGTAGAATGGTTGTTACCTGAAAATGGGAGCCAGCCGAGGGAGATTTTTCTGCCATATCATCGGAATAACCCCCTGGAAAAACTTTCCTACGCTTGAGTGAGTCCAAAGGAGTGGCCAAAGGGATGTGCTCATCTGACTCGGTTTTTTCGGAGGGGCTGGAGGTTGAGGAGGAGTCAAGGTTTTCCACCGTCACAGGGCCAACGGAAGGAGTGAAGGTAAATGGCTAGATTGCCCGATACAAATGAGTGGTGGATCGAGTCCGCCGTCTTGAGGGCGAGGGAACAGATACTTGTTTCACTTGAGCAGACGGAGTCATTTGGGTAGGATTTGGTCTCCGTTCCTTGACTTTTCTATCATTCCTTGCAACCGACAGATCCAGGGCTTGTCGGGGACTTTGATGATCTGCATATCCAAACATATAATATTTAAAATCTGAGAGTAGCAAAGCATACAAAAAGCAGAAAGAGATATACCTGATATGGCCAGTTCTGCAGGGATAAGACAATGGTATCTTGCAGTCCACCATGCAAGGTAGTCATCAGAGACTGAAATGGGGGCCTCCACAACAGGGGTTTTAAAATATTCGGCTTGCTCCGATAATTCGATCAACGATAGTGAAGTGAATTTCTTTTGAGACAACTCCACTTTCATCATTTCGTTCAGGGGGCGAGGCAGATACAATGCGTTTGAAGGCACGGTTGGACACAAACCTAGCTGGGAGGGGTACAAGGTTGGATTGTAAAACTCAAAAATATGGGTATTCTGATCTCGTGGGGACACCCCGTCATGTACTAGGAAACAAGGATGTAGGGTGGCAGTCCGCAAATTTTTAATCAAGGAATATACGTCTATCGCTTTACTGGTAGCCATATACCCAATCCACGGGTAATAATCGGCTGTGATCGTGAGGAACGGGGGCCGATGAACCGCTCGAGAGAAGGGCAGAGATCGCCTAAAAGTACACACCCCTGCAACAGTGAAAGTACTCTGACAAGCGATGAGTTCCCTCCATGACAACCTCTCAGAAAGAAGGCCAGATGGGGATTTTAACTCAGGAAAGTAAGAGAACAGCCACATTTGAAGAAACCACATAACCCCATTAAGTCTAGAAATGGGCACATCATTCACGGCAACGTTCAACCAATGGTAAATTGATCCCAAAAACATTACACCAAGACCGTGTACATTCCCAACGCTCAGGGACCTGGCAAGGGCCAAGTATTCCATAGTCGGCTTACCAGAAGAAGGACAAAAAAGATACTTACATATCAGTACCCACATAAAGGATATACGTTCTTCGATGGTAGGGGAAGTCCTCTTGAGAGTACACCAAGACCTGATAATCTGAGAGTAAGAAGAAGGACTCCAATATCGTTCAGAGAGCTGAGGTAAGTCCCGAGTGTCCACCAGGCTGGCAAATTCATTTCCAAGAACGGGAAGACCAGTGAGATGCAAAACGTCTTGAAGAGTAATGGACACAGGGCCACATGGGAGAATGAAAGAATTACAAGGCGGTGCCCATAACCGAATGGAACCCTCGATGAGGTCTAGATTAAAAGTACGATCGGTGGTGGACATTTGGATGAATTGGTAAAGGCCCTATTTTCGCCACATTCCCCCATCAAAAATTTTCAACCTCTCAACCCAAACATTCCAGTTAACATCTCCCCTGGGTAAAGATTTAAAGTTGGCAAACTCAAAGGGTGGTACAACGGTGCGATTTAGAAATAAAGCGTTTGGCTCAAGGATGGAAAGAGGAAATAGCATGTTGGTGGCCTCGGTGGATAAGGGAATATGGATATAGGAAGGATCAATGGTATGATTAAAAACTTCCACCGAATTGGAATCTTCCTCGATGATCGTTGAGGGTCTGCAAATGGCATTAGATTCAAAGTAAGATGAATTGAGACTTATCAAAGTATACCCAGATAAAGACCAAACATACCCAGAAGTAGACATCCCGGTAACAAATCTGCTGTTGGATGAAAGAGGTTGGCTTCTACGGGTAAAACGATGGTTGCTCACAAGTGAAGGATCACTGCTTGTCCCTGCGAGTTAATACACACAAGCTATTTCATATCTTAAACCAAGAAACCCCTACAAGAGAGAAAATTAGCACTGACAGAAAAGAGCTTTAAACGGCATGAGGATTTTCGTTACCACAAGTGCTCAAACAACGCCCACCCTAATGTATCAATGTAAAGTTTCGAACAAAAACAGAGGGTGGCCACACAATTAATTCCCCCATATTGAATGAAGGGATGAACCCAAGAACCTACCTGCTTCCTGGAGTTGCACGGTCAGCAAGTTGCGAGGAGGAGAAACCAAATTGCGCAAAGGGGAGCCCACGTCAACCGAAGTGCAAGACCCAACGAGAGGTGGGCGATTCCCGGTATTCCCCGAAGAGTTTCGCGGAGAGGGTGAGTCGCGCGGAGGAAGAACGGACCTCGGTTGCGCCCAAATCGATCCACACTCTGAAGTTCGCAATCGACTAAGCGTCCGGACAGTGGGCGAAATCAAGGAACGAAGGGCGGTAGGATGGGGAGGCATTTCTGTTTTCCAGCGAAGAGGTGGGGCGATGAGGAAACAATGGAAGGAACGAAGGGAGTGTGTAGGAGCTTTAGGGATTTGGTGTGAAGATCGAGGAATATAGTTTGGAAATGAGATTTGTGATAGAAATATAAATAAGCCAGGATCTTTTATTGTGAAGGAAGTACACTTGTTAAACTCATTTTGAAGGACTCCAGGAAGATAGAAATGCTTGGGAAATGTGCGAGGGAATTCCATATTTTTGAAAGGGGACATGTGAAAATATAGCCAAATTGGCCCATGGGCCAAACTGGCTACGGGGGCAATTGTTTAGCCCAAATAGATGGGTCACTAACCCAACTTGCAGTTGTCTAGCCAAGGTCTTTGAAGCCCAGGAGTTACAGCCCAAACAGATAAAAAGCCCAAGTGAAATCATAGTGGCCCAATGAGGAAACGTGGTATTAGTTTGCTGCCATTGCCCGACGTGGAAGAACGTGGAGTGACTAGGGAAGGGAAAACTGTCGTACAGAATGGAACAAAAGTGAGTGAAGAAAATCAGAAAAGGGCTCTCGAAAAATATACACAAGAAAAGCTACAACAAGCTCTCTGCAAAAAAAGCCTACACATTTCCTTTGTCGCTATTTTTATTTCCAGTAATCGTTTTCCATATATTTCAGCATGTTCATTCAAGTTTATTGTAAAAAATTAATTCGGATTTATAACGGCATAACAAACGCTGATGTTGTTTATGGATATCCCTGTTAATTCAATTATATTTCTCATTCCGCGTTCTTATTTTTGGAGCCATTTCGAAGGAATTATAACTAACGGTCGAATCGAGATTCGCAACGCTTGGTAAACGAAGTCAGATTGATTCACATTTGGCACGAACACGTGCCTGGCACGCCTGCAAATTTCGTGACAAACAGTACTAGAAATTTTTTTTCTCCTTAATCTCCATTATTCGAAATATACATATATATATACCTTAAAATACCTTGACACCATTTTAGAAATAAAACAACCAACTATCATTTAAAAATCCAAAAAGACATAGCTCAAATCGTAAAATCGTCAAACGTTTTACCAATCCTAAACACATTATATGAAAAGTATAGCTCATACTATAACCTCTCAAAAACCTTTCATAAATAAATAAAAAGTCGTAAAAAATCTTTAACATAATCTTAAAATCATAAATCATAAACTAGTGCGAAAAACTAGCATCGGTTGCTACTACTTAAATAATAATTCACCCAAGTGTAGGTTGTCTGCAAGTAATATATTTCGTAAGTACGAGATCGATCCACAGAGAGGTTATTTTGAGTTTAAATTTATTAATTTATAGATTACCAAATGCAAGACTGAAGTTTACAAATTATAAATATTGTCAAGGCTTGAGGATTTATTCTTGGTTTATATAATATTGTTTAAGTAAAACAAAAGAAACCACCATAAATAATGGTTCCAAGAAAATTAAACACATACATAATATAATATAGTTCCCACTATAGAAAATACCGAATTAACCGATATTTTATATATAGTACCTATGATTATATTATAACTATATAAATAAATAATTGCATAAAGTAAATGTTAGATTAAATCATTATATTTTATTTAGAACAACCGGCAGAGCCACGCTATTGCCTAAATGAAATATATTGATTTAATAAGTTAATTGCAGTAAAGTAAAAGTTAGTTGCGATAAAGTAAATGTTAGTTGCGGAAAAGTAAAAGTTAGTTGCGAGAAAGTAAAAGTTAGATGCGAAAAATAAAAGTTAGTTGCGAAAAAGTAAATGTTAGATTGTTAGATGTTAGTATTAAATCATAATATTTCATTTAAAACAACCGGCAGAGCCACGCTATCGTCTAAATGAAATATTATGATATTATTATATAAATATATATAATAATAAGTGATGAAATATTTATTGTATCAAAATTAAACAACAAATCAAGATAACCACTTTAATGGTATCAAGCATTTGATGTAAATTGATAACAACAAATAATTCATTTTTA
Source organism: Primulina eburnea (assembly GCF_022965805.1). Lineage (NCBI taxonomy): Eukaryota > Viridiplantae > Streptophyta > Magnoliopsida > Lamiales > Gesneriaceae > Primulina > Primulina eburnea. Next base: position 32,881,867 of record NC_133111.1, read on the forward strand.
TACCTACAATAAAAATAAGTTAGCTAAATGAAAAGAAATAAAGAAAGAATATACAAAATATAAACAATCTTACTTCACCAAGAATGCATCCACTTCACCTTGACATAATAGATTTAGCTTGCCGTAAGTTTACTTTTGATCAATACTAAAATATCACTCATAGTTGAGAACATGAAAGAAAATATATTGGAACTTAGAACTTTGATACACACTCACACTATATTTTACAATGAAATAGAATGATTCTCAAGCTAGCACAAGGCCTCTATTTATAGGCCAAATGAGAGAAAGGGTCAAAAATTCTATTAATGTCATGTAGTTGTAATAGTATTCTTTGTCTCCTCAACTCCAATTCCATGTCCCTTCTTTCAATGCCTTGTTCCACGACTTTTCTCACCACTTTGACTCTGATTAAGGCCACAAACATGTGTGGAATTTTGTGTAGATGAGTTTGGCCACTTGATTCACCTCATTTGGATAAATATTGAAATAGTTATGAATTTTTTTACTAAATGATGGTCATAGTAAAAGTAAATGTGTCCTCCTTTTGATCTTTACACAATTTGATCATCTTAATGAGCTTTTTAGGCAATCATGTCTTCTGCAAAGTTGTAGATAACTTCTCAAGGATTCCAACCATGTTTGAGTCACCTCCATTTGAATTTTCTAGCTTGAGTTATCATTATTTTACCAACACGTAAAAAAACCTGAAAATAAAACAAATTTAGTAAGACATTTAAATATAAACAAACAATACTAAAATAACATAATTTATAATTTTAATGAAACTTAAAATTTAAAATACAGGTTTAACATATAATAAATTATTAATTTTAAGTTTCATCACACCCCCACACTATCTTATTACTAGTCCCTTAGTAATAAAATTTATCGGAAAGTCACAACCTAGATTCTTTATTCCTTTTATATATGCAAATACAAACATATTCATTAAAAACAAAATCATATACCGATTTATATATATATATATTCGTTAATATAATAATATATAATTAGATGTGTTTTTATTCTTATTTTCACATAATATATAAAGTAACAATATATTATAATTTTTAAATTTCTAAAAAATTTATAATAATATAGTCAAAAAGATAATTCACACCACCCACCATAACATGTACAATATCAAGAATATTTTTGTAAAAGCCTCAACTCCATATACTCTTTCAGGTCAAAATATTTTATGAATAGCTAGTTTTCACTCATGGAGTTGGAATGAATATTAACTCTCATTGAAAAAGGCTAAGTATTAAAGCAGACAATTAAATAATTAATATTGAAAACAAAATAGGAAAATTTACAAAGAATAAAATCCCCTTTCTTTTCTTTTTTTTTTTCTTTTTTTTAACTTTTTTTTCTATTTTTTTTTAATAACGTGACTGCAAAATTTTACAATAACATAAACTTTTTTTTTATCCAAACATTTTACCAAAAATATCTATATCTATATATATATATATATATATATATATAAACATTTATATAACAGATACATTCGACTATCTTTGAAACTTATCTAGCACAAACAAATCTTTTTGTTTGTTTTTGTTTTTGTTTTTGTTTTTTTTTTTATTAAGAACACATTGATAGTACATCAATCAAATCTTGAAAAAAAAACAAATATTACAATGAATAAAGTATTTTGCAGTCCGTTATTTATTTACATCTTTTTTTTTTCAATAAATAATTTTTTTTTAGGGGAATTATATTCTTGTAATTAACCATTTTTTAATAATCAATAAAAGTTTATTAATTGTTTTCTCATTTCTCACCACTTACTCACAAAAGATGTGTGAGTATATATTATACTTTTACAAAAAATTCTTTCAATTATACATGTTAACAACCATACAATTCATATCTTTTAACTATATTCTTATAAAAATTTTAGAAATTATTTTATTTGAAAACACACACACAAATATATACATATATGTAAATAAATAAACACATCTATTATATATTTTATATTAATTGATCAAAATATATATGTATATAAATTGGTACATATGAAAACTAATTTTTCTTGTAGTCTGTAATTTGAATATAATGAATATTAAAATCTAGTGTATTGTGATTTTCCGATAATTATTAACTAATGCGTCTTAGGTGCATTTTACTGACACCTTACTCGACATTGAACTAAAAAGTATTATTATTATTACTACATATTTTTATTTTTATATAAAAAAAACTAAGAAAAAGAAGAAGAAGAAGAAGAAGAAGAAATTATTCATACCTTAAAAAAAAAACATTAAAAACATACCGTTGAATCGCAAGTTTAGCATCACATGAATTTTCTTTTCTTACTCTTGGATGTTGGCTAATTAAGTTGAGATAAGAATGGATCTGGTTCATGACTAAATCCTTGCAGTAAATTAATAAGTTCACCTTCACTTGTAGCAGAAACTAACATCCTTCGCGAAGCTCATGAAATAAATCCCTGTTCCACAACATCATCAAGAAACGATAACAATTTATCATAATAATTGTTAACATTTAACAAACCAATTGGCTTATTGTGGATATTTAATTGTGCCTAACAAACAGTATGAAATATTTCTTCCAAAGTACCGAAACCTCCTGGTAAAGCAATGAAAGTATCTGAATGTTCAATCATTTGAGTAATTCTTTCATACATGTTGTCCACTTTCATTTCTTCTCCTATTGTTGGTCCTGTAAGATTGACTAAGGTAATCGGAATAATGCCTAAGACTTCACTTCCACCTGCATGCGCAGCTTTTGCAACTTTTCCCATGAGGCCAACTTCACCACCACCATATACCAAATGAATCTTGTTTTTAGTAAGTGCTATTCCAAGCTTTTCTGTTACTTCTTCATAAATTGAATCTTTTCCTGCACTAGATCCACAAAATATACAAATATTTTTTATTTTACTTACCGTGGACGTTGACATGTTGAGAAATATGTTTTCTGTAATTGTTAGATCACAGCATATGAATTTATAAGCGTAACATGCCAAAAGTCAATATTTGAACAGGAAATTATTATTATTAAAAGAAAATAAAAATGACAAAATTAAAACAAATATATACAGTATAATTGTGATTGTGGCTCACATCTTCCTCTGATTTTACGTTCAGTAACGGCTTTAACGCCTTCTATAAGTCGAGGATATGCTTCCCATCCAATTTTCTTATAAATTGGCAAACAGGGTCTTTTAACGTCAGATTCCCAAGACGAGATTGTATATATATATATATATATTTACTTATCTAAATAGACATGCATTACTACAGTAGGATCTTTGTAAGGCTGATTCCACCGTCCATATTGATATTCCTCATGTTGAAATTGCCACCATAGTTTAAAAAGTTCATTTTGCACGTACCCACTAGAATGCGTATCAAGAACCTCTAGAAAATTATCCAAAGGCTCTTTACTCAGACCATTCTTAATGAATAAAATTTTATCTTCTCTATTCATTGACGTCATTCCAACATTTTTGCATTTCCCATTACAAGTCCACCTTGCACATTTATAACATCCACCTATACGTTTAGCTCTTCGCTTTTTAGCATATGTGCTTTTACCAAATCCTGGCATATGTCTTATTATTATTTCACTTGCTTCCCCAACCAATCGGACTTTTGCTTCAATTATCAAACGGACATCACTCGGTATGCCATATGACATCATCAACCTTAGCCGCTCACATCTAGCTTTATAAATTTTTTTCAACGCATTATCAGGTAAACAAGCAAAATATTTACGAAGATTTATAATACACGCATCCATATTATTATTATTATTATATATATTTCAATTATTTTGGGAAAACTGAAGAAACCGACTTAAACAGTCACGGAGTACCGTTATCCGCCACTTAACCGGGAAATGAACTAGAATCTGCAAAACAAAATGAAAATATCAAACAACTATTGTGGATCATATAAAGGCATAAACTCATCATTAAGAATTTCATTTTCTATAAAAGGCTTAAGTCTTTGCCCTTTAACTTTAAACACGTCATTATTTTTAGGATTTTCAATATCAACAGCACCATGAGGATAAAAAATTTTGACTATAAATGGTCCTGACCACCTCGATCTTAGTTTACCTGGAAATAAATGCAAACGAGAATTATAAAGCAAAACTTTTTGTCCAATTTCAAATGACTTTCTCATAATATTTTTATCATGAAAGACTTAGTTTTATCTTTATAAATCTTTGAATTTTCTTATGCATCATTTCTTAATTCTTCAAGTTCATTTATTTGCAATTTTCTTAATTTAGATGCATCATCTAAATTAATAGTAAATGCTTTAATTGCCCAATAAGCTTTATGTTCAAGTTCAACCGGTAAATGACAATGCTTACCAAAAACTAACCTATATGGTGACATCCCTAATGATGTTTTGAATGCAGTTCTATATGCCCATAATGCATCAGTTAATCTTAAAGACCAATCTTTTTGATTTGGATTAACTGTTTTTTTCTAAAATTTGTTTTATTTCTCTATTTGCAAGTTCAACTTGACCATTACTTTGAGGATGATATGGGGTAGAAACTTTATGTGTAATACCATATTTTCTTAATAAAGAAGAAAATGATTTATTTATAAAATGACTTCCCCCATCACTAATTATTGCCCTAGGTATTCCAAATCGACTAAAAATATTTTCTTTTAAAAATTTTATAACAACTTTATGATCATTAGTTCTACATGCAATCGCTTCAATCCATTTTGAAACATAATCAACAGCGACTAAAATGTACGTATATCCAAAAGATAATGGAAATGGACCCATAAAATCTATCCCCCAACTATCAAATATTTCAATAATTATGATTGGATTTAAAGGCATCATGTTTCGTTTTGAAATTGATCCCATCTTCTGACAATTTTCACAAGATTTGCAAAATAAATGCGTATCTTTGAATAAAGACGGCCAATAAAATCCACATTGTAAGATTTTTGTAGCTGTTTTATTGGATGAAAAATGACCTCCACATGCTTCAGAATGACAAAATTTAATAACATTACTTACTTCATTGTCGGGTATGCATCGTCGAAAAATTTGGTCAGGACAATACTTAAATAAGTAAGGATCATCCCAATAAAATTTTTTAACTTCTATCAAGAATTTATTCTTATCCTGTGAATTCCAATGAGAAGTAATTTTATTTGTCACAAGAAAATTTACAATGTTAGCAAACCATGGCATAATAGTAGCATAAAACAACTGATCATCTGGAAAATTTTCATTTATTGGTATTTCATTATGAGATGATTCAGTCATTATTCTAGATAAATGATCGGCTACAACATTTTCTTTTCTTTTTTTATCTTTAATTATAATATCAAATTCTTGTAATAATAAAATCCACCGTATTAATCTTGGCTTAGCATCTTGTTTATTTGATAAATATTTTATGGCAGAATGATCGGTGTAAACAATAGTAGTAGAACCAATTAAATAAGATCGAAACTTATCTTATGCAAATACTACTGAAAGTAATTCTTTTTCAGTAGTTGAATAATTTATTTGGGCACTATTTAAGGTTCTACTAGCATAATAGATTGCATAAGGTTTTCCTTCTTTTCTTTGTCCTAACACAGCTCCTATAGTATAATCACTTGCATCACACATTAATTCAAATGGTAAAGACCAATCTGGAGGTTGTAAAATAGGTGATGTAATTAAAAGATTAATTATTTTTTTAAAAGCATTTTCACATTTTTGAGTCCATTCGAATTGTGTATCTTTTGTTAAAAGATTTGACATTGGTTTAGATATTATGCTGAAATTTTTTATAAACCTTCTATAAAATCCTGCATGACCCAAAAATGATCGAACTTCTTTGACTGTTTTTGGTGATGTTAAATTAGAAATAACATCAACTTTGGCTTTATCAACTTCAATTCCTTTTTCAGATATCACATGTCCTAAGACAATCCCAGATTTAACCATATAATGACATTTTTCCCAATTTAAAACAAGATTTTTTTCTTCACATCTTTTTAATACTTCTTCTAGATTTTTAAGACAATTTTCAAATGAGTTTCCAAAAACGGTTATATCATCCATAAAAAATTCTACATATTCTTCAATCATATCACTGAAAATACTTAACATGCATCTTTGAAAAGTAGCCGGAGCATTACATAAACCAAATGGCATTATTTTAAATACAAAAGTTCCGAAAGGACAAGTAAAAGTAGTTTTTTCTTGATCTTCTAATGATATAGGTATTTGATAATACCCCGAATACCCATCAAGAAAACAGTAATAAGAATTTCCTGCTACTTTTTCTAGAATTTGATCTAAAAATGGTAGTGGGAAATGATCTTTTCTAGTTGCATCATTTAATTTTCTATAATCAATATACATACGCCAACTAGATGGAATCCTAGTTTGTAATAACTCTCCTTTTTCATTTTTTATAACAGTGATGCCGGACTTTTTAGGTACTACTTGTGTTGGACTTACCCATTTACTATCTGAGATTGGATAGATAATTCCAGCGTCTAATAGTTTTAATACTTCATTCTTAACAACTTCTTTCATATGCGGATTTAACCTTCTTTGCGGTTGTTGATACGTTTTAGCATTTTGTTCTAAGTGAATTTTATGTGTACAAATTAAAGGATTCATACCTTTTATATCTTTCAAAGTCCATCCAATTGCATTTTTATATTTTTTAAGTAATTGAATTAAATCTTCTTCTTGATTTGGTAGAAGAGTGGAAGAAATTACAACAGAAAATGTTTTATTTTGACCAAGAAATACATATTTCAATTCTAATGGTAAAGCTTTTAATTCAAGTTTTGTATTATCATCTTTTTTAAAATTATTTTCAGAATCCAAACTTTCTACTGAAAAAACTTCACATTGTTGATTTAAGTTTTCTTCTTGTATATTTTCTTCCACAATTGTTTGAATTTCATTATCATCTTCATTTTCATTTTCATCAATACTTGGTTGTTTACATAAATTAAACACATTAAGTTCTAGAGTCATATTTCCAAAAGACAATTTCATTATTCCATTTCGACAATTAATTAAAGCATTTGAAGTTGCTAGAAATGGTCGTCCCAATATTACTGGAATTTCATTATGTACTTCTATTGGTTGTGTATCTAAAACAATAAAATCTACAGGATATATGAATTTATCAATTTGAACCAACACATCTTCTACAATACCTCTAGGTATTTTGATTGACCTATCCGCCAGTAAAAGAGTAACAGAAGTGGGTTTTAATTCTCCTAAATTAAGTTTTTCATAAACTGAATAAGGAAGTAAATTCACACTTGCTCCCAAATCCAACAAAGCTTTTTTAATTTTATTTTCTCCAATAATACATGAAATTGTTGGACAACCAGGATCTTTATATTTTAAACTAGAATTATTTTGAAGAATAGAACTTACTTGTTCAGCCAAGAATGCTTTTTTCTTCACATGCAATTTTCTCTTCACAGTACATAAGTCTTTTAAAAATTTTGCATAAGAAGGTACTTGTTTAATAGCATCTAATAATGGAATATTTATCTTCACTTGTTTAAAAGCTTCATAGATATCAGAATCACTTTTTTGTTTTTTATGATTTGTTAATGCATGAGGAAATGGTGGAGGTTTATTTGACTTATTTACTATTTCAGATGATTTATCATTCACCATATTATTTTTAAAATTTAAGGTATCATCATTCTCAAAAGTATCAGGATTATCATCCTTACTCTTTGATTTTAAATGATCCTTGTTTTCATTACTATATGGATCATTAACTATTTTACCACTTCTAAGGGTAATAACAGATTTTATTTGATCAATTTTTTCATTTTTTAATTCTTGATTTTGATTTTTAGGATTAGGTTGAGGTTGAGATGGAAATTTTCCTTTTCATGAATATTAAGTGCAGATGCAAATTTTGCAAGAGTTTCTTTCAAATCACTCATAGATTGACTGTTTTGAATATTGATAGACTCTTGCTTTTGGATAAATGCATGAATTACATCTTCAAAGTTTTTTCTTGGAGGTGTAACATAAGGAATATAACCTTGATGATTTTGGTTATTTTGAAAATATTGTTGTGACGGTTGTGCATTATTATCATTCCTCCAACTAAAATTAGGATGATTTTTCCATCCCGGATTATATGATGGTGAAAAAGGATCTAGTATTGGTTTTTTATAATTGTTAACATAGTTTGCTTGTTCATGGAGACATTCTTTAAATGAAGGTAATGTTGGACAATCTTTTGTAGCATGATCATGTGTATCACATATATGACAAACAATTTCTTGAATACTTTTTAATTGACCACTCTTTTTCATTTCTAATGACTCAATTTTTCTTGCTAAAGATGCAAGTTTAGCTTGAATATCTGTATCATCTTTAAGATTATAGATACCACCCCCATTTGTTGAATTATTGTTTTTAGTTGTTGGAGGTTCTATTATGCCTATATTATCCCAATTTTGAGCATTTTCTGCTAATGAATCCAAATATTCCATAGCTTCATTTGGGTTTTTATCTTCAAAAGTTCCATTACACATGAATTCTATCATTTGCCTATCTTTAGGTATTAGACCTTCATAAAAGTGAGAAACTATTCTCCATGTTTCAAAACCATGATGTGGGCATGTATTAAGTAATTCTTTATATCTATCCCAACATTGATAAAACGTTTCTCCTTGTTTTTGAGAAAAAGTTGTAATTTGTCTTTTAAAAGAGTTTTTTCTATGGGAAGGGAAAAACTTTTTGAGAAATTGTTGTTGCATTTCTTCCCATGATCTTATTGAACTTGATCTTAAATTTTGTAGCCATGTTTTAGCTTTATCTTTTAAAGAAAAAGGGAAAAGCTTTAATCGAACTATATCCATGCTACAATTTTGATCATTATAAGTGTTACAAACTTCCTCAAATTCTCTTAGATGTAAATATGGATTTTCAGAATCTAAGCCATGAAAATTTGGTAAAAATTGAATAATTTGAGGTTTAAAATTAAAATTAGATGCATCGGGAGGAAAAACTAAACAAGATGGGGCACTAGTTCTAATAGGGTTCATATGGTGCCTAAGTGTTCTTAATTGATCATGTTCTTGATTATTATTATTATTATTGTTATTATTATCATTATCTTGATTATTTGAATTATCATCTATATTTAAATTATTTTCAGATACTCGAATAAGTCTACCACTTTTTTTTCGACTCCAAACACTCATACAAATAAAAACACACAATAATTATAAATAAAACATAAATAACAAATATAAACTTAATTTATACCTCCCCGGCAACGGCGCCAAAAACTTGCTACTACTTAAATAATAATTCACCCAAGTGTAGGTTGTCTGCAAGTAATATATTTCGTAAGTACGAGATCGATCCACAGAGAGGTTATTTTGAGTTTAAATTTATTAATTTATAGATTACCAAATGCAAGACTGAAGTTTACAAATTATAAATATTGTCAAGGCTTGAGGATTTATTCTTGGTTTATATAATATTGTTTAAGTAAAACAAAAGAAACCACCATAAATAATGGTTCCAAGAAAATTAAACACATACATAATATAATATAGTTCCCACTATAGAAAATACCGAATTAACCGATATTTTATATATGGTACCTATGATTATATTATAACTATATAAATAAATAATTGCATAAAGTAAATGTTAGATTAAATCATTATATTTTATTTAGAACAACCGGCAGAGCCACGCTATTGCCTAAATGAAATATATTGATTTAATAAGTTAATTGCAGTAAAGTAAAAGTTAGTTGCGATAAAGTAAATGTTAGTTGCGGAAAAGTAAAAGTTAGTTGTGAGAAAGTAAAAGTTAGATGCGAAAAATAAAAGTTAGTTGCGATAAAGTAAATGTTAGATTGTTAGATGTTAGTATTAAATCATAATATTTCATTTAAAACAACCGGCAGAGCCACGCTATCGTCTAAATGAAATATTATGATATTATTATATAAATATATATATATCTATATATATAATAATAAGTGATGAAATATTTATTGTATCAAAATTAAACAACAAATCAAGATAACCACTTTAATGGTATCAAGCATTTGATGTAAATTGATAACAACAAATAATTCATTTTTATACCTACAATAAAAATAAGTTAGCTAAATGAAAAGAAATAAAGAAAGAATATACAAAATATAAACAATCTTACTTCACCAAGAATGCATCCTCTTCACCTTGACATAATAGATTTAGCTTGCCGTAAGTTTACTTTTGATCAATACTAAAATATCACTCATAGTTGAGAACATGAAAGAAAATATAATGGAACTTAGAACTTTGATACACACTCACACTATATTTTACAATGAAATAGAATGATTCTCAAGCTAGCACAAGGCCTCTATTTATAGGCCAAATGAGAGAAAGGGTCAAAAATTCTATTAATGTCATGTAGTTGTAATAGTATTCTTTGTCTCCTCAACTCCAATTCCATGTCCTTTCTTTCAATGCGTTGTTCCACGACTTTTCTCACCACTTTGACTCTGATTAAGGCCACAAACATGTGTGGAATTTTGTGTAGATGAGTTTGGCCACTTGATTCACCTCATTTGGATAAATATTGAAATAGTTATGAATTTTTTTACTAAATGATGGTCATAGTAAAAGTAAATGTGTCCTCCTTTTGATCTTTGCACAATTTGATCATCTTAATGAGCTTTTTAGGCAATCATGTCTTCTGCAAAGTTGTAGATAACTTCTCAAGGATTCCAACCATGTTTGAGTCACCTCCATTTGAATTTTCTAGCTTGAGTTATCATTATTTTACCAACACGTAAAAAAACCTGAAAATAAAACAAATTTAGTAAGACATTTAAATATAAACAAATAATACTAAAATAACATAATTTATAATTTTAATGAAATTTAAAATTTTAAAATACAGGTTTTAACATATAATAAATTATTAATTTTAAGTTTCATCACACCCCCACACTATCTTATTACTAGTCTTTTGGTAATAAAATTTATCGGAAAGTCACAACCTAGATTCTTTATTCCTTTTATATATTCAAATACAAACATATTCATTTTAAAAACAAACTCATATACCGATTTATTTATATATATATATATATATATATATATATATATATATATATATATATATATATATACTTTTCATTTAATATAATAATATATAATTTGATGTGTTTTTATTCTTATTTTCACATAATATATAACATAACAATATATATGATTAATAAATTTCTAAATTTATATATAATAATATAGTCAAAAAGATAATTCACGCCACCCACCATAACATGTACAATATCAAGAATATTTTTGTAAAAGCCTCAACTCCATATATTCTTTCAGGTCAAAATATTTTATGAATAGCTAGTTTTCACTCATGGAGTTGGAATGAATATTAACTCTCATTGAAAAAGGACTAAGTATTAAAGCAGACAATTAAATAATTAATATTGAAAACAAAATAGGAAAATTTACAAAGAATAAAATCCCCTTTCTTTTCTTTTTTTTTTCTTTTTTTTAACTTTTTTTTTTCTATTTTTTTTTAATAACGTGACTGCAAAATTTTACAATAACATAAACTTTTTTTTATCCAAACATTTTACCAAAAATATCTATATATATATATATATATATATATATATATATAAACATTTATATAACAGATACATTCGACTATCTTTGAAACTTATCTAGCACAAACAAATCTTTTTGTTTGTTTTTGTTTTTGTTTTTGTTTTTTTTTATTAAGAACACATTGATAGTACATCAATCAAATCTTGAAAAAAAAACAAATATTACAATGAATAAAGTATTTTGCAGTCCGTTATTTATTTACATCTTTTTTTTTTTCAATAAATAATTTTTTTTTAGGGGAATTATATTCTTGTAATTAACCATTTTTTAATAATCAATAAAAGTTTATTAATTGTTTTCTCATTTCTCACCACTTACTCACAAAAGATGTGTGAGTATATATTATACTTTTACAAAAAATTCTTTCAATTATACATGTTAACAACCATACAATTCATATCTTTTAACTATATTCTTATAAAAATTTTAGAAATTATTTTATTTGAAAACACACACACAAATATATACATATATGTAAATAAATAAACACATCTATTATATATTTTATATTAATTGATCAAAATATATATGTATATAAATTGGTACATATGAAAACTAATTTTTCTTGTAGTCTGTAATTTGAATATAATGAATATTAAAATCTAGTGTATTGTGATTTTCCGATAATTATTAACTAATGCGTCTTAGGTGCATTTTACTGACACCTTACTCGACATTGAACTAAAAAGTATTATTATTATTACTACATATTTTTATTTTTATATAAAAAAAACTAAGAAAAAGAAGAAGAAGAAGAAGAAGAAGAAGAAGAAGAAGAAATTATTCATACCTTAAAAAAAAACATTAAAAACATACCGTTGAATCGCAAGTTTAGCATCACATGAATTTTCTTTTCTTACTCTTGGATGTTGGCTAATTAAGTTGAGATAAGAATGGATCTGGTTCATGACTAAATCCTTGCAGTAAATTAATAAGTTCACCTTCACTTGTAGCAGAAACTAACATCCTTCGCGAAGCTCATGAAATAAATCCCTGTTCCACAACATCATCAAGAAACGATAACAATTTATCATAATAATTGTTAACATTTAACAAACCAATTGGCTTATTGTGGATATTTAATTGTGCCTAACAAACAGTATGAAATATTTCTTCCAAAGTACCGAAACCTCCTGGTAAAGCAATGAAAGTATCTGAATGTTCAATCATTTGAGTAATTCTTTCATACATGTTGTCCACTTTCATTTCTTCTCCTATTGTTGGTCCTGTAAGATTGACTAAGGTAATCGAATAATGCCTAAGACTTCACTTCCACCTGCATGCGCAGCTTTTGCAACTTTTCCCATGAGGCCAACTTCACCACCACCATATACCAAATGAATCTTGTTTTTAGTAAGTGCTATTCCAAGCTTTTCTGTTACTTCTTCATAAATTGAATCTTTTCCTGCACTAGATCCACAAAATATACAAATATTTTTTATTTTACTTACCGTGGACGTTGACATGTTGAGAAATATGTTTTCTGTAATTGTTAGATCACAGCATATGAATTTATAAGCGTAACATGCCAAAAGTCAATATTTGAACAGGAAATTATTATTATTAAAAGAAAATAAAAATGACAAAATTAAAACAAATATATACAGTGTAATTGTGATTGTGGCTCACATCTTCCTCTGATTTTACGTTCAGTAACGGCTTTAACGCCTTCTATAAGTCGAGGATATGCTTCCCATCCAATTTTCTTATAAATTGGCAAACAGGGTCTTTTAACGTCAGATTCCCAAGACGAGATTGTATATATATATATTTACTTATCTAAATAGACATGCATTACTACAGTAGGATCTTTGTAAGGCTGATTCCACCGTCCATATTGATATTCCTCATGTTGAAATTGCCACCATAGTTTAAAAAGTTCATTTTGCACGTACCCACTAGAATGCGTATCAAGAACCTCTAGAAAATTATCCAAAGGCTCTTTACTCAGACCATTCTTAATGAATAAAATTTTATCTTCTCTATTCATTGACGTCATTCCAACATTTTTGCATTTCCCATTACAAGTCCACCTTGCACATTTATAACATCCACCTATACGTTTAGCTCTTCGCTTTTTAGCATATGTGCTTTTACCAAATCCTGGCATATGTCTTATTATTATTTCACTTGCTTCCCCAACCAATCGGACTTTTGCTTCAATTATCAAACGGACATCACTCGGTATGCCATATGACATCATCAACCTTAGCCGCTCACATCTAGCTTTATAAATTTTTTTCAACGCATTATCAGGTAAACAAGCAAAATATTTACGAAGATTTATAATACACGCATCCATATTATTATTATTATTATATATATTTCAATTATTTTGGGAAAACTGAAGAAACCGACTTAAACAGTCATGGAGTACCGTTATCCGCCACTTAACCGGGAAATGAACTAGAATCTGCAAAACAAAATGAAAATATCAAACAACTATTGTGGATCATATAAAGGCATAAACTCATCATTAAGAATTTCATTTTCTATAAAAGGCTTAAGTCTTTGCCCATTAACTTTAAACACGTCATTATTTTTAGGATTTTCAATATCAACAGCACCATGAGGATAAAAATTTTTGACTATAAATGGTCCTGACCACCTCGATCTTAGTTTACCTGGAAATAAATGCAAACGAGAATTATAAAGCAAAACTTTTTGTCCAATTTCAAATGACTTTCTCATAATATTTTTATCATGAAAGACTTAGTTTTATCTTTATAAATCTTTGAATTTTCATATGCATCATTTCTTAATTCTTCAAGTTCATTTATTTGCAATTTTCTTAATTTAGATGCATCATCTAAATTAATAGTAAATGCTTTAATTGCCCAATAAGCTTTATGTTCAAGTTCAACCGGTAAATGACAATGCTTACCAAAAACTAACCTATATGGTGACATCCCTAATGATGTTTTGAATGCAGTTCTATATGCCCATAATGCATCAGTTAATCTTAAAGACCAATCTTTTCGATTTGGATTAACTGTTTTTTTCTAAAATTTGTTTTATTTCTCTATTTGCAAGTTCAACTTGACCATTACTTTGAGGATGATATGGGGTAGAAACTTTATGTGTAATGCCATATTTTCTTAATAAAGAAGAAAATGATTTATTTATAAAATGACTTCCCCCATCACTAATTATTGCCCTAGGTATTCCAAATCGACTAAAAATATTTTCTTTTAAAAATTTTATAACAACTTTATGATCATTAGTTCTACATGCAATCGCTTCAATCCATTTTGAAACATAATCAACAGCGACTAAAATGTACGTATATCCAAAAGATAATGGAAATGGACCCATAAAATCTATCCCCCAACTATCAAATATTTCAATAATTATGATTGGATTTAAAGGCATCATGTTTCGTTTTGAAATTGATCCCATCTTCTGACAATTTTCACAAGATTTGCAAAATAAATGCGTATCTTTGAATAAAGACGGCCAATAAAATCCACATTGTAAGATTTTTGTAGCTGTTTTATTGGATGAAAAATGACCTCCACATGCTTCAGAATGACAAAATTTATTAACATTACTTACTTCATTGTCGGGTATGCATCGTCGAAAAATTTGGTCAGGACAATACTTAAATAAGTAAGGATCATCCCAATAAAATTTTTTAACTTCTATCAAGAATTTATTCTTATCCTGTGAATTCCAATGAGAAGTAATTTTATTTGTCACAAGAAAATTTACAATGTTAGCAAACCATGGCATAATAGTAGCATAAAACAACTGATCATCTGGAAAATTTTCATTTATTTGTATTTCATTATGAGATGATTCAGTCATTATTCTAGATAAATGATCGGCTACAACATTTTCTTTTCCTTTTTTATCTTTAATTATAATATCAAATTCTTGTAATAATAAAATCCACCGTATTAATCTTGGCTTAGCATCTTGTTTATTTGATAAATATTTTATGGCAGAATGATCGGTGTAAACAATAGTAGTAGAACCAATTAAATAAGATCGAAACTTATCTTATGCAAATACTACTGAAAGTAATTCTTTTTCAGTAGTTGAATAATTTATTTGGGCACTATTTAAGGTTCTACTAGCATAATAGATTGCATAAGGTTTTCCTTCTTTTCTTTGTCCTAACACAGCTCCTATAGTATAATCACTTGCATCACACATTAATTCAAATGGTAAAGACCAATCTGGAGGTTGTAAAATAGGTGATGTAATTAAAAGATTAATTATTTTTTTAAAAGCATTTTCACATTTTTGAGTCCATTCGAATTGTGTATCTTTTGTTAAAAGATTTGACATTGGTTTAGATATTATGCTGAAATTTTTTATAAACCTTCTATAAAATCCTGCATGACCCAAAAATGATCGAACTTCTTTGACTGTTTTTGGTGATGTTAAATTAGAAATAACATCAACTTTGGCTTTATCAACTTCAATTCCTTTTTCAGATATCACATGTCCTAAGACAATCCCAGATTTAACCATATAATGACATTTTTCCCAATTTAAAACAAGATTTTTTTCTTCACATCTTTTTAATACTTCTTCTAGATTTTTAAGACAATTTTCAAATGAGTTTCCAAAAACGGTTATATCATCCATAAAAAATTCTACATATTCTTCAATCATATCACTGAAAATACTTAACATGCATCTTTGAAAAGTAGCCGGAGCATTACATAAACCAAATGGCATTATTTTAAATGCAAAAGTTCCGAAAGGACAAGTAAAAGTAGTTTTTTCTTGATCTTCTAATGATATAGGTATTTGATAATACCCCGAATACCCATCAAGAAAACAGTAATAAGAATTTCCTGCTACTTTTTCTAGAATTTGATCTAAAAATGGTAGTGGGAAATGATCTTTTCTAGTTGCATCATTTAATTTTCTATAATCAATATACATACGCCAACTAGATGGAATCCTAGTTTGTAATAACTCTCCTTTTTCATTTTTTATAACAGTGATGCCGGACTTTTTAGGTACTACTTGTGTTGGACTTACCCATTTACTATCTGAGATTGGATAGATAATTCCAGCGTCTAATAGTTTTAATACTTCATTCTTAACAACTTCTTTCATATGCGGATTTAACCTTCTTTGCGGTTGTTGATACGTTTTAGCATTTTGTTCTAAGTGAATTTTATGTGTACAAATTAAAGGATTCATACCTTTTATATCTTTCAAAGTCCATCCAATTGCATTTTTATATTTTTTAAGTAATTGAATTAAATCTTCTTCTTGATTTGGTAGAAGAGTGGAAGAAATTACAACAGAAAATGTTTTATTTTGACCAAGAAATACATATTTCAATTCTAATGGTAAAGCTTTTAATTCAAGTTTTGTATTATCATCTTTTTTAAAATTATTTTCAGAATCCAAACTTTCTACTGAAAAAACTTCACATTGTTGATTTAAGTTTTCTTCTTGTATATTTTCTTCCACAATTGTTTGAATTTCATTATCATCTTCATTTTCATTTTCATCAATACTTGGTTGTTTACATAAATTAAACACATTAAGTTCTAGAGTCATATTTCCAAAAGACAATTTCATTATTCCATTTCGACAATTAGTTAAAGCATTTGAAGTTGCTAGAAATGGTCGTCCCAATATTACTGGAATTTCATTATGTACTTCTATTGGTTGTGTATCTAAAACAATAAAATCTACAGGATATATGAATTTATCAATTTGAACCAACACATCTTCTACAATACCTCTAGGTATTTTGATTGACCTATCCGCCAGTAAAAGAGTAACAGAAGTGGGTTTTAATTCTCCTAAATTAAGTTTTTCATAAACTGAATAAGGAAGTAAATTCACACTTGCTCCCAAATCCAACAAAGCTTTTTTAATTTTATTTTCTCCAATAATACATGAAATTGTTGGACAACCAGGATCTTTATATTTTAAACTAGAATTATTTTGAAGAATAGAACTTACTTGTTCAGCCAAGAATGCTTTTTTCTTCACATGCAATTTTCTCTTCACAGTACATAAGTCTTTTAAAAATTTTGCATAAGAAGGTACTTGTTTAATAGCATCTAATAATGGAATATTTATCTTCACTTGTTTAAAAGCTTCATAGATATCAGAATCACTTTTTTGTTTTTTATGATTTGTTAATGCATGAGGAAATGGTGGAGGTTTATTTGACTTATTTACTATTTCAGATGATTTATCATTCACCATATTATTTTTAAAATTTAAGGTATCATCATTCTCAAAAGTATCGGGATTATCATCCTTACTCTTTGATTTTAAATGATCCTTGTTTTCATTACTATATGGATCATTAACTATTTTACCACTTCTAAGGGTAATAACAGATTTTATTTGATCAATTTTTTCATTTTTTAATTCTTGATTTTGATTTTTAGGATTAGGTTGAGGTTGAGATGGAAATTTTCCTTTTCATGAATATTAAGTGCAGATGCAAATTTTGCAAGAGTTTCTTTCAAATCACTCATAGATTGACTGTTTTGAATATTGATAGACTCTTGCTTTTGGATAAATGCATGAATTACATCTTCAAAGTTTTTTCTTGGAGGTGTAACATAAGGAATATAACCTTGATGATTTTGGTTATTTTGAAAATATTGTTGTGACGGTTGTGCATTATTATCATTCCTCCAACTAAAATTAGGATTATTTTTCCATCCCGGATTATATGATGGTGAAAAAGGATCTAGTATTGGTTTTTTATAATTGTTAACATAGTTTGCTTGTTCATGGAGACATTCTTTAAATGAAGGTAATGTTGGACAATCTTTTGTAGCATGATCATGTGTATCACATATATGACAAACAATTTCTTGAATACTTTTTAATTGACCACTCTTTTTCATTTCTAATGACTCAATTTTTCTTGCTAAAGATGCAAGTTTAGCTTGAATATCTGTATCATCTTTAAGATTATAGATACCACCCCCATTTGTTGAATTATTGTTTTTAGTTGTTGGAGGTTCTATTGTGCCTATATTATCCCAATTTTGAGCATTTTCTGCTAATGAATCCAAATATTCCATAGCTTCATTTGGGTTTTTATCTTCAAAAGTTCCATTACACATGAATTCTATCATTTGCCTATCTTTAGGTATTAGACCTTCATAAAAGTGAGAAACTATTCTCCATGTTTCAAAACCATGATGTGGGCATGTATTAAGTAATTCTTTATATCTATCCCAACATTGATAAAACGTTTCTCCTTGTTTTTGAGAAAAAGTTGTAATTTGTCTTTTAAAAGAGTTTGTTCTATGGGAAGGGAAAAACTTTTTGAGAAATTGTTGTTGCATTTCTTCCCATGATCTTATTGAACTTGATCTTAAATTTTGTAGCCATGTTTTAGCTTTATCTTTTAAAGAAAAAGGGAAAAGCTTTAATCGAACTATATCCATGCTACAATTTTGATCATTATAAGTGTTACAAACTTCCTCAAATTCTCTTAGATGTAAATATGGATTTTCAGAATCTAAGCCATGAAAATTTGGTAAAAATTGAATAATTTGAGGTTTAAAATTGAAATTAGATGCATCGGGAGGAAAAACTAAACAAGATGGGGCACTAGTTCTAATAGGGTTCATATGGTGCCTAAGTGTTCTTAATTGATCATGTTCTTGATTATTATTATTATTATTGTTATTATTATCATTATCTTGATTATTTGAATTATCATCTATATTTAAATTATTTTCAGATACTCGAATAAGTCTACCACTTTTTTTTCGACTCCAAACACTCATACAAATAAAAACACACAATAATTATAAATAAAACATAAATAACAAATATAAACTTAATTTATACCTCCCCGGCAACGGCGTCAAAAACTTGCTACTACTTAAATAATAATTCACCCAAGTGTAGGTTGTCTGCAAGTAATATATTTCGTAAGTACGAGATCGATTCACAGAGAGGTTATTTTGAGTTTAAATTTATTAATTTATAGATTACCAAATGCAAGACTGAAGTTTACAAATTATAAATATTGTCAAGGCTTGAGGATTTATTCTTGGTTTATATAATATTGTTTAAGTAAAACAAAAGAAACCACCATAAATAATGGTTCCAAGAAAATTAAACACATACATAATATAATATAGTTCCCACTATAGAAAATACCGAATTAACCGATATTTTATATATGGTATCTATGATTATATTATAACTATATAAATAAATAATTGCATAAAGTAAATGTTAGATTAAATCATTATATTTTATTTAGAACAACCGGCAGAGCCACGCTATTGCCTAAATGAAATATATTGATTTAATAAGTTAATTGCAGTAAAGTAAAAGTTAGTTGCGATAAAGTAAATGTTAGTTGCGGAAAAGTAAAAGTTAGTTGTGAGAAAGTAAAAGTTAGATGCGAAAAATAAAAGTTAGTTGCGATAAAGTAAATGTTAGATTGTTAGATGTTAGTATTAAATCATAATATTTCATTTAAAACAACCGGCAGAGCCACGCTATCGTCTAAATGAAATATTATGATATTATTATATAAATATATATATATCTATATATATAATAATAAGTGATGAAATATTTATTGTATCAAAATTAAACAACAAATCAAGATAACCACTTTAATGGTATCAAGCATTTGATGTAAATTGATAACAACAAATAATTCATTTTTGTACCTACAATAAAAATAAGTTAGCTAAATGAAAAGAAATAAAGAAAGAATATACAAAATATAAACAATCTTACTTCACCTTGACATAATAGATTTAGCTTGCCATAAGTTTACTTTTGATCAATACTAAAATATCACTCATAGTTGAGAACATGAAAGAAAATATATTGGAACTTAGAACTTTGATACACACTCACACTATATTTTACAATGAAATAGAATGATTCTCAAGCTAGCACAAGGCCTCTATTTATAGGCCAAATGAGAGAAAGGGTCAAAAATTCTATTAATGCCATGTAGTTGTAATAGTATTCTTTGTCTCCTCAACTCCAATTCCATGTCCCTTCTTTCAATGCCTTATTCCACGACTTTTCTCACCAATTTGACTCTGATTAAGGCCACAAACATGTGGGGAATTTTGTGTAGATGAGTTTGGCCACTTGATTCACCTCATTTGGTTAAATATTGAAATAGTTATGAATTTTTTTACTAAATGATGGTCATAGTAAAAGTAAATGTGTCCTTCTTTTGATCTTTGCACAATTTGATCATCTTAATGAGCTTTTTAGGCAATCATGTCTTCTGCAAAGTTGTAGATAACTTCTCAAGGATTCCAACCATGTTTGAGTCACCTCCATTTGAATTTTCTAGCTTGAGTTATCATTATTTTACCAACACGTAAAAAAACCTGAAAATAAAACAAATTTAGTAAGACATTTAAATATAAACAAATAATACTAAAATAACATAATTTATAATTTTAATGAAACTTAAAATTTTAAAATACAGGTTTTAACATATAATAAATTATTAATTTTAAGTTTCATCATCGGTCCTCGGGTTATGTGCACCTTCAGTCCAGCAAAGTCAACTATCAAGACCTCCGTCATTTTCATAATCACCTGCATCACTAACACCTAGTGAGTCTAA
Source organism: Primulina eburnea (assembly GCF_022965805.1). Taxonomy (NCBI): domain Eukaryota; kingdom Viridiplantae; phylum Streptophyta; class Magnoliopsida; order Lamiales; family Gesneriaceae; genus Primulina; species Primulina eburnea. The sequence continues at coordinate 32,903,088 of NC_133111.1, forward strand.
AGACTCCACATACCATAATCTTGATAACAAGTACTACATATACAGATCACATACCACAGTGAAATACTTGTACTTAAAATATCGTTTCATGAAGATGCATAAACTTTAAACATGGACATTTTCAGATACCTTTTCATGATGCATAAACTTTACATAATTTTTTTTTCATAATGACGCATCAACTTTAAACAAAACCATTTGCATAAACTTTTTAAAATCAATTTCTGTTGGAAACTAAATTTTGGCTGTTTGACAAAAAGAGTTTTTAATCGAATGAACAAACTGATCAAGGAACTGAAAAAATATACTCAAACTGACAGTTGCCGTTACTGAATATTAAGGCGCAAGTTAACGAAGGCAACTGAACCAACTCAACTGAATCTATGCAGACAACTGACTGAGCAGTTGGAAACTGATCAGTTGCTACTTTCAGCCGTGAGCTTATCAGCTATTATCTATGAGCTGTACAGATTAACGTAAAGGACGTTCAACCGAAATTAGTACAAAAGCAGACTGCAACAGATAATGGGAACGCCACAATACAACTACAGTGTACGAATGTCAGAAGAATGTTGACATGGCAAACCAAAGGATAAAAAGATTCAAATTTCACTTAATATTACCATTGAAGGGAAGCCTATAAATAGCAAAGGGGAAGCAGTTGAAAAACAATCAATCGAATTACTATTTCATTAAGCTTGTTGTTATCCTGCTGAAATTACTGCTTACATTCGAAAAGCAAAAGCTCACGCTTATCGCACATATTCGTAGCAATCAAGGCTACTCTTTCGAGCTTTAAAGCACAGCTTTATCATTGTAAAACTCGATCTCGTAAAATATCAGTTGTGCTAAAATCAGTTGTATACTGTGAAGCATTTTGTAAACTAAGAGTTTCAGTCTTGGCCGTGTTAAGTCCGAACTGAAGTGGGTATGTACAAACTTTTGTATCAATCAAAGTATTTTAATGAATATCCTATCCTTGTGATAGAAGGGGTGACATGTGAGTGTTTGAAGTCTCCGAACATCCGTAAAATCTTGTGTTCTTATTTTAGTTTTTATTCCATCTATCAGTCAGTTTTATTCCGCACTTTATTTTAACTGAGTGATATTGACCGACATGATTCTATGTATCAGTTTATCACTAAACTGAACTTAACTTTCAAAAAGATTCGAAAAGAAGAGAGTGTTTAGTCAAACTCCATTTCTAAACACTCTTTTAACCAAATATCCAATCCTATCAAGTAGTATCAGAGCGGTTGAATCTTGTCCCAGAATATTCTTATTCACAAAACTGATAACCATGTCTTCTTTCAATAAAATCCCAATGTTTTCCAGAGAAGATTTTGACGACTAGAAAATTAGAATGCAGGCTCATCTAGTTGCACATGACAATGATATGTGGTACGTCATTACTGATTGACCAATGAACATTTTGAAAGCCAACACAGCTGTAGCCATGTCTGATGGGAACCACAACGTATAGAGAAGCCTAGAGAAGAGTGGGCAACTGAAGATAAGAAGAAAGCCAATCTAGACAATGTGGCGAAAGATATCTTATATAAAACTCTGGATAAAGTAACTTTCAGCAAAATCAAAATGTACAAAACTGCCAAAGAAATATGGGAAAAACTGATCCAGCATTGTGAAGAAAACGAGCAAACTAAGGAGAACAAGCTATCAGTTTTGGTTCAGAAATTTGAAAACATCAAGATGAAGTATGGAGAAACAATGCATGATTATGATGAAAGAGTCAGTAGCATCATCAATGAGCTAATGCACTTGGAAAAGTGTATTCCAATAAATATGTATCACTGAAAGTTGTAAGAGGTCTTCCCAAAGAATGGGATGTCAAGACCATGGCAATGAGGGAGTCAAAGGACCTGAACAAGGTTGAACTTCATGACTTGTTTGCTGATCTGAAGGCCTACGAGTTTGAACTACAAACCAGAGAAGGGGAACCTTCCACACCAGCGACCACAACTGCTTTAACTGCTGTCAGACTGGAACCAACTGGTTCAGTTGACAAGTCTGCTGATCAGCTAAGCAATGACGCGATGTCATTGTTTGTCAGAAAGTTTGGTAAATTTATAAGAATAAATCCAGGAAACTTCCAGAAACAATATCAGAAAAACTACTCCAAAGAAGATCCTTATACTTGCTACAAATGTGGAAAAACTGATCAATACATTGCTGACTGTCCCAAACCAAAGAAGGATAGTCGAGGCTCTGCTGAAAGATGAAATAAGCCCTATGAGCATAAAAGAAGAACCAAGGATGACAAGAAGTCATTCAAAAAGAAACATGAGGTTCTTCTAGCTGAAGAGAGAAAATCTAAGTGGGTAGAAACTAACAGTGAGGAGTCAAAACCTGAAAGCACAAGCAATTCAAGTGATGATGAAGAAGTCAAATGCTTAATGGCAGATGATGCTGAACTAAAGTCAGCAAGTGAACAAGTATTTGACTTTAGCTCTACTGATTTCACTCGTGAGGAACTCATTACCACATTATACGACATGGTAAATAGTATCACAAACTAGCTCAATCATTTTAAAAAAAATTAGAACTGAACAAAATGATCCCAATGTCAACAAAACTGAAACTGAGGAATCAATTGAAGTGTTGAGTCTAAAAAGGGAGATTGCAAAGTAAAAGGCTGAAATGGTTGAGAACCAAGCGTTGATATATCAGTTAAAAACTGAAATTTCAAAACACACTGAACCGATTCAAGCTTGGAACAAGTCTTCACTTATATTAACTGAAATGCAGAATGCACAAAAATCAGTTGATGATAAAGCTGGTTTAGGTTTTAACAGTTTTGTTAAAATTCTGTAAGTGATACGCAACCAAGGTTGAATGAAAGCAAAAGAAAGTACATTACGTTTCTTAAATCAACCATGGTAAATGAATTCTCAGAACCGAGTAAACCAACTGTTCAATCGACTGAAAGTAAGAACAAAGGCAAACGGTATGTAATTGGATATAGCTCTGAAAGTTCAACTGATTCAATAAACTGGTCACCTAAACGATTCAGTTACAAAAATATTACTCAAGGAAGGGCTATTAAAATTATTATAACTGTAAACCAGTTCAGAAACGGTATCAAAAGAACAATCAGTTGAAAAAGGGTACAAATCATCTGTTTCTTCTTCACACCACACATTTATTGCCCAAAAATCGAGAAAGACCATTTGGAACACAGTAACTGGAAAGTCAGTTAGAATGATCCAAGTCTGGATTCCTAAAGAACTAATCAGTTCAGGACCCAAATAAATATGGGTACTAAGATCATATACAGTGTGTGATTGCAGGTAACAGGTACAAACAAGGAATCCACCTGGTATCTAGATAGTGGATGCTTAAGGCACATGACAGGGGATGCAAGTCTACTATCCCAACTGATTAAATACACATGACCAAACATCAGTTTTGGAGACAACTCCAAAAGTAAAACTGTGGGTAATGGTAAGCTTATCCATGGTAACTTTACTATCAAAGATATTTTTCTAGTTGAGAATATGGAGTATAACTTGATTAGCATTAGTCAGTTATGCGACAATGGATTCTCAGTTCAATTTGATAAACATTCTTGTTCAGTCAAGAACTCAACTGATGAGGTGATCCTAACTGGAAATCGTTGTGGAAACACTTACAAAGTCAGTTGGAATGATCAACCTTATGCACCAGTTTGTTTCATTGTGTTGGAAACTAAATTCTGGAGTTTGACAAACTAATCAACCAATTGAAAATACGAACCAACTGATCGAGAAAATTGAACTCAGCAACTGGAATGAAATCAACTGACTGATCAGTAGGAAACTGATCAGTTGATATATTCAGCCGAATGCTAAGCACTCTTCAACTGAACATGTCTTGGGAAAAAACATAGCAGATTGCAACTGAATATAGAACGACGCACTTCAATCAATACAGCTTGGAACAAACGCATTTCGGTGAAAGCAATTAAGACGCCGCATCACAATAAATGTAGCAAACAATTTCCAAGGAATAATCAAGAAGAGATCAACATATACAAAAATTCAAATTCATCTCAAGTTACCGTTGAAGAAAAGAAGCTTATAAATATGACAAAAGAACAGCTGAAGAAATAACGAGATCACGATATTCAAAAGCTTACTGTTATTCTGCAAAAATCTTAGCTCACTCTTATTTGATATATTCGTAGCAGTTAAGGCTACAATTTGAGCCCAATACCAAGTTGTAAAAATCGTTGAAATTTGATAGTGCCAAGATCAGTTACGCACTGAGAATATTCTGTTAAGCTAAGAGTTTCAGTTTTGGCAGTGTTAAGTCCAAACTGAAGTGGTTCAGTACAATTCTTGTATTTGATCAAAGTATTTTAGTGAATATCCTATCCATGAGATAGAAGGGGTGACATAGGAGTAATTAAATTCTCCGAACATCCAGAAACAACTCTTGCTTAATTTATTTCAGTTTAGTTTTCTATCTTTCAGTCAGTTATTTTTCGCAACTACTTTAGTTTAACTGATTGTCATTGACCAACAAGATTCCAAGAATCAGTTTGTCACCAAACTGAACTCAAAATTCGAAAAGATCAGTTTTAATTCTGAGTGTTTATTCAACCCCCCTTTCTAAACACTCTTGATACGTTAATCGATCCTACAATTGGTATCAGAGCCAAGGTCATGGGTTCGATTCCCATTGATTGCAAGGAGTGCAATTATTGAGAGAGAGATTGTTGGGTGCAATAATTGTCCCTTCTTGGTAGAGCGATCGAACCGTTGTGCTTGAGCTGCTGTGCAGTTTAAAAGATTTGAGTTGCACCATTACTATTAGCTAGTTTCAGTCATATTGGTGAAAAATATTCAAGACTGAAGAATGGCAGATGCAAGTAGCTCGAGTCCTTCGCCATTTTCTCTGGAAGCTAGGAAGGCTGCTATAGAAAACGAAGTCTTCTACAAGAGTTTTCTCTACTGGGAAAAGTTACAGGAGCTTGCGTTCCTGTATAATTCTGGAGAGGCTACCACCCCCGAACTGATAGCAGAGTTGAGAGAATTGAGGGAGCACTTGCACATAGTTGTGTGGGTGGACATCTGTACGGATGGTCGTATCTATCAGCTGATGCTTCGAAAGGAACTGGAGATCCTTAATCGCATAGCTTCTTCTCACAGCTTTTGCAAAACATCTTCCTCAGCTCTATCTTTTTGGTTGAGAATGTGGATAGATGATATAGAGGAAAAATATGAAAATGTAATCCAAGCAAATATTTATGGTTGAATAAAACATTTATTTTGGTTTAAATTTGTTTTTCTTTTTCCTGCAAGTAATAAGTTTCATTAGTTATTATATATGAATTGTGATCATGAACAGATGAACTGATGATTTGTTAAGCATTAAGTAATAAGTGTCAAACTGATATCAGTTGATAATGAACAACTGATAGTTAATAAGCCTCGGTAAATGAGAAAAACGTTTCGGTTGACTTGAGTTTCTTCAGTTTCCTCAACATTTAAGTATCATTTGTCTATTAATAAGATGATAGAATGTTAAACAATAACAATTTAGTATGCGGATTCAAGTAACTCTGATGCATGCAGCAGTACGCACATTCATGTTACTGAACAATTGAGTCTTCATTTAGAAGAGATGAAGAGGAAGATGGAAGAACATGTTTTGAAAAAGGTGATGTCAACATGCTTTAAGATTCATGAGTTGTAGAGGGTGAGTAGAAGTGGTGCAGTTCCTACTCGTGCTTAAGCAGCAACAACAAGAAAATACCTTGAACGTTTTGAAGTTAGGCATGTTACAGATTTGATTGAGGACAAATGTCTGTTGGAAGAAATGTTATGGAAGGAGTGGCATGTGGTTGATAAGATTTCTAAAACTAGGTCATTTTCTAGAATCCGAATTTATGAGATGAATGATTGGGTTAGAGAATGGCTCGATTCAGTTGGTTCTATGATTTCTTCTGTAAACTGGGATCGGTGGTATTCTTAATAAAGTATTATTTTTAATTTGTTGTGTTCTTATTTTCTGCAAATAATTCTATTAGTAAAGCAACATTAGTAAGAATTTTAAGATAAATCAATTAAACCAAGAATATTACGAAAGTAGGAAAAATTAGTCTCAGGTAATGGTTTGATGAAGATGTCAGCTGCTTGTTGTTCAGTTAATATATACTCCAGTCTAATGTTCTTCTTCAAAGCATGATCTCTGATGAAGTGGTGTCTGACATCTATATGCTTTTTCCTTGAGTGAAGAACTGGACTATAGGTGATGGTAATTGTACTTGTATTTTCACAAAATATGGGCGAATTATTTGTAATTACTCCATAATCTCTCAGTTGTTGCTGGATCCAGATCAGTTGTGCACAGCAACTACCAGCAGCAAGGTATTCTGCTTCAGTTGTTGATGTAGCTATTGATGTCTGCTTCTTGCTGAACCAAGAGATCATCATGTCTCCTAGAAACTGGCAAGATCCACTTGTACTTTTGCGATCAAGCTTACATCCTGCATAATCTGCATCTGAATATCCAACTAAATTAAAAGTAGAGTCTTTAGATTACCATAATCCAACATTTTGTGTGCCCTTAAGATATCTCAAAATTATTTTAGCAGCTGAGAAATGTGATTGCTTAGGATTTGCTTGAAATCTAGCACACATACACACAGCAAATACAATATTAAGACGACTGGCAGTTAGGTATAACAATGACCCAATTAAACCTCGATATAATGTCGCCTCAACTGATATTCCCCCTTGAACAATGTCCAACTTTACTGATGAGCTCATAGGAGTATTTGCAGCTGAACATGATTCCATGCCAAATTTCTTCAGCAGCTCATTTGTATATTTAGTCTGACTGATGAATATTCCAGTCTCCAGTTGCTTCACTTGCAGTCCAAGAAAGAATGTTAGTTCACCCATCATGCTCATTTCAAACTTTTCCTGCACCAACTTAGCAAATTTCTCTCATAATTTGGGGTTAGTTGACCCAAATATGATATCATCAACGTAAATTTGAACTAATAAAATATGATCATTTTTAGTAAATTTGAACAAAGTCTTATCAACTGATCATTCTGTTGGGTATTTCACTAATCTTCTCATATAAGTTAACTAATTGAAACGAATTATATTCCAAATCAAGTGACGTGACTGTCTATTATCTAATGATGAATCCCATTTTGAAAACGTGGAAGCATTTGAACCATTTAAACTGTACACACGCTTATAGCACACGTACACACATTTTTACTCAAAAATTTCAATGGACTGACACGTGTCCCGAATTTAAACAGTCACGAACACCTGTACTAAGCCCACTTCAATTCAGTTTTCTTCTTACGCATTCAATCAGTTTCTAATAGCATACTAATTCCAGAGCTTATCGTCTACGAATTTCAGATCATTCTATCTATCAAAATGGCGAATCAAACTCCTGCTTATATGCTGAATGCAATGGCTATCAACTTCGGATCCATTCTATCTCTCGGTGACGCTGATATCAAGAACGTTTTTCAAAAACTCGAAACTGCCGGGTTAAGGACATTATTGGGACAATCATCACAAGAGATCTACCCAAAAGAACTTCAGGAACTCTACTCTAACGATATGATCAATTCTGATGGAAACATCACCTCTACTATCAATGGTCAGTCGCTGACCATCTCTGAAGATTCCTTTGGAGAAATCTTTTCTTTACCATCTGATGGACTAGCGCACTTATCTGATGTTAAAGCATCTGACATTGAAAAAATGCAAACCTCACTTTCTGCTGATGGACGGAAAATCAATGTTTCCGATCCAAAGAAAGAACTGAAGCACGAAATTCAGTTACTTGCTGATATAGTCGCCAAAGGGATTTTGGCGAAAATTGGATCTTTTGCTGCACTTATTTTGGAAAAATTTCAAGCAATTTCTATCATTATGGCTGAACGTAAACTCAACTGGAAGAATCTTATATTCAATATTTTAAAGAATATGATTCTATCATCCAAACAGTCTAAAGGCTTTGCAGAGCAACTGAGCTATCTGCTGAAAGTGAAAGGGTTAGTGGCAGATGATTCGGAAAAATCGTCCAAATTCAAAATCTTCAATGGAAAGAATACTATGCCACCCAAGGCTAAGTTAGATATCTCTCCTGATCAGATCATAAAAATCAAGAAAGAGATTGGGATGCAACAGGATGATTCCAAATCAGTTAAAACCGAAAAGACATTAGCTCAACTGAAGACAGCAAAAAGACGACTGATTATCAGTGAATCTGCTTCTGAGAAGACGCCCTCCCCAAAGATCGCCAAGAAACCAAGAACCCAGAGGATTAAACCAACAACCACAGTATTATTCCTACTTAAAGACTGAAATCTTCAACTGCCCAACAGCCTCCCAAAGCAGTCCCTCTGCAAACCATCCCACCAGAAATCTCAGCTGGTGCAACAAAGGAAACAGTAAAAATCAAGGCTCCCCTAATACAAATCAATCGTCCTAACACTCTAGCACCTGCCAGACCCAAAGGAATAAAGATTATGGAACTGGTTGACACTACTCGAACTGGATTGGAAATTCCACACATCTTGAGTACTGAAAAAGGCAAATTGATTGAGGAACCCAGGCAATCCAATTCAATTCAAACTCATATTGACCTTGTTTGGGAACAGGTTAATAATTTCGCAGCATCAAAACTTAAAATCTATGATGCCTGGAACGCATACAGAACTAAAATTCTTGCCAAGCAGTTGAAAAAGAAATCCCAGCTGAACAAATTTATCAAACTAGAAGCAATTGTCCTCAAGATGGTCAAAGCTGCTACAATTGTTCAGGCTCTGGAAAGGAAGACATATTTTTTTGATCAAATTCGAGCCAAGAAGCTATCTCAGTTGATTGAGAAACTAAAGGCAAACTACATTCCCATAAATCCAACTGCCTATAATGATCGAGCTGTAATCACTCAGTTAGATACAGATCTTACTAGCCTGCAAGCTCAGATCAAGGTATGGGAAATGGATCAGGAGTTAGTTCTTCCTGATGAAGCCTCTGAAGAAGAAGAAGAAGAAGAAGAAGAAGAACCCTATTTTCAGCAAAAAGTGCCACCTTCAGCACAAACAAATGCTTCAACTGAAGAAACAGTTCAGGATGTGCCACAAGCATCTGCTGTGGAACATCAACTGTATTCTGAAGCCGAATTGACTTTCGCAAACATTGATGAAATTATTCAAACAGTGGTGCAAGAATCCCAATTAAGTGAACATATTTCTGATAAAGATGATCATCCCGTTGATCAAATCAATCCAGAAGTTCCTATCTCTTTAGAAGCACCAGTTCAGCCAGATTCATCTGCTGAACAAACTATTCCAACTGTTGTGCCAATTGATCCTCAAGATCATCCTCAAGAAGTACCAATTTTGGCTTCATCAGATTCTATTATTTCTCCAGGCAGCTCATCTGCTGATCTAAATCCAATTTCTCCGTCTCAAGTTCCAGAAGCAATTACTGCAACAATCACCTCAGTTCATAATGTTGCTGAAACAGCAGCAACTAACCAAGAGTTGGTTATATTTGATCAAACCACAAGAGGACCGGAATCCTCTCATCAGTCACCTCCTTCTCAATCCACAGACATGGATCTTGTTCTTAAATAAATCCAAAATATGCAGCACAATATGCAGCAGATAGTTACTGAGATCAAGAGAATTCAGTCTACACAATTCTCTCACACTGTCAAATTGGATTCTTCAATTGAATATGACTCTGCAAAACTGAAAGCGATCCAAGCAAACATGGAGTCTCTTACCCAAACTGTAGATGAGATGAAGAGAGGTCTAGCTCAAAGCCTATTTACAACTCAGGATATAGTTAGTCAACGAGTTCAACGATTGGAAACTTCTGTATCTAATAAGATGGAATTGCTGCAGACTTGTTTACAAACTGCTGTTTCAAGTATCTCCGCAGATGTCAAAATTCTTTCAACTGATGTTCGAAAATTATCTGAGAAGATGGAATTGTTTGACAAAAAAGGGGAAGAAATCAAAGATCAAAGAGCATCTTGAGAAACAGCAGAAGAAATCATCTTGTTAAAAAGCAGTTAATCAGATTATTAGATTCAGTTGTTATTAAATCAAGACTTCCTTCAGTTCAAGAAATTCAACTTCTTATTTTATCTACAATAAGTTCAGACGTTCAGATATTATTTACTTAGTTTTGTCAAACACCATAAAGGGGGAAATTGTTGGAAACTAAATTCTGGATTTTGACAAACTAATCAACCAACTGAAAATACGAACCAACTGATCGAGCAAATTGAACTCAGCAACTAGAATGAAATCAACTGACTGATCAGTTGGAAACTGATCAATTGATATATTCAGCCGGATGCTAAGTACTCTTCAACTGAACATGTCTTGGGAAATAACATAGCAGATTGCAACTGAATATAGAACGACCACTTCAATCAATACAGCTTGGAACAAACGCATTTCGGTGAAAGCAATTAAGACGCCGCATCACAATAAATGTAGCAAACAATTTCCAAGGAATAATCAAGAAGAGATCAACGTATACAAAGATTCAAATTCATCTCAAGTTACCGTTGAAGAAAAGAAGCTTATAAATATGACAAAAGAACAGCTGAATAAATAACGAGATCACGATATTCAAAAGCTAACTGTTATTCTGCAAAAATCTTAGCTCACTCTTATTTGATATATTCATAGCAGTTAAGGCTACAATTTGAGCTCAATACCAAGTTGTAAAAATCGTTGAAATTTGATAGTGCCAAGATTAGTTACGCACTGAGAATATTCTGTTAAGCTAAGAGTTTCAGTTTTGGCAGTGTTAAGTCCAAACTGAAGTGGGTCAGTACAATTCTTGTATTTGATCAAAGTCTTTTAGTGAATATCCTATCCGTGAGATAGAAGGGGTGACGTAGGAGTAATTGAATTCTCCGAACATCCAGGAACGACTCTTGCTTACTTTATTTTAGTTTAGTATTCTATCTTTCAGTCAGTTATTGTCCGCAACTACTTTAGTTTAACTGATTGTCATTGACCAACAAGATTCAGAGAATCAGTTAGTCACCAAACTGAACTCAAAATTCGAAAAGATCAGTTTTAATTGTGAGTGTTTATTCAACCCCCCCTCCCCCCCCTTCTAAACACTCTTGATACCTTAATCGATCCTATCACATTGCTTCCAAATCTTCTAAAAACTGGTTGTGGCATAAGAGGTTGAACCATCTAAACTCTAAATCTATTGGTTATCTGAGTAATCATAATCTTGTAACTAGTTTGCCCGAAATAGATTTTTCAAAAGACAAAATTTGTTCAGCATGTCAGTTTGGTAAGAAAGTAATATTTTCATTAAAAAAAAGGTTGTAAATCATCCTCCCGATGCTTAGAACTATTGCATATGGATCTCTTTGGTCCAATACCAGTCATGAGTTTTGGGGGAATGAAATACACCTTAGTAGTTGTGTATGGTTTTTCGAGATTTACTTAGGTCATATTTCTCAAATCCAAAGACCAAACTTGTAATGCCCGAGATTCTATCACTGTAATCAGACATTGATTAATTAACAGAACTGAGATTTCAGGAGCGAAAGGAAGATGCGAGTGGAGAAGCCGAGCGCCAGTACATGGACCAACATTTTTGTACAGAATGTTTGGCGCCCGAGCGCCAGTGCGCCACAACCTGAGTACTTGGACAAAATGTCTGGCGCCCGAGCGGCAGAAAATGACTGCCCGGCGCCAGTGTACAACAATAATAGCAACCAGATAGAGTTTTCCGCGCCCGAGCGGTAATCGGTGACCGCCCGAGCGTCGCGTGATGTGTACAAAGTTAAGACGTGTCCGGTAATTGTTAATCGGTGACTTCATTTCTTCAGCAAAAAAAAACAAGAGAAAGGTTACAGGGAAAGCTTCAAGTTTCTTATTGTCATAGAATTGTGCTTTTAGGAAATCTGACCGTTTGATTTTCGATCCGAGTTTATTTCTGTGATCCTCTCGACGAAGGCTTCACAAGAACGTAAGTTTTCATATGTTTTGATATGATTTGAAAATATGATATTGAAGGAATCAGATGTGATTGATATATGGTATTCTTGCGATATTAGAAATTGTATAATTGAAACCGGATTGAAGAACAGATACCGTATGAAATTGTAATGATTTTTCAGAGGTGATTTGATTGAGATTATACAGACTTGGTATCAGATTGTGTTTATTGATTGATTATGAGATATTGAGATTGGTATATACTGATTTTGTATTGTCGAGATATATTGAGATTGCGATGTTATGCCGTCGAAACAGAATTAGATTGAGTTCTGATTATATCTGTTATTGATTGAGTGGTATATTGATATTTTACTCCTCGATATTGTCATTTCCAGATTGAGTATTGACAGATTCGAATTTGAGACTTTGACTTCGTCAGACCGAGAAAAGAAAGGTATAAATCAATGTGAACCGGGAGATACGACTCGAGTTTGATTCGACTTGAGTTTCCCTAAACCACATACTTGTTGTTATTGCTTTAATAATTTTGTATTACTTGAATGTATATTATTATTCTATTGATTTATAGAAAAGCTGAGAATATAAGATTTCTGTTGACTGCGAGAGTTGGCTAGATGACATTGAGATGCTGTTTGATTCGTTGGATTACATAGATAAGCGCCGAGTTAGACTAATTGGGCACCAGTTACATGACATTGCAAAGAATTGGTGGCTCACGACAAAGAAAGCGTTTGGAGCATCGAGGTACGAATACTACTTGGAACGTCTTTAAGACTGAGTTTTATCAGAGATTTTTCCCAGTATCGTACATGAAAAACAAGTGAGCAGAGTTTTCAAATTTGAGACAGGGTCAGTTGAACATTAAAGAGTATGTGGCCAAGTTCTCTACCTTGTTACGATTTTCTCCACATTTGGCTGAGAATGATGAAGCGGTTGCTGATCAGTTCATCATTGGCTTGAACACGGAGATCTTTACATTGGTGAACACCGGCGACCAAATAATTTTGCTGATGCCCTGAACAGAGCCAAGGGAGCCAAAGCTGGTCCGATGAGACAGAAAGGAGTTTCGTATGTCGCACTAGCACCGAGAACACAGAAGCCATGTACTACTCAGTTTCCCCAACCGCCTCCCAGATTTGAGAGTAGTAGTAGCAGCGGAGGAAAGAGAGATCGGTTGAAAGTCAGAGGGAAACAGTTTAAGAAGTCTGGCAGCAGTTCTTCTAGCTCTAATGAGTCCAGACAGATTTATAAAGGGGCTTATTGCAGAACTTGTGGCGGAAGACATCCGACCAAGCAATGCCAATGAGTGTTTGGTACTTGCAATATCTGCAGACAGTAGGGATACTTTGCTAGAGTTTGTCCACAGAGAAGTTCCCAACGATCCCAGGGAGCAGAATCATCTGGATCAGTGGCACAGCCTGATAGACGATCATCTGCTGTTCACACATTCTAGCCCCCACCGACTACTACTCCGTCACAGCCAAGGACAGGAGGAAGCCAGACAGTTAGCTAGCCTCCTAGACAGTAGGCCAGAGTATTTGCTTTGACTGAAGAACAAGCACATGAAGCACCAGATGATGTTGTTGCAGGTAACTGTTCTTTATGTTGTTACCCTGCCTATGTATTGATATATACGGGTGCTTCTCATACATTTATTTTTGAACGATTTGCATTTATTCATTCATTGCCTGTTGAGTTCTTATCTGCTGTAGTATCTGTCTCTTCTGCATTTGATTTTAGTGAATTCTGTTAAACATTGTATGCTACTATATGACGTGCATGAGATTGAGTTAGATTGTATTCTACTTGGATTGTCTGATTTTGATTGCATTATTGGAATCGATATGCTGACCAAGTACAGAGCTACCGTCGATTGTTTCCATAAGATTGTGAGATTTAGACTTGATATGGCTGATGAATGGAAATTTTACGGTCAGGGTTCTAGAGCAAAAATTTCTTTGATATCTGTGTTATCTACGACTCGATTATTACAGAAAGGAGCAGAGAGATTCCTTGTGTATTCAGTTGGCGTACTGAAATTGAGTCCATCATTGGCTAATTTGCCAGTGGTATGTGAGTTTGCTGACATCTTCCCAGATGAGATTCCAGTTTGCCTCCAGTCCGGGAGATAGATTTCAGCATTGAATTGGTACCAGGTACAGTTTCTATTTCTCGATCTCTGTACAGAATGGCACCGATTGAACTGAAAGAGTTGAAAGATCAGTTGGAAGATTTACTAGCCAAGGGATACATCAGACTGAGTGTTTCTCCTTGGGGTGCTCCAGTATTGTTTGTAAGAAAGAAAGACAGTTCAATGAGACTCTACATTGACTACCAGCAACTGAACAAGGCTACGGTAAAGAATACATATCCTTTGCCTCGTATTGATTATTTATTTGATCAGTTGTAGGGTTCCTTGGTTTATTCCAAGATCGATCTGAGATCTGGATATCATCAGTTGAGAGTCAGAGATTCTGATATATTGAAGACAGCTTTCAGAACCAGGTATGGACATTATGAGTTTATTGTGATTCCATTCAGTTTAACAAATGCTCCAGTTGTATTTATGGGTTTGATGAACCGTATATGTAACGTACCGTATTTTTTACTACTTAAAATTTGCGGAAGAATTAAAAATTTTCTTAAATAGATCATGAACATCCAAAGTTTGATAAAATAAATTGTACGTCTCGAAATCTGTTGCAACAAAAGATCTAAAAATTTAAGTTTGACAAAAGTATTTGAACATTTTCACAAAACTAAAACTTGGGCGGTCCTCGGGTCTAGCCTCCTGCTCAGTCCAAGCCTGCCCCTTGGTCACCACCCCCAGTCTCCTCATATCATCCTCACCTGCATCGATCAAGTCTAGTGAGCCTAAAGACTCAACACGTATACACTGGAAGTAACGAATAATACGTAATAAAATCACATGCAACTTCAAAATAGAGCTTGCATACTTAAATTTGAACTTGCAATAAACTTGAACATACATACATATTATAGACGTTCCAAAACATGAAACTTTCATAAACATGCTTGCATACTTGTACTTACATAACTTCATCATTTTGCGTAGAGGATGTTTCAAAGCAAGTGACCCATTCGTAAATCGTCTGATCAGACTAAACCACAGTACTGGGCTAACAGGGAAGATCCGCTGCCACATACATGAGATCCCCATTCATAATTTAACAGGTGGATTGGTTCCCGTTCATAATTTAACGCTTTCCAATTCTGATCTAAACCCGTTCATAATTTAACGGGGTGGAGAGGTCCTCGGCCACGTTCACTGACTTCCAAACTCATTCATAATTTGGTCACAAGACATTTAGCATACCTCAAAAACTTAAAATATTTTCTTTTGCACGTCAACATACTTACTTGGCGTCGAGGGATTCGTTGGATCTCGCTTGGGGGCCGTTGCTGCAACATACTAACATGAATTCACACTCTTAATTTGCATAACTTAGATGTAGTGATCATGCTTACACACAAGCACATTCATTTCCTTAGGACATTCTAAAATTCCCTTGGCTCGACCTTGTTAAAACAGTGCATTAAATTATGACATCGGACCTCAAAGCATTCAACCTAAATTTTTCCCAAAAATGAAGTACATAGATCCCGTGCCCAAGTCTGGCTCCGGGTCCGTGTAGGTACTGTAAAATGTGTGTGCAGAAAAATAAAGACACGCACCCCGTACCTAGGTCCGTGTAAGGGTCCGTGTACATACTGTAAAAACACACGGAAAAAGAGGAAGGGCACAGACCCCGTGTCAGAGTCCGTGTAGGCTCTGTAAAAAGACACTCCGGAATGAACAAAGGCACGGACCCCGTGTAAGGGTCCGTGTGGGGGTCCGTGTAGCCGCGGAAGGAGGAAATCCACAAAAATTTCTGTACATGTGTTGCTTAACGTTCTAGACTCGATTGCACGGATTATTAACCGATGCCTTGGGATCCATCCTAAGTTGCTACTACATTGACACCGCCTGTAAAAACACCTCGAACGACGATATCCAATCTACGCAACTCAAACATGGAATTTGACACCAAATTGTTTCCTACGACTTCTAATGATTTCAAATGCCTATCGACACTAACCGGCATATCAAATACTAACCCAACATCATACTAAGCATACCTATACGCAGCAACGATCACCCGTCGATCCCCAACGAAGCCTGCAACAATAAAACTTCAAGAACGAATCAATCCATAATTTTTCTGAAAAATGCAGTTTGAGAAGTCCCACGAAAAACGCCATAACTCACTCACTTATTATCCAAATAATTCGAATTTTATATCAAATCAAAGGTATCAAAAAGTTCTACAATTTTCGTGTTGAAAGTTTTCTCAAAATCAAGACCGAAAAATCGCAGTATTTAAAAATACAGCAAAAACGTGATTTTAGATCTGAAAATGGTTTCAAAAACGATCAAAACATAATTGCTCAAACTTCTACAAATCACACATTTATTTTTACGCATAAATAACAACACAACGCATAATATGACGAGATCGATGCAGAAATAACAGAATATACGTGCTTTTGATAATAAAATATACCGAACCGACGATACCGAAGCGGGAAAGAAGCGAAGGTTGATCTGGGACGAACGTGGCGCGAAAATCCCTGAAGAAAACCAACGAAAATTCGCTGGGAAAAATAGAAGGAGGGGGCGGCTGCACTCTAGACTAAGAACCCTAATATTTCTCCTCTCAAAATAATAAAAACTGAATGAAATATGTGTGTGTGTGTGTGTTTTAGCCGATAATGTGTGTGTGTGTTAGTGGGTGTGTGCGTGTGTTAGGTGTGTGTAAAAGTGTGAGTGTGTGAGTTTAGTTAATTAGGGGAATATAATATGCTAAATTAATAATTAAAAAATGCTAATAAAGAGTTTATCCCTCAACTATAAAACCCCCTAAAAAATACACAAGTGCTAGACTTTAAAAAAAGCTTAAAAATTCAAAGATTCACCTAATAATTAAATTAGGCTTTAAAATACTAACAACTAAATAAATTAGTTAAAATGCTCCAATCTCAACTTAAAATAAAATACCACATTTTAAAAATTGCCAAACTCGTCACCGGTCCCTATTCCTCGATCCCACCTCGAATGATCGCCTGAAACATGAAACTCTAGAAAATATTTTAACGTGCATCACATAAACATTAAAATAATGCAATTTAAATAAATCATGCATCACTAAGATCATTTTAACATTAAATAAATGCTTAATAATTAAATAAATGCATGGGTTATACGTGTACTGAACTTGGGCACTACACTATATTTCAGAAATATCTCGATGATTTCGCGATTATTTTTATCGATGATATTTTGATATATTCGAAGAATATGATTGATCATGCCGAGCATTTAAGATTTGTATTGAGAACTCTCAGTCTTGAGAAACTGTATGCTAAATTATCGAAAAGTGAGTTTTGGCTGAGACATGTTGTATTTCTGGGTTATATTATATCCGAAGACGGTATTTCTGTTGATCCTAGCAAATTTGAGGCCGTGATCAATTGGCCTACACCGACATCAGTGCCAGAGATACGTAGTTTCATGGGTTTAGCAGGCTATTACAGACGATTCATTAAAGATTTTTCCTGTATTGCTAAACCTATTACGCAGCTGACTCGGAAGAATGCACCATTTGTGTGGTCAGAAGAGTGCGAATCCAGCTTCTTAGAGTTGAAGAAGAGATTGACCAGTGCTCCGGTGTTGACTATTTCATCAGGTACTGGTGATTTTGTTGTTTATTGCTATGCTTCTCACAGAGGATTGGGTTGTGTTTTGATGCAGCGAGGACATGTTATTGCCTACGCCTTGAGACATTTAAAGCCACATGAGACTCGCTACCCATCTTAAATTGGCAGCCATTGTATTTGCATTGAAGATATGGTGACATTACAGATATGACAGAGATTTATGTCAGAGAAGTGGTCAAATTGCACGGAGTGCCGAAGTCGATTGTATCACATCGTGATTATCGGTTTATTTCGCACTTTTGGCACAGTTTACAGCAGGTTCTAGGTACGAAGTTACATCTGAGTTTGCTTAGAGCTGTAGTGCTAGATTTTGGCACTACTTGGCAAGATTCATTGCCACTCTGTGAGTTTTCGTACAACAACAACTATCAAACGAATATAGAGATGGCCCCGTTTGAAGTGTTGTACGGCAAGAAGTGCAGATCCACTCTGTATTGGGATGATATCTCCGAGGTACCTGAGCTTGGACCTGATATGATCCGAGAAATGACAGAAAAAGTAAAGCTGATTCAGAAGAGAATGAAGACAGTTCAAGACAGACAGGCCAAATAAGCCAATGTTCGACGTAGACCGTTGGTATTTGAGGCAGGAGACAGAGTATTTTTGAAGATTTCTCCTTTCAGAGGCGTTGTCAGATTTGGCAAGAAAGGGAAGTTGTCTCCACGATATATTGGACCGTACGAGATTCTTGAGAAGTTAGGAGATCGTGCCTATCGACTCGCATTACCGCCTTCTCTATCTGTAATACATGATGTCTTTCATGTATCTTTATTGCGGAAGTATATTTCCGATGCATCCCATATTATTCAGCCAGACGAGGCCGAACTTGATGAGACTCTGAGTTATTTTGAAAAGCCGATCCAGATTCTTGATTGTAAAGAAAAGCAACTCAGAACAAAAACTATTCCGCTGGTGAAAGTTCAGTGGAGTCGTCATGGCATTGAACAAAATAACTGGGAAACCGAATCAGATATGAGACAGAGATTCCCAGAGTTATTTCATTGATGTGAGTTTTTTATTCAGCTTCTGTTATACCTTCATATATGATATGATTTGATTGCCTGTGATTTCAGGGACGAAATCGTATCTTAGGGAGGGAGAAATGTAATGCCCGAGATTCTATCACTGTAATCAGACATTTATTAATTAACAGAATTGAGATTTCAGGAGCAAAAGGAAGATGCGAGTGGAGAAGCCGAGCGCCGGTACATGGACCAACATTTTTGTACATAATTTTTGGCGCCCGAGCGCCAGTGCGCCACAAAATGAGTACTTGGACAGAATTTCTGGCACGCGAGCGGTAGAAAATGACCGCCCGAGCGCTAGTGTACAACAAGAATAGCAACCGGACAGAGTGTTCTGCGCCTGAGCGGTAATCGGTGACCGCCCGAGCAACGCGTGATATGTATGAAGTTATGACATGTGTCCGGGGCATGCAATATACACACACACACACACACTCTTCATTTCTTCAGCAAAAAAAAAAACGAGAGAAAGGTTACAGGGAAAGCTTCAAGTTTCTTATTGTCATAGAATTGTGCTTTTACGAAATCTGACCGTTTGATTTTTGATCCGAGTTTATTTCTGTGATCCTCTCGACGAAGGCTTCACAACAACGTAAGTTTTCTTATGTTTTGATATGATTTGAAAATATGATATTGAAGGAATCAGATGTGATTGATATATGGTATTCTTGCGATATTAGACATCGTATAATCGAAATCGGATTGAAGAACAAATACTGTATGAAATTGTTATGATTTTTAAGAGGTGATTTGATTGAGATTATACAGATTTGGTATCAGATTGTTTTTATTGATTGATTTATGAGA
This sequence comes from Primulina eburnea, assembly GCF_022965805.1. NCBI lineage: Eukaryota > Viridiplantae > Streptophyta > Magnoliopsida > Lamiales > Gesneriaceae > Primulina > Primulina eburnea. The sequence continues at coordinate 32,922,693 of NC_133111.1, forward strand.
TATTGAGATTGGTATATACTGATTTTGTATTGCCGGGATATATCGAGATTGCGATGTTATGCCGTCGAAACAGAATTAGATTGAGTTCTGGTTATATCTGTTATTGATTGAGTGGTATATTGATATTGTACTCCTCGATATTGTCATTGCCATATTGAGTATTGACATATTCGAATTCGAGACTTTGACTTCGTCAGACCGATAAAAGAAAGGTATAAATCAATGTTAACCGGGAGATACGACTCGAGTTTGATTCGACTTGAGTTTCCCTAAACCACGTACTTGTTGTTATTGTTTTAATACCTTTGTATTACTTGAATGTGTATGTTTATTCTATTGATTTATAGAAAAGCTGAGAATATAAGATTGATGTCGAGAACGAGTCATTGGAGATGTGCCAAGTCTTGGGCAGAGATGCCTAGACATTGGATGTTTGGTTATATCGATGTTGCTTAGAAGTAGATCGACTTCTATTGCTGAGATTCGATATAATATACCAACGTCCGAGAACCGAGATCCCTAAACTAGACTAGATCAGAGTCGAGTCTGAGATATGAGTTTGAGTTACAGATTTATATCATTTCATGTTTAAGATTGATACATGTTATTGATGATTGTTATGCTTTCTTATATGCTTTGATACGATTGCATGTCTACATTATTTATACTGGGAATGTATTTCTCACCAGAGTTATCTGGCTGTTGTTGTGTTTGTATGTGTGCATGACAACAGGTGGGACATGATCAGGGTCAAGAAGAGGATGAGAGATTACAGTTAGCGTGGAGATTCGGACCCAGAAGTAGAATAGGCTTCAGCACTTGATATATAGTAGTTGAACCCTAATTTGACTTTAATGTAATTGTACAAGACTTGTACTTTTATGTGAATGTTTATATCAGATTGATTCCATTATGTTTCCGCACTTTTTTTTTAAAAAAAATTTAGACCCAGTTTATTTAATCAATCCAATTATTCCCAAAGATGATTAAGAAATGAATTAGCGCTTGGGTCTCCACAAAACTGCTGCACAACTGATTAAACTCGTTAAAAAATTATTAAATAAAAAATCAGTTGAGAATGATCGAATAAGGTCTGATACAGGGATTGAATTCATCAATCAAACTCTTTCAAAGTTTTTAGAGAATACTGGGATCAAGCATGAGCTCTCAGCAGCTAGAATCTCTCAGCAAAATGGTGTTGCTAAGGAAGAAATCGGAACCTTAAAGAAGCTGCTAGAACAAATGCTTGCTGATTCTGGTATTTCTCAAAGGTTTTGGGCAGAAGCAGTAAATACTGCATGTTATACTCAAAACAGATAAATGATTAACAGGAATCATGTAAAAACACCATATGAGATCTGGCATGGAAGAAAAATTTTGGTTTCCTATTTCAAAATATTCGGCGATAGATGTTTTATTCTCGATAATGGCAAAAACCATTTAAAAGCTTTTGATGCTAAATCTGCAGAATGAATATTTTTTAGATATTCATCAGTTACTAAAGCTTATAGAGTCTTGAAAAAGAACAATTTAAATGTTGAAGAGTCAATTCATGTGGTGTTCGATGAATCTATGCTAACTAATAAGCCAACTGATCCAATTGAGCTAGTTGATCGATTTACAGATATCAATTTGGAGGATGATAATGAAGAAGAGAATTATATCAATCAAAACATCCTTCAAACACCTGAACCAGAAGTATTAGATCAATCAGTTGAACAAGAAGCTGTTCCTGATAATCAGTTAGTGGAGCCTATTGATAATATTTAGTTACCAGTTGATACAGCTCCAGATGAAATCGAAACTGAAAACATTCAGTTATCAACTGAAGCAGTTGCTGATATGGACGCAACAAATACTGAGCTCAGATCCAGAATTGCTAATTGGTAAGCCATATGATCCAATAAGAACTAGAAATAAAATGCTTAATTTATTAATTCATTCTGCTTTTGTTTCAAAACTGGAACCGAAGAAAACTGATGAAGATCTTGCTGATCCTAACTGGATAAATTCAATGCAAGAGGAGCTAAATCAGTTTAACCATAACAATGTCTGGAACTTAGTTCCAAGACCAGTTTTAAGACTATTATAAATACAAAATGGATATTCAAAAACAAACTGAATGAGGATTGTACAGTTGCTCGCAACAAAGCAAGATTGGTAGCACAAGGATATATGCAAGAGGAAGGAATTGACTACGATGAAATGAATGCACCAGTTGCAAGACTAGAAGCAATCAAAATGTTCCTTGCCTATGCATCATTTAAGAACTTTAAAGTTTACCAGATGGACGTAAAGAGTGCCTTCATGAATGGTCAGTTACAGGAAGAAGTTTATGTTGAACAACCTCCAGGTTTTATCAATCACTATTTTCTTGATCATATCTATCATTTGAACAAAGCTTTATATGATTTTAAACAAGCTCCAAGAGCTTGGTATGAGACACTATCAAAATTTCTAACTGATCATGATTTAACTGTTGGATCAGTTGATAAGACCTTGTTCAAATTTTCCAAAAATGATCATATTTTACTAGTACAAATTTATGTTGATGATGTCATATTTGGTCAACTAACCCCAAATTATGTGATAAATTTTCTAAGTTAATGCATGACAAATTTGAGATGAGAATGATGGGTGAACTGACATTCTTTCTCGGTCTGCAAGTGAAGCAACTAGATACTGGTATTTTTATAAGTCAAATTAAATACACAAAGGAATTGCTGAAAAATTTGGCATGAAGACATGTTCAGCTGCAAGCACACCCATGAGTTCATCAATCAAACTAGACAATGATCAAGGGGGAATATCAGTTGAGACGACAATTTACAGAGGTTTAATAGGTTCATTGTTGTACCTAACTGTTAGTCATCCTGATATTGTATTTGTTGTCTGCATGTGTGCTAGATTTCAAGTAAATTCTAAACAGTCGCATTTTCTGCTGCCAAACGAATTTTAAAATATATTAAAGGCACGCAAAATGTTGGTTTATGTTATGCTAAGGACTCTTAAATTCATTCAATTTAGTTGGATATTCAGATGCAGACTATGCAGGATGTAAGCTAGATCGTAAAAGCACTAGTGGATCATGTTAGTTCCTAGGAGACATAATGATCTCATGGTTTAGTAAGAAGCAAACATCCATAGCTACTTCCACAACTGAAGCAGAATACCTTGCTGTTGTGCCCAAATACTCTGGATTCAATAACAACTGAAGGATTATGGGGTTGATGCTAAAGAATCGCCAATTTTTGTGACAACACAAGCACAATTGCGATCACGTACAATCCAGTTCTTAATTCAAGGACCAAGCACATTGATATCATGCATCACTTCATCAGAGATCATGCTCTAAACAAATCTATCAGACTGGAATATGTGTCAACTGAACAACAAGCTGCTGACATTTTCACCAAATCATTGCCAGAGACTAAGTTTTCTCACTTTCAAAATATACTTGGCTTAATTGATTTGACTTACTTATATGATTGTTATTATCATTTTGTTGATTACCATTTATAACTGATCAGTTAATCTTCTATCAAGTTGTAACTGCTCAGTTAATTAAGTGTCAATGAACTAACATTCCAATTAGTCATTATTAGTGAGTGTTACTCGTTTGCCATCAGTTTGTCGGCAGAAATATAAAAAGACAACGATAAAACTAAATAAATTTTTTATTCATTTAAAGAGGTGCGTACATTGATAATTTCCTTCTTCACCGCTAACCTCCACAAGGATAACAAAATGGTTAATTCCCAGTGTAAGTCTTTAGGAAGCTCTCTGAAAAAACAATCTCTTTCAGAGTCTTCCTCTCTTTGATAAGCATCAAATGGTAGACACCTTTATTAGTGAAGATGTCCACCTCATCAGCAATGCGAAGGCGCCACTGATACTTCCTCATATTTGCTGCCCGTTTGGGGTTAGCAACTAATCCTCCCTGCTGGAAGGATAGGAAGTCTTGAAGCTTTAACCAAAATAATAGAATTTTCTCAAAAACTTCATTCTCCATGGCTGTCTTCCGAGTCACCATAGCTGATTGCATGAAAATATTTGCCATGTCTGGACATTTTGAACTACTTGCTCCTGTCATTTTTTTTTCCAATATCTACTTGCTAATGAGTTGTGATTAACTGTGTTATTCCTATTTATAGCCAAGGCTCAAGGCAACTGATGAGACGCAATCATGACACTGGACGATTCATCTTCTGAGCATAAGATTTCTTTTCTTTAATTACACGTCATTTTAACCGTCGTTTAAATTTCCAGAATACAAAATATGCATTTATTTAGGTGTAATATCTGATTTAATCTATTAACCGAGAAGAAAAAACAGTGAGATGGTCTTCATTAGCCTACAACTGATCACTCAGCTGTTGCCCCAACTGATCTTCTCCAGTACGTTAACTGATTAATCAATAATGATTCCATATTAACTGATGTGACTGATTGTTTACGCATTAAATATTGTCTTTCAATGAATAGTGTTTTGAAACGTGGCCTTACGTAAACCATTTATATTTTTCACACGTTTTCTCACACGTACACACGCTTTTATCTAAATCTTTCTTGGACTGACATGTGTCCAAATATTTCAAACATTCACGTACATATGTACTATACCTGCACCATTTCAATTTTCCTTTACGCTTACTTCGAATTACAGAGCAAATTCAAAACTCTAAGCATTCCTTCTCGCAGATATCAGCTTATCAATGGCAAATCAAGTACCTGCTCATATCCTGAATGCTATGGCCATCAACTTTACCTCAATCATGACTGTTCTAGATGAAACCGTGAAGAACATATTCAACAAACAGGAAGCAGCTGGTCTGAAATCATTTTTGGGATTATCTTCTCAAGAGATCCATCCTAAGGAGATCTAAGATCTTTACTCTAATGGCTATATCACTACCACCGGCGACATCGCTACTAGTGTCAATGGTCAGTTACTGATCATTGATGAGAACTATTTCGGAAATGTATTTCAGCTACCTACTGAAGGGCTAGCACATATTTCGGAAGTAAAATCATCGGATGTTGACGAAATGCAAACCTTACTCTCTGCTTATGGACGGAAAATCAAAGTTTCCAATCTAAAGAAGGAGCTCAAGCCAGAAGTTCAGTTACTGTCTGATATTGTAGCCAAGGGACTGTTAGCAAATGCAAGATCCTTTGCTGCTCTAACTCAAGAAAAATTTCAAGCTATGACTGCCATCATGACAGACAGACAACTGAACTAGAAGAACATCATATTCAACATTCTGAGAAATATGTTTTAGTTTTCAAAACAATCAAAATGCTATGCAGTTCAGCTCAACTATTTGCTGAAAGTCAAAGGGTTGGTGAAGGATGATTTTGAAAGATCAAGATCTTCAATGCCAAAACTGTCCAGCTACCAAAGTTCAAACTGGACATGTCTCCTGAGAAATATTTGAAAGTAAAACAGGAAATTGGGATGCTAGAGGCTCCCAAATCAACCCAGAAAACCATGAAGACAATCAGGAAGAAGTCAATCAAGAGAAAACTGATTGTCAGTGAGTTTGATTCTGAGAAGACTCTTTCACCAAAACTCACAAAGAAACCCATGACTCTAAAGAGAAAACCTGCTGTTGTAGTTGGACCAATCCCAACTGAAAGGTTGATTCAATCAGGATCTCAACAGCCTATTCAGGCACTCTTCTGCAAGCCTTACCAACTGAACCACCAACTGAGGTTCAGTTACCTCACTCTATTGCTCTAACAACGAAGAAGACGATCACAGAATTTGATGATAAGAAGAAATCATTTGGAGTCAAGGCTCCTTTAATTAAAATTACTGGCTTCACCGCTCTACCAATTTCCAGACCCAAAGGAGTGGTGTTTACAGAAAGAATCGATGCCACTTCCTCCGGGCTGACTATTCCTCATATCTAACTGATTCCAAAGGGAAATGGGAGATGCAAGAAGAGCCCCGACCAACCAATACAGTTCAAACACACATCGATCTTATCTGGAAGGAGGTCAATGATTTTTACGCATCTAAACTAAAAACTTATGAGGAATGGGTCAGATTCAGAACTGAAGTTTTTGCTAAGCAACTTCAGAAGAAATCATTTCTGAAGAAATTTTTTAAACTGGAAAAGATAGTTCTGACAGTGATCAAAGCTTCTTCCATTGCACTCGCCCTACAGAGGAAAAATTATTTCTTTGATATAGTACAAGAGAAGAAGTTGTCATAAATGGTTGCTTAGTTGCGGATGAACTATGGTTGCTTAGTTGCGGATGAACTATGATCCTACCAGTTCGACTGCATTCAATGACAAAGATGTCTATACCCAACTGGAAATGGATCTTCACGGGCTACAGACGGAGATTAAATTATGGGAAATGGATCAGGAACTGACTCTTCAAGCAGGTTCCTCAGATCTTTCCTTGTCAGAATAAATGATGAAACATCTCCACAAATGCCAACCAAAGATACAGTTGCTGAAACTTCTCAGCAAGAAACTACTCCTTCTACAACTGATGCACAACCATCTTCTTCCGCTCCTACATCATCAACTGCAAAACTTATGCTTTATTCTGATGCTCATTTATCACTGACAAACCTTGATGAGGTTATCAGATCATTATCCACTGATATCCAGCTAGATACTACAAAAACAGTTGAAGAAATTTTGGAAGAACCAGCTGTTCAGGCTAATTTTGAAGAAACTGAAGAGCCAAATCAGTTAGTTTCCAAGACTAAACGGGCAGTTCTTGTAGAAACTGAGGAAGCTCAACTGCACTCAGTTGAAACTGAAGAAGTGCTAGCTGGAGAGCTAGTTGAAGCCTCATTCGTTCAATCGACTGAAGCACCAGTTTGTGAATCAGATGTGCCACAAACTGAACGACCATCCATTGTTTCAGCTGATCAACCAACTGGAGAGCCATAAAGCACCTTTGTTGATCGGAATTCTCCTCCTCCACTACTTCAACAAGAAATATCACATGAAGATGTCTCAGAAATGGCAACACTTGAAACTGACGCAACTGACAGAACTCTGGTCATGTTTCAACAAGTAAACATGGAAGAGATACAGGAATCCTCTGGAGCCATGTCTCCCGGTATAACAAATACTGAAGCCCTATTGTATGAAATTAAATGTTCAGCACAATCTAGTCAGTATGATGAATGCCATTCTGACATCCAGTCAACCCAACTTGTGCAAACCTTAAAGATCAACTCGTCAAATGAATTTAATACAGGATGTGAGTTGACTGTACTTCCAAATGGAAGAACTCCGAAAAGACATAGTGTCGACTGAAGCTCATTTCCAAACACAAGCCTTAATCGGAAGACGCTTTGATTTTTTGCAAACGACTTTTGCAAAAAAGATAGATTTGCTGCAAGAGACTGTGATGAATGCTGTGTCAACCATCGCCTTAGAAGTTCGTACTTTAACCAAGAAGGTTTGATGAGTTGGACAAAAAAAGGGAAAAATATTGATTAGAAGAAGTAATCAACTGACCTCAATTGAAGGTCGAAGATTATGGCAGATTTTTCTTGAAGATTATTTACTCCATTCTTTGTACGAATCTGCACATAGAACAAAAAATATTTTATCTACTAAGGATTGTTGAGTTTAGTTGATCAGTTCTTATATTACAAGTTTTGTCAAACACCGAAAAGGGAGAAATTGTTGGAAACTAAATTTCGGCTGTTTGAAAAAAAGAGTGTTTAATAGAATTAACAAACTGATCAAGGAACTAAACAAATATACTCGAACTGACAGTTGCCGTAACTGAAGATTAATGCGCAAGTTAACGAAAGCAACTGAGCCGTGACCTTTTCTTGAATTCTCAAAACTTCTGTCGCTCCATCCCCGCAGGGGCAAAGAACCCGTCAACCAACTCAACTGAATCTACTGATAAGTGCAAGATTGGCACTTAATTTATAGTAGAATCCTTTTGGATTTATACTTGTTTCGAACATAATTATGTGTTTTGGTTTGTTTTTGTTGTCATTTAAGGAATGGAGAAAATAGTGGAAACAAAGCCAATTGGACCAAGAAAAAAGAGCGATGCCAAAATAGGACCAATAAGTTGCAAAGCCGCAAGCACTCCATCGAACAGAGGTGCGCGCGCGACCGCGTAACTTCACATGCAGCCGCGTGCGCAGACATGCAAGATTCGACAGAGGCGCGCGCGCGGCCGTGCCACATCACACGCAGCCGCACGCACACATGCAGCTCACTGACAAGAGGCATGCACGCGGCCGCGCCACTTCTTGCGCAGCCGCGCACAGTGAATAACTTGAAGACCCGAGAGGAGCGCGTGGCCGCACCACAATTCACGCGCGCGCAGCAGCAGGTCACACGACAGGATGGCACGCGCAGCCGCGCGAGATCATGCGCCATCGCGCGTGCCGTGCGCCCAGAATTGTATATATGCGCGACTCGTAGGTCAGAAAAGGGGGTTAGCCGTCATTGGAGAAAGAAACGAGAGATCGGAGCGCAGACACGAGACGAAGATTCAGAGTGCAAAGAACAGTCACAAATACGAAGAACAACGGATCTGGGGACTGAGACGACACTTCGGATTTGTTATCTTTTTCTTCCGTTTTTTTTTATTTTACTATGTTGCGATGTCTAAAACGTTGAACATGTCTTGTTTTCGCTTGGATTTCGTGATCAACTAATTTCCCATTTTAGAGAATGATGTAGCTTTGTGGACACGATGATTTGACGTGGTTATTTTATATGATTGAATTCCATTTCATATTTAATTGTGTTTCTCTGTGTTTATTTCTCTGCAATTTACTGGCCATAAATTGTATGTTGTATGATTTATTCTATAACCTGGGAGAGGGACTAGGGTTATAGATCATTAGAGACACATCGTTGATTGTTTATATCGTTCGGAAGGCGTATAACTTTAGCGAGGCTTAGGTAAGAACATTGTTTGCATTTATCAATTAAACGTAGATTTTTATTAGGAATAATTGAATCGAAGTTTTATTGTTACAGTTATTCGTCACTTGGGAAAGGGGGAATAAATTAATTAAGTGTTCTTGGCCATTAAATAATACGAATTCAGGAATATAATTTTAACTGGGAATAATTGTCGTGGAAACTTGGTGAAATAATTTCTCTAGATATTTTCTCTAATTTTTATTCTTCAATTCGGTGATTAGATTAATCCTTTGTTTTTAATTAATTCGTTCAAACAAACCAATCTGGTTGTTGATTTTTCTAGATAAAGTCTTAACTATTTTAATTACAATCATTGTTATATATTTTTATGCACACTCCTCGTCGGATCGACACTTGCACTCAAAATTACATTTTACTATAACTTGACATCATGCGCTTGCGAGCATTCAAGAAAACACGCAACATCTACGCAGACAACTGACTGATCAGTTGGAAACTGATCAGTTGCTATTTTCAGCCGTGAGCTTATCAGCTATTATCTATCAGCCGTACACATCAATGAAAAGGACGTTCAACCTACATTTGTACAAAAGCAGACTGCAACAGATAATGGGAATGCCGCAATACAGCTACAGTGTACGAATGTAAGAAGAATGTTTACATGGCAAACCAACGGATAAAAAGATTCAAATTTCACTTAATATTACCGTTGAAGGGAAGCCTATAAATAGCAGAGGGGAAGCGGTTGAAAAACAATCAATCGACTTACTAGTTCATTAATCTTGTTGTTACCCTGCTGAAATTACTACTTAAATTCGAAAAGCAAAAGCTCACACTTAGCGCACATATTCGTAGCAATCAAGGCTACTCTTTCAAGCTTTAAAGCACATCGTTATCATTGTAAAACTCGATCTTGTAGAAGATCAATTGTGCTAAAATCAGTTGTATACTGTGAAGCATTTTATAAACTAAGAGTTTCAGTCTTGGCTGTGTTAAGTCCAAACTGAAGTGTGTCTGTAGAAACTTTTGTATCGATCAAAGTTTTTAGTGAATATCTTATGCTTATGATAGAAGGGGTGATGTAGGAGTGTTTGAAATCTCCGAACATCCGTAAAATCTTGTGTTCTTATTTTAGTTTTTATTCTATCTATCAGTCAGTTTTATTCTGCACTTTATTGTTAACTGAGTTGATATTGACCGACAGGATTCCAAGTAACTAAACTGAACTCAACTTTCATAAAGATTAGAAAAAAGAAGAGAGTGTTTATTCAAACCCTCCTTTCTGAACACTCTTTTAACCAAATATCAGATCCTATCAATTTCATATCATCCTCAACATATTCATATGCATATTATCATCAACATATACGTATTTATTTTTCCTTTCGTTGAATTCAGATCGTTAATTGTGACTTTCGTGTTCGTCTACATATTGGGCGATGGATCCATTTACATGTAACCACAGTACTGGACGGCGGGGACATCAACGATACTCTCACCCATCAACAGAGCTTTGGCCTATCATATCCTCATATAGAAATACGATCTTCGGGCTCTCTCGGGGCCTTCTAATATAGACGGTCTTCTCTGTGGTCTTCTCCCACGAATGGACTCCTTCTGGGGCCTTCTCCCGTAAATGAGCTCCCTATGGGGCCTTTTCCCTCACGATATCCCCATTCATATCATCATATTCGTATAAATGGAAATACGATCGTCGGGCTTCCACTGAGACAATAACCCTCACCATATTTCCAACATATTATCGTATTAGTCACAATTACTTCACTTCCATCAACGTTTCATATTCTCGTCACTTTATAAAATTTAAACATGCATATAACGTTTTTCTTTTAAACCAAGCATGCAACATATCTTTTAATGTTATCGTTTAACCGTAAAACCCACAAACATAATAAATCATAACATATTATATCACAAAATCCATAATCAATTAAAACAAACATTTTAACATATTAAAAATCCATAAACACTTTAAAATAACATTTTAACATCATAAACATTTAAAATAACATTTTGACACATTAAATCATAAACCTTTAAAATCAACATTTTAACATCATAAAAATTCATAAACATTTGAAATAATCATATTAACATATAAAACAGCATTCAGGACACTGTCATGACTTTTACTTATTTTTTGGTGTAAAATTACCGTTTTGTCCCTAGACTTAAAATTTCACGTTTTTGACATTTACTTAATTCTATTGCCTCTAACATGTCCCAAATAATTATTTAGGCTTACATAATTTTTCTCATATTTTTATTTAGTATAAATCGAGGACTTTTAATTTATTCTTTAAATATAACATATTACCGCGTTTTAATATCGAATTAAACCAAACCTTGAAATAAAATTCCCAAATTAAAAACATAGACTTTTAAAAATTATTTGAGCTTAAATATAATTTTCCATAATTTTATTCCTCCTAAATTAAGCATTTCAATTAATTCTTTAACTAACGTTTCGTGCGACGATAAAATCCCGGATAAATCCCAAACTCATTATTTTCTTTCCAAACTTTAATCATAACATTTTTATTATTTATTCTACCCTTGTGAGCTATGAAACACACCCGTGGACCCATGGTTCCAATTTTCCTTTTAATTTTCGAAATAATGATCCTCACTCGAACGCACTGAGCCATCTCTCAATTTACTCGAGCCACGCCCGAGCCACCTTGATCCAAACCCTAGCCAACCCATTTAGACACCCTCCTGACCAACCCCGACCCATATAACCTAGCCCTAGCTTTCTCAAAACCTGCTGAAACTTGACCCAATATTCTGCATGTGTGCGTGAGTGTCCCCTAGCCTGTCTTAGGACTCTTTGCTAGCCTAGGGCTCTTACAGCCGAGCCGCACCGCAACCACCATAACTGACCCTGGACCACGCTCAGGCCAGCAGCCACATGTTAGGGAAACCAGTAGCTGCGCCCCTCCATGGTTCCCTCACATTTTCTCAAACCAGCAGCCAACAAAGCCGCACCAGCCCCTGCCTAGACCCTTGTGCGCCCTCCTAGGACCCTAAGGACCTAGCCTAACCTAGCCCAAAGCTCCCAGGCCGAGCCCCTACATCCTGTGCAAGCCACACACCCTGCGCGTACCCTTCATGCTCTCGGGAGCTAGGACTCCTCCCAGCCTCTGGTTCTAGAGTCCTAGAGTGGCCAGGACTCCACCACTGACTCATACACACCCCTAGCCAACCCTGGTCCCAGCCGAACCCAAGCTCAGCCACTATCTCCCTTAAACCGAGCCCTTCAAACCCCATGACAGAAAGTTGGTTTCAGCTGGTGTTCTGTTCATGTTGTGCAATGTTTGTTGTGATTTCTATGACTCTAAAACTTGTGTAAACCATCCTTGATCATATCCTAGTCATGACAGCCCCTTGAACAACAATATAAACATGTTTTTTAATTCAATATCAAGGGTTAAGCACAAGCATATGCATAGTTACGAAAATTGTGAATTGTGTGACTTGTTTTCATTCAAAACATGACAAAAAAAATATTATGGTGTGATAAATGATTTAAAGGAAGAATATGGCGTGCCTTTGCGTTATTAACGCACGAATAAATGTCGACGAATCGAAGAACGACGAAGAGGGACGTTGGCTTGAAAACCTTAAGAATATTCGATGCTTTTCCCTTCAAAACCCTTGAATAATTTGATGCTTTTCCTACTTGCTTTGGTGTGTGCCGTGTCTTGTATAAAAGAAAGGAGTTTGGAGTGTTTAGGGGAGGTGGGCGTGAGTTTGTGATTGTGTAGGGTAGGATTTTGTATTTATAAATACTTAATTAAACTACAAACAAGACTTATGCCCATTAATACTCAATTAAAATATTAAAAATTATTTTGAGTAGAAAAGTTTGTGAATTTATTATTCCGGTTGCCAACATGTTCATATTTTTGTTGAAAAATCAACACCGATAAAATTTACGTCCCGGAGTGTAAAATCACCTCGAAACTCCTTATTTTCAAAAATATGAAATATCATCAATCATATTTTAAATAATTAAAAACAATTATTTAATAAAACATTTTACATTTTTCAGCCCTTGGTCTCCGTTCCTCGATTGAAACTCGAATAACCTTTAAAAATACATTTTAATGTAATCATGGAGAAAAGTATAATTTAAATATGTCAACAATGCATAACATAATGAATCCATGAAATTAAAACATATAATTAAAATACAAAAGAATTGAATAACTTGCGTACATGTGGTTTGCGTGGACCTTTAAATTTTCGGGGCGTTAAACCATCCATTTTGAGAAGAAGGGATGTCATCAAGGAACCGGGATTTTAACCAGGCAGACGGGGAGAAGGTGTTGTTTCCCAGCCGACAAAAAAAATAATGAAGAATAAGGAAGGTGATGAGAAGGTTATGCAAGCGGAAAAGGACGTAGGCCGAGGCCATAATCCGGAAAGAGTTAGGGTGAAGTTGGTTGATAGGTACATCAAAAAACTTAGCGACCTCGATGTAAAAGGAGAGGATGAGAAATCGGAGACCATTTCTAACTTGGTCTCGAAAAAAAATGGTGAAGCTGGGAGGGGGTTGTTTGCCCTGTCCGAGGGACCAGGAATTAGAATTTGGAAGTTGGAGGGGATGGAGCCGAGAGTCCTAAGCTCCTCGTCCGCTCTCGAGCGCAGAGTGCTGCTCCTTGAAGCAAACCAAAGAACCCCCAGAGTCTCAGATTGGCGTGCGGAGGAGGCTCGGGCTTTGCCCTTACCCTTGCCCTTTTTGAGTGCTCGGGAGGGGCCAGAAGATGATGGTTATGATTTTTTGGGTAAGGTTTTCGAAGAGGGTTGATTAAAGAAGCGTTTTGGGGAAGGAGAAGAGGGAGAATCGGAGCGCATCGCGGTGGACTCGTAGCTAGGCGAGCCTCGTGCATTCGCTCCAGAGGTGGAGGAGGTAGAGTTCAAAATTTTTAAAAGAAATGAAGTAGAGAAAACTTACGATAATGGTAGAACGAAGGATTTTGGAAGAATTTTTGAACGGAAGTTCGCCGGAGTGAAGGAGCGCCACACGTCAGAGGAGTTGAAAGGATCTTGAGAGAATTTGAATTTCAGAAAGTGACAAATGAGAAGGGTGTGCTATTATATATAGGCGAAGGGGGAATGATCTCAATTGTAGATTTAAATCAAATCGAACAGATAATAGCCACCTTGGAAATTGTGCGGGAAGATGAAAAGATATATGCGAAAATCGAAGCGTGTCAGGGAAGTCATCAGAAGCAGGGTATGGGAAGCCGTCTTACCATACTTAGCATGTGGACACTGAAAACTAGGTAATCGTGGGATTTCCTCCTATAAATAGCAGGTATACGTCTCATTCACAAATTCTGGAATTTTGAATTCTCAAGAAATCACGTATATTTACACAAATACAACCATTTTACCCTTCTTCTTCACTTACTGACTTAAACATCGTAGTGGCTACGCTAGACACTCTTCCGACTCCCATTCAAGAGTTCATCTTCTTGTTGGCATGTTACGTTGGAAGCCATAACATACAAATATATTTTCATCACAAATATATCCCTTGCTCATTTCCTTAAATACCACACTTATATCGTCATCCGGTGGATTGCTCTGACTCAGCTCACCCGATTCACTCTGGTTGACATCAATTTACAAGGCCGGCCAATATTGCACAATTGAGAAAATTGATTGTAAAGTACTATGAGAATGGCAACTTAAATCATTCTATATTGGAAATGGTGTTTGGCAATCTGTGAAAAATTTAGATTTGAGGACAACACATGTTTGATTTCAAGACTGCAAATCTGGTTTAAAAGTTTGACTCAAACCAATAAATAATTGTCCTAATTATTGAACATTAAACTGACACAGATACAAAATATCAACATTTTTTTTTATTACTAAACTAATGTGGGGACCCGAATTTCGCAATTCAAGTGACGCGAGATAAATTGGATTTATGCCGAATCTAGACGGCAACATCGATATTGGACTCTTTTGTGGTGAACAGGTAAAGCTAAACACATAAATTGGATTCATCGATAAAGATTTAGGGAGTGTTTGCAAAAAGATTATGTAATTAGATAAGTGATTAAATCAATAAATTGTGAAGATGTGAAAAAAAATAAGTTAATAGTGTTTGAAAATGAAAGTAGACAATTTTTTTTTTTTTTAAAGTAGAATGTTTGATAAATAATTGATTATAATACTATAATTTGAACCAAAAAGTATTTACTCGTGTGATGCACGAAATGTTATTTTATTAATTAATGATTACAATTAATAAGTATTGATATTTGAATAATTATTCAAAATTATTGATATAATATAATGAAATTAAATATTATGAATTATATATATAAAAAAATTATGTCATTTCAGTTAACACTCAAATGAGGATATCGATATCAATATTATTTATTAAATTGACTTATTTATCTTGGTTAAGTGGAATTGTTATAATAAAAAATAGGAAAACATATTTTAAAAAATATAGTATTTTGTCAATCAAAATTTTAAAGAAAAGATAAATGAGTTTCAAAAGGTCAGAATTTTTGTAGATGAATAAATTTTGATTTAATTTTTTAATTTTTTTTGATAACATGTTAAAAAAATTATATTGAATTAATAATAATAATAATAATAATAATAATAATAATAATAATAATAATAATTTACGGACAACCAATATACCAAAAAATCACGACGACACTCTTTTAAAAAGATGAAAATTGTAATATTATATTAAAAATTATAATTTATTTAATATGGTAGAGAGTAGTGATAACTAAATATATAAAAGTAACACAAAATTCAAAATCATAACCAAAATTAAATGAAATAATATAAATAATGCAGATATTTAAATGTGTTTATATTTTTAATGTACATCCAATTCAAATTTAATTTTTTTAAAAACTGAAAAGAAATAAATGTAAAAAAAATTCAAAATAATAAACGAAATTAAAAATTATCAAAATATCATTAAACCAAAAGTCGTTAAATCAATATTGTTCGACAATATTTGTAAATCTTGGATCTTATACTTCATGAATATCAAAAATGTGGGGACCCGGACGCTAATCATGTTCTTAATCAGTTTCTGGGACTAATTAATTAATTATAAAACAGGGTCTAATTTTTTTTTAACATACAAAGCGGAAACGTAATGTAATTTACTCAAATTACATATTAAACATGACCATACAAATTTTGTGTTATCTACACAATTAAACTAGGTTCAACTATATATCAAAGCTGAATCCTAAGTTGCTGCAAAGCCCGGATCTCCACGCTATCTATCTTCTCTCATCCTCTTCTTGACCCTGATCCAGCCCCACCTGTTGTCATGCACACATACAAAACAAGACAACAGCCAGATAACTCTGGTGAGAAATACATCCCAGTATAAACAATGTGTACATGCAATCATATAAAAACATATATAAAAGCATATAACCAATATTCATAACATGTATCAAATCAGAAACATAAATCAATATCACAGAATGAATCATACTCAGACTCATACTCGACTCAAACAACGCGTCGTCTCAGACTCGACTCGACTCTAACCTAGGGATCCCGATGTCTGGATATAGGTAATTATATCGAATCTCAGTCGATAGGAATGAATCAGTACCTAAACGGCATCGATATAATTCATATATCAGTGTCTGGGCGAATCAGCCGCAGAATTGACGACTCAGTCAATAACCTGACGAATCAGCCAGTAATTAGGCGAATCAGCCAATAACCAGACGAATCAGTCTGTAATTAAGCGAATCAGCTTAAGTTTAGACGAATCGGTCAATAACCAGACGAATCAGCCGGTGACTAGGCAAATCAGCCTATGACTCAACGACTCAGTAATCAATACATGCATTCAGTATCTAGGCAAATCAATCAATGACTAGCGAATCAGTAGTCATTACATGCAATGGCTATAAATCAATAGACAACAATCATAAGTCTCATCAATTGCAAATATCAATGCAATAAATGACAGTATGTGATTTAGGGAGACTCGAGTCAAACCTCACTCGAGTTGTGCAATCCCAACTCAACATTAATTTATACCTGTCCTTCTTTTATTCTGACTCTGTCGAAGTCTCGAATCCCAAGCCTATCAATACTCAATCTGATAATAACGATATCGAGGGTATAATATCAATACACCATTCAATCAATACTGGATATAATCAGAATTCAATCAAATTCTGTTTCAACGACATCACGTCATAATTCCAATATATCCAGCAATACCATATCAGTCAGATATCAACTCTAATATCTCATAATCGATAACAACTCAATTCTGATATCAAATCGACTCCAAAACTACTCCGAAAATCATAACAATTTCATAATCATTCAGTTTCTAAATCTGAATTCGATTCTATGATGTCTAACATGTCAAGAACATCATATATGAATTCTATTCAATTCTGACAACATCATAATTTCAGAGCATGTCAAAACTTAGCAAAACTTACGTCCAGTTGTCGCCTGTGTTGATAGGAACACAGTACCGCAGTCGAATTCAAAATCAGACGGACGGATTTCTCGTAAATCACAAATCTATGCGTCGAACCCTTTCTTTCCCTCTTGCCTCGGTTTCCTTCGTTTCTGAAGAATTTTTCGTTTGTATGTATATATATATATATACATTGCATGATATAAGGGCAAGTGGCATTGTGCATGTTCTGCACGTTTCTCGCTAGGGCGGTCAAAACCTACCGCTAGGGCGAGTCAGTTTCGGTCGAGATCCTCGGCTGAACATCTCCTGTCGCTCGGGCGGTCAAAAGTTGCTCGCTAGGGCGAAGAACTCTCGGCCCTCACAATTATACATGCGCGCTCGGGCGGTGCTTTTCTACCGCTCGGGCGCGAGATGTTCGGCCTAACATCTTGAGATGTTCGGTTCAACATCTTGGCTTAACATAAACCAACGCCCGGCTTCGTCATTTGAGTTCCTATGACTTCCATTACGTCAATTAATCAACGTCTGATTAAAATGATTAAATCTCGGGCATTACATTTCTCCCCCTCTTAGATCTGAGTTCGTCCTCGAACTCACAAGCAATCAATTCAGATATATCAGAAGAAATCTATAACAGAGTTTAATTCAAAACTCAGATTTCTGATTCCAATCTGGAATGAGAATTCACTAAGTATCATATCATAATACTTCTCCAATCCTTCTGACGGAATCAATATCTCATTACTGGCTATACAACATCCGTATAAATCAATCTACAGCTTATCACATATCAATATCATCAGCTGTTAACAAATCTGTTTACCTCAAACAAAGACATAAACAATCTTTAGCTTCAACTACCAATCGTCATCATCCGACGTTGGTTTCTTAAATCTGTCCATTCTGAACTATCTGCATCTTCCTTCGAATTGTCTTCAAAAGAAATCTGTAGTACTCATCGTATACTGTCTTGTCTATAACTATCTCATTACCCATCTGATAAGTTGATAGTTATTGTCACACAGTGATAATAAGTTATATCAAGTAGTGCTAACATCCAGCACTAAAGCTGTACAAAAATCTTCCAATATCTGGCTAATACATTCTGACGGTCTGTCAATCTGTAAAACCATCTAAGAGAAAGTTCATGATATACTCTATCACGAATACAAACTCAAGCAAAATCACAATCTGACATAATCTACTGTGGCATTCTGATCTTTTTGACCACTTTTCTGACATCGATCTGTGTCATCTAGTTCTGTTTGTACGTAATCTGGTACAAACTGATAGATATAGATTGAACAATCTGTCAATCTTAATCATATCATGTTACAATCTGTAAAAATGATGGTAATTTCATTACGAAGGCTATAGAAATGTACTCCCATTTCTATTTAAAGCTTCACAATTCTGTAATAAATCTTCTGATTTCTATCTTTCTATCTTTTCTGTTAGCGATTTAGACATATCAGTACAATTTCTGCCAACATTTCTGTACAATTCTGTCACGACTGATCTAATCTGTCTATATCATACCGATCTGTTCGAATCTCATACATTCTCGGTCCGCAAAATAAACACTGAATCCACTACAATGCATCACTAACACTATCTGTAATTCCCGATTCAAACTATTCGATATAAAAAATTCAGTTAATAATAAAATTTAAAGAAAAATACCTACCTGGTATTCGGCTCTGATTATAAATATCAAGCTTTGTTGTACAATTCTGACACATTTTGAGATCACAAGATAATCCATCTCATACAAAACACAGAATCACATATCTGTTACTCTGATCGACACTCTGTTCTGACTATCGTTATTGAGTTCTAACCATTCTAATCAGCTTTTTGAACTGCTAACGTTTCAACATCAGCTCTGGTTCGGACGGTACAATGTAATCTCCATTGCCTACCATTTGTCTTAAACACGTATTCAGAATAAGCATCAATATTCAATCAGATTCAAGGCTAAAATCAATCTCTCTCTGATTGGAATCAGATCTGAAGTCTTATCAGAGAAAACATTAATAACTTTTATATCATTGGTAAATCAGCCAATGATAGACTCAATTTCAGTAAATCAACTGAATACATAAGGAGTCACTCTGCTCCTTTCTGTCATAATCGAGTCATAGCTAGTACGAAGATTAAAGGAATTCTCAATCTAGAATTCTTATCGTACCATATTCATTTCTTGATCATCTCAGGTCTGATTCTCACCATCCTCTGGAACTAATCTAGGGTAGCTCTGTACTTAGTCAGCATATCAATATCAGTAATGCCGTCCCAAAATCAGAGAACACTAGCACAACACAAGCTACCACACGATCTAACTCGATCTCATTCTCATCCTACTGTAGTACACAAGATCTAACAGAAATCACTGATACAAGATCTTTTCCCCAAAGGAAAATAAACAAATACTACAGTAAATAGGGACTCAACAGATGATGCATGCATCAATGCAAATATTTCAAAAATAAAAGTATGTGAAGCACCGGCATCCCTCAATACATATGCAGGATAATCAAACAAATCAGTTACCTGCAACGTCATCATCTGGTGCTTTCTGAGCCTGCTCCTCGGTCAAAGCAAATACTCTGGCCTGCTGTCTAGGAGGCTGGCCGACTGTCTGGCTTCCTCCTGGCCTCTGCTGTGACTGAGATGGTGCTGGCTGAAATAAAGGAACGGCAGCTGATCGTCTACCCCACTGTGCCGCTGATCCAGCTGGTTCAGCTCCCTGGAATCTTTGGGAACCCCTCTGTGGACATACTCTGGCAAAATGTCCCTGTTGCTTGCAGAAGTGGCAACTACCAAGTACTCCTTGGCATTGCTCAGTGGAATGTCTCCCTCCACAATTTCCGCAGTAAACACCAGTATAACTCTGCTGAGAACCACTAGAGCTAGAAGAACTGCCGCCAGACTTCTTAAACTGCTTTCCTCTAGCCTTCAGAAAATCTTTCTTTCCACTACTGCTACTACCACCCTCGAATCGGGGAAGTGGTTGCTGTGGTCTCGACACCGGAGGAACAAATTCAGCTCCTCTCTGCCTTATCAGGCTCGCCTCAGCGCCCTTTGCTCTATTCATGGCATCAGCAAAGTTATTGGGTCGCCCTGTGTTCACCAAGGTAAATATATCGGGATTCAGGCCATTGATGAACTGATCAGCAACGGCTTCGTCATTTTCAGACACATGTGGAGCAAACTTCAACAAGGTAGAGAACTTGGTCACATATTCTTCAATGTTCAGCTGACCCTGTCTCAAATTGGCAAACTCTGCCCCCTTGTCTTTCCTGTACGACACTGGGAAAAATCTCTGATAAAATTCAGTTTTAAATACATCCCAAGTAATAATCGTACCTCGCTGCTCCAAGGCCCTCTTCATTGTAACCCACCAGCTTTGTGCAACATCCAGCAACTGGTGTCCAATCAATTTAATCCGGCGCTCATCACTGTATCCCAGTGAATCAAACAGCAACTCAATGCTACCTAACCAACTCTCACACTCGACTGATGTCTCAGTACCTTTCAGAGTGGGTGGTTTGAATGACTGAAACCTCTTCAGCAAGGTTTCCATTGGAGTCGGTGTTACATCCATTGGAGGATTCGATGTACTACCCTGTTCTGGGATTCGTCTAGGAGGCATATCTGAAACTCAAAAGGATTAGTAATCCAATCCAACACACATGTTTCAATTCAGTCTCTCTTCCCGATCATCTTACTGCTGATCGAGAATCAATTCAGATTCGTGCCAATAATACATATTACAAAATCAAATCAGATAAATCAAGTAACATGTATTATATAAAGCAGTAAGTCATGCTAGCAATCACAAGCAAGGAAAGAAAATTCAATCTACCCCGTTCACTAGCCTCTTCTATCTTAATCTAAAGAATCTACAGTTCTAGTACCTACAGCTCTGATACCACCTGTTGTGGGGACCCGGACGCTAATCATGTTCTTAATCAGTTTCTGGGACTAATTAATTAATTATAAAACAGGGTCTAATTTTTTTTTAACATACAAAGCGGAAACGTAATGTAATTTACTCAAATTACATATTAAACATGACCATACAAATTTTGTGTTATCTACACAATTAAACTAGGTTCAACTATATATCAAAGCTGAATCCTAAGTTGCTGCAAAGCCCGGATCTCCACGCTATCTATCTTCTCTCATCCTCTTCTTGACCCTGATCCAGCCCCACCTGTTGTCATGCACACATACAAAACAAGACAACAGCCAGATAACTCTGGTGAGAAATACATCCCAGTATAAACAATGTGTACATGCAATCATATAAAAACATATATAAAAGCATATAACCAATATTCATAACATGTATCAAATCAGAAACATAAATCAATATCACAGAATGAATCATACTCAGACTCATACTCGACTCAAACAACGCGTCGTCTCAGACTCGACTCGACTCTAACCTAGGGATCCCGATGTCTGGATATAGGTAATTATATCGAATCTCAGTCGATAGGAATGAATCAGTCCCTAAACGGCATCGATATAATTCATATATCAGTGTCTGGGCGAATCAGCCGCAGAATTGACGACTCAGTCAATAACCTGACGAATCAGCCAGTAATTAGGCGAATCAGCCAATAACCAGACGAATCAGTCTGTAATTAAGCGAATCAGCTTAAGTTTAGACGAATCGGTCAATAACCAGACGAATCAGCCGGTGACTAGGCAAATCAGCCTATGACTCAACGACTCAGTAATCAATACATGCATTCAGTATCTAGGCAAATCAATCAATGACTAGCGAATCAGTAGTCATTACATGCAATGGCTATAAATCAATAGACAACAATCATAAGTCTCATCAATTGCAAATATCAATGCAATAAATGACAGTATGTGATTTAGGGAGACTCGAGTCAAACCTCACTCGAGTTGTGCAATCCCAACTCAACATTAATTTATACCTGTCCTTCTTTTATTCTGACTCTGTCGAAGTCTCGAATCCCAAGCCTATCAATACTCAATCTGATAATAACGATATCGAGGGTATAATATCAATACACCATTCAATCAATACTGGATATAATCAGAATTCAATCAAATTCTGTTTCAACGACATCACGTCATAATTCCAATATATCCAGCAATACCATATCAGTCAGATTTCAACTCTAATATCTCATAATCGATAACAACTCAATTCTGATATCAAATCGACTCCAAAACTACTCCGAAAATCATAACAATTTCATAATCATTCAGTTTCTAAATCTGACTTCGATTCTATGATGTCTAACATGTCAAGAACATCATATATGAATTCTATTCAATTCTGACAACATCATAATTTCAGAGCATGTCAAAACTTAGCAAAACTTACGTCCAGTTGTCGCCTGTGTTGATAGGAACACAGTACCGCAGTCGAATTCAAAATCAGACGGACGGATTTCTCGTAAATCACAAATCTATGCGTCGAACCCTTTCTTTCCCTCTTGCCTCGGTTTCCTTCGTTTCTGAAGAATTTTTCGTTTGTATGTATATATATATATATACATTGCATGATATAAGGGCAAGTGGCATTGTGCATGTTCTGCACGTTTCTCGCTAGGGCGGTCAAAACCTACCGCTAGGGCGAGTCAGTTTCGGTCGAGATCCTTGGCTGAACATCTCCTGTCGCCCGGGCGGTCAAAAGTTGCTCGCTAGGGCGAAGAACTCTCGGCCCTCACAATTATACATGCGCGCTCGGGCGGTGCTTTTCTGCCGCTCGGGCGCGAGATGTTCGGCCTAACATCTTGAGATGTTCGGTTCAACATCTTGGCTTAACATAAACCAACGCCCGGATTCGTCATTTGAGTTCCTATGACTTCCATTACGTCAATTAATCAACGTCTGATTAAAATGATTAAATCTCGGGCATTACAAAAAAACTTGCTCTTTTGATCAATATTTTTTTATAATCACAAAAATTCCTATGAGACTATCTCAGAGGTCAATTATGTGAGACAGATATTTGACCCGGTCCAACTAATGAAAAAATATTACTTTTATATAAAAAGTATTACTTTTCAGAAATACGAATTAGATTGACTCGTCTCACAAGAGAACAACGCTTTATAAATGTTGATACAATTTGACATTAGTTTGGTATCTTTTGAGTATATTTCTAGATATTAGATTTCATATCATATATATATTTTTTTGACAGCAAAACTTGTAGTTTTATTGCGGTTGATCAATTGTTACAAGATTTACTAGCCACGAGGGAAACTCACCATTCATCAACACAAAAGAGGAATGGTAGTAAGAAGAAAAATTAGCAATGTTATGAGCTACTTTATTAGCCAATCTATTCTCATGAATAAATTCCGCAACTACGAGTTTTTTTTATAAGGTCTATGACTTCTGAAATGCGAAGACCCGCATAACCAATATCTTCCTTAAAGTTCGTGACTGCTTCACTGCCAATAAAGAGTCTGTTGTTACTTGAACATCATAAAACTGTTTGTCATATTGTATCTTGATACCTTACTTGATGGCCTCTAGTTCTCCCATGAGGATGGAAACAGGTTTTGAAATTTGTTTACCAAAGGCCAAAAGGAGTCGGCCTTGATTGTCTCGGATTACTCCACCCAAACTATATCGATTCAGATTTTCATTGACACATGCATCAACATTCATCTTTAGAGCATTATTTCTTGGTTTCTTCCACACCATGGTTGAAGGTTGCTTCTTAGGAATCGTTTTATCACTGAGTCGAGCATCTTGAAATTCTGAAAGAAATGCTCGACTCCATGTAATGTTCTCTTCGTGCATTAACCTATCATTACCATGCATGATATCAAGCTTTTCTTTCCAAACGGCCCAAGCTTGTATAACAAATGTTTCGAACTCACCCCGTGAAAGTTGCTCACTCGTCCACCAACAGAAATCCATCGTACAAGCCTCATTGACTATTTTCATCACTTGGTAATATTCTGTATCTTTCCAAATCCGTTTGACAAATTCACAGAATAATAATGAATGGCAAGTAGAGTCAGACTTTAAACGACAAAAGGAGCAATTCTCACTAACTGGTACATGATGGTAAAATAGATTCTGGTTTGTAGGTATGATGTCATGTGATACTCGCCACCAAAAAATACGTACCATCGGCGGTAGGGAGATGCTCCAAATAAAGGACCACCATTTTTGCATTGAGTGCACAGACTGGTTGTCCGGTGGTGAGAAAAGTCCCTTTTGTAGTCGGAAACCATCGCGCATTGAGTAGTGGCTTTTGGGATCAAACCTCCAAAATCTTGTATCACTCGATTCTTAGGCCGGAAGGGGAATATTTATTATTTCTTCTTCAATGAAAGGGTTGAAGTGGTTCCTGAGTAATGCGGTATTCCAAACTCCATTCTCAATCAATGAGGCCACTCTCACATTTCTTTGCCATGCCTCATTGGTGGTGCCTATTTTTGATGTCAGGCTCGGTACCCAGCTGTCCTCAAAGATTTTAATTGATTGTTCATTCCCAACTCGCCAAATCACTCCTTTCTCAAGAATTCCCCTACTACAAATAAGAGATCGCCAAATAAATGATGGATTATTACTTATCCCCGCATCCATGATATATCCATGTCTAAAATAACGTCCTTTAAGGACTTGGGACGCTAGCGATGATGGATTCCGCAGTAAAAGCCAGAATTCATTTGCCAAGAGTGCTCGGTTGAATTCTTCCATTATCCGGAATCCTAGCCCTCCCCTCGCTTTAGGTTTGCAAAGGAAATCCCAGGACCTCCAGTGCATTTTTCTCTTTCCATTTTCCACGCCCCACCAAAATTTTGCACATTCTTTCTCAATCTCTTCACAAATTGATTTAGGAATTCTAAAACAAGACATAGCATACGTGGGAATAGATTGGAGTATAGATTTGATGAGGACCTCTTTCCCCCGACTTAGCATTTTTTTCCCCATCCTTGAGTTCGCTTAGCTACTTTTTCCACCAGATATCTGAATTGGAGTCTCTTTCTTTTCAGTGAAATCGTGGGCAGACCTAGGTAGAGATCATGTCTTTGAACCACTGGAATGGTCAAAAGTCGTTTGATCGAATCAACAAGAAGTGAGTTTATTTCGGCTGAAAGAGAGTGCCGACTTTTCGTAATTTATCAATTGACCTGAGGCTCTCTCATAGAGGTATAGACATTCTTTCACCCTGTAATGCACGGAATTTTAGTTTGATACTTTTGAGTTATCATGTATTATGAATAAGGGAATGGAAGAACAGACAGGGAGAGGCGACGTTGGAATTTGAGTTGATTGGCAAAGAGACAGTGCACGCGCACCGTAAATGTGACCGCACCTACGGTGTTGGGACAGTGAGGGCAGCGCACTGGCGGTCGTTTTTCTGATATTGTGGAAGTGTTACAGTATGCTCAGCGCACCCGCGATGCCATGTGTATCACACCCGCGGTGGGACGTGAAGAATAAATAATTAGACACTTGTCCTTGCCATGCATATATCAGGTGTTTTCTCCATTCTTCAGCTTGATATGGACGAGAGAAAACCAGAAAAGCTCGAGAATTCCTTCAACTTTCTTCATAGCTTAGAAATTAGCTTGTACAAGATTTAACCACCCGAATTTCGATCCGACTTCGGTTCCGTACTCTTCTTGTTACCAGCTACAAAAGGATGTAAGTATTTCTACATTTCAACATGTTTTGAAGTTGAGATGTTGGGAGAAATCAGATGTGATTACTATTAGATGTTCTTGAGATTATAAGCAACGTATATTCGCAACAGGATCGAAGAACGGACATTGTATGATATTGTTATTATTTTCCAGCACATATATGAATGAGATTATACAGATTTTGAGATTATGGAACATATTGGTGATGATTATGAGTTATTTTTATGATTATTGATGTTTGAGATGACCGGTATCGCGAGATTACGCCGTTATGCCGTGGAAATGTACCAAGATTGAATATTGATACATATATGTATTGGTTTGAGTTGAATGTTGATCTTGTATCTATTCAATATGTCATTTCAGATTGATCTCGACAAGCTTCGACATCGAGACCTCGACATCGCCAAAGACTGAACCACGAAAGGTATAATTCAATGTTTGATTGGGGAAGTATAACTTGAATCAGATCCGGTTTGAGTTTCCCACAAACCACATATTAGATTTCTATACCTTGTTATGTTTGTACTCTATAGTGATTTATATACTTGTACTGAGATAGGAGAGTCATTGGCAGATATACCAAGTTTCTAGACGTTCGGTGGTATTGAGGCATAGGAAAAGATCGACTCCGATTGTAGATATTCGATATAGACAGGGCCGAAGTCTAGGAATAAGACGTACCGCCACCCCTGATTGGGAGAGTAGGTGGGAGACTTTTTACATCTTATTCAAACCGGGATCCCTAGACTTAGATATGAGTCGAGTCAAGAATAAGAGTGAAGAGTTTTATCTGTATTCATTTATGTGCCATAATTACTGATTCATGTATTATGATTTTGTATTTCTTTGCATGATATGCATGTGTACGTGTTTTATACTGGATTTGTTCTCACCGGAGTATCCGGCTATTGTTGTGTCTGCATGTGTGCATGACAACAGGTGGGGCAGGATCAGGGTCGAGACAAAGCTGAGAGATCTAGATAGCGTGGAGATTACGGGCTGAGAAGAAGAACTAGTGGTTTATTACTAGACATGTACTGAAATTCTAAACACTAGTAGAATACTTGTAATCGAATAAGTGAATGATATTTTGAGTTAAATAATATAACAACATTATATATGGTGTATTGTGTATGATTTATATACACTTGTTTATGTTGTTAAAAGAAATTTTTTTTATGACCCACATTTTCTAACAAAGATCCAATTAATCCCAAAGATAGTCGAGTTAGAGCCTGGGTCCCCACAACAGGTGGTATCAGAGCGATAGATCCTTTAGATTGAGGTAGAATAGAATGAGCGGGGGTAGATTGAATTCTCTTCTTTTCTTTTATTGTGCTAGCATGATTTATTGCTTTCACTATTACATGTTGTCTTGTTATCTGAGTTGATTACCGCATGTATTTGCAAAGTCTGAATCAGAACCGATTCTAGATCAGAGGTATATGATCAGAGGAGGACTGAGATAGATTGTATAGATTGTGTACCAATCCGTTTGATAATCAGATATGCCTCCTCGAAGAGTACAACAACCAGTAGCAGGTCGAGCACCAGAACAGGGCAGTACTTCCAATGATTCGATGGATGTGACCGCTACACCGATGGAGACTTTGCTGAAAAGGTTTCAGTCGTTTCTACCACCGACACTAAAGGGCACAGAAAATTCAATAGAGTGTGAGAGTTGGCTCGATGACATCAAGATGTTATTTGAATCTCTTGACTATACCGACGAGCGACGAGTTAAACTTATTGGGCATCAACTGCAAGAAGTTGCAAAGAACTGGTGGCTTACTACGAAGATAGCATTGGAGCATCGTGGCACAGAGATCACTTGGAAAGTTTTTAAAGCATAGTTCTATCAGCGATTCTTTCCCGTGTCCTACCGAAAAGACAAAGGTGCTGAATTTGACAATTTGAGACAGGGACAGCTGAACATTGAGGAATATGTGGCAAAGTTTTCGACATTGCTCCAATTTTCTCCTCATGTCGCAGAGAATGACGAGGCCATTGCGGATCATTTTATCAATGGCCTGAATCCGGAAATCTTTACCTTGGTGAATACCGGTAGACCAAACAACTTTTCAGATGCCTTGAACCGTACCAAGGGGGCAGAAGCTGGATTACTCAGGCAACGAAGCACTTCCTATGTCGCTCCGACTCCAAGACCGCCACAAACCTCAAGTCAACCACCTCCCAGATTTGAGAGTGGTGGTAGTAGCAGTGGCAAGAAAGATCAGCTGAAAGTGAAAGGCAAACAGTTCAAGAGATCAGGGAGCAGTTCATCGAGCTCCAGTGGATCACGACAGAGAGGTCCGGGTCAAAGTACAGAGTATACAGGTGTGTATTGCAATTCTTGTGGAGGCAGACATGCCACTGAGCAGTGTCAGGGTGTGATGGGTAGCTGCAACATCTGCAGACAGCAGGGAAATTCGCCAGAGTATGTCCACAGAAAGGGGTACATCAAGCTCAGAGTGTTGGAGCATCTGGTTCAGTAACTTAACCTGAGAGGCAAGCTTCATCTGTTCATTCCTTTCAGTCAAACCCTACACAGACACAGCCCCGAGCAGAGGTAGCCAGACAGTGAGCCAACCTCCCAGACAGCAGGCTCGAGTATTTGCATTGACAGAAGAACAGGCCCAAGATGCGCCAGATGCTGTGATAGCAGGTAACTGTTTTCTTTGCGGTTATCCTGCTTATATATTGATAGATACGGGTGCATCTCATACTTTTATATCTGAGCAATTTTCATTGATACATGCATTGCTTGTTGAGTCATTATCTGCTGTAGTGTATGTTTCTTCACCGTTGGGAAGTGGTCTTATATCCGTGACTTCGGTTAGACATTGTATATTACAGTTCGAGGGTCATGATATTGACTTAGATTGCATTGTGCTTGGGTTATCTGATTTTGATTGTACTGTCGGTATCGATATGTTAACCAAGTACCGAGCCACTGTAGATTGTTTCCAGAAGATTGTTAGGTTCAGACCAGAGATGGCTGACGAGTGGAAATTCTACGGTAAGGGTTCCAGATCTCGGATTCCCTTAGTATCTGTTTTGACGATGACGAGATTGTTACAGAAAGGAGCAGAAGGGTTCCTTGTGTATTCAGTAGATCTACTGAAATCGAGCCCAGCATTGGCAGATCTGCCAGTGGTATGCAAATTTGCGGATGCATTCCCAGATGAGATTCCAGGATTACCTCCAGCCAGAGAGGTAGATTTAAGTATTGATCTCCTACCATGTACTGTTCCTATATCGCGAGCTCCCTATAGAATGGCACCTATTGAATTGAAAGAATTGAAAGAACAGCTCGAAGATTTACTGGCCAAAGTTTACATCAGACCGAGTGTGACTCCTTGGGGTGCTCCAGTACTGTTTGTCCGGAAGAAAGACGGTTCGATGAGATTGTGTATTGATTACCGGCAACTGAACAAGGCAACGGTAAAGAACAAATATCCCTTGCCTCGTATCGACGATTTATTTGATCAGTTGCAGGGTTCAATCTGTCTATTCCAAGATTGATCTGAGATCTGGATATCACCAGCTGAGAGTCCGAGATGTTGATATACCGAAGACAGCGTTCCGAACCAGGTATGGACATTATGAATTTATTGTCATGCCTTTCGGTTTAACGAATTCTTCAGCAGTGTTTATGGGACTGATGAACCGTGTCTTTCAGAAATATTTAGATGAGTTTGTTATTGTTTTTATTGATGATATTTTGGTATATTCCAAGAGTATGATTGAGCATGCCGAACATTTAAGAACTGTGTTGCAGGCGCTGAGAAATGAGATATTGTATGCTAAACTGTTAAAATGTGAGTTTTGGCTGAGACATGTTGTCTTTTTCGGGCATATCATATCTGGAGACGGTATATCTGTTGACCCGAGCAAAGTCGAGGCAGTGATCAGTTGGCCTAGACCGACCTTAGTGCCAGAGATACGCAGTTTTATGGGTTTAGCATGGTACTATCGACGATTTATTAAAGATTTCTCCAGTATCGCGAAGCCGATTACCCAGTTAACACAGAAAAATCGCCATTTGTGTGGTCTGAAGCCTGTGAGTCTAGCTTCGTGGAGTTAATGAGACGACTGACCAGTGCTTCTGTATTGACTATCCCTTCAGGTACTGGTAATTTCGTTGTATATTGTGATGCATCTCACAGAGGGCCAGGATGTGTTCTAATGCAGCAGGGGCATGTCATTGCTTATGTCTCGAGACAGTTGAAACCACACGAGACTCGTTACCCAATTCATGATCTTGAATTGGCGGTTATTGTATTTGCACTGAAGATATGGCGACACTATCTTTACGGCGAAAAGTTTGAAATATACTCTGATCACAAAAGCCTGAAGTATCTGTTTTCTCAGTCAGAGTTAAATATGAGACAACGAAGATGGCTTGATCTACTGAAAGACTTTGATTGCGAGATCAAGTATTATCCGGGAAATTCAAATGCAGCAGCAGATGCCTTGAGTCAAAAGGTATGTTCTTTATCTTTATCGACGATAGGTGTTTCAAATTTGATTGAAGATTGCTGTTCGTCTGGATTAGCATTTGATACAGATAGTAGACCATTGTGACTTGCTATGATTCAAGTGGAACCAGGTTTGATTGTTCGCATTAAAGAAGCACAGAAAAATGATTCGAATGTGCAGAAATCAATTGAGATGGTCAGATCAGGACATTATTCAGAGTATAAGGTACATGATCATGTTTTGTATGTAAATAACCGTCTTGTAGTGCCAGATGTTTCGGATTTGAAACAACAGATATTGTCAGAAGCGCACTGTAGTCGGTTCAGTATTCATCCTGGTGGCAGAAAGATGTACAACGATCTCAAGACACAGTTTTGGTGGAAAAAGATGAAATCAGACATTGCAGAGTTTGTATCTAAGTGTTTGAATTGCCAACAGGTTAAAGCTGAGAGAAAGAAACCCGGATGTTTACTTCATAGCTTATCTATTCCTGAATGGAAATGGGATCATATTTCCATGGATTTTGTTACGAAGTTACCACGATCATCCCGGGGCTGTGATGCGATTTGGGTTGTGATAGACAGATTGACCAAATCGGCATGCTTTATTCCGTACAAAATGACATATCGATATGATCAGATGGCAGAGATATCCAGAGTTATCTCCATGATGCGAGTATTTATTTAGCTTTGATTAAATTGCTTCTTTTACATATTTTTGATTGATTGCTTGCGAGTTCGAGTACGAACTCATATCTAAGAGGGGGAGAAATTTAATGCCCGGAATTTTAGTTTGATACTTTTGAGTTATCATGTATTATGAATAAGGGAATGGAAGAACAGACATGGAGAGGCGACGTTGCAATTTGAGTTGATTGGCAAAGAGACAGTACACCCGCACCGTAAATGTGACCGCACCCGCAGTGTTGGGACAGTGAGGGCAGCGCACCCGTGGTAAAAGAGCCAGCGCACCCGCGGTCGTTCTTCTGAAATTGTGGAAGTGTTACAGTATGCTCAGCGCACCCGCGGTGAAATGTGTAGCGCACCCACGGTGGGACGTGCAGAATGAAGAATTAGACACTTGTCCTTGCCATGCATATATCAGGTGTTGTCTTCATTCTTCAGCTTGATATGGACGAGAGAAAACCAGCAAAAAGAGCCAGAATTCCTTCAAGTTTCTTCATAGCTTAGAAATTAGCTTGTACAAGATCTAACCACCCGAATTTCGATCCGACTTCGGTTCCATACTCCTCTTGTTACCAGCTAAAAAGGATGTAAGTATTTCTACATTTCAACATGTTTTGAAGTTGAGATGTTGGGAGAAATCAGATATGATTACTATTAGATGTTCTTGAGATTATAAGCAACGTATATTCGCAACCCGAAGCGTCTTCTCCAACTATCTCAAACTGGAATTTTGCCCATAAGCAGTGACAATTGCCCTATGAAGACTCGCTTTCGCTACGGCTTCTTGCATCGGGAGCTGTCAATTCGGATCGAAGAATGGACATCATATGTTATTGTGATTATTTTCCAGCACATATATGAATGAGATTCTACAGATTTTGAGATTATGGAACATATTGGTGATGATTATGAGTTATTGTTATGATTATTGATGTTTGAGATGATCGGTATCACGAGATTATGCCGTTATGCCCTCAAAGTGTACCGAGATTGAATATTGATACGTATATGTATTGGTTTGAGTTGAATGTTGATCTTGTATTTATTCAATTTGTCATTTCAGATTGATCTCGACAAGCTTCGACATCGAGGCCTAGACATTGCCAAAGATTGAACCACGAAATGTATAATTCAATGTTTGATTGGGGAAGTATAACTCGAATCAGATCCGGTTTGAGTTTCTCACAAACCACATACTAGATTTCTATACATTGTTATGTTTGTACTCTATATTGATTTATATACTTGTACTGAGATAGGAAAGTCATTGGCAGATATGCCAAGTTTCTAGACGTTCGGTGGTATCGAGGCATAGGAGAAGATCGACTCCGATTGTAGATATTCGATACAGACAAGGCCGAAGTCTAGGAATAAGATGTACCGCCACCCCGATTGGGAGAGTAAGTGGGAGACTTGTTACGTCTTATTCACATCGGGATCCCTAGTCTTAGATATGAGTCGAGTCAAGAATAAGAGTGAAGAGTTTTATCTGTATTCATTTATGTGCCATAGTTACTGATTCATGTATTATGATTTTGTATTTCTTTGCATGATATGCATGTGTACATGTTTTATACTGGGATTTGTTCTCACCGGAGTATCCAGATGTTGTTGTGTCTGTATGTGTGCATGACAACAGG
The DNA here is from genome assembly GCF_022965805.1 of Primulina eburnea. Classification (NCBI taxonomy): domain Eukaryota; kingdom Viridiplantae; phylum Streptophyta; class Magnoliopsida; order Lamiales; family Gesneriaceae; genus Primulina; species Primulina eburnea. Next base: position 32,955,552 of record NC_133111.1, read on the forward strand.
TGGGGCAGGATTAGGGTCGAGACAAAGATGAGAGATCAAGATAGCGTGGAGATTACGGGCTGAGAAGAAGAACTAGTGGTTTATTACTAGACATGTACTGAAATTCTAAACACTAGTAGAATACTTGTAATCTAATAAGTGAATGATATTTTGAGTTAAATAAAATAACAACATTATGTATGGTGTATTGTGTATGATTTATATACACTTGTTTATGTTGTTCCCACATTTTCTAGCAAAGATCCAATTAATCCCAAAGATAGTCGAGTTAGAGCCCGGGTCCCCACACACCCTAGCCCCTTCCTCCGTCGAAGCCCTAAAGAATACCAATCTATCATCTGCGAAAAATAGTTGAGATATAGAGGGACTAGTTGAAGCAATTCTCACCCTTCGGATCCATCCCCTCGCCTCATATGAGTTAAAGAGGGCAGAAAGCCCATAGGCACACAAAACAAATAGATATGGCGATAACGGGTCCCCTTGTCGCAGTCCCCTGGTAGGGGTTATAGGTCCTGCCACTTTTTGGTTGATCCGATAGTAATATTTGACCGATCTCACACATCTCATGATTTTCTCGATCCACTCATCTGCAAAACCCAAGCGCTTCATTAGATTCTGTACGAAATCCCACTCCACACGGTCATAAGCTTTACTCATGTCTAGCTTTAACGCCGCCCAACTCGTTTTTCCAGATTTTCTGGTGCTCATCCAATGAATAGTTTCAAATCCCACTATGATGTTATCTGTGATCTGCTGACCAGGGATAAATGCATTCTGGAACTTGTCAATTATTTTTGAAATCACTGGTCTTAACCGATTGGTTATGGCACGGGAAATAATCTTGTAACAAACATTGTAGAGGCTAATCGGCTTGAATTCTTTCATAAGCATCAGACTTTCCGTTTTAGGGATCATCGTGATCAATGTTTCGTTCCAAGATTCAAAGGTGGAGTTATCATTCAGAATATTCAATACGGCCTCAGTCACATCCTGTCCCACAATATGCCAAAATTTCTGATAGAAAAGGGGTGGCAACCCATCGAGGCCCGGAGCTTTGTCTGGATGCATATCAAAGAGGGTACGCTTGATCTCATCTGGAGTAAAGGGGGCACATAGAAAAGAATTAATATGATCATCATCTCTTGGTGGCAAGATGTCTAATAATGGCTGCATATGACTCTCAGTAGGGAAGTTAGATGTGAACAAAGACCCAACATATTCCAACACAATATTTGCCATTCCATCACTTTCGGTACACCAGTCTCCGTGAGATGAAATTAGACCAGTAATGGAGTTACGAGCTCGGCGTTGAGATGTTGTAGCATGGAAGTATTTGGAATTACGATCACCATCTTTTAACCAAGATATTCTGCTCCGTTGTCGCCAGTACAATTCCTCTTTTGTGGCTAACTTTTTAATGTCTTTCTCAAGTTCCTGAATCTGATTTACAGATGAGACCCAATTATGGCTTGTGTGTAACTTATTTAGTCGTGTTCTATGCTTCTTTAGTTTCTTTGGGACGCTATGAAACGTTTTTCGAGCCCTTTTTTGAAGCATCTGTTTGCATGAGTAGGTCCGCTCAGATAACGTAATAGTTTGATCGGTCGATCCCCATCCTTTTGCTACCACCACTTCACAATCCTCATCTGTCAACCAGAACCTCTCAAACCGGAATAGGCCTATGGATGAGAAATGTTTAGCTTGTCTTTGTGAATGAGAGTTTGTAAATTGAAGGCAGATAGGCCGATGATCAGAGTGGAAGAATTCGAGAGATGAGACACGGGCTGTCGGATACAATAACCTCCAATTCAGACTGCCTACAAACCGATCAAGCCTTTCAAAAATTAGATTTTCTGTGCTTCGGCGATTCACCCAGGTATAGTAGTCTCCACAGCAGTGGAGATATTGAAGCTCACAGATTTCTAGTGTTTCACGAAAAGCCTGCATCTGAGATGTTGCTCTTCGTTTGCCACCCAACTTTTCACTCTCGTAGCGTATCTCATTAAAATCGCCCCCTACTACCCATGGAATATCCTTGAGTTCACGCAAATTCTTAAGTCGTCGGAGGAGATCCCACGAAAAATGGCGTAACAAAGAATCTGGTTGGCCATAAAAACCCGTAAATCACCACAGATGATCTGATTCCTGAATAACACAATCAATGTGACTAACAGAATAAGACTTAATTGATACCTCGGCCGGTTCTTTCCAAAACAATGCGAGACCATCGCTTTTACCTCTACAATCTACCATAAGACAGCACTTAAAACCCAAAATACTCTTCCACGGCATGCACTTCGCCTCTCTCATTTTTGTTTCACTCAAGAACAAGAGAGTTGGGTCCTTTTCGACGATTAGTCGCCTTAATTCACGGAATGCTCGTGGGTTCCCAAGCCCTCGAGCATTCCAACATATGAGATTCATAATGTTCGGCGGCGTTGCACAGCAACCACCACCGTTAGCTCATCAATCATATCGTTTGCAAGAACTATTTTTGCCCGTTTTTGTGTCGGGGTAGTACTTTCCTTGGGGGTGACCTCTTCTGTATCCTTGTTGAATTTTTGTTTCTCACTGCCAAATAAAGATATCACCTCCTGCTTCTTTTGATACAATCCTCCTTCCCTGGCTCGTCTCTTCCATTGTTTTTTCTCCCTCGTGTTAAGTGAATAGTCTACCTGTCTTTCCTTTTGACCCTGGTCCATAGGCGAGTTGTAAGATGGAGTTGCAGTAAGGTTTGGGGGATTCCCTTCCATATTCTTAATCTCCAATGTTTGGGAGACTGAATTATATACTGGCTCTCGGTGCGATCCTAGTTCACCCTCGTGTATCTTGTTGCTGTCCAGAATTCCCAAGATACCATCGTCCATACCTATCACAGCTGGACTTATAGAGACAGGATTGTCGCTAGCTGGGCTTTCTTGATCTTCCTCCCCCGCATTTGATTGTTCATTGTACTGGTTCATATCCGATTTTGGTTCAGGTGTATGCATTCCTTTCCTGCCTCCACTATGTGTCGACGCCCTTAGCCAAATTCCGTAAGCAAGATTAGTTTTACTTACTGTATCATCGACACAATCTCTAACAGTGTGACCAATTTTTCCACATGCATAGCAGAAGTCCGGCAAGCGTTCATACACCAATAAGACAATGATATCTTCTTCATCTCCTCATGTACTAATACGGATGGATTTTGATAATGGTCGGTTTTCATTTAATCTTACCCGAATTCGAGCAAACCGTCTCAGATAATTTCCATCATCCCCAGCATCTAATTCTCAACCCACCAATCTGTTTGACAACTTTGTTCAGGAGTTCTTTTTGCATCAGGGCCAATGGTAGATTGTGGCATTGCACCCAAATAGTGGTTTCATCGAACAACATGGATGTTGGATTTTGCCATCCTTGAGGTTTTCTGAAAATCACCAAGCTTTTGAAGAATTTCCATGGACCATCCTCGAGGGCGCGCTTCTGAACCCGAGTCGATGAGAATTCACATACAAACTTGTTGTCACCCATAGCCTCAATAGATATCCGACGTGTTTCTTGGATAATACGGGGCATCTGTTGTCGAAACATTTCTCGGTTTATGGCTTTGGGTGACAATACTTAAGCCACCAAGATGTTCGCAATCCGATTGGAACCAAGTTCCGTCTCCGCTGCATTGAGGGTTATCGTGTCGTTTGCTCGTGGGTTAGAGAGTTTCATTTCTTCGACCAAACGAGATATTTCATCTGGATTCATATTAAGATGGCTGAAACCAACACACAAATCAATGAAATTGATTGAGCGAAGCAATCCCGCAACAAGCAGGCGGCCAACTCTCACGAGAGTTTACAAACCCTAGGAGGGAAAAAAAGAGTCAAATTCGGAGTTTTGATTTATTGTTGCTATTTTCATATCATATATTAATCATGAATATCTTTATATTCTTAACATACTTGATCTAATGTCAAATCTTAATCACGAATCTCTCAATATATTAGATATTATATCATATCTTTATCATCAATCTCTTTATATTCTTAATATAAAATCGTGTTATGCTACTTTAGATGTAACATAATGATGCTCAATAGGAACCAATGTATAAATAATTATAATTGTGCTACCTCCATAGCATCAACAGGTATCTCATAAAATTGATCAATAAGGACAAAATCAGTGAAGTGGTGTAGAAATTTGAACTCGATCAAGTAAAGCAAGTGCCCTAGAGTATTTCCTGATAATTTTTAAATATAAATAGTTTTTTTGTTGAACTTAAGGGATATATTTTGACAAATTTCTTGGTGGGAAATTTGTTGTGAATTGTTTTTTCTCGTTCCCAAACGTAGCGGAAGTTTTAAAATTTATTTTATTTTATTTTGACAATCAAAATATTTGGACACTCGTATGATTTGGATTGAATAAACATACATAGGATTTTTGAACGTTTAACTTTAGTGAATTTTCAATTGGCTCCAACTATGCCGGTATAAGCGAACATAGCTCTTGTTGTAAATCTCACGTATATTCTTCAAGTCTTCTTTCTTTGATCTTCAAATCAGGTCCACGACCTGATTACTTGTTTCTCTTATAACTTGCACTAGAAAATTAGAAAGTATTTTCCGTTGAGATTAATCAACAAGAGAAGACTCAAAACCCTTCGGAAAATCAAAGGTGTAGGCCAAAATTATGAGAGGAGAGGAGGATTTTCGAAATTCCTTGCTTGGAGGCTAGGGTTTCGAAATTTTCTTGGATTAGTTGTGTAACCCTATACCTAATACACATATATATAAGCTCAGAACCCATTAATTAAATTAAATACTTAATGGGCTTAATCAATTAATTATTCTAGTTCAACTAGTTTAATTAATTAATTAATCATTTTAAAGTCCAATTAAGAACTTTAATCATTTGTATGTTGATCTTATACTCCTACAAGCTCATAATATATACACCCATTATATTTAATTTAAATCATTTATACATTCAACATTTGAATTTAATATTTAAATTATAAATTCAACTCCTTGAATTTATCACCTACAAAATTTAATAGTTATAAATTAAATTCCTTGAATTTATTTCTCAATGTTTTCTATAAATTCAAATTCTTGAATTTATTATCTCAACGGGGACAAAATAATCAAGTACCTGTGTGACCATCAATGGTTCAGGGTTATAGCTAGCCGTGAGTTCACAACTTTTGTGATTTAGGGCATAATCCTTTATTCGAGCTTACCATAATTTGCCTTATTCTATGTATCAACAATTGATCATGAGAACGTCGGAAATCATATTTCTGATTAAACCCATCGAATCATGGTAAGAGCTCCTAGTTGCATAGCCCCATTATTCCCTAGTTATCACTGATAGAGCTAGCAAGAACCAGTCGATTATGATTAACGTACAATAAGGTCCCTTCATATCATAAATCCTGATCGAATTTGCAACCATTAGTTCATCGAGGGTTTCACAAGAATTCGATAATTATGTGAGATATCTTTGAGAATAAATAGTGGCATCGCATGTACAATTGAAGAATTCCTTCTATAACGTACATCTCATACTCTGGCCAGAGATTCCATGCACTATAATTTCAACAGATCACACATGATATCCACACCCATAGGTGAGCGGTGAATTTCTGAGTACAATGCACTGGATCCTACATGTGTTGCAACTGTACCCGATCTCGCCACCTGATGACCTTCCTGGAGTCGGTAAACAAGTCAAAGCACAACTCTAGCATATAGAGCCTCAATGTTGTTCCGGGTCATAAGGACTAATGGTGTACAATCATAATCATGGACTTATCCGCTCGATGAATGATAACCACTTGGAAAGTCCTAGGGATGGTTGTTCGGTATAATCATCATATGACTATCCATCTGCATGTTTGGACATCTATATGCCCTTACCAAGAAACACGGTACACAACATCACATATGCTAGTTTCGAGCTCAAGCGACCTTTATCCATGTTTTAGGTGGCTGAATCGACTAGGAACGACTTCAGATTATACAGTATCTACAAATGAGTTTCAAAATCGAATTATGATTCATTTGTATTAAAGTAAAATTAAAGTCTTTATCTATGTTGATCACATGGGTATATAGATAAAGAAATAACAAACCATGAAAAATGAATTATATTAAAAGAAAGATTGTTTATTACAACTGAGTCAATAAATTTCCTAGCCAAAAGTTGGCTTACAAGACATCTAATTTAACAATCTCCCACTTGCCCTAGATCCAACTACCCATAAAATTTAATCTCATTGCTTCACGATGCTTCTCAAACAATGGTCTTGGCAAGGGCTTTGTAAGTGGATCAACAACATTATCTGTAGAAAGGAGTCTTTCGACTGATATATCTCCTCTTCCCACAATCTCCCGGATGATGTGGAACTTCCTCAGTATATGTTTGGATCGTTGATGAGACCTTGGTTCCTTTGTTTGCGCAACTGCACCAGTGTTATCGCATTACACCGGGACTAGATCAACTCCATTAGGAATAATGCCCAACTTTTGGACAAAATTCCTCATCCAAACTGCCTATTTGGCTACAGCAGATGCAACAATGTATTCAGCTTCAATGATGGAATCTGAAATGGTGTCTTGCTTGGAACTTTTCCAAGAGACACCTGCACCATTGAGCATGAATACAAAACCAGAGGTTGATTTCGAATAATCTACATCACATTGGAAGCTAGAATCAGTATAGCCTTCCAATTTTAATTCTCCACCTCCATAGACCATGGACAAGTTCTTAGTCCTTCTGAAGTACTTAAGAATATCTTTCACGGCTTTCCAATGCATTGGACCAGGGTTCGCCTGATATCTGATTGTAACAATCAGAGTGTAAGTAACATCGGGACGTGTTGATATCATACCTTACATGATACTACCAATGGCTGACACATATAGAATACATGTCATCATATCTATCTCTTCATCAGTCTTGGGACACATAGCTTTAGACAGAGTAACACCGTGATACATTGGTAAGTATCTTCTCTTGGACTCTTCCATAGAGAATCGCTTCAGAATTGTATCGATATAAGTGGCTTGGGTGAGCCCCAACATCCTCTTTGATCTATCTCTATATATTTGTATTCCCAATACATAGGATGCTTCACCCATGTCTTTCATGGATAATTTACTTGCTAACCATACTTTAGTTGATTGCAGTAATCCTATATCATTCTCAATGAGTAGGATGTCATCAACATAAAGTACTAGGAATGTCTATCCACTCCCACTAATTTTCTTGTACACGCATGGTTCCTCAGGATTCTTAGCAAAACCAGATTCCTTGATAGTGCTATAAAATATGAGGTTCCAACTCCTTGACGCCTGCTTGAGATCATATATTGATTTTTGAAGTTTGGATACCTTATGTTCAGTTCCTACTGATGTGTATCCCTCAGGTTGAGACATATAAATTTCTTTTATTTGATGCCTCTATTGAGGAATGCAGTCTTTACATCCATTTGATGCCTCTAATGGACTTAACCATAGCAACTGGTGAAAAAGTTTCCTCATAGTCAATTTTTTGTTTTTGAGTATAACCTTTTTCAACCAGTCTTGCTTTGAGGTCAGTACCTTTCCATCCGCCCCAAGCTTTCTTTTGTAGATCTTTTTGCATCCTATAGGAACGATTCCCTCAGGTGGATCCACCAATGTCCAGACTTGGTTTGAATACATAGAGTCCATTTCAGACTGCATGGGTTCAAGCCATTTGGATGAATCAGTATCAGATATTACTTCTTTGAAGTTCATTGGATCACATCCAACACAAGGCTCATCATGGCTTTGTTAATGAAGAATCGTATATCTTGCAGGTGGTCTGATAACTCTATCAGACCTTCTAGGAGCGTGTTTGAAACGACCTCGAATTTTTTTTTAAATCACAAATTCGAAAATAATATTAAATTATCTTAAAATTTTCATAAATCATAATAATTTAAAATTTAAATCTCAAGTGTATCAAAATATCGCTAAATCACCAACTGATTAAAAAAACTACGTCGACATTTAAAAAGATCAACTAACATGAAATTAAAGCATAAAAATATCTTTAATAAAGTCATTAACATAAATCTATAATTATCTAACAAGCTAGTGCGGAAACATAAAGGACCCTCGGGAGTGTATTGCTGCACTCGATCCACTCAATCGTCAGCGCCTTCCGTAAAATCATCAAATCTTGCATCATACAAACCCAGCGAGTCTAATGACTCAACACGTTCTAAACATGAGTAACAAATAATACATATACAATCACATGCATAAAAATCATACTTTTATTTAAAATAATCTTTTGAACATAAATAAACTATTTAAAATCATTTAAGCATAAATAAATCATTTTAAAATAGCTTTAAGCATAGATCATATATCATAAAATCGTAAAAACATTTTCATCGTAAAGCTTTCAATCATATATCATTTTGGGTGAAGTTTGATACTTGAAAGTGACTAGATTTTATCCTTTGGTCGACTGATCAGTCTTCAGCTCCACATGGTCCATGGGGGTGGGCACTAGGCTCCACCGTGGAAATACGATCGTCGGTCTCACTCGGGGGGCTTCTGCCACAGACGGGCTCCCTCTAGGGCCTTTTCCTGAACATGAGCTCTCTATATGGCCTGATTTCTTCCGTAAATGAGCTCCCTCTGGGGCTTTTTCCCTCATGAAATCCCATAAAATCATATATCATTTGTCACAGTCAATTCAATCCCTCGAAACATTTTTCATTTTCTTTTAAAAGCATAAAATATCGTAACTTTTCAAAAAATAGCATTTTAAATAGTATAAATTGCAAAACTTTATCATAAATCATATTATATCAATTTTTCATTAAAATAATCATTTTAAAATCATAATTGATCATTTAACATGCGTCATGATCCTTCGGGACGTTGTCAAGCTTTTACGTATTTTTCAAGTGTAAAATTATTGTTTTGTCCCTAGACGTAAAAATTCTCGATTTTATCCTTTTCATACTTTTAATGACATGGGTTTATTTCAAATAATTATTTATGGTTAAATATAATTTTTAATAATTTTATTCTGCTTAATTTGACGCTTTTCAATTAATTCTTTAGTTAATTATTCGAGAGGCGATTAAATCCCGGATAATTTCAAAACTCATTATTTTCTTCCCAAACTATAAACATAACATTTTTATTACCTAAAATACCCTTGTGAGCCATGAAACACACCCGTGAACCCATGGTTCCAATTCAAGTTCATTAATTCTCGAAATTGGCCCTTATGTGAACAGCCCGAGCCATCTTCTTATTTACTCGAGTCATGGTCGAGCCACCTCGAGCCAAACCCAATCCAACCCATATGGGAACCCTACTGACCAAGCCCAGCCCATAGAGCTGGACCCTATCTTGCTCAAACACTCCTGGAACCTGACACATAGCTGCGCATGGTTGGCTACTCACGCTCATAGACTCCTAGTGACACTAGGACTCTTCCAGCCGAGCCACCATCGAGCTCACTCGACCCTAACCAACCCTGGACCATGTACAGACCCAAACAAGCCCAGCCCAGCCCAGACCCCTGCAGCGAGCCACTAGTTCGAGAAACCAGCAGTTACGCGCACACCATGCTCTCTCACTTTCCAGTTGAGCCAGCAACAAACCCAGCCGCACCACCACCTGGCACAGCTCTCGACTCTCTTCCTTAGACACTATAGGACCCACCAAGCCAACCCAAGCCCTAGCAGCGAGCCCCCCTTGGTCGCTGCTGCACCAACACATGCGTGGGGGAGAGTCCCTCTTCACGTGGACGCTTCCCTGGCCCATGACTCGAGCCTTAGCCCTCCTAGGAATCATCCTAGGACCAAACCATGACCCATACAAACCTTCCTAAAGACGTGGTCGAGTCCCATCGCCCCATGCACCCTAGCCGAGTCCATGACTCAAGTGCAACCCAAACAAACCTCAGCCTCTTCCTTAGCCTCCCCTACAGTTACAGCTTGTGTTTCCCTTTAATTTTTTTTATCATGTTTTGTTCAAAAATCAACCTTAGGTGGTAGCGTGTATGTTGGGTTCATAACGTTTTTCATATAAATGTAAAATCGTCGTGTTTTTGAAAATATACGATCTATCGTAAAATAATCCCACAACCATATTTTTCATGCATAAACAATTAAATAATGCATAATATGATTTGTATGATGTTAAAAAAAGTTTAGAAAACACGTGCCTTTGCGTTTATAATGCTCGAATACATGATCGTCGGCAAGAAGGACGAACGGGCAACGAAGACTCGTAGATTTTCTTTCCTTGTAAATTTCAAAATTAATATGTGTGCTGGTGGGTGTATTTCGGCTGAATAAGGTGCTGAACTGTGGTGTTTTGAAAGCCTATGTAACCTATCTATAAATTAATCAACGTGCTAATGAGTTTTGGTTTTAGGCTTGCAAGCTTAAGGGCAATTGTGCCTACTTTAAATAATTAAATTGGGCCCAATTACACTTATTCAATTAAATAAGAAAAGTTTAAAAAATTATTTTCCCAAAAGTAATATTTTTTATCTTCTAAAATTCCTTATTTTCCCAAAAACCGGCTTTTCGGGAAAAATCGAGGTCGACTAGTAAAATAATTCTAATTCTAACATTTTTAGAAAAATTAAACCATTTTTAATCATATTTGGAAGCCTTGTAATTATTTAATGAAAAATAAATATTCTTGTCTTGGTCTTCCCCGGTCTCCTTTCCCTGCCTATTATCGAATATTCGGGTAAAATCTTTCAATTTCATGAAATCATGTCATATAATCATGTAGTCATACCTTTAATCATTTAGTAAATATCATGCAAGAATTTAAAATCAATTAAATAAAACAATTAAGCAATGAAAATAATTTTGCATGCATGTGGTTTATGTAGGTTTGGTTTTTCGGACGTTACAGTGTTCTTCAACTGCTGGTTGTTGGGAATTAGGTTCAAATTCTACAGTGGAGGGAGTGTCTTGAATTTCTTCAAGTTCTATCATCATGTCTTTTCTATCTTGAAAACAAACACTTTTGCTTCATTGGGGTGATAGAAATAATATCCAACATAATTCTTTGGATATCCTACAAAGTAGTACAAAATGGTTCTACTATCCAATTTGTCTCCCACTGCCTGCTTCACGTAATCAGGACATCCTCATATTCTCAAGTAAGAATATTTTGGAGTTTTTCCCATCCATATCTCATATGATGTTTTATCCATTGCTTTTTGTATGGACATTATTCAATAACATTGTCGTAGTTTCAAGCGCAAAGTCCCAAAACGATGTAGTAAATTCAGTGAATCCCATCATAGATCGAACCATGTCCATCAAGGTTCGATTACGACGTTCAGAAACACCATTCAATTGTGGTGTTGTTGGTGGAGTCCACTGTGAGAGAATCTCATTCTCTTTTAGATATCCTAAAAATTCAGCACTTAAGTATTCTCCAACTCGATCAGATCAAATTGTCTTAATACTTCTTTCTAGCAGTTTTTCTACTTCAGATCTGAATTCTATGAGAGGCGGTTGACTGCATTGGAGGATACCGTTAGATCATCCTGTCTTGAGATGAGAGCAGGAATTATTGAGACCGGAGCATGTATCACGGATATGAAATCGGGTTTCAATGACCTGATATCGAGTTTGGCCGAACAGATTAGAGCAGGTTTTGCTGAGATCACGTCTCATACGACAGGTTTTGCTAAGATCAGGTCTCTGATGCCAGTGCATGAGCAGAGACATTATAGCATAGCCTATAGCAGAGGGCGGAAGAGTAAATCATCCGTACTTGAGGCAGACGTTGGTGAGTTAATTTTATTAAATATATTTATGTTTACGCAAGAGATTGATTTATTAGAATTGTCATTCTAATTTTAATTTATTTGATGTATGCTGTTAGGTGTGAATGATAATATGGCCAGAGAATTGTTTTCCAATAGTAGGCAAGCAAACCCACAACCGGTATTTTAGCCTAGCCTTCCGCCCATAATAGAAGAATCTTCCGAACGTGAGTTAATGCAGTTTTTTGATTATATATTTATGTATAGTACAATAAATCAAATACTTTATTTTTTAGGTATTCAGGTGACTCCTGATGCGATTATGTTAGGTCGCGAGGCGACCACGTCAAGAAGTTAGTACACCACATCTTCTCTATTCCTATTTGGATTAAACTTTTTATAATTTGTCATTTTACGCAGGGAACTGTCTTTTTGGGGCAATTATAGATGACAGTGTCAGGTCATTTGCGGAGAGCGTGAATTTCAAGGTTAACAACTCGCTGGCGCGCGATGCCCATCCATTCGCCAAGTATGATTAAAGGGTATTATGACGAATATGAAAAGTCGTTCTACGGGCCCATGGCGATTGTGAACTCGCCTGTCACTATCTTTGTAAGCATTTAAAACTTGTGTATATTTGTAGATTACCTATTTTTAAACTTTGAAAACCTATTCTTCTGTCGAATTTAGCACATGGGTGAAGTTCTCTGGGGATTTCTTGAGTTACAGATACGACATCCTGAAGTGATGTCACCAGACGTGTCGTTGATGGATAGGCAATTCTACAATTTGATGTCAGTAGTGGGTGAAGATGAAAACAAATTTCTCTACACAAATCTGGTGAAGAGATTGATCCAGAATGGCCCTGCCTCTCGAGAGAAAAGGCACGAAGAATTCTCATCCTTGTCCACATAGATGAGCGCTGGTTTTTGCTAAAACTCGTGGCAAGGGTCAATAAGTGCATTATATTTGACTTGCAGCGAAGGCACGACCCTAACTACAAAGCTATGAATGAGGACATAGAGCCTATACTTGTCAATGCTGCTCGTCTACTATCCCTTGTTGGGAACAACCCACACCCTGAGAGGCCATGATATATAAAACTATATGATGAATTCAGAGACAAGATTAAACAGTACGTTTTCGTATCTCTAATAATATGTTTAGCTTGACAGATGACTAATAATTTTATTACTCTTTCTATCAAAAAATAATAATATCTTCAGTGCTCTTTTTACTTGTACAGTCAGGATTCAAGATCATTTGTCTTAGTTGATACTGGATATGCCTTATCGAGGGACATTGAGCACATAGTATTAAATTTAGACAATAGACTTGTATCTGAGTTCAGATTTTTTTTAGCCTGTAATATATTTGATAATCATTGGACATTGTATTGATCTTTATAATTATTGGAAATTGTATCGATCTTCTAATTTAGATTTAAGGTTTTATGGTCGAATTTTGTTGTTGGTCAATTTTTGGGTCGAACCTGACATTGCTGCTTTTGGTCGACCCTTGTGATCTCTCAATCGACCATGTTGATCTCTGGGTCGAATCTGTTGATCTCTGGTGATCTTTGGGTCGACCATGTTAATCCATAAACTGCTTCAAATAATTTGGCAAAGTATGAATCATTAAGTATGTTTTATAATGTCAAATTTTGTTCATGTTTTTAACCTATGAATCACATAATTTCACAAGTACATTTTATAATATTACATGTTTTAACATATGAATAACATAATTTCACAACTATGTTACATTTTTGAACATATGAATCACATTTTCACAATTATGTTACATGTTTTAACATATCAATCACAATTTCAAAACTATTTTGCATGTTTTAACATACAAATTAGAATTACATGTTTTAACATATGAATAACAATTTCATTACATGGTTTACATATGTTTCAAAATATCAATCACAATTTCACATCTTTTAACATATAAATCAGAATTATATGTTATAACAACCTGTGAATCACAAATTCACAATTATTGCATGTTTTAATATATAAATCACAATTTCACAAATATGTTTTATAATATTACATGTTTTAATATATGAATCACATATTTAGCTTGGGTCGACACAAAGTAGCATTTATGTGCCATAAATGTCGACCCAAAGTCCCAGCCTTTGGTCGACCCAAAATCAAACAAGGATCGAGGAAGGTCCACCTTTGGTCGACCCAAAAGCCCACCTTGGTCGACCCTTGTTTGCTTTTGGGTCGACCAAAGGATGGAACTTTGGGTCGACCCTTGTTGCTTTCTTTTGGGTCGACACAAAGACTGTAACTTTGGGTCGACCCATGTTGCTCAATCTTCTTCTATCTTCTGTTGAATTCCCAATTGAAGGAATTATGTTCTGTTTTCTTCTGCCAAATCTCTTCTCTAAAAAATGAGGCGCGACAACTGGAAATTTAATGTTACGTGGCCATTCACTTTCTTTAGGAAAATGATACACAGTCTCTAAGTAAGACATGCACAATGTCATCGTAGAATAGTACTCTGAACACAAATGATATAAATCAATCTTGGCTACCCAATTGGCTGCAATGGCATGAGCACATGAGATTCTGTCAATATCAAAAACTCGGCATGTGCATATTTTAGATTCCAAGTCCACTATGGCCAAAGTCGACGACTCCTAACATCAAACTCAAGACGTCCGAATTCAAAAACTTTCATTCCCTGGGCATCAGTGAACCTGCTACGAATAATCCCCTCGATGGTAGGGATCAGATTAGTGTTAGCTGCAATTTATGCGTGACGATGTCAAGAAACCCAAGATGAAGCCAGTTTCTTTAAGGAATATAAAAGTGCAATGATTGGAAGCTTCTTCTCTTCAAGTAGTCTAGCATTGATCGACTCAACCCCGTTTTTCGTCATTATATTGTAACGTGTCTTTGTACAATATGCTCGAGTCCATCGATCAAGTGAATCTCTCTCGTCCAAAAACTGTGCGGCCTCAAGATATATCTTTGTAAAATCATTGTTTGCAGTATCAAACTCGACATGCTTATAAATTTTTGCAATGTGCAGTAACATTTTGGTTGCACATTTCTTTTTGCACCTAGTTTTCAAGTTTTGGGATAAAAGCCATGTACAATGATCATGATGCGAATTTCTATAGACATTAGAAAGTGCATTAATGATTCACTGGTGTCTGTCTGAAATTATCACCAGTTCATCCTCGTCTAGTACTACTTCTAACAACTTCGTTAAAAACCAACTCCACGAAGAAGTACACTCAACATCGATGATTCCCCACGCCAAAGGATATTTGTGATAATTTCCATCTTGTGTCGATGCCATGAGTAAAATACCATTATACTCGCCCTTCAACCACGTACCATCAATTAATACAACTTTTCGCATACTTCGATATCCCCCGACGCTTGCACCAAAGGCAAGAAACATACACTTGAATCGATTTTCCTCGTCCACACATGCCTGTTAGGCTTTCTCGATTAATTTTCTCAACCATGTGCAAATAACAAAGCAATAAAGTAAAACTCTTCGTAAGATCACCTTTCGAAATATTGTCTGCTAGTTCTTTTCCTCTCTAAGCCTTGTAATATGATATACCAACATTCATACTATTGTGCATCATCTGCATCACCGCTTTCGGTACAATTGGCACTGGATGACCTTGGAAATTATCCACCAACATATCACGAACAACACCCGAACTCGGTCCACGGATTCTCTTGCCTCTCCCAGTCAAACCACAAGTGTGTGTATTGCAATATGTCCGAATGGAAAATGCATGAAAATCATTCTTAATCTTTGAGGTACATATTCTCCACTTACAATCAAATACCATACATTTTACGACGTACACTTTTTGGCTACTTTTTGCTGTCACAAATTCAAAGCAAGCTTTCAAACTAGTTCTACTTAACTCATTTTTTACCGCCTCTTTGTTTGGAAATTCTTGTCCAACAAATAAGTTCGAACCATCTGTGAATGAAAATGTGTCATAATTATCAATATCCACATCTGCAACCACATTTGGCTCATTAATTGCAATCACATTTGCCTCGACCTCAACATCATGGATGATATTCACATCACGTGCATCATCATATAACTCAGCTGTGTTACTATGATCCACATGGATGTCATCCACATTATGTGCTTTGTCGAAAAAATCATTGTTATTGTTACGATCCAAAGAAACAATATTCAAGTCAAAATAATTATCAAAAGATCTATGTTCGTTAAAATTACTATTTTATTCTACAATACCAACTCCGTTCACATTATCGGCAACATCAAAAGAAGCATCAACAACATGTTCAATTTCAACTTGAAGCAATGGCCTACTTTTCGGACAACCAAAATACAAATATTCTTTCAAATCATGATCATTCTCTATATAAATCGGTTGAATGTTGCACGACAACTCTAGAAGATAACTCAATCTCAATTTGACAGTATCGTCTACTTTCTCAGCTGTATATAATTCTTTTTTAAATTTTCGAAATAACAAATATCACAATCTACTGGAATAACAACAAACTTTGTATTGGACCCTGGATTCCATCTATATACCATCACTTCAATCACTTCCCATTTACCATCGAAATGAACAACGATAACTGTAGGTATATCCTACAAAATTAACCAAAAATTAAGAGAATAAGATAATTAGAATCAACAAAAAATAATAAATAAATAAATAAGCGTGGCCACACCAGGTTGACCTATAATTATGGGTCGACCAAGAAGAATTATTCTGGACGTTGGACACCAAGAAGAATTCTTCTTGGTCGACCAACTCTTCTTGGCGTCCAAAATTATGTTGGTCGACCAAGAAGAAATAAGAATTTCTTCTTGGTCGACCAACATAATTTTGGTAGTCCAAGAACATATTTCTTGCTGGACCCATAATACTTGGTCCACCAACTTAATTTTGGTCGACTTTGGGTGACCCTTACTTTTTCTCAAGAGTAGATTTTGGGTCGACTAAATTGGTTTTGGGTCAACAAATCACGAAATTAGAACCCATCTTATTCGAAGCAAGAAAATTTTAAATCAGGTCAATTAAAGATTTGATCGGGCTAAATGAAGAAAATAAAAAATAATGACATGGGGTTCTAGGAAAATGGAGAAAACTTACTTCGGCACTGAGACACGACTACTTTTCTTCAAGTACAAAGGAATTGGCCAAGATGTTGAAGTAGATTTATTTCTAGATATGAGAAATGAGCAAGAACATGTTGGGAGTAAACAAACGTGATGTGGTCAAGTTGGATTTAATGTAATGCGGAAGTAGTTGAAGGGGTAGATGACTGTTTTAATGGTTTTATTTGGGGAATAAGGGGGGCTCGTAAATTTTAATTGGGGAATATGTGTGTCGACCGAGAAGAAAGAGAAGAGGGTAATTAATTAAGTTAAAGAGTTTAATTTCAGTTAATGTAATAATCAAGAATCAACTCCTTTTTTCTTAAAAATAAAATTCAGAGTCCTTGTTTTTTTAAATACTTTATGTCTCACTCCTATTTTTTTAATTGACCCTATAATTTTTCAACCGAGGATTTAGTATTGAATTAATTGTGCGATTATATTGATAATTCTCATTTAAACCTTGATTACTGAAGTTATTGTGATAACGATGGAGTAACAAGTAGTTAGATAATTGGTTTGTTTGTAAAGTTGGGAATTAAATGGCTTGTTAAATATTTTGGAGATTTTAGTTGAATAATGGATCTAAATTGTGAAATGAAGAATTCGGTAGAATATTTGGACTAAGTTTTGATAATTAATTCGTTAAGTTGAATTTTAAGCAAATAAATTCAACTTTAGTAATTTTTGAAATTAATTTGGATTTTTTTAATTTTTTTGGTGAATTGTGGAATTATTCAATTTATTTTATGACTGTTAGGTTGATGAGATTAAAATTATCGTTTTACTGTTGTTCAAAAGGGTATAAGTATGTTACAGTTCGGTAATATATGACAGTAAATTATAAATTATGTTTTACTCGTATTTAAGTTTTTTTTATTATTTGAGTTACACGAATTATGTGAATTAAATGCCTTGTTGAATTATGTACAAGTATTCAACATATTTTACGACATTTGGTTTAGGACATTATATTATGACACACACGTTAAGCCTTATCATTCTTGTTAACAATTGTTATGTTATATTGTGTTCCTGAGACAAGTTGTTATTTCGATATCAATGGGTGGCTTTCGAGCCTAGTTCTCCCTGAGACAAAAAATATGAATGTCTATTTCTTGACGTATTTTCTGTGTGACATGATCTTGAAATATTGACATCATATACTATTGTTATTGTGCCTTCCTCCTATATTATTATCAGCTGTATATAGGACGAGTCGTGGGTGTTTGATTTGACACAGCATGACATATCTTGCATACTCGACAGGGCGGTTTAGCTGCTTGACGATGTAGCGCTCCTGTGTATTATTAGTTTATTACTGTTTATTAGCTCTTATTATCTTGTTTTTATTAAGTCATGTTCATGCATTTCATATTTTCATTTTGTTATGTATTTATGCATGATTTTATGATTATTAGTATTGTCGTTTAACTGTTCCATACCAGAATCATAACATCAGTATTATATTCTCGAAAGGGTTTACTAGTGGAGCTCGTGATTGAGATATGGTTACTCGGTTGTCAGAGTTGAAGTCTCCTAATTAGTCCATTTTTACTATATTGGAGTATGATAAGTTTTATATCAAAGTCTATTTACCAGGAAGATGCCATGTGTATTTGTATGATTATTTGGAGTCACTACAAGAAAAACGACTTTCCGCAGCACGTCATCAACAGCGTGCATTAAAAGCACGCTGCAAATACTACTTTTCACGGCGTGCACCCACCTGTGCGCCGTTAATAGTGTTGCACTTGATACTATTAACGGCGTGCTTTAAAAGAACGCTGCGGATAGTACTATCGGCGGCGTGCATATAAAGCCCGCTGCGGATAGTAACTTGATACTATTAACAGCGTGCATTAAAAGCACGCTGCGGATATTACTATGGACGGCGTGCATTAAACGCACGCTGCGGATAGTGATATTTGCAGCATGCATTTTTGTGCGCTGTTAATAAATTAAATAAACGACAGCGCACAATAAACGCACGTCGTTAATAATATACGACGTGCAAGTTTATGTGTGCTATTAAAAATAAATCATTTATTAAAAAAAAATCGTATTCAGACATTAACGGTGTACATTAATTGCACGCCGTTAATAGTATTATTCACGGTATGCATATTATTAGCACGCTGCGGAAAATGAGTTCGAATTTCGATTTAAGGCCACATTTAGCGACGGCTAACAAAAACCGTCGCCGATGTCCATCGGCGACGGTTAATATATAAACGTCGCTAATAGACAGACATCGGCGACGATTTACTTACAAACCGTCGCAACAAAGCGCGAATTATCTATTTAAAGCCGATCTCCGTTCCATTATCTTCCAAATCACTTAACAACACTTAAAATTTTTCTCTTGTTATATGATTTAATTTAGATTTAGATATCTGTTTTTGTTTTAATTTTTGGTTAATTTTTTAATTTAATTTTTTATTAAAATTTATTAAATTATAAAAGTAATTTTTTTTTATATTTACGCAAAATTTAGCGACGGCTTTCGAAACTGTCGCAAAATTTTAAACCGTCACATTATTTTAAGACCGTCGCTATCGTAGCGACGGTTTAATATCGGGACCGTCGTTGATATGCGACGGTTTTATCCAAAACCGTCGCTAGTATTTTGTTTTTTTTATGACTATTAACGGCGTACGCAGGCACGTTGTGGAAAGTTGTATTAACAGCGTACATATGCACGCCGTTGATAATAGTATTAACAGCGTGCAATGCACGCTGCGGATAATCCTGAACTTTTAACGGCTTGGAACTTTGCAGCGTGAAATGCGTGCTGCGGAAAGCTTATATGCGCGCTACGGAAAGCGGTTTTTGTTGTAGTGAGTTGTTATGGTGAGTTTGGATTTAGTTTATATTTTTGTGTGCTTTGTCGACTTTATTTGAACCGTTGCTTGTGAATTTTTTATTTGTGCATGGTCAGCACTAGTGCGTTATTGTTTATGAATATAACAGCGTCGTTCTTGAGTATTTTTTCTTTTACATGTATTTTAAAATTTTTGGTATATCCTATTTATGGTGAGATCATGCCAAAATTGTTCCAGGTCCTGAAGTCTATTTTTTAAGTATTGTAAATCATTTTTCTGCTGAAAACTTGAATTTAATCAATATTGTTTGATAATTAATTATAATTATGATAATTGGGCTTCGCATTGAGTCCCTCGACGTGAAGCACGTTGTGAATCTTAGGAAGTCTATCCACGTTCAGTGTTCATTTACCAACGTTCTTTCTTTTCGTACCACTTCCATATGTTACTCAACCATTTTTTTTTTCCACGTAATCAGTTAAGTGCTACTTCGAACCCGTCATGTGACGTGAACACCACTATCGAAATACTAGAGACTTACAATGTTAGATTTTAAAAATTTATAGATAAAAGTGCAACAAATTTTAACCTTAGGTACCCAAATATTCTTTATGGAGTAATTGTGTTGCAGGTGTTGCGGTTTTTGTTATGTGATGATAGCAGGGCTACGAATTTCAGCCGCCCATTCTCTCAGCTTGAAGCAATAAGGTTTGATGTGACCGGATTTAAAACAATAGTGACATACAAAGCAACATCTCCTTCATATCAGTTTTTGTGCAAAATAATGCCTCTCTGTTGGAGGGCACTTGACCATAGGGGTGGCGGTTGGTGAGATAGATATAACAATACTGTCTTTCACAATTACAGTTGGTTGTGATATAAAGTTGGACGATTCTCAAATTTCAAATACAATGTTGCTAAATCTCAGACCAACTTTGCTTTTCTTTTCCAAAATCAGTATGGAGCGAAGTTTGTTTGAGCTCGAATTGAACTTAGCAAAGGTCTGGGTTTCTTTTTATAGTTCAACATTGATCTTGTACATCTCCACATCCTTTTTACTTTGGATCTCCTCAAGTCTGGCCACATAACATTTCAACTCGATATTTTTTTTTGAGAGAGACGAGTTTAATTTATTTATTTTGATCAAATCATCATATATTTCCTCATATAGTCTATTTAGTCTTTCTAGAGTGACTTGTTCTTCATCTACTTCCTGGGTATCCAAATTAGTTGTATCAGCAAAAATTGTTGCAATGAGGCAGATTAAACTTGATGAGTTTTGAGAGATATTCCTACCAGGTGTTGCAACACCTAGTGGGCTAACCTGCATCCAACATTTCTCCTCCACTAGTGCAAACAAGGAAGTGTGATTTTTCCCTTCACCGAATTCTTGTTCTACGTTAGATTTTCCATCACTTAAGGAGACAATCATTCCTTTATTTTTACAAAGTCTATTTCGACACTCATTTTCATAATGTACAAAAACAATGCATTCTTTGCATGGTAAAGAGTCTAACATCTTGGCATCTGATTGATTCCTTTTTTCATTCCTTAGTCCAAGTTGTGCTTGAGTGGATAACATCCTTTGAGTTTTCTCAGGAGCAGCTATATTCGGAGATTTGGGTTGTGGGCTAGTTTTTATCTTTCGCTAATCTTCTTCAATTAAACTCCAAACTGTTTTGTGATAAATGAGATGAAGTCTTCACAAGGGTGAGACTCATTGACTTCTTGATAAAGTTGAAGTAGATCATTGTAAGAGTCCATAGAGACTTGAAATGAGATAGTCTTCCCTTTGTCATTTTTCTGTAGGTCCAGGTTCATCACAAAGGTTCGAAAGGAACTTATTAGGTCATACAGTCAAAGATTAGTGTTGTCTCATGCTTCATCAATTGCACATATCTTGATGTTGAATCATTCTGAGAGTGATCTTAAAACTTTGCCGACCAATCTCTCATTAAAGATCGGGTCACCAAGGTTGAATGCTTTTTTTTCAATGTCATGTAAACGAGGATAATAAGAAGTAACTATCTCAGTTTCTTCCATTCTCAAATTTTAAATTTAGTGGTTAGCTTCCAGATCATTCGCAGTGGTTTTGAAAGATTTCCCATGCATTCTTGGCAAAGACACATTTGGTTATTAGACTGAACATATTTGTGTCAACATAAGTGAAGATGACTTACAATGCCTTTGAATTGAAGTTCGAAATTTGAACTTTATCAATCGTTCACGCGTTTTTTGGTTTGATCAAACTGTCACCATCTTCATCAACTGTTTTTGCTAGAGTCCAACCATCGACAATACTTTGCCATGATTTTTCTTCAATGGATTTGTATTTTGACTTTCCAAAGAGCATAGCTGGATCCATCCAGAACTGATAGTTGTAGTGAAGTGTTGACAAGTGACATGTCCTGTAACGTCCCGAAAATTTAAAGGTCCACATGAACCACATGTATGCAAGATTATCAACTTCTGATGAGTTTTAATTGCTTTAATTTCATAAATTAATTACGATGTGCATATTTACATGTTTAAATGTACTTTTCCGCATGAATGCATTAAAATGTATTTTAAGGGTTATTCGAGTTCGATCAAGGAACGGAAATCGAGGGCTGAAAAATGGAAAATTTTTTTATTAAATATTTTTTTAATTATTTAAAATATGCTTAATGATTTTTCTTCTTTTTGAAAATAAGGATTTTTGAGGTGATTTTATACGCCGGGATGTAATTTTTATCGGTGTTGGATTTTCAACAAAAATACAAATGTTTTGACAACTCGGCTAAAATTTTCACAAACCTTTCTACACGAAATAATTTTATTTAGCACTAACGGGCTTATTGGGCGTAGTTAACTTTGCTAATGGGCCTACGCCATTGTTAGTGTTCTAAATAATTATTTATTAGCATAAAACCTACCCCATAACCCCAAAATCCCACGCCCCACTCCCCTTGACCCTGCAAACTCTTCCCCTCAACCAATACATGACACAAACAAGCATCAACAAGAGGAAAACTTCGAATTTCTTCAAGGTTTTCATGCCAAAGTCTTCTCGTCGTCGTTATTCTATTCGTCAACATAAATTCGTACGTTAAAAACACAAAGGCACACCATATTCTTCCCTTTACTCATCATCACACCATATTATGTATTTGAATATGTTTTGCATGAAAAACAAGTGATTCTTTTAATTATTTTCGTTTATGCATCTTCATGAATTTTTTTAAGCTTGTTATTTTATACAAAAACATGTTTAATATGTACTTATGATAAGGGTATGATCAAGGATTGCTTTACACGATTTTAAGAGTCTTAGAACAGACACAAATCACTGAACACGATGAAAAACAAAAGATGGAATCGAACTTGTGTGTTGTGTCATGGGGCTCGGGTTTAAGGGAAAACTTTGTCCATGGCTTGGCTCGGTTGCAACCAAGGCTGGGATAGGGACGTGCTAGGGTCAAGGAAGGAGTCCTGGCCACGCTAGGACTCAAGTCAAGGGGCTGGGGAGGAGTCCTAGCAAGCTAGGACTCCACACGCGCACATGCACCTGCGCTAGGGAGTGCAGCAACACGCAGGGCAAGAAGGCTCGGCCAGGGGGCTTTGGGCTGGGGCTAGGTTGAGTCACTATGGTCCTAGGATGGTGCACAATGGTCTTGTTCAGGTGCTGATCAAGTGGCTAGGTCCTAGGCGCGTACATGAAGAGTCCTATCGAACTGGGAGTCTCGGCCGTTACTTCATCTTATGTGGTGGCTGCGGTTAATTCTTGGGGTTGAGTACTAGGGCAGGAAATGGTTCACAAGGGTCCAGGGGAGGGATGGTTCATAGTTGGTTCAGGATGATTCGGGCTTGGCTCGGTAAAATTCGAAGATGGCTCAAGGGTTTTTGGGTTGGTTCGATTTAGGGTTTTCATTTGTTCTAAAATTCAAAACATGGCTCACGGGGGTCGAGTCGTGATTCACGAGGGCTAAATTATTATAAAAAGTCTAAGTTTTTAATTTGGGAATTTTATATTAAAATTGGAATTAATTCGGGATTAAAACACATTAAAAATTAATAATTAAGAAATAATTGAAAAGTCTAGAATTAAAGCTAAATAAAATTGTGTTAAATTTAATTTAAGCTTAAATAATTTTTTTGGGATATTATAGAGTCAATTAAATTAAGAAAAAGTGAAATTCAACGATTTTTACGTCTAGAGGTAAAATTGTAATTTTACACCTAAAAATAGTAAATGTCATGGCACTGCTCTGATCATTGTTGTTTTATTTGTTAAAATGTCTATTTTAAATGTTTGTGGATTTTTAGGAGTTATTATGGATATTTAAAAAATATGTTGCATTCTTGGTTTAAAAGAAAAACATTATATGCATGTTTAATTTTTATTCAGCTATGAGAATATGAAATGTTGAAGGAAGTAAAGTAATTATGACTAATACACTGATACGATGATACAGTGATATGTTAATACGTAGAACAAGGCTCAGTTGATGAGTGAGAGTGTCGTTGATGTCCCCACTGCCTAGTACTATGGCTGCATGTAGATGGATCCATCACCCAATACGAATACGAATACGAAGTCACAATTAACGATCTGAATTCAACGAAAAATGAATATGAACACGTTTAATATGAATATGAATATGGTTATGATGATATGAAAACGTTTATGAAAATGTTTACGTGTAAAGTTTATGCATCATTATGAAAATCTTATTTTACGTACAAGTATTTTAACTATTGCATGTGATTTGTATACGTATTATTTGTTATCAAGATTATGGTTTGCTGAATCTTTAGACTTATTAGGTGTGATTGATGCAGGTGATTACGATAAAATGATAATGGAGATCTTTATGGTTGACTTTGTTAGACTGAAGGTGCAGATAACCCGAGAACCAGCGCCAGTTTTCTGCACTAGTTATGATTTATGATTTTTTTATTATGTTAAAGAAATTTTTACGACTTTTAATATGATTTTGAGTGATTTTTTAGATGTTTATAGATTTAGCATTATTGCTAAAGGAGTCGAAAACATTTGACGATTTTATGTTTTGAACTATTTCCTTTGATTTTCAAATATAGTTGGTTGTTTTTTTTTTAAAATTGTGTCAAAAATACTTTATATATGTATGTATCGGCCGATTTTGTAATGCCCCGAAAATTTTAAAGTCCACGCGAACCACATGCATACAATTATTAAATTCTCTTGTATTTTAATCAAATGTTTTAATTGCATAAATTAATTATGTTGTGCATATTGACATGTTTAAAATATATTTTTCTACGTGGTTGCATTAAAATGTATTTTTAAAGGTTATTCGAGTTACGATCGAGGAACGGAGACTGAGTGCTAAAAAAAATAGAAAATGGTTTTATTAAATAATTGTTTTAATTATTTAAAATATGGTTGGTGCTTTTTCATATTTTTGAAAATAAAGGGTTTTGAGGTGATTTTATACGCTAGGACAAATTTTTTATCAGTTTTGGTTTTTCAACAAAAAATACAAACGTTTAGGCAACCCGGCTAATAAATTCACAAACTTATTTAAGCAAAATTATTTTAAATATTTTAATTAAGCACTAATGGGCCTAATTAACCTCTTAATGGGCCAAGACCTTATTAGTGGTTTTGTTAACTATATAATATACTAATCTACCCTATAATTCACACACAACTACACGCCCACTTCTCCAACAAATCCTGAACTCCTCCTTCACACAAAGCCACGGCACACACCTAGTTTCTCAAGGAAAAGTTTCAAAATATCTAGGAAAAGCATCAAAGTTCTTCAAGGTTTTCAAGCCAACGTCTTCTCGTCGTCGTTCTTCAAATCATCAACGATAATCCGTGCGTTTTACACGCAAAAGCACGCTATATTCTCCTTTTTTCTCATCCATCACACCATAGTAATTATTTAAAATTGTTTTGCATGAAAAACAAGGGACAATTTGTTATATTTTCGTTTTTCTAGCATATGTGATTTTTAAAGCATGGTTTATGATCCAAAAACATGTATATTATGTTGTTAAGCGGCTGCCATGACTAGGAAGGGAAAGAGCATGGTTTTTACATGATTCAAGAATCCTAGGATGCACGACATCATGCTGCACAAATGAAAAATAAAAGCTGGACCGAAATATTGTGGTAGGGGGCAAGGTGCCGGTTAAGGGAAAACTTGGGGTGTGGCTTGGCTCGGCTGGGGCCAGGGCTAGCTAGGGTCATGGATGAGTCAAGGGAAGAGTCCTAGCCACGCTAGGACTCGAACACCAGGGCTGGGAAGGAGTCCTAGCAAGATAGGACTCCAACCCGTGAGCATCAAGTGAGTAGCCTACAGGTTCAGCAGATTGTGCGGGGAGAGAGGCTCGGCCAGGGGATTTGGGCTCGGCTAAGTTTGGTCGTAGGGTCCTAAGAGGGAGCAGAAGGGGCTGGTGAGGCTTGGATGGTTGCTGGCTCGAGAAGGAACGAGAGAACATGAGGGAAGCAAGGTGCAATGGCTGCTGCCACTGGTTCCGTGGTTCGTTGCTTGGGTTCCAAGGCATGGGCTAGCCTGGGCATGGTCGAGCCCTAGGCTAGCTAGAAGTCCTAAGATATGCTAGGATACACACGCACAACGCATGCAGAGTTTGGGTCAAGTTCAAGCAGAGTTTGAGCAAGCCAGGGCTAGGTTCAGGGGCTTGGGCTTGGTCAGGAGGTTTCTAGATGAGTTGTCTCGGGTTTGGCTCGAGGTGGCTTGGGCGTGGCTCGAGTGTTTTAGGAGATGGCTCGGTGTCCTTACATGCGTCAAAAACAAAAATAATAAGACTAAAAATGAACCCATGGCTCCACGGGTGTGGCTCATGACTTGGAAGGGTAGAATAAATAATAAAATGCTATGTTTAAAATTTGGGATCAAATTAATGAGTTTTGGATTGATCCGAGATTTAATCACCGCACGAAACAACTAATTATGAATTAATTAAAAGTCTAGTATTTAAGCTAAATAAAATTATGAGAATTTTAATTTAGGCTTAAATAATTATTTGGGACATGATAGAGTCAATGAAATTAAGAAAAAGTCAAAAACGTGAAATTTACGTCTAGGGGTAAAACGGTAATTTTACACCCGAAAATTAGTAATCGTCGTGGAAGTGATCTAATTGCTGTTTTATATGCTAATATGATTATTTTAAATTCTGGTAATTTTTATGATTTATTATAGGCATTTAAAAGATATGTTACATGTTTGGTTTAAAAAAAAAGATATTATATGCATGTTTTTATTAAGTGATGGAGATACGAAATGTTGAAAGACGTGAAGGGATTGTGACTAATACGATGATATGTTGAGATATCGTGCGTGTTGTGGTCCAGTGGGAGCCCGACGATCGTGTTATATTGGATACAGATACGAAAACATTAATATGTTAATATGTTGGCCAAGGCCTAGTAGACTGGTGAGAGTGTTGCTGATGTCCCCGCCGTCCGGTACTGTGGTTTTTATAGATGGATCCATCGCCCAATACAAATACGAGTCACAATCACGATCTGAATTCAACAAACATGAATATGAATATGAATATGTTGATATGAAAATGATTATGTTTAAAGTTTATGCATTATTATGAAAATGTTATTTTAAGTACAAGTATTTTTCACTATTATATGTGCTATGTATTACGTATTATTTGTTATCAAGAATATGATGTGTTGAGTCTTTATACTCACTAGGTGTGATGAAGGCATGTGATATTAACAATTATGATGTGGGAGGTCTTGATGGTTGACCTGACTGGATTGAAGGTGCACATAACCCGAGGAGCATCTCTTCTACTTTTCCGCACTTATGATTTACGTTAAATATTTTTAAGACTTTTATTTATGCTTTGAGAGGTTTTTGAGAGATTTAGTATGAGCTATACTTTTCAGATTTATCGCTTTTTAGGTTTGGTAAAATATTTGATGATTCGACTATTTCCTTTGATTTCAAATACAAGTTGGTGGTTTTATTTTTAGTTTGGTGTCAATTTTTTTTATATAATTTGTTTAAGGGTCGGCCAAATTATGAGAGTTAGAAAAAAATTTCTAGTACTTTTTAGACAAAACGAATAGCAGACGTTTCAGAATTATTGGAGGTTTTAAAAAAAAATTAAAAAAATTTCTAGTACTTTTTAAGAAAACAAGTATTGGACGTTTCAGTTGGTATCAGAGCAATGATCCTGTAAAGGGTTGTGCCACCATCAGTGCCGGGAAGCTCAGTCGTCAAGCCTCAAGTTTGTAAGTTTATATGATTTATATGATTATACCTACATGAGTACATGAATTATATGTTTATGCTATATGTTTAATAGCTTTATGAGATTATATGTTTTATATGTTTAAAATTGTTCAAAAATGGATTAAGTATATGCTGCATGTTTTAAAAACGTTGGTTTAAATGGCACTTATGTTTAAGTTTACATGATAAATAATTTTTAAAAATCCTGCATGGTTGCATGATTTTGTTATGTTGAAAGATTATATGCTTTAGAGTTTTTACGAATGTTACAATATGAAATAAGAAACTATATGATTTTAATGCATGCTGGCTTTGTGGTGGAACTAGACATGTTTAAGAATTTTGTTAATGAACCTTAGGAATGCTGAAAATGATTGGACTATTTTGATTTTTGGATTTTAGTACTGATGTTCTATTTCTTGGGTCATAAGTTAATCGTGAAAGTTATGAATGCTTTATGGAACATGTAGGTTTTCTAAAAAAATACTGATGATTCGTGATTACTAGTTGAATTAATTTTTGGGAATTTCACATAAGGAATGATGATTCAAATAATGCAATAATCATTAGAAGTAAGAAAATGTATGGGATTTTAGGTTTCGATGAAAAGGTAATATCGGTTATGGGAATTGATTTTTGTTAATAAGCTTAAAATTATTGAAAATTATGTCATGAGAAACCTGTAGAAGAGAATTAAGAATGCCAAAACTTATAGATTAATTGTAGGATTTTCGAAATTAAGGATCAATTGAATAATTTTTGAGGAAATTATGAATTAATTTTGCAATGGTTAAGGAATTTAGGGACTAGTTTAGCAATAAGCGAGAATTGAATGGTTTAAATAATATGAATTTTCGATGATTTAGGCGTAAAGAATATTTATAACCTTGGAATATCTTAGTTATAATGTTATAAGGAATGTTAATCAAGAGTTTTGTAGGATGAATCAATATTAAGCTTGAAAATATAAGCGTTAGTGGATGCGTTTGGGATTTTAATGTTGAAATATGATAGGTTGATGAACATTTTGAGGATAATATAAGGAAAGTAGTATACGATAAGTGTGGTAATCTATTTTGAATATTTGGAATTGTAAGGAAATTCGAAATTCGAGGTTATAGAAAAATAGAACTAGGTCATCATGAGTCGTTATAAGTTGAGATTTGCAAACGAGGATTTAGAAGGTAGATTTCATTGGGACTGAGGAGACATAATGACACCTTAAAACTTATTTTTTATCAGAGTAGCGCAGCAGAAGCGTGAGTTATTGGGATACTAGAATTAAGTCTAAACTTTTGATTATGAAGGATAAGCGAATTTCGAGGACGAAATTCAACTTAAGGGGAGAGATTATAACGTCCCAAAAATTTGAAGGTCCACATGAACCACATGCATGCAAGATTGTCAACTTCTTATGTATTTTAATTGCTTTAATATCATAAATTAATTATGATGTGCATATTTACATTTTTAAATGTACTTTTCTGCATGAATGCATTAAAATATATTTTAAGGGTTATTCGAGTTGGGATCGAGGAACGGAGGCCGATGACTGAAAAATGGATAATTGTTTTTACTTATTTAAAATATGGTTGATGCTTTTGCTTCTTTTTGAAAATAAGGAGTTTTGAAGTGATTTTATACGCCGAGACGTAATTTTTATCGCTGTTAGATTTTCAACAAAAATACGAACGTTTTGACAACTCGGCTAATAATTTCACAAATGTTTCCACATGAAATAATTTTATTTAGCACTAATGGGCTTATTGAGCCTAATTAACTTTGCTAATGGGAGTAAGCCATTGTTAGTGTTCTAAATAATTATTTATTAGCCTAAAACCTAACCCCATAACCCCAAAATCCCGCGCCCCACTCCCCTTAACCCTTCAAACTCTTCCCCTCAACCAATACACGACACACACAAGCATCAACAAGAGGAAGCTTCGAATTTTTTCAAGGTTTTCAAGCCAATGTCTTCTCGGGCCGTTCTTCGATTCGTCGACATAAATTCGTGCGTTAAAAACGCAAAGGCTTGCAATATACTTCCATTTACTCATCATCACACCATATTATGTATTTGAATATGGTTTGCATGAAAAACAAGTGATGCTTTTAATTATTTTCGTTTATGCATCTTCAAGAATTTTTTTAAGCTTGTTATTTGATCCAAAAACATGTTTAATATGTTCTTAAGGGGCTGCCATGATAAGGGTATGATCAAGGATTGCTTTACACGATTTAAGAGTCCTAGAACACACACAAATCGCTCCAGAAGATGAAGAACAAAAGCTGGAACCGAACTTGTGTGTTGTGTCATGGGGCTCGGGTTTAAGGGAAAACTTGGTCCCTGGCTTAGCTCAGTTGCAACCAGGGCTGGGCTAGGGACGTGATAGGGGTTGCGAGGAGTCTCGCGCACATGTTTACGCGCGCAAGGGAGTGCAGTAGCACGCAGGGAAAGAAGGCTCAGCTAGGGGGCTTTGAGCTGGGCTAGGTCGAGTCACTAGGGTCCTAGGAGGGTGCACAAGGGTCTGGTGGCTAGGTCCTAGGCACGTACATGAAAGTCCTATCGAACTAGGAGTCTCGGCCATTGATTCATCTTATGTGGTGGCTGGGGATTGAGCTTGGGGTTGAGTCCTAAGGCAGCTAATGGTTCACGAGGGTCCAGGGGAGGGGCTGGTTCGAAGTTGGTTCAGGATAGTTCGGGCATGGCTCGGTAAAATTCGAATATGGCTCAAGGGTTTTTGGGTTGGTTCGATTTAGGGTTTTCATTTGTTCTAACATTCAAAACATAGCTCACGGGGTCGAGTCATGGTTCACGAAGGCTAAATTAACATAAAAAGTCTAAATTTTTAATTTGAGAATTTTATATTAAAATTAGAATTAATTCGAGACTAAAACGTATTAAAAATGAATAATTAAGGAATAATTGAAAAGTCTAGAATTTAAGCTAAATAAAATTGTGATAAATTTAATTAAGCTTAAATAATAATTTGGGACATTCTAGAGTCAATGAAATTTTAAAAAAATTCAAATTCAAAGATTTTTACTTCAGGGGCAAAACGATAATTTTACACCTAAAAAATAGTAAACATCATGGCAGTGCTCTGATTGCTGTTTTATATGTTAAAATTTCTATTTTAAATTTTTATGGATTTTTATGAGTTATTATGGAGATTTAAAAGATATGTTGCATGCTTGGTTTTTTTAAAAAAATATTGTATGCATGTTTAATTTTTATTAAGTTATGAGAATATGAAATGTTGAAGGAAGTGAAGTAATTGTGACTAATACACTGATACAATGATAAGTTAATAAGTAGGACAAGGCTCAGTTGACGGGTGAGAGTGTCGCTGATGTTCCCGCCGCCCAGTACTGCGGTTACATGTAGATGGATCCATCGCCCAATACGAATACGAAGTCACAATTAATGATCTAAATCCAACGAACAATGAATATGAACACGTTTAATATGAATATACTTATGATGATATGAAAACGTTTATGAAAATATTTATGTCTAAAATTTATGCATCGTTATGAAAATGTTATTTTACGTACAAGTATTTTCACTGTTACATGTGATTTGTATACATATAATTTGTTATCAAGATTATGGTTTGCTGAGTCTTTAGACTTACTAGGTTTGATTGATGCATGTGATTACGATAATAATGATAATGGAAGTCCTGATGGTTGACTTTGCTGGACTGAAGGTGCACATAAACCGAGGACCAGTGCTAGTTTTCTGCACTAGTTATGATTTATGATTTTTTTTAGGATTATGTTAAAAATATTTTTACGACATTTAATATGATTTTGAGTGGTTGTTGAGAGGTTGGTAGATTTAGCTTTATTGCTAAGTTAGAAGTTGAAAACGTTTGACGATTTTATGTTTTGAACTATGTTCTTTGATTTTCAAATATAATTGGTTGTTTTATTTTTAAAATGGTATCAAAAATACTTTATATATATACATGTGTATGTATCGGCCGATTTATGGGAGGTTTTTTTTAAAAAAAATTTGTATTTTAAAAAAAAACGAGTGGTGGACGTTTCTTATCCATATGTACTACTTTTATTAAGCAAAAATAATCAGAATCTCGCTTACAAACTTCAAGTGTTCACTCTGATATCAATTGTAAGAATTATTTAACATAAAAATACTAAATAATTGGAGAATTGTGTGTTTCAGATATAGGATGTGTGTGAGGTGTTGTAGCACTTAACAGAACATGCAACAGAGTAAATAATTTAGCACACAAATATTTTGTCTATGTAAATTAAGACACAACTAATTTTACACAAGTGTTCACACTTGTGCGATGTCTCAGGATAAAAGATTACTAGAAAATGTATTCATTTATACAAAAGAAATACCAGCGAATAACAAAAAGCTAACTTCCTTAACACAGCGAGGGATCAAAAGAATCCAAAATTTATGTAAACAAAAATAACTAAATAACAATAGACGCAAACTCTGTGAATTGAAATCTAGTTTTATGAACAACAATCTCTCAACACTTTGGTTAAGTGTTGTATTCGAAAGTCTTCAATACTTCATGACAATACAAGAACACTGCGAGACTCAATCACTTGACTACTTCAGAGTAAAACACATTTTTTTTCTTCCTTGTTCTCTCTCTCTCTATCACCACACTTTACAGCCTATGTTCTTCGATGTATATAGTCTTTTTGACCTATAGATGATTCTTTAAATAGTGATAAGTGCAATTTATTATACTTTTATTACTTGTTTTTAACTTGGAATTTTGTGATTCTTGAGCAGGTTTTATTTGATATGTTGTTGTTTTTGTTATTGTAGTTTGGAAGAGTAGAAATGAGAGTTTGGAGTGATATAGTGATGAATTAGAAGGTGCAAAGGACAAAGATACACGAAGCAACACCGCACCCGCGGTGTTCACAAGAGCGCACCCGCGCTGTTCTCCGAGGCATGACCGCACCCGCGGTCATGCTAGCACCGCACCCGCGGTCTCACCAGAAGAGCAGGAGGAGTTTTAGTCGAAAGGGCACCGCACCCGCGGTCCTTATACCACCGCACCCGCGGTCATGCACAAACATCATTCCGGAAATTGTGAAACTTTGTGGACTTTGAAGAAAAGAAGGGGAAAATGGTGTGCTACGTGGGTTATCTTGTCTAGACTATAAAAGGGTCTCTTTTTCATCATCTAGGGTATAGGGAGAGAAGCTAGGAAAAGGGTGGAGGCTACAAAGAAAAGAGTTGAAGATCAAAATCATCATCTTCAACAAGTTCTTGCACATCTTTGGACAAAAACTTCATACACTCCAAAACTCTTGTTCTAAGTTCTTTCTTTCTTTATTTTTACTTTTATTTTGATATGTCTTGTTTAAGATTTATGTGTTGTTGTTTTATTTTCATTATTATGAACTAAATCTTAATTCTAGAGGAATGATGGAACAAAATTAGAAACCATGTGTTGAGATTCATGATTTATGCTATATAAGTTGTCTTTATTGTTTATTTGTGTTTTTCCAATCTTAATGCTTTCATTTTACTGGCCATATCTTGAATGATTTGTATGTTATAAATTATCACTTGAAAAAGGAAATTTATAATCAAGAAAGGGAAAAATACATCGATGGTATTTATATAGTTCGAGAGGACATATATTGCTATGGAAGCCATTAAAAGAATTTAGTGCTTGTTTTGTTATTTAATTATCGATTGTTGACGGAGACGTTGCAATCCTTTGTTAGATAATTAGTATCTACTTAGCACTCGAGAGAGGGAGCAGATAATTATAGAATTCTTGGCCAATGAATAAGAAGGACAATTATAATATAGCTACACAAACATATCACATGGTGGATAGTTGCGTGAAGTCAAACCTCTAGATCTTTTATTCTATTGTTCAAATCTGTTTGTTGCTACAATTAAATTTATTTTCAATTCTAGTCATTGGTATAATCAACTCTGTTAAGTGAATATACTAAATAAAATCGAGACTATTTTAATTACAAGCATTAATATAAATTTAGAAATACATTCCTCGTGGGATCGACACTTGTACTCGAAATTACATTTTACTATAACTTGACGTCGTGCACTTGCGAGCATTAAAGAAAACACGCAACAAGTTTTTGGCGCCGTTGCCGGGGAGTGTAAAATTTGAATTTATATTAGTATTGTTACCAATTAGTCTAGATTTTAATTTAGAGCTATTTTTATTATACTACATTAAACACTGATTTGTTTATTGTCTTTATTTGACAGTGCATGCGAAGATCGCAAAATCTTGACCTGCTTATCTTTGATCATGAGATCGAAAGAACCGCAAGAAGGTTAAGAAAGGCAAGAAGAGAAGAGATTCTAGCAATGGCTGAAAACAGAGACAATGAAAATCCACCCCCTGCAATACCCATCCGAGATCATTTTAGGCCGGTATTGAATGCTCATTATTCTGGTATAGCACGAGGAACGATTAATGCAAACAACTTTGAGCTCAAGCCTGCGTTGATAAACATGGTTCAACAGAATCAGTTTGGGGGAGCCGCTACTGCAGATCCTCATTTACATCTCAGAACATTCCTTGAAATTACTGACACGGTAAAAATAAATGGTGTTTCTGATGATATAATTCGATTGCGTTTGTTTCCTTTTTCTCTTAGGGACCAAGCAAGAGGATGGCTCCAATCGCTTCCTTTGGGGAGTATCACTACCTGGCAGGATTTAGCAACTAAGTTTCTTGCAAAATATTTCCCACCTGCGAAGTCTGCACAGTTGAAAATTGAGATAAGTACTTTTAGGCAGACTGATTTTGAGCAACTATATGAGGCATGGGAACGGTATAAGGAGTTGCTAAGAAGGTGTCCAAACCATGGTTTTGAAGATTGGATACAGATTGAATTATTTTACAATGGTTTGAATGGACAAACAAGAGGCACTGTTGATGCAGCAGCAGGTGGCACAATATTTGCCAAATCACCCGATCAAGCATATGATTTGCTTGAACAGATGACCATTAACAGTTATCAGTGGCCGACTGAAAGATCATGAGTGAAGAAGCAAGCTGGGATTTATGCCACAGATCCTATTACATCACTCACAGCTCAAGTTTCAGCTTTAACAACTCAAATTGCAGCAATGAACAAGGCTAGTACATCAGAGGTTGAAAATGCATTTGTTGTCACTGAGGAACCACATATTCCCGATGAGGCTAATTATATCAACAATAGGAATTTTGGTGGTTATGGAGGATATCGAAGTAACCATCCCCCTAACACTTATCATCCGGGTTTGAGAAATCACGAGAATTTTTCATATGCTAATAATAAGAATGTTTTGAATCCTCCACCGGGGTTCAATGCATCAAAGGGGGAAGGAAAACCTTCACTTGAGGATTTAGTTGGGACATTTGTTGTAGAATCGAGTAAAAGAATGGCTAGGACTGAATCTCGTCTTGATGGCATGGAAACTCACATGGAAAATATGGGAGCCACAATGAAGTCATTGGAGACACAGATTGGTCAATTAGCTAATGCATTGAAAGATCAAAATAAATATCAGTTCCCAAGTAATACTGAAGTGAATCCAAAGGAGCAATGCAAAGCTGTGACTTTGAGAAGTGGAAAAGAACTTGGAGGTAAAAATTCCAACGAGAAGGATGAGAAAGAGATGACTGTTGAAGAAGTTGAAACTGAGGTATCCAAAGTTGATGTCGAAGTTGAACAACCTCCGGTATTCAAGCCAATCTTCCATATCCGCAGAGGTTCAAAAAGAAGAAATTGGATGAGCAATTTGCCAAATTTTTGGAAATTTTCAAGAAGATTCACATCAACATTCCATTTGCTGATGCGTCAGAACAAATGCCAAACTATGCAAAGTTCATCAAAGATGTGATGTCAAAGAAGAGGAAGTTGCATGAGTTTGAGACAGTGAAGTTGACAGAAGAGTGTAGCGCCATACTTCAAAGGAAACTACCACAGAAACTCAAAGATCCAGGGAGTTTTACTATTCCTTGTGTTATTGGTGGTTCTAGAATAAATAAAGCTTTATGTGATTTAGGTGCCAGTATTAATTTAATGCCTTTTTCTATTTACAGGACTTTAGAGCTTGGCGAGGTGAAGCCTAGCACTATTACCCTGCAGCTGGCGGATAGATCACTTACATATCCACGGGGTATAGTGGAGGATGTTCTGGTAAAGGTAGAAAAATTTATATTTCCTACTGATTTTGTCATTTTAGATATGGAAGAAGATCAGGACACTCCACTTATCTTTGGAAGGCCATTCTTGGCCACCGGAAAAGCTTTGATTGATGTGCACAAGGGTGAGCTTACATTGAGAGTAGGTGGAGAAGAAGTAATGTTCAACATGTACAACACAATCAAAGAAACAAATGAGGTAAGTACTTGTAATAGTATTGATGTAATTGATTCATGTATATCTCATGTTGGTGCAGGTAGATTGACGAAAGATTCTTTGGAGAGTTGCTTGTTGGAATCGGCGTCTATACTGGATGAAGATGATTGGGACATGCAAGAGGAGTTACTTGTTCTCGATACATTGCCTAAAGAAAAGATTGATGTGCATAATGTAGAACTACTTGAAGATGCAAGTATAGAGGTACCAAAAGTATCCCCTGAATTGAAGGAACTTTCAAGTCACCTCTGTTATGCATTTTTAGGTGAAAATTCAACATATCCAGTAATCATCTCTTCTTTTCTTACTTGTACTGAAAAAGAAAAATTGTTGAGGGTGTTGAGAGAATTTAAATCTGCTCTGGGATGGACAATTGCTGATATAAGGGGAATTAGCCATACTGTTCGTATGCATAAAATTTTGATGCAGGAGTCATATTCACCTTATGTTGATCATCAGAGAAGGCTTAATCCTGCAATGAAAGAGGTTGTGAGGGCTAAGGTATTAAAATTGTTAAATGCTGGTGTTATTTATGCTATATCTGATAGCTCATGGGTTTCACCAGTACAAATAGTGCCTAAGAAGGGAGGAATAACTGTAGTGAAAAATGAGAACAATGAATTGATTTCAACTCGTCCAGTGACTGGTTGGCGAGTATGCATAGACTACAGGAAATTGAATGATGCTACTAGG
The DNA here is from genome assembly GCF_022965805.1 of Primulina eburnea. Lineage (NCBI taxonomy): Eukaryota > Viridiplantae > Streptophyta > Magnoliopsida > Lamiales > Gesneriaceae > Primulina > Primulina eburnea. The sequence goes on from NC_133111.1 coordinate 32,992,642, forward strand.
AAAGATCACTTCCCAATTCCATTTATTGACCAGATGCTTGATAGAGTTGGTGGTTATCATTATTATTGTTTTCTAGATGGATATTCAGGTTACAATCAGATTTTCATAGCATCGGAGGATCAGGAGAAGACTACCTTCACTTGCCCTTACGGTACATTTGCTTTCAGGAGAATGCCATTTGGACTATGCAATGCACCTGCTACTTTTCAGAGGTGTATGATGGCCATATTTTCTGACATGGTTGAGGAAATAATGGAGGTTTTTATGGATGACATTTCTATATTTGGTACATCTTTTGATCATTGTTTGCAAAATTTAATGCTTGTTTTGCAGAGATGTCAGGCTAAGAATCTAGTTCTGAATTGGGAAAAATGTCACTTCATGGTTCCAGAAGGTATTGTGCTTGGCCACAAAATTTCAGCTAAAGGAATAGAAGTTGACAGGGCCAAAGTTGTGGCAATTTAAAATCTTCCACCGCCGAAGAATGTGAAAGGAATAAGAAGCTTCTTGGGACATGCCGGTTTTTATCGTCGTTATATTAAAGATTTCTCTAAAATTACTAGACCTTTATGCAATTTATTAGAGAAAGATTCTACATTTATTTTTGACGATGACTGTTTGCAGGCATTTAACAAAATTAAGGCAGCACTGATTTCAGCACCCATCATGATAGTACCTGATTGGAAGGAGCCCTTTGAGCTCATGTGCGATGCTAGCGACTATGCTGTGGAAGCAGCATTGGGACAAAGCTTAAAGCCATCTACTATGCAAGTCGTACACTCAATGCAGCCCAAAAAAATTACACAACTAATGAAAAAGAGATGCTAGCAGTGGTGTTTGCATACGACAAATTCAGAACATATCTCATTGGCACCAAGGTAACCGTTTTTACTGACCATGCAGCTCTTCGATACCTGTTTGCCAAAAAGGATGCAAAGCCCAGGTTGATACGATGGATACTCTTACTTCAAGAATTTGACTTTGAGGTCAAAGACAAGAAAGGTTGTGAGAACCAGGTGGCTGATCACCTGTCACGACTAGAGTTGGAAGAAAGAACTGAAGGTGGAGCTATCAACGAGTCGTTCCCAGATGAGCAACTTTTCAAGGTAAGTGTTACATATCCGTGGTTTGCAGATATAGCTAATTTCCTTGCTGCAGGAGAATTGCCTTCAGATTTAACGTATCATCAAAAGAAGAAATTTCTTCATGATGCCAAGTTTTACCTGTGGGCCGGTCCGTTCTTGTTCAAGAGATGCGCTGATCAAATAATCAGACGATGTGTAGCTGAGGAAGAAGCGGGTATTATTCTAGAGCAGTGTCATTCCTCACCCTACGGTGAACACTTTGGGGCATCTAGAACAGCAGCTAAGGTATTACAGTCAGGTTTCTATTGGCCTAATTTATTTAAAGACAGTTATACTTTAGTCAAGTCATGTGATAAATGCCAAAGAGTTGGCAATATTTCTAGACGACATGAATTACCACTAACAAATATTTTGGAGGTGGAACTCTTTGATGTTTGGGGTATTGATTTTATGGGTCCCTTCCCATCTTCGTTTGGTCAATCATACATTTTACTTGCTGTTGATTATGTGTCAAAATGGGTGGAAGCAATTGCTACCGTAACTAATGATGCTCGATTTGTTGTTAAGTTTGTCCACAAGAACATCTTCACGAGATTTGGAACGCCTAGAGCCATTATCAGTGATGAAGGTACACATTTCTGTAACAAAATTTTTAACTCACTATTGGCCAAGTATGATGTGAAGCACAGGGTGACACTGGCATACCACCCGCAAGCTAATGGGCAAGCAGAGATATCCAACCGGGAGATAAAGCAAATATTAGAAAATACAGTGAAGACAAACCGGAAGGATTTGGCGATCAAGCTAGATGACGCGTTATGGGCATACAGGACTGCATACAAGACACCTATCGGGATGTCACCTTATAGGTTGGTCTTTGGGAAAGCTTGTCATTTACCTTTGGAACTGGAGCACAAGGCATTTTGGGCTATCAAAAAGCTCAATTTTGATATGGGAGCATTGGGCGAGCAACGAATGTTGCAGTTGAATGAGATGGAAGAATTCAGGAATGAAGCATATGAGAATCGAAAGATATACAAAGAAAAGACCAAGAGATGGCACGACAAGCAAATTTTTCGACGAGACTTTGAACCAGGGCAACAGGTGTTATTATTCAATTCTCGACTGAGGTTGTTTCCTGGTAAGTTAAAATCCAGATGGTCTGGCCCATTCACAGTAGAAACAGTGTACCCACATGGTGCAATTGAACTAAAATGCAAAAATGGCGAGACATTCAAAGTCAATGGTCAGAGGGTCAAGCATTACTTTGGCAATGAAGTGCGACACATGGACAACATCCCACTGCGAGAACCAAAGTAGACTGATGAAAGTCAGGCTGATGACGTTAAACCAAGCGCTTATTGGGAGGCAACCCAAATTTTTGTTTTTATTGCATTTTGATTTCTGTGTTGATTTTATTTTTGTATCATGTTATTTTTGGTTGTGTATTTTTAATATAGTGTGTGCTTAAATCTTCCAAAAATTTAATGAATCCCATTTGTATTCTTTTCAGGACTGAATATTTGAGAAGAAAATATTTTGACGAAACAGGAGTGCCCCTACAGTCTCATGTGCACTGCACCTATGCTTGAGGTGCATTCAAAAAAAAAAAAAAAAACAAGAAAATTCGAAGCAGGAGTGCATCCGCAGCACAAAGACAGCGCACCCGCGCTTGGTGTGCCGAAGCACAACCGCACCTGCGGTGCTTACATCACCGCACCCGCGGTCGTGCAGTATGGAGAAATACATGAAGTGCCGAACATGCACCGCACCCGCACTGCTTATGCATGCCGCACCCGCGCTAAGCTGCCGAGAGGGTACCGCACCCGCGGTACGTGGAATGCCGCACCCGCGCTGATTCGCATGGACAAATGCTAAGCTGCCGAGAGAATATCGCACCCGCACTGCTTATGCACGCCGCTCCCGCGCCAAGCTGCCGAACATAGACCGCGCCCGCGCTGTCTATATAGCCGCACCCCCGCTGCACCAGCGAAGTCTCACCACACCCGCGGTGCTTACATTACCGCACCCGCGGTCGCACCATTTAAAGACACAATCGGGCATTCTCTTCCACACTCGAAAAAACACCACTCTCAAGAGCACCCATCTCCATTTTCGAAATCCCTACTCCAAACACAACTCACACACCAAATTTTTGTTCTTCTTTCAACAAATTCATCACTACAACCTACAAATCTTCAATCATTCCATCAAATACCTCATTTCTTTCCATCAAATTCAAAATCAAACCTAGGGTTGAAAAAAGGGGCTTCAAAATTTTTCAAGAATTTGAACAAAACTTTGTTTTTGTTCTTCAAGAAACAATTCAACACACCCAAGGCGAGCAAATTCATAGCAAATTTATGGATAAATTCGAAATTTGTTGTGTTTGTTGCTAAGGAAGGAAATTATTCATTTGGTGAAGCATCTTGTTAATTTTGGAAATATTGTTGATTGATTATTGTGTACATTGTTGAAGTGTGAATATTGTGAAGTAGTAGTTTGGTGGATTGCAATAATCTTGTATTTTGAGAAATGGGTTGAATTAAAGTTGTGTTGAGAAGGTGTTCGACAAAATGCCACCTAGAAGAAAACAATTTAAGGGTGCTTCATCCTCATCAACTGTGAACTATGATGCGAGTCAATTTTATGATGAGAAGGCGGAGGAACAATACGGGAAGATTTTGAATAGAAGCATTATCAAGGAGAGGGGATTTGATATGAGCTTCCCTCATTCTGAAATTGGGAGGATGCTTACTGCTCGACAATGGGAAGAATTTGGCAGACAGCCACAGGATGCTGTAATATCACTGGTGAGAGAGTTCTACGCTAACCTTAAGGTTAGATATAATAAGTTTACAGTTTTTGTTCGAGGTAAACAGGTAGCATATGATGCACATACAATCAACACGATATATGGCTTCCCTCAAATCATGCACGACGAGTATGAAGAATACAGAAATGAGCATGTTGATTATAACAGTATTCTTCAAACAATATGTATACAGGGAGCCGAATGACGAATGAGGGACGATGTGCACTTGAGCCTAGCAAAGTCTGATCTGAAGACTGTTGCTAAAAATTGGTATTCATTCATTGCTGCTAGGATAAAGCCAACCGAACACACCACTACTGTCATTAAGGAGAGGGCCATCCTCACATTTTGCATTATGACAGGGAAGACAGTTGATCTCGGTCAATTGCTTCAAAATTCCATTCTCGACTATGGAAGAGGTAACTCTCCGAGTGGACTTCTCCGCCCCTCTCTCATCACTGTTTTATGCCAACATGCGGGGGTTACTTGGGCACCGAATGAAGAGTCGTTGAAGCCAAAGAATGATATTGTGGTAATTCAACCACATGGGGGCATCAGAAATGACCAAGCTGCAGCACGTAGAGCTGAAAGGGAATTTAATAGAAGAGCTGCAGAGAGACGTGACCAAGCCCAAGCCCAAGAACAACCACCGCAGCACAGGCACAGGAGAAACAGATTGACTATGTTGGAAGAGGACTTGCGAGCTCAACGCCAAGAGATGGATGCGTTGAGGTATAGGGCCGATACTGTAACGCCCCAAAAATTTAAAGTCCACGAAACCACATGCATACAATTATTAAATGCTCTTGTATTTTAATTACTTGTTTTAATTGCCTAAATTAATTATGTTGTGCATAATTGCATGTTTAAAATATATTTTTCTACATTGTTGCATTAAAATGTAATTTTCAAGGATATTCGAGTTGCGATCGAGGGACGGAGACCGAGGGCTGAAAAATAGAAAATATTTTTATTGGTTAATTGTTTTAATTATTTAAATTATGGGTGATATTTTTTCTTATTTTTAAAAATATGGTGTTTTGAGGTGATTTTATACGCCGGGACGTAAATTTTATCGGTGTTAGTTTTTCAAAAAAAATACGAACTCTTCGGCAACCCGGCTATTAAATTCACAATCTTATTTTAACAAAACTATTTTTAATATATTAATTAAATCCTAATCAAGCACTAGTGGGCCTAATTTGGGGGCTTAATGGGCTTAAGTTTAATTAAGGGTTTAGTTAGTATATAATATGCAAAAAACCCACCCTAATCATCCAAAATCCCACGCCCCACACCCCACAAATCTTCAAACACTTTTCTTCCCAAGTTTTACAAGGCACACACCATGAAATTGAGAGAGAAAATTCAAAAGTTGCAAGGGTTCAAGCCATCGTCTTCGTGCCACCGTTCTTCGCAATCGTCAACATTTATTCGTGCGTTTAAAACGCAAAGGCACGCCATATTCTTCTTTTACTCATCATCACACCATATTATTTATTTTATGTTGAAATTGCATGAAAATAAATTGAACCTTTGAAGAATTTCGCATATACACCTTATATGATTTTTAAAACATGTTTTTTTATTTCCAAAATCATGTTTTATATGTGTTAAAGGGGCTGCCATGATTAGGACATGTTTAGACATTGTTTTACATGAATTTGGAGGTCTAGAAAACACCACACACGCTGCTAGAACAAAAGAAAACCAAGCTGGAACAAGTTGCTGTCTTAGTGATCATGTGGTTCGGTTTCAAGGGTTTAATGTCTGGGCATGGGTTTGGTTAGGACCAGGGCTTGGCTAGGGTCCGTGAGGGGTCAAGGGAAGAGTCCTAGCCATGCTAGGACTCGAGCTAGGTGGGCTGGGAGGAGTCCTTGTTGACAAGGACTCCACCCGAGAGCATCAAGGAAGGCGCACAGGTTTGTTGCTGATGCAGGGAGAAGATGGCTCGGCCAGGGGCTTCGGGCTGGGCTAGGGCGAGTCACTAGGGTCCTATAGGGTCTAAGGATGATGGGCAAGGGCTGGGCCAGGGGCTGGAGTGGCTGGGCTGGCCGCTGGTTTGAGGGGAGATGGAACCCGTGAGTTGCAAGGGGTAGTAGCGCAGGTTGTCTTCCTGGTTCAGAAGCTTCACTGCTTGGTCTAGGGCTTGTGGCTATTGTCTGGGACGTGTCTTAGGGTCCTAGGATGATCCTAGATAGGGTGGTGTAGGGTCTGGTTGTCTAGGTAAAATGCTGGAAACAGAAACGTGAAGGCTGCACGGAATTGGGGTGCATGTAGGGGTTGTAGGTGTTTGATCTTATGGTTCTAGTATGGGGCTGGTTTGGGGCTCTTGGCTATGGTTTATGCAGTCTCTAAGGGTCCTAGGACGAGCCTAATTAAGGTGGTTCGTGGCTTGGTTGGCTAGATAACGCTGTAGGACCAGAAACATGAAAGCTGAACAGTTTGAGTCTCATGTACGTAGCTGCTTATGTTGTGCATAATTGCATGTTTAAAATATATTTTTCTGCATTGTGGCATTAAAATGTAATTTTCAAGGATTTTCGAGTTGCGATCGAGGGACGGAGACCGAGGGCTGAAAAATAGAAAATATTTTTATTGGTTAATTGTTTTAATTATTTAAATTATGGGTGATATTTTTTCTTATTTTTAAAAATATGGTGTTTTGAGGTGATTTTATACGCCGGGACGTAAATTTTATCGGTGTTAGTTTTTCAAAAAAAAAATACGAACTCTTCGGCAACCCGGCTATTAAATTCACAATCTTATTTTAACAAAACTATTTTTAATATATTAATTAAATCCTAATCAAGCACTAGTGGGCCTAATTTGGGGGCTTAATGGGCTTAAGTTTAATTAAGGGTTTAGTTAGTATATAATATGCAAAAAACCCACCCTAATCACCCAAAATCCCACGCCCCACACCCCACAAATCTTCAAACACTTTTCTTCCCAAGTTTTACACGGCACACACCATGAAATTGAGAGAGAAAATTCAAAAGTTGCAAGGGTTCAAGCCATCGTCTTCGTGCCGCCGTTCTTCGCAATCGTCAACGTTTATTCGTGCGTTTAAAATGCAAAGGCACGCCATATTCTCCTTTTACTCATCATCACACCATATTATTTATTTTTTGTTGAAATTGCAATAAAATAAATTGCACCTTTGAAGAATTTCGCATATACACCTTATATGATTTTTAAAACATGTTTTTTTATTTCCAAAATCATGTTTTATATGTGGTAAAGGGGCTGCCATGAATAGGGGATGTTTAAGGGTCTAGAACGCACACATGAACACAGCAAAAATGAAACAAACAAGCTGGAACAATAGGAAGCATATAGGTAAGAACCGGAGAGTTTTTTTGTGCAATTCTCATGCATGGCTTTAAGGGGAGGGCTCGGTAGTTTGCATGAGGAGTTGGGCTCGGCCAGGGCTGGTGGGGGGCTTGGCTAGGGTCGTGTTGAGGGGCTAGGAAGAGTCCTAGGGCGGCTGGGCTCTTCTGTCAGTCACGAGGAAAGGAACACGCGAGACACCCGCATATGGAGGAAGTGGTGCGCGGCTGGTGTTGCAGGAGAAGGGGACTTGCGGCCGGCCTGGGGGCAAGCCAGGGTGGTCCATAGTGGTCCTAGGATGATGGGCATGGGTCGGATCATGGCTGGAGGAGTGGGCACGCTGCCGGTGGAACAAACCGTGAGGAGGCGCAAGGGAATCTAGAACGCGCACAGGTGGTCCTGGGTACAGCAGCTTCGTGCGTGGGTTCAGGGGCTTGGGCCAGTCTGGGCTGGGGCTGGGCGTGGTCCAGGGTTGGTTAGGGTCGGCTGGGTTCGGTGGTGGCTTGGTTGGAAGAGTCCTAGACTAGTTAGGAGTCCTAGGAGTGCAAGGAAGCTCACAGATACATTCATGGATTACATGATGGATTTCACTTTGGTGTTGGCTCAGCAATTTCCATCTGCTTCCACTTCTGGTCATCCGTTTCCACCTCCTCTACAGTGGCCACCTGTCTACCACCCGCCAGAGTTCCAACCACCCCACCACGATGATGATGATGAGGATGATGGCAATGACCACTGACGGTCGTTGCCCAGTGTATGTGCATTCTCCTATTTATCATGCTTATTCACATCGAGGACGATGCACATGTTTAAGTTTGGGGGAGATTTATTTATTTTATTTTATTTTACTTTGTGTGCTTTGTTTTAATTTATTTGGAGTGTTTATTTGTTTAGTTGATTTTGTGTGTTTATTTATTTAGTGTATTTTTGTGTGTTTAATTTTTTGGTTTATTTTGTGTGTTTGTAGTATTTTTGTCATGAAATTTTAATGAATTGGCCAATGATGAAAATATTTTTAATATGGAAAAGAAAGGTCATGCATCAAATTCATGTTAATTGATCACTTTGAAAAATTTAGAGAATAGTCATGAGATTTGGTGAGTTTGAGACTTACAATTTCTATAAAACTTTGTGATTTTTATTGGATATTGAAATAAAATTTTTGCAAACACATAGATGATTGAGGCAATCTTTGATTTTATTTGGGCCATTTATTTTGTTCATAAACATTCATTTGATGCCCTTTTGAGCCTATACAAAGAAAGAGTTGTGTTTTTGAAATTCCTTGGAAGCCAAGCACATTTCTTTTTGAATATATATATATTTGGTTGATGCATTGAGCCACCATTTTCACGATGATTAGATTCTACTCTTTGATGATGAATTGAGATTTTGTCTAGAACTATCCAAACATCACTCGAGGCGAAATACGGACAAATTATGATTTAGGAATGATTTAGGTGATTTTTGGATCGATGGAGCCTTTCAAGCTACCAAATAAATTAATTTATCATTTGTCACCTCTTTGAGCTTATATGAATTTGAATGGCACACGTAAATATGTGTAAAAGACCCCCATTCAAATTTTTTTTCAAGTATCCCACAATTACCAACCTTTTGAATATCTTATACAATTAATTCCTACCTTCTCAAGGGAGTAAGAATTCGAAAGATTAAAGAAAGTTATTTTCTCCTACAAAAGAAAAATGAATAATGATACATTGTTGAAGTTGGAGAAAAAGGGGAGAAAAAAAAGAGATGAAATGAATAAAGAAAAAAAAAATTGGAGATCAAAAGAAATAGTGGAGTTAGAAAAAGAGATGAAATTCAATTTACTCCCTTATTTGAACTCCTAATCTTTATTTGTAGCCATGAACCAAGGCCTAACATTACAACCATTGAAAATCCTATTAACCTAGTCATAGTTGTCCAATATACTAGTGGAGAGTGATTGGGAGGATCTAGCCTATGGACAATCGATAAACACTGTCATTGAATAAGAATCTTGATCAATTTTACACACACCTCATTGCATCAAATATTTATTGGGTATCCATTTCTTGAATGAATATTGCTTTGAACCCAATTTTTACCGAAAAAGACCTTGTGATATGTGTTTGTAAAAATTTGAAATCAATTGATAATGATTTGAAACATGGTTGAAGAGATTTGAAGTTAGATAATGAACTCATCACATGATTTTATCCGGATGAACAAGTGGTTTAATTGATTTGAATTGTAAATGCATGATGGATTTTGAATTTATATTAAGGCCAAGTTCTTTAAAATATTTCATGACTTGTTTGTTTGTTTGTTTTTGTTGTTTTGTTTTGCTCGGGATTAGCAAAATCTTAAGTTTGGGGGAGTTTGATAAGTGCAATTTATTGTACTTTTATTACTTGTTTTTAACTTGGAATTTTGTGATTCTTGAGCAGGTTTTATTTGATATGTTGTTGTTTTTGTTATTGTAGTTTGGAAGAGTAGAAATGAGAGTTTGGAGTGATATAGTGATGAATTAGAAGGTGCAAAGGACAAAGATACACGAAGCAACACCGCACCCGCGGTGTTCACAAGAGCGCACCCGCGCTGTTCTCCGAGGCATGACCGCACCCGCGGTCATGCTAGCACCGCACCCGCGGTCTCACCAGAAGAGCAGGAGGAGTTTTAGTCGAAAGGGCACCGCACCCGCGGTCCTTATACCACCGCACCCGCGGTCATGCACAAACACCATTCCGGAAATTGTGAAACTTTGTGGACTTTGAAGCAAAGAAGGGGAAAATGGTGTGCTACGTGGGATATCTTGTCTAGACTATAAAAGGGTCTCTTTTTCATCATCTAGGGTATAGGGAGAGAAGCTAGGAAAAGGGTGGAGGCTACAAAGAAAAGAGTTGAAGATCAAAATCATCATCTTCAACAAGTTCTTGCACATCTTTGGACAAAAACTTCATACACTCCAAAACTCTTGTTCTAAGTTCTTTCTTTCTTTATTTTTACTTTTATTTTGATATGTCTTGTTTAAGATTTATGTGTTGTTGTTTTATTTTCATTATTATGAACTAAATCTTAATTCTAGAGGAATGATGGAACAAAACTAGAAACCATGTGTTGATATTCATGATTTATGCTATATAAGTTTTTATTGTTTATTTGTGTTTTTCCAATCTTAATGCTTTCATTTTACTGGCCATATCTTGAATGATTTGTATGTTATAAATTATCACTTGAAAAAGGAAATTTATAATCAAGAAAAGAAAAAATACATCGATGGTATTTATATAGTTCGAGAGGACATATATTGCTATGGAAGCCATTAAAAGAATTTAGTGTTTTTTTTGTTATTTAATTATCGATTGTTGACGGAGACGTTGCAATCCTTTGTTAGATAATTAGTATCTACTTAGCACTCGAGAGAGGGAGCAGATAATTATAGAATTCTTGGCTAATGAATAAGAAGGACAATTATAATATAGCTACACAAACATATCACATGGTGGATAGTTGCGTGAAGTCAAACCTCTAGATCTTTTATTCTATTGTTCAAATTTGTTTGTTCCTACAATTAAATTTATTTTCAATTCTAGTCATTGGTATAATCAACTCTGTTAAGTGAATATACTAAATAAAATCGAGACTATTTCAATTACAAGCATTAATATAAATTTAGAAATACATTCTTCGTGGGATCGACACTTGTACTCGAAATTACATTTTACTATAACTTGACGTCGTGCACTTGCGAGCATTAAAAAAAACACGCAACAAATAGATAGCTACAAAACAAATAAAATAGAGTTTATTAGGAAATAAAGAGAAATAAACTCTTTTAAAAATAGAAGATCATATCTAGATATTTAATATAAAAATAAAAAACTCCAACACTTGAGTATTTTGAAGCGTGATATTATATAAAAAGAAAATATAATTAAAGAATAAATTTTGTCTCGCATGCCAATGCATGTTTCTTTTCATTTCCAAACCATGTAGCAGCCTAAACATCATAGTTTAACCGTTCACTTAATATGAACAATTATTTCTTCTCACCATTATTTATAAACGGGTAAAAATTTTGATTGATTGAGTTCACAAGTTGATAGAAGTGCCAAAAATTATGTACCAAATGAATTTTTTGAGAAGGAATCCCCACAGAGAAGAACTTGAAATGTGTTTTGGAATTGGCCTTAAATTGGAATCATGCCTGCCTTTCTTTGTATGTGGTTCATTCGTTTTTGTTGTATACATACATGTGAACTTGAATTCTGGACAAGGAAACACCCTAGTAAGTTGTACAACTCTCACGGATACATATCCAATATTTGTCTGTTTTTTAGGAATTTGTTTTATTTCTAAATTTAAAGGAGAAATTATTTTTATTCTCGAAATATTCACATATTTTATTTTAAATTTTTTTACCATAGACATATCGTTAACTCCACTTCAACATTCATCAATATCATGATTATTTTTTAAAAATGACATCATGATTGCGGCTTTTTTTATTCAAATTTTGTAACCTACAAATTTTTTCACCTTGACTTGAACATACTTAATTGAACGAGTAAGTATTGAGATAGGCGATCTAATGAGAAATTCTTGTTGCACATTGCGTCAAGTTACTGATGTTGTTGTATGATATGGTGGATGTGTGAGTCGTAAAAGAAGTTGTATATGGAAATCAAATCTTGATGGGTAAAACCGGTATGTGTTGTTGAGGTAGACAACACTAACAAGAAGTAATTATATAAGCTGGTCTCTAATGTATGATATGAGACAACATCAACAAAAATAAACGTTTCTCTCCGAATTCATGTGGCTAACAGCCCAGTCATTGACACCAAGTAGATGCATCATCTCATGTCCTTCTGTTGTGTTCTAAGTGGCTTTATGTTGATATAGTCTAAGAATAAAGAGTTGCACCTACACTAAAAGCTATAGCTTTTGACACAATGGTAGGACGACTGAAGATCCTGAAACGAAAACATTGTCATGCGAGGTCAAATACATAATCACTAAGATGTTCCCATAAATAAATAAATAATAAAACTGAAAAATCGTGTGATAAATAAGACTCATAAGTACCAAAAAGTAGAATAGATCGTCCCGTGATAGAACCAAGCATAAAATCATTGCATGAGACAAATTCGAGCTTATTCGAACTATGCATACCATACAAATGGACACAAATGTGAAGCTATTTCTAGAAAGTATAATTGAGATATCTATTAGTAATGCCAAAATATTCTATCTCCTCCAATATGAATCAAAGGGCAGCCACAAAAAAATAATTAAGTTGTAGGTTTTTAGAAAATTACATCGTCTTAAAAATATATATCATGTCTTTTTTTTTTTTATTTATAAATATACAGTTTTGTTATCTTTTTCTATTCTTATCGTTTTATTAAAAGAAGGAATTTTGAAAATATTTATAAACTATGCAGTAGGCTCATCTAGCAAGTTGAAATAATCATTTCGTACAAACTAAAAATCGAATTCTTAGTTATTATATTATCAAACCCTACGTGTGCATGATTTTGTGCACATACCTTTTCGACGTGGAGCATGATACCATAATGCTGATCATGCCCGAGGGGAATAGCAGGATTTATCTTAAAAGATTACAATAACTAAATTCATATTTGCTTCCTTGTTTCTTAGCATGATTTCGAGTGATTATGCAAATTCCAAATCTTCTACGTCGTCTTCAGAAAACAGTTACAAGGTTAAATTTGTATCTCTTGTTCCATCTCCTCAATTTCGTCCATTGATATATATAACATCTGAGTAAACTTTAAAAACGCGATGAGTAAAAATATATAGTTGTCAGAAGTTCAGGATTCATTACACGCACGGGTAGGCTTTCTCTGTACCTTGAAACGGATAGGCTTTCTCTGTACCTTGAAATACATAAGAATTTCACATGCAATTGCCAAATGAAAATGACATTTCACTTGTTAGTTTATCTCACTGTTTCAAGGGACTAAATATAACTGCATTTTGCGCGGAGAAGATTTAAACTGTGTTACTTCATCTTTATAATTCGCAAGGAAATTATATATTGATAGGTAATAACCCGTTTTAGGATAACTAATTAGATTATGGAAAGTATAATTAATGTAAATAAGGAGGAAGGAGATCACACTTCAAGAACATAATCCATTTGGTAAAGTCTATAAATAGAAGAACATGCACATTTTCTAGTCTAAAAGTTATCTAGTTTGTACATACTTAGAGGTGGTCGTTGGCTTGAGCGTATGAGGGTTTTCGATGGATATCTCTGACATCTCTAACGTTTTTGCACGTCGAACATACTTACTTGACGTTGAGGGATTCGTTGGATTTCGCTTGGGGCCATTGCTGCGCATACTAACATGAATTTCAACACTTAACTTGCATAACTTAGACGTAGGTACTCGAGCTCACCACCAAAGTGCATAAATAACTTATGACATTCTAGATCACTCGGAACTTGACCTCGTTTAATCATACTAGCCATGACATCGAACCCCGAACAATACCTTACGTGCTGTGTGAAAATTTCCCAACAATAAAAGACATGAACTCACTATTAGAACTTGAAAAGAAGTGGAAAACTAAACACCCTCACAGAATAGGCCGAACTCCGGCGGTAATATGTTACCGCTTGAGCGCCAGGTCTACTGGACGCCTACCACGGACAGAAAGACTGGCGCTCGGGCGGTAAGAAGTTACCGCTCGGGCGCCGAGCCTGTAAAAATACACTCCCGCCAGTGAAGGTGGCGCTCGAGCGGTAAAATGTTACAGCTCGGGCGCCGAGTGCACTGGACTCCCCGACTTGAAGCTTAATACTCCTAACTATATCATACGAATTAGTGGCCCAATCCATCGAGACTCATCCTAAGACGCTATGGCACTAAATCGACTCCACAAAACATCGCAAACGACGACGCACACCATACAAGCAACAAATCCGTAAGCCCGACGTTTGACACCAAAAGCATTCCTACGACTTCTAATTCAACCCAGTACCTAATGACACAAAACGAAACAACAAAAATCATCCCAACAACATTCTCGATATACCTAAACGCAGCAACGATCACCCATCGACCCCCAACGAAGCCTGCAACAATAAAACTTCAAGAACACGTCAATACGCATTTTTAGAAAATCGCAGTTTGAGCAGTCCCACGAAAAAGATCATAACTCACTCATTTCTTATCCAAATACTTATAATTTACCGTCAAATCGAAGGTATCAAAAATTTCTACGTTTTATATGTTGAAAGTTTTTCCAACAGATCGACCGAAAAGTCACAGTATTTAAAATGACAGCGAAATTCGAGTTTTGAGATCCAAAAACATTTAAAAATCGATCCAACCATTTTTGCTCAAACTTTTGCATAACATTCACATAGTTTTCATACAATAAACGTCAAAATATTTACTATGACAAGATCGATGCAGAAACGAAAGAATATACATGCCTTTTGACATTAAAATTTACAGAACCAGCGATACAGAAGCGGAGACGGAGTGAGGGTTGATCCGGGATGACCGTGGCGCTAAAATCCTTGAAGAAAACACACGAAAATTTGTTGGAATTGCTGAGGAAATGGGGCGGCTGCACTAGACACCAAGAACCCTAATTTTCTCTCTCAAAAATATTAAAAAATCTGAAAATAGAGAGTGAAGGAATTTTGTGTGTGTTTGTACGTGAGTGTTTGTGTGTGTGAAAATAGGTGTGTGCGTGAGTTTTGGGTAGTGGGGAGGTGATTAGGGATGTTAATTAGGAAAATAAATTGCTTAATTAGTAATTAACAACTAATTAAAATGCTAATCCACCTCTAACTTTAAAAATCCCGTAATTTAAAATAAAGTGCACATGTAATAAATCTTTAAAAGTTTTAAAATTCTAAAATCAATAAATAAATAATCAAGCTTTAAAATGCTAAAACTTAATAAGATATTTAAAATGCCCCATCTTTTACTTAAAATAATATACCACATTTAAAAATTGCCAAATTGTTACCGGTCTCTTTTCCTCGATCTTGCTTCGAATAATCGTCTGAAACATGAAACTCAAAAAAATATTTTAACGTGCATCACATAAACATAAATAATTTAAAATAATGCATTTAAATAATTCACGCATCGTTAAAACTTATTTTAAAATTAAATAAATAATTTAACAATTAAATAAATGCATGGGTTATAAGTGTATTGATTTTGGGCACTACAAATATATATGATGGAAATATTTAATCAAATAAAACCTTATTCACTACACATTCCTAGCTATCGATCGGCTTGTGAGATGAGTTCGTAATTGTTTTACCAAAGTTATGATGATGTTGGTCTCACGTGCGGCAACATAAGATAATAATATGAAAATAAAGTATAAAACTGGACACCGAAATTTATGTGGAAAATCAGTAAAAATTATTAGGATAAAAACACATAAAAGATGAAGAAAATTTCACTATAATATTTTATGGTGTACAATCATTCACTTATTTCCAAAGAGAACACACTCTCTTAATACAGGAGAACAGAAATCTCACAAATATTATCGAACTAAACATTTAAATGCTATAAAATGAGATAAAGAACTCAATGGACGTTTGGGATGCTTTTTAATGATGAGAATAGGTGATTTCTCATATCTGAATGTTAAACATTCATCTAACCCTTCGGCCAAATTTGCAGCCAAATTTGACAAATATTTGCCAACTTTTTGACTAAATGACTTGCTGACATTTCACCCACTTGGAGATTTGATTGAGAATCAAGTACATATCCAAACATCCTTTCAATCTTGCCATTACTTGTTGATCACGTTCTGCTAGGCCACTTGAGGATTTACAACAATCAAACTTATCAGTGTTCACTGGCTTGGTCAGAAAATCAGCTATATTATCTTTTGTATGGATCTTATGCATATCCACACTTCCTTCTTCTACTACTTCTCGTACAAATTGAAATTGGACTCCAATGTATTTTTACTTGGAATAAAAGGTTGGATTCCTTGTGATATGCTATGCACTCTGACTGCCACAAAACAAAGGAACATTCTCTTGTTTTTTCCTGATCTCCTCCAATAACATTTTAATCTATATTGTCACCTTGTAAGCTTGAGTAACTATCATGTATTCTACTTCAGTTGTATATAATGTCACAACTGTTTGCAGTTTTGAAACACAGCTTACTGCTCCCTTTGCAAGTGTAAACACATAACCAGTAGTAGATTTTCTCTTATCGAGATTTTTCGAACATTTCATGTTTTCAATCTTGATTTTGATGATAACAAAACTTTTTATTTTGTTTCTAATGATTTACCTAAGTGTGCAGGAAGCTGGAACTGATCAGCTTCGAACTGATCAGTTAAACGAGCCAAAACTGAAGCTAACAGATGCGAACTAAAAATGCAAACTGATTGCCCAAACTGAATCAGCTCAACTGATATATTAAAGAACAGTTCAACTGATTGACCAGATGATAGGCAGTTCAGCAGAATTAATTCAAAAGCCCGGCCAGCTGATAAAGTGCTCAACTGATGAAGAGCCCAGCAGACCAGTTCAACTGAAAGAGGGAAATCAGTTCAACTGACGAGTCAACTGATTTCACCAGCACAACTGAATATCAGTTTAGATGACCAGTTAGGATTCAATCTGTTGCAGAACTCGGCAAGCATATTAAATGGAATCCAGCTGTGCACAAAAGTACAAAAGCAACTGTACTATAAAAGCACAATAATGGACGTTGCAGCAAAACTTAAAGACAAAAAGTTCCAGCATAGATTTCGGAAAAGTCGAGACACGAATCTCAAGAAACGCATTCAAGCTTCAACATATACAATTATTGAGTCTCACTATACGATCAGTTTCCCGCCTATAAATAGAAGATCGATAAAGACCAATAGAACAAGAACAGTGTGAAAAAACAGAGAAAAAGGGCACGCATAATGCATATTAGCTTACAAGAAGCAATCAGCCCAGAAGGAACACTTCATCGTGTTATCAGCTTATATTAGAAGCACAATTCCCTCATTGTGTGTGTGAGAACACTTTCGTATTGTAATCAAAGATACGTTCTCACACACACATACCACCACTAAAATATCGTCTTGCACAAAGACGTAAAACTTGTGTATGTAGTCTCTGACACAAACGTTAAAAAAGTTTTGGCTGGAAGGTGATGCCTTCAGTCTAGTCTAGGAGTTCAGTTAGGCAGTTGGGTCAGTCCTAAGATGAGTGGGTTTGTACAAGGTGTTGTATAAATCAAATCTTCTAGTGGATCCTACAGAGGTGGTAGAAGGGGTGACGTAGGAACAGTTGAAGTCTCCGAACATATCTTGTGCATTTAATTGTTTAACTACTGTTTTCAAACTGATTTGATCAGTTAAAGCAACCTCCAGTTCAGTTTTCACCATAAGTGAACTGATATATGTCACAACTGATTCCCTTTATTTTCAGTTATTCAATTACACGTGATATAAAATATATCAGTATTTCTTAATGAAGGATTACTCCGAGTGTTTTCCGCTTGGTTTGTAACCAAACTCGATTTAATTCATCGGTGTAAACATTATTAGAACAAGAGCTATTGCAGCTCTTGAAAAATATTGTGTTTGAAGCACCTTTCATGTAACGATCATGGGCCATTAGGCTGAACCAACATGGGCCTCGGCCCACACCCATGCACCACTATTGGTCACGGGTTGTTAGGATGGTCCAGCATGGGCATCTGCACATGCCCATGCACCGCCACTCATAGAATATGTCACCCCTGGAAAGTGATTTTTTTCGCTTCCCCCAACACTTGTTAAGTACCTAGATTCCTAAAGTGTTGGTACCGAATTTAATTCACATAACATGAATGCAAGCAATCTAGGATTTTTATTTAATTATGGGTTTAATTATTTTTATGTTTTTTATGCATAATTATTGCATGATAGAATTTATTTCATGAAATTTTAAAAGTTCATGCATTAGAGTTTCTAGATGCATTTCGCGTTCAAACGAAGAACGGAAACCGGGGAATTATCAAGAAAAAAAACTTATTTTATTACATGATTAATTTTGAAAGGTATTTTTCAAGAAATGGGCTTCGTTGGGTATTTCTTACCCGTCAGAGCATATTTTGCCGCGGTACGCAAATTTTATCGAATCGAGGGACTTTTTGAAGGTTTGGCTAATATTTTGAAGAACTCACCTATACCGAAATATTTTCTGGATTTCGTTTGGACTTAATGGGCCTACTTTTAAGCTTATTAGACTCTAAACTCCTTTTAAACTTTTAAATGATAAATTAAGGCTCATTAGCTTGTAATATTCTATTTAATTAGCACTAAATTATTCCTTAACCTAAATTTAAATCTCATATTACCCGACACCCTCCCACTCCACTCTCATCCTCTCGATTTCAGCAGCCATAACCAAGCAAAGTCTCGGCCACTTCATTTTCTTGCAAAGAAAATTCACCTGGCACTTGTTCTTTCATCTCCTCGCGTCTATAGCATCAAGGCATGCTTTGTATCATTATTTTTCGAATCATACATGTTTTATATGCTGATGATTGTGTTCATGCATGAAAAATTTCGATCCAACCTTTTCCATGAAATATTTTGGATTACATATGTTGTCTTGCATTCCATGTTTGTTGCTCACGATTTTTCTGATTTTTCGTGGAAGGGGCTACTGTATTGCGTCGTCAGGAAGCTGTTGTTGTCAAGAGGTATGAGGATTAGTAGCTGGAGTCGAAGCTTGATCGATCTAGGTGAGATTGCTCAAGGGCCGATCGAGGTTGGTGCGTGTTTGGGGTTAAATATGGTTAAGCAATGGTTTTGAGGTTCTTAGGCTATGCAAGGGTTGTCCCCTGCCTTGGTTCGGACCCTGGTGGATTTGAGCCATGTTCTAGAATAGCTCGAACGTGGCTGGAACTGTTTGGGAGACATATTGTGCGTGGGTTGGCAACTTGGCTCGATTTTGGTGTGTTTTGGTGTCTAGCGTAGTGTTGCAATTTCCAGCGTGCATGGGGCTGGGTCTGTGGGTCTGGTAGGTCTCTTAGGGTCTGGTCCAGGTCCTAGATGGTTGGGATCATGGCTGGTGCGAGCTGGTGCGAGCCTAGGGCTGGTAGAGTTCGGATGATACATTGAGGGTATGATAAGAGAATAGCTGAAGTTGTCCAGCAACTTGTAGGGCCTGGCCGAAATGTTTAGGGGCTTAGTCTTGATGATTTTAGGTCCTATTAAGTGTTTATAAAGTGTGGTAAAAATTTGGGAAAATTTGGGTTAAGTTTCAAGTTAGTTCGGGTTAAGGTCCAGGTTTTAAAACAAATCAGTAAAGTTTGGTATTAGGCTCGAGTTTACGTCTAAAAATGATTTTAAGTGTTTTTTGAGATATTTTAAGGAGTTTGTTAAGCTTCGGGTCAATTTTAGAGGTCTAAGGGTAAAACGGTATATTTTAGGTTTCTATAGGCAAAACAGTCATTTTAGACCCGGAGTGAGATTTTGGTCCTACCAGCACCCTGAGCACATTTTATCATGTTTTTAAATGTTTAGGCATCATGTATATGATTTTTATGTAAATATGATCAATACGTTGCATGTTTGGTTTGATGGAAAAATTATATATATGCATACTTTTATTTAAGTGGTGAATATGATTGACACGTTTCTTTGAAGGATGAGAGTTGGTTGTGACCAGCACGATGACACGATGACATGATGACACAAAAGATTAGGGCTCAGTGGACGGGTAATGTTGTCGCTGATGCCTCGGCCGCCGGGTACCTCAGTTACATGTAGATGGATCCATCGAGTGACATGAGAATACGAAAGTCACATCTGACAAATGGAATTCAAATTAAGAAAAATGAACACGTATATGTTTTTATGATCATATGTGATATGATTATTAACATGCTTTGACAGGTCGCGATTATGCATACGATTTACTGCAAAAATGAAATGTATGTTGACTACGATATTTTTCACTGCTGCTTGTTATGTATATGTATCTGTTATTCCAGTACAGGTGTGTTGAGTCTTTAGACTCACTAGGCGTGTGTGATGCAAGTGATCATGATATTGAGGGGACTAGAGGTGCCGAACTCTGAGTAGGTAGGCCTGGATGTGAGCACGACCCGAAGAACACACTTTTCCGCACATCATGATTTTAGGAGAGATGAGAGGACATTGATATTTTAACATTGTTATTTATTTATTGAAGGTTTTTAGCATTTTTAGTTGTCCTTGTTTCGTTTGAGATCGATCATTTTAAATTGTAGTATGTCTTTTAATTTTCAAATGTTTACGATTATTTTTAAATGAAATTTTACTTTAGTAGGGTTCCATGTATGCAAATTATTTAAGTTTTTATTTTCAAAATGTGAGCTTTATAAAAAAAAAAAATACTTCCTCATTTTATACGGTAGATGTTACATTTCAGGTGCCCGAACCAATCCTTCAAGGATCACCTACATAATCTGAATCGACATAGTCTCTGAGTGCAAAATCTGATCCTCCATAACATAATGCAGCATTTGAGGTACCCATAATTTATATAAGGATCTTCTTAACAGTACTCCAATGCTCTTTTCCTCGATTCGCCATATACCGACTAACTTCTCCCCATGCTTGAGCAATGTCTGGTCTTGTACAGATCATAGCGAACATCAAACTTCTCACTGTTAATGCATATAGTACTTGAGACATCTACATCGTCTGTACTTCACTGCTAGAACACATTTCGGAGGATAACTTGAAGTTAACACGAAGAGGGGTCAAGATTGGCTCACTATCTTGCAAGTTGAAGCGTTTCAACCCTTACTTCAAATAAATTTTCTGGGAATACAAATCTTTCTGTTACTTCTGTCTCGGTGAACTTGCATACCTAAAATCTTTTTTGTTGGTCACAAGCCCTTCATATCAAATTCTCTAGAAAATTGTTCTCTCAATCCTTAGACCTGATCTTTGTTGGGGTCTGCTACCAATATGTCGTCCACATACAACAAAAAATGATATAATCATCTTCAGACCTCTTGAAATACGTACAACGGTCTGCATTCAGTCTGTTATATATGAGGCTCATGATATAGAAATCAAATTTCTTGTACTAACACCTCGGCGCCTATTTGAGAACGTACAGAGATTTGTTCAACCTGCAAATCAAATTCTCTTGTCTTTTTCCACAAAGCCTTCAGCATGATACATATGGATTTATTCTTCAAGATCTATATGAATAAATGCCGTTTTGACATCTAGTTCTTCTAGATGTAGGTCAAACATTGTTGTAAGTCGAACCACAGGCGAAAATATCTCATTGAAGTCAATGTCTTCTTCTGAGCATATCCTTTTACCACCAATATAGCACGATAACGCTCTACTTGTTTGTCACCACGCTTGATCTTATAGACCCATTTGTTACCAATGGCTTTCCTCTCTCGTGGTGGTGTAACAAGATCCTAAGATTTATTCTTGTCTAATGCCTCCAATTCTTCCTGCATTGCTATCATCCACAAGGATACATATGAGCTTTGAGTAGCCTCGTGGAAACTCGATGGCTCAACATCTTCTGATAATAGACAATATGCAATATTGCTTTCAATGACATAATCTGAAAGCAAACCTGGTGGTCTTCTGTCTCGAGTTGACTGTCTCACATTGAAAACCTCAGACACAACATGTTCTTGTTCTTTGTGCTTTGGTACTGCTTCACAAGAAATTTGACCTTCGTCCGTCTTATTTTCCACCTGAAATATAGTAGTTTTTGAATTCAGTGTGCCTTTGTCTCCCTTTATTTTATCTTCCTCGAAGATAACATTCCTTCTAATGAAAATCTTGGAAAAGTAGGATCCCACAAGCGAAGCCCCTTTACTTCATCAGCATAACACAAAAAGATACATTTTTCTGGATTTCGAATCCAACTTCGATCTTTTTTGCTCAATGTAGAGAACATACACATGACTTCCAAATGTATGCCAATGAGAATAATCTGTCAGCTTCCCGGTCCACATCTACTTCGGATTCCTTAGATCAATCGTCACTGAAGGAGAACGAGTGATAACATAACAGGAGGTTTTGACTACTTCCGCCACCCCCATTCTGTCCACAGTCCTCAACAGAGCTCTTGTTATGTCCAACAAGGTTATGTTCATCTGCTCCACCACCCCCATTCTGTTGAGGTGTGCAAGCCGTCGTGAACTGTTTTTTATGCTTTCATGTTGGCAAAATGTATCAAATTCTTCATTGGCATATTCTCCTCCATTGTCAGTCCTCATACACTTGATTTTCTTTTCAAAATAAAGTTCAACCCCTGCTTTGAAATCTTTGAAGATCTGGAAAACATCCGATTTCTTCTTGATTGGATATACCCATCATATCCTAGAAAAATCATCAATGGACAAGACAAAATATATCGCTCCTCTTAGGGATACAACCAGAGCTCGCCAAACATTCGAATGAATCAGCACCATTATGCTTTTACTTTTGGCATCGGAAGTGTCAAACTTTAATCTGTGTTGTTTATTGGTATCGAAATGCTCACAAAAGGGTAATGACACTTTTATAAGTCCCAATAGCAGCTTCCGTTCTGAGATAATTTTCAACCCTCGTTCTGACATATGTTCAAGCTTTCTATGCCATAACACTGTTACTTCTTCTCATGAACCAATGGATGCATCAGCTAGTTCCGACTCTTTGTGTATTTATCCCAAAAGTACACACAGATTTGCAGCAACTTTTTCTGCCTTCATAACAAGCACATCCTTCAAAATTTTCATGATCTCATTCTCAATACGGATTTTGCACCCGATATCATCCAATTTTCTCAAGGAAAAAAGATTTTTCGCCAGTACCTTCACGTATCGTACCTCCTGTATGGTATGAATGGTGTCATGAAATATTTTTGTTTTGATAATACCGACCCTAGCGATTTCCAAGATATGATTATTTCTCATGAATATGGATCCTTCTGAGAATGGTTCATAATGATCAAACCATTCTCTCCGAGAAGTCATGTGCCACGTCGCTCCTGAATCCATAATCCATGTGTCACGAAGTTTGTGTGTGCCTTCTGCAACTATCGCTACTTCACTGAAAAATATTTCACCACCGCCTGAAGTACTGGCCACATTTCCTTGAGAAATCTTCTCGATACTTTGTACACTTTTTCTTGAATTGTCTTTTACCGCCACATTTAGAGCAGTAAATATTTTTCTTCTTACTTCTTAACTTTGATCTACCTCGTCTTTGGCTCCCACTAGAGTCACAATCCATAAATCTTCCTCTTATCATCAGTAAAGCCTCAGCTTGCTTCGAAGTTACCAACCTATCTTCCTTATTATTGCGCCGACTTTCTTCTCCGTGAACCATAGTAAGACATCGTCGACTTTTAGATATCCCATAAAAATATTTTTGGTTAAGTTGATGATAAGTTAATCATATGAATCTGGTAGACTTTGAAGTAGAAGTTCTGCATGCTCATTTTCCTCTATTTTATGCCCCCTTTGAAGTGAGTTGGGCAACTAGAGTATTTAATATTGTGATATGGTCAGTTATCGATGAGAATTCCGTCATCCGAAAAGTATAATGCCTTCTCTTTAGGAAAATCTTGTTGTGTATTTATTTGACCTCGTACATCTTTGTCAGAATATTCTAGATAACTTTTGATGTTTTATCTCAAAAATACTTGACAATACTTCGTCTGCTATAGCCATGTGTAAATTGACAACAACATTATCATTCATCTCATTCCACTTTCCATCGTCTGTCATTTCCACTTGTCTTTCTGCAGCCAAGCAATTCTCATTTCTTAAAACTACTTGTATCTTTATTTTCCACAGTATAAAATTGTTATCTTTGAATTTTGTTATCTCGTACATGTCCGCCATTATGTCTACAACAATTTAGTAGACTGAACAAATAATCTCGCCTTAATAAAAAAAATATCAAAAAATTATTTTCTAATGTGGAATATCAGTATAGGCTGCAACCACATAGCATACTCAGACTTTTAATAAATTTTAAAACAAGGCTCTGATACCTGGTCCCATGTGCGGCAACTTGTCATAATAATATGAAAATAAAATATAGAACTGAACACGAGATTTACGTAGAAAACTCCTAAAAATTATTAGGATAGTAATCACGGAAAAGATAAAAAAAATTCGATATAATACTTCATAGTATATAACTACTCACTGTGTTTATAAAAAGAACACATGCTCTCTTAATACAGGAGAACAAACACTCACAAATATTATAAAACTAAACACTCGAATGTTAAAAAATGAGATAAAGAACTCAAGGGATGTTTGGGATGCTTTTAAATTTCTGATCTCTCACGTCTGAATGCAAAACATTCATCAAACCTTTCAACCAAATTTGACAAATATCTATCAACTTTTTTGACTAAATGAATTGTCGATGACATATCAGTTTTTGTAATTTTCAACATGTCAACATTCTAATGAAAAAAGGTAAAAAAAAAAAAATTAACAGAAATACAGATAATTGGGATTAATAAACTTGGACTAGTTACATGACACCACAACAAATCAATTATATGACGTTTTTTGCATTTACCATATTATCTCCCAAATTTTGAATAGGATTAGGACGAAATATTTGAATTGATGTGGTATGTGTAGGCCCAGGAGAAATTTGTCGTTGGCTTTAAAATCATTATTATCTATCATTTTCAAATGTTCACTTCCAAATATTAAATATGTTATTATGTGTTCGCTGTATAAATATTAATTTTGTTTCAACTTTACGTTTTAAATTATTTTGTTTTTGATTTGTAACATTTGCATGTGAATGTACTTTCTAGAGAGCAAGTCACGTGACTAATTTTCTTCATAACTAGTTCAGAAAATAAATTTTAAACATAAATAAAATAGGTTCAATGTTGCACGATGTTCGCCAGTAAATTAAAAAAGAGTCTCAAGCATTTAGAAAAGAAAATAGAGAAACTCTCCCTGATCGAGTGGAAATTTTGAAAAATAACTGGGTGAAATTAAATTTTTGAAAACAAAATTCACTCTAAAATTATATTTGAATGTTTTCAAATATCCTTGAGAGGGTTAGATTTTTTTTTTAAAAGCTGAAACGTTGTTATTTGCTAACTATCCTAGAAAATAGGTGTTTTACTTCAGAGATCACATGAAGTAATAGGAAGATAATTACCCAAGTAACAATTCTGAAATAAAAAAAGTATGTTTTTATTTTCATTATAAACGAAGTCTTGTGCTTTTAAAACGTGAAGTCTTTGACCGGTTCAAAGAGACAAAATCCGATTGAAATTGGACTCGTTCTGAAGTAAAATAATGTCTTTTACTTCATCGGTTTTGTTAATTAAAGAAGTGAATATAAATTCACAAGTTATATTGATTGACGAAGTAAAATACGTATTATACTTAGCTACAATTTGGATTTATCGAAATACATTTGTTTTATTATTTCATCATTCATTTGTACCACAGAAATAATAGACAATATTTTACTTCACAAGTCATTAAACTTTTACAATAAATCACAGTATTATTTACATAATCTAGTAAACAAACTTGACCACATAATTTAGTTAAGAATCTAATTCCATATTCAATAGCAGAATCACATGGAATGGCCTCATATATTCACACACACACACTATCAGTACATAATCCAAACAGCTAGTTATTGCTTCTCATAATACCTAGGATTACAAAAAAAATTCAATTAATTATTTCAAATCTAAAACATACTTAACAAAAACATAAAGTGTTCACCCCTTTCCCTTTCCAAGTAAACAAAAGCGGTCAAGTTAATTTAAACCTCTTATTTAGCTTAT
Organism: Primulina eburnea; assembly: GCF_022965805.1. Lineage (NCBI taxonomy): Eukaryota > Viridiplantae > Streptophyta > Magnoliopsida > Lamiales > Gesneriaceae > Primulina > Primulina eburnea. The sequence continues at coordinate 33,018,683 of NC_133111.1, forward strand.
ACTGAAATCAAACTAGCATGTACTAATAATTCTATGATATTTCATCACTTAAGATTTTTAAATAGAACCAACAAATTATCTGATGTGAATCTTTGTACGAATAAATAGCAAACACGATTAAAAATAAATCGCACCCTCTATTCAATTACGATAATAAGATTCGTGTGTTTTTCCCGATCTTTTGAATCAAGTAAGGTTGTGTTATTCACCTCTAAACTATAAAAGTTTAGCAACAAATAAACACGAGAATAACAATCGAAATTTGATACGAACCTTCGAAGAACGACGCCTACGACAATCCGCACAAGCACGATCGACAAACGCCACAAAGTTATAAACTTTGATAAGTTTGATTTGATTTAACAAAGCTAAAGCCTTGAAAAGTTGAGAGAAAAATCTCACAAATTTGATAAACTCAAAATAATATATGTCTTGTGTTCTAAAAATTCGTTCAACATAGTCTATATATCAAAAGATATCAAGAAATCTAGTTTCCTAACAAAACAAAACTCTAAATAAGGTAATTTTTCTCGGTCAAAACTCTAGGACACGGACCCCGTGTGTGCCTCCGTGTCCGGGTCCGTGTACACTCGGGTAACAACTTCAGCTGGAACAAGGGACACGGACCCCGTGCTCACCTCCGTGTACGGGTCCGTGTAGACACTGTCTTCGCCAAAAACATAGGGCACGGACCCCATGCCTGGGTCCGTCGTCGGGTCCGTGCAGGCACTGGAAAAGCTCATCTCAGGTGGTAAAGGACACGGACCCCGTATGCAGGTCCGTGTGCGGGTCCGTCCAGACTCGGCCTTTTCCTCACATGCTTGAATGATATTCTTTTGGCTTCCAAGCACATTCCCATGCATCACGAGCCCTCCACCACTTTGCTCTTCGCACGTGAATCCATCTTCTTTGCTCACACGCCCGTGCACGGCTACCACGATCGCATCATCCTCCCCTTCTTGAAAAGGATTTGTCTTCAAACCTTTACTACCTACACAGAAACGGAGCAAGTTAGTAACAACAATAATTGTATGTCCAATATGCTTACCTTCAAACTCAAGTTTGTAGGTGCTATCGCCCTCTCCATCCACGCTTTGAACTCCAACTCCAAGGTTTCTTTCACTATCAAATCACCAACCTCAATATACACCAAACAACAAAGGACACCAAATGATAAAATATGATTAAGTATCACAAATATCAAGTTCCTCCCCTTCTTAGACCTAGTCAACACCAAAGCAAGTATGGTACAAATGTAAATATATTGCTTACTAGGACTAAGAATTAAGTCATGCATGTCATAAAACCCTAACCTAGTTGCTATCTTCATACATGCAAGACCCTCGTCACAACACCATTCGACATACCTCTTCATATGTAACCAATATAGAAAGTCATGCATCTTATCAATAATGAAATCATAACAATATGCATCACTAGCGGGTAACTCATAAAATAAGCATAACATGAACAACTTAATCTCCTTAAAATTATATTCATCATGGACAAAGAAATTCTTATATTCATTTAACTCACCACATGAATTTAATTCTAATGCACATAGGTCATTGCCATGATAAAGTGTCAATTGGACAATCTTTGAACACTCAAAATCAATAACATTTGAATCTAATTCATGCAATGCATATTCATTCTCACTTCAATGACACTTAGGCAACAAGATTAAATCACATTCACATCTTCTAAACATCACATTTCCAACTTGTCCCCATAGTTCTTGAAAACAAAACAACAATGAATTAAGGTAAGGAAGAAAATCATACCTCATAGGTGTTGTGTTGACAACTAACCTTACCTCATCGCTATGGCTCTTGAATCCATATGGTTCATCCCATTGTATCCTCACACCAACAACACTTGCTAGCCTCCCCATCATGGCATTACCATAATCCTGCAAAGAAGAAGTAACAATGCTCGGGATTGAACCGGCGATTTCATCACAATATGAGTAAACCACTTTGTACAAAGGTACATGTAATGGTTTATGCACTAATAAACAACTCTCAATCTCACTCTTTTCACTCCTTTGGGCCATCAAATTATTTTTCTTTTCTTTCTCTTTGGCCTCTTTTTCTCTCTCTTTTTTCTTTTCTATGGTCATCTCACTCTTTTGTTCACTCTTTCTTTCGACCATATAATTGTCTTTTTCTTTTTCGAAGGCCATCTCACTCTTTTGGACACTCTTTTTTTCGGCCTCATCTCTTTTTTTCTTTTTCAATTGATCTTCAAGTATTTGTTTTGGTGACAAAGGTAGTAATATAATTGGTTCTTTGTTTAGGACAAATGAGTACCTATTCTTGAGACCATCATGTGTTACCTTCCTATCAAATTGCCAAGGCCTACCCAATAAGATATGACAAGCATGCATAGGCACCACGTCACACAAAACCTCATCCGCATACTTCCCGATAGAAAAGGACACTAGTACTTGCCTATTTACTTTCACTTCCGCACAATCATTCAACCATTGAAGTCTATATGGTTGAGGGTGCTTTAAAGTAGGCAAAATCAACTTCTCCACCATCTCACAACTAGCTACGTTGGTGCAACTTCCCCCATCTATAATAACGTTGCAAACCTTTTCGTTCACAAAGCACCTAGTATGGAACAAGTTCCCCCTTTGATTGGTCTCCTCCTCCTCGACTTGGCCAATCATGATACGCCTAGTCACCAACGATTCTCCTACAACCGCCTCATATCCCTCATCGGGATCCTCCAATCCAGGCATCATCATCACTACCATCGCTTTGGGACTCATACTCACCACAAGCATTCAAAACCATCACTCTCTTATTAGGACATTCACTAGCAATATGACCCAACCCTTGACATCTAAAGCATTTAGTATCCCTAGAACGATTAGAAGGAGTTTCAGATTTACCTTGGACTCCTTGCTTAGGCGCCTCTTGCTTAGTGTCAAATCTTGGCTTGGACTCCACTTTATTCTCCTCACGCTTCACAACATTGGATTGCCAAGAAGATGATGACCCCCCGGCTTGATTGGTGCAGCCAACTCCACGCCTTTTTAGTTGTTGTTCCACCTTTATGGCCATTTGCACCATCTCGTCTAGGTCTAAGTAGTGCCGAAGCTCCACTTGATCTTGGATCTCCCTGTTCAAACCACAAAGAAAACGAGCCATAGTTGCTTCATTATCCTCCTCAGTATTTGCCCTAATCATGAGTACTTCCATCTCCTTATAATAGTCCTCAACACTCTTCAACCCTTGCCTCAAAGTTTGTAACCTCTTAAACATCTCCCTATAATAGTGGTTAGGCACAAACCTCTTCCTCATTACCCTCTTCATCTCATCCCAAGATTCAATGGGTCTCTCATTATACTTTCTTTTAGTGGTCACTAATTGATCCCACCAAATGAGAGCATAGTCTAAGAACTCAACCACCGCCAACCTCGCCTTCTTTTGTTTGGAGTAGTGGTGACATTCAAATACGAACTCTACCCTCTTTTCCCACTCTAGGTACGCCTCCGGGTCAGATTTCCCATGGAATGAAGGGATTTTCATCTTAATGCTACCCATGTGGCCATCTTCCCTAGTCTCCTCATACCTACCCCTCATAGCTTCTCTTCTTCCTCTCCCCAATCCTCTATCTCTTCCATTCCTACCCCAATTCTCATTTTGACTCTCATCGCCTCCTCCTAGATCATACTCCTCGTCATCTCTACCCAAATCCTTAGGCTTAGGTTTACCCCCACTAACACTAACCTCAAGTTTACCCAACCTCTCATGCAACGACTCCATTTGGGTCGTCATCACCCTACTAAAATCCCCAAACAACGCATCTAGTTGGGCCTTGGACACCCCCGAATTCGAACTATCTCCTACCTCCCTCTCCATTTAATTTCAAATTTGTACCTGCAAGAAAAGGTTAGTAGAAATAAAATAATCCTCACCTGAATGCTCACGGTCACTCCAAAGAAATTCACTCGTCTTTTCTCACAATTTTGTTTGCTCACAACAAATACTCACCGTTCACTCCAAAGAAAAGTCACTCGCACTCAAGTGTATCACTCAAATTTTGAAAGCTCTCTTGGAAGTGCTCAAGCTTTGTATTTTGAGTAAATCAAACAACCAAGTTTCAACTTGTGAACAATTGCAACCGACTCACTTGGACCGTGTAAACACGAAATTCGAATATAATACATATATATATATATATATATATATATATATATATATATATTTTACTGTGAGAGACAATTAAATATGACTCTCTAAAGGAAATAGAACAAGATCTCAAAAAGAATTAATGGTGAATTTTCGGAATTTTTTGTATTTTTTTTTTTTTTGGCTTGAGTACTACTCGAAAATCCCAAAAAAAAAAGTCACCAACAAATTTCGAGAATCACAGATTCACGAAAAAAAATTACGAAGAACGATAGAACAAAACAGATCTGAAAAAAAACGAAGAAATAATACAGATCTGCAATTTAAGAACAAGATAATTCACTTGAATTCAATAAACCTAAAGCTCTGATACCAAATGATATGAATCTTTGTACGAATAAATAGCAAACACGATTAAAAATAAATCGCACCCTCTATTCAATTACGATAATAAGATTCGTGTGTTTTTCCCGATCTTTTGAATCAAGTAAGGTTGTGTTATTCACCTCTAAACTATAAAAGTTTAGCAACAAATAAACACGAGAATAACAATCGAAATTTGATACGAACCTTCGAAGAACGACGCCTACGACAATCCTGCACAAGCACGATCGACAAACGCCACAAAGTTATAAACTTTGATAAGTTTGATTTGATTTAACAAAGCTAAAGCCTTGAAAAGTTGAGAGAAAAATCTCACAAATTTGATAAACTCAAAATAATATATGTCTTGTGTTCTAAAAATTCGTTCAACATAGTCTATATATCAAAAGATATCAAGAAATCTAGTTTCCTAACAAAACAAAACTCTAAATAAGATAATTTTTCTCGGTCAAAACTCTAGGACACGGACCCCGTGTGTGCCTCCGTGTCCGGGTCCGTGTACACTCGGGTAACAACTTCAGCTGGAACAAGGGACACGGACCCCGTGCTCACCTCCGTGTACGGGTCCGTGTAGACACTGTCTTCGCCAAAAACATAGGGCACGGACCCCGTGCCTGGGTCCGTCGTCGGGTCCGTGCAGGCACTGGAAAAGCTCATCTCAGGTGGTAAAGGACACGGACCCCGTATGCAGGTCCGTGTGCGGGTCCGTCCAGACTCGGCCTTTTCCTCACATGCTTGAATGATATTCTTTTGGCTTCCAAGCACATTCCCATGCATCACGAGCCCTCCACCACTTTGCTCTTCGCACGTGAATCCATCTTCTTTGCTCACACGCCCGTGCACGGCTACCACGATCGCATCAATATCCGCATAAAAAGAAAATAGCAGAACAAGACATAATTTCTGTTGGTTTCAAATCCAATAGTACTGTAACGTATCGTACTTTTAAACATACTTAAAATTTATGGAAAATAAAAATTTGTCTTAAATAAATAACCATCTCTCAAAATACACTTGTAGATAAAATTCTTGATCAAATATTTGAAATGTAAACGAACTTGTAACAAGTACTTGTTTAAAACAACATAAATTAATTCGTTAAAATCAGAGTAAATGAGTTCAACATAAATAAAAGTCCTTAAAACTTAAGCAGTCCTCAGGTTAGTCCTCCGCCGAGTCCGAGCCATCTCACTGGTCTCCGTCTCTCGTCTCCTCAAACTCGTCCTCACCTGTATCGTTCAAGTCTAGTGAGTCTAAAGACTGAGCAAGTATAAACTGAGAGTAGCAAGTAGTACATAATAAAGCCACATGCGTTTTAAAGTAGCACATACATATTTAAACTTTGAACATACTTACATTAACATAGACGTGCCATCAATTCATAAACATTTTCATAAACGTGCTTGCATCTTACATACTTAAACATGCAAAATCATCATCATTTTGTGTAGAGATATGTTTCCAAGCAAGTGACCCATACATATTGCACCTTATCAGACTAAACCACAGTACTGGGCTGGCAGGGATGTCCATTGCAACATTCATAATATCCATGGTCATGTTTTACCGGGTGGATTGGTCCCTAGTCATGCTTTATCGCTTCTCAATCCTGATCATAACCCGGTCATGCTTTAACGTGGTGGAGATGTCCTCGGACAAGTTTTCCGGCTTCCAAACTCGTTCATAATTGGTCACAAAACAATTCGCATATATACCTCAAAAACATAAAACATTTTCTTTGCATGTCGAACATACTAATACATTATGCATTCCTACCCAAGACAAAAATTAATTTTTTTTTTCAGAAAGCTTGGCGTTCGAGCGGTAAAATCTCGGCCCGAGCGCCGTCCTGCACGAAATAATTTGAAAACTAACATAGTTGAGCAGTCATATGAGAATGATCATAACTCACTCGTCTCTTGTCCAAAAATTACGAATTTACTATCAAATCGATTATATCGAAAATTACTATATTTTCTATGTTGAAAGTTTTTCCAGAAAACCGACCGAAAATTCACAGAATTCGAAATGACGACAGATTCGATTTTTTAGATCTAATAACCTGTTCAAAATCGTTAAAAACATTTGTGTCAAACTTATCATAACAAAAACGAATTTTTACGCACCATACACATCAAAATACTTACTATGACAAGATCTATGGAAAAATAAAAGAATACACATGCCTTTGCGTCTAAACGCTCGAGGATAACGAATATACATGTCAAAACAGGCTAGCGGGGCGGGCCAACCCGCCACCCGCCGTTAGGCAGGGCGGGGCAGGCCAGCCCGCCATTTTGGTGGGCCTCTAAATGGCCAACCCAGCCCAACTCACCTTGGGCCGAAGGTTAGGCGGGCCGAGGGTTAGGCGGGCCAACCCGCTAAACAGTATTAAAATAAACATAGAAGAAAAATATATTTCAGTACAATACTTTCATAAAAAACTTAAAAACATTGAAATAAGACATTGAAAGCATACAACTTTAATCAACATAATCCATAAAAAATAAAGTATTTATTCTAATTCACACAAGATTTCATCGTACACATGTACTAAAAATTAACCCATGTAACATCACCAAACGTAAATACAATGAAACCTTTAAAGGTGAATTCCAAATCTTTTTTCGCATACACTTTCTCTAGTTTCTTAAGGGTTTGTCCTCACAAGAAAACAAAAATTAACGATCTTAAAGGTTTGTCCGCACAAGGCACCTAGCTCTTACCATCCACCTTTTTCTTAAAAAGTGAGAAACATTGAAAGATATCAGAAAGTCGAGGAAACATACGGTTGTAAATTTCAGAAATATTATGTGTTCAACAATACACATAATTACTTTATTTACTATATTATTTCGATAATTCTGGATTAGTTCGAGTTAAACATTAAAGAAAAGGGAGGAGACTGGAGAGCATAACATCTTCAAAAAAATAGAAGCATAGAGATTTTACCAGAGTGATGGAAGTTAGGCCATTAAAAAAAATAAGGAAGAAATAGGATTTTTTATGTAAAACTTAAAAATACAAAATTCTACACTAATTTGGCAGGCTAGCCCGCCCCGTTTAGGCCCGCCCCGGCTTGGCCCGCAACCTAAATAGGCTCAACCCATTTGGCCCGCCTCCAAACGGGCTGCTATTTTATCAACCCAACCCGCTCAATTTTTATAGCGGACGGGCCTGACCCAATTAGACAAGTCTAATAAGAATACCGACCTGGTGGATTACGGGAGATGATCGTGAGACGCTTGCTACATGATTCTTGCTCGAAAAAGGGACGCGAATCTACATAAATTTACAAGGAGAAAGGTGGCTGCTGAAATAACTCTCAAGAACCCTATCCACTCTAAGATTTTGCAACGTGTGTGTGTGTGTTGTGTGTGTGCGTGAGTGTGTATTAGATTAGGTAGGAATTTATGATTAATTAACTAATTAGGGGCTAATAGTACTTAATTAAATAATTAATGATACAATAACATTATTCTAATTATTTAATCTCACTCAAAGATTTATTACAAATAATTAAACATCAATTTTCAAGATTAAAATCTCCCAATAATCAAATTAGTATTTGAAAAGCTTAAAATCACTTAATAAATAAAATTATGCTTTAAAATGTTAAAAATTACATAAATAATTTAAAATATCTATTTCCTATACTTGATATAAAATACCACATTTTCATAAACCGTCTAAAACGTCACAGGTCTCTTTTCTCTATCCCTCATCGAATATTCGTCTGAAACATAAAACTCAAGAAAAAATTTTTATTGTGCATCAAATAAACATGTAATAATTTAAAATAATGTGAATCATAAATCATACATCGTAAAAAAATCATTTTAAAATTAAATAAATAATTTAACATTATAATAAATACATGAGTTTTACATGTACTGGTTTTGGGCTCTACAAGTACATGATGTGAGTCTCACTCTTAAGGGCATAGTCTTCTGCCATTTGATTCAATCATAGAAGTTGAGATTAACAACTCTCAACTGCCATATATTCATATTCAATAATCGAGAGTGACACACGGTTTTGGTTCCAATTATTCCATGAAACATGTTATTTACAATGTATAAACAACCTCCTGTATTGCTCTTTTTGTCGTCTAAATCTCCAGCCCAATCGGTATCACTAAATACTACTAGATTGGTATTGGTTTCCCTAGTGTACCACAATCCCATATCCAAAGTGCTTGCTATGTATCGTAAAATATGTCACAACTTTTAAGTACGTGATCTTTGGATTTGTTTAGTACACCGAAAACAAATATACACTAAACATAATATCTGAATAGTTTGCAGTAAAATATAGGAAAATTCCAATGATGCTATAGTACAGGGTTTTTTCAACACCTTCAGCGACATCGTCTTTGCATAGTTTCTCACTAGACCCCGTGGAAGTTTTTATGTGTTTAGTGTTATCATTGCAGAATTTCTTCACTAAGTTCTTTGAATGTTTGTTTTGACATATAAAGATTTTATCATGCAATTATTTTATTTGAAGGCCAAGAAAGAAACTTAACTCATCTGTCATGTTCATTTCAAATGTCGAAAACATACATTCAACAAAATTATCCACATACTTTTTTGAAGAAGTACAAAAAATAATGACATCCACATAAATTTGACAAATAATTATATCACCTTTTGACCTATGAATAAAGAGACTTTTGTCAACATCGCCTCCTTTGAAGCCAATTTAATTTGGCAAATAATTATATCACCTTTCGACCTATGAATAAAGAAAGAGACTTTTGTCAACATCGACTCCTTTGAAGCCAATTTTGTGTAGGTACATAGTTAACCAACTATACCATACTCGTGAAGCTTGCTTCAATCCATAAAGCGTTTTCTTCAACTCATAGATATGGTCCAAGTGTTGTGGATCTTCAAAGCCCTTTGGTTGTCTCACATAAAATTCCTCATTTAAGATACCATTTAAAAACATAATTTTCACGTCCATTTGATAGAGTTTAATTCTCATATGGCATGTAATGCCAAGAAAAAGTCGTTATGACTCAATGTGGGCTACAAAAGCAATATTTCATCAAAATCAATCCCTTCTACTTGTATATACCCTTGAGCAATCAACCGTGTATAATTCATAACCATGTTCCCTGATTCATCAGTTTTGTTTTTAAAATCTATTTGGTTCCAATGATATTACTGTGTCCAAGAGGTGGAACTAAGTATCATACATCATTTTTAACGAATTTTTTAAGCAAATCATGCATTGCGTTGATCCAAAATTTTCTGTAGTCAAAATTTTCCTTCTTTCGAGTTTGCATGTCCCATTGTACATCTCCAATGATCTGTGACGAGTGATGATTCTTCTGTATTTTGTTGGGAATAAATTTTCCATAATTGTTCATATCATCATTACTTTGTTGATCCTCCTTGGATTCTTTCAATCTCAGAGGTCATGTTGTGCTGAGTGTTACAACATCTGGTAAAACACCTGCATTATCCAACGGTATGGAAACTTCCAAAAAATCTTTTGTATCATCTTCAACTGTTTTTCCTTAGAGATCGGCAAAATTATCGACTACAACATTAATGGATTTCATAATCATCATAGTTCTTAAACAAAACATTCAATAGACACGACTATTTGTAGATTATCCAAGAAACAAGCACTTATTGCTCTTGGAATCAAACTTAGCTAGTTGATTTCTGTCATTTAAAACATAGCATATGCATCCAAAAATATGAAAATATTTAAGATTTGCTTCCTTTCCCATTATTATCTCATAAGATGTCATAGTAGAACAACTTCTCAAATATACGTGATTTTAAATATGACATGTTGTGTTTAGGGCCTCAACCCAAAAACGTTTTGAAATTGTAAGGTACGATTTTTCCTCCAAGAATTACTATTTTTTTGGGGAGTCTTTGGAGGCAAAGAACTCATGAATTATAACTTTCTTATCACACAACGATGAAAACATAGAGTTATCGAACTCTCTACCACGGTCGGTTTTGATTTTGTTTACCTTCAAGTTATGTAGATTAGTAATCTTTGCAAGTAAACTTTAAAAGAAATGAAAGTTACTGATTCTTCCCTAAGAAAGCTTATCCTTCTGAACCTTGAAAATTCGTTGACATACACAAAAGAATATTTTTTACCTTTATAGATTTTTACTTCTATTGGACCCATAAGATCCATATGTAATAGCTTAAGGTAGTTTATTGTGCCAAAGTGTTGCAACACGAGGTGCGACACCCGAGTTTGCTTACGCTTTTGAAAAGTCCTGCAAGAATATGGTATCCTCGAAGATAAATTAGTCATACTACCTAAAACATCATACTTACTAAGGCTTTCAATGTCTTGAAGTTTGCATGACCCAACTTTTGATGTCAGAGATCAAGTTCACTCACTTTTTTATGTTCTCATGTAATTTATTCTTCTAGTTCATAACAATTATCTACATATCTTGTACCTTAATTCCTCTGTCGAAAATTCCTTTGGGTGGATGAAAATCTTTGAGATTTTTCTGGAGTAGTTAGACTTGGGAACTTAGATTGTTGTCCAAATTTCTTTTTATCTCTATTATTTTTCAAATAAACTCCAAAATTATTCGTGATTAATGAGATGGAGTCTTCAAAGAGGTCCGACTAATTGACTTCGCGTGAAAATTTAAGAAGATCAATGTAGGAATTATTTAAAAATTGGAAAACAATAGTCTTATCATTATCTTTTTTTTGTAGATCCATGTTCATCTCGAAAGTACAAAAGAAACTAATCAAGTCATCTATTGCGAGCTGAGTTGTATATCGGGCTTCATCAATTGCAAAGATCTTGATATTGAATGCTCCAAAAGTGATACTAACACTTTACTGACCAATTTTGATTTGAAATTGTATCACCAAGGCTAAACTCTTCATTGACTATCTCTCTCAAGCGACGATCATACTCGAGAGGTTAATATTTCTCATGCATCCTTAGTAGAAACAAAATTTATAATCAGACTAGTGAGAACCTGAAATTCCAGCAGTAGCAGCAGCTAGCAAATTTCAGTAGAAGCTAATATTTCAGAAGCTGGTATTTTTCCAGCAGATTGGAATCCAGCAGCAGACAACAGATAAAATCCAGCAGCAACAGCAGCACGAAATTCTAACAGACAGTTACTAATTCAGACCATAACTTGTAACTGAAGCATTTAACACGAAATAAATATTTTTAATGTCAGATTATGGCCTTAATTGAGAGGCTAACAGTCAGAATTTCAACTATAAATATCACCCTCAAACCTCTGAATTGGTTTACCAAAATCATGAGTTATCACTTGAAATTAGAGCTAAGAGTGTGCATTTTCGAAGCTGTAAAATCCAATGCAAGGCAAGCAGATTTCCAGACTTCAACCGAAATTCTTTAAGCAAATTACAGTAAGTGGGCTTTTGTATAAATATCTCGAAATCCATTTGATAATTCTGTTTTAAAGATCAGTTTCTGTATGTTTGATTTCTGATATATGATTTTGAAGCACTGAAACTCCCTAGTAAACTAATTGTAGGAATATATATATTTCTGAATTCTGATTCTGATTCTGGCCTCACCCCTTAGAGGAGAGAACATATAGGGGACTGATATCAGTTTAGCCATGAAATTCACTAACGTGCTCAGTGCTTACTAATTCTGATTTCTGTTCTGAAACCTGTGATTTTTGAATTCTGATTTCTGTTCTGAAAAGATGAGTTTCTGTATATTATTGTATTACTGTTTCAGTTGAAAATGATTTCAAAAACTGGGAGTTATTCCCGCCCCTGCTTACTGAGTGACAATCATTTCACTCACCCACCAAACCCATCTCAGATAAGAACGAGGAAGAAGAAAAGTTAGAAGAAGAAGAGCAGATTAAATTTTGGGGCTGGTGATGAAGATTGTTGTTTTCAGTTCTGATTTATATTTTAAATTCCGCTACATCTGTTCAGACATTGTATTTATGGTTTTACATTTTCGCTGTAAAACATTATTAATTGAGTTGTATCAGACATTGAATATTCAGTATTATGAATAAAAGACTGGTTTCTGAATTTTGTACTTCTGAGGCTTGTTGTTTTCGAATGTGAATTTAAGAGCAACGCCGGTGTCAACCAACCCCCGTCTCGGGGCGTGACATTGAAGTGGTATCAGAGCGAGCCAGGTTTCATAATTTGGGGAGGAAGAACTAGAAATAATAAGTTCTAATAGACTTCTGAAATAAATTCTGAAAATTTCGGGAATAGACTACTGAAAATAAGCTACCGTAATAGACTACTGAAATGATAGACTGAATAAGTACAGTTAGGAAAATTAGTAGGGAAAAAAATCAGTAAACCAGTAGATGGAAACCAGAACCAGTAGATGGAAATCAGTAGACCCAAAACCAGTAGCCCGAAACCAGAACCAGTAGACGAAAACAGTAGATCTTAATGCAGAAGACTGAGTCAGTAGACTCGGAATGCAGCAGACTGGTTCTAACGATGCTGGAAAGCAGCAGACATTGCTGGAAAAGCAACAGATTGATTGCAATAGCTGCAGAATTGCAGTAGATAGTGTATTCCAGCAAACACATGTAGTAGACCTTATTAATGGCATGGAAGTTGAGGTGTTTTCGCTCAAACTTCAAACGGCCATAACTTTTGATCCAGGAATATTTACTATTAAAAGTAAGCGTTGGAAAGCTCTCGACGAGGAGAACCTAACCTAGAACGATTCAATCATTTCCGTAAAATTTTCCAAAATTTTGAAATTTTGAGGAATTTTCATTTTCAAACGGCTTAATATTTTTGCACCAAACTTGGTACCATTCATGTTTTTGATGTGAAGGATTTTTAGAAAAAATTTCACGCCATTCTGAGACTGAAAATTTTTGAGCCATTTTCTTCTACTAAATGTTATAGGCATACTGATTCTGTTCATTCCAGTAATTGTCAATAGTTCGACTTGTATTCTTGATATCGTTTCTGAACTTTCACCCTCATGTTTTGAATGTAGGATATGGCTGACTAGAGTAGCAACATTAGAAGCTTAGAGAAGCTAAAAGAACATAACTACTGCCTAGAGCTGGACAAAGACGAATTAGAGCGTCGAGCAGAACACTTGAGAACTGATGTTCAACGTTATGCTCATTATCTGCATGAAGCAGAAGAGAGGAGTACGAAGGCTCAAGAAGAGTTTGAAACCTCCCAAGAGACTGTGGCAGAATTCATCGAGTTACGTGATACACTAGTGGAGAAGATCCAAATACTCAAGGATCAAAATCACCAACTCGTGCACCAGCATAATCAGTATAGTGAACAGACTGATGCACAGATTAATGAGTTGCAGAGTACTGTTGAAGTTTTTAGTGACCAGAATGAAGTTCTGCATGGTCATATTGAACACCTACAAGCAGTAATAGCCAACCAAGATGAACCTGAGGAGGATCCCGAAGAAGATGAAGAAATCGAAGAGGTTCCTATGGATTTGGGATTAGGAGAAGTGATAGATTAGAAGATCAGTAGTAGTTTTCGTTGTAATGACACGTGTTCCATTTGCATTTATGTTCTCATTTTCGACGTTTCGTTGTAATTGCACTTTCTTGAGGAATCAATAAAAATTTATTTCTATCCATTGGTTCATATTTAATTTTTGGAGCAATTACTCAATCATTGTGATTCCTTTGTTTAGTCTCTATTCTTTCATCAACCTTAGAACTTTCATAATTGTAGGAAATGGACGGAAGACCAGTGAGAAACAACCGCAACCCTCGTTACAACAGCCGTAACAACAATTGTAATGATGAGGATGCACAGCAACAACCCCCACAGCAACCACCAGAAGTTGGCCTCAGTCAAGTGGACTTGATGGCTATAGCCACGATTGTGGCAACCACGCTACAAGGGTTGGTCAACCCTAATGCTAACCAGCCACCGCTACCACCTCCAGCTCAGAGAGGGACGAAACAGCACTATGAGGCTCTCCGAAGAGCAAGAGTTCCAAACTTCGATGGAAGCTCCGATCCTGAGGTCAGAAAAAATTGGATGAAAGAAGTGGAGAATCACCTTCGACTACTTGAGGTTCCACAAGGGATCAGAGTAGATGTGATTACACATTTTCTTGTGGATAAAGCAGCCAAATGGTGGGAAGGAGTCTCACCAGCTATGGTAAGGGCGGGACCTATCACTTGGCAAAGGTTCCGAGAGGCATTTTTGAAGCAGTACTTCCCGACAGCAGTTCGATTGCAGAAGCTGTCAGAATTTGAAAGCTTGGTTCAATAACCAAACATGACAGTGGTAGAGTATTCATCTAAGTTCTACTCATTGGGAACTTACTCCCCAACCATCATGGGAGACGAGGCCTTGAAGATGCATCGCTTCAAGAAGGGATTGAACAGCCGTATTCAATCTGCCCTTGCTGTTATCGAGCCCAATAGTTTTGATGCATTGTTGGGAGTCGCTATCAAGGCATAGAATGACATCAAGAGGCATGAAGGCGAGAACAAACTCAAACGTTCTCAGCCAAGCCAATACCAATCGGGCCAGCAATTCAAGAGGCCTAGGTTTTCAAGTAACCAATTTACCAGTGCCTCATCCAAAGGAACCACTTCTTCTCAACCAAGCAAAGAAGGAGTCAAATGCAAAACTTGCGGATTTACACACACTGGTGAATGGCGTAGGAATTCTGGAGCTTGTTTCCGTTGTGGAAAGATGGACCATCGCATTGCTCAATGTCCTCTTCCAGATCCAAGGAACGGACCAGCAGGAGGAACAACTCCAAACAAGCCTAAGGAGAACAAGCCAAATGCTAGAGTTTATGCTATCACTCAATAGGAGGCCGACAACTCAAATGATGTCGTAGCTGGTACCATTCTAATCAATAATATACCTGCTTATGAGTTATTTGATTGTGGTGATACGCATTCATTCATATCTAAGAGATTTGCCAAGAAGTTAGGAGCTAAGCCTGATAACGTAGAAGAACCATATAGAGTAGCAACTCCTGCAAATCGAATTTTAGAAACTCGCACTCTATATCGGGATATTGGTGTTCTCATAGATAATCAGAGCTTCAAGGCAAATTTAATTCAGCTAAACATGGTGGAATTCGACGTAGTTCTTGGAATCGATTGGTTAGCCAAGAATCACGCTTTAGTAGACTGTCATGGAAAGACGGTAACC
The DNA here is from genome assembly GCF_022965805.1 of Primulina eburnea. Classification (NCBI taxonomy): domain Eukaryota; kingdom Viridiplantae; phylum Streptophyta; class Magnoliopsida; order Lamiales; family Gesneriaceae; genus Primulina; species Primulina eburnea. The sequence goes on from NC_133111.1 coordinate 33,034,359, forward strand.
ATCCAAGCTCCACACCAAGAGAAACTTTTTTTTCATGGCAAGACCAAAGTACGAAAGACTCTTCTTTCTTCTTCTCAAACTTGGAAAGCCATGAAAAGTGGAGAAGAAGTTTACCTAGCTATGTTAAGCGAGGTAAAGAAATAAACTACACTTACGCTAGAAGAGATTCCGGTAGTACAAGAATTCCCGGATGTCTTTCCTGAAGAACTCCCTGGCGAACTTCCAGACCGCGAGGTGGAATTTGAGATTAATTTAGTGCCCAATGCTGCACCAATCTCAAAAGAACCATACCGAATGGCTCCGGCAGAATTGAAAGAACTCAAAGAGCAACTTCAAGAATTGCTGGATAAGAAGCAAATCCGACCAAGTGCCTCTCCGTGGGGAGCTCATGTCCTATTTGTAAAGAAAAATGACGGAGGCATGAGAATGTGTATTGATTACAGAGATCTGAATAAGATCACAATAAAAAACAAGTATCCGCTTCCAAGAATAGTTGACTTGTTTGACCAACTCAAGGGAGCTACGGTCTTTCTCAAGCTCGAATTAAGGTCAGGCTACCACCAACTCAAGGTCAAGACGGACGATATTCCGAAGACAGCTTTCAGAACAAGGTATGGACAATATGAGTTCACAGTGATGCTGTTCGGGTTAACAAACGCTCTGGCAGTATTCATGGATCTCATGAAGAGAGTGTTCAAGCCATTTCTAGACAAGTTTGTTGTGGTATTCATCAACGATATTCTAGTATATTCATCAAGTGAAGAATACCACAAAGAACATCTTCGTCTTACCCTCCAGACGCTGAGAGAAAAGGAACTTTACGCCAAATTCAAGAAATGCGAATTATGTCTAGAGAGCGTCACATTCTTGGGACACATAATATCAGCAGCAGGAGTCTCTGTGGACTCAAAGAAAGTAGAGGCAATCTTAGATTGGCCTAGACCAAAGAATGCGACCGAAATTCAAAGTTTCTTGGGACTAGCAGGCTATTACCGAAAATTTGTTGAAGGATTTTCCTCAATAGCCATAGCTCTCACCAAGCTCACACAGAAGAACTCTAAGTTTCAATGGAGTGAAAAATGTGAGCAAAGCTTCGAGACTTTGAAGAAGAAGCTTACATCCACACCAGTTCTGGTATTACCTATGGAAGGTAAGGACTACACCGTCTACAGTGATGCATCTAAAGAAGGTTTAGGATATGTACTCATGCAAGAGGGAAGGGTGATTGCATACGCATCAAGGCAGTTGAAGCCGTATGAACAAAATTACCCAACGCATGACCTCGAACTAGCTGCAGTGGTATTTGCACTAAAGATTTTGAGACATTATCTTTATGGAGCCAAGTGTGATATTTTCACCGATCACCAAAGTCTCAAATATTTGTTCACTCAAAAGGAACTAAATATGAGGCAAAGACGGTGGATTGAACTCATAAAAGATTACGACTTGACGATAAGCTACCATCCAGGAAAAGCCAACAAGGTAGCAGATGCTTTAAGTCGAAAGAATATGAATAAGGTAATCCTGACATCACTTTCAGCACAACCATGTTTTCGAGAGACAATCAAGATAATTCAAGATAGAGATTCAGCTTTGGTGAAACTAAAAGAGCAAGTTAAAGAAGGGAGATCACCAGATTTTGAGATCGATAACAAAAGAATCTTGTGGATGAAAGGACGATTGTGTGTACCAGACATCGATAACCTTCGACAAGAAGTAATGTCTGAAGCACATAAGTCAAAATTTTCAGTTCATCCTGGCAGTACCAAGATGTATAGAGATTTGAAGAAAAAATTTTGGTGGAGTGGAATGAAGAAAGACATAGCAATATTTGTTTCCAAGTGTCACGTATGCCAGCAAGTCAAGGCAGAGCACCAAAGACCTAGAGGACTTCTGCAACCTCTAGAAATTCCAAAATGGAAATGGGAGCATATTTCGATGGATTTCGTTGTGGGTTTACCAAAGACGAGACAAGGTCATGACAGAATATGGGTAATCGTAGATATACTCACAAAATCTGCGCATTTCTTACCTGTCCGCATGAACTATAATTTGGACAAGCTAGCCATATGGTACATGAAGGAGATCGTACGATTGCATGGAGTTCCAGCCAGCTTACTATCCGACAGAGGTCCTAGATTTACGTCCCGTTTTTGGAAGAGCTTTCAACAAGCTATGGGGACTAAAGTTACGCTTAGTACGGCCTACCGTCCGCAGACTGATGGCCAAACTGAGAGGACAACACAAACTCTAGAAGATATGCTGAGAGCATGTGCCTTGGACTTCAGTGGTAATTGGAGCGAACATCTGCCCTTAATCGAGTTCACATACAATAATAGTTACCACAGCAGCATTGGAATGGCACCATACGAAGCTTTGGATGGACGAAAATGTCGATCACCACTATATTGGGATGAAGTCGGGGAAAAAGCCATCGTGGGACCCGAACTGATCCAAGAAACAGTGGATAAAGTTGCTTTGATCAAAGAAAGATTAAAAGCTGCACAAAATCGACAGAAAAGTTGGGCTGACTTGAAAAAAAGACCCGTGGAATTCGAAGTTGGAGAGAAGGCATATGTGAAAGTGTCACCCATGAAGGGTGTAATCCGATTCAATAAGGCTGGGAAACTGAACCCCAGATACGTCGGACCATTTGAAATTCTTGAGAAAGTGGTAACACTTGCTTAAAGATTAGCACTTCTACCCGACATGTCAAGAATCCACAATGTATTCCACGTTTCGCAGCTGAGGAGATATATTTCAGATCCTAGTCATACTCTTGAAGCTGGACCACTGTTGGTTGAGGGCAATCTAAATGAAGAGCTGAAATATCAAGAAATTCCGATTCGAATTGTGGATAACATAGACCAAGTACTGAGGCGACGAACTATTCCATATGTCAAAGTACAATGGTCCAATCACACCGAAAGAAAAGCTACTTGGGAGTTGGAAGAAAAGATGCGAGAACAATACCTTTATCTATTTGAATATCATGCATAGCCAAGTTTCGAGGACGAAACTTCTCATAAGGAGGGAGGGATATGAGAACCTGAAATTCCAGCAGTAGCAGGAGCTATCAAATTTCAGCAAAAGTTAAAAATTTCAGCAGAAGCTAATATTTCAGAAGCTGGTATTTTTCCAGCAGATTGGAATCCAGCAGCAGACAACAGATAAAATCCAGCAGCACGAAATTCCAGCAGACAGCTACTAATTCAGACCATAACTTGTAACAGAAGCATTTAACACGAAATAAAGATTTTTAATGTCAGATTATGGCCTTAATTGGGAGGCTAACATTCAGAATTTCACCTATAAATATCACCCTCAAACCTCTGATTTGGTTTACCAATATCTTGAGTTATCACTTGAAATTAGAGCTAAGAGAGTGCATTTTCGAAGCTGTAAAATCCAGTAGCAAGGCAAGCAGATTTCCAGACTTCAACCGAAATTCTTTAAGCAAATTACAGTAAGTGGGCTTATGTATAAATATCTCGAAATCCGTTTGATAATTCTGTTTTAAAGATCAGTTTCTGTATGTTTGATTTCTGATATATGATTTTGAAGCACTGAAACTCCCTAGTGAACTAATGGTAGGAATATATATATTCTGAACATTTCTGAATTCTGATTCTGATTCTGATTCTGGCCTAACCCCTTAGAGGAGAGAACATATAGGGACTGATATCAGTTTAGCCATGAAATTCACTAACGTGCTCAGTGCTTACTAATTCTGATTTCTGTTCTGAAACCTGTTATTTCTGAATTCTGATTTCTGTCTGAAAAGATGAGTTTCTGTATATTATTGTATTACTGTTTCTGTTGAAAATGATTTCGAAAGCTGTGAGTTATTCCCGCCCCTGCTTACTGAGTGACAATCATATCATTCACCCACCATACCCATCTTAGATAAGAACGAGGAAGAAAAGTTAGAAGAAGGAGAGCAGATTAAATTTTGGGGCTGGTGATGAAGATTATTGTTCTCGGTTCTGATTTATATTCTAAATTCCGCTGCATCTGTTCAGACATTGTATTTCTGGTTTTACATGTTCGCTCTAAAACATTATTAATTGAGTTGTATCAGACATTGAATATTCAATATTATGAATAAAAGACTGGTTTCTGAATTTTGTAGTTCTGAGGCTTGTTGTTTTCGAATGTGAATTGGAGAGCAACGCCGGTGTCAACCAACCCCCGTCTTGGGGCGTGACAAAATATGTTTATATCAATTGATGTGAAGATGATATTTAATGCATTTGAGTTGTAGTTCGAAATTTGGACTCCATCAGTTGTGCATTCACTTTCTAGTTTAATCAGACCGTCATCATCTTATCAACATTTTTTGGGAAATTCAAACTGTTGAAAACTCGTTGTCATGCTCTTTCATCAGTGGACTTGATATAGAATCTTTTTTTTACTTTCCAAATAGTATAATTGGATCCATTCAAGATAGCTGGTCATAGTGCAGCGTTATCAAGTCCATCTAATTTAACCTTTTAAACAAAACAACATGAATCTCAATTAGTAACGTATAGAGTTGGCTCTGATACTAAGTGAAAAAATTTTGTTTAATATAATAGTAAGGAAAAATTTTGTTTAATATAATAGTATGGACTGTGTGTAACAGGTATAAGTATTATCTCTTATATTGTAACACCTCGTGACAACATGCAGCAAAATAATATAAAACACAAATAAATAACTTAATTAAAAATAGCATAGAGATATTTATGCACAAGTGTTCACTTGTGCGATGTCTCATAGCAAAATAATCACTAGAAAAACTTTTCATTTTACAAAACCAATACCACAAACTTGTGTGTTGCCTCATAACAAAAGATTCACTGTAAAATCTTTTCAATTTACAATTTAAACCAATACTAGTGAAGAAACAAAAAATTATCTTCTTTAGCAAGTCAAGGAAGTAAATTACATCATAAAATATCAATTAAAAATATAACCAAAACACAAGAATGAAAATCTGTGCGACCAAAATTCGGAGCGACAAAATAATTCTTCAATCAACACTTTATATGGATGTAGCTTTCAAATGTCTCTAACACGTCATGACAACACATTGAAACAGTGATGCTTCGTCTTTGCGAGTTCTTCAAAAAAATATCTTTTTTTTTTCTCGTATCTCGTTCGTGTTGCTTTTTCTCTGGTGCAACAATTATTCTTCAATATATATAGACTTGTATTGATCTTGATAGGATCCTTGAATAGATTCCCACAAAATATGGAAACTAGTCTTTCATTATAAAACAAATTTTTTTAAATATTAAAGATCAAATCTAAAGTTTAAGAAACTTAATATTCTAGAAAGACAAAACTTTTATGAAAAATCTAAAAAAAAAAAAAAAGGTAAAGAATTTAGGAGATAAATTGTTTCTTATAAAGCAAGACACATTTCCTATCATTGGAAAAAAATGGAAATTAGAGGATTTATTAGATAAAATAAAAAGCTACAGATGAAACTAAGTCAAGACCTCCGATTGAAATTACTCCAAAGTATCCAAAGTAAGCCTAATATATCAAGTTTCCCTATAGTGACGAAAGTAGAAATTTGAAGACCAGAAGAATAATGAGACAAAAAATGAATATGAATGTATCATCTTTTTTTTAATTCCTAAAGTTTAATTTATTTGGAAAATTCTTAGCAACTTACGGTTTCAAAAAGAAACGAAAAAATAAAAGACGAAAAGAAGGAAAAATAATTATTAAAATGAACGTAAAGTATCTCATATTAAAATGAAAGCAATGTTTTCAAAATCTAAAAATTATTTCACACACCAAAAAAAAAAATGAAGATAGCCACGAATGATCAAAATGAAGCATGGAGCAATTGCAGTTCAACGCTCACCAGTATTTTACACATTCTATAAGAAAAATATTCGATTGCGTTATGTAAATTAACATATATTCGTGTTCTGAAAATTTAATTAATAAAATTTTGGTTTTACTGCAATAAGATGTACTTGTTTCCCTTTTAATCTCATGTACATGACTTTTTAATCATATATATTTTTAAAATTTTAAAATTTACTATAAATCTTACATCTCATAAATAACTGAATCACCATTAACAATAATCAAATCACATTTTCATTAAGAAGCTTTCCCAGCCTGGATAAAAATAAATATGTTCAAAAAATCTTAAATGTATTAAAAAACATAAACATATATATGATATAAAAAATTGTACATGAGGTTTAGTCTGGTGAACCAATATAATTCTAGCTGAATTGCTTTAAACCGAGCTGGATCACAGTGTTGATAGGGGCCGAGCAGAGTGGTGATATGAATATGCATAGACGAACAAAAGCTAAAGGGAGTAGTGCTTGTGATAGCAATGAGTGAATGTGTAAAACCATGAGAAGGAGGGCCACATTAATAGGAATCTCAAAATATTTAAAATAACCATAAGGAAAGAAAGGTGGAATAGGAGCTGGGATTGAGCTAGTTGTCTCAGACAGACGTGGTAGTGTTAACACATATATTGGATTATACGAGTCACGGAGAACCTATGATCCATATCCGCCTTATTGGTACAGAAGATGTGAAAACCCTTGGGTGGGCTATGTGCTCGGTCACTAATCCCAAGCATGTGTAGGTCAAAGCCAACAGATATGCCCAATCTCTCCCTAATGATATAACCCTACTCAGCGTCTTAATAACAGTCGGCTACCTCATACAATGTACCCCAACTTTCATTTTACCAAGAAAGATGGACCGAAATAGAAAGTTACAACCGAGCAGGAAATTTTTATCGGGATTTAATAGTTAGTTAAGCAGAGTAATGGCTCGGGAAAAAAAGCGAAAATGAGGGGAGTACCTGAAGGATCGTGTGCTGGGCGGGCACCTTGAGATGCTTCAAACACAATATTTTCCAATGAGCTGTTATAGCTCGTTTTCTAAGAATGTTAACATGGTTTTAAACCAAACGGAAGAAACTCGAAGTAATCCTTCGTAAAGAAAACTGCCATTTTTGAAAGCATTTTAACTTATGTAAACTGAATAACTGAAAAGCAAATGATTAGTTCTGGGATATATAAGTTCAATTATGGTAAGAACTAAATTGATAACACCTCGAACTGATCAAATCAGTTTGGAAAACGATAGTTAAACAGTTAATACACAAGATATGTTTATGGATGTTCGGAGACTTCAAATGCTCCTATGTCACCCATTCTACCACCTCGGTAGGATCCACTAGGAGACTTTGATTTATACAATATCTTGTACAAACCAACCCAGCTTAAGACTTACGCTAGTGCCTAATCTGAACTACTAGCCTAGACGGAAGGCAGCACCTTTCAGCCAACACTTCTTTAACGTTTGTGTGTCAAAAACTACATACACAAGTTTATTGTTTTTGTGCAAGACTGTATTTTTGTGGCGGCGGTGCGTGTGTGTGTGTGTGTGTGGGGGGGGGGGGGGGGGGGGGGGAAGTGAACAAGGAATACACCAGAAAGTTGTTCCCACACATTGATGGAAATATACTTCTGATCTAAGCTGATAACACGTTGAAGTGTCCCTCTTGGATGATTGCTTCTTGTAAGCTAATATGCAATATGCGTGTCTTTTTTCTCTGTAACTTCACACACTTGTATATATTATTGGTCTTCACTGATCTTCTATTTATAAGTGAAAAACTGATCGTACAGTGAGACTCAATAATTGTATCTGTTGCAACTTGAATGTGTTCCTTGAGATTCATGTCTCGACTTTTCTGACAGCCATTCTGGAACATTTGTCTTTAAGCTTTGCTGCAACGTCCATTTACTATATTATTGATAGTACATATGCTTTACCTAGTACCCACAGCTAGATTCCATTGAATAAACTTGTCGTGTTCTGCAAACTGATTGATTCCTAATTGATGCTCTGAACAGTTTAGTAGAACTGGTCTTGAACTAGTTCGGTGAAATTAGTTGGATCGTCAGCTGAAATTGTTTCACCGATTCAGTTGAAATGGTCAGTTGGACTTTCCATCAGTTGAGCTCTTCATCAGCTGGCCGGGCGTTTGAAGGTCTTCTACTGAATCAGCTATCAACTGATCAATCAGTGGAACTGTTCTTTGATACATCAGTTGGACTGATTCAGTTTGGCCAATCAGTTGGCACTTTGACTTGACGTCCTCGAAAGCTTCAGTTTGGCTCGTTTAACTGATCAATTCGAAACTTGATCAGTCCCAGCTTCTTACGCACTTAGTTGAATAATTAGAAACAAAATACAATTTTGTTAATCATCAAAATCTAGATTGCGAACATCAAATGTTCCAACAGTACCACATATTTATAGGAAATTAAGTTCGGAAGATCAAAACTGCATGATCAAAACTGATCTGACTGTAAAGATTTGGGCGAGAAGCCGAAAAGACATCTCGAGAAAATAAATGGGCGTGAGATTTCAACCATCCGTACAAAGATCAATGTTCCAAACAAGAAGCACATGTATAGAAATCCTAATAATTAATTTTAACGGCTCATATACTATCCAAACAAACACAAATTCGGAAGAAACACAAGTCTAGGATCAATAGATTGTACTTGGGTCGGCCATGTATAGGTTTTAATACTTGATCCAAACTTCATACTTCTTTTAGAGCAAATGGAGAGGTACTATTGGTACCTCATATAGTCGACCCGACTCGAGTTCGACTTGAATCACTTATTACCCAACTCATTTTAAAAAATAAATGGCCCATCATAAATACATTTAAGTTCAGAAATTGAGATCGAGATCTACGCAGAGTTCGGCCTATTATTCATTTGGGAAAAGAGTCACACTCGGGATGCAATCACCTAAGCAGCCAAGCTCGTAGCATGATAATCCAAGCCGAGCTCAAATAAGATGGCCACGTAATATAGTCCTATTGATGCAAAATACTTTATTATCAAGTCTCCTACAAAGGAAAAACCTCATATGATATCATTTTATATGGAATATTCAAAATTAATAATGAAACGTCCACTACTCTTTTTCTTTAAAATATACTAAAGAAGTTTTTTTCTTTCTTTTCTTAAATACTATCGCCTGAATATACTTACATATATATATATATATATATATATATATATATATATATAATTACTTTGCACCATTAAAATAAACTCACCGACTAGTTATTTGAAAATCCAAAATGCAGTGCAAAACCTAAAATCGTAGTATTTCAACCAAACCTAAAACTAATATTTTTTAAAATAAAGTATAATCATCTTAAATCCTCTCCAAACCACTCAAAAGCATCAAAAGTCATAAAAGTCGTCAAATGCTTTAAAATCATACTAATGCGGAAAAACTATCAAAGGTCATCGGGTTATGTGCATCATCAACCGTGCCAGTTCAACCATCAAGTCCTCCATCATCATCAAAATTATTCTCATCTACATCATTCACACATAATGAGTCTATTGACTCAGCAAACCTTAACCATGATAGCGAGTAATACATATACATTCACATGCGACAGTGAAAATACTTTTAATAAAAACAACTTTTCATGAATATACATACTTTAAATCCTTTTCCTTTCATCATATCTTTTTTCTTTTCATCATAAACATATACATATAAATTCCCTTTAAAGTGAATTCCGTTCATTAATTGTGACAATCCTTTCATCATTCTGTCGATTGATCAATCTCATCTATAACCATGGTACTAGGTGGCGAGGACCACTTTTCCGTTATGTACCTTGGCCTATAGTAGACGGGGACATCAACGACACTCTTACCTGACAACTAAGCATTGGCCTTACATATCATTATATCCTTTCGATGGAGATTCAGTCGTTGGGTTCCCACGGGGATTTGTCTCATAAACGGGTTCCTCTGGGCTTCATCCCTCACGAATCCCCATTTTCTTACCGTCACAATCAAATCACTTCCTTCCAAACATTCTTCCTTATTTCCATCACTTTATAAAAATACATGTAATAATGTAATTTTCTTTTAAACCAAGCATACAATATATCTTTTAGCATTTATCGTTTTTCATCTTAAAATTTTATAAACTTTCAAAATAAACAATTTAACATTCATTATAGCATTCAGAGTATTGTCAGGACGTCTAAAATTTTCAGGTGTAAAATGATGTTTTGCCCCCGAAACCCTAACTTTCCCAATTTACCCTTAGACCTTAAAATTCCGTCCCAAGAGTTTTGGCACATATGGATCAATTAATTATCGGTTATCGATCATATTTTATTATTTATAATACATATATAATAAATAATAAGTGTGCGTGTTATTATAATAACAAGAGTTTCATGAATCCGACCAACATACAAACAAACATGGCATGATATTTTAAAATCAATGATGAGACTAATTTTCAAAATTAAAATCCCTCATTTTGGGTAAAATTCCAAATATATGTCAAGCCCATAAAAGAAAAATTAACGGAGCTTAAATTTTTCTTGCATTCCATCAATGATGGTTGCATGATGAACGCTACTCGCGGTGAGTATCTGGTTAATATTATTGGGGAGGCCGGGACACAAGAAAATTGAGACTTTCGCTGACATGCTTGATATAAATTACATGCAACTCTCATGAATGTGACCAATATTTACACTAAGGTTCCAAATTTTTCGGTTGGGCTCGACAAGTGAAGAGAAATGACACAATATTATTGGCATTTCATAAAATTTGAGAAAAAATAGGTGAGGGTTGCAAGAGGTTGCAATTGGACTCTACCATTTGAAAAATTTGATTGGCTGATATTATTCAGGATTATAATTTAGTAATTTGTCCTTGCATATTCATTAATGAAACTAGATTTCTTGTTTTCATCAAAGGGTGGTGAAAATGTCAAAACAGTGGGAAACAATTCATAAAAGAAAAAGCCCTATTTTATGTCTTATAAAATATTTAAAATAGTCAGCAATTATTATCTATTTAATATTCAGTATATTTATGATTTCATCACATAATCCATTTATCTTATTCTCGATTAAAACAAGCTAACCGAACTCTAATTTTCAAGATTAGCTAAAAAAATTGTTCTGAATTTGGAGAAAAATGGCATACACATTGATGTCAGTCTTGCTGAACGTGCAAAGCATGCATGATGATGGGACCATAGTATGCGAGCTAAAGTATAATATGCTAGCTTCTATGTCAAATAAATTGTAGCCGTTTGAGGAAATAATGAATGCTGTTGACTTTTGAATACACACGCAAGAGTTGTATGACTCTGAAACTCGTACAGTGATGCACACTATTTTCAAGAAGCTCATAACTATACGCATGCAATATAAGGCCTCGTCCCATGATCATGGTGTACATATGATTGAGCTTATTAAGACGTTAGTGGGCTTGGAATCAATGATTCCCAATGAGTTTCATGATGACATCGTCTTGTTATCACTAATTCCTCCTTTGATGGTCTCTTTGTTTGGAACAAAAATTACGATTCAAAATAAGGGAAAGCATTGTTTTGCATCTTTAAAAAAAAAACAGGGCCAATAAGAATTTTGGAACATTTCATGTTCGCAATTTTAATTTGGATATTAACAAAACTTGTTTTGTTTGTTTCTAATAATCTACCTTAGTGCGCAGATAGCTGAAACTGAAATAATCAGTTACGAGCCAAAACTGATGCTGTCAAAGACGCCAACTGAAAGCATCAACTGATCAACCAAACTGAACCAGTTCAACTGATGCGTCGTAAATGAGTTCAACCGAATGTTCAGTTGATAGGTGGTTCAGCAGGAGAACCTCAAAATCCCGGCCAGCTGAAGGAGTGTTCAGCAGATGAAGAGCTCAACTGAAGATCAGTTCAACTGAACAAGAGTGAAATCAGTTCAACTGACGAGTCAACTAATTTCAGCAGCACAACTGAATACCAGTTCAGAACATCAGTTTGGAGCAATCAGTTGCAGATCAAGACAAGTTGAACTCAGTGGAATCCAGCAGTGCGCAAAGGTACAAAATCATTTGTGTATGTAGTCTTTATCACATAGACATTAAAGAAGTGTTGACTGGAAGGTGCTGTCTTCACTCTAGTCTAGGAGTTCAGTTAAGGCAATGGGTAAGTCCTAAGCTGGGTGGGTTTATACAAGTATTTGTATCAATGAAAGTCTTCTAGTAAATCCTACACGAGTTGATAGAAGGGGTGACTTAGGAGCAGTTGAAGTCTCCGAATATCCAAAAATATATTTTGTGTAATTAACTATTTAACTATTGTTTTCAAACTGATTTAACTAGTTAGAGCATCCGTTGGTTCAGTTCTCACCATAACTGAACTAATGAATCCAAAAACTAATATAGTCTCTTGGTTATTCAGTTACACAAGATATAAAAAATATATCAGTGTTTCTTAACGAAGGATTATTTCGGTTGGTTATATACCAAACTCGATCTAATTCATCGATGTATACATTCTTAGAACACGAGCTATTGCAGCTCTTGGAGAATATTTTGTTTGAAGCACCTCAAGGTGCTCTGCAAAATATCATTCAAAGAAGCATGATCCGATGACTACTTAAAAGCCCGATAAGTCAGAACATATTCGTTTTAATGCAAGAAGTCTGGACGTAAATGTCCAAACGATTTCAACAACAAACAAAAGAAAATAAAGTATTCTAAATAAAATACACTTGTGGCATGCTAATCTAGAACATATTTCCCAAAGAATAAAGCACAATTTATTGGGAGAGGGCATGTTTAAAATAAACTCTCTTGAAACATGTAAGTCATGTCGAAACGAAAGATGACAAAAGCCCATTTCCTAGGGAAAGTGGAGCATACACATGATCTATTGGATTTGATCCAAACAGATGAGTGTGACTTCCTAAGTGTTATCACAAGATATGAACAATCTTACTTTATTACCTTTTTTAATTGACTTCTCGAGGAATAAGCATGTGTATTTAATGAAATACAAATATGAAGCATTTGAAAAGTTCAAAAAAGTTAGAGCTGAAGTAGATAAACAATTAGGAAAAATCTAATTGAGGTGGAGAATAATTAAGTACTAAATTTCAAGACTACCTTAAGGATAATGAGATTCTCTCAAAGTGAACTCCACCTGCCACACCCCAACTCATGGTGTGTCGGAACATTGTAATCAGACATTGATCGACATGGTTCGATCTATGATATGATTTACTGAAATGTTGTCAGTTTTTTGGGATTTGTGCTTGAGACTGTGGGAATGTTGTTGAACCAAGTCCATACAAAGGCAGTTGATAAAACTCCAGCATAAGTGAAGCAGGCAGTGAGAGACAAACTAGATATTATAGCCAATTATTCTTTTACTCGGCCCAATATTTTATTTTCACTTAGTGTTGCAAGCCGATATCAGTCGAATCTCGGTCCATTGCATTGAAAATCCGTGAAGGATATTCTTAAGTGCTTAAGAAGTATTAAGAATTTGTTCATGGTTTATGGAAGTGGAGAATTAAAATTGTAAGGTTATACTGATTCTAGTTCTCCAATTAGATGTGGATGATTTGAAATCCACCTATGTATTTATATTCAAGCTCGACGGTAGTGGTTATGAGATTTCCAATAAAGACACCACAATATATTTATCCACTGAGACCGAATACATAGCTAAACTAGATGCAGTAAAGGAGGTTGTCTGGATGAAGAATTTTGTTCAAGAGTTTGATGTCATTTCTCAAGGAGTTGATTCAGCCCCGCTCTACAAAGACAACACCGGTGTTTTTTCACGAGGAAAGAAACCGAGGTCTCATTAGCCATCCAAACTTATACCGAGTAAGTTCCATATAATCTTCGAGATTGCAGGAAGAAGTGACATACCAGTAGAGAAAGTCATCTCTGCAGATAATGTTCCTGATCCACTGACAAGCCCCTGCCAGTATCATTGTTTGAGAAATATCGTGAAGTAATAAGTTTGAGATATATGGCTAGTTGGCTATAGGGAAAGTGAGAAATTGTTAGAGTAGGTGTCCAACGAGCTAACTTGAGGCTTGTATTTTATTGACTCTTATGTAAAAGAATATTTATTTTAATAATACTTTAAGATTTTATCCAATTATAGCATTTATTTTATCTGTATATTTATGAAAACTATATTGATAAATTTCTTGAAATACAATGGGTACCATGTGGACCTCTTTTCAAAGTAAGATCATGAAACTCATTAGGAACACATTGTATATTCTAAATTGGTTTCTAGTCGATTCAGCCCTCCTAAAAAAGAATAAAGGTCGCTCAAGCTTGAGACTAGAATTTGTGATGTAAATGTCATTTTCAATGGTAAGGTTATGGATATGTCCATTCATACAGATGAGTGATCGTTTGATTATGCACTAAGTAACCCTCTCTTGAACTTTCCAAGTGGTTGTCACTTGTCTAGTGAAAATGTCTGCGGTTATGGTTGTACATCATTGGTTCTTTGACCCGAGACCATGTGGAGACTTTATGTACTAGCATGCACTTGGATTCGTTTATCGACTCCATTGACGGTCATAAAGTGACAAGGTTGGTGTAGTTTTGAAATACGCAGGAGTCAATGCATTGTAGTCACCTGATGAGTTAATATCACAAATAATCTCAGGAAAGAGTAAGACATGTGCATTTTGAAAATGAGTTTCCTCAGTTGCACATACAATGTCACTATTATTACTCAAAGATACATCACATCGTTATAGAATTCATTTTCAACTCTCGATATACTAATGGTTGTGATTCGATCGGGATATATGAGTTGAAGGGACCATACTGTATGCTAACCATAACTTAAGTTTCTTACAGAAACTTTCAGTGATGCTTAATTAAGATATCATGGGCCGATGCTACTAGATGGTCTTACCATGATCCGATGGGTACATTCAGACTTGAGTTATGGTATTATTTATCAATATGTTAATGAAAAGAATGTAGATAATTAAATTAAGCTAGAATACAAACAAATGTTGTTCTTAATTACATGAAATTGTAAACTCACGGCTAGCTACATCTCTGGACTATTAAGGGTCACACTAGTATTGAATTTTGTGTATCTGTTGAGATAGTCAAATTCAATAAGCTGAAATTGGATACCGTAGTTTGATGGAGAAAAAACTTATTGCTTATACAAGAGTTCATAGGTTCATTCCATGTAATAGAAGTTGTGGAATTAAGCTTAACTGTTAGTTAAGTGAGGAGGGTGTAAATGTCTGTTTTAGTGAAATAATTTACAAACTGAAAGCTGCCAAAAATAGATCAATAGAAAAAAAATTCCTTTGAAATTTTCATTTTTAATTATGTGAACGAGATTGATATATCAACGTTGTCTAATTATCGATCGAAATTATAATGAGTTCACAATTATTTATTTAGTAAATTTAAAATATACTAATTAAATTGTAAATTAACAGTAGTGACTACTAAATGTAAAATTTTCATGTAACACTCTAGAGGAGTTTACAAAAGATTAATTAATTGAGTAATTAAATAAAATCTATTTAATTTAATGCATAAATAAATATATATGTGTGTATATGAGTGTACATGTGTGTGTATATATTATATTATCAAAAGTTGATAATAATTTATTTATGCATGATATTTTCAAGAGTGAAAAATACAAACATGAGAGTTTTTCATTAATGAAAAATTGTATCCTAATAAAAGAAGATTCATGATTGGATTAGGAAGAGGCTTTTATATATGTATAATCAACTGTTGAATTGCATATATAACAATTTTTACACAAATATTTTGTCAACCAAAATTTCTCTCCCTCTCTCCTCTCATCGAGGTTAAAACCCCTTCCTCCACAACACCGCTATCAGATTTTCGAAATTTAAGCTATAAAATTTCGACGCAAATTTCGTTTAGATTTCTAGTGCGATCTATATGAGGAATTCAGTTTTTGATTGTGGACCTGATTCAAGAGATTGAAGAATGTGGTTGATTTGAGTAGATTGTTCGTATTGATTTACAAGAAGAACCAACTTCACTAATCCTAAATTGGATTACTGTCCAGCGTTCTTAAACGATTCAAATTATACGATGTACAAGGGAGTTTTTATTGTAAAAATACAATATTTATAAACTTCCATTGTTACTTGAATTTGAGAAAACGGTACACCAACAACAGATGTATATTGGCACTTTTGTCATGCTCGGGACCCAGTCTCTCGCATTCGCGGCTCCACAATAATGCGCGGCTCCACAATAAGTATTTCTAATAGCGGTTTATTTTTTTCCTCGTTTTATGAAAATGATTAACTCAAGTTTGTGTAAGAGTCGATTGTAAGTCTTTATAAACTATATTAAATTCTCAATTTTTGTTTGTGTAGGATGGGGTATCACAACTTCACCATGTGTTGTGTGATGCCCCTTTTACGTATGAGTTAAAGGAAAATATTTTAAGCCGTTTATAACAGAGTATAATATATTCATATAATAACTTAGGTTAATAGTTTTATTAAAACAGAAACTGGTAAAAACTAGTTTTTATATAAGCTCATTGCGAAATTGGGAGAAATTACTTTTTTTTTGGTCTAGTAACTAGCACAATTTAAAATTTTTTGTCTTGTTATCGTTCAATTCACGATTTTAATTTACTTGTACTTATTTTAAATTTTGATTATTTTTCACATGAGTGCTAACATGACATTAAGTATGCCAGAAACTTTCATTGACACGTGTTGGGTTGCAATAATTGCACCTATTGAAAAATCAAATGAAATGTGATGCTTGAGATGTAATTGTTTTAAAGATTTGACCTGCATCGCTACAGAAAGTATAACTTTTGGTAAAATGAAAATCTCTCAGTCTTACGATCGGTATCGAAGTCAAAATCTCGGATTCGATTATCATTGATTGTAAAGAGTACAAATATTGGGAGATACGTTATTGGAGTGCAATAATTGTCCATGCTGAGAGAGCTATCGAAACGTGATATTTGAGCTGTTGTATGATTTACAATATTTGTGTTTGATGTTACCACCAGCTATAACTTTTGGTAAACTGACAAGTATTCGATCATATAATATGTCATCATTTTTCGACGTTACGTTCGCAATATGATAAAAATGACTAAAAATTAAAAAAAAAAATTACAATCTAATGGGTTAAGACCGAAATGTATCTGAAAACTTGATAAGAAAAATGATAAACATATAATTTACAAGAGCAAAAATGTAATTTAATTTATGTATTGCGTTTTCATAAAAAATATATGAAATGGTAATGAGACATAATAAACTCTTATTGTAATTTGAACCAACCATTTTATAAAACCACTTTAGCATCCACTATGAAGTCATGCTTATGCGAGTATAGGCTCGAGCGTGATATGTTGTATCATGTATGCATAAATAATGAACAACATATAAATTTATATGTGAAAGTTTAATATTTTATTATTTTACAACCGAAATTAAGGTAAAGAAAAAATATTACTAAAGTTAATCTTTATAAATTTTAAAATAGTATTGGAAGTTTTTTATTTTTTAAAAAAGAAATTAAACTGGTTACTTTAGATAAAGAAAAAAAATAACCCTAATATCTCTTGCTTTTACTAATATAGTATTTATAATTGTAGCTATAATAAAGATAATCTGCCCCAAATTGCTTCGTAAATTTAGGGACATAAAATACACATTTTAGTTTTCCTTTTCATGAATATGGTTTTTCGTTAGAATATTATAGTGCTTGAATCAATCAATTAATGAATTTGTGTTATCACCTTACTAATGGCCACAGCTTTTGTCAAAGGCCGTTCAATCATCGATAATGTGATAGTAGCTTTTGAGATTATCCATCACATGAAACGAAAACACCGAGGCAAACATGGGGATGTGGAATTGAAAATTGACATTAGTAAAGCATACGATCGCATTGATTGGGGTTCCCCGATAATATCTCATCTCTTTTTTGCTAATGACTCGTTTATATTTTTCAGAGCAACAAAGGAAGAATGCACAGAATTCAAGAAGATAATAACCACCTATGATAGGGCTAGTGGGCAAGCTATACACTTTGGAAAATCTGGAATATTATTTAGCAAAAATATTGAAGCCCAAAAACAAGATGAGCTCTCCTTGATTCTTGGAGTGGCACAGCCGCTGGACACGGGACGATATCTTGGTCTCCCATCATTGATCGGTAGTAAGAAGAAGGTGGTTTTTAGTTACTTGCGAGATCGGCTTTGGAATCGTATACAAAATTAGCGGGGAAACGGCCTATCGAATGCAGGTAAAGAAATATTGTTGAAATCGGTGGCCCGTGCTTAACCGGCTTATTGCATGAATGTCTTCTTATTACCTACATCCCTCCTCGATGAACTTCAGAAAATGATGAACTCCTTTTGGTGGGGAACAACATCCCAAAATTCGAGAGGTATACACTGGACGAATTGGAACAGAATCTGCACTCGAAAAGAAAACGGGGACTTGGTTTCCGCAATCTCGAAGCCTATAATCTAGCCATGCTTGCTAAACAAGGGTGGAAGCTCATTTCAATCCCAAATAATTTATCATCAAGATTACTCAAAGCAAAATATTTGAATATAAATCTGTCAATGACTCTCCTATCTCAATGCTTGAATATAAATCTATAGACAAAGCATGATTATATCAAGAGATTTGAATATAAATCTATAAACAAATCCAAATCATATCAAAGATATAAACAATAACAAATTTAGTATGTGATTTTGTTGGGAAACTCCAATCAAATCTGATTCGAGTCGTATCTTCCCCACAATCACATGAATTATACCTTTCGTCGTACAATCTCTGTCGATGTCGAAGTCTCCTATCAAAGTTGCCAATACAAATCTGAAATGGCAATGTAGAGATGCACCATATCAAATACAATTAAAAGTAGGTCTTGTACAATTCAATAATCCATCTTGGTGCAATTTCAACGGCATAACGGCGTAGTTCTCGATACCGGTCAATCCCACTCTCAACATATATCAATACATCATAATCTCTGATTCATAATCAATATAATCTATCCATCAACATCACAAAATCTGCATTATCTTAACTCATACAAGATGGAATCTAATAACAATAGCATAACATATCATTTTCTCGATCCGGTTACGAATACGCTATGCTTAATATGTTAAGAACACAATATACTCATCATATCATAATTCTTTCAACATATGAAATCTAAATCATGCTGAAACTTAACCAAACTTACATCCTTAGATAGCTCTTGATACAAGGAACACAAATCTATGCTTATATTGAAGTTTGGATGAATATATCTTGCACAAATTCAAGTCTAGAATGAAAGAAGCCTTCCCCTTCTTTTAGAATCCCTCTCGATTCTCTCTTCAGGAAATGGAGAAGGGTAATTCAGATCAATTCTATATATATACCATGCCATGTGTCAGCTTGAGAAACAAAGGTGGACTTCTCGCATGCAACACCACGGGTGCGGTGGGTGTCGACCGCGGGTGCGCTGTGCTCTCGGCACTACTTTTATTTTCTGAAATTCGACGACCGCGGGTGCGGTCTTGGTTGCACCGCGGGTGCGGTCTTGCTTCGAATAAAATTTCCTACCCTATTGGACATCGACCGCGGGTGCGTTGGCTCTTGGACCGCGGGTGCGGTGTGGCTTCGGCCTCACCTTCAAAATTCAGAATTATGTTACCGCGGGTGCGCTCCTTCTCTAGGTGCGGGTGCGGTCTGTCTTGTACTCAAAACTCTCATTTCTTATTCCTTTTCTCCCCTCATTCCATGTCATGCATTCTCATATCTTTGAGTATCATATTAATGAAGACTAATGAATCTCGAGCCTTACATTTCTCCCCCTCTAAGAAATGATTTCATCCTCGAAATTCCAGTCACTCTATCATATCATACATGAAAAGTAATATAATCAAAATTGAAGAATCACTTATATCATGTAAATAACTCGGGATGTTTCTGTCTCATAACCGCTTCTGTCTCCCAAGTCGCTTCTTCGATGCCATGACGACTCCACTGAACTTTCACGAGCGGAATAGTATTTGTTCTGAGCTTTTTTTCTTTCCGATCAAGAATCTGTATCGGTTGCTCAACATAGCTCAAGGTCTGATCAAGCTCCGCTTCGTCAGGGTGAATGACATGGGAAATATCTGGCATATATTTACGTAACATAGATACATGAAAAACTTCATGTATCCCGGATAACGAAGGAGGAAGAGCAAGTCGATATGCCCGATCGCCAATCTTTTCAAGAATCTCGTATGGACCGATGTATTTAGGAGATAACTTTCCGCGTTTGCCAATTCTGACAACGCCTCTTGAAAAGAGAAATCTTTAGAAATACTCTATCTCCTTGCTCGAATACCAACGGCCTACGTCTGATATTGGCGTATTTGGCTTGTCTATCCTGTGCCGTCTTTATTTTCTTCTGAATTGTCTTTACTTTCTCAGTCATCTCACGGATCATATCAGGCCCAAGTTCTGGTGCCTCAGATACATCATCCCAGTACAACGGAGATCTGCACTTCTTGCCATACAAAGCTTCAAACGGTGCCATCTCAATACTCGTCTGATAGCTATTATTGTAAGAGAATTCGCAAAGAGGCAGGGAATCTTGCCAACTAGTGCCAAAATCTAGCACTACGGCTCTCAACATGTCCTCTAAAGTGTGGATAGTCCGCTCTGACTGTCCGTCTGTCTGAGGATGATAAACAGTACTCAAGTGTAAAGTCGTACCTAGAGCCTGCTGCAAACTGTGCCAAAAGTGCGAAGTAAATCGTGGATCACGATCTGATACAATAGACTTCTGCACACCATGTAATCTGACTACCTCTCTGACATACAAATCTGCCATCTGATCGTGTCGGTTTGTCATTCTGTATGGAATAAAACACGCTGATTTGGTTAATCTGTCAATAATGACCCAAATCGCGTCACAGCCTCGGGAAGAACGAGGTAACTTCGTCACGAAATCTATGGAAATGTGATCCCATTTCCATTCTGGAATAGACAAACTCTGAAGTAAACCTCCGGGTTTCTTTCTCTCAGCCTTCACCTGTTGGCAATTTAAGCACTTAGACACAAATTCTGCAATATCTGTCTTCATCTGTTTCCACCAGAATTGTGTCTTCAGTTTGTTGTACATTTTACGGCCTCCAGGATGAATGCTGAACCGACTACAGTGCGCTTCTGATAAAATCTGTTGTTTCAATTCTGAAACATCTGGCCTTACAAGACGGTTATTCACATACAGAACAAAATCATGTACCTGATATTCAGACTGATGTCCTGATCTGACCATCTGAATTGACCTCTGTACATTCTGATCTGTTCTTTGGGCTTTTTTGATTCTCCTAATCAAATCTGGCTCAACTTGAATCGAAAGAAAGTAGCAATGGTCTACTACCTGTATCAAATGCTAATCCAGACAAACAGCAATCTTCAATCATATTAGTCACTCCTATCGTCGATAAGGATAAAGCACAAACCTTTCGACTCAAGGCGTCTGCTGCTGCATTTGACTTCCCTGGATAGTATTTAATTCCACAATCAAAGTCTTTCAACAAATCGAGCCATCTGCGCTGCCTCATGTTCAATTCTGACTGAGAAAATAAGTACTTCAGGCTTTATGATCAGAGTAAATCTCAAATTTCTCGCCATAAAGATAATGACGCCAGATTTTCAATGCAAATACGATTGCCGCCAATTCAAGATCATGAATTGGTTATCGAGTCTCGTGTGGTTTCAGCTGTCTAGAGGCATAAGGAATCACATGACCTCGCTGCATAAGAACACACCCCAGCCCTCTGTGAGATGCATCACAATATACAACGAAATCACCCGTACCTGAAGGAATCATCAAGACAGGTGCACTGGTCAGCTTCTTCTTCAATTCTAGAAAGCTAGACTCACAATCCTCAGACCACACAAACAGCGCATTCTTCTGTGTCAACTGGGTAATCGGTTTCGCAATACTGGAGAAATCTTTGATGAATCTTCTATAGTACCCTGCTAGACCCATAAAACTGCATATCTCTGGCACAGAAGTCGGTCTCGGCCAACTGATAACAGCTTCAACTTTACTCGGATCCACAGAAATACCGTCTCCAGATATGATATGATCCAAGAAGACAACCCGTCTCAGCCAAAACTCACATTTTGACAGCTTAGCATATAATCTTTCATTTCTCAGTGTTTGCAACACAATTCTCAAATGATTGGCATGCTCATTCAGATTTTTAGAGTACACTAAAATATCATCAATAAAAACAATCACAAACTCATCCAAGTACCTCTGAAAGATGCGGTTCATCAAACTCATAAACATCGCGGGAGCATTCGTTAAACCAAAAGGCATGACAACAAACTCATAATGTCCATACCTGGTTCGGAATGCTGTCTTCGGTATATCCACATCTCGAACTCTGAGTTGGTGATATCCCGATCGCAAATCAATCTTGGAATAGATGGAAGATCCCTGCAACTGATCAAATAAGTCGTCGATACGAGGCAAAGGATACTTGTTCTTTATCGTTGCCTTATTCAGTTGCCTGTAGTCTATACACAATCTCATAGAACCGTCCTCCTTTCGCACAAATAGCACTGGTGCGCCCCAAAGAGATACACTAGGTCTGATATATCCCTTGGCTAGAAGATCTTCTAGTTGTGCTTTCAATTCTTTCAGCTCTATCAGCGCCATCCTATACGGAGCTCTAGAAATAGGCACGGTACCTGGAATCAGATCAATGCTAAAATCTACCTCTCGAGCTGGAGGTAACCCTGGAATCTCGTCTAGGAATACATCTGCAAACTCCCGTACTACTAGCAAATATGCCAATGTCGGGCTCGATTTCTGTAGATCTATAGAATAAACAAGGAATCCTTCTGCTCCTTTCTGCAACAATCTACTCATAATCAGAGCAGATACTAAGGGAATCCGAGATCTGGAACCCTTACCGTAGAATTTCCACTCTTCTGTCATTTCGGGTCTGAATCTCACAATCTTGTGAAAACAGTCTACGGTGGCTCTGTACTTAGTTAACATGTCAATCCCGACAATACAATCAAAATCAGATAGACCAAGTACAATACATTCTAAATCAATCTCATGTCCCTCAAACTGTAGTATACAGTGCTCAACTGAAGTCACAGATATAAGACCACTTCCCAACGGAGAAGAAATAGATACTACAGTAAACATTGACTCGACAGGCAAGGAATGCAACAATGCAAAACGTTCTGATATAAATGTATGTGATGCACCTGTATCTATCAACACATATGCAGGATAACCGCAAAAAAAACAGTTACCTGCAATCACGTCGTCTGGCGCATCCTGTGCCTGCTCCTCTGTCAATGCAAACACCTGAGCCTGTTGTCGGGGAGGTTGGCTCACTGTCTGGCCACCTCTGGCTCTAGGCTGGGACTGTGTAGGCGTGGGCTGGAAGGAATGGACAGACGAAGCTTGCCTCTCGGGCTGAGCTACTGAAGCTGATGACCCTGCACTCTGAAATCTCTGGGCACCTTTTTGGGGACAAACTCTAGCGAAATGTCCCGGCTGTCTGCAATAGTTACATCTGCCCATAACTCCCTGACACTGCTCAGTGGCATGCCTACCACCACAAGAACTGCAATAAACACCTGTATAATCGGTACTTTGGCCAGGACCTCTTTGTCTTGACCCACTGGAGCTCGACGAACTGCTCCCTGCTCTCTTAAACTGCTTACCCTTAGCTTTCAACGAATCCTTCTTGCCACTACTACTGCTTCCACTATCAAATCTAGGAGGAGGAGGTGGAAACTGTGCGGCGAGCGGTGGTGTCGGTCTCTGACCCTGAACACTATAGGAAGCTCCTCGCTGCCTAATCAAGCCAGCCTCTGCTCCCTTCGCTCGATTCAATGCCTCAGAAAAAGTGTTGGGTCGCCCCGGTTCACCAAGGTGAAATATCCGGATTCAAACCATTTATGAATTGATCGGCGACCGCCTCGTCATTCTCTGCTACATGTGGTGCAAATCGAAGCAAGGAAGAAAATTTGACAACATACTCATCTGTGTTCCATTGCCCCTGTCTCAAATTGACGAACTCTGCCCCTTTGTCTTTTCGGTATGACACTGAAAAGAAACGTTGATAAAATTCATCTTTAAAGACTTTCCAAGTAATATCAATACCTCAATGTTCTAGGGCTCGTTTTGCCGTTAGCCACCAGCTCTTGGCGACTTCTTGCAATTGATGCCCAATCAGCTTTACTCTACGTTCATCTGAATAGGCAAGTGATTCAAATAACATTTCTATATCATCCAGCCAGCTTTCGCAATCCACTGCATTCTCAGTGCCTTTCAAAGTCGGGGGTCGAAATGACTTAAACCGCTTCAACAGAGTCTCCATCGGGGTAGCGGTTACGTCCATCTGAGTACCTGACGTACTCCCCTGTTCTGGCACTTGTCCTGCAGCTGGTTGCGGTATCCTTCTAGGCGGCATATCTGGTTATCCAACAAGTTAGTACACAGTCTATACAAGCTGTCTCAGCCCTCCTCTGATCATATACCTCTGATCCAGAATCGGTTCTGATTCAGTCTTGACAATTATATGCTGTAAATCAATTCAGATACAGTACAACACATAATAAGGAAAGCAATAAATCATGCTAGCACATCAAAAGCAAGGAAGATGACTCGATCTACCCCGCTCATTCTATTCTATCTCAGTCTACATAACCTACTGCTCTGATACCACCTGTTGTGGGGACCCGGGCTCTAACTCAATTTTGTCTGGGATTAAATGGATCTGTGAGAAAATGTGGGTCAAATTTTTCGCTTTTCAACATTAATTCTAATGTATATAAATAAGCATAAGGTCTTTACTTATTTTACAAACATACAAACATCTTTTGTTCTAATACATCAATCCAACTAGTGTTTAATACAAAATACCAAAATACAAGCAGTCCAAGTCTAATAATAGCCACTAGTCATCTTCTGCGCCCGTAGTCACCACGCTATCTCGAACTCATCTCTGTCGTGACCCAGATTCTGCCCCACCTGTTGTTATGCACACATACAGACATAACAACAGCCGGAAACTCCGGTGAAAACAAATCCCAGTATAAAACATGTATACATGCTAACATAAAATCATGAATCATGCATAAAAGCAATAATAATGGGTTTCATAGTCTATGAAACCAATCTTATATAAGCATGCAATGCAAATCAAATCATGTCTTGACTCAACTCGACTCTACTCTAGGGATCTCGGGGTGAATAAGACGTCACTGTCTGTTACCTACCCTCCCAATCGGGGTAACTGTACGTCTTATTCCTAGACTTCGGTCGTGTCTGTATCGAATGTCTACAATAGGAGGATGTCTGCTCCTATGCGTCGATACACCAAACGTCTAGTTTTGACAAATCTGTCAATGACTCTCCTATCTCAATGCTTGAATATAAATCTATAGACAAAGCATGATTATATCAATAGATTTGAATATAAATCCATAAACAAATCCAAATCATATCAAAGATATAACAATAACAAATTTAGTATGTGATTTTGTTGAGAAACTCCAATCAAATCTTATTCGAGTCGTATCTTCCCCACAATCACATGAATTATACCTTTCATCGTACAATCTCTGTCGATGTCGAAGTCTCGCTATCAAAGTTGCCAATACAAATCTGAAATGGCAATGTAGAGATGCACCATATCAAATACAATTCAAAGTAGGTCTTGTACAATTCAATAATCCATCTTGGTGCAATTTCAACGGAATAACGGCGTAGTTCTCGATACCGGTCAATCCCACTCTCAACATATATCAATACATCATAATCTCTGATTCATAATCAATATAATCTATCCATCAACATTTCAAAATCTGCATTATCTTAACTCATACAAGCTGGAATCTCATAACAATAGCATAACATATCATTTTCTCGATCCGGTTACGAATACGCTATGCTTAATATGTTAAGAACACAATATACTCATCATATCATAATTCTTTCAACATATGAAATCTAAATCATGCTGAAACTTAACCAAACTTACATCCTTAGATAGCTCTTGATACAAGGAACACAAATCTATGCTTATATTGAAGTTTGGATGAATATATCTTGCACAAATTCAAGTCTAGAATGAAAGAAGCCTTCCCCTTCTTTTAGAATCCCTCTTGATTCTCTCTTCAGGAAATGGAGAAGGGTGATTCAGCTCAATTCTATATATATACCATGCCATGTGTCTGCTTGAGAAACAAAGGTGGACTTCTCGCATGCAACACCGCGGGTGCGGTGGGTGTCGACCGCGGGTGCGCTGTGCTCTCGGCACTACTTTTATTTTCTGAAATTCGACGACCGCGGGTGCGGTCTTGGTTGCACCGCGGGTTCGGTCTTGCTTCGAATAAAATTTCCTACCCTACTGGACATCGACCACGGGTGCGGTGGCTCTTGGACCGCGGGTGCGTTGTGGCTTCGGCCTCACCTTCAAAATTCAGAATTATGTTACCGCGGGTGCGCTCCTTCTCTAGGCGCGGGTGCGGTCTATCTTGTACTCAAAACTCTCATTTCTTATGCCTTTTCTCCCCTCATTCCATGTCATGCATTCTCATATCTTTGAGTATCATTTTAATGAAGATTAATGAATCTCGAGCCTTACAGTATGTGAAGGAGCTACTGATACCGGAAACTAGGCACTGGAACACGGGAAAACTGCACGAAGTTTTTTCCCCACGAGATGTTCAGGAAATTATGAATATCCCATTAAATCCGATGGCCTCAAATGATGACAGTATATGGCACTTTACTGGAAACGGAAGCTATACAATGAAATCAGGGTACATGGAAACCATTACCAACCAGGAGCAGGTACATCGCTAGAATGGGGAATGGTCCAAGATATGGAATTTATCAACACCTCCGAAAATACGTATAAAGGCCTAAAAATCCTTGCTTGAAAATTTGCGGAAAATTAAAAATTTTCTTTTAAACTAAACGAAGTATCAAATTCATAAAATAAACTATTAAATAATGTTTAATGTTTAAAAATAGCAGCGGAAGAATTTAATGTTTGCAAAAATAACAAGTTAAAAAATATCCAACAACTGATAAAAATGTTTGCATAAAATGACGAGTGCTGTAAATGAGGTCCTCGGGTGCCACTACTGCCGACCCAAGCTGACTCACTGGTCCCCGCCCTCGGCCCTAGCCTCATCAGTACCTACAACAATCAAGTCTAGTGAGTCTAAAGACTCAACATGCATATATCGTAGATAACGAGTAAATACTATCGTAAAATTTTGAATGGGATAAAATATCATGTCATGAGGCATACTGAAAATAACTTGTACTGAGCAATTATAATATGTGCATAACTGAACTGAAAATCATAGTAAAAATGTTTGCTCCTTGGAGCCCTGTACTGAAATAACTGGTAATAATTTTTTGTTGTTGAGATTATGGTCTACGCCTGTGGCCCCTGCACTGAACTGAACTGATCGGTAACTGGCTACCGGGGGAGTATCAAACTGAACTGAACTGACCGGTCATTGGCAACCGGGTGGTACCAAACTGAACTGATCGGTCACTGGCGACCGTGTAAAATAATGCTCCCATAATAGTGAATTGACCACAAGCAATATCGCATAGATCTCAAAAATAAGTATTTTCTATTTTCATGCACGTAATATAATTAAATGGTATAATGAAAATATCCTATATATTTTACCAACTGGAATGGATCGCTCCCGGGCTCGCTGCAACCTAAATATGCCATGAAAAATATGCAATAGCTTTTACTTGACCAACTATGCAATTAAATTTCACAATGCAACAACTACGTCTAACGACTCCGTATTTTAAATCATGACTCCGAACCAAACCCGAACCAACACTGAACCGTCATATAGTCATGATTAAAATACGCTTAAAATAATGAAATAATGCTCCTAAAATGATGAGGGTCGAAATCTAGGTGAAATGGAGGCCAAAACCTGAAACGCTCTTTCGAGAGTCAATTTGGCACATCGCACCGTAAATTCTCGTATGACCTCAAAAATGACCCGAATCACGAACGGTCAAAAACATGACCTTCATAACTCGATGGGGCACTGTCCAGTCCAAGGCCATAGGCTAAAAGCCAACCGAGAACTCAAACGAGCCACCGAACCGACCCAGCAACTTGCTGTCCAAAAATACAGCAGCTGTACATGTGTTCTTCTTGTGTCGTTTTCGAGTCTGCCGGCCATTGGGGCTTGAACCACCGACCAGAGACCCTTACCGACATCATAAAGAATGATTTGAACCATGGCTAAGGGAACTAGACCAGCCACAATCCTCACCATTCCAGCAAACATCCGAAACTCCAACCGAGAACCCGCGTGCATGCGTGTGTAGTGTTTTGTTTTGATTGTTGTCTCGTGTCGTTCCAGTGGCCATTTGATTGACCATGACACGATCTAGACATCTAGGGGAATGGTATGAACCGTGGCTAAGGGCCATAGGCCAACCAAGATCCATACCATTCCACCAAACTCGAAGTACATGTGCTGTCAAACAAAACCGAAGGGCCGAGAGGGGAGGGCTGTTCTTGCTTTTGATTTAAAAACAGGCGCACCATGGACCAAGCCACCAAAAGGGCAACTTAGTCACGTCTTAGACATGCTAGGGAAGTGATCTAACCATGGCTATAGGTCCTTGGGGTAGCCATGATCCGATCCATCCCCACATGACAGCATACTGAAATTTTCGAACACACTTGGATAGAAATGGTGTTGCTGTCATTTTCCTTGGTCTCGGCTGACATGGGGCTCAAACCACTGGGCAAATGTGTTCCTAACATGTCCTAGTACATGCCTAGGATCAGCTTTGGGGAGCCTGGAAGTTGATCCAATACCTGCACAACAAAACTAGCCAACCCGTGAAGCACCAAAAATCTGCATGTTATTTTCTGAAAATTTCTTTGGTGATTTTCGGTTTTTGACATGGGAAATGATGATCATTTAATGAAAAATAATTGATAATAGGACTTGATTGAGGTTTGGAAGAAATCTAGACATGCCTGGTTTCGTTTTGAAAGAAAACGAACGAAACGACGACGACGCGGCGCGGAGGAGTGGAACGCTTTCTTCCTTTCCTTCTACTCGATTTCTTTCCCTTTCTATCTAGCTAAGAACTCACGATTTTTAATCTGAAATGGCTGCTGTTTTCGGTGATGGAGGAGTGGATTAAGTGGTTAGGGGAGTGGAGGAGAATGGTGCAAAATATAAGGGCCAAATCAAGACCAAGTCTCCCTAAATTTGAATTTTGAATTGTAGTTGCTATCAAGTCTTCTTGGATGGATCTAGAAAGGTGATGGACGATTTTCTCTTGCTAAACTAGACTAGGATCATGCTTATTATTTAATTAATTGGTGCTAAACAAATTGGAGGGATTATCCTACTAATTAAATACCAATAAGGGGTCAAAGGTGATGAGTTGGCAAATGAATCATCTAGTAACTAAGGGGGCCGAAAATTTACTAATAAAAATGTAGGGGAAATTGTTTTCTAGCTAGTAAATTTATAATCCTTAAAAGCCTCACTAATCCTTAATTAATTTATTGAATTAATCCCTTAATTAAGTAACTCAAATGAGCTTATTTTCTACTCACCTCAAGTTGCATAAATAATTCCCTAAATCTCATTTTCAACTTAAATTAACTTATTTGCTACCTAAAATAAATTCTGGAAATATTTTCTAAATCTTAAATTTTAACTCTAAACTCCGACTCCAGTCCGGCCTCACTGAATTAACTGAAAAGAAACAAAATTTAAACTGCTGGCTAAAATAATTAACTTCAAAGAAGAGCATTTAAATAATCATGCAATGAAGTCAATTTAATTTAAAATACTAGAATTATGCATGGCTTATACGTAGACTGATTTACGGGTTCTACAATACGATCATTCCTTTGGAGAGCATCGCGTGATTTCCTAACTTGTCGATTGAAACTTCAATCAAGGAATATACAAGTACCTTCCTGTTTCGTGATATGTTAAACGGGGTTGGAAAACAATTGGCATGTATTCATTGACTGCCCATATGCAAAGGATTGTTGGAAAATTGCAAAGCTTGATCGCATAGTGACGGATTGTGCAAGAGAAGTAGTATCATTTTCAAATTGGATATTTGAAAGTCTGAATAAAATCCCAAAGGCTACACAAACAATCCTCTTGGCTACATTATGGAGCATATGGCGCTATCGAAATGAGAAACTATGGAACAGTGTGTCTAAACATCCACAAACCACTGGTTCACTTGGTTATGATCTGCTATGGAACTGGACTCAAGCACAAAAGAACTCTACAAAAGGACAAACTTCAAGTTCTCGGCGGGATACAGATGATCGATGGACGAAACCACTTGATCCATATGTGAAGTGCAATGTCGATGCGGCAATGTTTAACGAACATCAAGCTGTTGGCTTCGGTGCTATGGTGCGAGACGTGACAGGGGAATTCATGGTGAGCAAAACAAGTGTGAAGTACGGTATGTTTGAAGTTAAGGAGGCCGAAGCACTTGCCCTTATTGACGCTATCGCATGGACAACCTCTCTTGAACTCCATGATATTATATATGAAACCGACTCAAAACGGTGGTAAATGCGATCACCTCAAAGAATGTTGACCACACAGAGTTTGGCTCAATAATCTCCAGTTGTCGTACACTTCTCGACGGACATCCTTCATTCAAAATTCAACATGCTAGAAGACAAGCAAATATGATAGCGCATACACTTGCTCGAGAGGCCATATCTTATGCTAATCCTTTTATTATGATTCACCCCCCAGATATCTTATGATAATTTCATTTCCCACGATTGTGAGGACAACTTTTGATATATATATGACATTCTCATTTCAAAAAAAAAAAAAGAAAATTACCAAAAACTAACCTCACCGCATATAACAGATGCCGATGCCGATGCTGATGTCGATGCCGATATTGATACCGATACTGATACCGATACGATGAGTATGGTCTTTGAATTATCCACTTTATACGTGTGTCTCAAATAAATTTGTGCAGCTTTCGTCTAACAAATTATCCAATAATTTTGGGTATTTTTTATTTCGTGTGATGAGATATTATTCAGCCAAACACTTGTCCGAATCGGGATGTTTGATCATTGTTACCATACCTCTTTTTATTGTCAATATCTGACAACAATCTCTTATATTTGTCTCATGATTTCACACTTTCAAATTTCTTTTCCAAAATGATATTTCTAAAAACTTTTATTTTACCCATTTTTAATTCTGTAGCTAATCGTTTTTTGGTTTAATCGTCTTCAGAGACCGATTATTTTTCGTCTAAAATATTTCTTTCCAAATTTTTATGTTTATTTCCTTCTTAAAAAAAAAATTATTTAAACATACATTTTATATAAACGGTTTGATCTCAAATTCCATACATAATACATGTTTGTTTTTGATTAAATTTATAATCAATTTTGTCTCAAATCGTTTCAAATTTCATCTCACACATTTTTTTAAAAAATACATTTGGAAAACCTTGTTCTCTCTTGTAGTGGAATGAATATTATCGTTTATGTTGTCCCTTCTCGAAGGTCTATTCTATGTATTTAATAATCAATCAGTCGCCTCGATTAATTTTTAAGTATGATAATATCGCAAAAATGACATTATTTTGTTTTTTTAATTTCAATAAACAAAGAAGCTTAACTATTATTCTGTATTAGTGTGCTACAAAAAATTTAAATTAAATTGAAATAATTTCCATGTACTAATATAACAACCCACCAAAAGTTCTTACCAAAGTTTGAATGATTAAATTAATCACTTTTTGTTAGGAAACTACAAATATTATTATATAATAAATGCGAAAGGGCAAACAAGGATTAGAAGGGGTAGATGAGATCCTATCTACGTGGGCACTACCCTTACTTCATTTCAACGGGTAAGATCTTGTCACACATACAATTTCAAAAAAAAAAAGTGGAAGAAGTTATTAAGAGAGTGGAAGAAGAGGAGTGGCACGTGGGTACTATCCTCACTTCCACACACACTACTCTCATTTAATTTCAACGGATAGTTTACAGAGTTATGACAGAGGAGGAGTGGCACGTGTAGAAAGAGAGTGGAAGAAGACAAAATGACGGCTGTTCGAAGAGGGAGCTCCACATTCCCCGTGAGGGGTGTTTGGATCCTTCCAAAATTCCCCAAATTATTAAGAAGAAAACCATCCATATTTGATGATTCCTTCACTTTTTCCGATATATTTTTTTTATACAAAAAAACAAACAAACAATAATTGTATATACGTTGTTCCCACTCCCCAATCCAAGCCATGATCACGAGCTCGTTGTTTTTCTCATCTTGACTTGATTAGTCATCTACAATTTTTTATTTTTTTTAAAAAAACACATCTTGAAAATTGATGCATGTTATATTAAGGGTAACTTGTGTGTTAGTACCTTTTTTTTATAAACTTTGGTTTTGGTACCCAATTTCCTAAAATACCCTTCATCTCCATTTTTGAATAATTGAATTTGCTTTTTAAATTAATGGCTCATCATGCTTCTGTAAAATAAAATTAAATCTGATACCTCTTTGACCAGAATGCCACCGGATTATATCCACCGTATTTTACGAACTGCTCCTCACAGTCCAACCACGCGATCGCAACCGATGGTTACAGACGCAGAATCCTTCAGCAGCACTTGGCACAACTCTAATTCGTTTCCTACCTAAGAGTGTACAGTATAAAATAACATTTTTGAAAATAATACATGAGAGAGGCTAGAGCAAAGATCTCTTTTATTCAAACACAAACATTTATTTATTACATAGTAACCTCCTGTAGAGGATGAGAAACTTGTTTAGCTACTAATAGTAGCTGAACTTACTACACACATAAACTTGAAAGAAAATTATTACAAATGGTTTGAAGAAAAATGAAGAGGTTGATCGATGCCTTCATCTTCCTTCTGCTTCCTTATTTATAGAAGGCTTCTTCGGATTTGAAACTCGGACTTCAAATCTTGATAAGCCTTTACAGCTTGCATATGGACCATGTAGTGGTTGAGCGGTCCTCTTAAGATGGTCCCTCCATCTTTCTTGATTTGTCTTCTTCTAGATAATTAATCTAGAAACAGTCATTTCTTGAAGTTTTATCTGTCGGCATAAATAGTTTATATAAACCTGTATCAGATCAGCTTGTATTTCTCTTCCTGTTTCTTCGAGCTTCTTTTGAAATTCTTTGAAATTTTTCAGCTCTTTTCTTGTTGCCTTAATCCTTTTCCTAGAAACTCTGAGGTATGAAAAATACATTTTGTTTCCAATTTTTGATTTAAGACTGGTGTGTGTTACTGGTTCCCATTTGATCTTTATTTATAGATTTATTTGGGTCCAGTTTCTTGTCTGTTTATTAGATTTCCATTATCTTTAAAGATAAGGAATCTAATTTCCTTTGTTATTTTCCACCTATTATTGGTGGTCCTTGAATTCCACTAATATGATTTTTCACATGGTGATCCTTCTTTTTTCGGTGGGATGCTCACCTGTTCCTTTTAACTTTGTCGAGGAATCTTTGGCTTTCGGTGTCCTCGAGGAAAACGTGAATGTGGTCCTTCCCCACTTGTGCTTGTGTCGGTAAAGTGTTTCTGATCAGATCTCGGTTTGAATCCTTTACCGAATTCAGTTTCCTTCTGGTTTTGGCATTCAAGGCAGATGTTTTCTGACCATCTTCCTATATGTGTCATGTTACAGAATTTTCGGCGAGTTTCTTTACTAGCCGGCAGCTTGCTGTTCCATAAAAGATTTCTCTTTTTCTCGAATAAATCTTCTGCAAAACTTGTTGTTTTTCCTGTCATGGTGTTTAACAGGAACGATCCGTTCACTGAATGATTATAAAATTTGAATGGGAACTTGACTTTGTCCATCTCAGTGAGACAGACCCATAAATCCCATGCTCTACGTGTAGATATATCATCTTCATAAATTGAAGCAACCAGTGGTGTTTCTTCTATCGGAGGGTCCTTGATAAATTTTTGAACATTTGTATTCGGCCTCCTTAACTTAATGAAATGAAAGGCTTCATAGGAGCCTTTTCCTGCTGGTTCTGGTGCTGGACTAAAGAAGTATAGCTCCAAAACATCTTCGCTGGACAAATAATCATTATTCGCCCAAGTTTCGTGAACAGCTTCCTGGATCCATTTTGGTAGACTTGAAATTTCCGGAAAGCTGGGTGATGTAGTATAAACTGAGGCAAGAGCCCCGAATTCATACCATGCTTTAACCTCCTTTGGATATGAATTTGGTTTCATCCATACCCTTGGATATTTCCCTGATTCCAATTCTGAGTTTTCAACTCTGTTAGTAGCTGGGTTGATTCCAATTCTTGTTTTCAATTCTCCCAATTCTGCTGATAAACCTAAAATGGAGAAATTGTTGCTTCATTAGTAACAACCTTAAATTTGCCTTTGTCAATACGAGGCCTAAGATTGATCTCTCCCTCTTCAATCCCCGAGGTGAAGGGTTGACTTGAAGACTCAAGATAATGATCAGAAGTCTCAATTTTTGTTTCAGCCGACTCATATGGTAATGATCCCGACTTAACACTTGTGCAAGGGGTATTTGAATCCCCCGCTACAGGTATAGAGTCCTGTACTCGAAAACTCTCCATTTGGGAAACCAATGGCTTCTCAATACCTTGGAGGATAGGCATTTGCATTACAGACCATAACTGAGTATATACCTGTAGACAACCTGTAATTCGATCATAGACAATTATCTTATCAGCTTGTTATAGCCTTCCCGCAACTTCTGCGTTAACGGCCAACTTGTTGAACTCGGTTTGAAGAATTTCAAGGTGTTCCCTCAAATGCCTCTGCATCTTGATAATATCATCAATGTCAATGCTGTCCATCTCTTGTCAAAAAATCTGAAAGAATATTTTCATGAGATTTTATTATCATAAT
This sequence comes from Primulina eburnea, assembly GCF_022965805.1. Lineage (NCBI taxonomy): Eukaryota > Viridiplantae > Streptophyta > Magnoliopsida > Lamiales > Gesneriaceae > Primulina > Primulina eburnea. The sequence continues at coordinate 33,069,234 of NC_133111.1, forward strand.
ATCAAAAATATAATTCTGACATAATGCTTGCCATCTTAATAATCTGGCTTTCTCTGGTTTAGATTCAATTCTATTCCTTAAGAAAGCTTTCACCTATGTATTATCAACTTTCAAAGTGAATTTCTTGGCAAGTAAGAATAATGACCATTTTTTAAAAGCCCTTTTTACTGCATAAAATTCTTTCTCATTGATATGCCATCTGGTGACTTCCGCATCTGAGAATAACCCACTACAATATCTATATGGTTGTTCTCCATCTGGTGTGAGCTTAGTAAGAACTACTGCCCAACAATGATCACTGGCATCGGTATATAATACCAGATCATATTCGTCTTGAGGAATAGCCATTTTTGGAAGATTTTTACAAACCTTCTTTAAATGGATAAGTCCTTCTGTGTGTTATTTTGTCCATGTAAATCTTCATATTTTTTCAATAATGGACTGAACAATTTCCTATGTTTTGTTAGATTTTTAATAAACATTCCAGCAAAATTAACAACTCCTAGAAAACTTTGAAGTTTTTTCTTGTCTTTAAGACTTTCTGGAAAATTCTGCACCTTTTCAACTATGGGGTCTTGCAGAATTATTCCTAACTCATCGATTTCAATTCCGAGGATTTCAATCTTTCTTGTTGCAATGACTGCTTTCTTTATAATGTCCTTGAGGTGTGGAGAAAGCTGTAAATTTCTTGCTTTCTTCCTGCATCCGAATCTGATAGAATCCGGACTTGCAATCAAATTTAGAGAATATCTTAGCATTGCGTATGCAACTAATTAGATGTTCTCTGCTTGGTATAAAATACCCATCAAACTCCATAATCTTATTAATTTATTGATAATTAATAACTAATCTGGGTTTACCTCGTTTAATCTCACCATGATTTCTTACCAGAAAACCTGGACTGCTATATGGTGACATACCTGCTTTGATCAAACCAAGGTCCAAATGTTCCTTGATTATAATCTGCATATCCCTTTGATCAATGATGTTCATTGGGATGGATTTGCAACGGACAAATTCATACTATTTGTCTTACTTGATATTAAGGCAAGCCCTGAGTTGATTTCTGTCCCACCATGCCAAGGGATCTTCATTATAATTTTCTCTGATTCTCTTCTTGACATCTTCCAATGATACATTAGCTTCAAACTCTACTTCATTTGTATGTAGAGTTACCTTAAGGCATTTTATATCTTCTGGTTGGAGTTCTTTATCTGCTCTCAACTGGAGCGTTGTTTCTCCAAACCATCTTGAATCCTTCATTTTTGGGTTCAGAAGTTTTCCTGAATCACCACGCTTGCTGCGAAACTGGATTGGCAATTTTCTATAAAATGCCTCTCTAAGTCTCTGGACTATGATTTTGTGATCACAGGGTGTTGTGAACACTAATCGTCTAATATCATTTTCTTAAGTATAGGACTTAAACATTTGTAGAAAATTATTTCCTAACAATATGTCAGCTCCTGTATCATGAAAATAAATTGGTGGTGTCTTTACCTTGTACCAAGGTGTTTGTCCAGCACCGCCAATCATAATTTTAGTCATCTTAATCCCTTTGCATAGAACTAAGATTCTTCTGAAAAAATCTCTTCCAGCAATATATGGTAGTTCTTCTTCCAAATTGTTTGGAAAAACTCCTCGTTTTGCAGTACAAATTCCAGCTCCTGAATCAATATAAGCAGCAAAATATTCTGCCTTATATTGTTCATACAACATTCCTACTGGAATGTATATGGAGAATGGACTTGTGGTCATTGTATTTTCCACATTTTACCCTCTGCCATAAATTTCATTCCATACTCTAGACGTTTCCAAGGTTTGTGTTCCTCAAAAAACTCTAGTCCAAGAATCAGTCGATCTGATTCTTCCCTGGAATTCCTTGAATGTGAACCTCCAATTCTCCGATATTAATCAGTCCTTGGTAAGTTCCTATCATCGGTTGTTCCAAATAGTATATTGAATTACAAGGAAATTGATTCCTTTGTTTTGTAATATCAAATACTATTTTAATTCCTTCCAACCTTCTGGGCATCGAAGTTTTCCCATTGTAGAAAAACTTTTTGGCTCCTGTTGGGTTTCTATGACAGACGTTTTTTCCCACCTGTAACTTGTTATTCTATCTCCTTGAAAAGATAGTCTTCTTGATTCCAATCTAAGACATTGATTCTTTTGTAGAATCGGTTTGTCTTGTATTTGAATATTTGTTTCCTATATTAAAGAAAACTCAACCCGTTCTGGATAAACTGCTTGAGCAACTTTTCCAAATATTTCAGAGATTTCAATAAGCTCATTTCTAATAAACAGTTCAGAATGATGTGTATTAGATAGAGCATATGAAATTTGATAGGTAATAGAATATGGCTTATTACCTTCTTTCATCAGCCTTTTTTCCTTGAAGTTCTGATGCAATGTCAAGGCTCGGCTGAAATCTCGATCTTTCAGGTTGTAGGCTATCCTTGGATAGATTACTCCTACAATCTTTCCCTCACAGAGATTTCCTGAGATTGTTCCCAGTACTGAATCTTGTAGATTCTTCATTATTTTATCGCAAATAGCAATATCAATAGGTGAATCTATCCCTTATTTGAAAGTAGCCTTTATTATAATATGGATTGCTCCGATATGAATCCAGGACATGTTCCTTGCTACTTCTATCTTAAGTTTTCGTAATTCCTCCTTAATTTTTTCGGAAGGAATTAACTGCATCTCCATTCTATTTCCTGTAAGTTCCATCAGGAAAGCCATTTCCCTTCTAGAAACTTTACAGATTAGATGATGCTTTCTGTTTCTTAGGCCAAGACTTCCTAAGAATTTTTCTATCTGTCCTACAGAGAAACCTTGATATCTCTGTAGACTCGGATTTTCTCTCATGATTTTTGAACCATGTTATGAGATATTGTTGTCTGGCTAAAAAAAACCCAGACATATCTTCATGTATTTCGTGTCGAAACACCTCGTCTTCAGTCAGATTCCGATTCTGTTCCATCAGATTCTTCCTGACTTAAGACTTCTTCTTCTTCTTCATATATACTTTCATCTGAGGCAATATCTTCAAACCGGTATAGTTGAACAAGATCTTGGTAATAAACTGCTTCTTCAATATATGGGGTAGGATCAAAGCGTTTAATATCTCTTTTTTCATTTTCTGGATAATTGGTCGAGATATGACTTCTTGCTCCACATGTCCAGCAATTACAGTCCTTGAAACTTTCATTAGCCCGAGTATGAGCTGTAAGGCCCGAGAATTTGATTACCGTAATCTGAAATGATTTGAGTATAATTACGTTGATTAATTGCCAGAATTGTGATTAACAAATATCACAGGAATCAAATAAGACATGAGAGGTGAAGCCGGGCGTCGGTATATTATAAGCTAAGATGTTGGACAGAACATCTGGCGCCCGAGCGGTAGAAAAGAACCGCCCGAGCACCAATGCACCATAAATGGGAAAGTTGGACAGAAAGTCTGGCGCCCGAGCGGTAGAAAGTTACCGCCCGAGCGCCAGCGTGGGATAAAATGAGATTTGGGCAAAATGTATGGCGCCCGAGCGGTAAAGAATTACCGCTCGAGCGCCAATGGATAACAAGCGTGGTCCTGGACAGAAACTTCCGCGCTCGAGCGGTAGTTTCTTATCGCCCGAGCGCGAGTCATGCAGAACGGAAAGATGCCACTTGCCCTTGCATGCACGAATTAAGTATATATATATATATATATATATATATATATATATATATATATATATATATATATATATATATATATATATATATATATATATATATATATATATATATACATACAAACGTAATTCAATAAGAAAGAAACAAGAACAGGGGTCGAGGGAGATTGATCAGAAATCCTTACGCCTTTTTATTTTGATCCGTCCGTCTGATTTTGAATTCGACTTAAGTACTGAGTTCCTATCAACGTAGGCTACAACTGGACGTAAGTTTTGCTACGTTTTGACATGTTCTGGAATTATGATATTGTCAGAATTGCATAGGATTCATATATGATGTTCTTGGCATGTTAGACATCATAGAATCGAAGTCAGATTAAAGAACGGACTGTTTATGTAATTGTTATGATTGTCGGAGTCGATGTGACTGAGAATTCATATCAGATATGTATTGTTATTGAGATTATGACTAGTATCGATATTGATTATGAGCTCTGGGATTATATCTGTGATGTTGGGATGGACGGGGTTATTGAAATTGTATTGTCATACCGTCAAAACATCAATGAATTGATATTGATCAGACTCGGTATTGATTGTGATTATATCGTGATATTTTCGATATGAATTGGATTGTGTCTTGATTCGATATTGATCAGAACAGGCTTTGAATTGAGCTGTAGATTGACACAGTCTATTCGATATTGTGAATTCAGATTGACATGGACAGACGTGAAATGGAGTCTTCGTCTTCGTCAGATCATGAAGACAAAGGTATAAGTCAATGTGGTATTGGGAGATGGACTTGAGTCGGTTTAGACTTGAGTTTCCCTAAATCACATACTTTATTTTATTGCATGGATATTTGTATTAAATTGACTTATGTACTTGTTCTCTTGATATTAGATAACAGGTATTAGACAAGTTATCTTGTGACAGAAGTGCCGGATAGTGGTGGTATCGCCACGGCACATTGCACGATGTCTCAAGATAGGATATTAGCGATAGAGCTACAGTCCATGACGGTTAGGTCAGGACACCGGGTGTTTGGTTATATCGAGTAACAGGGAATGGGAATTCGTCTATTACGGAAGTCGATATAGGAACACCGGATAGGGTTATCGAGTAATAGAATTACGGTTCCTCCTATTACGGAATTCGATATAGGAATACCACATCTGGAAACCGAGATCCCTAGACTAGGATTGAGTCTAGTCTTAAAGTGACGTAGCTACTAGTATTGTCGACAGCGTGATTTGATATTGTTTATGTTTCGGATTATGATACATATTCATGTTACCTGATTACATGCTTTATATTTGATTATATGATTGCATGTTTCATTGATTTATACTGGGAGTATATTCTCACCGGTTTATCCGGCTGTTGTCTTGTCTGTATGTGTACTTGACAACAGGTGGGACAGGTTCAGGGTTGAGGTGATGAGAAGAGATCGTGATTAGAGTGGAGGCACCAGACATGGATTAGAGATAGGGTTTAAACACTTGATAATTAGTTGTTGAACCTGATATGTAAATGATTGTATGTTGTAGTAGATTTATACTTTTATACTGATATGTATAGGAGTTTGATCCCATTACGTTCCGCATTAAAAAAAAAAAAAAAATTTAGACCCTGGTTTACATAATTGAGTAATTAGTCCCAATGATGATTAAGAATATGATTAGCGTCCGGGTCCCCACATGAGCTCTACTAAAAGTTTTCTTTGTAGGTGTTCTTCCTGTGCTTCGAGATGAACTCGATGCTTGGGATGATATCCTACTTCTTGATGGTCCACTTCTTTGTCCAGATTTGTAAGATCTGGCTTTCTGTCTAGACCATACTGTTCTTGGTTTCCAAGAACTTCTTCCACTTCGAGCATAAGGATGAGTTCTAAAACTTTTCCTTTTATGCTTCTGGGTTTACTTCCAATGATTGTTGGAAGATCATTTTCCTTACAACACAAAGGAGTTCTTTTGTTGATACCCCTTAGTCATTTGTAATTCTTTTGTAATGCGGCCATGTGACACCATTCTGCCAATTTTCCTTTAAGGAAAGAGGCTCTTCTTGCCAACGTATCTGGATTACTAGGTACGTATTCCCTTAGGAGCATTTCTCTCCAAGGGCTTGGCATTTTTGCGAAGAAAAGCTGTGTAGCTATATCTTCTTCAACTCCTGAATTCCATCTATATTTAGTGAATAACATGATGTATTCATCCACCAAACATATGTCAAGTAATTCAAGACTATACAGAGCTTGAATGTATTTCTTCTTCTTCTCTGTATCTTGACTGTTGAAATAGTCTACCTTTATAATATGTGCTTTAAATAGGGTAGCCATTTTTCCAGCGATCTCACTAAGAGATTCACCAGCTAGGACTGACTCCTTCATGTCTAATGAAGTCATGTCCCAAGAAATTTTCATTGATCCCATAAGACTCATTTCCAAAAGTTTAATGAATCCTTCTTTGTTGAGAGCGAGTGTTCTAGCTGCAATTCTCATAGCAGATGTCCAATCATCTATGAGATATTCTCTGTTTTTGAATTCTAATACATCAAGGTTAAGCATAACCCCATAAGGATGTATAGGATCTAAAACAGTTTTCCCATAGGGTGTTTGGTGCAAAGGAATTTGATTTCTCCTTGCCCTTGTCCCTGCTTGGTGTGAACCTCCACCAATATGGAAATCAGATTGAGATTCTCTCATGTTTACATTCTGAGATCTCACACTTTCTCTTGGTGGTTCTTGAGAAGATGACTAGGTTATAGCAGACGGTGTTTCCCCTATTGCTGTGTTCATCTTTAGATCTACTACTTTGAGATTTGCGAAAGATTTCGTAAGCTCTTGTAAATCTTCTAAACCAATCCTTTCTAAAGTTGTCATCAGATCAATTTCTTTTCTGAGACACACTTGATTAGATTGATTTATTTCAAACACAAGTTTTATTATTACTAGTAACTAATTGTATGAGAAGGAGAATTTTGAAAACATTATGAATCCGAACTTCGGTTCGAGAAAACTAATTTACAAGGAATATTTCAATATTTTGGAATATAAACAAGTATATCTAACTATTGTTACATATCAGAAACATAAAGGAAAGCTAATGCTCCCTCAGGTAAAATCTCAGGTAAACTTATGATTCAAAACAATAAGTTTCTGGAGATAGTTCCAGATTCCTCTAAGCTCTCTTTAGATCATAGAGAAATTCAGAAGACAATACAAAATTATGGCAATATGCTATATTTTGTACCGCAACGAGTATAGAAAATCCTTGAAACCCAGGAAGAAATTCTTGGAATGTTAAAGGATATTCAAACAAGAATTCAGAAACTGGAACAACAACCCAGTTCTAGTAGACGAACTTCAGGAGGTTGGTTACCACCATCCTTTGGTACTGAACCTTTGTTACATTAACAAGGAAATGCCAGAGTGGTGTTAAAACCTTTGACCATTTGTGTACAGTGCCTCAACTCAGAGCTCCGGCTTTTGGATAAGGAGATGAGGGATCATGTGATCAATCACGAGGTGACACCCACAAAGATACCTATCAGTTTGCTAACCTCAAACTCTGTAGAAGAGCCTAGGTTATCCCCTACGGAGAGTCGTGCTTCGTGTCAGATCACACGATAGAGGCTCGGGGCTTTTTATAAGCTCTGATACCATTTTCGAATGCACGGGGATCAATTAAAACTAAATAGGGAAGAAGGGCAAATTTAGCAATTTGAAAGAAAGTTTCTCTTTCCATGTACTAAAACAAAACTCCTTTTATAAAAAGTACTGAATCTCAATTAACCCTTATATTAACTCTTTTGTCTATTAAATTTATCTATTTTAATGGTGGTTTTAGTCTATTATTATTTGTCAAACTTTGGTCTTGATGTATCTGATTTTTTCATTTAGTCATTGATTAAATTAAGTCATAAAATTATTAATAATTTTGCAACTTATTTTAAACTTTTAAAATTGGCAAAAATTCATGTGAAATGGTCTCACAAGTATATTTTGTGAGACAAATATCTTATTTGGATCATCCATGAAAAAATATTACTTTTTATACTAATAGTGTTACTTTTTATTGTAAATATCGGTAGGGTTGAACCGTCTTACAGATAAAGATTCGTGAGACCGTCTCACAACAGACCTACTCTTTAAAATTAGCTTCAATATAGATAACTAAAAAAAAGACTATAAAAACATATCAAAGATTTATTATATACGAACGAAATTTAAAACTTATATTAAAACGTTAAACAACTTTATTGAGACATGATTAACATTCATTTAGATTTGTAAATTATATCACATTGAATACAAGAAAAGATTTGAAAAAATGGAAGTGAATAAATTTATGTATCACGGTAAATTGAAAAGAAGAATGACGATGTTCATGGTGTTAGCAATTTGAACAAGATTTCTTAAAAGGGCATTCAAAAAGTATCTACTTATATTTTGATACATAAGGGTTATCATAACCATCCTTATCACAAAATGATCATATTACTCGGTAACTAAAAAATCTAAAATATTGTTATAAAAACACTATAAATTTTAAAAATTAAAAAAAATTATACTAAGTTGTTCGGATTGGAAACATGTTCAGATGGGATGAACAAACATTTTAAAATATTTTGTTATTAAAAGAGCTAAATAGTTTGTTCTCGAAATGTTAAAAATGAAATGAACACCGAAAAATTAAATCGAAATTAGTTTTAAAACGAAGCGAAATAAACTAAAATAATCTATCTAAAAACCGATTAACCATTTTGTACAACACATTTAAAAATATGGAATTTGATATAATAAAAACGGTTTGGTTAATTTTTTTTTATCAAACACTTGGTATGCAATATTTTGTTATTTGAAAGACACATTTAATGCTTCAGCAATGTATATTAAAAATAGTAGCAATAAATAAATGCAATAAAGTAAAAGACACAAATTTGTTTATGGATATTATGAGATAAAACTCATATGTCACTCATTCTTCTACTTAAGAATGATTCACTAAAGAGTTTGATTTATAATACTTTTTGTACAAACTCATTTCGACTTAGACTTATATATTTCCCGATCGAAACTCCTAACGCACTCTCAATTGAAGGTCTCAACCTCACAATCTGCATAATGTTTAACATATCTTATTTCAAGACTACAAACACAATCTTTAATGTATTTTGTGTGAAGACTATAACTCAACTATTCTCAAAGCTCAACCATTTTTGTGTGAGTGCTAGTGTTTGCGAGGAAATTAATCCATTATAATGTATATATACTCTCAAACGTATCCTGACACACAAAAGTAAAAGCTCTTATCGAGCTAATGTATCTATTTAGACTTCTCTTCTCGGGCTTGTTATCATTCTAGCTTGTTTTTCTTTTATATAGGTTGTTCATGCTTTGAATCCACATCAAAGCTTGTTGTTTGATCTTCAAAGCGATATCCAAGAATGATATGAACGTTTGAAACAAGAATATGACATTTTGGAAAAATTTGTGTTGTTTTTGACATTTAAACGACCATATTTTACTTTTTGACCACTTTTTGATATCAGGATGGAGGCTGGAATTTTGGAGTGGTCTGGTCGGAATTGAGCGGCTAGATTTCCAGAGTGGTCCGTCCACTTGGATTCGAGCGGCTTGAGTTTGAGCTGCTGGATTTTGAGTAAAGTCTAGCTAGTATCTTCTCTTTTTATAACTCTTGATTCGTCGAGTCGATTTCTGGTCAAAGTGATAAACATGAAAGTTGTAACTCTTTCCTTTAGCTTTTCACATAATCAAAAATCACTCAAAGCAAGGTTTTTAAGAGATATATGCTCGACGAACTGGCACTGCTCATATTTAGTCATTTGTTGTATCCACAACTTCTGGCTGAAAATTGTGGCATCCGGTTAGCATATATAAATTCCAAACTAACCCGATCGGATTGAAATATGGCTTCTATATAATTAAGCGCTTTCCAACAGTTTGGCCTCTGTTCATTTGAATCACTGGTTTGTGACATATGAGTAAAATACCAGAGCTGATCATGTCTAGTCGTTTGTTGTATCCATGACTTCCAGGTTGATCTTGCAACCACTATTTCAAATAGATAACATCTGAACTTGCCTGTCTGGTGTGCAATATGAATCAAATTGAGATTTCTGTTGGTCATTTAGATCACTGAGCTATGAGATATCATCGAACTATTTAAGCTCACCATAGTCTAGCAGTTTGTGAAATTGGAGTTCTAGCTTCCAACTTTACATAACAACTTCAAACTTGAGTAAATATGTTAGAAACATAATAACAAGTTTTGTTATCATCAAAATCAAGATTATTATTATTTTTGTAACCCAACATTAGTAATCTTTCCAATTGATTTTTAAAAACCTTATGAAATATCTAGAGTTCTTAATTTCATATTGTCCCTAAATTTTCACATAAAAAATATTTTATCTGAAAAATTGATTTTCATTCACGCGATATGGGAATGAACAAGATTAATAATTCTTACCTAGCAATATTGATGGTCTTAATTCAACGAGTAAGCTGAAAAATGAAAATGCACTAATTGTTTTTTTAGGGAATCCATTGTTGATAACCACTCAGTGCATATCAGGCTTAACACAGTAGTTTTCAAACCACGCTAATCGAGTAAACCCTTCTAGAAAAGCCCTACATGACGGTCTCGACAGAGAAAGTGTGTAGGACATACAGTTTTTTGTTTTACCAAAAGTTATAGTCAGTATCAATGTGCAACTCAAATTTTTAAATCATACAACACTCCAAGCGTCATGGTTCGATCCCTTTCTAGGTAGAAACAATTATTGTATGTCAACAATCTACCACCAAATAATTGCACTTTCTTATACTCAATGAGAATCGAAGTCTGACCTTGGCTCTGATAGCAATTGTAAGACCAATCGTTTGTCATTTTACCAAAAACTATAGCTAGTGGTAATGGTTAGGGCTATAAAAGAGCCGAATCGAACTGAATATATAGTGAACATGGTCGGTTTTTTTTATATTTCTAGTGATGGTGCAACTCAAATCTTTTTAACTATGCGCCACGGTTCGGTCGCTTTCTGAGCAGAGGCAATTATTGAACATCAATAATCTATATCCCAATGATTTTACTTCTTACAATTAATGAGAATTGAACTCGTGATCTTAACTCTGATACAATTGTAGAACTGAACATTTCTCGCTTTATAAAAAACTATAGCTTGTGCAAATGGTGAAACTCAGATATTTTAAATCATCTGTATCCCAAGTGTTACGGTTAGATCGATCTTTATATAAGTAGAGAAAATTATTACACCTCAACAATCTCCCTCCCAGTAATTTCAATTCTTGTAATTAATAAGAATCGAATCCGTGATCTTGACTCTGATACTAATTATATAACCGATTTTTTGCCGCTTTACTAAAGGTTATAGTAAGTAACAATGATTCAACTCAAATCTTTTAAACAATACAACAGCCCAAACGCCACAGAAATCTTTAAAATCATGCATCATAATCATCACGGTTCGATCGCTCTCTAAGCAGAGACAATTCTTGTACATCAACGAAGTATCGATAAGAAAAATCGAAATCATGACCTTTTGTCTCACATTTACTTTCTCCACTAACTCAGACACCCCCATTGGAGCTTATAAAATGCAATTATTGTTGTATATCCAAGAAAGGCAATAATAATTCTTACCTAGAAATATTGATGGTCTCAATTCAACGAGTAAGCTGAAAATAAGAAAACGCACTGCGGTTGTAGTGTAACCAAGAAAGGCAATAACAACCAAGTTTTTCAAATATAATATATTAAACATAGAAATCTTTCTTAAATAAATTGATTGGACTCACATATAAATCACGTAGGGTTCAATCAAACAATTATTAAAATTTTTGCATCCTGTTGCTGGCAGATTAACACCAAAAAAAAAAATTAAAATAATGAATTCTCCAAGGGCAAAACAACACTTTCCTTGCACGGCCTTCTCATACTCATTATTTGATATTTTGGGAAGCAAACAAAAAATGAAGTTGATTTAAAGGCTGTAGCTCTTCACAATTCTCACAAAGAATTAAATCGAAATTAAGAAGTCGAAATGGTTTCAAAGGAGCGAAAGAGAGAAGCTATTCTTCATGATAAGCTGCAGCGTCTTCGTGCAATCACTCATTCTCATGCAGTAATTTTATTCATTTCCTTCCTTTTTTCTAAATGCAATCTTCCATTTTCAATCATTTCTTGAATGTATATAATATTTGTTATAATTTCCAGCGTATATATGAATCAATCATATTATATAATTTGATATAAATATAGAGTTTTTACATTAAAATTCTCAGTGTCCGTAGTTTGGATTACTGATCAAGAGCAAACTCCTGGATTTTGATTATACACACACACACACACACACACACACACACACATATATATATATATAGATATATATATCTATATATGTGTGTATGTACTTTTGAAAAAATAAAATTTTATGGGCAGAAGTTATATCTCTTTGTACTTAGATTGTTTTTTTACTTGAATGAGACTGCTAATTAATCGGGTTCCCATTTTTAGCTACCAACTAAAAATTTTGCTAAAAAAATTTATTGATATTTTCTCTCATAAAATATAACATATATAGAGGTCATCAAATTTGAAATTTTATACAATAGTCGATGAAATATTAGCAAATGTACAATTTTGTTTACATATATAGCAACTGTGGCAGTTACTCCTGTTTCGGCCCTCTACAGAATGATAAAATATTTAATGTTTCCAGTTGGAAAATATAAAGAATTTTGTACGAAAGCCACCGTATTAATTATATAATTTCAAATTGTAATTACTCCAACGTCCTTGTGTTTTCAATCTAACTTTTGAATCTTCAAGATTCAGGTCTTATTTTTTTTAGTAGAATATTTATAAAAAAAAATAAATTTTTTTTAATTCAAATGAACTATTCTATCTTCTGAGCAGCAGATTTTAGTATATTTTCTTGCTCAGTAAGTCTTCGTTGGTAAATACTATCAGAGCGCGTGACCCAAATCGGGTTTTCTTACACCTACCCTATACTTAATGTATTTGACATTTATCTAGATTATTGATATCATTTTTACACTTGATAAGGGAGGTGTCGAATACGTGAAATACAGGCGAGGGGAGGTGAATCCAAATATATATCCCTCCAGAAAGATTGGATTGATATGATTTTGCATACATAAAAAAGTTAAGGTTTAATTTGTGGTTTGTGTGTGTAAGCTGGTCATTTTCCCCTGATTCTTAATTTGCAATATAGTGAATTCTTCTCATCTGTATGTTGTTTTTTTACTGGTTTCGACCGATTTTTCGCGTAAACCTTTGCGTTTTTTAGTATAACTATTTTTACTTGTACAAAACCGATTAAACAATTATATTTTGTTGACAGATGAACGAAGCCTCAATAGTATTGGATGCTTCAAATTACATCAAAGAGTTGAAGCATAAAGTAGACAGACTCAACCAAGACATAGCAACTGCACAATGTTCAAACGATCACATTAATCCGTGCGCAGTAATACTTCTAAACCTTTTTCTTTTACTATTTATACCTTATTTTGTTATTCTATGTTCATCCCTCTATTTAATTTCCCATTCATATATTTCTACTTTTTTAAAATTAACTCGAATATAATTGTCTATTTACGATTTTGATATTATCAAAAGTACCATATATATATTTCATATTATCAAATCATTTGTAAAACCAATCATCAACTCGACTAAATATTTATTTAACGTGAAAAGAATATAATGGTCAAGGTGATAATTTTTCATGACAGATGTTATATTAAAAGATTTAATATCACAATCTTTCATTACTTTCAAATATTACGTTTGATCGAAAAATTTGATCGAATATGTGAAAAAAATTTCTTTGAAAGAAAACTGAATTGTTTAACTGGATATAAATATAATGAGCTTAAATTTTTTTAAATCTAAATGAAACTAACTTAAATAAATCAAATGATTTTTTATTGGAAATTTCTCAAACGACCAGAAGAGTAAGCATTAATATTCTCCATGTAGAAAAGATTCAATATACCAACAAACAACAAAACAATAATTTTTAAGATTCTAAAGTAATTTCTCTTGAATTTATCAAAACATATATTTAATACATTAATTTTGGTCAAACTTTTCAACAAATAAACCAACGATTCCCAGACGAAGAGGATAATAAATGAAAAATATATACATAATCTTTTAATTAATTTCTCATGTGGAATACGTACCTTGTGCAATCAACATTGCACTTTCATTAATTAATTTCAATTTGTTTCTAATTACTATATTATATGCAGCAGGTGACTGTAGAAGCCCTAGAGAAGGGCTTTTTAGTAAATGTGCAGGCAATGAAAAGCTTCCCGGGGCTTCTGGTTTACATATTGGAAACATTTGAAGATATAGGGCTAACTGTGGTGGAAGCTAGGGTTTCTTGTGCTGATAACTTCCATTTACAAGTCATCGGTGGAGAAGTAAGAAAATTATACTATATATATTCATTTGTTATTTATTTACGGGTCGCGATTCAAACATCGTCTACGTAGTTTAGGAAAAAAATGAAATGATATATATATAATAAAATCCGAGATGTTATAGATTTTGAAATTATAGATTTTTGAAATTGCGGAGAGAGACTTACGCAACGACGATGCATATTCAATTTATGATCAAAATTAAAGGGGATCGGTCCTCTAAACACTTATTTCTTTGTATTAACGTGTCCTATAACTTGAAGAATTTAACATGTATTTGACAAAAAATTTGATATATATATACTCACAAATTTTTATACAATTATCCCAAGTTTAGCTCATTAGGAGTATGAGTTTATAAATGATGTCTTCTGCTTAGTACTATGAATATATTGTGAACTAGAAGGTTAATTCACACACACACACACAAAACTAAGACATGCATGCTAATATGCTTGGATTTTTCCCAATATATTTTAAGTATATGTTTCAAATTTTAAATTATCCAACCAAAAATTATTAAATTTTAGTACGAATTTATATTTTAATCGCCCATTAAGTTTTTAGCATTCATTCTTTTACTGATAAACTGATGTTACAAATTCATGACAGAATGACGAAGATGAAGAAAGAATTAATGCCCCGATGGTGAAACGAAGAATCTGGAATGCTATCAAGAATTGGACCGAAGATAATGAATAAGATCAGAAAGCCAACATATATGGCATGCTATATATATATATATGTTATTTTTTGTGCAGGCATTTATAATATATATCTTCATATGTTGCTTTAATTTTGATTATATATTAGGAATCTATAATTCCAATATCACAAATGAATCTTGATGATGACTGGGTGAATCGGGTCTAAGTGCGGTGGGCGATCCCACCAGGTCAAGTTACCTTCTGTCCTGATATATATATATATTGGATTTTTAGATGAAATATGACCGGGCTTTGATATGTTTGCACACTTTTAAGAGAAAGAGAACGTTGGGGTGCCGAAGTATTCTCCGGTGTGGCCATTTCAATGTTCAAGTCTGTCAATTGATTCCTATTTTTCTTTTCGGATAGATAGTGTATATGTATTTATTGCAAGATTATCTGAATGCCTGATTTTTCAAACGAACCTGATATTCATTGGGGTGAAGTCAATGATGGTTTTCGTTTTCAGTGCCCAACTGTTACTTTTGGCGAGATGGTCGCCCATACTCTGTTCACTGTCACTAACAAGTTTGACAACTCATGTTTGTTTCAGCCTAGTCTTATTACCCTTAAGTGTGCTGAAATACTTCATAATGATGATTAAGTCATGGTGCCTCACACATGTGATCTTGGAGATTACACATGTATCCCCATGCTCGAGTAAATAACCGTGACACGGACCAACGTCTCTTATTTATACTACCCAAGCTCTGACTACCCGGGCTCTTACTACTCGAGCTCTTGCTCCTTTCGTCTTTCTTGGCTTCATAACTACCCTGAGTCAGGACCGAAGATGACCCACCCAGATATATTATGCAGGGGTATCACCACCCCTCCCTAAAATAGTCGGGCTAGAGTCCTACTCGCTGTCCCGAGTAATCTGAATGTGCTCTGGGTGGGAATTTTGTCACGCCCCGAGACCGGGGTTAGTCGAAACCTAAGTTGTTTTACAACCACACAATTGAAAACCACAAGCCTCGTAGTACAGTATAAACCAAAAATCAGTTTATTACTCATAATCAATCAAAAGATTTTCTTTACAACGTAGATTCTTAAAAAGATAAAAATATACGGAAGCGTTTACAACTTACTAAAGCAAAACTAAAATAAACTTCTTGAATCATCTTATTATTAGCCCCAAAACTGATCTTGCCCATCTTCCTCGATTTTCTTTTCTGATTAGTCTGGGGAGAGTAGTGTAAGGGGTGAGCGATATGGTCGTCACTCAGCAAGAGGGGGCCGTTCGAGCACAACATAAAAATATTTACATAATTTTCGAAAATAATACATAAACATATAATGCTTTTCATAACGTATCATCATATTCATATCTAACAGCACTGCGATTTTTGTTAGAAGGTTTACTGATATCAGTCCCTAATTTTTAATCCTCTAAGGGGGCGAGACCATAAAACGGTTTTATCCCACCGTGAAGGACCATATGCTGGGATTCCCACCCATTTTAGTGAATCCTCAAAGTGCCAACATGTAAACGTACCAAAATCGCACAAAAAAAAAACGTAGAAATAGAATGACGGTGCTCGACCGAATTTTTCGAAAACAAGAAAAGACATAACCGAAATTATGGATTTAAAACAAGCCCACTTACAATATTTTGAATGCTAAAAAAACGTGAAGGGTTGCTGCGCTGGGGGATCGAACTTCCTTCTCGGTCCGGATTCCGGCAGAGCTTCCCTACTTGAGGATGAAAGGTTCGAAATTATGGAAAAGGCTAGAGAGAATTTCGAAATTCCAAGGTGTGAATTTCAAATGATGAGAGTCCTCTATTTATAATGGCGAGATGAAAATCTTACCATAATTGGTTGATATTCCTTCCAAAATTGCGAGATAATCATTCCTTAATTATCGAGATAAACATTCCATACTTAAATCGGGCCATAATTAATAAAACATGTATATACATTGAAATTTTCGAATTTACGGCTTCTGGACAGGATGGATGAACGTAGACTGCTTTCTTGTACAGGTTTGTGATTTATCTGGATTGTATTGCAAATTTGGTAGCTTCTTTATCGACAAAACTTCCTTAAATGAGATATATTCTTTCCAATTAAGTTGACACATTGCCTTGTATGTAATATTTTCTTCCAAATAGGTCGATGTCCAGCCTTAATTTATCGTGTATCTTGCACTGGATTTTGAATTAAATATATTTATTGGCTTGTAATTTCAAATATCATATATTATTTAATATTTTTGGATTTATTATAAATCGAAAATAAATTCTTATACATGTCTATATTTTAAAATTGCACTCCCAAAATTTCGGGTTCTCACAAATTTCACATGATGTAGGTATGATGTTAGCATGATAAAAGCCCTGGCAGTCGAAAGGTCGGATGTTGCTTTGATTCCACGTCTGTCTTTACACATGTCCTGCACAATTTCCAAGGTACATCATGTCCGTTTATTTGTTTAGAGATCAACGATCCAGATTGAATACCCTTTTTTATATATAAAGCGATCGATTCTCACTTTTTTTTCACTTTTGTGTCCTAACGCTCTTATACACAAATCTTTTCTTATTCAGTCGTTCTCAACTCCCTATTCCGGTGATTTTTACATTCTCCGTTCAATCCTTTCTCTTGTTTAATCGTACATTTTCTTCCTTTCATGCTAAAATATGTTTAATTATACTTTTTCTACAAGTGGAGCAAATGCACGCGACTCATCTAATTATGAGTCTGCGGCGGTTCGTTCAGACTCTTCCACCTCTTCTAAAAGACTGGTCCGGTTTTGCTTAATTGTCATAATATTTTAAATAACGACGGTTTATAGCAAAAACCATCGCTATTAATAAAAAGTTGTCGCTAATTGCCACGGTTTTATAAAAAATCGTCGCAAACTGTGTATAAATATCGGTGTTTTCGGTCCATTTTCCTCCACAATGCTTTACATTTACGATAAATATTTCTCTCTTAGATGATTTTAGTTTCGATTTAGGGTAAGTTTTTTTCGGTTCAATTCTTGGTAAATTTTTAAGTATTAGTTAAGATCATGAATACTATTAGTTTAGTCAGATTTAAGTTTTTTGGGTAGATTTATAAATTATAAAAGTAATTTTTTTATTTTACTTTATAAATTTGCGACTGATTATGTCTAAGTCGTTGCTAATTGAAAATCGTCGCTAGTCGTTAGCAATGGTATATCTTAAATCGTCGCTAATTAGCGTACCGATTTTAGCGACGGCGTTGTCAAAAGTATATCATAAACTGTCGCTAATTAGCTATGGTTTTTCAAATCCGTCACAATATGATAGCTACGACAACAGAAATAATTTTTGTTGAACGTGCTTTCAATAACACCATCAATTACAACAGCTTTTAACCACCAATTGCACAGTGCCCAGTCTCAATCTATCACTCAATCACAGGCCGTTCCGTCATTGTCTCTCTTTGCGAGATCCAAAAGTGGAGAACGACAACGGATAATATCCACTGTCGTTTTACGTTTTTCTTGTAGTGGGTAAAGGCAAGGCCCACGCTCCCGGCTCCCCGCAACCTGACATCCAGATGCCCTCTAGTTCTCTTCATGGGGAGTACCCTTCGCCTGAGGGCTGACGAGGACCTAAGGGTCCTCGGGGCCATCCCTTCCTCTTACCCTATTCTGATCCTGAGTCCCTCGGACAAAGCAGACCAACCCATGAAGGGTTTCTATACATTCTTCTGTGACCAGGTCCGTAGTGGTCTCTGATTTCCTTTCCTATTTTTACATCGAGGTGTCTCGTTTCTTTGGGGTCCACATTAACCAGTTTCACCCTAATTCATTTAGGATCATGGCCTCAGTTTATGTTCTGTTTAAAATTGACAACATGTTAATTAATCCCATTATCCTTCACTATTTCTTTGCCGTGCTGGTTTGATGACAACGCATTTTCTCTGTCAAGGTCTTCTTTCGCCTGCTGAAAAGGCTCATCACAAGCATAATTCGTCCTTTGTACCTCTTTTTCTTTAACTGTCGACTCCATCCTATTTGCTCGTCCTTTTCCTTGTCTTTGTAGGGTCTTCAGATGCTAGTATTGGTTTATGAAGAAGTCGCCTCTATCAGCCAAGAAAGAGACAAATCGGGCCGGGATTGCTAACGAGCTCCACTAGCAAGTTCAATGCTTTGTACATATTTTAACAAATTATTCGGCCTCATGCCTCACGGGTTTAATAATTCTTTTCACATATTTAAAGGAGAAAGAAGTAATTTCTTTGATATTCCGATGATAAGTATAATAAAGCGTAACACTTTTTCAGATGAAAAGCATTCCAGGATCTCTTCAAAGATTGACCCAGGTCATTTTCTAAATATAATGCTCTAGAGCTAAGTCTACACACCACTTTGTAAGCTCCTTCCCACCAGGATTCTAACTTTTCCACATCCCCAGCTGGGCTGGCCCTCTTCAAGACAAGATCACCAACTTGAAATTCACGAGGTCGGACTTGCTGGTTATAAGCTTGCAAGACTCGTCCACGATAAGATTCTAATCGAATAGCTGCTCTTTCTATTTTTTCTTCTACCAAGTCCATTTCTTGAGCCGGGTTGTGTTAGTCTCTCTTGGATAAGTTTGAACCCGGGCCAAAGTCTGCCCAATCTCTACTGGCAACACAGCTTCAGATCCGTAAAGCAGAATATAAGTAATTTCTTTAGCAACAGTCCGAGAGTGGTTCAATAGGCCCATGGAACATTGGGTACTTCTTCTACCCAATCTTTTCAAATATCTTGCAACCTAGCCTTTAAAGCTTGAATGATTACTCGGTTATTGACTTTCGTTTTCCCATTAGCTTGAGGGTAAGTTACTAAAGCAAAAGACTGAGTAATCTTCATTTCTCTACACCATGCCATAATTTTTTTCCTTTCGAACTGTCGGTCGTTATTAGATATTAACTTTCTTGGTAATCCGAATCTGCAAAATGTGTTCTTCCACAAAAATTTTAATACCTCATTTTCAGTGATTTTGGCCAGGGACTCGACCTCTGCCCATTTAGAAAAGTATTCAACTGCAACTAATATGAATTTCTTTTGGGCTCGTGATATTGGGAAGGTTCCCATAATATCCAGACCCCATTGATTAAAAGGGAAAGATGCTCGAACATACTTAAAAAATGAGGTCTGGCTGTGGAAAAAAATAACACGACGTTGAAATCCTTCAGAAGACTGGACCACCTCCCGGGCATCTACATCCATAGTCGGCCACAAGAATTCAGTGAGTAGTGCTTCCTAGGTGAGTGCTATTGTCCCGAGATTGTCTCCACAGCACACTTCATGAATTTCCTTTAACACAAACTTAGTTTCTACCCCGACCTAAAACCTGAGCATAGGGCCCTGCAATGATCGACAGTAAAACGAGAACAATGCCTCTTGATTTTTTGAGCTTGTTGAGGATCTCCTGACAGCTGGTTTGTTGAAAAAAACTCGAATAGGGGCGTGATCCATGATTTATCCTGGGAAGTTACTGGACCGGTATCTATGTTTGATACCAGCTTGTGCGATTAATAACATCCATGTCCCCTTTTCTTGCTAAAGAGAATTCCATCTTGCCGAGCTCATCATCGACCCCAGTATTTTCCTCTCTCGGAATCTGCTCTGAACTCCAATCAGTACAATTTTCTGATAGTTCTTGAATGGTTCTTAATTAATTCTTTAAACTCCCCTCCCGGACTTCATAAGACCATTAACTTGTTGAATTACTAGTTAAGAGTCTGAGTCGTTCTTCCTGGGCGGTCTTCATCCTTATTACCACTGATTCATACTCGACCTCATTATTTGAAGCCCGAAAGTCCAATCTTACTTCAACTTATTCTCACTCTGCTACCTTCTTTACTGGCTGCACATTCTACACATAC
Organism: Primulina eburnea; assembly: GCF_022965805.1. Lineage (NCBI taxonomy): Eukaryota > Viridiplantae > Streptophyta > Magnoliopsida > Lamiales > Gesneriaceae > Primulina > Primulina eburnea. The sequence goes on from NC_133111.1 coordinate 33,089,977, forward strand.
TCTCCATACTTCTTCATGCCCGGGCTGCGCCTCTCGATAAGGAAATCTAAAAAGGCTTGAGATTTTATGGTAGTCCTAGGTTGGTAATTGATGTCATACTCTCCGAGCTCTATTGTTCATTTTACCGGCCTCCCTGAAATGTCCGGATTAGTCATGATTTTCCTGAGTATTGGTAAGCACAATGATAGGATGAGAGTTATGACCAATACCAAGGCCATCTTCTCCATCTCAATATATCTCAACTCTAAATCTTTAAGAGCGTGGCTCACATAGTACACGGGCTTCTGGTCAGTTCCTTCTTCTTGGATGAGGACTGAGCTGACGACATATTCAGTAGCAGATAAATAGATTACTAACTTCTCTCCCAACCCAGGCTTGACCAAGATGGATAAACCTGCTAGGTGGCTCTTCAGCTCTTGGAAAGTGTGCTCAGCTTTTTCACCCATACAAAATTTTGGGCTTTCCTTAATACCTGAAATAAAGGATATCTCTTGTGTGCTGATCTTAATATAAAACGAGACAGGGCAGCAATCTTGCCGTTAGCTTATTCATTTCTTTGATAGATTTGGGAGAGGCCATTTCTGAAACAGCCTTGACCTTTTCAGTGTTTGATTTCAATTCCTTTCTCGGTCACTATAAATCCAAGATATTCACCCCTTCTGACCCCAAAAGTGCACTTCAACGGGTTCAACCTGACCCCGTATCTTCTAAGGGTTGAGAAAGTTTATTTCAGGTCAGGATAAATCATAGTTTATTTCAGGTCAGGATAAATCACACTATTTTTCTTGATTCAATCAAGATTTCATCCACATAGACCTCCACATTTCTTCCTACTCGCTCTTTAAAAATTTTATCCATTAAGCGCTGGTAGATGTCCCCTGCATTTTTTAAACCAACAACATGACAGTATAGCAAAATTTCCCACTCGAGGTTAAAAAGATAATTTTTTCTTGATTCTCTCTAGACAAAGTGATCTGGTGATAACATTGGTAAGCATCCATAAAGCTCAGCAACTCAAAGCCCAAGGTGGAATCTACAAGCTGATCAATCTGGGGCAAGAGATAACAATCATTAGGGCAAGCTTTGTTTAAGTCCCGAAAATCCACGAACATTCTCCACTTCCATACCACCTTATGGACCAAGACAACATTTGATAGCCAAGTTTGGAATTGAAATTCCCCGATTTGGCTGACTTTTAGTAGCTCCTTTACTTGCTCTAAAATTATCCTATCTTTCTCATGTCCGAATGTCCTCTTTTTTTGCACCGCTGGTCGGGGGCTTGCTAGAGTATTCATGTAATAGCCGAGCCCGGTGTACGGTACGGTTTAAGCTTTGTATGTTTATTTGGGTTATGTGATTAGATGTTAAGAGTTGTGTTTATGGGCCATAGTATTATTGGTTGTTATTGTCTTGAGGTGTTAGTTGTTGTTGGTTGTTCGTTTCAGTGTTTCGGATCGATTTTGGTTGCATTGATATGTTTCTTGGCCGTGACCAGAGTGCAACCGCGGTAGTGCAAGCAGTGCACCCGCGGTTTACTGTTCATCATTTTATGGTTGGGAGACCGTAGCATCACCGCACCCGCGGTGAAGAGGACACCGCACCCGCGGTGCAGCATCGCACCCGCGATGATAGGAGTACCGCACCCGCGGTCATCGTGTGCTAGGATTTTGGTTTGTTGCCGTGAGCATGGCGCACCCGCGGTGTTTGTAGCAGCGCACCCGCGGTCGTGCATTATTGAGGTATGGTCGAGATTTAAGTGGGTAGTTGGCTTTACTTTCCTCATTCTTTCCTCTTTCATTTCGATTTTTCCTCTCTAGAGCTTAGGGTTTTCTTCATTTCTTTTGCTTCTTATCTTCGATTCAAGCTTTTAGTTGGCGATTCGAGTTGAGATCGAAGTTCTTCTTGGTGCTAGGAAGCTAAGGTAAGCTTTTGGTGTTATTATTTCATGGTTTTGGAGAAGAGATGATTTGGGTTTGATAGTTTATGTTGGTTTTATGGATTAATTGACATGGGTTCTTGATTATTGAGTTGGTGATGGTGTTATTAATGGATTATTGTTGTAGGTGGTGTATCAAGAGCTTAGATTGAGGTGTTCTTGTGGTTTGTAAGTGTAATTTCACCCTTGTGCTCACATGATAGTATATGTATTGTATTTCAAGAGTTTTATTGTGATATTCCCTTCCATTTGATTTATAGTATGTATTGATTCACTTGTTATGTATATTAGAGGCATTTCATGTCTCAATTATTGAAAAGGGAATACAAGAGAAAAGAAAGAGTATTCAAAGTGTTTGTTAATGTCATAGAGAGAGTTTAAATGCTTTATTTGGATTGATAGATACATAGTCAGATATTGCATGCAATTAGTTCATCAACGACCATAGGCTTATATCCCTCAGAGTAATCGATTTATATCGATGGGATATAAGTGAGACACAGAGATACTATTGATATCAATCCAACCAGAGTAAAGAGAAATACCATCCTATTGCTATGCTATTGCTATGATATTTATTTCAGAGTTGATGGTATTTATGATTTCAAAGCTATGTTTCTCAGAGTATGTTATGTCATTGCTATGTAAGAGTTCCACTTGCTGAGTTTTATACTCATTTCAGTTATTTCATGTGATGCAGATAAGAGCGACGGACCGGGACGTTGACTGTGGACAGGGGGTCATATGCATGCCATGTTGGAAGGAAGATTTTTGGACATGATCATAAGAATGATATTTTGTATTTTGCTTTGTCATTTAAATGATCATGTATATATTTTATTGTAAAGATGTTTGAAGAAATGTATTTTGAAACTCCTTCCATATATTTGAAAGAAAATTTTAAATTCCGCTGTTTTTATTTAATCGGGTCAGAGGTGTCACATTTAGTGGTATCAGAGCCATGTTCTTCGGACCAATGCATATGACTTCGTCTACTTTCAACTGCCCGGGTATGTTTTCTTTGGCATCTATCCATTGTTATCTATGGATTTACTTTTTGTGAGCACATTGTAGAGTATGCCACCTAAGAGGAAAGCCGTAGAGGGTGAGGATAGTTCTTCCTCGAGAGTTGTCGATGAGTTCGGCAAGTTATTGAAAGAGCAGGCCAAAGTTCATAGTGAGCAGATCCAGCAGTTGCTTCGATTGCAAGGAGCAGGTCAGGGCAGAGGTCAAGGTAGAGGGCAAGTTGCTCAGGTTGTTGGTACTGATGCCATCTTTTCTGCTTTCAAGAGGATGGATCCGCCAGAGTATGCAGGGAGCACCGATCCTTTAGTTGCTGTAGAGTGGATCAAAGCGCTTGAAGCAATCTTCGACCATCTCCAGTATGAGGATAAAGACAGGATCAGCTGTGCAGTATTCATGTTGGTTAAGGCTGCACGTATCTGGTGGAATGCGACCAAGGTTGGTGTTGATCTACCGGCTTTGAAGTGGTCAGAGTTCACAGACCTGTTCTATGACAAGTACTTTCCCGACGCACTTCGAGCTAGGAAGGTGACTGAGTTTCTGGAGCTTCGACAGGGAGGCATGAACGTTGATGAGTACATTCTCAAGTTCGAGGAGGGTTGTCTATTTGCTCCGTACATTGCTTCAAACGACAAGGACAAATGCGCTCATTTCATTCGAGGCCTTCGTGCAGAGATCAGGAGGGATATCAATATGTCCAAAGCTGTGACTTTCAAGGAGATTGTGTCCAAGGCTTTGTTGGCCGAGCAGGACGAGAAAGACATTGCCAGAGAGAGGCAAGCAAGGCATCAGGCCATTGCTCAGAGAGGCTAGAGTTCGAGTCAGAGAGGCAGGGATCGATTCAAGGGGAAAGGCAAGATGGAGTCGAGTCCTAGACCACCGACAGTTCCAGTTGTTCCATCTGATCCCGAGAAGCCTTTGTGTCCTAAGTGCGGTAGACTTCATCGGGGAGAGTGCAGATTTGGCACTCATTCTTGCTATCGTTGTGGCACGGCAGGCCACATTGCCAGAGATTGTCCCAGAGGAGCTAGCCAAGAGAAGGTGCAGGGTCGTATCTTTACGATGACAAAGGAAGGTATAAACCATGATTCTTCTGTGATCTCTAGCGCTATTTTGATTTCAGGCAGAGTAGCTACGACTTTGATTGATACAGGTGCTACTCATTCTTTTATGTCTGAGTTATTTTTGAGATCTTTGGGTATAGTTCCTTCAGTTCTTCCCCTCCAGCTTAGTGTTGTTTTGCCTTCGGGGGACGTGTTGTGCTCGACGTCTATTGTTTATGCATGCCCTGTTCGTATTGAGGAGCGAGTTGTTTTTGCTGATTTGATTGTTATCCCTATGGTTGCATTTGATGTTATTCTTGGCATGGATTGGCTATCGACCTATCGTGCAGTGATTGATTGCGTTGCTAAGACGGTGACTTTTGCAGATGATGGCAATAGGGAAGGTATGCTCGCCAGTGCAGGTACTTCGCTGTTCCTTCCTTTTATTTCTTGTCTTGAGGCTGAGAAGTTGCTGTGTAGAGGTTGTGATGTATTTCTGGCTTCGATTGTGGATGTGGATAGAATGATTAAGTTGAATATTGATGATATCGATGTTGTGAGGGAGTTTGTCGATGTGTTTGAGGATGATGTGCCGGGTTTGCCGCTGGATAGAGATGTTGAGTTTGTGATTGATCTAGCTCCAGGTACGGTTCCTATTTCTAAGGCTCCGTATAGGATGGCCCCTACCGAGATGAAGGAGTTGAAGATGCAGTTGCAGGATCTTTTGGACAAGGGTTTTATTCGTCCGAGTTCTTCGCCTTGGGGAGCTCCGGTTCTTTTTGTTAAGAAGAAAGATAGGGTCGTTGCGGCTGTGTATTGATTACAGAGAGCTCAACAAAGTGACTATCAAGAACAAGTATCCATTGCCACGGATTGACGATCTATTTGACCTAACTTCAGGGTGCCACTTTATTTTCGAAGATTGATCTTCGGTCTGGCTACTATCAGTTGAAGGTTAGGGAGTCTGATATCCCTAAGACGGCGTTCCGGACCAGGTACGGTCATTATGAGTTTCTTGTGATGTCTTTTGGTCTGACCAATGCTCGTTCAGTCTTCATGACCTGATGAACCGTGTATTCAAGTCTTATTTGGATAGCTTCGTCATTGTTTTCATCGACGACATCTTAATCTATTCCAAGACCAGAGAGCTTCATGCAGAGCATCTTAGAGTGGTTCTTCAGTTGTTGAGAGAGAGGAGACTGTTTGCTAAGCTGAAGAAGTGTGAGTTCTGGTTGGAGCAGATTTCTTTCTTAGGCCATGTCGTTTCGAAAGATGGCTTAGCTGTTGACCCAGCGAAGATTGAGGCAATTCAGAGGTGGCCTATTCCTACCACTGTTTCAGAGGTATGCAGTTTTCTTGGTTTGACGGGTTATTATCGTCGTTTCATTTCAGATTTTTCCAAGATTGCCTTGCCATTAACCAATCTGACGAGGAAGACTGTGAAGTTCGAGTGGTCCATTGATTGCCAAAGTTCATTCCAAGAGTTGAAGGATAAGTTGACGACAGCTCCTGTTCTTTCATTGCCCAGTGGTTCAGAGGATTTTGTTGTGTATACCGATGCGTCGAAGAAGGGCCTTGGTGCAGTTCTGATGCAGCGAGGTAAGGTTATAGCCTATGCTTCTCGCCAGTTGAAAGACTATGAGAAGAATTATCCGACGCACGATTTGGAGCTGGCAGCTGTGGTTTTCGCCCTGAAAATCTGGAGACATTACTTATATGGCGAAAAGTGTGAGATCTTCACGGACCACAAGAGTTTGAAGTATCTGTTTTCCCAGAAAGAGCTCAATATGCGACAGATGAGGTGGTTAGAGCTTGTCAAAGACTATGATGTGACGATCAGTTATCACCCAGGGAAGGCGAATGTTGTAGCAGACGCTTTGAGCCGTAAGTCGAGTTCTTCCTTGAGTTCGATGATTCAGAAGCCGTTGTTGTTGGACTTGCAGCGAGAGGAGATTTCCTTGGTAGTCCCTGGAACCATTGCTCGCTTTTCAGCGTTGGTCATTCGAGCTACATTGACGGACAGGATCCGTAGAGAGCAGACTGTTGATGTTCAGTTGACAGAGTTGAGAGCTAGAGCAGAGGAGAGAGGTAATTCAGAGTTTGGATTGAATGGAGACGGTTTGGTGACTTTCAGAGGCCGTATTTGTGTTTCCGCTGGTGATGATATTCGGCGAGACATTCTGACAGAGGCTCATACCGCGCCATATTCGATACATCCAGGCAGCACCAAGATGTATCAGGATCTTCGTAGACTCTACTGGTGGCCAGGTATGAAGAAAGATATTGCTTTGTTCATTCTCAGTGCCTAACTTGTCAGCAGGTGAAGATCGAGCACCAGAGACCTGCTGGGACATTGTTGTCATTGCCGATTCCTCAGTGGAAGTGGGAGCATATTACGATGGATTTCGTGACTGGTCTTCCCAAGACGCAGAAGGGTTTCAATTCTATTTGGGTTATTGTCGATCGATTGACCAAGTCAGCGCACTTTCTTCCAGTCAAGACGACGTATTCCATGAATCAGTACGCCGAGGATTACTTAGCAGAGATTGTTAGACTTCACGGTGTCCTCTGTGTCGATTGTGTCTGATCGTGACCCTAGATTTACCTCAGAGTTTTGGAAGAGTTTGCACAGAGCCCTGGGTTCACGGTTAGCTTTCAGTACAGCTTATCACCCCCAGAGTGACGGTCAATCAGAGAGAGTCATTCAGATTCTAGAGGATATGCTCAGAGCTTGTACTATCGATTATTCTGGTAGCTGGGATTCTAAGTTGCCTCTTGTTGAGTTCACGTACAATAATAGTTACAAGCGACGATTGGCATGGCACCGTATGAAGCACTTTATGGCAGGAAGTGCAGATCGCCCTTGTATTGGGACGAGGTTGGTGAGAGGAAGATGTTGGGTCCAGAGTTGGTCCAATAGACTGCTGATGTTGTCGCTGTTATTAGAGAGAGGATGAAGACAGCGCAGTCGAGACAGAAGAGCTATGCAGATGTTCGTCGTAGGCCTTTACAGTTTGAGGTTGGCGATCACGTGTTTCTGAAGATAGCACCTCTCAAGGGTGTGATGCGGTTTGGCAAGAAGGGCAAGTTGAGTCCGAGATTTATTGGCCCCTTTGAGATCTTGGACAGAGTTGGTGATCGAGCCTACAGGTTAGCCTTACCGCCAGATCTTGACAGAGTCCATAATGTTTTTCACGTATCGATGCTCAGGAAGTATATTGCGAATCCTTCCCATGTTCTTCGCCACGAGCCATTGGACTTGACGCCGAATTTGACGTACCAAGAGATTCCGATTCAGATTCTGGATCGCACAGTCAGAGTATTGAGGAACAAAGAGATCGACATCGTTAAAGTCCTTTGGAGGAATCATTTGATAGAAGAGGCTACGTGGGAACCAGAGGATGAGATGAGAGAGAAGTATCCTGAGTTGTTCGTGCTGTGACGTCAATTTCGAGGACGAAATTCCTCTAAGGAGGGGAGATTGTAATAGCCGAGCCTGGTGTACGGTACGGTTTAAGCTTTGTATGTTTATTTGGGTTATGTGATTAGATGTTAAGAGTTGTGTTTATGGGCCATAGTATTATTGGTTGTTATTGTCTTGAGGTGTTAGTTGTTGTTGGTTGTTCGTTTCAGTATTTCGGATCGATTTTGGTTGCATTGATATGTTTCTTGGCCGTGACCAGAGTGCAACCGCGGTAGTGCAAGCAGTGCACCCGCGGTTTACTGTTCATCATTTTATGGTTGGGAGACCGTAGCATCACCGCACCCGCGGTGAAGAGGACACCGCACCCGCGGTGCAGCATCGCACCCGCGGTGATAGGAGTACCGCACCCGCGGTCATCGTGTGCTAGGATTTTGGTTTGTTGCCGTGAGCATGGCGCACCCGCGGTGTTTGTAGCAGCGCACCCGCGGTCGTGCATTATTGAGGTATGGTCGAGATTTAAGTGGGTAGTTGGCTTTACGTTTCCTCATTCTTTCCTCTTTCATTTCGATTTTTCCTCTCTAGAGCTTAGGGTTTTCTTCATTTCTTTTGCTTCTTATCTTCGATTCAAGCTTTTAGTTGGCGATTCGAGTTGAGATCGAAGTTCTTCTTGGTGCTAGGAAGCTAAGGTAAGCTTTTGGTGTTATTATTTCATGGTTTTGGAGAAGAGATGATTTGGGTTTGATGTTTATGTTGGTTTTATGGATTAATTGACATGAATTCTTGATTATTGAGTTGATGATGGTGTTATTAATGGATTATTGTTGTAGGTGGTGTATCAATAGCTTAAATTGAGGTGTTCTTGTGGTTTGTAAGTGGAAGGTGTTCTTGTGGTTGTAAGTGTAATTTCACCCTTGTGCTCACATGATAGTATATGTATTGTATTTCAAGAGTTTTATTGTGATATTCCCTTCCATTTGATTCATAGTATGTATTGATTCACTTGTTATGTATATTAGAGGCATTTCATGTCTCAATTATTGAAAAGGGAATACAAGAGAAAAGAAAGAGTATTCAAAGTGTTTGTTAATGTCATAGAGAGAGTTTAAATGTTTTATTTGGATTGATAGATACATAGTCAGAGATTGCATGCAATTAGTTCATCAACGACCATAGGCTTATATCCCTCAGAGTAATCGATTTATATCGATGGGATATAAGTGAGAGACAGAGATACTATTGATATCAATCCAACCAGAGTAAAGAGAAATACCATCCTATTGCTATGCTATTGCTATGATATTTATTTCAGAGTTGATGGTATTTATGATTTCAAAGCTATGTTTCTCAGAGTATGTTATGTCATTGCTATGTGAGAGTTCCACTTGCTGAGTTTTATACTCATTTTAGTTATTTCATGTGATGCAGATAAGAGCGACGGACCGGGACGTTGACTGTGGACAGGGGGTCATATGCATGCCATGTTGGAAGGAAGATTTTTGGACATGATCATAAGAATGATATTTTGTATTTTGCTTTGTCATTTAAATGATCATGTATATATTTTATTGTAAAGATGTTTGAAGAAATGTATTTTGAAACTCCTTCCATATATTTGAAAGAAAATTTTAAATTCCGCTGTTTTTATTTAATCGGGTCAGAGGTGTCACAATTCAACTTATGCTCGGCTATATAAGCCATGAGCTCGACCTGTTCCGTAGGGGACCACCCAAAAACATCCACATTATTTTTGTAATCTCCTCCTGATCCTCTTCCATTAGTGCATGCACTTCTTCTATTGCATGAAACCCTCCAACCCTTTCTTTATTGCCTTTTATTTTCCTAGCTCTCTTCTTTTCTATCCAGATTGTCTCAACATAACATTTTTTTTGAGGAGGCTGATTGCCCGGGACTTACCCTACCTTACCTCTCACATGGAACTTGATCTTTTGATGATAAGTTGAAGTGACGACTTTGAAGGTGTTTATGATCGGCCTTCCTAATATGACATTGTACGAAGATGGCGCATTGACCAAAGTGAAAGTGGTCAAGACTTATTTTCTCGAATCCCCGGATCCTATCATTAAAAGGAGCATGATTTCCCCCCCGAGGATGAACTGTGTGTCTGGAAAAACCGAAGAGAGTTGTTTCTACTGGTTCCAGATTATAGCCTTTGAAGTCCATCTGATCTAGGGCCTTTTGGAAAATTACATTAACGGAGCTGCTCGAGTCAACAAACACCCGTCTTATATCATAGTTTGATAATTTTGTCTGGATTACGAGGGTGTCATTACGAGACAGGCTGATACCTTTCAAATCCTGAGGCCCGAAACTAATGGTCGGACCCTCTTCTTCTTTTGAACTACCCACCTCGAGAATTTATCGTCTACTCCACGCTTTCATGGCTCAATTAGAATATCTATCTGTTGATCTCCTATAGACCATTTTAATTACTCTCAGAATGGGGGATTCTCCCTACTTTTTTCCTCCCGAGCTCTTCTTGATATGGTGAGACTATCTTGATCCTCTAGTATAGGTTTGGAGTACTGGACTCTGGGGGATGGCACGAGCCCTAAGCTCCAAGGTACCCAAGGGGGTACTTTTGCTTTCTTGGCTGCTGGGTTGGCTTCTACAGGACCTGTCCATGGGTGGTTTTTTCTAAGTTTTCTTCATTCGCTAGTGTCATGGTAACACTCTCGGTGAAACGTGAAAAATTTCAAAACGACCCCCAGACCTTGGGAATATCGTTGAGACTGAGAGATGGTTTCCTTAAGCCCACAGAGATTAATAGCTTGGTCTTTCGAGATATTCAAGGGGGTATAGCGAGAAAAGTGTCAACGAAAGACCAAGCTATTAATCTCCTCCCTAGGCGATCTCCTCTTTCCTTTCTCATAGCCTCCCTTTTCTATTTCTGGGCTTCCTCCATGTTGATGTATTTTTCTGCTCGGAACAACAAATCCTCAAAGTTCTGAGGCACCATCATTACAAGTGATTGGAAAAAGTCCCCTTCCTGGAGCCCATGTGTGAACACCTTGGTCTTGATCTCAGGGAAGCATGAAGGTACTTCCAAGGCTGTCTTGTTGAATTTTCGAATATACGCCCGCAATGATTCCTCCCCGTATTGCTTGATTTCGAATAAGTTGAAAGCGGTCTTATTTTATCTTTTACTACTGATAAAGTGATGTAAAAAGACGCTTTGGAAATCCTCAAAAGTTTGTATGCTCTGGTGCTCCAATTTATCGAACCACCATTGGACTGAATAAACCAACATGGTTAAGAAAGTTGTACACTTGATTTCATCGTCATAACAGTACAACATGGCCATGTTTTCAAATAGAGCTAAATGCTCTTCGGGGTTCGAGTTCCCATCATACTCTCTGATGTTAACTGCTTTAAAGTGGGTGGGCAAGGGTTTATTGACTATATGGGTGGATAAAGGACACCTTCGTGGTTGGATTCGGGGAACATGGGAGGATCTGAATTGTCCTTCCAACTTCTTTATTTTCTTCCTTAAATCTTCCAACTCCTCGGCCATAGTGGGGGCCTTAGAGCATTCCTGAGAGCTTTCTCCCTTCTTAGTTTTTCTCTTGAGGGGGAGATTCATACCCGGATCCCTCCTCATAATGTGCCCTGACTGCTACCAAGGGGTAATTTTTCCATCATAGCCTTCTGGACGGCTACCTCTATCAACTAAGCGAGCTGCTCAGGGTTGACCATAAAAGTTGGCATCGGTGGATTTCCTGGAGGGGCCTCTGATTCCGAGGGTTCCCTTCTAGAATTGTCCCTCCTAGATGATTTTCTTGTGGAAACCATACCTACGTCTTAGATCTGGTTTCCCACAAGAGACGTCAATTGATGATGGTCGGGTGAATCGGGTCTGAGTGTGGTGGGCAATCACGCATGGTCGAGTTACCTTCTACATGATATATTGGATTTTAGATGAAACGTGCCCGTGTTTTGATATGCCTGAACACTTTTGAGAGAACACAGAACGTTTGTGGGGTGCAAGAGTAATCTTCGGTGTGGCCACTTCATTGTTCAAGTCTGTTAAGTGATTATTCCTTTACTTTTTGAGAGATAAAGTGTATGTGTATTTAATGCAAGATTATCTGAATGCCAGATTGGTCAAGCGAACCTGGTATTTATAAAGGAGCAGTCAATGATGGATATCGTTTTCAGCGCCCAACTGTTACTTATGGCGAGATGGTCGCTCATCCTCTTTTCACTGTTACTGATAGGTCTGACAACCCATGCTTGCTTCAACCTAGTCAAATCACCACTACTGTGTGCTGAAATACTTCAGAATGATGATTAAGTCATGGTGCCCCATACTTGTGATCTTGGAGATGACACATGTATCCGGGTACCCGGGTAAATAACTGTGACATGGACCAACATTGTGAGAACCCGGAATTTTCCGATCCGAAGCGAATCATGTAAGAAATACAAACTTAAAATTTATCTTAAATTAAGCTCAACAACTTTCATTCTAACTATAGAACTTAAATATGAACTTAGATTTCAGCTAACTTAACTCAAGGAAGTAGCTTCAAAGCTCGGAGATTAACTCAATGTGAAGCCAAGATACAAGTAACCGCATCCGTCAAAGAGTCGTCACTGAAGGAGTAAAACCCCAGTTCAAGGACGCGATCTTTCAGCTCAAAGAAGCTCAAGCAAGTTTGTACTAACAAGACCAAAAAGAAGCTAAAGGAGAAGCTAAAGGTTTGGACAAATTAAGTATGCAAGAAATGACCTTTGAATTAACCCATAAAGAAGCTGCAGGAGGAGCTAAGGTACTAGGACACAATTATGGTGCAGGAGAAGTCCTTTGGTGCTTGATATGGAGCTTGGCCACATTTATTATTTCTTGGGGCACAAGGGGGCGGCCAAGGGGTAGACAAAACGGCAAAATTTTCCTATATATATGAGACTCCATGTATTGCAAAACCATTCCAAAAACAAGAAAGAAAATTCGGCCCCCCTCACACTACAAGCCCTCGGCCGAAGTCAAGAAAGGAAGAGGAAAGAATTTTCGTGCATTCCAGAGCTGCTATCCAGTGTCTAATTGCTGCTTGATTGAAGATCGCATTTGTTAAAGTCACGACGAAGTGCTGCTCAAATTTTCGAGAGGAAACTTTGTACAAGGATCTGTAAGTGGGTTTTTGATATGTATGTTTGCTTGTATTTTTAAACCTCGTATATATAAGACATGACGTGCTTGCATGTGTGTCCTTTTTTTTCGAAAATGATAGTCTGTTCTGTTTAAAATTTCGATCGATTATATGTTACTTCCGTTATTCGAAATTCTTTGATTCGCTTGCATCCGTCTGAAAGTCTGATAAGTTCTGTCTGATAAATCTGAACTCTGTGTCGCACTGTTACGATTCGAATTTGAAATGGGACGAGAATTGTGATTCTGTGTGGCCCCCATTGGTGGGGTATAAAACCATGTTCTACCTGGCTCCCCATCGGTGGGTATAAAACCGTGTACTGGCCTCACCTCTTAGAGGACTAACATATTGGAGACAATTTGTCCATGGAAATAAGATGAGTAACAGTGTTGTGTCTGTTATGAATTGTTCTGATCTATTTCTGAAATGCTCTGAGTCATCTATTAGTTTCTGTCTCATATTTGATTTGTTTCTGTTATGTTAAAAAGAATAAGTTTTGAAAGTCTGTTAAAAAGACTGTTTTAAGAAAACTAAGTTCTATATGTATCATTGTAAATCGATAGACCCCCCCACTTGCTGAGTGTTTCCCCAAATACTCACCCCTTACAAATTTCAGACAATAATGAAGAACAACTGAATGAGGAGGAACAATAAGCCTTCTGGAGATGGTAGTCGTCAAGCAGGATACAAGAAATCAAGACTTTAATTCTCTTCTGTTCAATTTCCGCAATCGCTACTCTGATGTATTTTTATTTCTATTGTCAATGTAAACACAATGTTTAATTTATGAAAAAGACTGGTTTTTGGCATTTCGATACGAGGCTTAATTGTTTTCAAGTAATTGTTAAACAATGCTGGATGTCACCGACGCTTCGGATACGGGGAATCTCGCTGGGATTTTGACAGCCAAAATTTGACAAGGAACTTTGGCAAAAGACTAGTACATCCCAATCTAAGTCCAACTTTCATCTGTTTCCTAATTTTTCGATCAAACTTCAAAAATCTATCCCTTCAATCATTCCGCAAACTCTTAGTATCAAATATTTTCCAAGACAACTTTGTTTCTATTTGTGCCTTTCTATCCTTTATACGATTCTGATGTTTTACCTCGATTTTTATTCTAGGAAATGGCTGCTCCACGTACTCGCGCTCAGGTTGCCCTTCGTATCCGCCAGCTCACGATAGATAATCAGGACTAGGGAGATTGTGACTTTGAAAGCGCAACTGGCTAAGGAAAAATTGGGAGAAGCAGGAGCTTAGCGAGATTAGGCACATACTCGAGACCGACGTACAACGACTTACTCATCATCTGGACTTGGCTGAGAGCCAACTTCGTCATATACCTACCGATTCAGCTCGCATTGCGCGTCTGGCTTCGCTGAACAGATAACTGCTAGAGAGAGTAGAGACAGAAAGAGGACGTGCTACTCGGGCTCGTCAGCGTTAGGAAAACTTGAACACCAAACAAGAATGGTACATTTCCAAGCTCCACGGCACCATGGATAGGCTTCAGGAGTAGAACAACTACTTGCGTCTGGTGGTGGAGAAATGGAGGAAGAAGAGGAAGCAAGCAATGGAAGTGGTCGGTGAAGACAACGATAGTGACGACGGAGAGATGATAGACTAGATTAGTATCAGGGTGGTAATAAAAATTATGATGGAAAAAGTAAAAATGTATCAATTTATTTCTAAATGAAAATTATATTATCTTTAAATTATTGCATATTTAAAATTTGATGAGTATATTATCAGTAAAACTGTTTTTTTATCTTTACAGGAAAACAAACATGGATCTTCAAAGCATTATAACTGAACTTCAAAAAAAACTCCGAGAAAAAGAGACAGAGATTAAAACATTGAAAGAAAAAAATGAAAAACTCGAGAGGGATATCTACCAGTTGGATGGGAATAACATATGCATGATGGAGGATATTCGTGAGGCAAGAGCGGAAGAGAAAAGACTGTGCCATGACGTTAGGCGCTATGCTGCCTACCACCTAGAGTCTGAACAACAGCACGAAATCACCAAGAAAGAGTTGAACAAGGCTCAGGATATGATTTTGACGCTCCAAATCCGGGATGAGAGCCTTCTCAAAACACAGCGCCATCTTCAGGATCAGATCGAGGAACAAGAAATCGATGAGAAAGTAAGCCAATCAACGATACAAGAGCTTCAAGATCAAGTAAACAACCTTGACCACCACAACACACAGTTGCAAAATCATATTGATTAGCTACATAATAACATGATCAATATGGAAGAGCTCTTAGAAGAACTCGAAGCTAACCAAGAAGAAAATCCTATTGAAGAAGAAGAAATTAATGAGGCAGTAGGCGACGGTGAAGTTATAGATGAATAGGGTGATGAATCCTAGTATAGGCATCGATTGTATTCAGAACCCTTATGATTAATTGTTTTCTTTAAAAACACTGATTGTAAGAATTTAAACTATTTATGAAATATTTCTTTGATTATGCATGGTTTCAAAATAACTAAATTAATAAAATATATGTTTATAGGAAATGGCAGGCAGACCACCAGAAACAATCGAAACTCCAGAAGAGTTAATCAAAACGAGGATGAGAATCCCCCAAGAGTAAATCTCAGCCGAGAGGACCCATTTGTGTCTAAAAGATTTTCTAAGAAGCTGAAACTTGAGCATGGAATTCTTAGTGAACCATTAAGAGTGGCAACACCTACAAGTAAAAAAATTGAAACTCACAAGGTGTATCAGAACTGTGAAATTTATATCAGTAAACAAATTTTTAAGGCGGAATTAATTCAAATCAATATGATTGTTTGATGTCATTCTGGGAATGGGCTGGTTAGCTAAAAACCATGCCATAGTAGACTGTCAAAAGAAAGATATTAGACTTCAGACTTCGACTAAAGAGGAAGTCATATAACACGGAAAATCCAAAGAACGAAAATCTTTGTTATCTGCCTCACAAGCCTGAAAGGCCATAAAAGGAGGAGAAGAAATTTATCTGGCAGTAATCAATGAGATCAAAGAAGAAGAAGAACTCTCAAAGTTGGAAGAAATTCCAATTGTTCAAGAATTTCCAGATGTTTTCCCCGAGAAATTACCGGGTGAGATACCCGATAGAGAATTAGAATTTGAAATCAATTTGGTCCCTGGTGCTGCACAAATCTCAAAGGCACCATACCGAATGGCTTCAGCTGAATTAAAGGAGTTAAAGGAACAACTTCAGGAATTACTGGACAAGAAACAGGTCCGCCCCAGTGCATCCCCGTGGCCCCAGTGCTATTCGTAAAGAAAAAATAAGGAAGCATGAGGCTCTGTATTGATTACCGGGAGTTAAACAAGATCACCATTAAGAATTGTAGAGCCCAAAAAAAAAAAAAACAGTACACATATAACCCATGCATTTATTTAATTGTTAAATATTTTATTTAAGTTTAAAATGATTTTAGTGATACATGATTTATTTAAATTGCATTATTTTAATGTTTATGTTATGCACGTTAAAATATTTTTCAAGTGTCATGTTTCAGGCGATTATTCGAGGCGGGGTCGAGGAATAGAGACCGGTGACGAGTTTGGCAATTTTTAAATGCAGTATTTTTATTTTAAATTGAGGTTGGGGAATTTAATAATTTATTAAGTTTAGCATTTTATAGGCCAATTTAATTATTAGGTGATTTTAAGGTTTTAAAAGTTAAAATTAGTGTGTACTTATTTTAAGTTGAGAAGTTTGATTAAATTAGTGTGAGTTAACTTTTGTTAGCATTTTTAATTAGTTAAATTAGCACCAATTACTCCTAATTAAAACACACACACACGTTACACACACTCACACACACTTACACGTGTTTACACACCTCAAAACACATAACACACATCTACACATTTTTATTTTTCAGAAATTAGAGAGGCAAAACCTAGGGTTCCTCAAGTTTGAAGCGGCCGCCCCTCTTCCAAAATTTTCCAGCAACTTTTCTTTAATTTCATCGTAAGATTTTTGCCACAATCGTCCCGGATCAAGCCTCGCTCCGTTTCCGCTTCGGTGTCGTCGTTCGATAACGTTAAAGATCTAAAGGCACGTATATTCTGTTATTTCTGCATCGATCTCGTCATATTATGCATTGTGTTGTTATTTATGCGTAAAAATACATGTGTGATGTGTAGAAGTTTGAGCAATGACGTTTGGATAAATTTTGAAACGGTTTTTAGATCACAAATCTCGTTTTTGCTGTCATATTTAAAAACTGCGATTTTTCGGTAGTGATTTTGAGAAAATTTTCACAATGAAAATGGTATAACTTTTTGATACCTTCGATTTGACAGTAAATTCAAAATATTTGGATAATAAATGAGTGATTTATGATTATTTTCGTGGGACTGCTCAAACTATGACTTATATGAAAATGTGTTCTTGACATGTTCTTGAAGTTATTTGTTGCAGGATTCGTTGGGCATCGCCGGGCTTGTGCTGACTGCATTTAAATATGTTATGGGATGTATTTAGGTGTTATTTGGTGGTTCGTTTGGGTCGGGATTAGGCTTGGGATGTAATAAAAGTTGTAGGAAGCGAAACGATGCCTGAATTACGGGTTATTGTTGTATTGAAGTACTTGTTGATGCTTGGGGACGTTTGGGGTGTTTGTAAGGGTTTGAATTAATGTAATAGCATCCTCAGATGAGTCTCAAGGTGTAGGCTTGATAGGATCGGTTATCACACTAAGAGTGTTTAGAAGGGGGGGTTGAATAAACACTCACACTTAAAATTGTTCTTTAAGAATATTTGAGTTCAGTTTAGTGTCAAACTGAAACTCGGAATCTTGTTAGTCAACAACAATTAGTTAAACTGGAGTAGTTGCGGAAAGTAACTGGCTGAAAGATAGAATACAAAACCTAAATAAATATGCAAGAGTTGTTTCTGGATGTTCGGAGAATTTAATTACTCCTACGTCACCCCTTATATCACAAGGATAGGATATTCACTAAAAGACTTTGATCAAATACAATACTTGTATAGACCCACTTCATGTTTGGACTTACAACTGCCAAAACTGAAACTCTTAGTTATACACAAGATTTTCAGTACGTAACTGATATTTGCACATTGAGTCTAACAACTTTTTAGAGAGTGCTAATAAGCTCAGATTGTAGCATTGATTGCTACGAGTAATTCAAATGAGAGTGAGCTGAGATTTTGACAGAGTAACAGCAAGCTTAAGATTTGAATGATTGTCACTACTTCATCTGCTGTTCTTCAGTTATATTTATACTTCTTTTTCAACGGTAACTTTGATATGCATTTGAATTCTAGTATCCGTTGATTGCTTCTTCATCATTCCTTGGGCAATGTTCTCTTCATTGATTGAGATACGGCGTCTTAAATGCAATAGCCGAAACACATTGTTCTATGCTGTAGTGATCGAGGTGCGACACTCTTGTAATTCGTTTGTCTCCTTTGGTCTTTCCCGAGATGTCTTCAGTTGAGAAGCTTTTAAGACATTCTGTTTTTAGCTAATCATTTTACTTCGTATCATTGTGTCAAATGTCTTCAGTTGCCGAATATGCTTGTGCACATCAGTTGATTCATATTTTGTTAATTGATTGATTTACGTTTTGTCAAACTCCAGAATCTTGTTTCCAACAATTTCCCCCTTTATGGTGTTTGACAAAACCAAGTGATTTAAGATCGGATAGCTGAGCTCTTTGTAGACTATGCAGATGAATTATAAAATAACTGGGTTTCTTGTAGATAACATAAAAACTGAAAATATAATATCTGGATTCCTTGTAGATAACATAGAGACTGAAAATATAATGTTTGGATTCCTTGTAGATAACATAAACTGAGAGTAATTCGATTAGATCTTCTTCAGCTGCTTTGTCCTTCCCCTTTTTTGTCAAACATTTCCATTTGGTCTGATAACTTTCGAACGTCAATGGATAATAGTTTTACATCTGCTGAGATGCTTGAGGCGACAATTGTGAAGGAGGTTTGTAGCGATGTGATTTGATTAGAAACAGAGGTTTCCACTCGCTCAACTCTCTGACTGATTATATTCTGAGTTGTAAAGAATGATCCAATTAGCCCTTGCTTCATTTCTTGAACAGTCTTACTAAGAGAGTCCATGTTGGCTTGAAGACTTTTTAATTTTGCTGAGTCAAATTCAATCGAAGAATCTAATTTGACAGTATGCGTCAGCTGTACGTGTTGAATTTTCTTGATGTCAGTTATCATCTGCTGTATGCTGTACTGTATATTCTGAATTTCTTCAAGAACAATATCCATTTCTGTATATTGAATTGATGGTTGCTGGTTGGGTGTATCTGAATGCTTTGATGGTTGGCTAAAAAGAACTAATGCTTGATTAGTTTCCATTGTTCCAATCGTAGATTGAGTTGGAATTTTTTCTTGAATTTGATCAAAGAATGGTCTGTTTGCCTGATTGATGGAGATGGATGGTTCATGCATAGAGGCTTCCTGTGGAGGATTAACTGGACTTTGTTCTTTCTCTTTTGATTGAGTGAGTAACTGACTTTCTTTATATTCAGCAGTGTCTGGGTCTGATGGTTTTGCTTGTTTGTCAGTTTGAGTAACTTGTTCAGCAGAAATTTCTGACTGAACAGGTACTTCAGTTTGAGCTTTTTCTGATGCAGTTATCTCTTTTTCTGAATTTTGGATTGGTTCTTCAGTTGGGTCTTCAATTTGAGCAGATATAACTTTTTCATCAATGAGTGACTCAGTTGGAGCTTCAGATGATATTTTAATATCTTGCTCTGGTTGTTCAGCTGATTGAGCAACTGGGTCATACTGAGCTTCTAATGCAACGGCTTTAATGATTTCATCGATGTTTGCCAAATATAGTTCTTCTTCAGAGTATAACTGTTGTTCTTGCTGAGAAGATTGAGGTATTTCCTGAACTGGGTTTTTCAGTTGACTGTGGTGGAAATAGTTCTTTCTGTGTAGAGAAGGATGAATCTTTTCCAGGATTTGAGTTGAAAAGTTTTTCATGAATAACCAGTTCCTGATCTTCTTGCCAAAATCTTATTTCCCTTTGGAGGTTACTAAGATCTGCGTCCAGTTGGGTGAACACAGCTCTATCATTGTATGCGGTTGGACTTGTTGGATGGTAGTTGGACTTCAGCTGTGCTACCATTTTTGCTAACTTTTTGGCGCGAATTTGATCAAAGAAGTATTTTTGCCTTTCTAATGCTTGTGAAATGGTAGCAGCTTTGACTACTTTCATCACAATTGCTTTTAATTTGATGAACTTTTTCAGTTGAGATCTATGCTTTAATTCTTTAGCAAAGATTTCTGTTCTGAAGCTTTTCCAACGGTCAAAAGATTTTAATTGTGATGTGGCAAAGCCATTGACTTGTTCCCAAACAAGATCAATGTGTGTTTGAATCACATTGGATGGCCGAGATTCTTCAACTAGCTGTCCTTTTCCTTTATCAGTTGAAAGGATGTGAGGAAGATCCATCCCTGAGTGTGTTGATTGCACTGGTTCTCTTAATATTATGCCTTTAGATCTGGCCCTTGGCAAGATGGTAGGGTGATTCACAAGGGTTAATCGGGGCTTTAACTTTAGCTGTTGTTGTGGCTTTGATAACTGGTTCATCAGGTGAGAGTACCTGCAAGGGTATAGCTTGAATGGGTTGTTGATCAGCTGATTGAAAAACTTCCATTCTGGTTGTTGTTTTGGTTCTTTTAGTCCTTGGTCTTTTGGCAAGCTTCGGTGAAGGAGTTTTCTCTGTGTCTGATTCACTGAGAATCAGTTTTCTTTTTGTCGTTTTGACCTTCTTAACTGGTGATGATTCAACTTCCAGTTTGGTCCTTGATACCAAGACGTTTTTGGCAGTAAAAACTTTGAATTTTGATGATACTTCAGCATTTTCAGTTACTAAACCTTTCAGTTTTAATAGATAACTGATCTGGATAGTAAAGCCACATGATTGTTTGGATGACTTGAGCATATTCTTCAAGATGTTAAACAGAATACATCTCCAATTTACTTTCTTTCACTCATGATTAAGGTCATTACCTGGAATTTTTCGAGTGTAAGAGCAGCGTAAGAACCGGCTTTTGCTAATATTCCCTTTGCTACGATATCAGCTAGCAACTGAATTTCTGGTTTCAGTTCCTTCTTTGGATCGGAAACCTTGATTTTTTATCCATCAGCAGATAGTCGGGATTGCATTTCTTCAATGTCCTGAGTTTTCACTTCTAGAAAAATTCACATAACCATCAGTTGGTAGAGAAAAGATTTCTCCGAAAGATTCCTCAGAAAGACGTAACAACTGATCGTTGATAGTCACAGATATAGTGTCATTATTAGTGATAATCCTTTTCTGTAGAATTCGTTGACTTCTTTGAGATATATCTTCTGGGAAGATTGTCCTAAGAATTTCCTGAGACCTGCTGATTCAAGCTTTAGAAATACATCCTTAATAGCTGTTTCTTGAATCGATAGAACGGAGTCAAAATCGATGGCCAGTGCATTCAATATATGAGCAGGAATTTGAGTTGCCATTGATAGCTGAGTGATTTCCTGTTAGAGACAAAAATTATAGATTTGCTTTGAGAATAGAAAATAATCGTGAATGTAAGGAAGACGAACTGAATCAAAGCGGGTAAAATACTTTTGTTTGTGACTGTTTGAATTATTGGAATAAATGTGTGTACGTGTGCTGTAAGCGTGTGTACAATTTTGAACGGTTAAAATTGTGTCCACGTAATAATCTGAAATTCATCATGATTTGGCAGACAGTCACGTCTTTTGATTTGGAATATAATAGATTTAATTAGTTAACTTATATGAGAAGATTAGTGAAATTGTCAACTGATCGATCAGTTAGTGAAGCTGAGTCTTTTCAGTTGAGAATAAACTAACAACTGTCTTCTCAGTTAACCTCTTAAACCACCATTCCCCCTAAACACATGCGTTAAAATAAAATAATGCTGATTATTTAAGACAATCTTGAGACTTAGTAGTGTAATCATCATTTAAGGAAATGTCTTTTCATTTTCCTCGTCTTGACCTATAAATAAAAGTAGAGGAGTTAGTCACAAGTATCAGAAAAAAAATGGAAGGAGTAGGCAGTTCAAACGTTTCTCCATTTTCGCTTGAGGCTGAAAAAGCTGCCATAGAAGACAAGGTTTTGTATGCCAGTCTTCCCTATTGGGAAAAGTTACAGGAGCTGGAGCTTCTGTACAATTCTGGGAGGGTTACCACTTTCAAGCGGATGGCCCAGCTGAAAAAGGTGCGAAAGCACTTAAATATTTCTGTGGAGGTGGATGCTTTCAAGGAAGGCCATCTCTATGAGCTGATGCTTCGCAAGGAGCTGGAGATCCTTAACGGCATAGCTTCTTCTCACAGCTTCTCCAAGACTTCTTCCTCAGCTTTGGCTGTTTGGATGAGGATGTGGATAGCTAGTGTTGAAGAAACTTATCAACATGTTGTTCTCTACAAAATTTATGGATAAATAAAATGTTTATTTTGATGATGCGTCATTTTTCTTCATTTCTGCACATAATGATCTGTGTAAAATTCATCAGTTGCAAACTTATGAGCAAACAAAGAATATTTGTGATAAGTAGACAAGTAAACTCTTTAAGAAACTAATTATCATAAATTTATTATGAACTGATATTATTTAATCGGTTGTTAATGAAAATTAAACTAGTGTCAGTTGATAGTGAACAACTGATAACTTAATAGTCCTCGGTATATGTGAAAGCCTCTTTAATTGATTTGAGACTCTCCAGCTTCTCCAATGTCTTTGTCCTATAAATAAGATGATAATGATTAGAGTGTAATGCAGTATTAGTGCAAAATATTCCAATATGTCTGATTCGGATACATGCAGCAGTACTCATGTCCATGTGACTCAACAATCAGCTCCTCGGTTAGCAGATATCAAAAGAAAAATGGAAAGATATGTCCTGCAGAAGGTGTTGACAACATGGGAGAAAATTCATGAATTGAAGAGGGTTAGTGACAGTGGTGCTATTCCTACTCGTGCTCAGGAGGCAAGAGAACTGAAGTATCTTGCACGTTTTGAAGTTAGGCATGTTAGAGATTTGGTTGAAGACGATTGTCTTTTGGAGGCGTTGTTGTGGAAGGAGTGGCATGTTGTTGATAAGATTTCGAAATCTAGGGCATTTGCTAGAGTTCGAATTTATGAATTAAATGATTGGGTTAGAGCATGGCTTGATTCAGTGTATGCCATGATATGTTCTGTAAACTGGAAACGTTGGTATGATTAATAAAGTGTTATTTTTGATTTGTTGTGTTCTTATTTTCTGCATATAATTCTGTTAGTGAAGCAAAATTAATAATTTCTAAGACAAATCAATTAAACCAAGTATATTTCTAAATAAGATAACTTAGCCTCGGGTAATGGTTTTGTGAAGATGTCAGCTGCTTGCTGTTCAGTTGAAATATACTCTAGTCGAATATCCTTCTTCAATGCATGATCCCTGATAAAGTGATGCCTGACATCTATATGCTTGGTCCTTGAGTGAAGAACTGGATTATAAGTAATGGCAATCGTGCTTGTATTATCACAAAATATGGGCGATTCAGTTGACTTGATTCCATAATCCTTCAGTTGTTGCTGAATCCAAATCAGTTGTGCACAATAGCTACCAGCAGCAAGATATTCTGCTTCAGTAGTTGATGTAGCTATAGATGTCTGTTTCTTGCTGAACCAAGAGATCAGTCTATCTCCTAAGAATTGACAAGATCCACTTGTACTTTTGCGATCAAGCTTACATCCTGCATAATCTGCATCTGATTATCCAACTAAATTGAAGGTGGAGTCTTTGGAATACCATAATCCAACATTTTGTGTATCCTTAAGATATCTTAGAATTCTTTTGGCTGCTGAGAAATGTGATTGCTTAGGGTTTGCTTGAAATCTGGCACACATACAGACAGCAAAGACAATATCAGGGCGACTGGCTGTTAGGTATAGCAATGAGCCTATTAATCCTCTGTATAATGTCGCTTCTACTGATATTCCCCCTTCGTCAATGTCTAGCTTAACTGATGAGCTCATGGGTGTTGTTGCCGCTGATCATGATTCCATACCAAATTTCTTTAGCAGCTCCTTTGTATATTTTGTTTGACTAATGAATATACTAGTTTCCAGTTGCTTCACTTGCAGTCCAAGAAAGAATGTCAGTTCACCCATCATACTCATTTCAAATTTATCCTGCATTAACTTAGCAAACTTTTCACACAATTTGGGGTTAGTTGACCCAAAAATTATATCATCAACATAAATTTGAACTAACAAGATATGATTATTTTTAGTAAATTTGAATAAGGTCTTATCAACTGATCCTACTGAAAAATCATGATCAGTTAGGAATTTTGAGAGAGTTTCGTACCAAGCTCTGGGAGCTTGTTTAAGACATATAATGCTTTGTTTAAATAATATACGTGATCAGGAAATTTGTGATTAATAAAACCTGGAGGTTGTTCGACATATACTTCTTCTTGTAACTGACCATTTAGAAATGCACTTTTCACATCCATCTGATAAACTTTGAAGTTTTTGTGGGATGCAAAAGCAAGAAATATCCTGATTGCTTCCAATCTTGCAACTGGAGCATACGTCTCATCATAGTCAATTCTTTCTTCTTGCCTATATCCCTGTGCTACTAGTCTTGCTTTGTTGCGTATAACTGAGCCATCCTCGTTTAGCTTATTCCTGTAAACCCATTTCGTACCTATAATGGTTTTTGAAGTTGGTCTTGGAACTAAGTTCCAGACGTTATTGTGAGTGAACTGATTTAGCTCTTCTTGCATAGTATTTACCCAGTTGGGATCAGCAAGATTTTCATCAGTTTTCTTTGGTTCCAGTTGTGAGACAAAAGCTGAGTGAATAAATAAATTTAACATTTGATTACGAGTTCTTACAGGATCAGATGGATTTCCTATTACCAGATGAGGTGGATGTGATTTTTTCCATCTGTATTCTGTATTTGTTGCATATGCAACTTCTTCAGTTGGCATCTGAGTGTGATTTTCAGTTTCATTTGATGTCTCACCAGCTGGTATTTGAATTCTATCAATTTCCCTTAATAACTGATTGTTGTCATTGTCTTCATGCTCATTTAATTGGTCTAGAATCTCTGGTTCTGGTGTTTGGAAGATGTCTTGAATGTTATGACTTTCATCTCTATCATCATCGTCCAAGCTAATATCTGTCAATCGATCAGCTAGCTCAACTTGATCAGTTGGCTTGTCAGTTAGTTCATGTTCATCAAAATTAACATGCGTAGATTCTTCAACATTTAAAGTTTTCTTATTAAAGACTCTATAAGCTATACTAACTGATGAATATCCAAGGAAAATTCCTTCTGCAGATTTTGCATCAAATGCCTTTAAATAATTTTTACCATTATCATGAATGAAGCATTTACAGCCAAATATTTTAAAATAGGTGATTATACTTTTTCTTCCATGACAGATCTCATATGGTGTTTTCATATGATTCTTATTAATCATCGATCTGTTCTGAGTATAGCATGCAGTGTTTACTGCCTCTGCCCAAAATCTTTGAGAAATCCCCGAATCAGCAAGCATTGTTCTAGCAGCTTCCTTTAGGGTCCGATTTCTTCTCTCAGCTACACCGTTTTGCTGAGAAGTTCTTGCTGCTGAGAGCTCATGCTTGATTCCAGCATTTTCTAGAAAATTTGAAAGTGTTTGATTGATGAATTCAATTCCTCGATCAGATCTGATTCGATCAATCCCAACTGATTTTTCATTTAAAAGTCTTTTGAAAAGTTTAATCAGTTGTGCAGCCGTATGGTCTTTGGATTTTAGAAATATAACCCAAGTAAATCTTGAAAAGTCATCTACGACCACCAGGGTGTATTTCATTCCCCGTAAGCTCATGACTGGAATTGGACCGAAGAGATCCATGTGCAATAGTTCTAAGCATCGGGATGAAGATTTACAGCCCTTGTTTTTGAAAGAAGATCGTACTTGTTTTCCATATTGACATGCTGAGCAAAGTTTTTCTTTTGAAAAATTTATTTTGGGCAGACCAGTTACAAGTTCATGTTTACTCAGATAAGCAATGGATTTAAAGTTCAAATGATTTAACCTTTTATGCCATAACCAGTTTTGAGATGAATTTGAAGCAATGAAGCAGACTGGTGCATGAGGCTGTTCACTCCAACTGACTTTATATGTGTTTCCACATCTTTTGCCAGTTAGTATGATTTCATCAGTTGATGTTTAACTGAGCATGAGTTTTTATCAAACTGTACTAGAAATCCATTGTCGCATAATTGACTTATACTAATCAAGTTATACTTTAGATTTTCTACCAATAAAACATCTTTAATAGTAAAGTTACCATGGATAATCTTACCCTTACCCATGGTTTTACCTTTGGAATTATCTCCGAAGCTGATGTTTGGACCACTATATTTGGTCAGTTGAGATAGCACATTTGCATCTCCTGTCATATGTCGTGAGCAACCGCTGTCCAAATACCATATTGAATTTCTATCTGTTCCTGTTACCTGCAAGCACATACATAATATGATTTGGTACTCATATCTATTTGGGTCCACGATTTATTAGTCCCTTTGGAATCCATACTTGGATTAGTCTAACTGTCTTTCCAGTAGCTGTGTTCCACATTGTTCTTCTTGGCTTCTGTGTGTTAGGTGTGTGTTGTATAGATGACACAGTATGCATTTTGATTTGGTTCGACTGATTGTTTAGTCTGTATCTTTTCTGAACTGGTTTGGAGTTGTAATAACTTGAGTAGTTATTTGAACGATTCCTTCCAAACATTTTTGATGACTGACCTACTGAGTCAGTAGAGATTTTTGGACTGTAGCCAACTTCATGTCTTTTGCCCTTATACATATTCTCAATGGATTGTTTATTCATTTTGCTAGGCTTAAATTTTTCTTGATCTACTGTTGATCTAACAAATTGAATGTACTTTCCTTTGTTTGCTGTCAACAGTGGTTGTGTATCATTTGAAAACGTTTCTCCTTGATTACTGAATCCTAAACCAGTTTTGTCACAAACTGATTTTTGTGAGTTATGCATTTCATTTAATGCAGTAGAAGACTTATTCCAGGATTGAATAAGTTCAGTCTATTTTGAATTTTCAAGGATCAATTTCTGGATCAGTGACTGATCTTTCTTTCTTTCTTCTTTCATTTCAGCAATTTCCCTTCTTAGACTCAACACATCAACTGACTCATCAGTTTTGGTTTTATTGTCTATGGGATCATTTTGCTTTGATTTCATTTCCTCAAATGATGATGCAAGTTTCTGGTACTCATTTACCATATCATGCAATGTCAAGATGAGTTCTTCTCTTGTAAAGTCAATTGAACTAAAATCAAATACCTGGTGACTTGTCGATTCTGCTTCAGTATGATTTGCCATTAGGCATTTGACCTCCTCTTCATCACTTGAGCTATTTGAACTTTCTGGTTCTGATTCATCACTATCAGTTTCTGCCCATCTGGATTTGCTCTCTTCAGCTAGTAGAACTTCGTGTTTCTTTCTGTAGGTTTTCTTATCTTCTCTGGGCCTTCTTTTATGATCATATGGTTTCTTTCTTCTGTCAGTTGATCCTTGACTGTCTTTTTTAGGTTTAGGACAGTCTGCAATGTAATGACCTGTTTTGCCACAATTGTAGCAAGCATTTGTTTCTTCTTTTGGATTGTTTTTCTGGTATTGCTTCTGAAAGTTTCCTTGGTTCTTTCTCATGAACCTCCCGAACTTTTTGATGAATAATGACATTGCATCACTGCTTAATTGATCAGCAGATTTATCAGTTGAACTGTTTGATTCAGTTCTGACAGCTGCTAAGGCAGTTGTAGTTGTGGGAGTAGATGATTCTCCTTCCCTGTTCTGCAATTCAAATTCATAAGCTATTAAGTCAGCGAACAGTTCATGAATTTCGATCTGATTCAGGTCTTTTGATTCTCTCATAGCCATTGTTTTGACGTCTCATTCCTTTGGAAGACCTCTCATTATTTTCAATGCAACTTCTTTGTTAGTATGCACTTTTCCGAGTGCATTTAATTCATTTACAATACTGCTCACTCTTTCATCATACTCATTCATTGTCTCTCCAACCTTCATTTTGATATTGTCGAATTTCTGGACAGCAACAGATAGCTTGTTTTCTTTTGTTTGGTCATTTCCTTCATACAACTGAATCAACTTCTCCCATATTTCTTTTGCTGTTTTGCACATCTTTATTTTGTTGAAGGTTGCTTTATCCAATGTTTTGTATAGAGTATCTTTGGCCACGTTGTCAAGGTTGGCTTTTCTCTTGTCCTCAGTCGTCCACTCTTCTCTGGGCTTCTGAATTCTCTGTGGTGCCCCTTCAGTTATAGCTATTGCTGTGTTTGCTTTCAGAATCTTCATGGGTCCGTCTGTTATGACAAGCCACATATCATCATCTTGTGCAGCTAAGTGAGCCTGCATTCTTATTTTCCAGTCATCAAAATCTTCTCTTGAGAACATATGAATTTTATTGAAAGAAGTCATTCTAACAGATTTATAGATCAGAAGTATTCAAAAAACAAGATTCAACCGCTCTGATACCACTTGATAGGATCGGTTATCACACTAAGAGTGTTTAGAAGGGGGGGGGGGGGGTTGAATAAACACTCACACTTAAAATTGTTCTTTAAGAATATTTGAGTTCAGTTTAGTGTCAAACTGAAACTCGGAATCTTGTTGGTCAACAACAATCAGTTAAACTTGAGTAGTTGCGGAAAGTAACTGACTGAAAGATAGAATACAAAACCTAAATAAATATGCAAGAGTTGTTTCTGGATGTTCGGAGAATTTAATTACTCCTACGTCACCCCTTATATCACAAGGATAGGATATTCACTAAAAGACTTTGATCAAATACAATACTTGTACAGACCCACTTCAGTTTGGACTTACAACTGCCAAAACTGAAACTCTTAGTTATACACAATGTTTTCAGTACGTAACTGATATTTGCACAATTGATTCTAACAACTTTTTAGAGAGTGCTAATAAGCTCAGATTGTAGCCTTGATTGCTACGAGTAATTCAAATGAGAGTGAGCTGAGATTTTGACAGAGTAACAGAAAGCTTAAGATTTGAATGATTGTCACTACTTCTCATCTGATGTTCTTTAGTTATATTTATACTTCTTTTTCAACGGTAACTTTGATATGCATTTGAATTCTAGTATCCGTTGATTGCTTCTTCATCATTCCTTGGGCAATGTTCTCTTCATTGATTGTGATACGGCGTCTTAAATGCAATAGACGAAACACATTGTTCTATGCTGTAGTGATTGAGGTGCGACACTCTTGTAATTCGTTTGTCTCCTTTGGTCTTTCCCGAGATGTCTTCAGTTGAGAAGCTTTTAAGACATTCTGTTTTTAACTGATCACTTTCAACTGATCATTTTACTTCGTATCATTGTGTCAAATGTCTTCAGTTGCCGAATATGCTTGTGCACATCAGTTGATTCATATTTTGTTAATTGATTGATTTATGTTTTGTCAAACTCCATAATCTTGTTTCCAACAGTGTAGGTTCATGGTCCTTAGGCTTGGATTGAAAGGGTGAATGATTAAGTTAGTGAATTTTCGTGATTTTCCACATACAGAGAGTACCCGGACCCCTTCCCTGGCCTCGGCACGGATCCCATGTCCTTTTTCCTTAAAAAATACAAAATTACAGTGCCTACCCGGAACCGTACACGGACCCCTAAACAGGGTCCGTGTACCCCATCTTAAAAAAATTAGGATTTGCTTTGGGGTTCTATATCATGGTTTAGTACGATGGTTAAAATTTATTTATGTAAAAATATAGGATTCGTTTTGGGGTTTTATATCATGATTTAGTACGATGATTAAACGACGTCAAGTCCGGAGCGAACTAGAATGTCATAAGCTACTTATTCACTTTGGTGGTGAGCTCGAGTGACCTACGTCTAAGACATGTATGTTAAGTATTTAAATTCATGTTAGTATATGCAGTAGCGGCCCCAAGTGAGATCCAATGAATCCCTCAACGTCAAGTAAGTATGTTTGACGTGAAAAAAACAGTATTTCAAGTTTTTGAGGTACGCTAAATGTCTTGTAACCAATTTATGTTTAGGATTGGAAAGCGTTAAATTATGAATGGGGACCAATCTGTCCGTTAAATTATGAACGGGTTTAGATCAAGATTGGAAAGCGTTGAATTATGAACTGGAGACCAATCCGCTCGTTAAATTATGAACGGAGATCTCATGTATGTGGCAGTGAATTTTCCCTGTCAGCCCAGTACTGTGGTTTAGTCTGATCAGGCGAATTATGTTATGGGTCACTTGCTTTGAAACATGCCTCTACGCAAAATTATGAAGTTTATGTATGTTCAAATATGTATAAGTATGCAAGCATGTTTATGAAAAGTTTCACATTATGGCAAGTCTATGTTATGTATGTATGTTCAAGTAAATGGCAAGTTCAAGTTTCAAGTATGTACTCTCTATTTTGAAGTTGCATGTGATTTTATTACGTACTACTAGTTACTTCCAGTTTATACGTGTTGAGTCTTTAGAATCACTAGACTTGATCGATGCAGGTGAGGATGTTTTCGAGGAGACAAGGGGTGGGGACCAAGGAGCAGGCTTGGACTGAGTAGGAGGCTAAACCCGAGGACCGCCCAAGTTTTAAACTTTTATGAAAATGTTCAAATACTTTTGTCAAATTTTATTTTCAGATCTTTTGTTGCAACAACTTTTGAGACGTACAGTTTATTTTATCGAATTTGAAGGTTCACGAATTATTTAAGAATTTTTTTTAATTTTCTACAAATTTCAAGTAGTAAAAAGTACGGTACGTTACACCACTCTCGAGAATAGATGATCTTTTGATCAACTAAAAGGAGCCAAAGTTTTCTCAAAACTCGATCTGAGATCTGGTTATCATCTGTTGAAGGTCAAAGCAGAGGATATACCTAAAACCGCGTTCAGAACAAGATATGTACATTACGAATTCATAGTAATGCCTTTTTGGTCTAACAAATGCTCCTGCAGCATTCATGGACCTTATGAACCGGGTATTCAAGCCATACTGATCGTTTTCATAGATGATATCTTCGTGTACTCACAAAGTGAAGAAGAACATAAACACCTGCATCTCACCTTACAGACACTGCGAAAAAAACAGCTCTATGCCAAATTCAAGAAGTGTTAATTTTGGCTAAAAAGGGTGGCATTCTTAGGCCATATAGTCTAAGAATTAGCGGTATCAATGGACCCTAAGAAAGTGGAGGCAATAAAGGACTGGCCTCAACCGAAACAAGTAACCGAGGTAAGAAGTTTTCATGGTTTAGATGGCTACTATAGAAAATTTGTGGAAGGATTTTCTTCGATAGTCATCCCTCTTACCAAATTTACAAAGAAGAATTCAAAATTCATTTGGAATGAAGCATGTGAGAAAAGTTTTGAAACCCTGAAGACCAATCTCGCATCCACACCAGTTCTAATTCTTCTCGAGGATGACAAGAATTTCAATATATACAGTGACACTTCAAAGGGAGGATTAGGGTGTGTGTTTATGGAAGCATGTCAGGTAATTGCTTATGCCTCACGTCATTTAAAACCGTATGAGTAGAATTACCCCACTCATGACCTTGAGTTAGCCGCAGTAGTATTTACGATCAAAATCTAGAGGCACTACCTTTATAGAGTAAAATGCGAAGTGTTTACTGATCACCAAAGCCTTAAGTACATTTTCACCCAAAAGGAATTAAACATGAGGAAAAGGAGGTGGATGGAACTGCTAAAGGATTATGATTTGTCAATAATTACCATCCGGGTAAGGCAAATAAGGTAGCAGATGCGTTGAGCCGAAGGTACCTTAGGAAAGTGAGCTTACCTTATGCAACCAGGCCTTCGAGAAACCATAAAATTGAAACAAAGCCAAGATTCATCCATCCTCAAAATTAAAGAACAAATTCAAGGAGGAAAGATTTCAGAATTTCATATTGATGAAAATGGTATACTTTGGACTGAAGGGACGGTTGTATGTGCCAGACATCGATGGGACTCATGAAGAAGTAATGGCAGAGCACATAAATCGAGATTTTTAGTACATCTGGGAAGCACCAAAATGTACCGGGATCTGAAAAATAATTACTGGTGGAATGGAATGAAGAAAGACGTGGCTGTCTTTATTTCCAAGTGCCTAACATGTCAACAAGTCAAGACAGAACATCAACGGCCTGGGGGACTGTAGAGTAGGTGCCCGTCGAGCCAAGTGTTGGCCGAGTGTTCACAATGAAACTCTATGTATAAGCAATCTTTATTTTAGTAATATTTGAAATTATTATTTTGACACTTCTTTATCTGTATACCCATGCTAGTTGCATAGATAAAGTCTTTGAATATATAAATACTAGAAAGAATATGAGATGCTCATATGATGAGTATCATGAAACTCATATTTGGAATACTGTATATTCTAAACAGTTCCTAGTCGATTCAGCCGCCGATAAGAAGGATATAGGCCGCTCGAGTTAGAGACTAGTATCTGCGATGTGAGTGCCATGTTTCATTGGTAGGGGACATTGTGATGTCCGAGCATGCAGATAGGTGCTCCTGGTAGAATGCACTGAACAACCCTCCATAAAGGACTTTCCAAGTGGTTCTCACTTATCGAGTGGAAAAGTCCTAGTTTATGGTTGTACACCATTAGTCCTTATGACCCGGGACAACATTGAGACTCTATGTGCTAGAATTACACTTTGACTTTTTACCGACTCTCATGGGGTCATCAGGTGGCAAGGTTGGGTGTTCTGTCGAAACATATAGTAGTCGATGCATTGTAGTCGGGGATTCACCGCTTACCTTCGGGTATGGATATCATATGTGTTCTCATGTGTATGTAGGTTGAAATCTCTGATCAGAGTATGGTGGTAATTATGAAAGGGGTTTCATAGATTACACCATCGATGCAACTACAACATGACACATCGTATTGATTCATTGACAACTCTCGATAAACCAATGGTTGTCGAATCGGTCGGGATATATGAGTTGAAGGGACCGTACTATACGCTAACCATAATTGAATGGTTCCTGCAGGCACTATCATTTGATACCTAGGGAATCATATAAGCGATGCTGCTAGGCGTTTAACATGATTGGTTGGGTACTATCAGACTTGAGTTATGACGTTCTTGTTATCAAGGAGTTGATAATTAAGAATGGAGCAATTGGGGTACGCTCATATAAGGACATGTTTAGTCCGAATCACATGGAGATGGGAACCCACGGCTAGTTGTATCAATGAACCATTGAAGGCCACACAAGTACTAGCTTTCTAGATCCCGTTGAGAAGTAAAATTGTTCAATGTGTTGAACGGCTTGTAAATGAGTTTATAAGCATAAATAAAATAGAAGTATGACTTCTATGAGAGAAATGTGACCTTTAATTTGTGGAAGTGTTCCTAGATTAAAAGTTAGCCAAATAAATAATGTATTTGAAAATTGTGATTTTCATAAACATTATTATGGACTAAATTAAATTAATTCAAGTGTTGAATTAATTAAACACTAGTGGGCCTAGTAGAGTCCAAATAATTAAATTAATTCAAGTGTTGAATTAATTAAATCATATTGGGTCTTGTAGAGCCCAATATTAAAATAATTATTCAACTAGTGACTTGAGTAAATTCAAGTAATGTTTAATTAGTCTCAAATATGTTTGAGATAATTAAAATAAGTCCATTGATTTTTAATTGTTAAAAATCAAATAAGACTTGCATGCATGGGAGGTGAAAAGTTGGGAGACAACTTTTGCAACATCCAAGGCATGACATGTCTTTGGAATTCACACCTTTTCCCACAACCAAGACAAGTCTTCCCTCATCCCTTTTTGAATGATATGGCCGAAATTTGCATGTATTCTTCTCCAAGTTTTTCTCTCATTTTTCTTCTTCAATAGTTGAGGAAATAAAACACTTCTCAAAGAAAAATGCTCTAATTTTTATAGTGCAAAATTAGAGTGGTTCTAGCTTGTTGGTGGTGGGCTTAATATTTGAGCAAGGTAGGCTCAAAGGGAAGCTTGAAGATTGTCTTGCCATTGAAGAGCTAAGGTGTTTACATCTTAGTTGGAGCCATCATCAACCTCAAGAGGTTGATAGGTAACTATTTCTCAACCCCTTATGTATGAAAAAGTTGAGATTTTGTATATGCTACACCTAGTACTAGGTGGCCGAATTTTTCATGTGATTTTTCGAAAAATTTTGTTGCTTCCGTTGCGTTTACGGTCACCTAAAATCGATCCCTTTCAGGGACATCTACAGACATTGTAAATACCGGAGTGGAAGTGGCATCTCCATGGATTTCGTAGTAGGGCTACTGAAATCAAGGCAAGGGAACGATGGGATCAGGGTAATTATTGATAGATTGACCAAGTCTGCACATTTCATGCCAGTGCGGATGAATTACAACCTGGATAAACTAGCTACCATGTATATGGACAACATAGTGAGACTAAACGGAGTCCTAGTAAGTATACTGTCTGACAGAGATCCAAGATTTGTATCAAGATTTTGGAAAAGTTTTCAAAAGGCTATGGGAACCAAGGTCACTCTCAGCACGGCCTATCATCCTCAGACTGATGACCAAACCGAGAGAACAATTCAAACCCTCGAGGATATGCTGAGGGCATGTGCTCTGGATTTTCCTGGAAACTGGAGTGAACAGTTACCCCTGATAGAATTCGCCAATAACAACAGCTATCACATTAACATTGAAATGGCTCCGTATGAGGCATTGTATGGCCGAAAAATGTAGATCGCCTTTATACTGGGATGAAGTCGGAGAAAAGGCTATTACTGGACCAGATCTTGTTCAAATAACCATTGACAAAGTAGCCATAATCAAGGAAAGACTCAAGACAGGCCAAGATAGACAAAAGAGCTGGGCAGATTTGAAAAGGAGACCGTTGGAATTGGAGATTGGTGAAAAGGCTTATGTCAAGGTCTCTCCTATGAAGGGAGTGGTTCGGTTCAGTAAATCCGGAAAGTTAAACCCAAGATATGTTGGACCGTTAGAGATATTAGAAAAAGTGGGAACCTTAGCCTATCGACTGGCTTTACCGCCTGATATGTCCAGAATACATAGCGTTTTCCACATCTCACATCTAAGGAAATATGTCCCAGACCTGAGTCATGTACTCAAAGTGGCACCGCTGGTAATTGAAGGACATCGGAATGAAGAACTAAAATATGAAGAGGTCCCTATTCGAATAGTGGACACAAAATATCAAGTGTTGAGACACCGGACAATACCCTATGTCAAGGGTCCAATCATACTGAAAGGGAGGCCACTTGGGAACTCGAAGAGAAAATGCGTTCACAATACCCTCATCTATTCAAAATATCGAGTTGATCCAAGTTTCGAGGACAAAACTTTTAATAAGGATGGAGGGATGTGAGAACCCGGAATTTTCCAATCCGAAGAGAATCATGTAAGAAATACAAACTTAAAATTTAGCTTAAATTAAGCTCAACAACTTTCATTCTAACTATCAAAATTAAATATGAACTTAGATTTCAGCTAACTTAACTTGAGGATGTAGCTTCAAAACTCGGAGATTAACTCAACGTGAAGCCAAGATGCAAGTAACCGCATTTATCAAAGAGTCTTCACTGGAGGAGTAAAACCCCAGCTCAAGGACGCGATCTTTTAGCTCAAAGAAGCTCAACCAAGTTTGTCCTAACAAGAGAAAAAAGGAGCTAAAGGAGGAGCTAAAGGTTTGGACAAATTAAGTATGCAAGAAATGACCTTTGAATTAACCCATAAAAGAGCTGCGGGATGAGCTAAGGGCTAGGACACAATTATGGTGCAGGAGAAGTTCTTTGGTGCTTGATATGGAGCTTGGCCATATTTATTATTTCTTGGGGCACAAGGGGGCGGCCAAGGGGTAGACAAAGGGGCAAAAATTTTCCTATATATATGAGACTCCATGCATTGCCTTCGGTCTAGGCTAGCAGTTCAGTTAGGGAGTGGATTAAGTCGTAGATGAGTGGGTTTGTACAAGCCGTTGTATAAATCAATGTCTTCTAGTGTATCTTACCTGAGGAGGTAGAAGGGGTGATGTAGGAGCAGTTGAAGTCTCCAAACATCTATAAACATATCTTGTGTTATTTTTGTTTAATTACTTGTTTTTGTTTTTAACTGATTTGATTAGTTCAGCTGATATCAGTTCAGTTCTGTCCATAACTGAACTGATATAAGTCAGAACTGATCCCATTATTTTAAATTATTCAGTTGCACAAGTTATAAAACTGATTAGTTTTCTTAACGAATGATTATTTCGGGTATTTTTCACTTGGTTTAAAACCAAACCCGATCTAATTCATTGGTGTTAATATTTTTAGAACACGAGCAATTACAGCTCATTGAAAATATTGTGTTTGAATAACTTTCAAAGGTGCCCTCACACAATCCATCAATTGGTTTGCGGCAGAAAAATGGAATGGACAGCGGAGCGATAAACGAATTTGAAAACTCAAGTTCTGATCAAAATCTAGATCTTTCCAAATATATTTTATTAAATTGTGATAAATTTTAAAATTTTAATGTATACATCAATATTTCATTTATATTTGTCTTTTTGTCTGATTTATTTTCTTAACTTAAAGTACTAAATAAAAAAAATATCTCTTTGAAATGTGGAAAAAAATTGACTATTCAATATTAGCTTCGTATTGGGGCGGTAATTTTTGCCCACCCCGGTGTGACTATCTCTGTCTCAAATTTTCATTATTTTTTCTCGCGCTAGGACGGTAAAAAATTACCAGCCCTAGTGCGAGATGTTCAGTTTTCATCTATCGAATCTCTCCAATCAGCACTGTTACGGTAAAAAATTATCACCATATCGTAGTACCGTTTCAGATAGTGGATCGGATTTATGACCGGTTCCGACTCTAATTCATGACCGGTTCTGACATCGATGGATCTGGAACCTGATGATCCGTTAAGCATGCCTATTAAAAAATATGTTTGAAATATTTGAAATGCACTAAGATGATTTGAGTTAGAAATAACAAAAAAATAAAATAAAAAATCGATGTTTGATATGATTTTATATAGTCCTAATGCGGTGATATATAATAACCGTTTAATTAACCTCATCCTTAGAGGAGTAACATATAGGAGTTGATCAGTAGACCATAAAAAATGAGATGATTTTCACTGTTGTGTTTTTATTTTTGTTTCTGTTTGATTCGACATGCTTAAAATCAAAATTATGATTTTTTTATACGTTAACTCCATGGATTCGACTACTGTCCTCACTGTACAAAGACGAGTCTTTCAAGCGTGCTTATGTGCTCACTTACACGCACCCTAGGAAACTTCCCAGGAGGTCCACCATCCCAGAATTTCCCAAGTCAAGCACACTTAACTTTGGAGTTCTTATGTGATGAGCTACCGAAAAGAAGATGCACCATCTTGATATGAGTAGTACATATCAAATCTTTTAAGCCTCTTCAATTGCACAGTCCCATACCTGAACAGTTTCTGAATCTCTCTCCTTCCGGTGTAATATCGGTTAATTCATTTTCCCTCTGCCTAGAAGCCTGCCAGGACCTGCTCATTGTCCATGCAACCTCATGGCATCGGCGATCATCTCTTGTCCTCTTCGACACCGGGCCTCACATGCCCACCAGCTTCCGCTTAGTTCATCCCCGAATCACACCATACTAAAAAATCTAGACTCGGATACCAACTGTAACGCCATGAATTCGACGACTGTCTTCATTGTACCAAGATGAGTGTCCTCACTCACACGCATCCTATGAAACTTTTCAGAGGGTCACCCATCCCAAAATTACCTCAAGAAAAGCACGTTTAACTTTGGAGTTTTTATGTGATGAGCTGCTGAAAAGAAGATGCACCTTCTTGATATGATTAGTACCTATCAAATATTTTAAACCCTTCTCAATTGCACAGTCCAATACCTGAACAGTTTTGGAATCCCTCTCATTCCGGTGTAAGATCGGTTCATTCATGTTTCCTTCACCTAGAAGCCTACCAGGAGCTGAGCATGGTCTGTGCAACCTCATGGCACCGACGATCACCCCTCGCCATCTTCGGCCCCGGGCCTCACATGTCACTACTGGTCATGGGTCATTCGGACTGTCCAGCATGAGCCGTAACTCATGCCCATGCACCGTCACTCATAGAATATCGCACCATTTGAAAGTGGTTTCTTTGAGCTCTCCCAACACTTGAACCCGGGACTTCCAGGCATATAAGTTCCTAGATTCTTAAAGTGTTGGTATCTGTTGAACTAGTAGTAAAAAAATAAAATAAAAAAATGACATCACATTTTGACCCAATCTAGATTTGAGCCATTTGTTTTTGCACAACACATCTTACCACTACACTATGTCATGTTTGATTAAATATTTATGTAAATAATTATATACATATTTTATCTATGTCGAGTTTTTTCACATTTGAGATGAGTTTGGGTCGATTTATTCTTATTTAGGTTGAAATTTTCACATTTGGGTTGAGTTTTGTACATTTGGATCGAGCATTGGTTGAGTTTTTCAAATTTGGGTCGACGTTTTCACATTTAGGTTGATTGTTTTCATATTTGGGCTGAATTGTTCACATTTGGTTCAAATGTTTTACATTTGGATCAATGTTTACTTATTTGAGACGAGTTTTACATATTTGGGGAGGATTTTGGGGTGGATTTTTGGGTGAAGTTTTATATCGGAGATGAGTTTGAGCTAGATTTTTTATTTTTATCAATTTAAGTTTTTATTTTAATGAGTAAAATAGTAAAATTAGGGTGAATATTAGAACTTAATTGACTCTAAATTACCTCATTTCTCCACTTCCAATATGGGTAACACATAACTAAATATCTATTTGTTAAACATGTTAGCAATATAGAAATTAGTTCTATAATTATGAATAATCTAACAAAATATGAGTAATTCTCTGTGGGACAATCTCATTGATTTATATTCGTAAGATGAGTTGACTCGGTCCATATTTATAAATAAAAATAATATTTTTGATATAAAAAGTAATAGTTTTGATGGACCTGATCGGATTGGAGATCTGCCTCACAAAATTTATCAATGAGACAATGTGATATATTTTTTTGTGCAAAATGATACCATGCTATTAATTTATTGGATTCGATTGTTCTACTACGACATTTTTTAAAGTAATATACTTGGAAGATATCAAATTTCAAGTGAGAGAGTGGGACACAATGAAAAAAGAAAAAAAAAAAGTGCATTTATATATATGGTTCATACGAGGCATCTCCATTAATTTTGAAAATACATCTGACTTCGATCCAATATTTCAGTATAAAAATTTGTAAACACGCGCGACATCCTTTAAATTTTAAAGTTCAAATCATTCACCATAAATAATAATACATCTTTAGCTAATATGTTGTACAAAAAATGTGTCGTTTAGTCATATCACCATGTGCATGAAACAACGTTTTCAGCATATCATGCATAAAATATAAAATTTTAGTTCTTTTTATATAAATACTCATATGTTATACTTAAATTTTAGTTCTTTTTTTTATAAATATCATTTAGTCATATCATTGCAATAAAATAGACTAAAAGCACTTATTGTGGTGATCTGACTAATAAATAGAAGATACTACACCAACACCATGTGCATGAAACAACCTAAAAAAATAGAAGATACTACACCAACACCAAACTTTGAATACTTATTGCTTTGAATACTTATTGAACAAACTCCACAATGAGACAAGTAAATGATTTTTTTTATATCTATATGTCGTAAATTGTAATATTTTTTTGGGTAAAAACATAACATTTTTGTAAACTTTAGGGTTAATATTTATTATTGGAGAATATAAGTAGCATTTTCCCTAATAAAATATACAATGCGTTCTTGTTTGACCCGTGCTTTAAGGCAAGCAGTTCGCCTCAGTGAGATTTTGAAGCTTCAGATCTGCAGTCTATTTTAACTCTCTGTTTAATCAGATTAAAGACGCATAATTTAAGGGTCTTTAAGTATCATTTAGTTTTTTTATTAATATTTGGAAATGATAATTAAATTTTTGGATTTCAACCACGTGGTCTTTCAAGTCCTAAGCCTCAAGTATTTCATGACTTGAACTAACTAATTATTTTGACTGATATAACTTAATTTTGAGAAGATCATTAATTTAACAAGTCTTTGGAGGTAGTTGCGTTTTGATTGCTTCTTGTTTTGGACATCAATTAAGTTGTTATTCCTAAAAAAACGATTGGTATACTGAATAAACGCCATTATTGCATTCAACAATCTATCTCTCGATAATTGCACTAATTGCAATCAATGAGAATCAAAACTACGATTCTTGCTTTAATGCTAATTTTAGGACCCATTGTTTGTCGTTTTACTAAAAATTACAACTTGTGATAACTGTGTGATTCAAATCTTTTTATTTTGCAGAGCAACACAAGAATCACATTTCGATTCCTCTGCCCATTAGGGGCAATTATTGTGACGCCCCGAAAATTTGAAGGTCCACGTGAACCACATGCATACAAGTTATTAAATTTCTTGTGCATTTCAATTAATTGTTTAAATTGCATAAATTAATTATGGTGTACATGTTGATATGTTTAAAATATACTTTTCTGCATGGGTTAATTAAAATGTATTTTTAAAGGTTATTCGAGTTGCGATCGAGGAACGGAGATCGATAGCTAAAAAATGGAAAACTTTTTTATTAAATAATAGTTTTTGATTATTTAAAATATGATTGATGCTTTTTCTTATTTTTGAAAATAAGGAGTTTTGAGGTGATTTTATACGTCGGGACGTAATTTTTATCGGTGTTGGTTTTTCAACAAAAATGCGAACGTTTTGGAAACCCGGCTAATAAATTCACAAACTTTATTAAACAAAATATTTTAATTAAGCACTAATGGAATATTTGTGTCTAATTAACTTTCCTAATGGGCCTGAACTTTTGTTAGTGTTTTTAATTATTATTTAAGGCCAAAACCCCACCTCATAACCCATTGAATCACACGCCCTACACCCTTTAATCATTCGAACTTCTTCTTCACTCCAATTCACGGCATACACATAATATTCAAGGGCAAGCTTCGAAAATTGTCAAATAATTTCAAGCCAAGGTCGTTCGTCACCGTTCTTCGCAATCGTCAACTTATAATCGTGCGTTAATAACGAAAAGACACGCCATATTCTCCCTTTTGATCATCTATCACACCCATAGTATTTAATTGATCATGTTTTGAATGAAACAAGTCACACATCAAGTTATTTTCGTAACTATGCATATGTATGGGTTAAACTCTTGATTTTTTATTTTAAAAACATGTTTTTATGTGTTAGAAGGGGCTGCCATGATTAGGAGATGATCAAGGAGGTCTTTATTCGAGTTTAGGGTCTTAAGAAAACATCACACGATGCAAACACGAACTGAACTTGCTAGAACCGAAACATGATTCTTGTGTCCAAGGGTGATCGGGTTCAAGGTTATGGTGCATGGCTTGGCTTTGGCTGGACCAGGGCTGGGCTAAGGTCAGGTATGAGTCAATGAGAGCGTCCTAGCCATGCTAGGACTCGAGACAATAAGCTGGGGAGGAGTCCTAGCAAGATAAGACTCCACTCGAGAGCCATCAAGGGGTTGCGCAGGTTGCAGCAGCGTGCAAGGAGGAAGATGGCTCGGACATGGGGCTTTGGGCTAGGCTAGGTTAGGTCCTGGGAGGGTGTATGAGGTTCTAGTTCAAGGGCTTGCTCGATGGTTAAGCGGCTGGGCAGGAAAACGTATAGTCCTACCATACTAAGAGTTCTCGGCCAAGCATGTATCTGGTGTGGTGCTTCGGTTTTGGGGCTTTGGTTGAATCCTATGGTTCTAAGGGTCCAGGAGGGTTCCTGTAATGGCTAGGCAGGGTTCGGGCTTGGCTTGAGAAAAACAAACATGGCTCAAGGGTAGACTAGGTGGGTTTCTCGGCTGTTTCTGCAACTTATGTTGTGGCTTCGGTTTTTGAGCTTGGGGTTGAGGCTTTTGATTTAAGGGTCCAGGAGGGTCCCTAGAGGGACTGGGCATGGTTCGGCTCGAGGTGGTCCGAGCTTGGCTCGAGAAAAAACGAACACGGATCAAGGGTGTTAAGGTTGGTTCGGTTTTGGTGTTTTAATGGTTTATAAAATAGAAACATGGCTCACGGGGGTTGAGTCATGGTTCACGAGGGCCAAATAATTATTAAAAGTCTAAGTTTTTAATATGGGAATTTTATATTAAAGTTTGGTTTAATTCGAGATTAAAACGCATTAATATGTTTTATTTAAAGATTAATTTAAAAGTCATCGATTTAAGTCAAATAAAAATATGAGAAAATTAATGTCAGCTTATATAATTATTTGGGATGGTCTAGAGTCGACGAAATTAAGAAATGTCAAAAACGTGAAATTTTACGTCTAGGGATAAAACAGTAATTTTACATCCGAAAATTAGTAAACGTCATGACATTGTCCTGAATGCTTTTTTATATGCTAATATGATTATTTTAAATGTTTATGAATTTTTAATATCTTAAAATGTTATTTTAAATGTTTATGAGTTTTTAATATGTTAAAATGTTATTTTGAATGTTTATGAATTTTTATGTGTTAATGTTATTTTAAATGTTTATGGATTTTTATGAGGAAACGATAACGTTAAAAGATATGTTACATGTTTGGTTTAAAGAAAAACATTTTATGCATGTTTAATTTTATAAAGTGATAAGAATACGAAACGTTGAAGAAAGTGAAGTAATTGTGACTAATACGATGATATGTTGGAGATATCGTGAGGGAGAAGGCCTAATGGGAGCCCGACGATCGTATTTTTATTGATACAAATACGATGATATGTTAATACGTAGGCCAAGGCTCAGTTGACGGGTGAGAGTGTCGCTGATGTCCCTGCCGCCCAGTACTGTGGTTATATGTAGATGGATCCATGGCCTCAATATGAATACGAAAGTCACAATTAACTATCTGAGTTCAACGAAAATGAATATGAATATGAATATGAATAAAGATAAGAATATGAATATGAAAACGAATATGGATATGAACATGAATATTGGTACGAATATGAACATGTATATTATGAATATGAATATGTTTATGTCGATATGAAAATGTTTTTGAAAAATTTATGAAAATGTTTATGTTTAAAGTTGATGCATCATTATGGAAATGTTTATGTTTAAAGTTTATGCATCATGATGAAAATTATATTTTAAATACAAGTTTTTCACTGTTGTACATAATCTGTATATGTATTACTTGTTATCAAGATTATGGTGTGTTGAATCTATAGAATCACTAGGTGTGATTGATGCAGATGATTATGATAATTAAGATAATGGAGGTCTTGATGGTTGATCTGACTGGACTTAAAGTGCACATAACCCGATGACCGATGCTAGTTTTCCGCACTAGTTTAGGATTTATGATTTTAAATTGTGTTAAAGATATTTCATGACTTTTATCATGATTATGAATGTTTTTTGAGAGGTTGATAGTATGTGCTATACTTTCAAATATTGTTTTTAGGTTTGGTAAAAATTTCAACGGTTATATGATTCAAACTATTTTCCTTTGATTTTCAAATGAATGTTGGTTGTTTTATTTTAATAAATTATGTCAAGGTATTTTAAAGTGTATATATATATATATATGTATATGTATATTTCGAATTATGTAGATTAAAGAGGAAAAAAAATTTCTAGTAATTTTTTTGAAAACGAGTAGTGGACATTTCAATTATTGCACTCCAATATTATCTCTATTAATGAGAATGTTATTGATCTTAAGAATTGTGAATTAAAGAAATAAAAGAGTTCTTTGAACGGATTAAAGAGGCAAATGAAAAGATTATATATTAGGAATACGGAATTGTGGTTTACTTCTCTGAATGAAAATAACAGATATGTATCGTACTTGCGCCGTTGGATGTGCCCCCTAACGCTAGGGAAAAAAATGACAACTCTCTCAAGAGAAAAGTCTATTCCAACACTCTAAAGTATATTTTTAGCTAGAAAAATAAGTCGGTTTATTGTGTTAAACGTATATTTTCTGTTTTAAAATTGGTGGAACAGCTCGAATGTTTTATACAATAAAATTCAAGAATATAAAGTACTTTGAGCACTGAAAATTATGGAACAAAATTGTATGAATTTTTCAAAATTTGTTCAAAGAAGTATTTTGTTTAACGTGAATGTTAATAATTATGTGTATCAGATATAAATGTTATTTCAGATATTGTAACACCTTATGACAACATGAAACAGAATAATACAACATACAAATAATCATATGAATTAAAATAACTCAGAAATAATTATGTACAAGTATAAATACTTGCATGATATTTTAGGAAAAAATAATCACTAGAAAACATAAAGTCGGTCTACAAAACCAATATTAGTGATTCGATAGAAAACTAATTTCCTCAACAGGTTAGGAAAAAATTGCATCCTAAAACAAATAACCAGACTTAAAACAAAACCAAGGAATGCAAACGATGTGCTGATAGCTAGAGCAACAAAATGAAATCTACCATCAACACTTGTGCTTCACAATTGTTGTCTTCAGACGTCTCCAACATTCAATGACAACATAGTATAATTATGACGTTTCTTTTAAAGTTCTTTTGTAAATTCTCTCGTGTATTGCTTGTCTCGCTTTTCTGGCACCTTTGACCGACGCATCTCTGTGTATCAGTTATTCTTCAATATATATATATATTTGTGTTGATCTTGAATGGATTGAATAGGTTCCTAAAAAATAAGGAAAATAGTCTTTCATTA
Source organism: Primulina eburnea (assembly GCF_022965805.1). Classification (NCBI taxonomy): domain Eukaryota; kingdom Viridiplantae; phylum Streptophyta; class Magnoliopsida; order Lamiales; family Gesneriaceae; genus Primulina; species Primulina eburnea. The sequence continues at coordinate 33,134,441 of NC_133111.1, forward strand.
GGAAACAAGTTCTTCCAAATAAAAAATCAATAGTTTAAGAAATTCAATATTCTAGAAAGACGAAATTCTTAAGCCAAATCTTATCAAAAAAGGAAAAGAATTCAGGAGATAAATTTGTGTCTTGCAAGGCAATGCGTGTTTCTTTTCAATCTCTCTCTTTTTGTCTTTCAAGACAAACAACTCTATGCAAGTTCATGCAATGTTGACAACACGGGACAAAAAAATTTATCACATAATACTAAATCAGAGGATGGCATTAAAAACAACTTAACACCTAATGAATTAACAAGAACTTAAGAAGAGCTTGAAACTAAACAAACTCAGAGCAGATAAAATAATAAAATAAAATCACGGATCGCTATCAGTGTTAGCAGTTTTGTCAGCTGCATCTTCAGTGTTATCACTTTTTATTCCTAATAATCCCGCTTCCGAAGTTTGCGCACCTTTACTATCTCCCCTTTTTTGTTCAGAATAGACCGTCACGTCCAATAAAAATCTATAATGAGCAACTTGGGTTACATAGTGAACAATCAATTCTTTGGCTTCAACGATTTGCTCAAGTGCAAAGTCAATCTGGGCTTGTAAAATAGTATGGGCAAGCTGGATATAGTAAGTGGTAGAGTACGTGTTTCCAACATCAGGGCAACCAAGGAAGATCTAGCTTCCGATTTCATTTAAAGAGGGCAGGGGCAATCTATATTCAGTCGCCATGGGCATATGTTCATCGATGTTTTGGACGAGTCCTTGTGATTCCAGGATCCCATAGATAAGCGAAGGGAAATGAGACTTGTTTGACTTTAATCCTCCATCAGCAAACTGTAGCATAGTCTTAAAAACCATCTTCTCAAATTTAAAAGTGATGTCAGTGCCAATGGGAAACAACACAAAATCTTGTGACTTGGTGAAAACAGTGGATTTGGTTGATGGTGTCTAGTTGTGCATGACTGTTTTGTGCATCATATAGTAAAATTAAGTTAGGTTGGTGGCAGAGAGATGACTTGGATGACCAGAGAATTGAGTCATCAACCCTCTAGTGAGCACAACAATAACCTCATTAATGTCAGTCTGAACCCCTTCTTCATCCTCAACAAGTGTGTTGTGTAGAGTATTTAGGGTGAAGGAGTTGAACTGAAAGACATTATCTCGAACAAAAACTATGTCAAACTAGGTAGATCTCTCATCACCCATGTTGCATGTGAGGTTGGCGAAGAACTCTAAGACGAGCTTGCGGCAGTATGGAGAAACTGCAGAAATAGTGGACAAAAGTCCGCTGGTTTTGAAGAATTTAACCAAATTATGTCTCTCGTACACATCCGGATCAATATCCTTCTCATCTTTAAGACTTCCATTGTTTTAGAAAGGCCAAAGAGCTACAGACTTCTCTAAGTAGAACTTCTAAGAGAATGAGCGGGAAAGATCGTAATCTTCATCATGGATGTTGTATTCTGTGTTAGAAACATTTCCATCAATATCCTCGTTCTTAGCAGCAGTATTATCATCAACAACAAATTCCTCATCATTAGAGGTGGAAGAGGAGCTATCAAATTATGCAAGCCTTTTGTCAGCAAATTCTTGTTGCATTTCAGCATCAGATTCATCTTCAAATTCTTCAGCAGCAAGAAAGTATGCAGACCCATTTTCATTTTTCAATTGATCAAAAAACGCGCTAGGGAAACATCCTCCTCGTCATAGAAACTTGGTTCCCTGTGAACATCTTTTGCTTCAGTGGATGAGGAATTTTCTTCATCTTCATTCGTGGAGATGCTTGCAGGGGCAGAATCAGTCTTTTCCCTAGCCACAAATTCATATTTATTGTCCTCAAAATCATCAGCAGAGGTGTACTATGGGTCAGACAACGACGATCTAGCAGATGATTCGCCCTTGTGGCGAAATCGTTTCGAAGGAGTATAGTCAGGATTGTATCCTGCTTGGCATTTTGATTAATAGACTGGAGGCGGTGGAGGAAACACATGGTTTACTACAGAAAAATCGGGCAGATTTTCAACATAAATTTCATTCTCGGGTTCATCTGGAGCAATCATTTCAAGAAGAGATGGCATATCCGGTGAAGGAACAATTTCCATGGTCGATGTATGGATCTCCCCTTCCGGTGTTATCACACTAGTGACAACATCCTCCTTATAACTCATCTCACTTCTAATTGTTAAATTTGGAGAAAGTGAGATTAATCAAGAGAATTTGCACAGAGAGTTAAACAAAATGTAATAAATATTTGAGCAAATAATACAGAGAAGAATATGGATCAGTGAAAAATAATAGGCAAGGGGTAAATAACAGTCAGTTCAACGACAAAAAAAATTTACGCAAGAGTAGCCATTCATCTCCTAACAGATTGCACAGAACTCACAAAGTAACAAAAATTTAACGGGTGAAATTTTAAAAATTTAGGAAAATATCGGCATAGATAAGGCAATAATCTAGCATTATTGCTTCCCAAATTTTTTACCAAAATAATTAACTCATGTCAAACTACTACAGTTAATCATCATATATCATAAAGATTTTATTTTTACCAAATAGAGTTTTACACCAAATGTCCCATGCTGAAAACTTATAACTTCCCGAGTAGAAAATATTCACAAACCTATTACGTACATGACCTAATTATGCCTAAAAATGTAATGGAACATAATAGCAACATGATAAGGTGAATGTGATGTGTTCACAAATGAGATGGTTTCAAGTAATGTTGGCAAAATCGTCTTACAGTAGTTCCAATCTCAAAAAGAATTTTGATTTTCCTGAACACATAGAGTCCATTTGCACTTTATTTTTATCCAGAAATGGTTGCTTTCACATTAGAGGAACTTTCTTCATTGGACTCCTCTAAATAGTTTTTTTTTTCATTTTATTCTGTTATAATTTCTTATTTTTTATTCAAAAGAGATATCTCTCACACTAAAAGAACAACCTTTATTTGTACTATTTTTTTAGGTAGCATTTTCCATTATTTTCTTCTGATACAGAACTAAATGCTCCTTTTTTTTTTGAATTGATCAATCTTCTCAAATTACTTTTCACATGAGACAAGATTATGTAGTACACAAACATCCTTCAACTACTTTGTGACTAAGGCAGAGCACATCTCATGGCCAAGTATGTTGATTGAAATATAACTGAGAAATTGAAAGAATGTCCGAAAATTAGTCAGCTCATTACAAACATCACGTAGGACAAAATGAATGAAAAATGCATAATTCCCAATTTCATAAAAATGCTCATGCATGTTGAGCGTTTTCCTAAATGTTGTAACATTCAAGACAACATCTTGAGTGATTAGAATGCACACATGTTGAGAGATTTCTTAAGATTGGAAAATATCTTGAAATCTATTGCTTTTGGGAATATATTCGCCAATTGGATATTAGTCCGAAAAAGTTCCATACGAATAAAATATTTCTCCATTAAATCTCGAATCAAATAATGTCTAATGTCAATGTTTTTTGTTTAAAAGTGTTCTACTGGATATTTTGCATGTCAATTACGCTTGAATTATCATAGTACACAATGATAGTATCACTCTTAAGATCACAATCTTCTACAGTTTGATTCATCCATAGAAGTTGGGAGCAACAACTTCCAATTACCATATATTCAGATTCAGCAGTTGAAAGTGACACACAGTCTTGCTTTCTACTATTCCATGAAACTAAGTTATTCTCAAGGTAGAAAAAACTATCATCCAGTGCTCTTTCTATCATCTAAATCTCCATACCAATCAACATCAGAAAATCACACTAAGTTGGTATTGGTCTCCCGAATTTACCACAATCCTAAATATATAATTACTTCTATGTATGGTAAGATACGTTTAACAGCTTTTATGTGAGAGATCTTAGGATTTACTTGGTATCTAGTAAAAAAAATACTAAATATAATATTTGGACGACTTGCAATCAAATGAAAAATATTGCAAATGAAGTTGTGTTGGAATATTTTATGTTTACAATCTTGATTTTGATGTTAACAAAACTTGTTATTGTATTTCTAACATATATACCCATGTGATAAGTTGCAAACAAAAGAAGGAAACTCAAACTGATCCGAGATAAAAATATCTGAACTGAAACTGACCTAAATTGATCCGAGCTAAACTGAAACTGAATTTAGCCGAAATAAATTTCTGGCCAAGATTCAGTATTTTGATGATATCTCTCAACTGGATGATTCAAATGACAAACTAACAACTCGAATGATCAGAAAACTCAATTTGAGACAAGTCATATTTCCCATTTTTTGGGCAAAATCGGAATCCATCTATGCTAAATTGAAGCAGTTCAGTGGAGCCATTGAGCCGATATGCAGCAATCAGTTGAGTTTGAGTAGCTGCAGTATTGGAGACATATCTCTATCATCGTTTATCGGAATGAAACAATTCAGTATTAATTGTAAAGATAATACAATGAATTAAAAATCATATTTAGAAACCCAGGTTTGAATTGAAGCTTAAGATGATGATAAATGATGACGCGGTTACTTGTTTTGCACAAACTAAAACCAGCAAGGTGGATTTCAGAACACCAATTGAATCCTGAACCATCTGACCAATTAGACACCAACCAATTAGAACTTGTCCATGTAATCAGTTCGTGGCCACGTCACCAGTTTCCGGGCCAAATTATATCAGTTCATAAATAGTTTAGAAAGCTCTTTAACTATCATATTTTAGAGTCTAACGGATATATCAGTTTTGGGGCCTATAAATACAACATCTTGAATATCAAACAAAGGGCTTTTGAAGAAGATTCAATATATGGGCCAGTTAGCATGAAGAAATCTGCTAGTTGAGAGTACAAGCCCTTGTATGATGATACATTTGTGATGTACATTGTAAAGGGTAAATTACTCATCAATGACCATAGTGTGGTCGTTTACCTTCATCTATATTCTTCAGTCATCGGTCAACGAGCTGGATTCATAGATAGACAGATTTTCTGCATAGTGAATCTTTTTGAGTTGCCAGCCCTAGAAAGTGACGAAGCCCAGATGTTTCAATCTTCTTGAACATGCTGGGAACTGAAATCGCTACAACCGATTCAAAATCGATTGCAAAACATTCAATAGGAAAGCTAGGGTTTGAGATTCCATTTCGATTTTATTTTAGCTATAAAGAGAGTCCCAGAGATTTGCTCTGAAGCATTTGAGACTCAAAATTTTGGAAAGAGTGAGAACAAATCTTAGAAAGAGCGGCTACTAAATATGTCTCGTGACTTTTCAAATTTCAGACACATGGCAGTCCGTTATAATTTTGAATGTAATAATGGGTCATTCAACTGTTGCCATTTATTTTTAAAACCTAAATTTGTTCAGTTACACAAAAACGGAATTTCAAGTTTGAAAATTAAAAGTTTGAATAAATTTAAATTAACAATCATATTTAGTCATGTTTTTAATTATGGAACTTAGCAAAATTAAAGATATTCAACTTATGTGATAAGATCAGTTGATTTACCTGTTGACTGATCAGTTTGTGACTGACTCAATTCGGTTCATAAATAATTGACATCTGTCTTATCAGTTGACTTACTGAAATTCTACGTTCCTCATAAATTAATCAACAAGATAAATCAATAAACCCTAAAATATTTCTAAAGTAAGAATACTTAGTCTCGGGTAGTGGCTTAGTGAAGATATCTGTTGCTTGTTGTTCAGTTGAGATGTATTCCAGCCTGGTGTCTTTCTTGAGAGCATGATCTCTGATGAAGTGATGTCTGACATCAATGTGCTTGGTTCTGGAATGAAGAACTTGATATATGTAATTGCAATGGAGCTTGTGTTGTCACAGAAGATCGATGACTATTTCAATATCTTTCAGTTGTTGCTAAATTTAGAGCAGTTGAACACATCAACTTCCAGCAGCTAAATATTCAGCTCCATTTGTGAAAGTAACAATTGATGTTTGCTTTTTGTTGAACCATGAGATCATTTTGTCTCCTAGAAACTGACACGATCCACTTGTACTGTTGCGATCAAGCTTACATCATGCATAATCTGCATCTCAATAACCAACTAAATTGAAAGATGAATCTTTACCATACCATAAGCCCACATTTTGTGTGCATTTCAGATATTTCAATATGCATTTAGCAGCTAAGAAATGCGATTGTTTAAGATTAGCTTGAAATCTAGCACATAAACATACAAAAAACATAATATCAGGACGGCTAGCAGTTAGGTACAATAACGAACTTATTAGACCTCTATAGATTACCATCTCAACTGATATTCCCCATTCATCTTTATCTAATTTGATTGATGAACTCATGGGAGTGGATGCGGCTGAACATGTTTCCATGCCAAATTTCTTTATCATTTCATTTGTATATTTAGTTTGACTGATATAAATACTAGTTTCCAGTTGCTTCACTTGCAAACTGAGAAAGAATATCATTGCATCCATCATATTCAACTCGAACTTATCTTGCATCAGTTTTGCAAACTTGTCGCATAGTTTGGGGTTAGTTGACCCAATATGATATCATCAACATAAATTTGAACAAGTAGTGAATGAACTTTCTTTGTGAATTTGAACAAAATTTTATCAATTGTTCCCACTATAAAATCATGATCAATATAAACTTGGATAAGGTCTCGTACCAAGCTCTAGGTGCTTGTTTTAGACCACATAAAGTTTTAGTAAGATGATGAACATGGTCAGGGAGTAAGTGATTTACAAAACTTGAAGGTTGTTCTACATAGACATCTTCTTGTAACTGACCGTTCAGAAATGCGCTTTTAATATCCATTTGATATACTTTGAAATTCTTAAAGGATGCGTAGGCTATAAATATTTTGATTGATTCAAGTTGAGAAACTGGAAATTAAGTCTCATCAAAATATATTCCTTCCTCTTGTCTGTAGACTTGTGCGACTAGCCTCGCTTTGTTGCGCACAACTGAACCATCTTCGTTTAGTTTGTTTCTATTTATCCATTTTGTACCTATAATATATTTTTAAGTTTTCTTGGAACTAAAGTCCAAACATTATTATGGGTAAACTGATTTAGCTCTTCTTGCATAGCAATGACCCAACTGGGATCAGCTAGAGCTTTTTCAGTTTTTTTTGTTCTAATTGCGATATAAAAACATAATATATAAATAAATTTGACAACTGATTTTTTGTCTTTAACGGATCATATGAGTTAACTATAACCAAATTCTGATGATGATTTATGCTCCATCTGTAGTTTGGATATGTTAGGCTTCTTTGGATATCTGGTTCAGTTTGTAACTAACCGGATTCTTCTGCTTCAGTAGGAATATTGTCAGTTTGTATTTGAATGTCTCTTGTTGTTCAAAAAAATTGATCATTTGGAATTGTATCATGTCCAGCTTGTGGTTCTACCACTTATGGCTCTGGTGTTTGAAGGAAGTTTTTGATAGCATGATCTTCATCTTCACTGTCATCCTCCAAACTTATATTTGTTAAGCGATTAGTTAGCTCAACTAAATCAGTTGGCTTATCAGTTAGCACAGTTTCATCAAATACAACATGTATCGATTCTTCAACATTGAGCGTACGCTTATTAAATATCCTATAAGCATTACTAATTGATGAATAACCAAGAAGTTGTTGATGTTGCGTCGCTTGATCTGATTGGCTAAGTGGGCCTTAAAAGATTGACTAGATCTTAACGGGTATTATTGTCTCTTCTGGGGACAAGATCGATGGTAGGTTAAGGGTAAGACTGATCTCTAAGAGATATGAGACAACACCAGCAGATAGACACGCACCTCCCCGGACTCATGGGCCTAACAGCCCGGCCTATTGGCATACAGGTAGGTGCACTCTGTACTGCCACAAGTATAAGGAAATAAAGTTGCGCTTTGTCTAATAGCTTTAGCTTTTGGCCTTGTGGTAAGCGGTTGATCCTAATAATTTGTATCAGAGCGAGGTCATGTGTTCAAGTCTCCCAAAAATCATATTTATATACTTCTTGTGGGGAATGTTGGGTTAAACGTGTATGGCTGAGAGTATTATTAGGATGGGTGACCTTCAGGGAAGTTCTCATGCGTAAAATGGTGATGTTGTACCGTTTGATCTGGTTGGCTAAGTGGGCCATAAAAGAGTGACACCAGATCTTAACGCGTAATACTGTCTCTGTTGGGGATATGACCGACGGTAGAGAAATGGTAAGAAGTGATATCTAAGGGATTTGAGATAGCACCAGTAGATAGACACCTATCTCCCCGGACTCATGGGCCTAACATCCCGACCCATTAGCACTCAAGTAGGTGCACTCTGCTCTGCCAAAAGTATAAAAAAATATAATTGCGCATTGGCTAACAGCTATAGTTTTTGTCCTAGTGGTAAGTGATTGATCCTAAAAATTGGTATCAGAGCGAGGTCATAGGTTCAAGTCTCCCAAGAAGCATACTTCTATACTTCTTGGAAGGGGGGAATGTTGGGTAGAGCGTGCGTGAGTGAGAGTAGTACTGGGATATCTGACTTCCTGGAAGTTCTCATGCATCAAGCTGTTGACGTACGCCGCTTGATCTGTTTAGCTGTGTGGGCCGTAAAAGAGTAACAACAGATATTAACAGGTAATAATATCCCTGCTGGCATGGTCGATGGTAGGGAAAGGGTGAGGCTGATCTCTAAGGAATATGAGACAACACCAGCAGATATACATGCACCTCCCCAGACTCATGGGCCTAACAGCCTGACCCATTAGCATCCAAGTAGGTACACCCTACGCTGCCATAAGTATAAGGAAATAAAGTTGCACCTTAGCTAATGACTATAGCTTTTGTCTTAGTGGTAAGCGCTTGATTCTAAAAATTGGCCATGGGTTCAAGTCTCTCTGGATTTTCGCAATCTTTTGGATATGAATCACTTCTTTAATTGAATTGATCCTGAAATATTGTTTGTCAATATAAATCAGTCAACTAATGATAGTGCGGAATTAACCTGAAATATTGATTGAATGCCGAGGATGAGATACTATAAAAATTGAATTGATGACAAAATAGACCTAATGATTTTTATAGATGTCCGGAGTCTTCAAATGCTAATACTTCACCCCTTCTATATCAAGGATAGGTTTTTCACTAAAAGATTTTGATGTATTACAACAGATTGTATCAATCCACATAAATTGGACTTATAAACTACCAAACTGAAACTCTTAGTTTTTCAACACCTTATAGTAAATAACTGAATCTCTTTAAATAGTAGCATGAATGCCACGAATAAATAAAATGAAATAAGAGCAAGAGTGTGCGCTCTGTAAACTGAAAAATGCTTGAGAGTGTATCGCAACTGATTGATGATTGTATATAATTCATTCAGTGTTTTTCACAAGCTTACCATATAGAATCCTGTCATCTCTGTCGGTGCCAGTGTTACTTTCCAAGGACGTTGCGGTAGAGAGTGTTTTTCAACACCTTCAGCAACATCATCCTTGCATAGTTTTTCACTTGAGCCTACAGGAGTTTTAATGTGTTTATTGTTTTCATTTGCAAATTTCTTAACCAAAATCTTAGCATATTTGCATTGACACAGAGAAATATCATTATGCATTTCCTCAATTTGTAATCCAATAAAGAAGCTTAAATCACTTATCATACTCATTTCAAAAGTTGAAGACAATGCATTCAACAAAATCATCCATATGCTTTTGAGAAGAAAAAATAATGTCATCCACATAAACTTGACATATTAGTATTTCACCTTGCAAATTTTGAATAAAGAGGGTTTTATCAACCTCACCTCGCTTGAAGCAAATTTCGAGTGAATACTTCGTTAATCTACCATATCATTCACGTGCTACTTGCTTCAAACCATAGAGAGTCTACTTTAACTGGTAAACATGATCCAAGTGGTGTGGATCTTTGAATCATTTAAGCTCTCTAACATACACTTCTTCATTCAAAATTTAAAGGAACTTTTAACATCCATTTGGTAAACTTTAATCCTCATAAGACATTTTGTACCAATTATGTTGCCATGGTCAGGAGGTTGAACTAAGTACCACACATGACTTCGTACAAACTGTTCAAGCTCATCATGGATAGAATTGGTCCAAAATTCATCTCTCAATGCTTCATCAACATTTTATGGTTCAAAATTAGAGATAAAATAGGAATATCTAATATGTGAGTACATGGAACTCATGCATACTAACTCGAACATCTTGCGGTAGTCAGCCTTTTCTTGTCCTGGATGTTTCAACATCGAGGAAATACTTGTATTTTCCTAGTTATATTGAAGTTTCTAGAAGATTATCTACATCATCCTCAACAGTTTTTCATTTGAAATCTGCCAAATCATCTAACATAACATAAATAGATTTGATATGATCCTAATTATTAGATTAATATAGTATAGACACGACTATTTTTAACATATCCAAGAAACGAACACTTCACTTTTAGGATCAAATTTAAATAGGCAATCTCTATCATTTAAAACATGGCATATAAAACCAAATAAATGAAAGTATTTAAGATTTGGTCTCTTTTCCATCGGATGTCATAGTAGACCCATTATTCAAATATATGTGGTTTGATATATGACATGTGTTTAGGGCTTCATCCCAAAAATGATTTGTGATATTCTTTGAGTTCAACATCACCCTAGTCATTTCATGTACGGTTCGATTATTCTGTTCTGCAACGTAATTCTGTTGGGGAGTCTTCGGTGCAGAGAACTCATGATTTATACCTTTCTTATCACACAATGATGAAAATAGAGAGTTCTCAAACTCCTTACCGTGGTCTGTTCTAATTTTCTCTAACTTCAAGTTATGCAAGTTAGTAATATTTGCAAGTAGATTTTGAAAATAATGAACGTATATGATTTTTCTCTAAGAAAGTTTATCCATGTGAATCTTGAAAAATCATCGACACAAAAAAAAATTTTACTTCTTTTCTCCATATCTTTCCACTTACATTAGACCCAAAAGATCCATATCCGTCAGTTCAGTTGTCACCATAACTGAACTGATAAATGCAAAAACCAATATACCCTTTTCGGTTATTCAGTTTACATAAGTTAAAACGTTTTCTAATATAACAATTTTCTTCATGAAGAATTACTTCGAGTTTCTTCCCTAGGTTTTTAACCAAACTCAATTTAATTCATCGGTGTTAATATTCTTAGAATACGAGCTATTGCAGCACATTGGAGAATATAGTTTTTCGAAATGTCTTCGAAAGCACTAGCACACTCGATCCTTCAATTGGTATCAGAGCGGGTTGTTCTAAGAAGAACATTTGAAGAAAACTGTGTTTTAAAATTTACTACTTTATGATAGTGTTAAAAGCTATTTAAAAGTATTTAATACCATTTTCAAAACTATTTGAAAATATTTATACGTCGCTCTTTGGTAAAGAGTTGAGAGGATTGATTCTGCAACTATCGTTGTGGCCACTTCTCTAGATTCTTTGCTTTGGGGTTTTAATCAGCCTGCAGGAGACTGAGAATCATCTGCAAAGATGCACAACTAAATTGCTCGTGGGACAAATTCAGTTGCAAGACTACCAGGTCAGCTGTTCTTCAGACAAAACTCATCCATTCAGGGACGTTGGTTGATTAAATCACTAGCTGTATTCTAGTTGAGCCTAGTCAGAGTCTACTCGACCAGTTAGTCTGCGAAGAAGTCAAGTTCAAGTAGTTTAACTCGTTTCTCTAGCAAATTGAACTCACAACTAATGCAGCAGTCAAACAACCAGTTAATGGTATATCCAGTTCTGTCGCATAAACCAACTGATATATGATGTTGATCAAAATATGCTACTGTTGTAGTAATTTTCTTGTTCAACTGATGTATGTACTCAGATGCAAATACAAGGAAATTTATTTAAATAAACATCATGTTTGTTCAGCTGTGTTTCGTTGTGACTGAATGGATATTTCCAGATCTCTTGTCTACATTGCTTGAATGATTATAACTTCTGAATGAATGATTAGGTAAATATTTTTCAAATACGTTTTTTTATTCAGTTTCTGAGGGGGAGTTTTTCATTTTTCTCTCAAACTGAAATTATTGTCATTCAGTTTTTAAAATTCAATTTTTGAGAAAAATTATTTCCTTTTCATCAACTGAAGAATATTTTCTTAACTCTGATTATCTTTTTTAAAAGTCTTTCAATTCAGTTTTAAAGAGGGAGTTTTTTTTCAAAAACTTCTTTAAATTCAGTTATAAAAGGGGAGCTTTTAGCGACGTTTGAATGTACTAACCCTTGAATTGAATATATTGTGCTTAACTGTTCGAGTTTTGTGATCATCAAAAAGGGGGAGATTGTTGGAACTTTTTAAGTTCGCAATCTTGATTTTGATGTTAACAAAACTTGTTATCTTGATACTAATAATTTACCTTAGTGCACAGATAGCTAAAATTGAAATAATCAGTTTACGAAACCACAACTGAAGCGAACGGAGATGCCAACTGATTGAATCAACTGATTGTGGAAAACTGAATCAATCAAACTGTTTTGTCAACAAGCAGTTCAGTTGACTGTTCAGCTGATAAGTGATTCAGCGGGAAGACCTCAGAAGCCAGGCCAGCCGATGGTGTGTCCAAATTTCAAAGAGCCAAATTAACTAGTTCAACTGAAGGAGTGAAATCAGTTCAACTGACGAGTCAACTGATTTCACTAAGCCCAACTGAAGATCAGTCAAGCTGACCAGTTCGCAGCATCACTCAGAATCTTTCAGTTGCAGATCAAGACAAGCTTATTCAAAGTGGATTCCAGCTGTGCGTGAAGGTACAAAGCCAGTATCCAATCAAAGGACAATAATGGATGTTGCATCAGAGAATTAAATATAAAACGCTTCAGAAGGGCAGTCGAAAAGTCGAGACACAAAGTCCAAGAAGCCGATTCAAATTGCAATGGATATAATAAATGATTCTCACTTTACGATCAATTTCCCGCCTATATAAAGAGAAGATCAGTGAAGACTCAATAGAAGAAAAAAACAAGAAGAAGCTGAAGAAAAAGACCGATATTCAAAACAAAAAGCTTCTTCAAGAGAGAAAAGAAAGGGCACGCACATTTCATATCAGCTTTCAGAAGCAATCAGCCCAGAGGGATACCAAAGATACATCATCTTAGAATAGAAGCCATTTTCCCTCAGTGTGTGAGAACATCCTTGTTCAATTCTCACAAACAAACTCTCTGAACCTCATATACGGTCTTGCACAAAGACGTTAAACTTGTGTATGTAGTTTTTGACACATAAACGTTAAATAAGTGTTGGCTGGAAGATGCTGCCTTCAGTCGTAGCTAGGAGTTCAGTTTAGGCAGTAATGTAATTCCTAGATGAGTGGGTTTATACAAAGAATTGTATAAATCAAAGTCTTCTAGTGGATCCTAACCGAGGCAATAGAAGGGGTTACGTAGGAGCAGTTGAAGTCTCCGAACATCCATAAATATATCTTGTGTATTTAACTGATTAACTGTTGTTTTTAATTGTTTGGATCAGTTGGAGTATTGGTCATTTTAGTTGTCACCATAACTGAACTGATAAATGCAAAAACCAATCTACCCTTTTTCGGTTATTCAGTTTACATAAGTTAAAATGTTTTCTAATATAAAAGTTTTCTTCACGAAGGATTACTTCGAGTTTCTTCCGCTTGGTTTTTAACCAAACTCGATTTAATTCATCAGTGTTAATATTATTAGAACACGAGCTATTGCAGCTCATTGGAAAATATAGTGTTCAAAATACCTTCGAAGGCACTAGCACACTCGATCCTTCACAAAATATACATGTTTAGATCAACTGATATGAAAATTATGTTTAAAGCCTTTGAGTTGTGGTTCGAAACATATACTTCATCAGTTTTCCACTCACTTTCTTTCTCTGGTAGACTTTCATCATCTTCATCTACTCTTTTCGATGGAGTCCAACAGCTGACAACTAGTTGCATGCTTTCTCATCTATGGACTTGATATATATTCTGTTAGGATCGGTTTGAAGGGTCAAAGTGTTTAAAAGCGAGGGGGTTGAATAAGCACTTTAAGATTTTTAGCTCTTTTTGAAATGATGAATCGGTTTAGTGATAAACTAAATTCAAGAATCTTGTTTTCAATATCAGTCAATTAACTAGTAGAAGTGCGGAAATAAATTAACTGATAGATTGAATACTCAAAGAATAAAAGAAATGTTGAACACAAAGTTTTTATGAATATTCAGAGACTTCAAATGCTCCTACGTCACCCCTTCTATCACAAGGATAGGTTTTCAATAGAAGACTTTGATTGATTACAAAAATTATAATAATCTACTTCAGTTTGAACTTAAACATTACCAAACTGAAACTCTTAGTTTCTTACAACTTTTCAGTACACAGCTGATTTTCTTTCGCAGCACAACTGATCTAAGAAGATCGAATATATCAATGTAATGCGCTATAATTTTGCTCAAAATGATAGCCTGAATGCTTTGAATATATCTATGAAGTGTGAGCTTTTCTGTCTGAATATCACAACTAATTCTGTATAATTGAATCTTTCAGATGTTCTTAAATTCAGAAATCAGCAACTTCATTTTCACTGAACTTCTTAACTATTTATAGGCTTTTCTTCCAACTGTAACATTGAATGCATTAATTAATAGTTATCCGTTGATTTGTCCTTTCTGAATGTGACAACATTTTTCTGACAACTGTACAATGTTGTATTCAGCTAATGCGGCTCTCCTTCTGTTACTTGCAGTCTGTTGCATATGATTTGTCAGTTGATAGCTGAGCTAACTAATGATGTGTCAAATTGATCAGCAGTTAAACTATTTCACTAATCAGTTGCACTGACTATATGACTAATCAATTAAACTGACTTAAGGCATCCTGTTCAGTAATAATTGATAGATCAGTTGACTTTACATATTCAGCTAACTTTGTTTATGTGAAGCTCGGGGCCGAAGAGGGTGGGGGGTGATCGCCGGTGCCATAAGGTTGCATGGACAATGAGCGGCTCCTGGTAGGCTTATAGGGGAAGTGAACGTGAATAAACCGATCCCACACCGGAATGAAAGATTTCGAGACTGTTCAATGTAATGGACTGTACAATTGAAGAGGGCTTAAAAGATTTGATGTGTACTACTCATATCAAAAAGGTGCATATTCTTTTCGGTAGCTCATCACATAAGAACTTCAAAGTTAAGCGTGCTTGATTTAGGGGCAATTTTGGGATGGGTGACCCCTGGGAAGTTTCCCAGGGTGCGTGTGAGTGAGGACATAAGCACGCTGGAAAGACTCGTCTTGGTACAGTGAGGACAGTCGTCGAATCTGGGGTGTTACAATTAGTATCAGTGCCGACCTCTCTTAGTACGGTGTTGTTCGGGGAGGAACCAAGCGGAAGCTGGTGGGCATGTGAAGCCCGGGGCCGAAGAGGGCGGAGGGTGATCGCTGGTGCCATGAGGTTGCACGGACAATGAGCAGCTCCTGGCAAGCTTCTAGGTGAAGGGAACATGAATGAACCGATCCCACACCGAAATGAGAGGGATTCCGAGACTGTTCAATGTAATGGACTGTACAATTGAAGATGGCTTAAAAGATTTGATGTGCACTACTCATATAAAGAAGGTGCATCTTCTTTTCGGTAACTCATCACATACGAACTCCAAAGTTAATGTGCTTGATTTAGTGGAAATTTTGGGATGGGTGACCCCCTGGGAAACTTCCTAGGGTGCGTGTGAGTGAGGACATAAGCACGCTGGAAATACTCGTCTTGGTATAGTGAGGACAATGGTCGAATCTGGGGAGTTACAGTTTAGTTCAATTGAATCCGATCTTTTAACTCATTAATCTTCAATTCGGATGACCTCAGTTTGAACAAATTCAGTTTGAATAGCTTTAGTTCAGTTAGCTTCAGTTCATTGGTTTTAGTTGAGCTAATTAGCTCTGCAAACTTCGATAATTTATTTGTCAAACTCCAAAACATTTAATTCTAATAATTTTTTCTTTTTTGGTGTTTGAAAAAACTTAGATTTCGAGAACTGATAAAACGATAGTAGATAAAAATCTTCTATAAAAATGTACAGATTCGTACATAATAAGAATTAGGATCGACCGAACTGCTAAACTATCTAACTGATTGGTTTGAGCATCATTTCTTAGCTTTCTTCTCCGCTGGTCCTTGATCACTTGGATGTTCAGTTCTTTTCTTTGAAGTACCATCTTGACCTTAGGTTCTGATTGTTTCTCTTCCCCTTTTTTGTCAACACCTGTAGTGTGAGAAAGATGGCGCAGTTCTATGCTGACTTGGGATATTGCATCAAACATTTGAGCTTGCATTAAGTCCATCCTCTTGGATAGGCTTGTATGCACAAAGTCGATTTTATTGATGAGCATATCCTGGATTTGGAACAAAGCTGGTACCGTGACTCTGTCTTTCTTCAGTTTGTCATCTGCAAAGAAAAGATCAGTTATGTCCTTGGTGATCTTCTTCATATCCATCAGTTTATGTTCCTTGATGGAATCAAATCTCAGCGCATTCATAAGTTGAGTAGATTTGACTTCCAAAGCCGTTGATATCAGATTGTGCAAACCGGGCTGAATATTTTCTATCATAATGTCAATAGCAATTGGTACCTCAGAAGATAAGGCTTCAGTTATTGCTGGTGCTTTGCCTTTTTCCTTCTCACTGAAAGTCACCATTGCTAAGGCTTGTGATCCAGTCTCAGTTTGTTGTTCCAATTCAGCAATGAATTCTTCAACTGCATCCTGTTGTAAGTCGGCAAATGAAGTATAGTGTTGAGGAGCAGTTGAACTGGACGAAACATCAGTTGACTTTTGCATATCAAGTATTGGTTCTGAATGCAACTGAGACGCGTCAGATCGTTGTTCAATCATGACAACTGACTTAACTTCATCTTCCATACTTTTCAACATAGCCTCCAAGGCTATTTGTTCTGTTGAACTTGAGCCTCCATCCTCCTCATCTGGTTGAGCAAATTTGAAATTCAGGTGGATGTCAGTGGCAAATGATCTGACCACTTCGTCAACGTTGGCCAAAGACAACTCAGCATCTGTGTACAGAGGTTGTCCATCTGGTGAAGATCTTGGAGATGCAGCAGAAGTGAATCGGGTGGATTACCATAGGAACCGATTCGTTTGTTTGCACAGAGCCTTTTTCAGCAACAGGCTCCTGGACTGGTTCAGACTGAGCTACTATTCGCTAAACCTGGTCAGCTGACTGAGGACTGCTGGTCTCAACTGGTATATACAACTGCTGATCCATCTCCCAAAGTTGTATTTTCATTTGAAGAGAAATAAGATTTGTTTCGATTTGTTGAAATACTGCCTGGTCAGCGTAGGCAGTTGTACTAGTTGGGTGATAGTTCTGCTTCAATTCCGCAGCCACTTCAGCTAGCCTTTTTGTCCTCATCAAATCAAATAAATAAACTTTCCTTTCCAAGGCATGTGCAATTGTAATAGCCTTGATTGTCTTCAGCACCATAGTCTCCAAAGCAATATATTTCTTCAGAACCGACTTGTTCTTCAGGCGTCTCGCAAAGACTACAGTTCTGAATTGAACCCATTCATCAAAATTCTCTAATTCTGACTTACCAAACTCATTAATGTCATTCCATATGAGATCTATGTGAGTTTAAACAGAATTGGTTAGCCTGGGCTCTTCAATCAATTTGCCTTTGCCTTTGGGATCAGTCAGAGCATGAGAAATAGTCAGACCCGAAGCAGTTACATCCACTTTCTTACGAATCACCATGACCTTAGATTGTGCAATTGGAAGAATAGTAGGTCGGATCACTGTCATGGGAGGTGTGCGGAGACTTAAAAGCTTCAATGTTTCACCAGATTCAGTGATGATTTTTGGAGGGTGATCAGCCGGTTTCTTCAGTTGAGGTGCTTCAGCTGATTGTTCAACTAGACATGATTGAATTGGTTCGACAGCTTTGGGTGCCTCAGCTCCAGTAGACATCAGTCTGATAGCTGGAATGGCTTCGGGAACAGCTGGCTTGGTCTTCTGAGACCTTTTTTTCTTCATGATTTTCGGATATGGTGTTTTCTGCGAATCACTATCATGGACAACCAATTTCCTCTTGGTTGTCATTTGGCGAGCCACAGCCTTGGGCTTTGCAATCTTCGCAGACTTCAGAGCTGCCATCATCACGATTTTTGTCTGGAATTTCACAAATTTAGCTGGGTAGATGTCTAGCTTAGTTCTGGATGTTGTATATTCTTGACGTTGAACACCTTGAATTTGGACATCTTTTCAGCAGAATCACTTGTGAGACCAGAGCTCTTCAACAAGTAACTGAGGTGGAGAGCAAAGACATTCAACTGCTTTGAAGATTGAACCATATTCTTCAAAATGTTGAAAATGATTTTTGACCAGTTCAAGCTTGTGCCCTTGATGATTGCAGTCATGATTTGAAAATTTTTCAAGAGTAAGGGCCGTAACGGAACCTACCTTGACTAGAACACCTTGGCAACGATATCAGACACCAAATGGATTTCTGAATGCAGTTATTCCTTCAGGTCAGACACCTTGATATTCTTCCCATCAACAGATAGCAAAGTTTGCATTTCTTCAATTTCAGCTATTGTGACTTCAAAGTACTGAGATAGACCTTCAGTTGGAAGTTAGAAAAGTTCTTTGAAGAATTATTCATCTATAGTCAGCGTCTGGTTGTTGAAAGTCATGGATATCTTGCCGTCATCGGAAAATGTGTTGTTAGAAAAACTTCTTGAATCTCCTTCAGATAAATAAATTGGGTTGCCATTCCCAAGAATTTCTTCAGACCAGCAGCTTCTATCTTCAGAAATATGCTTTGAACATATTCATCTGAAACAGATAGAACGGAGATGAAATCAATTGTCCTAGCATTGAAATGAAAGCTGGGGTTGGCTTGCCATTTTCTTAGATTTTCTGCTAAAAAGATTGCTCTGAGTTTTGAGTGCTTGAATGTTTAGAACTTTAATGAAATAAACTGAAAACAGGCGGCACGAATATATATGTTTGTGACTTTTCAAATTTGTACACGTGGAAGTCCAATATTAATTCGAATAAATGGAATTTACTTCACCTATAAATATAGAAAGTAAATCAACTGAACTACTTGTAACCGATTTTCCAATAATATTCAATAAATGGTATGATTAGTGAAGTAACCTTAAAAGTCACAAAACTTATTGTGGAATCTTAACTGAATCGATAATCAGTTAACATATATGATAAGATTGGTTTGATCGAGAACGGACTGATCGGTTGGAAACTAAGTCGGTTTAGTTCAGTTCAGGACTAACTGATGATTGTCTTATCAGTTAACTAAATGTAATTCGATGTTCCCTCGAAATTAAGTATTAAGATAAATCAATAAGTCCTAAATATTTTTAAAGTAAGAAAACTTAGTCTCGTGTTGTGGTTTTGTGAAGATATATGCTGCTTTTTGTTCAGTTGAAATGTATTCCAATCTGATGTCTTTCTTGAGAGCATGATCTCTGATGAAGTGATGTCTGAAATTTATATGCTTTGTTCTAGAGAGAAGAACTAGATTATATGTAATTGAAATTGTGTCAGTGTTGTCACAAAAGATTGGTGAATCCTCTGCGATGACACCATAGTCTCTCAGTTGGAATCCAAAGCAGCTGAGCGCAACAGCTTCCAGCAGCTAGATATTCTGCTTCAGTTGTTGAAGTTGCGATTGATGTTTGCTTCTTGCTGAACCAAGAAATCAGTCTGTCTCCCAGAGACTTACATGATCCACTGGTACTTTTTTTATCAAGTTTACATCCTTCATAATCTACATTTGAATAGCCAACTAGATTGAAAGAAGAGTCTTTAGCATACCATAAGCCCGCATTTTGTGTGTCTTTAAGATATTTCAATATACATTTGGCAGCTGAAAAATGCGATTGTTTAGGATTTGCTTGAAATCTAGCACACATGTAGACAACAAATACATTCTCAGGACGGCTAGCAGTTATGCAGCAGTTTGGTCTTTTGATTTGAGAAAAATAACCCAAGTTGAAGGATCTAATACAGAGCACCTTGAGGTACTTCAAATAAAATATTCTCCAAGAGCTGCAATAGCTCGTGTTCTAAGAATGTTTACACCGATGAATTAGATCGAGTTTGGTATTGAACCAAGCGGAAAAGACTCGAAATAATCCTTCGTTAAGAAACACAGATATATTTGTATATCTTGTGTAACTGAATAACCAAAAAGACTAGATTAGTTTTTGCATTCATTCGTTTAGTTATGATGAGAACTGAATCAACGGATGCTCTAACTATTTAAATCAGTTTGAAAACGATAGTTAATTAGTTAAATACACAAGATATGTTTATGGATATTCGGAGACTTCTACTGCTCCTACGTCACCCCTTCTACCACCTCGGTAGGATTCACTAGAAGACTTTGATATATACAAAACTTGTACAAACCCACCCAACTTAGGACTTACCCACTGCCTTAACTAAACTCCTAGACTAGACTGAAGGCAGCACCTTCCAGTCAACACTTCTTTAATGTCTATGTGAGAAAGACTACATACACAAGTGTATTGTCGTTGTGCAAAATTGTATTTGAGTGGTGGTGAGTGTATGTGTGTGTGAGAACTCATCTCTGAAAACTACCCGAAAGGTGTTCTCACACACTGAGAGAAATATGATTCTAATCTAAGCTGATAACACGTTGAAGTGTTCCCTCACAACTGGGCTGAATGCTTCTCTCTTAAGCTGATATGACTTTGAAGCGTGCCTTTTGTATTTGTGTTATGTTCTGTTTATATTTGAGTCTTAACTGGTCTTCTATTTATAAGCGGAAGACTGATCGTACAGTGAGACTCAATAATTTTATTCTTTGCATTTGAATTTGTTCCATGAGATCTGCGTTGTACTCCCCGACAATATTTCTGGATCATTTTTGTCTTTAAGTTCTGATGCAACGTCCATTATTGTCCTTTGACTGGGCAAATGTTTTGTACCTTTGAGCACAGCTGAATTCCACTTAATCAGATTGTCTTGATCTGCAACTGATTGCTCCAAATCGATGTTTTGAACTGATCAGTTGAACTGGTCTTCAATTGGGTTGGTGAAATCAATTCACTCGTCAGTTGAACTGATTTCACTCTTGTTCAGTTGAACTGATCTTTAGTTGGGTTCTTCATCAGTTGAACACTCCTTTAGCTGGCCGGGTTTCTGAGGTTCTCCTGCTGAACCACCTATTAACTGAACAATCAGTTGAACTCTTTTACGATAAATCAGTTGAACTGATTCAGTTTGGTTGATCAATTGATGCTTTCAGTTGGCGTCTTCGACAGCTTTATTTTTACCTTGAATATATTTATTTATCATTTGAAAATACAATATTAGGCAGACCGGTTACAAGATCATGACTACTCAGATGAGCGATGGATTTGAAATTCAAGTTGTAATGCCCGAAAAACTAACCTACGTAAACAGCATGCATGCAAATTATTTTAATTGCTTAATTGTTTTATTTAATTTGTTTTAAATTCTTGCATGATATCTATTACATGATTAAATGTATGATTGCATGATTAAATGATTATATGACATGATTACATGAAATTAAGGATTTTACCCGAATATTCGATAATAGACAGGGAAAAGGAGACCGGAGACGACCACGACAAGAATATGTATTTTTATTTAAATATGGCAAGGCTTTCTAATATGATTAAAAATTATTAATATTTCTAAAAATGTTGGAGTTCGAATTTATTTTACGAGTCGAGCTCGATTTTCTCGGGAAGCCGGTTTTGGGCAAACAAAGAGTTTTAAAATATCAAAACTATTACTTTTGGGAAACTTATTTTATAAACTTTTATTATTTAATTAATTAAGTGTTATTGGGCCCAATTTCATTAATTTAAATATTCCCAATTACCTTTAAGAATGCAAGCCCAAAACCAAAGCCTATTAGCATATTAATTATTTATAAATAAAGGTATTAGGTCTTCAAACCCTCACAAATCATACCCATCACCCGTGAAACACACACCTCACACAATTCAGAATTTTCGAAATTTAGAAGAGGAGAAAATCTTGTGTTCTTCATCGTCCGGTTGTCCAACATGTCACCCTCGCCGAAGATAGTATATTCGAGCGTTATAAACGCAAAGGTACATTTCCTAAACTCTTTTGATATCATACAAATCATATTATGCATGATTTAATTGTTGATGCATGAAAAATATATGTGTATGATCACTTTTACGGTAAAACGTTTATTTTCAAAATTTCGATGATTTTACGCTTGTTTTGAAAAACGGTTTGAATACAACGATTACGCTGCCAAAACATGTTAAATTATGATTGAAATATATTCAAAACATGATGAATTAATAGTAAATAGTAAGCTGGAAACGTAGGCTAAGATTCACAAAAAGGGGCGTGGGTTTTGTTGGGTTCTTCAAGGTGCAAGGTTTGTTTTTTTGCATGGAGGCAAGGGGCTCGGTCAGGGCTGGGTCAAGGTGGTCTCGGTCCAGGTCTGGGTTGGGTCCTAGGGCGACTAGGGTTCGAGCTAGGGTCTGGGGATGAGTCCATGTGAAGTGGGACTCTCTCCTATGTGTGGTACGTTGCAGGGCATTCGGGAGAAAGGGGCTTGCGTCTGGCCTGGGCGTTAGCCAAGCTGGTCCAGTAGGGTCTTAGGGCGATGGGCCAGGGGCTGGAGTGGCTGGGTCGCTGCTGGCTCGAGGAAGAACGAGAAACTGTGAGGGAGAGCAAGGTGACGTGCAGCTGCTGGTTTTCTGATCCAGGTGGCTCACGTGCGGGGTCCAAGGCTTGGGTTGGTGTGGGCTGGGTCTGGGTGTGGTCTAGGTATGGTGAGGGTCGTGTGGCTTGGTGGTGGCTCGGCTGGACGTGTCCTAGTGTCACTAGGAGTTCTTATGCGTGAGTTCATCTATGTGCAGATTGTGTATCTTGGTTCCAGGAGATTATGGTTGACCTAGGTGTAGGTTCTTCGGGCTGAGCTTGGTTACGAGGGTGCCTAGGTGGGTTGGCTAGAGTTTGGCTCGAGGTGCCTCGGGCGTGGCTCGAGTAAATAATGGAGTTGGCTCGGTGTGTCCTTGCAAGGGTCAAATTCGAAAATTATAGAACAAAAAATTGAATCCATGGGTCCACGGATGTGGCTCATGACTTGGAAGGTTAGAATAAATAATAAAATTGTTATGTTTAAAATTTGGGATCAAAATAATGAGTTTTGGAATTATCCGGGATTTAATTACCGCACGAAAAGATAATTAAATAATTAATTGAAAAGCCTAGTTTTAATCTTTATAAAATTATGAAAAATTATATTTAAGCTTAAATAACTATTTATAATAATCACATGTCATTAAAAGTGAGAAAAAGATAAAATCGAGAATTTTTACGTTTAAGGGCAAAACGTTAATTTTACACTTGTGAAAATATGAAAACGCTTGACAGCGTCCCGAAAGATCATAACGCATGTTAAATGATATTATATGATTTAAAATAATGATTTTGATGATAATATGTATTTTTATGATTTATGGTTGATATGTGTGATTTTTACGCGTTTTATTGCATTAATTTGTGTGTGTTTGCATTGTGCATGCCTCCATTTCATTTACATTCTCATTCATTTTAGAGTAAACTAGAAAAAAGAATAAATATAGTGATAATTTGATTGTTCGTCGCCGTAGTAAATAGACGAGAAAATAGAATTTCTTTTTTCGTCTTTACAAAAAAGAAATAGGACCCTCTTATCTCTTCCTTCTCCGAGCTCAAGTTATGGAAGAAAGAACTGAGAAGAAGGTATCAGCAACAACTGGTTTTATTACGGGACAGCTCATGATGTTCATATCGATCTATTATGCGCCTCTGCATCTAGCATTGGGTAGACCTCATACAATAACTGTCCTAGCTCTACCATATCTTTTGTTTCATTTCTTCTGCAACAATCACAAACACTTTTTTGATTATGGATCTACTACCAGAAATTCAATGCGTAATTTCAGCATTCAATGTGTATTCTTGAATAATCTCATTTTTCAATTATTCAACCATTTCATTTTACCAAGTTCAATGTTAGCCAGATTAGTCAACATTTATATGTTTCGATGCAACAACAAGACGTTATTTGTAACAAGTAGTTTTGTTGGTTGGTTAATTGGTCACATTTTATTCATGAAATGGCTTGGATTGGTATTAGTCTGGATACGACAAAATAATTCTATTAGATCGAATGTACTTATTCGATCTAATAAGTACCTTGTATCAGAATTGAAATTTGCATGTGATCATATCTCACTCGGGCGTGACGAATTTGCATGAAAAATGGCCGGAAAAACGGAAATCGAAGCCAAGTGCTTAGCCAACAAGAATGTGATGAAAAGTTGGCGCCCGAGCGGTAATTTTCTACCGCCCGGGCGCGAGAAGCGAGTTGCCGAAGGTATTCTACAGAAAGTGTGGCGCTCGGGCGGTGAAATTCTACCGCCCGAGCGCGAGAAGTAATCCACTAACAAAAAATTTACAGAAGATGTGGTGCCCGAGCGGTACTTTTCTACTGCCCGAGCGCCAGAAGCCGCATGCTCCAGGTATTCTACAAAGAGTGTGGCGCTCGAGCGGTAATTCTTTACCGCCCGAGTGCCACCTAATTTTGGCCAGATTTTACGGTCGAATCTTTACCTTATTTTGGAGGGGTGGCTGATATGGGAAGGATTATGGCACGAAATAGAGATTATTCAGACATTATTCTGGAGCCACCACAAGTTGAAGAGAGCACTTTGCGCTTAGATTGAAGATTTGAAGTTTTCCGGGCGTCGTTCTTCGTGTTTTTCATCAACGCTAGTATTTTTATTCAGTTTTAATCATTCGACCTTAGTTTTGCTTAGTGTCACTATGAATCTTAGTAGCTAAACCTTAATATTTGTTGGGATTTAAGAGGATCCTACCCCAAACTTTGATATAATTAATTTACATCTCGATTTCTGATTTGTTCTTGATTATACTATTGTTTTTCTTTTTGTTGTTAGAGCATAGCTAACTTTAACAACGTTGTTATATTGCGAGTGAGTTCGAGCGAATAACTTGTGATAGGAACGAGTAGTATAATCCGTGGATCTACAATTTACATAGACATATGAAATTGTATACGCGTCGATAGTCATAGTCCTTAGGGTCGAAAACTAGGGGATTTCATAGATCAAAATGCGATTCACTCTTGATAAATAATTAAAGACATTTAATTACTTCATTGAGTAGAATTAGTTTGGCATAACTCGAGAGAGTGTGTTCAATTGAATAGGAAATCATGTTGGAAACATATGATCATTATCGAATAAATTAATTAATTAACTAGGGGTAGGTGAATCGATATTCCCAACAAATCCATTTATTATTGAATTTTATTCAACCATTTTGGATACTATCACTGATTATTAATTTAGTTTTGAATCCTTTATTATCTGTTTAATTATTTAAGAACAGTAGTGTTAAAACAATCAAATCAATTTTCGTTGCGAAATGTTCAATAACTGAAAATAATAATTGTTAAATACAGTCTCCAGTGGAACGATACTCGTACTCACGTACACTATACTATTACTTGACATCGTGCACTTGCGATTAGTTTTGAGCATACAAAATCATATTTTTATTGAGGATTCCATAGTGCAAGTTTTGCTCGATCAATGGTAAAGCTATGCAATTTATACTGTTTTAAATGTTATTTTTAGAAAGCTGTCTTATTTTATGATTTTTAAAGAAAAAGAAAAATATTTTGAGGGATGTGAATTGACTGTGACAAAAGATATGATATATGATTTTGTGGCGGTCAAATGAAGGCCAAGGCTCTAGAGGGAGCCCATATACGGGCCAAGGCCCCAGTGGAACCACGTTTATGGGCCAGGGCCCCAGAGGGAACCCCGTGTATGGGAAAAAGTCCCAAAGATACCCCGACGATCGTATTTACACGGTGGAGCCTGGTGCACACCCCCCCTGGACCATGTGGAGCTAAGACTGCAGTCAATAGATAAAAGCTAGTCACTTTCAAGGATCAAACTTCACCCAAAATGATATATGATGGAAAGCTTGATGATTAAAATGATTTTATGATATATGATTTATGATGATGATTAAAATTATTTTTTATGCTCAAAGCTTTTTTTTTAAATGATTTTTAAAAAGATTTATTTATACTTAAAGTTATTTTAAAATGATTTCACTATTATTGATATAATTATGCTTAAATGATTTTAAATGGATTATTTATGATTAAAAGATTATTTTAAATAAAAATATGTTAAATGCATGTGGTTGTATATGTATTATTTGTTATCCATGTTTAGAACGTGCTGAGTCTTTAGACTCTCTAGGTTTGTATGATGCATGATTTGATGATTTATGGGAGCTGCTAACGATTGAGTAGATCGAGTGCAGCAGTACACACCCGAGGGCCTTTATGTTTCCGCACTAGCTAGATAGATTTACGATTTAAAGATTTATGTTAAGGATTTTTATTAGAGATATTTTTATACTTCATTTTATTGTTAGTTGATCTTTTAAAGGTCGATTTAGGATTTTGGTTAATTGATGATTTATGATTTATTTTATGCACTTGAAATTTCATGTGTCAAATTATTATGATGGTTGATTATGTTCAGTTATTTTATTTAGTTTAGTATTTAGAATTTATGATTAGAAAAAAAATCGAGGTCGTTTCACAAGTGGTTCAACCTTTTATGTCAAAACTAGTTCTTGGATGAATTAGAAGCTACAAAACAAACGGGTTCATTAGGTTGATTAGTCCAACTTACTTTATAAGCGTTGCCACATCGATTTCCTATCATGATGATATTATCAGTTGAGTTCTTGATTGTGAAAATGTGCTTGTTGAACTGAATTGAAAAATTACTATCATAAAACTGACTGATGCTAATCAGATTATATTTTAATTATCAACGAGTAGAACATCATCAATAATAATGTTACCATTGATAAGCTTACATTTACCCACGATTCTACCTTTTGAGTCATCTCCAAAACTGATTTTTGGAACAAAATATTTGACCAGTTGGGATAAAAAATCAGCATCCCATGTCATGTGTCTTGAGCATCTGTTTTCCAGGTACCAGGTTGAATCTTTAGTTTTTGTACAAGTCACCTGCAATCACGCAAAATGATTAATTTTGGTGCCCACATCTATTTGGGTTCTAAACTGATTAGTCCTTTAAGAACCCTGACTTTGACCAATCAAACTGACTTTCCAGCTGTTGTGCTCCAGATATTTTTTCTCGGTTTATGTGTGCTTGATGTGTTCTGTTAAGATGAGACAATATGTGTTTTAGCCTTGTTCACCTGGTTGTTCATTCTATATCTTTTCTGAATAGGCTTACTATTATAATTATTGAAATAGCCATTTCTAGAGTTCTGGTTTTCATAGCTGAACCGTTTAGGTGACCAGCTTCGTGAGTCATTTGAACTCATATTGTAGTAGCCCGAATCCCAAATTGGGTAATTAACGGAGTAATGGTGATTAAGAAGGTTTAATGTGTAATTTTGACCGAGTCATGATCGGACGGACCGAAGATGGTTCGGAAGCACCGAAGAGTTCGTAAGGTCCGAAGTGGGTTCGGTGGATCCGACCATTAGGTGTCAAGAGTTGATCGACACGTGGGAGTTCGGACGGTCCGAAGTGGGTTAGGTGGATCCGATCATGAGGTGTCAAGAGCAGCTGGACACGTGCATGTTCGGACGGTCCGAAGTGTATGATCGGAGGATCCGATCATGAGCTGTCAAGAGCCGATGGACACGTAAGAGTTCGGACGTTCCGAAGAGGGTTCGGACGATCCGAACATGGCCTATAAATAGTGGTCGGATTTCCTCATTTTGACTCGCCAATTCAGAGAGTTCCGTAGCATTTCAGTCGTTTCTGACAGGTTCTAGTCTTGTTCCGAGATTTGGGCACTAGCGGGGAGCTGCTGGTCTTGTAGCAGAGCTGTGCTCTAGTTGGGAGCTAGCGGCATCAGCGGGCTAGCGACGGACGAAGGTTTGGAATTTTATCAGTATTTATCTCAGGATTATCTAGTTAAGTCTGGTAGATAAGTTTAGTGATGGTTTTCACTTGATGAATAGGCTTGGATTAGACCTGTTGTCTGGTTGTTCCAGTGGATTAGGATTGCTGTGATAGAGGTACGAAAGTACTATCCGAGATATCCTGGTTGAGTATACATTCATATATGTGTTGCATGATTATCTGTTGCATTGTTATATATCATATGATGCATGCTATTATGGCACGAGTTATGATGCATATTGCATTTCATGTTGAGCCGTATCTCCTTCGAGATAGCCTTTGCTGTTGAGCTGTATCTCTTTCGAGATAAGCTATATCTTGGGGCCGCTCAGCCCTGTCTTGTGGACGCATGGACACCGAGAGTACACAGTGGCCGACGGGTCGGGAGGGCTTCGGTGGTCCGGGACATTTTAGGTCCACGTCCGTCTTGTAGTGGATGCAGTGACCCAGAGGTTGGACCGCGCGGCACTATCCACTTGGCGCCTCTAGACTGAGCATTGTTGAGATCCTTTCCTTTGTGACTCCTGTTTCTTGACTACCCCGGTATCATGATCATAGCATGTGCATTTCATATAGGTCTGTATACTCATACTTTTGTACTGGGCGTTCTTATCGCTCACGTCCTCGGTTTTGTTTATTCTTGGACACCCCATTCCCATGGGGCAGGCCTCAGGTTGGACAGCTCAGGAGGAGCAGGAGGAGGACGTTGAGTAGCTGGTTGGTTTAGTTTATCGGTATTGTTTTGATTCGATATGGTTGTATTGGATATTTTATTTTGAGTTATTCTAGACTTCGATTGGGTTGTATAACCATTATTTTGTTGACTTTTCCGCTGTTATCTCTGATTATTGTTAATTAGGTTAATTGCATGCTTAGTTCTTGCTTAGTAGGTGATTCTGGAACGGGTCACTACATTTATGGTATCAGAGCATGCATGCGATTTTGGGATATAGATTTCTGTTTTGGGATTTCCGTTGACCAATTTACTAGTTTCCCCATTCTATGTTGTAGCAATGGCTGACCACTTTGGTGATGAGAGTAGTCAGGGAAGTGTAGGTCGTTGGGGTGACCAGGACGATTTGTTAAGCGTCATAAGTTACCGCATGTTTCTCTAGACGTCATTCTTTCTGTTTCTACTCCGATGGGTCATTCGGTGTTAGCTAAGCGTCTAGTGATGGGTTGTCCCTTAGATTTGGAAGGTAATGATGTTGTTATTTTCGTTTTGTTCATTCTCTTGCCTTGATTTCGAGGACGAAATCTTTTTAAGGGGGGGAGAATGTAGTAGCCCGAATCCCAAATTGGGTAATTAACGGAGTAATGGTGATTAAGAAGGTTTAATGTGTAATTTTGACCGAGTCATGATCGGACGGACCGAAGATGGTTCGGAAGCACCGAAGAGTTCGTAAGGTCCGAAGTGGGTTCGGTGGATCCGACCATTAGGTGTCAAGAGTTGATCGACACGTGGGAGTTCGGACGGTCCGAAGTGGGTTAGGTGGATCCGATCATGAGGTGTCAAGAGCAGCTGGACACGTGCATGTTCGGACGGTCCGAAGTGTATGATCGGAGGATCCGATCATGAGCTGTCAAGAGCCGATGGACACGTAAGAGTTCGGACGTTCCGAAGAGGGTTCGGACGATCCGAACATGGCCTATAAATAGTGGTCGGATTTCCTCATTTTGACTCGCCAATTCAGAGAGTTCCGTAGCATTTCAGTCGTTTCTGACAGGTTCTAGTCTTGTTCCGAGATTTGGGCACTAGCGGGGAGCTGCTGGTCTTGTAGCAGAGCTGTGCTCTAGTTGGGAGCTAGCGGCATCAGCGGGCTAGCGACGGACGAAGGTTTGGAATTTTATCAGTATTTATCTCAGGATTATCTAGTTAAGTCTGGTAGATAAGTTTAGTGATGGTTTTCACTTGATGAATAGGCTTGGATTAGACCTGTTGTCTGGTTGTTCCAGTGGATTAGGATTGCTGTGATAGAGGTACGAAAGTACTATCCGAGATATCCTGGTTGAGTATACATTCATATATGTGTTGCATGATTATCTGTTGCATTGTTATATATCATATGATGCATGCTATTATGGCACGAGTTATGATGCATATTGCATTTCATGTTGAGCCGTATCTCCTTCGAGATAGCCTTTGCTGTTGAGCTGTATCTCTTTCGAGATAAGCTATATCTTGGGGCCGCTCAGCCCTGTCTTGTGGACGCATGGACACCGAGAGTACACAGTGGCCGACGGGTCGGGAGGGCTTCGGTGGTCCGGGACATTTTAGGTCCACGTCCGTCTTGTAGTGGATGCAGTGACCCAGAGGTTGGACCGCGCGGCACTATCCACTTGGCGCCTCTAGACTGAGCATTGTTGAGATCCTTTCCTTTGTGACTCTTGTTTCTTGACTACCCCGGTATCATGATCATAGCATGTGCATTTCATATAGGTCTGTATACTCATACTTTTGTACTGGGCGTTCTTATCGCTCACGTCCTCGGTTTTGTTTATTCTTGGACACCCCATTCCCATGGGGCAGGCCTCAGGTTGGACAGCTCAGGAGGAGCAGGAGGAGGACGTTGAGTAGCTGGTTGGTTTAGTTTATCGGTATTGTTTTGATTCGATATGGTTGTATTGGATATTTTATTTTGAGTTATTCTAGACTTCGATTGGGTTGTATAACCATTATTTTGTTGACTTTTCCGCTGTTATCTCTGATTATTGTTAATTAGGTTAATTGCATGCTTAGTTCTTGCTTAGTAGGTGATTCTGGAACGGGTCACTACACATATGACTATATCTGATTCCATATCTCTTAGCCTTGTTCTTATTGTCAATTGTTTGTTCAACTGGTTTACTTGAGTCTGATTATTCATGTACCATAACTGATTTTACAAAGTGAATGTACTTCCCTTTTCACATGTTTAGTTCTGGCTTTGTGCCACTGGTTGAAGATTCATCTTAGCTATTAAAGCCTAAAACAGTTTTGTCAGTAATTTATTTATGTAAATCTTGCATTTCAATTAATATGACTGATGACCTATTACAAACTTGAACCAGATCGGTTTGTCTTGAATTTTCAAGTTTCAACTGCTGAATCACATATTGGTTCTCACTCATTCTAGCTTTTAGCTCAGTAATCTCCCTTTTTAAACTCAACAGTTCAACTGATTCATCAGTTTTAGTTTTATTGTCTTGGAGATCAGTTTGCTTTGCTTTGGCCTTCTCAAATGAGATAGCAAGTTTGTGATACTCATTTCTTCCCGTGTAAAATCAATTGAACTGAAAAAAAAAATACCTGCTCACTGCTTGATCTCAGTTCTGTATCATTAGCCATCAAACATTTTACTTCTTCATCGTTGGAGCTGCTCGAGTTCTCAAATTCTGATTCATCACTATCAATTTCTGCTCACTTGGACTTGCTTTCTTCGGCTAATAGAGCTCCATGCTTCTTTTTGAATGATATCTTATCATCCTTAGCTATTTTTCTCCATTCAAATCATTTCTTTTCTTTTTCATTTTAACGTCGACTATCCTTCTTTGGCTTAGGACAGTTAGCAATAAATTGTATAGTCTTACCACAGTTTTAGCATGCATTTGGTTCCTCCTTGAAGATACTCTTGTGAGAGTGTCTTTGGAAAGATCCCTGATTCTTTCTCATAAATTTTCCAAACTTCTTGATGAATAATGACATGACATCATTGCTCAGCTGCTCTACAAATTTTTCAGCTGAACCAATTGGTTCAAGTTTTAAGGCGCTAAAAGTAGTTGTAGCTAGTGGAGTTGATGGTTCTCCCTCTCTCGTCTGTAGTTCAGACTCATATGCCTTGAGATATGCAAATAGATCATGTAATTTCACTTTGTTGAGATCTTTGGATTCTCTCATTGCCATTGTTTTCATATCTCATTCTTCGGGAAGACCACGAACAACCTTTAACGCAATTTAAACTCATTCATCAAACTCATTCATTGATTCTACAGTCTTCATTTTGATATTATCAAACTTTTATATTGCGACCGAGAGTTTGTTTTCCTTTGTTTGCATGTTGCCCTCGCACAACTGAATCAATTTTTCCCAAATTTTTTTGGTTGTTTTGCACATCTTGATTTTGATAAAAGTAATGTAATGCCCGAAGATTTGATTACCGTAATCTGAAATGATTTTGGTATATTTACCGTAATCTGAGATTAATCTGGGATGATTTCTTGATTAATTGAAGTGATTATAGACGGAACAGAGTGGACCGGGAAAGACGAGAACAGACGCGAAATATGTGCGAAGAAAATACCATACGCGCACATGCGCGAGTTGGTGCTCACACATGCGCGGTTTTGACAGAAGACTCCGCGCATATGCGTGGCGTGAGGGCGCGCATATGCGCGAGGTGTCCAGTAGCCTAGGGGAGTGCTCGGCGCATATGCGCGACGTGAACGGCGCATATGCGCGAGCAGGGCAGAAAAGTTGGCGCACATGAGCGGCGGAAGGCACGCATATGCGCGAGTTGATGTATGCGGAGACAGTAGGTCTCTCGCATATGCGCGATGTCAGTGCGCGCATATGCGCGAGTAGTCCAGTAGCCGGACAATACTTCCGGCGCATATGCGCGGATCTTGGGCGCGCATATGCGCGCGACATGCAGAACGAAATATCAGCACTTGTCATGACATGCGTATGTGATATATATATATATATATATATATATATATATATATATATATATATATATATATATAAACATGCAAATTTCTTCAGAAGAAAGAAAAAGGAAACGAAGGAATCGAGAAAATTTTTAATAAGGTTGTAGAAAATCCTTACGCCTTTTGTGAGAAATCCGTCTATCCGATTTTGAATCCGACTTTAGTATTGAGTTCCTATCGACGCAGGCTACAACTGGACGTAAGTTTTGTTACGTTTAGATACGATTTGAAATTATGATATTGTCATAATCGAATATGAATCATATATGGTGTTTCTGATACAGTAGATATCGTATATTTGAATTCAGATTGAAGAACAAAATGTTTATGTAATTATTATGATTTTTGAAGTTGGTTTGACTGGGATTCGATATCAGATTTGTATTGTGATTGAGATTATAAATTGTACTGATACTGATTATGAGTTCTGGTATTATATCTGTGATGTTGAGATTGACGGGGTTATCAAGACTGTATTGTTATGCCGTCGAAACATCTGTAAATTGATATTGATCAGATTATGTTTTGACTTGAGTATTGATCAGAACAGATTCAGAATTGAGTTATATATTGATAATGTGTCTGTTCGGTATTGTTATTACCAGATTGAGAATGGATAGAGTTGAATCCAGGACTTCGTCTTCGTCAGAGCGAGAAGATAAAGGTATAAATTAATGTTGAGTTGGGATTGCACAACTCGAGTGAGGTTTGACTCGAGTTTCCCTAAATCACATACTTTATTTTATTGCATTGTTATTTGCAATTGAATACGATTGATATTTTTGGTCTATGGATTTATAGACAATGTGTGTCTTGAGTCATAGGCGGATATGCTTAGTCGTAGACATTTTATCTTGTGACAGAAGGGCCGGATAGTGAAGACTCATCACTGGCCCATTGCAATTTGTCACAGGACAGGATATTGGCGATAGTGCCACAGTCCATGACGGTTAGGTCAGGACACTGGATGTTTGGTTATATCGACGTGGATAGAACTGAAGTATTTTCTATTACTGTTGGTCGATATAGGAATACCCACATCTGGAAACCGGGATCCCTAGACTAGGATTGAGTCTAGTCTGAGTCGTGGAGTCACGAGTACGATTGATAATTTATATTGAATTATGTGGGTTATGTTCCTGAATATGGTACAGGTTGATTTATGTTCCTGATGATGGTACATGTTTAGAATCAGATTTATTCTTGATATGGATTTATAATCTGATTTGAATACATGTTATGAATGTCTGTTATATGCGTTTGTATTAATTATAATATTGCATGTATACATGATTTATACTGAGAATGTACTTCTCACCGGAGTTATCTGGCTGTTGTCTTGTTTGTATGTGTGCATGGCAACAGGTGGGATGGGATCAGGGTCATGAAGAGAACGAGGCTGGACTAGATAGCGTGGAGATCCGGGCTCCAAAGCAACTTAGGATTCAGCACTGACATATAGCTAAACCTAGTAAACTCTTGTAGATAACACAAGATTTGTATGTTTATGTTTAATATGTAATTTGAAGTAAATTACATTACGTTTCCGCTTGTATTTAAAAAAAAAAAATTAGACCATGTTTATTATAATTGATTAAATAATTCCTAAGAATGATTAAAAGTGTAATTAGCGTCCGGGTCCCACAAGTAATTTTTTCCAATGTTTTATACAGAATATCCTTCGCTACATTGTCCAAGTTTGCTTTCCTCTTGTCTTCAGTTGTCCATTCTTCTCGTGGTTTTTCAATGCGGTGAGGTGCTCCGTCAGTTATAACAATAGTTGTGTTAGCTTTCATGATCTTCATAGGTCCGTCAGTTATAATGTACCATATATCATCATCTTGTGCAGTTAAATGAGCCTGCATTCTGATTTTTCATTTTTCAAATTCCTCTCTTGAGAACATATGGATTTTTTAGAATGAAGATATGATGATCAGGTGTGCAAACATAAAATATTCAGAAACAAGATTGAAACCACTATGATACCACTTGTTAGGATCGTTTTGAAGGGTCAAAGTGTTTAGAAGGGGGTTGAATAAACACTTTAAGATTTTTGGCTCTTTTTGAAATGATGAATCAGTTTAGTAATAAACTAAATTCAAGAATCTTGTTGTCGATATCAGTCAGTTAACTAGTTGAAGTGCGGAAATAAACTAACTGATAGATTGAATACTCAAAGAATAAAATAAATGTTGAACACAAAGATTTTTATGAATGTTCGGATACTTCAAATTCTCCTACATCACCACTTCTATCACAAAGATAGGTTTTCACTTGAAGACTTTGATTGATTACAGAAACTATAATAACTCACTTCAGTTTGGACTTAAACACTGCCAAACTGAAATACTTAGTTTCTTACAACTTATCAGTACACAACTGATTTTCTTTCGTAGCACAACTGAACTAAGAAGATCGAATATATCAATGCAATGTGCTAGTAATTTTTCTCAAAATGATAGCCTGAATGCTATGAAAAGATATAGGAAGTGTGAGCTTTTCTGTATTAATATCGCAATTGATCGTGTATAAATGAATCTTTCAAATGTTCTCAAATCCGGAAATCAACAAATTCCTTTTCACTGAAATTCTCAACTATTTATAGGTTTTTCTTCCAACGATAACATTGAAAGCATTGATTATTACTTATCTGTTGATTTGTCCTTTCTGAATGTGTCAATATTCTTCTGACAATAGTACAATGTTGCTGTCTGCTAATATGGCGCTCCTTCTGTTAGTTGCAGTCTGTTGTACACTTTGTCGGCTGATAGCTGAGCTAACTGATGACGTGTCAAACTTATCAGAAGTTTGACTATTTGACTGATCAATTGAACTAACTATATGACTGCTCAGTTGAACTTACTGTATGACTGATCAGTTCTAACTGAAAGTTCAATTGACTTTACAGATTCAGTTAACTTTGTTTAGTTCGATTGCATCTTATCTTTTAACTCATTAATCTTCAGTTCAGATGACCTGAGTTTGAATAGCTTCAGTTCAGTGTTTTCAGTTGAGCTAATTAGTTTTCTGCAAACTTCGATATTTTATTTGTCAAAATCCGAAACATTTAATTATAACATATTCTGATATTGACCTTCCATATATTGTAGTTGGATCCATCCAAGATAGGTGATTGTAGTACAGTATTTGAAAGTGACGTGTACATTAATTTGTACATGTTAAAAAAAAATAACCAGAATCTCACTTAGTGAAGTTAGGTGATGGCTACCGTTTAACAAGAACGAAATGTTACCTCAGATATTGTAACATCTTATGACAACCTGCAGCGGAATAATAAAACACACAAATAATCAACTTAATTAAAAATAACTGAGAAATAATTATGCACAAATATAAATACTTACGCGATTCCTCGTAGCAAAATAATCAGTAAAAACGTAATGTCATTTTACAAAACCAATACAGTGATTAAATGACAAACTAAGTTCCTTAATTAACAGGTTGAGAAAAACAAATTGTATTCTAAAACAAATAACTAGACTTAAAATGAAACCAATGAATGCAAAATGATGTGCTGAAAATTGGAGTAAAAAACGAAATACTCAATCAATACATTCACAAGTGTTGTCTTCAGATGTTTCTAACAGCCAACGACATCACAATATAATTATGATGCTTCGTTTTTGCGAGTTTTTCTGAAAATTCTCTCTTGTATTGCTTATCTCGTTTTCCTGGTGCCTTTGACTGACGCATCACTATATGTCAGTTACTTTTCAATATATATATATATATATGTATATATATATACTTGTGTCAATCTTGAAAGAATTGAATAGATTCTTACAAAATAAGGAAAGTTGTCTTTCATCAGGAAACAAATTATTCCAAATAATAAAAATCAAATATAGAGTTTAAGAAACTCAATATTTTAGATATACAAAATTCTTACGAAAAATATTATATTAAAAATTTCATATATATATATATATATATATATATATATATATATATATATATATATACTTGTGTCGATCTTGAAAGAATTGAATAGATTCTTACAAAATAAGGAAAGTTGTCTTTCATCAGGAAACAAATTATTCCAAATAATAAAATCAAATATAGAGTTTAAGAAACTCAATATTTTAGATATACAAAATTCTTAAGAAAAATATTATATTAAAAATTTCTTGCAAGACATGTTTCCTTTCATAATCATCAATCTACCTTGATATGATGGGAAATAGTTATTATAAATTATTAAACCATGGTACGATGGGTAAATTTGTTGTTCCGAATTTAACTTTAGGAGATTCAAATTTAGAGAGATCTAACTGTAGGAGAAAAAGCCAATTGAGTTTTGGGGTTGTCTTGGCCTCTTGGGGTTGGTGATTTCCTGCTATGCATGAAAGACGTATAACTCAAAGCTGTTGTTTTTGCTTTGATGATATTAAGCTATTGTCATTTTGTTAATCTTCCACCATTATATTTGATTTATCAGTGCAGAAAATTTGAAACAATTTTGATTGTATTTTTGGTTATAAGAAGAATTTTTTTGTTAATGAAGTAAAAGGTTGGTTTTCTAAATTTCTTTACATCTATCCTTTCTGAAAATTTACTTCCAAGAACATATTAATGCTACATTTTCGGGGTGTGACAACTGACTGCTCCATACTTTGCAAACTTTTTTTTAGGATGCTTTATTTTATTTCTTAACAGTTATCGCGTTCGTTGCATGCCAAATATTGTTTCTATTAAACCCGGTGACGCATTGATGCTCACACAAATTTGGGTTGTTTCGATTAAAGCATGTGCTGCGTTAGAACGTGAGTGATCTAGATATGCTAGGGATGAAACCGAACAACTGTTGGACTGCAAATATCGCAATATGTACTATTGAGTCGACTGATGATATAGTTAAACATAGGGCTGTAAACGAATCGAATCGAATCGTTCCGAATAAACATATTCGAAGCTCGAATTTTTATTATTTTCGATTCGAACTCGATTCGAACTGAGGCTCGAGTTCGAATTCGATTCGACTTAATAACATAACATTATATATATATATATGTACTTAATAATATTTTATTTATTTTTTAAATATAATGCTAAGGTCCGCGAACAATCGAACAATATAATTGTAGCTCGAATTTGATTCGAAAAATATTCGAACATATTTGAGTTCGGCTCAAATTCGATATTTCGAATTAATTCGAACCAAATATTATTCGAACCGCCTCGAAAAGTTCGTGAAAGTGTTCGGTTCGTTTACACCCCTAGTTAAGCATATTTATTTTGATGTTTGCTCGTCGATGAATCGTTGTGACGATTGAGTATGACGTGTATGGGTATTTTTTGAGTCATGTCTTAAGTTTGTTCGGGTGATGTTAAGACATTACACATATTTTTGGAGGGCACATTAATTAAATTTCAAGGGACAATTCTAGTGTTGAAAAATATTTTGTTTCATTTGCTTTATATATCATTTTTTTTATAGAAAGATTATGTATCAAAAAATTATTGAATTTAATAACGGTTTTTGGTTTTTCCAAGTCTTTTATATTTATTTTTTTGTAATTTTAATCGTCTATGTTGTCAAATTTCAAATATAATAATATCTCTTTCTATATTTGATAATTTTAATTATTTTTCATCAAAAGTTCTGATGTGACATCACATCAAATTGATAAAAAAATAAAAAAAGATTAAAAGTAAAAAAAAAAAAAACAATACAACAAATTAAGACTGAAATTTAACATGGGAGAGGTGACAAAAATCATAAAAGCCCTAGTAAATATGTCGTTACTTATGCTTTGGACATCTAGTTCAAAAAATATAGCTTGGATGCTACAATGCCCGGATTTGGTAGCGCCATATTGATATATACTTTAGTTTAAAATCATAATAATATTTTTTGAATAGAGGCAATTAATATCTCAAATAATTAATGTGTGTGTTTTGGATTTAGAGAACATTACATTTGAATAATACAAATACCCTACAATCAATAATAATAATAATAATAATAGTGTAACATTATTAACAAAAAGAGTAATTCATGGACAAACTCAGCCACCCCTATCCTATTGCCCTACAAACATTGTTTTCACCAAAGAGAAGAAGAAATTTGAAATAGAGTGTTGCTGCCTCTTTAATTTGCAACAAATAATAAACCAAAGAATCCATAAAATTTAAATCAAATTAAATTCACGAAAATATGGCAAAGAAAATCAAGTCGACCCTTCTTTTGACTTGTTTCTTGGATCATCCACACACACAAAAAAAAAAAAGAAGGAAAATACAAAAAAAAAAACACTTCCCCATTAATTAGACTCGATAAACTTTTAATTAGAAATGTACAGTCACGCAACTTATTGGTTCTACATTTTTTGATTATATATGAATCGAATTATTATAGCATAATAATTAAATAATATATAGTTTATGCTGCTAAAATTCGAAAAAGTATAATTGGATATAGCACCAAAAGCCTAATTAATATTCTTAATTAATTATTCTTTGCATGCCCAACAATGGACAGCACCATCTTCTTTACATTCTTGATTGGATCATAGTAATCCCAAAACATCCTCGAATCCCCATTACTTCTCGGGCCAAAGCACAGCGTCGAAGAAGGGGATCTCGGCCGAGGATCGGGCTCGTCGCGGCCCAGCCCGGGGAGAGCAGCCGATGGGGAGCGGGCCTTCGGCGTCGGGGACGACAGCGAGTACGAAGACGACTGCGACGACGAGGGGGAAAACGTGTGCACGACGTTGGATTTCTTCGAGGCGCTGTTTCTTGAAAATATGGACTTACAGATCTTGGATCCTTTGGGAATATGTGTTCTTCTGTGACTTGCCCGTGGGCTGAACTGGTACGACGGCGGGGGCGTGAGCGGCGGCGTGCGCGGGAGGTCGTCGAACGTCTGCTTTGGAGTTCCCGGCCGAGATTCCCAAGTGAACGGCACCGAGCCGGCGCCTCCGTAGTACAGAACCCTGAAAGACCCGTCGCCGTTGGGGTTGGACGAGACGGAGTTCTCTTTGTACGAGAGCCTGGGGAAGAAGAAGGTGTCGTGGAGGGAATCTTCGCCATTATTGTGGGCTTTGGAGCTTGTTTCCGCCATTGATTTGGCTACGGAGGAAATGAGAACGCTTGCAGTATATCTATGGCATATGTGTGTAGATCAGGAGATTAGCAGACAGGGTAGCGAAATTAGAGGTTGTAGCGGTGAGTTCTCTTCAGTGGACTTTAATAGTAGCAATATCTAGTAAGAGGACAAAGGCTTCCTACGTAATATATATTAGGAAAAAATACAAAATTTGTTACGTTTGAAACATGATAGATGCGCGACGTCGTACATGTCAGCAATTATTAAAATTCTATTATTGAAAAAAAAACTAAAATTACAAAGAAAAAATTTTAGATTGAAATTTGACTAATTAGACGACAAAAATCGAACCATTTTTTATGGTGTTCGTTATAAAATTTTCATATAATTTGAGGAAGTCATAAAAAAAAATATCATGAAACATTGTATATGAATTTAGAAATAACAAAGAAACTCGATTTAAATATTTATTCGGGTTGGTTTTTGAAATATTTTGCAAACGATAATCTTTAAAGTTCTTCTTTAATATAGTTTTTAAACTTTTTACACAAATATATACATAGCTAACTACAACTCAAACTCAAGCATACATCCAAATTCGAACCAAATTACTTTATTTGACTGATTTCCCAACAAACTTGTCAATGATAAAAATATCAAAGAAATAGATGTTAAATTTTATTCATTTGTGCTCTTATGCAATCAATTAAATTCGAAAATTTTAAAAATATTAAAACAAAAAAAATATACTGTTTTCTTTTTATATTAGAATATTGGCGTTTCCAGATATTCCAATTTGAGGAAAAAATTATATTTTATTAATTTTCAAAAAATAACATGCAATTTTGCCCATTTCCATTCCATTTATTAACTCATTTTTTACTATGACTATATGAGCTATTGAAGTCAATGTGTGTGTGTGTGTCTATATATATATATATATATAATTAAAAGGTTCATGCAAAGATTTTAAAATATGAGTTATATGCCCGGAGAAAATGCAACCGAATTATTGATTTCAGGAAGTGCATCGAGATGATGTTGACTTGGCTTAAAAATTGCAAGTCCATAAAATACAATATAAAGATAATAAAAGAATATTTTGGAATTGAGTGATATTTAATGTCTCCCTCACCTAAATTTGTTTATGCTCAACAAAGAATGGTTAAGGATGTATTTGGTTGTATGCAAGAAAGAAAATAATAGATGACAAGTTGATATGTAATTGAACTAAGTTGTTTGTGAATTATTCAAAATTTGATTTGATAAAAGATTGTTTGAGTTCGTTTAGTGAAATTTGTTAAGATAAACCACTACAAAAAAACGGAACGATTAGCGACGCTTTTATAAAAACCGTCGCTAATTAGCGACGGTTTTTATAAAAGCGTCGCTATATAGCGACAGTTTTTAAATAAACCGTCGCCTTTTAAATTATAGCCACGGTTTTATATTACCGTCGCTACAATAGCCACGGTTTTATAAAAACCGTCGCTACAATAGCCACAGTTTTATAAAACCCGTCGCTATATAGCCACGATTTCTAAAAAACAGTCGCTATTATTGCGACTGTTCCACACACCCGTCGCTATTTTATTCAACGGGTAAAACAAAAGCGACGGTCTTGTATCAAACCGTCGCTAATATAGCGACAAATTTTCATAAACCGTCGCTCAATTAAACAGACGACGGTGTAATTAAAACACGTCGTTATATAGCGACCGTGTAAAAACCGTCGCTTAATTTAATAAGCGACTGTTTTGCCACAGTCGTCGCTATATAGCGACATTAAAG
This sequence comes from Primulina eburnea, assembly GCF_022965805.1. Taxonomy (NCBI): domain Eukaryota; kingdom Viridiplantae; phylum Streptophyta; class Magnoliopsida; order Lamiales; family Gesneriaceae; genus Primulina; species Primulina eburnea. Next base: position 33,175,992 of record NC_133111.1, read on the forward strand.
AAAAACCATCGCTATACTAGTAACGGGACCACAAAACCCGTCGCCGATCTAGATCAGCAAAGGTTATGCAAAATCCGTCGCCGATCTAGATCGGCGACGGTATTTCTAAAACCGTCGCTATATAGCGACGGTTTTAATGTAACCGTTGCTATATAGCGACGGTTTGTTCCAAAAACCGTCGCTATAAATCTATATATACGATGGTTCGCGAAAATTTTCTTAACGATTGTTCACGGTAGTAGCGAAACTTTATCTATTTTTTCAAAGTTTCGATTTTTTTGTTTTGTACTAACATTTTCTCGTATTTATTTTGTAGATTTCTTCGTCGGTGCGATCTTCCGTTATGTAAAACTACATGTCTTCGCTCAAATTAGGTATTAAAGTTTTTGTTTAACAGAAAATTTTTTAGTAGTTTTTTTACAGAAATTTTTCGGTACGATATTTCGTTCCCAAACTATTCAGTAGTTTTTGTATACGAATTTTCTCGATAAACACTGTCGCTAATTAAGCGGCGGTTTTTTAAAAAAACCGCCGATTAATATAGCGACGGATTTTTTAGGACCGTCGCTTAATATAGCGACGGTTTATTAAAAAACCGACGCTTAAAGTAGCGACGGTGTTTATATAAACACCGTCGCTATATTTGCGACGGTTTTTAAAACCGTCGCAAATATAGAGACGGTGTTCTTCATAAAAACCGTCGCTATATAACGACGGGAGTTTTAAACCGTGACTTTTTTTTGGCGACGCATCATCAGGTCACGGGTTGACTAACCGTCGTTAGTACCGTCGCCTTAGGGATTAGCGACGGTTTTAGCGACGGTTTTGACCGTCGCTAATCCCGTTTTTTTTTTGTAGTGAACCAACCAAGCTGAAACTTTGCAAGATTATCTCGTGAACATGCTCTTTGATAGGCTCATGAGTCAGCTCGTAAATGAAAACTAATAATTTTGACATTTGATTTATATATTTTACACTTTACTTTTGAAAAACATAGAAATATCTATTAAAATTATTTGTTGGAATAAAATTATAAATTTAATAATGATATTATATTTTTATCTATATATATAATTTAGTATTTAATGAATATTTAACTTTATAATTTATAAATTTTAAGCTCTTTTAAAATCAATAAAAGCTCGAATAAGCTGTTAAGAGATAAATATATTCGTTTAATAAAACTCGATATACCAGCTCAATTATAAAAAAATTCACATTTAGACATCTAAGATTTAGGCTCGATTCGAGTCGGCTCAATTACATCTCTGATGACAAGTAAGTTTCATTAATACGCTAGCCAAGACATTTATCTCTAAGTACTTTCCACCATCAAAGACAAAGAAGTTAAGAGCCGAAATCACCACCTTCGCCTGATACGAGCAAGAATCATTAAACTAGGCATGGGACAGCTACAAGGATTATGTTACGATGATTATCACATAATGAAATTCCTATATGGTTTGTGGTACCGAATTTTTACTATGGCTTAACTACAATATGATATATGTTGCAGCCTATTGAATTCTCTTGCGGAAAACAACGGAAGAAGAATATGAGTTATTGGAGAAGATGGCGGATAATATTTATCATCCTCAGTCTAAGAGAAATAATCAGAGGAGACATATCAGAATGGATCAAGTGGATGAGTTTCCTACTATGTCTGCACAACTTGAGGCTTTGAACAATAACATTGATAGTTTGATTATGAATGATACTGCTACACGTAATTAGGATATATTTTGTGATGTTGGTGGTGGTGAACACTTCATGAATGATTGTCAAAATGAAAATCATTTTTATGTGTCTGATGGGACTCCAGTGAATCATGTGGGTTGCTAGAATTGTCCGAGATAAAACCCTTATTCGAACACTTATAATCCTTGGTGGAGAAAGCATCTAAACTTTTCTTGGATGGTCAAAACAATCAAAACCGCCCACAAAGAAGCTAACAATATGGTAAGCAACAAATGTACAAGCCTGAACTTGAAGAGCAGAAGTCTAGCTTAGAACAGATGATGACAAAGTTTATTTCCTCCACAGAGACTAGACTACAAAATCAAAATGCTTCAATTTTGAGCTTGGAAAATCATATAGGATAGTTAGCCAAAATGATTGTAAATAAAGAGCCTGTGACTTTGACAAGTGATACTTAACTGGATCATAAGGAGCAAGTCAAGGTCATTGAGTTGAGAAGTGGAAAAGTACTGGAGTACAAGGTGGATAAAGAAGAGAGCAAAAAAAATATGGACAACCAGAGGCACCTAAAGGCAATTCATCTAAATCTACACGTCCACCCACTTCATGGTATATTATTGTTGTTCCCCATCCTTTTCCTACAACACTTCAGAAAGAAAAGATGAATGTACAATTTTCAGAATTTCTTGAGATTTTGAATAAATTACATATTATTATTCTTTTTGATGATGATTTAATGCAAATGCATAGTTATGCAAATTTTTTAACGACATATTAGCAAACAAGAGGAAGTTAGAGGATAACATGACAACATATTTGACATAAAAACTTTCTGCCGTAGTACAAAATAAGATCTTAACTAAGCTAAAAGATCTAAGGAGTTTTTCAATTCCTTGTATGATTGGTGATGTTAAATTTAATAAAGCTTTTTGTGATTTAGTTGCTATCATAAATGTGATGCCTTTTTTATACATTTAGGAAGCTTGGATTAAGAGATCCAAAGACCTCAAAGATTTCTCTGCGGTTGGTAGATAGATCCATAAAGTACCCACGAGGAGTTATTGAAGATGTACTCGTTGAAGTGGGAAAATTCATTTTTCCAGCGGATTTTGTGGTACTTGATGTGGAAGAATATATGGATATGCCACTTATTTTGGGTCGACCCTTCCTTGAAACTGGAAAAACACTTATAGATGTTCAAGAAGGGATGTTGAGATTACGAGTGAGAGACAAACACTACAAGAAAATACTGAATACACAACACTTAAAAGACAACGGTTTTACAGAAAAACCGTTGTCTTTTACTTTTTAATAGCGGTTTTAATGAAAACCGTTGTTTTTGAGCATTTTTTTAAGCAAAGACGACGGTTTTCTAAAAAGCTTTGTCTTTTACCCTTTTTTGAAGGTCAATTTTTAGGGTCAAAGACAACCGTTGTCTATTAGCGTATTTTTTTGGTAAAACAGTTGTGAATTAGCGTGTTTTTTAGACAAATAACAACGGTTTTCTTAAACTGTCGCTATATTTTGCATAAATCGTCAATATATGTAGCGACGGTTTCATATGATATCGTCGCTAATTTGCGACAGTTTTTAATATAAATGTCGCTAATTAGTGACGGCTTTTGATATAACTGTCGCTAATTGGCGACATTGTTTGATAAAACCGTCGCTAATTGGCAACGGTTTTTTATTAAAGCGTTGCTACTTAGCGACGATCGATATTTCCCAAACCGTCGGTAATTGGAAACCGTCGCTAATTTAGTTCAATAACACCGAAGTCGTTCGCATCAATTACTTCACAGAAATACAAAACCTGTGAAGTTATACAACACATTTACTTCGTCATTCTATATAAACTATGCAGTTACATATAAACTATTACTTCTGCACTTTACGAAATCAACGATGTAGAAGACGTTGTTTTACTTCGTCATCGGTCTAATTCCGGCCAAAGACTTCGCTAATTTTTTGGATACGACTTAGCAAATAATCAACATTTGATTTAATATTTGCCTTGAATTGATTTTATTTATCATTGAAATATATTTTCCTTTGAATTTTTAGCAAATAATTTCATCTCAATTTATCTTTTACATTTAGCAATGTTTAATTTCTGAAAATAAAACTTGCGTGATACACTCCGTGGGATGATAGTCGTATTCATATATAATTTGACTCATGCAGTTGCGGTTCCTTCGAGCATAAAAGTTATTTTATTGGAGATTTTATGGTGCAAGAAAAACTTTATCGACTACCTACTTTTTATTTCTGATTTTTTTAATATTGTCGATAAAACAAACTTTATTAACAGTTTAAAATTGTAAAAAAATATATCCAAACAAATAAAAAACAAAATTTTATTCAAGCATATATTTATTTTATATAAATATTAACCATACTCAAAAAAATATTATTACTATATGCATTGCATGCTCCCAACTGGTAGTTTTTGTGAATTAATAATTTAATTGTCTATTAATCATATATAGTTGCTTCGACTAGATCCTCTGCTCTGAAATCAAATTGTTCAATTTTATTATGAAACCTCGAACATCATTGAGTTGCCTATTGTAATTATTGTGTACTCACGCGAGTATATATAATGTGAACAATTAATGGTGATGATGTAATGCCCACCAAATTGTTTTGAATGTAATTATTATTATGTCGAAAAGAAATACTCTTGTTCAAAACAAAATTAAAGAAAATAATTTTTCAATATCCAAAAAAGGAATTCTAATATTTGCATCACAGACACAATAGGAATATAAACTATTCCAACTAAGCCAAACAAGTATCGAGCTTGAGTCTGACTTGTTTAAGATTGAAAGAGACTCGAAATCAAACTCGAGCTCGAATTATCTTGAAATTACTAAGCTCGCGAAAAGATCGAGCTCGACTCGTTAAAAGCCCGTTTATCATGATAATCAAGTCGGGTTCGAGCTTATTTATTAATAGCTCACTTATCATGTTTAACAAACATGACTCGAGCTCAATATATATATATATATATATATATATATATATATATATATATATATATTAACGAATATGTTTGTGAGCTCATGAGCCGAATATTCTTAGGCTTGAATTTGGTCTGATTAAATTGTCGAGCTCGAAATCAAGCTTGGCTAAATATGATTAACAGACAAACTCAAATGAGCTTTTTATCGAGTCGAGTTCCGAATAACTCGCGAAATGTTTGGTTCGTTAACTTCCTTAAATGATTTTATAAAGTCAGTCTACTTCATGTCATGTGGTTAGTTTGATGAGATAAGATTACTAAAATTATCAAATTAAATCAAATAGGTTGGTTTTAGTTCTATGTATTTATTATTTATTACACATAAATCAAATAATATAATTTAAAATTAGGATTTCACAATTTTATTCCCCAAAATATAATTATCATCCATACCTAAACTTGATGCATGAAACTCGGAATCAAACATGTGAAGCAAAAAATGTCATTTGGATGAGCGGATAGAGGCAAATAAAACACAATAAAACTAACCTAATCTCTGACCAAAAACGATTGACATAAAAATGAACGATCAATATTGCAAAACAAGATATTGCTGCAAAACTCAAGTACAAAACAGATAAATGAGTTACAAGATCGGTAGGACATGAAATATGCATCTGTTGTCTTTAAGACAAGTTCTTATCTCTGTAACAGTCTTTTTTCCTTAGACAAAACAGATAAATGAGTTACAAGATTGGTGTAACAGTCTTTTTTCTCTTCTTGATCTCTTTATGGAGTCAACAACTGTGGACGATTTATATCAGAAACTTACTTTAGACGAAGCTGAAGGAGAGGCGCTTGATTTCGAGCAAGTCAGTGAAGAGAACACTGGACAAGACTTGCAAAAGTATGTTTTGGGTAGGTTCAATTTTGGTGTCAGGTTTATGATCTTCCGAGAGGTTTCATAGGCAGCTCAAGAGATGGAAAATTTTATTGGACGTTTTTGTTGGATCTCGGTTTTCTACGCGCCCAAACGCATCGGAAGTTTAAAATTTTTATTTTATTTTGACAATCAAAATATTTGGACACTCGTATGTTTTATATAATCAAACATTCATAGGGCGTTAGAGTTTTTACTTTTGGTGAACGATTCACACGGCTCCAACTATTCCGAAATTAGCGGAGATAGCTCTTGGTGAATTCCTTACGAACTTGATATGAGGATATCCTCATATCAAGTCCACGACTACATCGCTTGTTCCTCTTCCAAATTGCACTAGAAAATTTGAAAGAAGTTTCTACGTTGAAATCAAAATCGAGAGCGGCACAACCTTTTTCAAATAAAAAGAGGCCGAAAATATTTCTTTGGAGGAAATTGAAATTGTGATTCTCGAAAATCCCATAATTTTGGAGTTACTGGAGGCTATCCTTTTATATATTAAAAACAAGAGCCTTAACCTAAAATTCCATAATTGTGGATTTAGGTTCCTTAAAAAAATTTAATGGGTTTTGTTAATTGAATAGACTAGTCAAACTAATTTAATTAATTATATTAAAGTCCATTAAGAACTTTAATCATTTAATATGTTGGATTTGTACTCCTACAAACCCATTAAACATACCATCAATCATTTTTAATTTAATATTTAATAAACTCAACTTTTGAGTTTAATAAATTAAATCCATTATAAATTCAACATTTGAATTTATTATTAAAATTATAAATTCAACTCCTTGAATTTTATCACTCCAAAATTTAATATTTAATAAACCCAACTTTTGAGTTTAATAAATTAAATTCTCAGATTTTATAAATTCAACTCTTTGAATTTATTTTCTCCATATTTCATAAATTCAACTTCTTAAATTTACTATATCATAAATTCAACTCCTTGAATTTATTTTCTCAAAATTTAATTATCATAAATTCAACACCTTGAATTTACTATAATAATATATAAATTTAACTTCTTGAATTTATTCTCTCAACGGGAACAAATGATCCAGTACTTCTGTGACCCTCAATGGTTCAGGGATACAACTAGTTGTGAGTTCACAACTTCTTGTGATTTAGAATAACATTTATTCTTATTCGGGTTTACCCTAGTTAACCCCATTCTTTTCATCAACACCTTGATCAAGAATGTCAGAACTCATTTCTGATTGCACCCATCGGATCATGGTAAGAGCGTCTAGTAGCATCGCCCATGATCCCCTAGGTATCACTGATAGTCCCTGCAAGAACCAGTCGATTATTATTAACGTACAGTACGGTCCCTTCATCTCATATATCCCGATCGAATTTGAAATCATTGGTTATCGAGGGTTGCATAATAATTCGATAACTACGTAATACATATAAATAGTAGCATCGCATGCACCATTGAAGAACTCCTTCTCCAATGTACATCTCATACTCTGGGTAGAGATTTCATGCACTATTAAATCATCAGATCACACAGGACATCCACACCTGTATGTGAGCGGTGAATCCCCGACTACAATGCACTGGCTCCTATATGTGTCATAATGTACCCAATCTCGCAACTTGATGACTCTCTTGGAGCCGGTAAGCGACTCAAAGCATAGCCCTAGAATATAGAGCCTCAGTGTTGTCCCGGGTCATAAGGACTAATGGTGTACAATCATAACCACAGACTTATCCTCTCGATGAATGATAACCACTTGGAAAGTCCGATGGAGGGTTTTTCGGTATAATCATCATATGACTATCCATCTCCATGTTTGGACATCTTTATGCCCTTACCAAGGAACGCGATACACAAAATCACAGATGCTAGTCTCGAGCTCAAGCGACCTTTATCCATATTTTAGGTGGCTGAATCGACTAGGAACGAATTTAGAATATGCAGTGTTTACAAATGAGTTTCAACATCGAATTACGATTCATTTGTATTAAAGCATAATCAATGATTTTATCTATGCTGATTGCATGGGTATACAGATAATGTTAAAAATAACCATGAAAAGTTAAATTATATTAAAATAAAAATTGTTTATTACAATTTAGTCAATAAATTCCCTAACCAACAGTTGGCTTGCAGGGTATTTACTCCAACGATCTCCCACTTGCCCTAGAGCCAATTACCCACAAACTTTAATCACATTTTTTCGCGATTCTTTTCAAACAATGGTCTTGGCATGGGCTTTATAAGTGGATCAACAACATTATCTGCAGAGGGGACTCTTTCGACTGATATATCTCATTTTCCCACAATCTCCCGAATGATGTGGAACTTCTTCGGTATATGTTTGGAACGTTTATGAGACCTTGGTTCCTTTGCTTACGCAACGGCACCAGTGTTGTCACAGTACACGGGTACTGGATCAACTTTAGTAGGAATAATGCCCAACTCTTGGACAAAATTCCTCATCCAAACTGCCTCGTTGGCTGCAGCAGATGCAGCAGTGTATTCAGTTTCAGTGGTGGAATCCGAAACGGTGTCTTGCTTGGAATTTTTCCAAGAGACAGCTGCACCATTAAGCATGAATACAAAGCCAAAGGTCGATTTCGAATTATCTACGTCACATTTGGAGCCAAAATCAGTGTAGCCTTCCAATTTCAATTCTCCACCCCCATAGACCATGAACAAGTTCTTAGCAATTCTCAAGTACTTAAGAATATCTTTCACGACCTTCCAATGCATTGGACCAAGGTTTTCCTGATATCTGCTTGTAACTCTCAAAGCGTAAGCAACATCAGTACACGTCGGTATCATACCGTACATGATACCACCAATGGCTGACGCATATGGAATACATGTCATCATCTCTATTTCTTCATCAGTTTTGGGACACATAGTTTTAGATAGAGTAACACCATGACACATTGGTAAGTATATTCTCTTGGACTCTTCTATAGAGAATCGTTTAAAAATGGTATCGATATAAGTGGCTTGGGTGACTCCCAGCATCCTTTTTTTATCTATCTCTATAGATTTGTATTCTCAATACATATGATGCTTCACCAATGTCCTTCATGGAGAATTTACTTGCTAACCATAATCCTACATCATTCCCAATGAGCAGGATATCATCAACATAAAGTACTAGAAATGTCACTGCGCTCCCACTAATTTTCTTGTACACGCATGGTTCCTCAGGATTCTTAGCAAAAACAAACTCTTTGATAGTGCTATCAAATCTGAGGTTCCAACTCCTTGACGCGGGCTTGAGACCATTCGATCTCTGAAGTTTGCATACATTATGCTCACTTCCTACTGATGTGTATCCCTCAGATTGAGACATATAAATTTCTTCTTTGATGTCTCTATTGAGGAATGCAGTCTTTACATCCATTTGCCATATCTCATAGTCATATCATGCTGCTATAGCTAATAGTATTCTAATAGACTTAAACATAGCAACTGGTGAAATTTTTTTCTCATAGTCAACTGCTTGCCTTTGAGTATAACCTTTTGCAACCAGCCTTGCTTTGAAGGTCACTACCTTCCAATCTGCTCCAAGATTTCTTTTGGAGATCCTTTTTGTAGTATCCCGACTCCTAATTTGAGTTAATTATTGGATTAATTATTTTCGGTAGGATCGGAAGGACCGAACCGGGTTCGGATCGTCCGAAGAGGGTTCGGAGCGTCCGAAGGTGGTTCGGATCGTCCGAGACAGGTGGCTGGACACGTGGAAGGGTTCTGGACACGTGGAAGAGTTCGGATCATCCGAAGTGGGTTCGGACCGTCCGAGACAGGTGGCTGTACTCGTGGAAGTCATGCAAGGTTCGGATCGTCCGATCAGGGTTCGGACCGTCCGAAGTGTACCGGATCGGATCGTACGAAGTGGTTCGGAGCGTCCGAACATTGGCTATAAATAGAGGCGCGAGGCTTCATTTGTGACTCGCCATTTCAGAGTGTTCCAGAGCATTTCAGTCGTTTCTGACAGGTTCTAGTCTTTTTCCGAGGTTCGGGCACTAGCGGGGAGATACTAGTGTTGTAGCGGAGCTGTGCTCTAGTTTGGAGCTAGCGGCACCAGTGGGCTGACTGCGGACGCAGGCGTGAGTCTAGGACTGATTGTTAGGATCTGCTGGTTTGAGGTACGAAAGTACTATCCGAGATATCCTGGTCGAGTATACATTCTTATATGTGTTGCATGATTATCTGCTGCATTATTATATGTCATATAATACATGTTATTATGTCACGTTTTATGATGCATGTTGCATTTCATGTTGAGCCGTATCTCCTTCGAGATAGCCTTTACTGTTGAGTTGTATCTCTTTCGAGATAAGCTATATCTTGTGGGGCCGCTCAGCCCTATCTTGTGGACGCATGGACACCGAGAGTACACAGTGGCCGACGGGTCGGGAGGGCTTCGGTGATCCGGGACATTTTAGGTCCACGTCTGTTCTTGTAGTGGATGCAGTGACCCAGAGGAGTACCGCGCGGCACTATCCACTTGGCGCCTCTAGACTGAGCATTTTGAGATCCTTTGTTACTCCTGTTTCTTGACTACCCTGGTATCATATCATAGCATGTGCATTTCATATAGGCTTGTATACTCATGCTTTTGTACTGGGCGTTCTTATCGCTCACGTCCTCGGTTTTGTTTATCTTGGACACCCCATTCCCACGGGGCAGGCCTCAGGTTGGATGGCTCAGGAGGAGGAGGAGGACGTTGAGTATCCGGTGGAGTTATTTATTCAGTACTCTTTGATTCGATATGGTTGTACCGTATACTTTCTTTTCATTCTGAGTTGTTATGGATTTTCGATGGGGTTGTATAACTATCATTTGTTGACCTTTTCCGCTATTATCTCTGATTGTTATTAATTAAGTTAAGTTGCATGCTTAGTTCTTGATTAGTAGGTGATTCTGGAACGGGTCACTACATTTATGGTATCAGAGCATGCTTACGAATTTGGGATATAGATTTCTGTTTTGGGATTTTCGTTGACCATTTGACCTTTTTCCCCATTCTATCTTGTAGCGATGGTTGACCACTTTGGTGATGAGAGTAGTCAGGGAAGTGTAGGTCGTTGGGGTGACCAGGACGATCGTAGGCGTCATCGTGAACATCGTCATCGTCGGGATGGTCCTAGGCGTTTTGATTTGCACCGTTTCATTCAGATGGGGCCTAAACCTTTAGTTGGCGGGGAGACTCCCGATGATGCTGAGGATTGGTTAGAGCGCATGGAGAGTTGTTTCCGAGCATTCCAGTGCACCGAGGAGCAGAAGATGGAGACCCTTAGTTTTCTTCTCGAGGGCCGTGCGCGCAAGTGGTGGCGATCGACTTCTGCGCCGATAGTCCAGTCTCAGGGTAAGGTGACCTGGGCCGATTTCCGTGCAGCTTTCATGCAGCTGTATTTTCCTCCAGCCCTTCGCCAGGCAAAGACGATTGAGCTCCTGAACCTTAAGCAGGGGAGTATGTCTGTTGATGAATATCAGCAGAAGTTCTTCGAGTTGTTACCCTTTGCCCCTCATATCAGTGGCAGTTCTGAGGCCAAGTATGACCATTTCCTCCAGGGTCTTAACCAGGAGATTTTTGATCGAGTCACTGTCTGTGATAATCCTACTTCTTATGATGGGTTAGTGAACCGGTGTCGCCAGGCAGAGATCAGTCTCCAGCGTGGTAGGGCTATTCTTTCTTCTAGACCTCCGAGTACTTTGAGCCCTCGATCTCAGTCTTTCAAGAAATCTGGTTCTTCTTCTTCTGGATCTGGATCACGGTCTAGCGGTGTTTTCCGCTTTGGTAAGAAGAAGGTTTCTTGTGTGCATTGTGGGAAGAACCATCCATCGGAGCAATGCCGATCAGCCGCGGGAGCTTGTTTTCAGTGCGGAGAGATGGGTCATCTCAAGAAGAATTGCCCTCAGTTGCGAGGTGGAGCAGGATCTGGTTCCGGATCTCAGACGACTGTACAGCAGAGGAGGCAGGGTCAGGCAGTGGGTAGTTCAAATCTTCGACCTCGTGCCCAAGGTCAGGTTTTTGCGCTGAACCAGGATCAGGCTGCAGATGAGACAGAGAGAGTCATAGCAGGTACTTTTCGTTTATGCGGTATTCCTGCTATTGTTCTTATTGATACCGGAGCATCGCATTCATTCATTTCTGCACGATTTGTTAAGCGTCATAAGTTACCATATGTTTCTCTAGACGTCATTCTTTCCGTTTCTACCCCGATGGGTCATTCGGTGTTAGCAAAGCGTCTAGTGATGGGTTGTCCCTTAGATTTTGAGGGTAACGAATTGATTGCGAATCTTATGATCTTGGAGATGGAAGATTTTGATTGTATTCTAGGTATAGACCTATTGACTACCTACCGAGCTACCGTGGATTGTTACCGGAAGCTTGTTCAGTTTCGTACGACTGAGAGCTCTAGTTGGTTTTTCTATGGTGAGGGAGCGCGACCTCCGATGCCAGTGGTATCTGCTCTGAAAGCCTGTCGTGCTTTAGAGGCGGGCGGGGAAGGCTACCTCATCTATGCAATTGATTCCTCCACAGGTAGTGTTGGTATAGATGATATTCCGGTGGTTTGTGAATTTCCTGATGTTTTCCCAGATGAGATTCCTGGTTTTCCTCCGGTTAGAGAGGTGGAATTTGGCATTGAGTTAATGCCAGGGACTGCACCGATTTCTCGTGCCCCCTATCGTCTTGCTCCATCAGAGATGAGAGAATTGAAGCAGCAATTACAGGATCTTCTTGATAAAGGTTATATTCGCCCGAGTGTTTCACCTTGGGGAGCTCCAGTCTTGTTTGTCAAGAAGAAAGATGGATCTATGCGACTGTGCATTGATTATCGCCAGCTGAATCGTGTGACGATCAAAAACAAGTATCCATTACCTCGTATCGATGATTTGTTCGATCAGCTTCAGGGTACCTCTGTTTACTCCAAGATTGACTTGCGATCGGGTTATCATCAGATGAGAGTTAGAGATGATGATATTTCCAAGACTGCATTTCGTACTCGATATGGGCACTACGAGTTTCTAGTTATGCCATTTGGATTGACGAATGCGCCAGCGGTGTTCATGGATCTGATGAACCGAGTCTTTCGGGATTTTCTAGATCAGTTTGTTGTGGTTTTCATCGATGATATCTTGATTTATTCTCACAGTGTGGAAGAGCATATCCAGCACTTGAGGATTGTGTTGCAGATTCTTCGCGAGAAGCAATTGTATGCTAAGCTGAGTAAGTGCGAGTTCTGGATTGATCGTGTAGTATTCCCTGGTCATGTGATTTCCAAGGAAGGAATTTCTGTGGATCCTAGCAAGATTGAGGCAGTGCTGAATTGGTCATGTCCTACGACGGTGGCTGAGATCCGTAGTTTTCTAGGTCTGGCAGGGTATTATCGTCGCTTCATCGTGAATTTCTCTCAGGTAGCTAGACCCTTGACGCAACTTACTCGGAAGGATGTTCCATTTGAGTGGTCATCTGAGTGCGAAGATAGTTTCAGAGAGCTTCGTCGACTTCTGACTTCTGCACCTGTTTTGGCGTTACCGTCAGGATCTGATGGTTTCAGTGTTTACACCGATGCCTCTTTTCAAGGCTTAGGGTGTGTGTTGACGCAGAATGATCATGTGATCGCTTACGCATCCAGGCAGTTGAAACCTCACGAGGAAAAGTATCCTATTCATGATCTAGAACTAGCTGCTATTGTGTTTGCGCTAAAAATCTGGCGTCATTACTTGTACGGGGTTAAGTTTGAAATTTTTACTGATCATAAGAGTCTGAAGTATCTGTTCACTCAGGCTGAATTGAACATGAGACAACGTCGTTGGATGGATCTACTTAAAGATTATGACTGCGAGATCAAATACCATCCAGGTTCTGCGAATCTCACAGCCGATGCTCTTAGTCGCAAGGTGAGAATCTCTGCACTTCAGACCAGTGCTATGATTAGTACTATCCAGGATTGTTGTTCATTGGGATTTAATTTCAAACATCGGAAAGGTATGGAGAGCATTCGTGTTGCTACCATTTTATCTGAGCCAGCTTTGTTCGCTCGGATTCGAGATGCACAGATGTCTGATCTCAAGACTCAGAGATTAGCCCGATTGGTTGGTGGAGATAGCAATTTCCATTATCAGTCTAATGGTCTTCTGTGTTTGTCTAATCGAGTTGTGGTACCAGAGGATGATACTTTAAGGGAAGAGATCTTGGCTCAGGCTCATCGAAGCAAGTTGAGTGTCCATCCGGGAAGCAACAAGATGTATAAAGATTTGAGGACACGATTTTGGTGGAAAGGGATGAAGCGCAGTGTTTATCAGTTTGTTTCCAAGTGTCTTGTTTGTCAGCAGGTTAAGGCAGAGCACCGTCGACCGGGAGGATTATTGCTGAACTTACCTATTCCTGAATGGAAGTGGGAGCATATTGCGATGGACTTCATTACTCACTTACCATTGTCTTCGAGGAATAGTGATGCTATTTGGGTAGTGGTGGATCGACTCACCAAGTCTGCTCATTTTCTGCCATATAACCGTAATTTCACTTTCGATCGTATGGCTCGATTGTACATTCAAGAGATTGTACGTTTGCATGGGGTGCCAGTCAGTATTGTTAGTGACAGAGATCCTCGTTTTACCTCACGATTTTGGGGTAGTTTCCAGTCGGCATTGGGTACTTCACTAAGTTTGAGTACGGCTTATCATCCAGAGACCGACGGTCAAACAGAGAGGACTATCCGTACACTTGAGGATATGTTGCGAGCTTGTGTTATGGATTTCGGACCCGCTTGGCAGGATCATTTGCCTTTGATTGAGTTCGCGTACAACAACAGCTATCATCGTAGTATTGGTATGGCACCATTTGAGGCGTTGTATGGGCGACGTTGTCGTACTCCATTATTCTGGGACGAAGTTGGGGAACGACATGTTGAGGGACCGGAGTTAGTCCAGCAGGCTATTGATAAGGTTGCAGTAATCAAGAAACGGATTAAGATCGCTCAGGATCGACAGGCTAGTTATGCGAACACCAAGCGGCGACCTCTTTATTTTCAGCCAGGTGAGAAAGTGTTTCTCCGAGTTTCGCCTTTTCGCAGGATTTTGAGATTTGGTCTCAAGGGTAAGCTATCTCCGAGATTTATTGGTCCTTTTGAGATTCTGGAATGTGTGGGAGATTTGGCTTACAGGTTAGCATTACCTCCGTATCTGTCTGGGATTCATGATGTGTTCCACGTATCTTTGTTGAGACGATATGTAGCAGATGAGTCTCACATTTTGCATCCCTCTGAAGTTCAACTAAATTCAGATTTGTCCTACGTGGAACGACCAGTGCGGATTCTCGATCGCAAAGACAAGGTATTGCGGAATAAGATCATTCCTCTTGTCTTAGTTCAGTGGCAGCGCAGAGGCACTGAAGAAGCCACTTGGGAGCTCGAGAGTCGTATGCGTTCGGAGCATCCAGAGCTCTTTTGAGTTATGCTTTGTATATGTTTGTGTTTGCAGTTGTAATCGAAAGATCAGTTGTGTTCAACAACAATTGAGATATTATAACGATGTTGTTATTCCGCTTTGTTCATCCTATAAACCTGATTTCGAGGACGAAATCTTTTTAAGGGGGGGAGAATGTAGTATCCCGACTCCTAATTTGAGTTAATTATTGGATTAATTATTTTCGGTAGGATCGGAAGGACCGAACCGGGTTCGGATCGTCCGAAGAGGGTTCGGAGCGTCCGAAGGTGGTTCGGATCGTCCGAGACAGGTGGCTGGACACGTGGAAGGGTTCTGGACACGTGGAAGAGTTCGGATCATCCGAAGTGGGTTCGGACCGTCCGAGACAGGTGGCTGTACTCGTGGAAGTCATGCAAGGTTCGGATCGTCCGATCAGGGTTCGGACCGTCCGAAGTGTACCGGATCGGATCGTACGAAGTGGTTCGGAGCGTCCGAACATTGGCTATAAATAGAGGCGCGAGGCTTCATTTGTGACTCGCCATTTCAGAGTGTTCCAGAGCATTTCAGTCGTTTCTGACAGGTTCTAGTCTTTTTCCGAGGTTCGGGCACTAGCGGGGAGATACTAGTGTTGTAGCGGAGCTGTGCTCTAGTTTGGAGCTAGCGGCACCAGTGGGCTGACTGCGGACGCAGGCGTGAGTCTAGGACTGATTGTTAGGATCTGCTGGTTTGAGGTACGAAAGTACTATCCGAGATATCCTGGTCGAGTATACATTCTTATATGTGTTGCATGATTATCTGCTGCATTATTATATGTCATATAATACATGTTATTATGTCACGTTTTATGATGCATGTTGCATTTCATGTTGAGCCGTATCTCCTTCGAGATAGCCTTTACTGTTGAGCTGTATCTCTTTCGAGATAAGCTATATCTTGTGGGGCCGCTCAGCCCTATCTTGTGGACGCATGGACACCGAGAGTACACAGTGGCCGACGGGTCGGGAGGGCTTCGGTGATCCGGGACATTTTAGGTCCACGTCTGTTCTTGTAGTGGATGCAGTGACCCAGAGGAGTACCGCGCGGCACTATCCACTTGGCGCCTCTAGACTGAGCATTTTGAGATCCTTTGTTACTCCTGTTTCTTGACTACCCTGGTATCATATCATAGCATGTGCATTTCATATAGGCTTGTATACTCATGCTTTTGTACTGGGCGTTCTTATCGCTCACGTCCTCGGTTTTGTTTATCTTGGACACCCCATTCCCACGGGGCAGGCCTCAGGTTGGATGGCTCAGGAGGAGGAGGAGGACGTTGAGTATCCGGTGGAGTTATTTATTCAGTACTCTTTGATTCGATATGGTTGTACCGTATACTTTCTTTTCATTCTGAGTTGTTATGGATTTTCGATGGGGTTGTATAACTATCATTTGTTGACCTTTTCCGCTATTATCTCTGATTGTTATTAATTAAGTTAAGTTGCATGCTTAGTTCTTGATTAGTAGGTGATTCTGGAACGGGTCACTACACTTTTGCATCCTATGGGAATGATTCCCTCAGGTGGATCCAATAATGTCCAGACTTGATTTGAATACATAGAGTCCATTTCTGAATGCATGGCTTCAAGACATTTGGTTGTATCAGTATCAGATATTTCTTCTTTGAAATTCATTGGATCACATCCAATACAAGATTCATCAGACCTTCTAGGTGCTTGTACTTCAACTACTGGTTGTTGGGGATTAGGTTCAACTTCTACAGTTGAGGGAGTATCTTGAATTTCTTCAAGCTCTATCATCTTTTCTTTTCTATCTAATAGAAACTCTCTTTCCAAAAAGGTGGTATTTCTTGAAACAAATAATTTTGCTTCATTGAGGTGATAGAAATAATATCCAACAGAATCCTTTGGATATCCTACAAAGTAGCACAAAGTGGATCTACTATCCAATTTATCTCCCACTGTCTGCTTCACATAAGCAGGACATCCCTTTATTCTCATGTAAGAATATTTGGGAGTTTTTCCCATCCATATATCATATGGTGTTTTATCCACTGCTTTAATATGGACAACAACATTGCCGCAGCTTCAAGTGCAAATCTCCAAAATGATGTAGGCAATCAGTGAATCCCATCATGGATCGAACCATGTCCATGAAGGTTCGATTACGACGTGCAGAAACATCATTCAATTGTGGTGTTGCTGATGGAGTCCACTGTGAGATAATTTCATTCTCTTTTAGATAACCCAAAAATTCAGCACTCAAGTATTCTTCACCTCGATCAGATCAAAGTGTATTAATACTTCTTTCTAGCTGTTTTTTACTTCAGATCTGAATTCTTTGAACTTTTCAAATACTTCAGTTTTGTGTTTCATCATATGAAAATACCCATACCTCGAATGGTCATCAGTAAAGTTAATGAAGTAGTATTGCCCATATTTTGTGCTAACACTTAGTGGGCCACAAATGTCAATGTGGATCAAATCCATTAGACCATGCGCACGTTCCACGTTTCCATCGAATGGAGTCTTGGCCATTTTTCCTTTTAGACACAACTCACAAGTAAGTAGAGAATTTATGTTTGACAAGTCAAACACGCTTTCTCCCACTAGTTTGTACATCCTTCTTTGGGAAATGTGACATATTCGAGCGTGTCATATTTGTGTGGGATTTGGATCATCTAACTTTCTTTTGTTTGTTGTTGAAATCGTGTTTACTTGGACATTCACTTATCATTTCCAGAACATTTCTGATGCAAATAATTTCTTATGTCCGGATTTCTTGCAGTAAAATAAATATGTTCTGACTTATCAGTCTGTGAAGGCCCTTTAAGTGTCCTTCAGAGTTTGCCTCTTATTAGGATTGTTTTTCTTGTGAGGGGAAGAACATTTCTTTCCCTTACCTTGTGGGCCATTTTCGTCTGACGAGAGGCCCATAAGAAAAATAATAATTTCCTGTTTTATGGTGATATCATAAGTTATAAGCGTATTGACTAACTCTTCAAGGCTATCATCTATCTTATTCAAATTGAAGTTCACCATAACCTCGTCAAATGAGGAAGAGTAAGACAACAAATTGATGTTATCTAGTAACTTGTTAGGAATCACATATTCCAGGTCCACCGCATTCTCAATAAGCCCGGTCATACTCATACCACGTTCATGGGCCAAAGGCCCATCTTGCATACGTGTAGTCATGAGCTCCTTGAAAGTAATGTGCATCATTGCATAAGTTTCATGCATCATGCAACTCTTGCACGTGCATTCGAATGTCAGTAGCATTCAACATTTCCTCAAACTGTCTCTACAGTTCATTTGACATAGAAGCGAGCATGTTACACTTTAGCTTGTATACTATGGTCATACCATCTTGCATGCTTTGTCAGTTCAGCAGGAAAGACATGTGTGTATGCCATTTTCTCCGAATTCAGAAAAATTTTCCCAAACAGTCTTGAAAATTAGATTCGGTTAGTTTGTTAATAACAAAATTGGATTATGTGACGAAATCGAAAATATACTGATATGAAAACAAAATAATAGTTGCTGATTATTTTAAAATAATTTTAAGATATAAAATATGAATTTTTATTTTATAAATTTCCTCCCACTATTTTGACATATTCACCACCCTCTGATGAAAAAGAGAAATCATATTTTCTTAGTGCGCACGTAGAGTCCAATTAGCCAATTATAATCCCGAATAATATCAGCCAATTATAATTTCTAAAAGGTAGAATCCAATTGCATTCCTATGCAACCTACGCATGTTTTTCCTAACGTTTAATAAGGACCCAATAATATGACGCCGTTTATTTTGGCGTGTCAAACCCACCCATCAATATTGAATTGTAGTAGATGGTCACCATGAGTTCCCCCAATAATATGAGCCGAAGTCATGGGAGTTCTACTCAATTCACATCATATGTCCAGTGGAAGTCACAGCTTTCCGGTGTCCAGGCCTCCCCAATAATATGAGCCAAACACTGTCCGCGGGTAGCGATCAACATGCGACCACGGTTGATGGAAGACACGAATAAATTAAACTCTTTTAATTTTTACTTTTCTGGTTTGATATAAATTTTGAATCTTATTCAAAATGAGGGATTTTAATTTTAAAATTTTCTCATCATTTTAATTTAAAATAGCGTGCCACGAGTTTGTATGTTTTCCGGATTCATGAAACTATATTATTTAATAATATACATACATTCAATATATCACATATATCATAATATGACATTCAACAATAAATAAGGATGATCGATCGATAACACTATTAGATTCATGTGAGCCATACATGGATCCAGGTCCAAAACCTAGGTGAATACAGGGATGCAAATGCAACTATTACAAGAGCTTCCAATATTTTACATGCCTTCATCTTGTTCATCGGGCCCACCATCCTCCAGTATTGATCTCCCACTATTTCTAATAATTACATTTATATAGCCATGGCACATAAAGGATACATCTCATGGGGCTGGGAACGGGCCATAAACCAGGCCCACTTTAATAATATCAAATATTAATAAAATGAATAAAACAGTAAAATATCATAACATACACCTAACACATTGATCAAGACTCTCGATCATCGTTCATGCATTTAATATCAAATATTAACATCAATTTAATTAAACAAATTTAATTAGTTGAGAAATCATATATCTAATAATTTTATCACTAACTACCACAATTATTTAAAAAATTAATAAATTAAATAAACACCTTTATTTAATTTCCAATTAATTCAATAATAATTGATTTCTTTGTAGAACTCATTTTTACCATAAATAATTAAAATCATATTCTAATTATTTATTTTATAAGAAAATTATTAATTTTTCAAAAATTAATTTTTACAAAAATAAATTAAACTAATTTTCATAAAATATCAATTTAATCCAAAGTTTTGAAAAAACAAAAAATCGCACCCTAGGCCCAAACAATTCAAGCCCATTATCCAGAATGGTACCCGAGACACTCCCGGACCGCCGCCCGCCTAACATTTCGGGCAGGAGCATCAGCCCTGTACGCGCAGCCGCTGCGCGCTCTGCGGACGCTCCGCACAGCGCGCGCACAGTGCACTGCCCAGAACAGTTCTCGGCAGCCCCCATATTTTTTTTTATTTCTGGAAAAAATAAACTTTTTTATGGTGCATCAATTTTCTGAAAAATTTTCTTGTGTGGTTAGAAATAAATTATTCAATATAATTTAAAACCATACGATATAGAGAAACTAGCTCTGATACCACTGTTGGATCTCGTTTTCTATGTGCCCAAACGCGGCGGAAGTTTAAAATTTTCATTTTATTTTGACAATCAAAATATTTGGACACTCGTATGATTTATGTAATAAAACATTCATAGGGCGTTATAGTTTATACCTTTGATGAACGATTCACACGGCTCCAACTATTCTGGGCTTAGCGGAGATAGCTCTTAGTGTATTCCCTACAAACTTTCTTCATATCTGCTTTCTTTGATCCTCCTATCAAGTCCACGACTAGATCGCTTGTTACTCTTTCAAATTGCACTAGAAAATTTGGAAGAAGTTTCTACGTTGAGATCAAAATCCGAGAGGCGGCTCAACCTTTTAAAAAAAAAAAAAGAGGCCGAAAATATTTTTTTGGAGGAAATTGAATTGTGATTCTCGAAAATCCCATAATTTTGGAGATAGTGGAGGCAATCCTTTTATAGATTAAAAACAAGAGCCTTAACCTAAAATTCCATAATTGTGGATTTAGGTTCTTTAATTAAATTTAATGGGCTTTGTTAATTAAATAGACTAGTCAAACTAATTTAATTAATTATATTAAAGTCCATTAAGAACTTTAATAATTTAATATGTTGGATTTGTACTCCTACAAGCCAATTAAACATACCTCCAATCATATTTAAATTAATATTTAATAAACTCAACTTTTGAGTTTAATAAAATAATTCATTATAAATTCAACATTTGAATTTATTATTAAAATTATAAATTCAGTTCCTTGAATTTTATCACTCCAAAATTTAATATTTAATAAACCTAACTTTTGAGTTTAATAAATTAAATTCTCAAATTTTATAAATTCAACCCTTTGAATTAATTCTCTCCATTTTTCATAAATTCAACTTTTTGAATTTACTATATCATAAATTCAAGGGATACAGCTAGCCGTGGGTTCACAAATCCTTGTGACTCAAAATAACATTTATTCTTATTCGGGCTTACCCTAGTTAGCCCCATTCTTTTCATCAACACCTTGATCCAGAATATCAGAACTAATTTCTGATCGCCCCATGATCCCCTAAGTATCACTGATAGTACCTGCAAGAACCAGTAGATTATGATTATCTTACAGTACGGTCCATTCATCTCATATATCCCGATAGAATTTGCAATCATTGGTTCATCGAGGGTTGCATAATAATTCGATAACTATGTGATACATAGAAATAGTAGCCTCGCATGTACCATTGGAGAACTCCTTCTTCAATGTACATCTTATACTCTGGCCAGAGATTCCATTCACTATTTTTTCACCAGATCACACAGGACATCCACACCCGTAAGTGAACGGTGAATCCCAGACTACAATGCACTGGCTCCTATATGTGTCGCAACTGTACCCAATCCCTTCACTTGATGACTCTCCTGGAGTCGGTAAACGAGTCAAATCACAGCCCTAGCATATAGGGCCTCAGTGTTGTCCCACGTCGTAAGGACTAATGGTGTATAATCATAACCACGGACTTATCTTCTCGATGAATGATAATCACTTGGATAGTCTGATGGAGGGTTGTTCGGTATAATCATCATATGACTACCCAATTGCATGTTTGGACATCTCTATCCCTTACCAAGGAACGCGGTACACAACATCACAGATGGTAGTCTCGAGCTCAAGCGACCTTTATCCATGTTTTAGGCGGTTGAATTTAGGGGTGTTCATCGGTCGGTTCGGTTCGGTTCGGTTTTCGGTTTTACAAATATATAATCCGATATCCGAACCATTTTTCTTCGGTTCGGTTCGATTTTATACCGAAATGTTTCGATTATTTCGGCTGGTTATTTCGGTTTTGATACAATTATTTAAATTAACAATATAAATATATTATAAAATATAATATGTTATCTTTTTAAATGATTTTTTAGTAAAATATTTAAATATAAAGTACAAATGAATTACATAAACAATAATCAACTAAGTATTATTCAAAATAATTCTTCATTCACTAATATCATCTCAATAAATAATATAAAATAAAAATAACATTATTAATTTAATTGAATTTCGGTTTTTTCGGTCGGTTCGGTTTTGACATTTATAATCCGAAACCGAACCAAATTAATTTCGGTTTTACAATTATATCCGAATTTTAAAATTTGGTTTTCGGTTCGGTTTAGTATTCGGTTTTTTCGGTTTGGATTTTCGGTTTTTTCGGTTTTATCCGAAGTTTGAACACCCCTAGCTGAATTGACTAGGAACAAATTTAGAATATACAATGTTTACAAATGAGTTTCAACATCGAATTACGATTCATTTGTATTAAAGCATAATCAATGACTTTATCTATGCTGATTGTATGGGTATACAGATAATGTAAAACAAAACCATGAAAAGTTAATTATATTAAAATAAAAATTGTTTATTACAATTTAGGCAATAAATTCCCTAGCCAACAGTTGGCTTGCATGTCATCTACTCCAACAGTTTTGTATCTTCCGACCCCAATAACTTTGTTGGGGGTTGGCGCTCTGACATAGGGGTGGTCGGTATTGTAACGTACCGTACTTAACTACTTAAAATTTGCGGAAAATTAAGAATTTTCTTAAAATAAATCATGAACCTTCACAATTCGAGAAAACAACTGTTCATCCCAACATAGTTGTAACCAAAGATCTCAAATTAAAGTTTGCCAAAAGTACTTGTGTAAAATCTCATAATCGGTAACATAGATCAGAGTATTTTGAACGTTTCATAAACTCTTAAAAACTGGGCGGTCCTCGGGTCTAGCCTCCTACTCAGTCCAAGCCAGCTCCTTGGTCCCCACCTCTCGTCTCCTCACCTGCATCGATCAAGTCTAGTGAGTCTAGTGACTCAACACGTATACACTGGGAGTAACGAGTAATACGTAATAAAATCACATGCGACTTTAAAATAGGTCATACATACTTAAACTTGAAGGTGCGTAAAAAAAAGAGCTTGAACTTACATACATACATAGACGTGCCATAATGTGAAACTTTTCTTAAACATGCTTGCATACTTGTACAAACTTGAACATACATAACTTCATCATTTTGCGTAGAGGCATGTTTCAAAGCAAGTGAATCATACATAAATACGCCTGATCAGACTAAACCACAGTACTAGGCTGACAGGAAAAATCCGCTGCCACATACATGAGATCTTCGTTCATGCTTTAAGGGGTGGATTGGTCCCTGGTCATGCTTTACTGCTTTCCAATCCTGATCTAAACCCGTTCATGCTTTAACGGGGTGGAGAGGTCCTCGGCCATGTTCACCGACTTCCAAACTCATTCATAATTTGGTCACAAGACATTTAGCATACCTCAAAAACTTTAAAATGTCTTCTTTTTGCACGTCAAACATACTTACTTGGCGTTGAGGGATTCGTTGGATCTCGTTTGGTCCACTGCTGCAACACACTAACATGAGCTTCAACAATTGACTTGCATAACTTAGACGTAGGTATTCATGCTCACCACCGAATCAAATCAATAGCTTATGACATTCTAAATCACTCGGGACTTGACCTTGTTTAAATCATTGTATTAACCCAAGGCCTAGAACCCCGAAACAAATCTCAAAGGGAAGCCTAAGCTACCCCCAAACAGGAGGTACACGGACCCCGTGCCTAGGTCTGGATCCGGGTCCGTGTAGGTACTATAAATGCGTGTGAAGGAAATGGAAGGCATGGACCCCGTGCCTAGGTCCCTGTAGGCTCTGGAAAGTGACATCTCGAAGGAAACAAAGTCACGGACCCCGTGCCAGAGTCCGTGTATGGGTCCATGTACCTGCGGAGGAGTAAACTCACGAATATTTCTGTACTTGCGACATATTTTCCCAAACTCAATCATCCCGACCATGAATCGACACCTCGAGACCCATCCTAGGATACTATAACACTGACTCAAGCCTATTCAATTGTCCCAAAACAACTACACATCACAAATAACTCAATAAACCCGTGAACACGACTTTTGACAACAAAACGATTTTGACGACTACTCAATCTCCAAAGTGTCTAACGACGTGAAACGAAACGTCAATCACTTTTCCAACATCATAAACGACATACCTAAACACAGCAGCGATCACCCGTCGATCCCCAACGAAGCCTGCAACCCTAAAACTTCAAGAACACATCAGTAACATATTTTTCAGAAACACAGTTTGAACAGTCCCACTAAAACGGTCATAACTCACTCGATTTTTATCCAAATATTTTGAATTTTGTATCAAATCTAAGGTATCAAAAAGTTATACGTTTCATAAGTTGAAAGTTTTTCCAGAAAAACGACCGAAAAATCGTAGTATTTAACAGAACATCAAAAACGAATTTTGATATCCCAAAAATGGTTTCAAAAGTGATCCAAACATAATTGCTCAAACTTCTACACATCACACATGGATTTTCTCGCGTAAGAACAACACAACACATAATATGACTAGATCGACGTAGGAAAAATAGAATCTTTAACGTTACCGAACGACGACACCGAAGCGGGAAGGAAGCGAGTCTTGATCTGGGCCGATTGTGGCTCGATTTCCTTGCAACAAAATCAACGAAAACTTGTTGGAAAAGATAGAGGAAAGGGGCGCTGCTGTTCTAGACCGAGAACCCTAGTTTTTTCTCTCAAATTCTGAAAATAAAATGTGTACGTGTGTGTTGTGTGTTTTGGTGTGTGTGAGTGTGTGTAGTGTGTGTGTGTTTTAATTAGGAGAAATTATTGCTAAATTAACTATTTAAAATGCTAGTAAAAGGTTAACTCACACTAATTTTAAACACACTCCTCAATTAAAATAAATACATACTAATTTTATAAAATTCTTCTTTTAAAAAAATAAAATGTACAAAGCCAACTTTAAAAGTTTCAAAATTCTAAACTCACTAAATACATAATTTATGCTTTAAAATGCTGAAACTTATTAAATTAATTAATATGCCCCAACCTTAAATTAAAAACAAAACATCACATTTAAAATTTTCCAAAATCGTCTCCGGTCTCTTTCCCTCGATCCCGCATCGAATAATTGCCTGAAACATGAAACTCGAGAAAATATTTTAACGTTCATCACATAAACATAATTAATTTAAAATAATGCATTCGAATATATCATGCATCGCTAAGAAATCAATTTAAACTTAAATAAATGAATTAACAATTTAAATAATGCATGTGTTTTACGTGTACTGATTTTGGGCTCTACAGGTACGGTATACTGTACCGAAATTTCGGATATCATATATTGTATCGAAAATACCGATATGAGAAAAATGATACCGTTACCGTACCGACTTTTGTAAAGTCGGTATGCTGAAATTTCGGCGTGGTATCGGTAAAATACCGTCATACCGAAAGTATATATAAACAAATTCATTCTCTTGTAATTCTAACGCCAGTTATCACCAATACTAAACAAATCCCTCAAGACAGTCAAAGAGACCATGAAAGATATATACAAAACAAGTCCATAAAAGAAAATAAACACCAACCATAACATGTGTTTGGAGATCCAAGACATCAATAAATACCAAAAAACTTCAACCGCAACATGTTCGACTTCTTCATCCGCTATCTTTGCAAGAATGTCTGAGTTCATGGGATTTCTGAAGCCTGTCGGCTTTTTAACAAGTCGATGCCCAGCATCCAGTGTTCTAGCTAGCTGTAAGGTTAGGCGACAGAGATAAAACCTCTCAAAAATTTAAATATTCAACTTATAAGTCGAGTTGATTCACTGAAATTTGATTTGAACTATTCCAACATCATGATGAGTCCAAACAAAAGTTAAAATTCTTTATTTTGGTACGGTAACGATATTGTTTCTCATGAAAACTTGTGGGGCTTGTCAGGCACGTGATCATGCCAAATATAGAATGATCCGACTTCTTTATCAAACGTTGTGAGTCTCGATTCGATCATTAGTTCTAATTCCCTCGTTATGACTTCAATGCTAAGAATTTGGTTAAGGAATATGATTGAAATTACAAGAGAAATGTATTAACAACATTAAATCTAATTATGTTGCTATGAACTTGATCAACGTCTTTACAAGGATATTGGTGAACAGATGGAATATTTAGAGGACTTTGCTACTGGAACTAGAAGTTGAAATAAATAGACATAAAATTGACATAGAATTTTGCAGAGTTTTGATGTAACTTGTTGTGTTGATTTGTCGATGCCTCTTCTGATTCTTTTCCTTGTTTTTTGTCACATTCCGCATATTAGTTGAGGCTGTATTCCATTATCTCTCCACGATCTTCTGAAATGTCATTTACTTTTTTTTATTTTTCCCATAAACTCGAAAATTACTAATTAAAATAACTTAATGTTTACAAAGATCATAATAATTTAACATTCGAAACCTCCCGTGCATAAAACCCTAAATTGTCGATTAACAAATAATCATACATCAACCTTTAAAAAGATCAACTAACACCAAAATAAGCATAAAAATCTACTAATTCTTTAACAATAATCTTTTAAATCATTTTTCTATCAAGCTAATGCGAAAAGTAAATGTACAAGTATACTACAGCACTCGATCCACTCAAGCGTCAGCGCCTCCTCACATCATCAAATCTTGCAACATTCAAACCTAGTGAGTCTAATGACTCAGCACGTTCTAAACATGAGTAGCAAATAATAGATATACAAGCATATGCATTAAAATCATACTTTTATTTGAAATATACTTGTAATCATAAATAAATCGTAAATCGTCAAATCGTAAAGCCATAAATCATTTATCATTTTAGGTGAAGTTTGATCCTTGAAAGTGACTATCATTTTATCTTATGGTCGACTGATCAGTCTTCAACTCCACATGGCCCATGGGGACGGGCACTAGGCACCGCCATGGAAATACAATCGTTGGGCTCCCTCTAGGCCTTTTCCCGTAAATGGTCTCCCTCTAGGCCTTCTCCCTCACGACATTATCATAAAATTGTAAGTTCACCGTTCCTGCTTAAAACGGATCCCCCACATATCCTTTATCCTTTGTCACAGTCAATTCACATCCCTCAAATTTTTTTTCCTTTTTCTTTTTAAAGCATAAAATATCACGATTTTCAAAAATAGCATTGTTAACAGTAAAAATTGCACAACTTTAACATAAATCATAAAATATCATATTTTCATCAAAATCATCACTTTATATCATTTAACATGCGTTATGATCCTTCGGAACACTGCCAACCTTTGACGTATTACCCAAGTGTAAAATGATTGTTTTGCCCCTAGACGTAAAATTTCTCGATTTTGACTAGTGACATGGGCTTATCCCAAATAATTATTTAAGCTTAAATCTGTCTTTTGATAGTTTTATTTAGCTGAAATTCAAGGCTTTCGGTTTAATTCATTAATTAATTATTCGTAGAGAGTTTTAATCCCGATGTATTTCAAACTTTTTTTTATTTTCTTCCCAAACTTTAAACATTGACTTTTTATTACCTAAACTACTCTTTCAAGCCATGAACCACCCCCGTGAACCCATGGTTCGAAACTTATCCCCTTAAATTCGAAATTTGACCCTTGCGTGAACCCACCGAGCCATCTATGAATTTTATCAAACCATGCCCAAGCCACCTCGAGCCAAACCCTGACCAACCCACCTAGGTACCCTCCTGACCTGCCCTTAGCCAGGGACCCAGTCCATAACTCACGCAAACCTTCCTGAACCTAGACCGAAAGCTGTGTGTTTTTTTTCTTTGAAATCCTAGGACTCCAACTCGGTCTAGGACTCATGTGCCCCCCTTAACCCATGATCTCCTCTAGCCTCACCTTCCTTGGACCATGCTCATACCCAACCGAACACATCCCAAGCCATTGAACCAACGCAGCAACCATGCAAACCAGAACAAGCGCCGCGCGTCCCCTTTTGTGCGCAAGATTCCTACTTCGCGTGGTCTCTTTACACCAGCCACCATCGATCCCTAGCCTTCCTGACCTTCTCTGGACCACCCTGAGCCATTGCCTAGACCACATACCCAAGCCTTTAACCCCTTGGCTGCTGCAGCTCCCTGCCGCACCTTATACATGCAAGGGAAGAGTCCTACCCTCGTGGGCTCTTCTCTAGCTTTTATCCACGTAATCCTAGCCTTGCTAGGACTCCACCAGGCCCTTAACCACGACCCTTCGCAAGCCCCAGCCAACCATGGCCGAGCCCTAGTGCAGCACACCCCCAAGCCGAACCCCATGACAATCATAAGTGCATGGCCCCTCCTAGAAAACCATAGGTGTTCTTCCCTTGCCAAGTCTCATTTCCAGCCCTTGTTTCCTCTTAATTTTGTTCATGTTTTCACCATAAATCATCCTATGTTGGCAGCCTAACCCTTAGAAATCATAACGCTTCAAAACCAATCATTAGATCGTCAAAACTTTGAAAATACGTATCATACCGTAAAGTTGATCATACTTCTGAATTTTTCATGCATAATATTGTTTGAATGATGCTTCAAAAAGGTTTAGTAACGTGTCTTTGCGTTTAAAACGCTCGAATACGCGATCGTCGGCAAGGAAGAACGAACGAGAAACGAAGAACCCTAGCTTTTCCTCCTTAATATTTTTCAAAGATTATGTGTGTGCAAGTGTGTTTTTCGGCTGCTGAAGGCTGAATTATGGGGTGGAAGAAGCCTTGGCATGTTAATGGGCTTGAGTTTTGGGATTTCAAGCATAGGAGCAATTGAGCCTACTCAATTTGGTTAAATTGGGTACACTTATTTAATTAAATAATAAAATTTTATTGATTTTAGTTTTCAAAAATAATGCATTTGATATTTTAAAAGTCTCTCATTTGCTCAAACTCATCTTTCAGGGTAAAATCAAGCTCGTCTCATAAAATAATTCGAACTCTATCATTTTTAGAAGATTTTAATCATTTTTAATTTTATTAAGAAGCCTTGAAAATATTTATTGAAAAATATTTACTTTATCTTTGTCGTCATCGGTCTCCTTTCCCCAGCCTATTATCGAATATTCGGATCAAATCTACAATCATCATGCAATCATGCCATATAATCATTTAATCATGCAATCATCATATAATATGCATCAAGTAAGCATTTAAAATCAATTAAATAAAACAATTATACAATTCAAATAATATGCATGCATGTGGTTTACGTAGGTTGGTTTTTCGGACGCTACAAATCTCACACCCTTAAATAGAATTTCGTCCTCGAAATTTGAATTGTTTTGATAATTGAAAAGCTTTAGAATCCCTCATCCACCTCAAACTTAATCATGTAGCTTAAATTTTTCCCTTCATTTCGGTCCTCAATCTCTCGCAATTGCATTTCTATCCCATTATCTTTCAATGTCGTCCCTAAAATCTAAATTAGGTAGAGCATGCAACCTATTCTCCTCTATGTTCTTCATTATCCCAATACATTCCCATAACCAATTTTAACATTTCATGTAGTAAAAGCATCGTGAAATCGTTAAACAACTAGGTTACCAGTAATCAATGTTGTGTCTGCTCTGCCTCAGCCTCCTCAGCTTGCATCACATAGACCCTTCCAGACCCTTCCAGTCGTGGGTTTCTTGAGCTTTGGGTAGTCCCCAGCCTTGTTTCCCAAATCTCCGCACTTTAAGCACTTGTAGGTGTCCCACATGCACTTGCCATAATGTAGACGATTGCACTCCTTGCATAGTGGTTTCTCCGCGGTCTTTGAGATGTTCTCTCTTGGTGGTTGTCCTTGTCGTTTCGGTGGTTCTGGTTGCTTAGGTGGTCTCGTATAAGGCTTTTTATTATTCAGACTAGTTTGCTGAGTAAGATTCCTCTTTCATTGCATCTCTCATTCAATATCCTTGAGTGACTGCTCGGCTCTAAAAGCTTTGGCAACGGCAGTAGTATAGTCGGAAGGATCGACGAGTATCACATCACGATGGATTGTAAACCTCATACCATCTAGGAAATGTCGTAACTTTTCCGCAGCATCATTAGCAATCAAGAGCACAAAATGATAGCCCGTATCAAACTTCTGTACAAACTCAGCCACAGATAAATCCCCTTGACGGAGACACATGAACTCTCTCTTTAGCCTAGAACGAACATCAGAAGTGAAATATTTGTCTTAGAACACCTTCTTGAAATCCTCCCAAGTCAATGTCGCTAGATTCACCCCTCGCTCTGCTCTCTCCCACCATAAGGAAGCGTCGCCTTCAGTAGATAGAAGGTACAACGAACTCGATCAGCATCCGCCATATCCATATAAGGAAAAATAACCTCCAAAGATCGAATCCGTCCCTCAGCAACAATCATTAGTGCCATGAAAATCCTCGGGGTACATCATCCTAAAACACTCATATGCAGCCTCCGTTTGGACCCTTGCACCATTTCCTACGTGTTGCTCTAGTAGCCTTACCGGCAAGTACATGGGCACTAGCATCCTGATTAAGTGGAGGCTGTGGAATCTCCTCCGCACGTCTATCATCATCATTTCTACGTAAAATCTTTCTAGGAGGCATCTCTGTATACGTCGTCCAAACCACGTAACCAACATGCATTTAACATTTTACATGAATCATACAACTAACATTTATATCATGTTTCAAATAATCATTTAAAAGGAATTTTAGCGTATAAGATATAAAACAGTAAAAACTCACATACTTGAGGCGTGACTTCCTGAGCTCCTTTGGGGAATCCTTGGCTCTGATACCAACTGAAACGTCATCTACTTTTTTTTCTTTCTTTTTTCATAAACTCAAAAATGACTGATTAAAATAATTTAACATTTCCATAGATCATAACAATTTAACATTCGAAACCTCCATACCATAAAACCCTAAATCGTCGACTAACAAGAAATCCTACATCGACCATTAAAAAGAACAACTAACACCAAAATAAAACACACAAATCTCTACTCATTCTTTAAAAATAATATTTTAAATTTTTTTATATCAAGCTAATAAGGAAAGTATATGTCCCTCGAGAATGTACTGCCACACTCGATCCATTCCAGCGTCAGCGCCTCCTCACATCATCAAATCTGGCAACATTCAAACCTAGTGATTCTAATGACTCAGCATATTCTAAACATGAGTAGCAAATAATATATATACAAGGATATGCATTAAAATCATACCTTTATTTAAAATATATTTGTGGTCATAAATAAATCATAAATCGTCAAATCGTGAAGCTGTAAATCATTTATCATTTTGGGTGAAGTTTGATCCTTGAAAGTGACTAGCATTTTATCCTCTGGTCGACTAACTAGTCTTCAGCTCCACATGGCCCATGGGGAAGGGCACTAGGCACTACCATGGAAATACATTCGTTGGGCTCCCTCTGATGCCTTTTCCCGTAAACGGTCTCTCTTTGGGCCTTCTCTCTCACAACATTATCATAAAATTGTAAGTTCATTGTTCCTTCTTAAAACGGATCCCCCACATATCCTCTATCCTTTGTCACAGTCAATTCACATCCCTCAATTTTTTTTTTCCTTTTTCCTTTTAAAGTATAAAATATCATGACTTTCAAAAATAGCATTGTTAACATTAAAAATTGCACAATTTTACCATAAATAATAAAATATCATATTTTCATCAAAATCGTTACTTTATATTATTTAACATGTGTTATGATCCTTCGGGACACTGCCAACCTTTGACGTATTACCCAAGTGTAAAATGACTGTTTTGCCCTTGGACGTAAAATTTCTCGATTTTGACTTTTTCTTACTTTTAGTGACACATGCTTATACCAAATAATTATTTAAGTTTAAATCTAATTTTTTATAATTTTATTTAGCATAAATTTAAGGCTTTTGATTTAATTCATTAATTAATTATTTGTAGAGTGTTTTAATCCTGGTGTATTTCAAACTTTATTATTTTCTTCCCAAACTTTAAACATAGAATTTTTATTACCTAAACTACCCTTGCGATCCATGAACCACCCGATAGACCCATGGTTTGAAACTTATCCCCTTAAATTCGAAATTTGACCTTTGCGTGAATGACCGACGATTTCGGTTGGGAATAAATCTAGCAAGCGGACTATGTCAAGTAATAGTATTTGGAGATGAGTCCAGGTATCGTACCCACAGATATCGATGTTTAATTACTAGAATATGAATTATTTTTCCTAATTTAGGCTAATAAAGTTCAAATGGTTAGAGATAAATTAATTAAAACTAAATTAAACAATTTAAATAACTTAACTAAAGCAAAAAAAATCCAAATTATTAAATTAGATGAAAATTCAAATTATTAAAAAAGACTAAGGCGCACAACGGTACCGAGAAAATTTATAATATACGTGTCAAATTCATATTCACTAAATTATTTATTTAATTCACGACGGAATTCTCAAAATTATTTATTAAATCATTCCTCGAATTAATAAACCTCATTAAATCTAACAGTCCAATTATTCCTAACTGGATTTAATTAGATTCAACCGCATTATATCGCGGTGAAATTCCAGTTTTTAAAGCTAAAGTCGCGTACTGAAACCGAATACTATTTCTAGTCGGTTTAACCATGTTTTGATTAATGTATGAAGGAAATATTAATCTATCGCCTTTCGGTTTTAGATTAACCAACAAATATTCTATTTAATTAGCCAGATTAAAAGAACACATGATAAATGACATCAATCAATGAATAAAATAAATAATTGACTTGAATCAAACATAAAAAATAATCAGTCTCGGCCATATCGTGGCCTTAGTCTATAAAAATCTACTCCATAAATTCAAAACAAAAGTGCCAATCTATATTTAAATTCAATGAAGAAAACATAATTAAGAAGGAATGAAAGGAATTCTATGTGATTTTGGCGTGTATTAGGAATTCCTCCTGCTTTAGCCTTCTGCCCTTCTTCACTGCCTCTACCTTTTTTCCCTGTATCTCTTCTGCTCTTCTTTCTTCTGTCCTCTGTTACGGCTCTCCTTCCGTGCTGGTACTACTTCACAGTAGTCTTCTGTTCTGCACATCCGTCTATCCCCTCTCACTGTACGCTTCTGCCTTCTTTTATATTTTTCAACGGGCCTCCTCCTTCAAATCTTTTTTAAGCCCATCTCAGATAAAAAGAAGTGTAGATAAGATCTTTATCAAGATTTACATAGATTCTTCCAAAATTTAAATATCATCAAAGAATAAAATACAAGAATATTTTATTTCCTTTCTTTTGATAATTTTTTTCCTTTGAAGTCTTGTTATTGTATCTTATCTCTTAATTTAAACACTTTTAACTTTTATTCAAATCTACAATTATTAATTCAAATAATCACATAATTATGGATACAAATTTTAGATAAGGGCATATATTATAAAATCAAATCCCTAGAATCTATGTACAATTTGGCCTTATCAATTTCCCTACACTTAGCCTTTGTTCGTCTTCGAACAAATCAGAGAATAAAATATACAGAAGAAATATTCAATGATTCACCACAAAAAATGACACAATCAACACTTTTCAGCCTACCAAATTCCTCCATACTCAATCAAAATATTAAACTTCGAAAATAATAAAATTCACCTTCATTGCAACTTTAAAACTCAAGCATTCACTAGAAAAGATCAAGATAATGAGACTTGTCTAGTGTGGAAGTCAAAACTCATATTCCTCAAAGGTGTTTTAGTTCAAGAAGTCATATATTCTGAAATTTGTTTTTTCATATATATATATATATATATATATATATATATATATATATATATATATATATATATATATATAGGTTTTCAAGGAGTGTTTTAGTCCAAACTCATATTTTTTCATATTTTCCTAAACATATATATATATATATATATATATAGATATATATATATATATATATATATATATATATATATATATTAAGAAACTCTCCATATGCTTGCTTTTATACCTTTTCCATTAAATGTTGGAGGAATATGACCTGGTCAATAGGTCTTTCCAGGATTATAACGTTAGGCCACGGCTCATGGCTACAATAAAGGTTGGGAGATTCGAAATGAGACAAAATAAACAATTCTTATCAATTATCAACACATAGGAGTTATTGAAAAATTTTAATGCTCTAAAGGGGTTTATTTCTCTCAATATTAAGGTAGAGGAATAGTGTATATGCTAAAATTGGGTAGTTGACGTGGGATTTTGAAGGAATATGAATGGGGGCTAACTGTATGTCTTTGACACACTTCATTCAATTTTTATAGGCTCAAAATGGGATACTAGGAATATAATGATGCATTGGGTAGGCTTGAAAACCTCAAACGGTCTAATGATCGCCTAAATCATCCCCAAGTCATTTTCCTTTGTATTTTCGCCTCGAAAGATAATCAGACAAGCTCTAGATTGTTTTTTCTTCTTTTTTTTTTCAATTGTTTTTTCATGAACCCACCTCTTGCCAATTCATAATTAATTCATGTAAGAATGACCTAAAGTGCATAGATGATGTCTCAAAATATGATACAGAACCAGTTTGTGCTCAAATCATTCGGCTACAACTACAGCTCATCTCAATCAGTTCAAGGTGTGATTCAAAGTGATCAAAAAACTAGAAAGTCAGTTAGTGTGTCATGTAATCACAAGTGCAGTTTCTCAAAAAATAACCAGGAAAATTTTCATGCTCGAGGATTAAACATTGAAGCACATGCTAAGTGTTGTGACGTGAAACCAAACACAAATCAAATCCCCACAGTTTAGATTTACACTGCCCTCAGTGTCATGCCATTCAAAAAATATATAGAATTTGGATGTAAAATAATAAGAGAACGCTTCTCGGCAGTATGCTTTAAGATCCATGGAGTACAACATGGAGATGGTAGAATTCCTCAGTGTTGGTAATCTCTTATTTAAACAGTTTTGCTTTTCCAGAGTCTAACTAATCTTACTTCATTCCAATATTCCATGCACACACCAAAATCACAGAGGATTAACCTAATAGACTGAAATAGTAAAAAAAAATGAAACGAAATAAAATAAATCACTGGGTTGCCTCCCAGCAAGCGCTAAATTTCTTGTCTATCGCTAGACAACTCCCTCTATTAATTAGGTTGGATCATGCAAAGGAGTACTCGGATCCTCTTGCTCCACAATTCCTTCATGAAAAATTTTCAATCGATATCCATTCACCTTAAAGGGATTTCTAGAATCTCCACGGATTTCTACAACACGAAATGGAAAAACTTCAGTAACAGTAAAAGGTCCGGACCATTTGGAACGAAGTTTATCTGGCATGAGTTTCAAACGAGAGTTATAAAGAAGAACTTTTTGTCCAGACTCAAATTCCCTGTGCACAATCCTTGCATCATGCCACTTCTTTGTCTTTTCCTTGTAGATTTTCTCATTCTCATATGTATCAAGACAAAATTCCTCCAGCTCAATGAGTTGTAGAAGACATTGATCACCTGTAGCTTGCACATCAAAGTTCAAAATTCAGTAGCCCATAATGCCCTATGCTCTAGTTCAACAGGAAGATGACAACCTTTTTCATAGATCAAACGAAAAAGGGAAGTCCCTATAGGGGTTTTGAATACTGTTCTATACGCCCACAATGCACCATCCAATTTACTAGCCCATTCATTCCTCGAAGATCCAACGGTCTTCTCAAGAATTTTCTTAATCTCCCTATTTGACACTTTTACTTGACCACTAGTTTAAAGATGATAAGGTGTTGCCACCTTGTTCGTGATCCCATATTTAGCCAAAATATATTCAAAATTGCGATTACAAAAATGTGTTCCCCCATCGCTAATAATGGCTCTAGGTGTGTCAAATCTTGCAAAAATGGTTTTCTTTAAAAATTGGATCACAATCTTAGGGTCATTGGTTCTACAAGCATTTGCTTCCACCCACTTGGATACATAATCCACAGCCACCAAAATATATTTATTTCCTAAGGAATCTGGAAAGGGCCCCATGAAATCAATTCCCCACACATCAAACAATTCACAGACTAAAATATTATTCAATGGCATTTCGCGTCTCCTTGAAATATTACCAAAGTTGGCATTCATTGCAATTTAAGACATAAGTGCGTGCATCCTTGAACAGTGTAGGCCAGTAGAATCCAGCTTGAAGGATTTTTTTGTGGCCGTTTTACTTGCCCCAAAATGTCCTCTAGTTGGACCACTATGACAATGAGCAAGTATAGAACTTACCTCCTCCGCTGGAATACACCTACGGATAATTCCATCTGCACAGATTCTAAACAAAAGAGGATCTTCCCAAAGATAATATTTTAAATCCGAAAAGAACTTCTTTTTCTGTTGATATGTAAGATGAGAAGGAATAAATTTGCATGATAAATAATTGACAAAATCAGCATACCATGATAAATTAGAGATGACATAAAGTTTCTCGTCAGGAAATTCATCTCTAATTACATACTTACCTTCCTCTGGCTTCTCTAATCTCGATAGATGATCAGCAACTTGGTTTTCAGTCCCCTTGCGATCCACAATCTCTATGTCAAATTCTTGCAGTAGAAGGATCCATCTTATCAATCTTGGCTTGGCCTCCTTCTTGTTTAAGAGATACTTCAAAGCTGAATGATTCGTGTGGACTATCACTTTACTCCCTACAAGGTATGGCCGAAACTTTTCCAAAGAAAAAACAACAAACAACAACTCTTTTTCTGTGGTAGAGTAGTTCAATTGAGCTCCTGAAAGTGTCATGCTTGCATAGTAGATTACATGCAAGAATTTGTCCCTCTTTTGCCCCAAAGCAGCTCCTAAAGCAATATCACTTGCATCACACATGAGTTCAAAATGTAGATTCCAATCTGGTGCGACAATGATCGGTGTGGTGGTCAACTTTTGCTTTGATACCTGAAAGCTTGTAAATAATCCTCAAAAAAACAAAAGGAACATCTTTCATTAGCAAATTAGTTAAAGGCTTAGTAATACTTGAGAAATCCTTGATAAATCGCCTGTAAAAACCTGCATGCCCAATAAAGCTACGAATTCCTTTGACATTAGTAGGAGGAGGAAGCTTTTCTATGATCTCTACCTTAGCTCTATCCACTTCAATACCTTTTTCAGAAATTTTGTGACCAAGGACAATTCATTCCCTTACCATGAAATGGCATTTCTCCCATTTAAGTACAAAATTTGTTTATTCACATCTTTTTAGCATTTTTGACAAATTAACCGAACAGGAGTTGAAAGAAGAACCAAAAACAGAAAAGTCATCCATGAAGACCTCAATATAATTTTCAACCATATCATGAAAAATTTCCATCATACAACGCTGGAAAGTAGCAGGAGCATTACAGAAACCAAATGACATTATTTTATAAGAAAATGTACCATAGGGACAAGTAAAAGTCGTCTTGTGTTGATCTTCGGGGTCTATTGGGATTTGCATATATCCAGGATAACCATCTAGAAAACAATAAAAAGCATGACCTGCCAAAAACTTTGACATTTGATCAACAAAATGTAAGGGGAAGTTATCCTTTCTTGTGGCGTCACTCAATTTGCGATAATCAATACAAACACGCCACCCAGTCACAGTTCTAGTGGGGATTAATTCGTTATTTTCAATTTCAACAACAGTGATTCCCTTTTTCTTAGGAACAACATGCACAGGACTTACCCACTTGCTATCGGATATAGGAAAGATCATACCTGCATCAAGGAGTTTGATTACCTCTTTTTTGACGACCTCTTGCATAGCTGGATTCAATCTCCTTCGAGGTTGAGTAGTCGGAGAGTGCTCCTTCTCCATTAAAATTTTGTGCATGCACATGGATGGACTAATCCTCTTGATGTCAGCTATGCTCCATCCAATGGCACATATGTGATCCTTCAGCATTCTCAAGAGCTTATCTTGCTCATCACCTGTCAAGGAAGAAGAAACAATTACTAGCAGTTTATCTTCTTCCTTCAAAAATAAATATTTTAAATGAGGAGAAAGTGGTTTGAGTTCGAGGAATGGCATAGAAGCAGTTTCTTCTATGAATGGTTTAAGTGATTTTGGAATATGTCCAAGCTCCCCAATCTTTGAATTCAGCGATCTTGGTAGTGGCTTTGATCCCTCCAAGAAATTCATACATTCCTCCACCTCTTATCTGTCTGATTCCGTGGACTTTGGGTTCACCAAAAGCATCTCCAGTGGGTCTTCAATAAAAGTATCATGCACACTACACTCAACAATATCATCAATGGCATATATTCTATAACAATCAGAAGATCCACGATATTTCATACTACAAAAAACATTAAAAGCTACCTTCTCATCATTCAACCTCAAAACTAACTCACCTTTTTGCACGCCTATGAGAGCTCTTCCAGTAGCTAAGAAAGGACGACCTAAAATTAAGGGGATCTCACGATCCTCCTCCATGTCTAGCACAAAAAAGTCAACTAGAAATATAAATTTATCAACCTTAACCAAAACATCCTCTAGAACCCCTTTAGGATATTTAATAGATCTATCAGCAAGTTGAATGGAAATAGTGGTTGATTTAACTTCTCCAATCCCCAATTTCTCAAAACAAGAATAAGGCATAAGATTTATGCTAGCACCGAGATCACACAATTCCTTGTTAAAATTAGAACTACCTATGGTGCAAGGAACGGAGAAAACTACCTGGATCCTTAAACTTTGGAGGTAGTTTATTTTGCAAAATAGCTGAACACTCCTCAGAAATTTTAACAGTTTCAAAATCAACAAGTTTCCTCTTTATAGTCAAAATATCTTTCAAAAATTTAGCATAAGAAGGCATTTGAGCTAAAGCCTCTGCAAAAGAAATATTTATGTGCAATTTCTTAATAATTGCAAGAAAGATTTATGCTAGCACCGAGATCACACAATGCCTTGTTAAAATTAGAACTACCTATGGTGCAAGGAATGGAGAAACTACCTGGATCCTTAAACTTTGGATGTAGTTTATTTTGGAAAATAGCTGAACACTCCTCAGAAATTATAACATTTTCAAAATCAACAAGTTTCCTCTTTATAGTAAAAAATATCTTTCAAAAATTTAGCATAAGAAGGCATTTGAGCTAAAGCCTCTGCAAAAGGAATATTTATGTGCAATTTCTTAATAACTTCAAGAAATTTTGAAAATTGATGATCCAATTGTAATTGCCTTGCTCTTTGAGGAAAAGGAAGTGCATTAATATCAATATAATCACTAAAAATCAAATTCCTTGCCTTTCTTACCTGTCTTCCGTGTAGGGGTGGTGTGAGTGTTCTGTTTCTTAGAATTTTCTGTCTTTGATTCCATTCCTCCATATCTGTAGAATTCTGCCTCTTTGGTTCCTCATCCTCGGCCTTGATTACTGTACTCACTGCATTCACTCCTTTCGGATTTTTCTCAGTATCGCTTGGTAGTGTTCCAAGAGGTCGATTTGCTAACTGATTGGCTATTTGACCCATTTGAGCATCCAACCTTCGTAAGAAAGCGTCATGATTCTGCAGTCTCGTCTCCATCCCCACAAAATGTTTCATCATAAAATCATCATAAATTGGTCTTTGATGTTCTTGCTTGAATCCTGGAGGTGCTGCAGGTACCAATAATACTTGTTCTCTCACTTGTTGAAGTATGGGTAGTGGAGGAAAATGTGTTGGATTAAAGGAATTCTCCGTATTCTTCCAAGACAAATTAGGGTGATGCTTCCATCCTGGATTGTATGTGGAACTGTATGGATTGGATTGATGTCTCCATTGCTTCCCCACAAAATTCACTACTTCTTCATCAAAAATGGGTTGTTCCTCGATGACTATTCCTTGGACTTGATTTGCTTGATTTGATTGCAGCTGAGAGAATTTATGGGCCAACCCATCAATCTTAGCAATAAGTGCATTCAAGATATCCATTTCAAGAACTCCTCCCTTCTTTTCTCGTTTAATGTCCGGCCAACCAGCACTATTTTCGGCCATATTTGAAATTATTTCCAGTGCAACTCGTGGAGTCTTCCTATATAAGCTACCATTGGCTGTCGCATCTAGCATGGAACGCACGGAAGGATCAACTCCGTTATAGAAAATCTAAACTTGCTCAGATAAAGAGAAACCATTTTGAGGACAGCTCCTCAACATTTTCCTAAATCTTCCCCAAGCTGTATGTAGTGTCTCCCCATCCTTTTGACGAAAAGATGAAATATACATACGTAGTTGTGCTAGCTTGGTGGGTGGAAAATATTGATTCATGAACATTTCCACCAAACCATTTCATGTAGTAATGGAGCCAGCTGGTAGATCTCTAAGCCATTTTGCTGCTTCACCATGCAAAGATAAAAGGGAATAGTCTCAATCTTATGGCAGCCATGCTCACTCCATTGAATTTGATTGTGTCACAGATAGATAAGAATCCCTCCAGATGCCTATTAGGATCCTCGGTCTGCGATCCTCCAAATCTCACTTGATATTGTATTATTTGAATGATGGATGGCTTCAACTCAAAATTATTTGCTTCCACGGTAGGACGAGTAATATAATGCTTGAACCATAACCTCAAGTAGTTTGTCTAGTAAGATCATAGACAGTGCGCTCATCCTCCTCGTTGGCCATTGCTTCCATCCCTGTTGTTGAACATTGTCCTCTGATTTTAATTGTTCTTCCACGTTAGAGTCTGAGGATTTCTCCTTTTGTGCTCTACGTATCCATCGAAAAGTATTCTCAATCTCTGGATCAAAAGGCTCTAATTCCGTGTCTCCTCTGGCACGGCTCATGCACAGCTAGATAAATCCTAAAGATAAAAAACAAACTTCAAACGTACGAATATGCGTAAAATCAACAAAATTAAATAAAAACCTAATCTCAAGAAAATAATAAATCCTAATATTAAACATTTGAATCCTCGGCAACGGCGCCAAAAACTTGACTGGCGATTTCGGTTGGGAATAAATCTAGCAGGCGGACTAGGTTAAGTAATAGTATTTGGAGATGAGTTCAGGTATCGTACCCACAGAGATCGATGTTTAATTACTAGGATATGGACTATTTTTCCTATTTTAGGATAATAAAGTTCAAATGGTGGAAGATAAATTAATTAAAACTAAATTAAACAATTTAAATAAATTAACTAAAGCAAAAAAATCCAAATTATTAAATTAGACGAAAATTCAAATTATTTAAAAACGACTAAGGCGCACAACGGTACCGAGACAACTTATAATCTACTTGTCAAATTCATATTCAATAAATTAATTATTTAATTCACGACAGAATTCCCAAAATTATTTATTAAACAATTCCTCGAATTAATAAACCTAATTAAATCTAACAGTCAAATTATTCCTAACTGGATTTAATAAGATTCAACCGCATTATATCGCTGTGAAATTTCAATTTTTCAACCTAAAGTCACATACTGAAACCGAGTATTATTTCTAGTCGGTTTAACCATGTGTTGATTAATGTATGAATCAAATATTAATCTATCGCCTTCCGGTTTTAGATTAACCAACAAATATTCTATTTAACTGGCCAGATTAAAAGAACACGCGATAAATGACATCAATCAATGAATAAAATAAATAATCGACTTGAATCAAACTTAAAACATCAAAAATAATCTATCTCGGCCCTATCGTGGCCTTCGTCATTAAAAATCTACTCCATAAATTCAAAACAAAAGTGAAAATCCATATTTAAATTCAATGAAAAAAACATAACTAAGAAGGAATGAAAGAAATTCTCTGTGATTTTGGCGTGTGTGAGGAATTCCTCCTGCTTTAGCCTTCTGCCCTTCCTCACTGTCGCTACCTTTTCTTCTTGTATCTCTTTTGATGTTTCCCTTCTGCTCTTTTTTCTTCCGTCCTCTGTTACGGCTCTCCTTCCGTGCTGGTACTACTTCACAGTAGTCTTCTGTTCTGCACATCCGTCTCTCTCCTCTGACTGTACGCTTCTGCTTTCTTTTTTCTTTTTCAATGGGCCTCCTCCTTCAAATCTTGTTTAAGCTCATCTCAAATAAAAGAAAGTGTAGATAAGATCTTTATCAATGTTTACATAGATTCTTCAAAATTTTCAATATCATCAAGGAATAAAATATATGAATATTTTATTTCCTTTCTTTTGATATTTTGTTTCCTTTAAAGTCTAGTATTTTATCTTTTCTCTCAATTTAAACACTTTTCACTTTTATTCAAATCAAAATTATTAATTCAAATAATCATATAATTTGGGATAAGAATTCTAGATAAGGTAAAATATTATAAAATAAAATCCCTAAAATCTTTGTACGATTTGGCCTTATCAATGAACCCGCCGAGCCATCTCTAAATTTTATCAAACCACGCCCGAGCCAAACCCTGACCAACAAACCTAGGGACGCTCCTGACCAACGATGACCCAAGGACCCATCCCCTAACTCATGCAAACCTTCCTGAACCTAGACCCGAAGCTGTGTGTGTCGCTTTTTTTATATCCTAGGACTCCTACTCGATTTAGGACTCACGTGCCCCCTTAACCCATGATCTCCTCTGGCCCTCACCTTCCTCGGACCATGCTCAGACCCGACCAAACCCATTCCAAGTCCATGAACCAACGCAGCAGCCATGCGAACCAGAACAACCGTCGTGCGTCCTGTAGAACCCAATTTCATACACGTACAACCTATGCATTTTTTTAATTCGTTAAATAATTTATTTTAATTTAAAATGAGTTTAGCCATGCATAATTTATTTAAATGCATTATTTTAAATATAGTCATGCTTATGTGATGCACGCTAAAATACTTTTCGAGTTTCATGTTTCAGGCATTTATCCGAGGCGGGATTGAGGAAAAGACCCGGTGACGACTCTTGGCAATTTTAAAGATGATATTTTATTTTAAGTTGAGTTTGGGGGCATTTTAAATAATTTATCGAGTTTTAGCATTTTTAAGCCTAATTTATTTATTTAGTAATTTTAAGACTTTAAAACTTTTAAAAGTTTAACAAGTGTGCACTTTATTTTATAAGGGGATTTTATTTTAAGATGAGTATAGTTAATTTTTGAACTAATTTATTATTTGTGTCAAAATTTTTAACTAGTATTTGATTAGCATGTTATTTATTTTAATTAAGCAAAATAAATTCCCTAATTAAGCACAAAACTCACGCACACATTACACACTTTTACACTCACCTGTCACGCTTAAACACACACACACTCTACCAATTCTAGTTTTATTATTTTAAAAGAGAAAACTAGGGTTCTTCATTAGCATAGCAGCCGCCCACCCCCTCTTCAAATTCCAGCAAGGTTTTCGTGAATTTTATTGCAAGAAAACGGTGCCACGTTCGACCCGGATCAACCTCGCTTCTAT
The DNA here is from genome assembly GCF_022965805.1 of Primulina eburnea. Lineage (NCBI taxonomy): Eukaryota > Viridiplantae > Streptophyta > Magnoliopsida > Lamiales > Gesneriaceae > Primulina > Primulina eburnea. The sequence goes on from NC_133111.1 coordinate 33,219,453, forward strand.
CTCCGCTTCGGTAATGTCGTTCTGTAACGTTTAAAATTCAAAAGGCACGTATATTCTGTTCTTTCTGCATCAATCTTGTCATAGTATGCGTTGTGTATTTTTATGCGTGAAAATCCATGTGTGACATTCGTCGTTTGAGCGGAAAATGGTTTGAATGCGTTTGAAATACTTTTTAGATCTGAAAACTCGTAACTCACTGTTCTGTTGAAAACTGCGATTTTTCTGTCGGGATTTTGAGAAAACTTTCAACTACAAAATTGTAGAACTTTGCGATGCCTTCGATTTGATATAAAATTTAAGATTTTTGGATGAAAAGTGAGTGAGTTATGATGTTTTTCGTGGGACTGCTCAAACTGCGTTTTCAGAAAGTTATGATATTGATGTATCCTTGAAGTTTCAGTGTTGCAGGCTTCGTTGGGGATCGACGGGTGATCGTTGCTGCGTCTAGGTATGATTAGTATGAGGTTGGGATGTTATTTGATACGTCGTATAGTGTCGATAGGCACTCGAATGCGTTAGGAGTCGTAGGAAACGAATTGGTGTCATTTGCCATGCTTTGAATTGTATGTGTTGTAAGGTGAACTCATTGCTTTGGGTGTTTGTACGAATTTAGTTGATGTTATGGCATGCTAAGGTGAGTCTCGGGGTGTCGTTTCATAGTCCGTGCAACCGAGTCTAGAAAGTTGAGCGAAGCATGTACATAATTTTCGTAAGTTCGCGACTACAGTGGGTACACGGACCCGCACACGGACCCAGTCACGGGGTCCGTGCCTTTGTTTTCTTCTCGGCGTCTTTTTCCAGTATCTACACAGACCCCTACACGGATGAGGGCACGGGGTCCGTGCCTTTGGGTTTCATTTAGTGTATATTTCCAGTACCTACACGGACCCTCCCCCGGACCCTGACACGGGGTCCGTACCTTTGCTTTCCTTCGGTGTCTATTTCCAGAGCCTACACGGACCCCTACACGGATGTAGGTACGGGGTCCGTGTCCTTCTTTTTTGGGAAAAATAATTTAGTATGCTTTGAGGTTAGACGTCATGGTTTAGTGCAAGGATTATCAAGGTCGCATCATGGGAAATTTTAGAATGTCCTAAGTAATGATTGAATTCGAGAGTAAGTATGATTTATACGTTAAATTATGCAAGTTAAGTATGCAATTTCATGTTAGTATGTGCAGCAACGGCCCCAGTCGAAGTCCAACGAATTCTTCAACGCCAAGTAAGTATGATGACGTGCAAAGAAATATTTTAAGTTTTTGAGGTATGCTAAATGTCTTGTGACCAAATTATGAATGAGTTTGGAAGTCAGTGAACGTGGCCGAGGACCTCTCCACCCCGTTAAATTATGAACGGGTTAGATCGTGGTTGGAAAGCGTTAAATTATGAACAGGGACCAACCAGCCCGTTAAATTATGAACGGGGATCTCATGTATGTGGCAGTGGATACGTCCCTGTCAGCCCAATACTGTAGTTTGTCTGATCAGGCGTTTATTATGTTATGGGTCACTTGCTTTGAAACATCCTCTACGCAAAAATGATGAAGCTATGTAAGTTCAAGTATGCAGTATGTTTATGAAAAGTTTATGTTGATGACACGTCTAGTCATGTACGTACGTATGTTCAAGTTTATTATGCAAGTTCCAGTTTCAAGTTATGTATGTCCTATTTTAAAGTTGTATGCGATTTTATTACGTAGTACTTGTTATCCCAGTTTATATGTGTTGAGTCTTTAGACTCACTAGACTTGATCGATGCAGGTGACTATGTTGATGAGGAGACGGGAGGTTGCGACCAAGGGGCAGGCTTGGACTGAGCGGGAGGCTAGACCCGAGGACCACATACGCTATTTTAAGTTTTTAAGAAAATACATTTATACTCTGATTTTATGATTGGGTTGTGATACTTTTCGAGACAGCTTCTCTTTTAGCAAATTTTAATTGTGATGATTGATTTTAAAGATATTTTATGAATGATGAGTGACGACGGTGTGGATGTTTTTATTTAAGAAAATTTTTAATTTTTCCGCAAATGTTAAGTATGAAAAGTACGGTTCGTTACAGTTGGTATCAGAGCCATGTTCTTGTAAAAGGTCACGCCTACTGCCAGACGCAAGAAGCTCACGAAGTCACACCTCAAGTCTATAAGTTTAAAGTTTTGCATTATTATGTTATGTAGTAAGCATCAAGTTATGATTTCTGTATGTGCCTGTTTTAAGTTGATTTACGTGCATCATAAAATATTGATATGTGTTCATGCATATTGGGTTTACGTGTTGGGTGAATTATTGGAAGAGTATGCCTCCTTGACGTTTGGTTGACCGAGAAACAGGGGATGAGAACAGAGAGCACCGAGTAGAGGACAGGGAACATCGAGATGAGGATAGGGCCAATCCTCCACCACCTACACCACCAGATATGCAGGCTCAGATGCTTGCTGGTATGACGCAGTTCTTCGCATAGTTTGCGGGAAACCAGGCAGCAGCAATGGGTGCAGGGGCGAGGCCCCAACCAGAGGCAGTATACGAGAGGTTCCGGAGGATGAGTCCTAAGGAGTTTTCGGGTACCACTGACCCGATGGTAGCAGAGGGATGGATTAAGTCCATAGAGGTAATCTTTGACTTTATGGAAATGGCCGACGCAGATAGGGTCAGATGTGCCACGTTCCTTCTGACAGGGGACGCCAGATTATGGTGGGAGAGTGCATCAGTGGCAGTCAATTTGCAGGTGCTGCCTTGGAGTGATTTTAAGGAGGTTTTCTACTCCAAGTACTTCACTGAGGAAGTGCGAACCAGACTCACCAACGAGTTTATGACGCTGCGGCAGGGGGACAGTAGCGTGGCAGAATTTGTTAGGAAGTTTGAGAGGGGATGTCACTTCGTGCCCCTCATTGCTAATGATGTCCAGGCGAAGCTAAGGCACTTCTTAAATGGTTTGCGGCCGATCCTGCGCCGTGACATGAGGGTAGCTGGCCCTACTTCTTATGCAGTTGCTGTTTCTAGAGCGCTGGCTGCAGAGCAAGACCAGCGGGATATTGAGGCGGACAGGCAGGGCAAGAGGCCATACCAGGCACCACCGCAACAGCAACAGCAACAACAGCAGAGACCCCAGTTTAAGAAGCAGTATCAGGGGCCACCTGGGAAGAAACCGTATCAGGTACCAACTAAGGGCAAGGGTCCCATTCAGCCGCAAGGGGCGCCACAAAGACCAGTTGTTTTTCCCGTGTGTCCAAAATGCAACCGCCAGCATCCGGGATAGTGCCTATATGGGTCAGGCAAGTGTTTTAAATGTGGAGCTACGGACCACATGCTGAAAGAGTGCCCACAGTGGAAGCAACCAACCCAGGGCAGGGTATTCGCCATGCATGCTCAGGAGGCGAACCCAGACACTACTCTACTGACCGGTAACCTTTCCTATCTAAGCTCAGTATTAAATTCCTTGCATTACCTGTTTAACTTTAATTGAGATTACTAGTGTTTTAGTTGGAATATTAGGTGTATTTTGTTGCTTGAGGTTATGGTAGAATAATTGGGATATAAGCTAGTTTGTTGTGCTAACGCATCTCAGGAAACATTTTCATTAAGAGATCATCCACAACTGCACTGATAGACTCAGGAGCCACTCACTCCTTCATATCGGAGACTTTTGCCAACCATTTGGACCTCAAGTCCATTGGCCTAGACGTGAACTTTTCAGTGACAGTCCCATCAAGGGAAGAGCTGTTAGCTACCAGTGTGGTCAGAGACATCGATCTAGAACTGCATGGCCACTTAGTGTATGCAGATTTAATCCTATTGCCGATGCCAGAATTCGACATCATATTGGGAATGGACTGGCTGACTAAGAACAGAGTTCTTATCGACTTTCAGAAGAGATCAGTACTAGTCAGACCGGTGGGTATGGAGCAATTTCTTTTTGAGCCAGACAGATGGAGGAGTTTTCCCCGCATGATTTCGTGCATGCAGGCGAGGAGACTTATTTCCAAGGGGTGTCAGGCTTTCTTGGCCAGTGTTATTTCACTGCCTGACGTGCCCACTCCTTCGATATCAGAAGTGCCAGTAGTCAGAGATTTCTCAGACGTCTTTCCTGATGACGTCGCAGGTCTTCCACCCAATAGGGAGGTGGAGTTTTCCATTGATCTCATGCCAGGTACAGTGCCAATCTCTAAGGCACCGTACCGACTAGCTCCAGCCGAGATGTTAGAGCTCAAGCAGCAGATTCAGGAGCTCTTGGACAAAGAATTCATTCGCCCTAGTTTCTCACCGTGGGGCGCACCAGTGCTTTTCGTGAAGAAGAAGGACGGGAGCATGAGACTGTGCATCGATTACCGTGAGCTGAACAAGGTAACGATCAAGAATAAATACCCACTTCCTAGAATCGAAAACTTGTTTGATCAATTGCAGGGAGCCGTAGTGTTCTCTAAGATAGATCTTCGATCAGGGTATCGCCAGCTGAAAGTGAAGGACGCAGACGTTTACAAAACGGCCTTCAGAACCAGATATGGGCACTACGAGTTCTTAGTAATGCCATTTGGATTGACGAATGCTCCAGCAATTTTCATGGACCTCATGAACCGAGTATTTCAGCCTTACCTTGACCAGTTCGTCATCGTGTTCATTGACGACATCCTTATATACTCGATGAGCCATGAGGAGCATGACCAACATTTGAGGACAGTTTTAAAGGTTTTGCAAAGTCGCAAGTTATTTGCGAAATTCAGTAAGTGCGAATTTTGGTTGCAGAAAGTAGCATTCTTGGGGCATATAGTGTCTAGCAGCGGGATTGAACTGGATCCAGCCAAGGTAGCAGCCGTTAAGGAATGGGTAGAGCCAAAGAATGCATCAGAGACTCGCAGCTTTTTGGGTTTAGCAGGCTACTACCGTAAGTTTATTAAGGGATTTTCGTCCATAGCAGTGCCACTCACTTCACTAACCAAGAAGAATGCTAAGTTTGTGTGGAGTGAGGAATGTCAGAAGAGCTTTGATACTTTGAAGCAATCTCTTACTTCGGCGCCAGTGCTAGCCATGCCAACAGGGCAAGGTGAATTTGTGCTCTACACCGATGCATCTAAGCTCAGGTTGGGCGCACTATTGAAGCAGCAGGGTCGGGTCATAGCTTATGCTTCCAGGCAGTTGAATGTGCACGAGAAGAATTACCTGACGCATGACCTTGAGTTAGCCGCCGTTGTCTTTGCATTGAAGATTTGGAGACATTACTTATACGGCGAGAAGTGTCAGATTTTCACCGATCACAAAAGTCTCAAATACTTCTTCACGCAGAAAGAGCTGAATATGAGAAAAAGGCGGTGGTTAGAACTTGTGAAAGATTACGACTGCGAAATTAGCTACCATCCGGGGAAGGCTAATGTTGTCGCAGACGCTTTGTGCAGAAAAGTGGCAGTTGTTGCTCAGTTGACGGCTCAGAGACCACTTCAGTCGGAGATTCAGAGATTTGGTCTAGAGATTTATCTTGAGGGCAGAGCCCCTAGACTGTCTAATCTGATAGTCAAATCTGATTTGCTAGACCGCATCCGAACAGGACAGTCTTCAGATGAACAGCTACAGAAATGGAGACTGAATGATGAAGCCAAGGGCAATGTTCTTTACACAGTGACAGACGGCATTGTGAGATACAGAGGTAGAATGTGGGTGCCTAGTGGTGAATCGATCAGACAGGATATCTTGACAGAGGCACACGCATCTCCGTATTCTATCCATCCGGGAGGTACCAAGATGTATAAGGACCTCCAGATATTGTATTGGTGGCCAGGGATGAAGCGAGACATCCGTAGATTCGTATCAGAATGTCTCACTTGCCAGCAAGTAAAAGCTGAACATCAGAGGCCAGCAGGATTGGTTAAGCCACTTCCCATTCTCGAGTGGAAGTGGGAGAACATTACTATGGATTTTGTGGTTGGATTACCGAGATCAGTCAGAGGATCGAACTCCATTTGGGTTATAGTAGACAGACTCACTAAGTCAGCGCATTTTCTGCCAGTGAAGACGACTTTCTCCATGACGCAGTATGTGGAGCTTTATATCCGGGAGATAGTCCGGTTGCATGGTTTCCCAGTCTCTATTGTGTCCGACAGGGACCCGAGGTTTACATCGTCCTTCTGGAAGAGCTTACATGCAGCTATGGGGACGAAGTTGCTTTTTAGTACAGCTTTTCACCCGCAGACAGATGGCCAGTCTGAGCGAGTGATACATATTTTAGAAGACTTGCTAAGAGCTTGCATGATTGATTTTCAGGGAACATGGGAGTCTAGACTACCTCTAGTGGAGTTCACATACAACAACAGTTTCCAAGCATCTATTGGTATGGCTCCCTATGAGGCGTTGTATGGTCGGAAGTGCAGATCACCAGTTCATTGAGATGAAGTGGGTGAGAGATCAGATCTAGGTCCAGAGATAGTTCAACAGACTGCAGACGTGGTGGTCAAGATTCGTGAGAGAATGAAGACTGCCCAAAGTCGTCAAAAGAGTTATGCCGATAAGAGGAGGAGAGACCTCGAATTTGCTGTTGGTGATCACGTATTCGTAAAAATAGCACCTATGAAAGGTGTTATGAGGTTCGGAAAAAGATGCAAACTGAGTCCGAGATTCATTGGGCCGTTTGAGATTTTTGACAGAGTTGGTACACTAGCCTATCGTGTAGCCCTTCCGCCGAATCTGGCCGGGGTACACAATGTGTTCCATGTCTCGATGCTAAGGAAATATTTCGCTAATCCTTCGCACATTCTGAGTTATGAGCCTTTGCAGCTTGCTCCAGATTTGTCTTATGAGGAAAGACCGACTCAAATCCTCGACAGACAGGAGCGCAGACTCCGGAACAAAGTGACTAAGCTAGTCAAAGTTCAGTGGCTGAATCAATCAGAGGAAGAGGCCACTTGGGAGTCAGAGGCAGATATGAGACTTCGCTACCCGGAATTGTTCGGTAAGACTTAATTTCGAGGAAGAAATTTATATAAGTGGGGGAGGAACTGTAGAACCCAATTTCGTACACGTACAACCTATGCATTTATTTAATTCGTTAAATCATTTATTTTAATTTAAAATGAGTTTAGCCATGCATAATTTATTTAAATGCATTATTTTAAATATAGTCATGCTTATGTGATGCACGCTAAAATACTTTTCGAGTTTCATGTTTCAGGCGTTTATCCGAGGCGGGATTGAGGAAAAGACCCGGTGACGACTCTTGGCAATTTTAAAGATGATATTTTATTTTAAGTTGAGTTTGGGGGCATTTTAAATAATTTATTAAGTTTTAGCATTTTTAAGCCTAATTTATTTATTTAGTAATTTTAAGACTTTAAAACTTTTAAAAGTTTAACAAGTGTGCACTTTATTTTATTAGGGGATTTTATTTTAAGATGAGTATAGTTAATATTTTAACTAATTTATTATTTGTGTCAAAATTTTTAACTAGTATTTGATTAGCATGTTATTTATTTTAATTAAGCAAAATAAATTCCCTAATTAAGCACAAAACTCACGCACACATTACACACTTTTACACACACCTGTCACGCTTAAACACACACACACTCTACCAATTCTAGTTTTATTATTTTAAAAGAGAAAACTAGGGTTCTTCATTAGCATAGCAGCCACCCACCCCCTCTTCAAATTCCAGCAAGGTTTTCGTGAATTTTATTGCAAGAAAACGGTGCCACGTTCGACCCGGATCAACGTCGCTTCTATCTCCGCTTCGGTAACGTCGTTCGGTAACGTTTAAAATTCAAAAGGCACGTATATTCTGTTCTTTCTGCATCGATCTTGTCATAGTATGCGTTGTGTATTTTTATGCGTGAAAATCCATGTGTGACATTCGTCGTTTGAGCGGAAAATGGTTTGAATGCGTTTGAAATACTTTTTAGATCTGAAAACTCGTAACTCACTGTTCTGTTGAAAACTGTGATTTTTCTGTCGGGATTTTGAGAAAACTTTAAACTACAAAATTGTAGAAATATTTTATGCCTTCGATTTGATATAAAATTCGAGATTTTTGGATGAAAATTGAGTAAGTTATGATGTTTTTCGTGGGACTGCTCAAACTGCGTTTTCAGAAAGTTATGATATTGATGTATTCTTGAAGTTTCAGTGTTGCAGTCTGCGTTGGGGATCGACGGGTGATCGTTGCTGCGTCTAGGTATGATTAGTATGAGGTTGGATGTTATTTGATACGTCGTATAGTGTCGATAGGCACTCGAATGCGTTAGGAGTCGTAGGAAACGAATTGGTGTCATTTGCCATGCTTTGAATTGTATGTGTTGTAAGGTGAACTCATTGCTTTGAGTGTTTGTACGAATTTAGTTGATGTTATGGCATGCTAAGGTGAGTCTCGGGGTGTCGTTTCATAGTCCGTGCAACCGAGTCTAGAAAGTTGAGCGAAGCATGTACATAATTTTCGTAAGTTCGCGATTACAGTGGGTACACGGACCCGCACACGGACCCAGTCACGAGGTCCGTGCCTTTGTTTTCTTCTCGGCGTCTTTTTCCAGTATCTACACAGACCCCTACACGGATGAGGGCACGGGGTCCGTGCCTTTGGGTTTCATTTAGTGTATATTTCCAGTACCTACACGGACCCTCACCCGGACCCTGACACGGGGTCCGTACCTTTGCTTTCCTTCGGTGTCTATTTCCAGAGCCTACACGGACCCCTACACGGATGTAGGTATGGTGTCCGTGTCCTTCCTTTTTGGGAAAAATAATATAGTATGCTTTGAGGTTAGACGTCATGGTTTAGTGCAAGGATTATCAAGGTCGCGTCATGGGAAATTTTAGAATGTCCTAAGTAATGATTGAACTCGAGAGTAAGTATGATTTATACGTTAAATTATGCAAGTTAAGTATGCAATTTCATGTTAGTATGTGCAGCAACGGCCCCAGTCGAAGTCCAACGAATTCTTCAACGCCAAGTAAGTATGATGACGTGCAAAGAAATATTTTAAGTTTTTGAGGTATGCTAAATGTCTTGTGACCAAATTATGAATGAGTTTGGAAGTCAGTGAACGTGGCCGAGGACCTCTCCACCCCGTTAAATTATGAACGGGTTAGATCGTGGTTGGAAAGCGTTAAATTATGAACGGGGATCTAATGTATGTGGCAGTGAATACGTCCCTGTCAGCCCAGTACTGTGGTTTGTTTGATCAGGCATTTATTATGTTATGGGTCACTTGCTTTGAAACATCCTCTACACAAAAATGATGAAGCTATGTATGTTCAAGTATGCAGTATGTTTATGAAAAGTTTATGTTGATGACACGTCTAGTCATGTACGTACGTATATTCAAGTTTATTATGCAAGTTCCAGTTTCAAGTTATGTATGTCCTATTTTAAAGTTGTATGCGATTTTATTACGTAGTACTTGTTATCCCAGTTTATACGTGTTGAGTCTTTAGACTCACTAGATTTGATCGATGCAGGTGACTATGTTGATGAGGAGACGGGAGGTGGCGACCAAGGGGCAGGCTTGGACTGAGCGGGAGGCTAGACCCGAGGACCGCATACGCTATTTTAAGTTTTTAAGAAAATACATTTATACTCTGATTTTATGATTGGGTTGTGATACTTTTCGAGACAGCTTCTCTTTTAGCAAATTTTAATTGTGATGATTGATTTTAAAGATATTTTATGAATGATGAGTGACGACCGTGTGGATGTTTTTATTTAAGAAAATTTTTAATTTTTCCGCAAATGTTAAGTATGAAAAGTACGGTTCGTTACACGTCCCCTTTTCTATGCAAGAGTCCTACTTCGCGTGGACTCTTTGCACCAGCCACCATCGAGCCCTAGCCTTCCTGACCTTCTCTAGACAACTCTGAGCCATCTCCTAGACCACCTAACCAAGCTCTTAACCCCTTGGTTGCCGTAGCTCCCGCCGTGCCTTATACATGCATGGGAAGAGTCCTACCGTTGTGGGCTCTTCTCCAGCTGCTATCCACGAGTCCTATCCTTGCTAGGACTCTACCAAGCCCTTAAACATGACCCTCCCCAAGCCCCAGCTAGCCCTGGCCGAGCCCTAGTGCAGCACACCCCCTAGCCGCACCCCATGACAATCACAAGCTCATGGCCCCTCCTAAAAAACCCTAGGTGTTCTTCCTTGGCCAAGTCTTGTTTCCAGCCCTTGTTTCCTCCTAATTTTGTTCATGTTTTCACCATAAATATTCCTATGTTGGCAGCCTAACCCTTAGAAATCATAACGTTTCAAAACCAAGCATTAAATCGTCAAAACTTTGAAAATACGTATCATACCGTAAAGTTGATCATACTTCTGAATTTTTCATGCATAAATAAATAAACATGCATAATATTTTTTGAATGATGCTTCAAAAAGTTTTAGTAACGTGCCTTTGTGTTTAAAACGCTTGAATACGCGATCGTCGGTGAGGAAGGACGAACGGACAACGAAGAACCCTAGCTTTTCCTCCTTAATATTTTTCAAAAATTATGTGTGTGCAAGTGTGATTTCGGCTGCTGAAGGCTGAATTATGTGGTGGAAGAAGCCCTAGGTTCTTATTTATAATTTTAATTAGCATGTTAATAGGCTTGTGTTTTGGGCTTTCAAGACTATGCTGGTGATCACGACACGCGTCGATCAACAACTGGAAACGTGTTCAGGCTTGGTTTAGGAGCAGTCTATTGGTGCAGCAAGAGACAACCGACGGTGTCACTGTCAACCACAGAAGCGGAGTATAGAACATCAGCTATGGCGGCTCACGAGTTATTTCACGGAATAACACTCGTATATATTGAGCTCGTGATGGTATAATTGAGCTTACTCAATTTGGTTAAATTTGGCACACTTATTTAATTAAATAATTATTTTTATAGATTTAACTTTTCAAAAATAATGCATTTGATATTTTAAAAGTCTTTCGTTTGCCCAAAATCGGCTTTTCGGGCAAAATCAAGCTCGTCTCATTAATAATTCGAAATCTATCATTTTTAGAAGATTTTAATCATTTTTAATTATATTAAGAAGACTTGAACATATTTATTGAAAAATATTTATTTTATCTTCGTCGTTCTCGGTCTCCTTTCCTAGCCTTTATCGAATATTCGGATGAAATCTACAATCCTCATGCAATCCTGTCATATATTCATTTAATCATGCAATCATCATATAACATGCAACAAGTAAGCATTTAAAATCAATTAAATAAAACAATTATGCAATTCAAATAATTTGCATGCATGTGGTTTACATAGGTTGGTTTTTTGGACGTTACATCTTCCATGTTGAGTAGTGGCTTTGATTCGTCGTGTCGTGCTTTTCTTGGGCCAACTGGAACTCTCCTAGTCTTTCATTTGTTGAACTTTTGCTTATGGGCTTCAAAGCTTTTGTGGGCTTTTGGATTATTTTTAGGCATAACAATTGCCCTCCGTATCCGATTTGGCCAGTGGGTCAATTTGACTAAATTGTTTATTTTACGACGTGTTCATCTCCTCTAAGGTTTATAAATGAGCCCAAACAACAACTTGGAAACTGGAAGAAAAAATTATACCAAGATGAGCTAATAGCTGAAACATGTCTTTTAAAAAAATAAAATTCTCTCGCACACTACCTGAGCGTTTCGATTCTTCTTGTTTTTTTCAACATGAGACTCATAAATATAATTCATTTGCAATAAGAGATTCTAGTTTCTCCTCATTTCCCTTTCAAATCTCATTCTCCACTCTCCACTCCTCGATTCCCGCACCAAATCCTCAAAGCCCCACGACCTTCCTTCCCTCTCTCCTTCGATCACCCCTTAGTCCACCTCCTACAACTATTTCATTGGATATGCTCAAAACAGTAGCGTATCGTTTTCTCATACATGAATCTCAAATACCTGATATTCACAAAAATATGATAATGGAATCAAGAAATGCTTCCTTCTTTGAACACATGTTTCCATTCAAATCTAAGGAAGAACCAAGTTCTTCCAAAAGATTATATGAGACAATTTATAAAGAACAAGAGCTTGATCAAGATATTTAACCTAGACGTAGCAAGAGAGCTTGGAGTAAGAAATTCTTTGGTCTGGAGTACATCACTTTCATGATGGAAAATGAAACTCAAAGCTTCGAGGAGGCAATGAGTTCATCTTAGGGACCTCTATGGAAAGAGGCTATCAATTCCGAAATGAAATCAATTTTACAAAACCGTACGTGGGAATTAGTAAATCTTCCTCCGGGAAGCAAACCACTGGGTTGTAAATGGGTTTTCAAAAAGAAAAATGAATTCAGATGAATCTATAGATAAGTATAAAGCCAGATTGGTAATCAAAGGTTACCATCAACGTGAATGGTTTGATTACTTTGACACATATTCTCCTGTATCGAGAATAACCTATACTCGTGTGATACTCGCAATTGCCGCCTTGTGAAATCTTGAAGTACACCGAATGGACGTAAAGACAGCTTTTCTAAATGGAGATTTAGAAGAGGAAATTTACATGGAACAACCTGAAAGATTTTCTGCGACTGAGCAAGGAAATAAGGTTTGTAAACTGATGAAATCTCTATATGGCTTAAAACAAACACCAAAGTAATGAAACGAAAAATTTGATAAAGGCATGATGGAAAGTTGATTTAAATTCATTGAATGTGACAAATGTGTATGCATAAAAAATATTGAAAATAGATGTCATTTTATGTCTTTACATAGATGACACACTTATTATAGTTAGTAATGATAATATTATCGAATCCGCCAAGAAGTTATTGAACTCAATATTTGACATGAAAGATTTGGGCTTAGCCGATGTAATCCTTGGAATTAAAATTCATAGAACATCATAAGGGCTAGTTCTAAGTCAGTCACATTATGTTGACAAAATACTTGAGAAATTCAATAATAATGACTTTGCATTGGCTAGAACATCGATAGATACTAGTCAACATCTATCAAAGAATCAAGTTGAGATGTCTCAATTAGAATACTCTCGAGTCATTGAAGTCTGATGTACTTAATGAGTTGTACAGGACAAGACATGTCTTATGTAGTAAGAAAATTGAGTAGATTCACGAGTAATCCTGGAGTTGAACACTCGAAAGCAACTATCAGATTGCTAAGATGCTTAAGGTACACACGTGATCATGGGCTACACTATACCAGATATCCTGATGTTATTGAAGGATACAGTGATGCAAATTGAATATCTGATATGAAAGACTCAAAATCTACAAGTGGATTTGTATTCCCTTTAGGAGGTGAAAGAATTGCCTGAAAATCTTCTAAACAAACTGTAATAGTCAGATCCACGATGTAATATGAGTTTATAACTCTTGAAAAGTGTGCTGAAGAGGCTGAATGGCTGCGTCACTTCTTAAAAGACGTTCCAAGATGAGAAAAACCAGTGTCCGCTATATGCATAGATTGTGATAGCCAATCTGCTATTGGAAGGGCACAAAATAAAATGTATAATAGTAAGTCTAGGCATATACGTCGTAGACGTAATACCATTAGACAACTACTCTCAACTGAAGTTATCTCTATTTACTATGTAAAGTTAAAAGATAATATAGCGGATCCACTAACCAAGAGATTAAACAGAGAGTTAGTTGTGAAAGTGTCAAGGGGAATGGGGCTCAAGCCTATAGAATAAATTGGTGTGAAGCAAAACCCAACTTATGCTGACTGGAAATCTCAAGAACTAGGTTCAATGAGACAACCTAATCGCATTGATTTGGTGGATCACTGTGGGGGTTATACCTAGCTCATTCTTATTATAAAACAGTGAATGTAGAGGATAAGCTTACGACTTTTAATGATTTTGATGAGAAGCAATATAAGATCACATATGTAAGAGAGAAGTGGGGCCGCTTCAAAGGAATTGCAAGGCTCAATTTTAGACCCTCTTGTAGAACCAGGAATGTGTTCATGGCCAAAACGAACACAATCATGAGAACTAAATAGTATTAGGAAGAGTCTTGTGTGAAGTATATAATAGTTCTCACAAACAGCTGTACAGTTCAAAGACATCTTGTCTACTGTCAACCAATGAATTATTATGCGTTCACAAGGGAAGGTTCAAAGGGTAATACCTTCTTATCCTATGAAAAATACAATTGTTGAACTTTATCACGAAAATCGTCGAATATCTTTCAATTTACATTCATGTGGGGATTGTTGGACTTAGCCTAATGGGATTGTTCTTTTGAATGGGCAATTGGACAAGCAAGGACTTATATTGTAGATGGTAAGTGGGAAATAGCTCACATAGAAAAATAATCATAGTATTTTTGACGCCGACCCAAGGGGGTGCAAATCTCGGGCCCGATTTGCAATGGAAAAAAGGCTTGACTTTTGTGCAAGCGTACGAGCGCGACCTGTGTGCGTCGAATTTCGGACCGATCAAGGCAAAATTTCTCACCAAGGTTCACCTGGATTTTTATATTTTTTATTTTCGAATATTCTATTATAGATGACATTCCATATGCCTTACTCTCCATATGGCCTGCTTGTTGGTGCTCCAGCTGGACTGACCTTTGGTGCTCTATCTTGACTGACCTTTGGCCTTTTGGATGGCTGGCAGTGACTGTCCATATGGAACCTGAGTGCCTATATATAGAAGCAGCCTCAAGTCCTTCAGAAGTACCACACACACTCTCCTGCATTCTCATTCCTTCGACACTTTTCTTCGTTGTCTCGGCTGCTGTTCCTCTGCCCTCGTGATAAAGTTCAGGTACCTTTCAGTTTGTTGCAGTGGTGCCTCGTGCTAGTTTCCTGCTAGTAATTTCGTTATATCCTAGGAAACAGACGTCCAAGTACATCCTCGAAGCACATACCGGAGGGAACGAATCTGTTTTAAAGACATTGTATTTCATACAGGCATCGGTTTGGTTTACTTTAAGCTTTTCTCTTTTGTTTTCTTCACTATAGTGTTCGCTGATTTTATTAATCAAAAGCTTTCTATACTATATAATTCCATATATTGTGCTACACTCGCTATGATAAAAACTAGTTGAAAACTAAGGAATAATTCTAGAAGAGTGGTGGTTAAAATTTTAGAGTTGCAAGTGATTAAAGCTTTTAGACATAGAAGAATGAATGGCTAAAGCTTTATTACCTAGTCAATTAATAAATTATAAATAACACGTAAAACATAATAATTTTAAAAATACATGCATAAATTTATTATAAACTTAAGTTATTATGGTATTTTGACATAGAGTAAGTCTCTCGCGAGACGATCTCACGATTCTATAATTATGAGACGAGTTGACCTGATATATAACCATTTTGAATAAAAATTAATAATTTTTCATTAGTTGATCGTGTTATGAAATTTGTGATTAGCATGCAACTCCACCACATGTTGCCCCTTAAGGCACTCCCATGGTAACTTACGCGCAAAATATTGGATTAGGAATATGAATGTAAGCTAACAGTTGGAGATTATTTTTTTTTCGTGAAAACGTGAGAAGATTTAGTTTTAAGCTTTTTTTTTTTGTGTCAAAAGAATATAAGATTGAAATTTTTTTTTTAACTAATCTAAAATTTAAAATTCATCTAAAATATTATCGCCTGATGTGGGCTTGATATGGACTGTGGTAATGACATCATTAGTTATCAAATCTTATAGTAAAAGTAAAGGCATTTTTATAAAAAAATTAATTATTCAAACTAGTCGGCCCAACAGTAACAAAATAGTGAATTTCAATTTGATTTGGATCTGTAAAAATAGCCAGCAAAATCTATCCCAAAACAATTTGGAACTAATACAGAGTACCTGGCAACCAGAATATTTAAAGAAACAAAGTAAAAAAAATTTATAAAGAAACAAAATAAAGCAATATATAACGTTAGGCTTTATATTACACAGCAAATCAAGAGCACATAAGTTAATGTGTTCAGGTTTCCAAATAGGTTTGTAATAGAAAGATCGTGCCCACTCATCCGTAGCACTGCAATGAGTTTCGGTTTCGATTAAGCACTGATCACAGATTCTATTAGCAGCTGGCCATATCCTTGAGGGAACTTCATTTTTATGTTTTGTACTTCATTTAAATAAGATTTCCTCCACTTAATGGGACACGGATTCGATTAGCAGCTGGTATCCTTCAGGTACTGTGGCTTGTGACAGCACGCAGCCGGTCAATGCAGGGATATCCGTTTTGATGTCTAAAAACCTGGCGAGCAAGAGCAGCAGATGGAAATCAGATATTCGTTTTACAAAGGGAAGGCTCTTTGTTCGATCCATATGATTTTTTAGCGCATCCATTGTTAGTGGTGACATCCTGTTCTCAACGGGAAACGTTGATGTGAGAGGACCCTGCATTCACACAAAAAGACGGAACCATTTATATAAGTTGTATGATTTCCGGAAACAAAAACAAAGATTGCTGCATAATAGAGAGAGAGTATGGTGTAGACAAGGAAGTACAAGCGAACACAACTAAATTAAATGTATCTCTTGAAAAATCATTCATAGTCCAGATTTTGAGGTTGTGCCAACATCCATCACACTTCAAATGCAATGCCATTCATATTTCATTGATAACTAGCATACATCACAATGCAACACAGCACCAAAAAGCAACTGAGGCATCTTCTTAGTATTTGATCGTTTACGTCAAAGATATGCAGTGTCAACCAGATATGGGACACAAGAGGGCTAAATTGGAAGAAACTAATGCTATTGGTGATATAGAGATGTTTAACAGAAATCAGTAAAACAAAAACCACACCATTACACACAGTCGCTCCAAGAGAATTCATCATGCAGAAAATTCAAGTCTGAATTCTGCCTGCGGAAGTAATATACGCAATAACAAGTCGAATGCTCCTGAACCACTATTTTTCTTTTGCCTTTCAAAAGTAAGGCAATGCAACAAGTAACACAGTTATGAAATAATTCTACTACTTTTAACTCTGACACAAAATTCATCAAATTTGGAATTGGACAATATTGCAATGACATAATCCTATGAATATTTCACAGAGACAGGTTTTGAGCTAATACAATCTTTCTCTCATTATATTTTTCAACATAGAACTTCATGATCTCGTCTTAAACACACTCGCATAAATAAATGGCAAGTTTGCGTTAGTGGAACTATTTAGTCAAAACACAAGATATCATGCCACTCAATTATCATCCTCATTGTGATCTATCCATACTCTAGAGTCATATAGTTTGAAGTTTCTAATCAAATTTGTGTCAAATTTTTGAACTCCATAATCACTAGGGAGGTATCCGTAATGCAAGTGCCACAAACAGATCAGCCTGTTAAACATTTGTGTAGCTACCAATGCCAAATAAATGCTTATTTTTTACCAAACAAAACTCTAATGCAACGAAATACAAATATTAATAAGGTAAGACATATCCAACGAACCTGATGATCAGAAATCTTGACAACCACCAAGAAGAAATCATTGTCCACTTCCCTAGTATCTTTTACTCCAACCACGACATCCTTTTTCATCCTCGAAAGCTTAGGATCGACCTCCTGTTGCACCTCACGCTCAAACCAATCTTCCTTAAACAACCGAACACACATATCACTAATCTGAAAGGCCTCGAAATGCACTTCTGCACCACCATCCTCATTCACCTCCAGCTTCACCATGGCAGTCACCCACTCCTTCAAATCCCCTTCGGCATGCAACTCAACTGCCTGCAAAATCTCCGAATTCGACAATGTGTAATCCTTCTTGTCCTGGCTAATAGTCTGTGTGAATATAAAGCCCACCCTCCTCATCCCCAACCCCAATGCTATAGCCTCAACAAACTTTTCCTCATCCATGTCCCTTAAAAGCATCAAATTATCCTCCGTCCCCAGCTGCGGCGGCTCGTAAATGAAATCCACCTCTACTTTTCCATCGTCCGACACTGTCCCGTACATAAAACCCCCGCGCTTCACCGCAAAAGCCAAACTTTCACTCACATAATGCTGAAAGGCATTAGCCGCATCACGGTCAAACGAGACAAGCTCACAGTGCGGGTTCTCCTGACGAGTAACTCTCATCTGCTTGGCAATCAAGTCATCAATGGTCATCTTCCTGCCGAACGACCCAGCGGGCTGGAATGCAGGGCCCGCAACGGTGCGTTCCCCTTCGTAAGCAAGATAAACAATTGACCCATGCCCGATTTTAAGGGAAGCAATCAGGGTGTTCGGGTTCGACATATCAGTAAATCGTGTCAAATCGGCAGCGGCCTTCGCCAGAAGCAAGCTCTGATTAGTCGAGAGGATTTGAGCATGTCTTGGCACCCGAATCTGGGATTCGATAGCCGTCTGGAGTTGAGCCACAGTAGAAACCGGGTTGTCGATCGTGACCCGCTCCAACCCGTCACGGCTCCGTACTCTGATCATCATATTTATTGAACCAATAACTGCAACGATTACTCGGAAATATGATCAAACAGATTGTGAGAAACTGGCAAATTAACAACTATATGGATGAAAATTAAACCCAAAAACCCTACTTTTTGGGGAAATAACAAGAAAATCGTAGATGCCGTACGAATCAAGAATTCTCCGCGAAGCGAACAAAAGATGAAAGAAGACTAGGGAAAAAGTACTCTGAGAAGGGAAAGAGGAGAATACGAAGAGAGTTTAGACGCATGAAACTTAAGTACAAAATCTTTTGCCCCACGAAAGGATACCTGTTTTATTTTTATTTCTTCTGGCACAAAAATTATTTTTATTTTCAAAATTATTTTTATGTCAAAAATATAATTTATTATTATAATAATATTAATTCATTTAAAAATACGCGAGATCATCTCATAAGAGATCTATTAACTACTAGAAGTTTATTAAAAGTGTTTTCAGCTCGATAATTTGTTACAATTGAATTCGAATTGATATTTCATTGTAAA
Source organism: Primulina eburnea (assembly GCF_022965805.1). NCBI lineage: Eukaryota > Viridiplantae > Streptophyta > Magnoliopsida > Lamiales > Gesneriaceae > Primulina > Primulina eburnea. The sequence continues at coordinate 33,238,275 of NC_133111.1, forward strand.
TGTGGGGCTCCAGGTCTGACATCTAATTCTAATAATCATAAATGAGAGAATTTTTTTTTCAGCTTTTCTAAAATAAAACGGGCAGCATCTCTCCTAAAATAAGGGCATCCAAAAATATAAAAACATGTCTCAAACAAAAGCCAAAGAAGCAAAGACAGTTCTAATAAAACAAACGATTGAGTAAAACACAAAACCAGTGGGTCACAGAATGACATAAACATCGACAAAATAATTTACATGTCCCAATTGTTTAAAATATAAGTTCGGACATGCCAAAATAATTAGTGAACCAAAATAATCCAAGTATAATTAAATAGCTCATAAGACTCGAGAATCCCTCTCTAACTTTCATCTCCTCGCTTGAAGCTGGACTCTGGCATTCCAAGCCCCGCCTCACCTATCGTCAAGCACATGAAAACAAAAGGTAGCCGACATGCCAGTGAGTATAAACCCAATATGATACAATCAATAACATATGAGAATTAAAATGATAACTAGTTTATATGAAATCCATAAATATGCAATATAATGCAATGCATGATTAAAAACTGTGGCTATCAATAAATTTCAAGATCAAGTGAATCATCTGGTCATAGTGACCCCAAGAGAAGATAACCCCCCAGCAACATCCACCGACTCATCCGTTCAGGACGGGGTGTTGTGTTCTACAATCTTAGGACTATGATGCGTCTATAGAGAGTGTTCAGGTCATCGCAGCGACCCCCACATATACTATGCTAACTCAACTATAGCCTCATACGTCCAACAAATCAAGGCACCATATCAAATATGAATTGAAGAGTGGCTCAAGATGCAATGCAATGATGCAAATCAATATCATCAACTCAATATCATAATAAGCTAATCTCAAGACAACCATCATCAACAAATCACAAGTAATTCATCGAGCCATAAAATTTACAATTTAAAATAAAATTGATACTTTTACCTCGTATCTTAACGACTATAACATATTTTTCAAATATTACTAAAAAGAGATCAAAAGATGTGGTTGAGAAGTTTTGAACCCACGAAATCTAATATAATATAAACAAAAATATAATATCAACTAAATTTTTATTCCATCTAAGATTTCGACCCAAAACCAACTAAAAATATGATATGCCATTAAACAAACCTCGATTCGCTACTGACCAACTTAAAGTAAATAATCTTGAGCCAACCCAAGTTAATACTTCAACCGAATATGAAAATACGTAAGTCTAAAACCTGAGTCATTATCCAAACAAAGCAGTTTTTGTCTAGAATTCATAATTAATTCAATAGTGTCTCAAATAAAGATCCACATATTGGATATGCAAGAAAACTCAAAGCCCAATAATTATTCTTCACAAAAATTTGACAAATAATGTCATTTACCCAGTCATTCATAAACTGAAACATAAAACAAAATTCTTGCGAATTCTGAATCGGTACATATCTGGAACATTTTAGTATTTTGAGCATAACTTCCTCAAAACTCAATGGAATCAAGCCAATATGGTACCATTTCGAAGAGAAGACAATGTTCTATAACTTTTATCGGAACACAAAATCCAGAATCCCAACCAATTAATCCCAGAATTAACAAGAACACGCTGGCACTTGTGAAATACGCAGACATAAGTCTAAAAATGAGTAGTTTTAGTAAAACGTGGATAACTTATTAAATAATTAATGGAATTACCGATTCAGTCTCAGTACAAAGATAACACATAGATCTAAAATTTCTATTTTAACCGAAGATCCAGAATCCAACAGAAAGAAGGTCATAAGCTCGAATTACAGTAGCCATTCTACATAGCTCAAACACAGAGTTCGATTGTTACACCGTTTGGTAGAAATATCATATAAAATCCATTTCTAATTGGAATTCTATTTTTCTAGCGGCTATAGAAAGCTAACAAATAGATCTACAAGTTTTATTTGAACCACAAGTCGAAATTCTTAGTGCACAATCCACTTAAACCCGAAAATCAAAAGCAAAAGCTTACCGAATTGGACAAGAAGCTGTGCAGAAACAAGCTGAAAAACAGGAGCTTTGATCCAGCTGAATCCTTTCTCAAAAAACATGATTTATGACATAAATAGAAGCTTAGGATTTTAGGAACACAACCCTTCAGGAATTTTTGAGTTTTGACATCGGACGGAGAAGTTATGACTATTCTACGGCAGCTGCTACAATGGTGATAGGAGTGGATTGGGGGAAAGGTTTTCTTGTTTCTTCTCTTTCACTTTCTGATAAATGGTAAGGTGTGTGTATTGTATGTATTTATTTTTTAATTAGGTAGTCAAAGTGTACACTTTAGTGGTCAAAGTCCCCATTTTATTTTACAACACATTTTTCTTATAACTTTGACTTAATCCAATAATTACCATTAGTATAAAAATAGATTTTGTCCTCGAAATCAAATCACCAATGACAATTCTACGATATAATGATCAATACCGAAAGTAAGACCGAGAATAGAAGTATACTTCATTTGAATAACTATGGATATTATGTCTCATATTGTCTTCTTATTCCCAAGTTTCCTCCTCGACACCATGTCTGTTCCACTGTACTTTAATCAACAATCTCACTTTATTTCTGAGTTGCTTATGTTTTCTGTTGAGAATCTGAATCGGTCTCTCAAAGTAGCTCAAAGTCTGATCTAACTCAACCTCGTCGGGTGTAAGTACATGAGAAGGATCTGGATGATATTTCCTCAACATGAATACATGAAAAACATCATGAACACTGATAATGTGGAAGGAAGAGCTAATCTATAAGCCAAATCACCAACACATTATAAATATCTCATGCGTCCTATGAATCTCGTTGATAATTTACCCTTATTTCAAAATCTGACTGTATCATGGAAATGAGATATTTTTAGAAAAAATCTGTCGCCTTTCTCAAAAATCAACGGTCGTCTCCTGATGTTCGCATACTTAGCCTGCCTATCCTGAGCAGTTCGCATATGACTCTGAATCAATTTCACCTTCTATATCATTATCTCTTATCATATCAAGTTCCACAACTGGTGCTTCAGATAAATCGTCCCAGTATAGAGGAGATCGACACTTTCTAACATATAGTGCTTCAAATGGTGACATTTCAATGCTCACTTGATAACTATTGTTATAAGAGAACTCGACAAGTGGCAGCGAATCCTGCCAACCAATAACAAAATCAATCACTAAAGCTCTCAGCATATCCTCTATTGTCTGAATATTACGTTTTGACTGTCCGTCTGTCTGAGGATGATATGATGTACTCAAATGCAAACGAGTACAAAGGTCCTCCTGTAAACTCTGCCAAAAATGAGAAGAAAACATGGGATCACGATCTGATACAATGGACTTAGGCACACCATGCAATCTCAAAACTTCTCTGATGTAAAATATGGCCATCTGATCATGCCTATATATCATTTGATAAGGAATGAAACACGAAGACTTGTTTAATATGTCAACGATAACCCAAATTGAATCGCAGCCCCTCAATGACCTTGGAAATTTCGTGACAAAGTCCATGGTGATATGGTCCCACTTCCATTCTGGAACCTTAAGACTATGCAAAAGACCTCTTGGTCGCTTCTTTTCTGCTTTCACTTGATGACAATTCAAACAATGAGATACAAATTCTGCTATATAAGATCTCATTATTTTCCACCAAAATTGTTTTTTCAAGTCTTCCAGGGTGTACACTGAACTTCCTGGAATGAGCATCACGCAGAATTTATATCCTCAACTCTGAAATTTTAAGTACTACAATACGATCATTCACAAACAAAATACCCTCATTATTGACCCAAAATTCTGATCGATGCCCTGATCTGACAAGTTCAACTGATTACTGAATGTTTTGATCTCACTTTTGGGCTTCTATAATTTTGATAAACAGCTCTGGCTCTGCCAGGATCATAAAAACTCGTACAGGTTGAGTATTTACCATAAAATTTAAACCAAAAAGACAATAGTCTTCTACTAGATCAGATACACTGCTAGTGATCAAGGACATATTTCATTCTTTTTTGCTCCAAGAATCGGCTGCTGCATTAGACTTGTCTGGATAATATTTTATCTCGCAATCATAGTCTTTCGACAAGTCTAACCAACGCCTCTGTCTCATGTTCAGCTCACCTTGTGAAAATAGGTATTTCAATCTCTTCTGATCAGTGAATATCTCAAATATATCCCCATACAAATAGTGACGCCAAATCTCTAAGGCCAAAACCACAACTGTAAGTACCAAGTCATGCACTGGGTATCTAGACTCATGTGGTTTCAACTGCTGTGAAGCATAGGCAACCACACGGCAATGTTGCATTAATACACAACATAGTCCTCGATGTGAAGCATCAGTGTGCATTATAAATACTCCTACATCTGATGGGATAGTTAGAATTGCAGGACTAGTCAATCTCTGCTTAAGTTCAGCAAAACTAGCCTCACATGCCTGCGACCAAATAAATGGTGCATTCTTTTGTGTCAGCTGAATAATTGACCTTGCAATCTGTGAGAATCATTCAATAAATTTACGATAATAGCCTGCAAAACCTATAAAACTACTTACCTCAGGAACTGATGTTGGTCTAGACCAATTAATGACTGCCTCAACTTTACTCGGATCAACTGATATACCAACACTTGAAATCACATGTGAAAGGAAAACCACTCTATCCAACCAAAACTCGCATTTGGATAATTTAGTATACATCTTTTCATTTATCAAAATCTGCAAAATAGCTCTCAAGTGCTCGGCATGCTCAAATTGGATTTTGAATAAACAAGAATATCATCAATGAAGATCACAACAAATTGATTTATATATTGTTGAAAAACATGGTTCATCAAATCCATAAATACCACAGGTGCTTTGGTCAATCCAAAATTCATAACCAAAAATTTACAATGTCCATATCTGGTACGAAAAGCAGTCTTAGGCACATCTGCCTCTCTAACTCTTAACTGATGATATCCGGATCATAAATCAATCTTAGAATATACTGAAGAACCCTGCAACTGGTCAAAGAGATCATCATCCCCGGCAAAGGATACTTATTCTTTACTATGTCTTTATTAAACTGTCTATAATCGATACAAAGCCTCATAGACCCGTCTTTCTTATTCACGGATAAAACCGGAGCACCCCAAGGTGAAACACTTGGTCCTATATATCTTTTAGCCAATAGATTCTAAACTTGTTCCTTTAATTCATTCAGTTCAATTGGCGCCATCCTATAAGAAGCTCTAGAAATAGGCTATGTACCTGGCATCAACTCAATGTTGAACTCAGTCTCTCGGACTGGAGAAAATCCTAGAATCTCATCTAGAAATACATATGAAAATTCATTGATAATTGGAATATCTTCCAATTTTGGTACTGAACTTGAAATATCAATTGCCTAAATCAAGAAACATTTTGCTCTTTTCTGTAACAAACGAGTCATGGACAAAAAAGATATCAAAGTAATCTTAGCTCGAGAACCCTTACCATAGAACATCCATTGATCTATCATATCAGGCCTAGACTTAACAATCTTCTGAAAATAGTCTACAGTTGCCATGTATCTTGTCAACATGCCAATATCAACTATGCTATCAAAATCAGACATCTCAAACAAATTCAATAAAGTTTAATGAAATTATCCTTGTAACAAAATTCACAACCACTTATAATTTTGTCCAGTGGAATTTAAATAAATAATGTAGATAATAATGACATAGAATGCAATGAGACAAAGTTCCCACATATGAAAGTGTGTGATGCTCCAGTATCCGTCAAAACATAAGCATGATAACTTGAGAGAATACAATTACCTGCAATGACATTATCGGGAGCATTATGTGCCTCATCTTCAGTGAGTGAAAAAACTCAGGCCTGCCATCTAGGTAGCTTTCCAACCCTGTGGTTACCACTCTGTTTGCTCTAACCTGACCGGCTAGACTGCTGATAGGAATGAACTGTAGGGGTTTGGCAGTTCTGGTGAGGTGTCTGTCTTGATGATCTCCAACTCAGAGATATATCACTGCCACAGTTAGGACACATTCGAGCATAGTGTCCCTCCTAGTTACACAAGTGGCAAGCTCCTGAGACTCCTCTGCACTAATCGGTATAATGTCTACCACCACACTGACCACAATTTGGGCCTGAATATCCAGTGCTCTGAACTGAACCAGACTGTCTCTATCCACTAGAACTCGAATAATTGTTGCCATGCCTCTAAAATTGCTTGCCTCTAGACCTAAACCGCTCTCTTATGTTGCCACTGTACCGCCACTATTACCCTGTCTGAACTGCTGTCGATATTGTAGTTGTTGGGGCCGTTGCATATACTGAGAACCTCTCTGTCTAATGATCCCGGTTTCAGCTCCCTTGGCTTGATCAAGAGCCTCAACAAAAGTATTAGGCCTTTCAGTATTAACCTAGATAAAGATATCATGGTTAAGACCATTTATGAAGTGATCAACCTTAGCTTCTTCATCGGATGCTATATGAGGCACAAATCTCAGTAAATTCGAGAGCTTAGCAATATAGTACTCAACATTTAGATTTCCATGCTTTAAATTTGAAAATTCGGCTCCCCTATCTTTCCTGTAAGGGGTAGAAAAAACGTTGATAAAACTCAGATTTAAAGATATCCCAGGTAACAATCGTACCTCGACCCTCTAAATATTTCTTGGTCATGATCCACCAACTCTTAACAACATCCAATAACTTGATTCTACGATCATCTGGATACTCAAAAGATTCAAATAATTGATCCATACTCTCCAACCAGCTCTCACATTCTAATGCATTCTTCATACCTTCAACATCGATGGGTGCAAAGATTGAAATCTGGCTAACAGTATATCCATCGGAGTCGGAGTTATATCCATCTGAGTATGAGTAGCACTACCCTGATCTTGTGCCACTGATATGTTTTTTCTAGGTCTACTATGACCTCTACCTCGAGTAGCCATATCTGATATACAATAGATCAAACACAGATAAATTCACAACATCATAATCATCTCAATCTTGTATCGACCATCTCTAACTCTCGAAACTCAATTAATCTCAAAAGTCTCAAATAAAGCTCAACAATATAATATCTCAATTATAATAATGTATTTCACATAATGGCACAGTGAGAATGCTAGTGAATATATCACATGCTCAAGCAAATCGAACTAACTTGATCTACCCTATTCGCAAATATTTTACACTCTGATACCACCTAATGTAGGGCCCCGGGTTCGACATCTAATTCTAATAATTATAAATGAGGGAATTTTTTTTCAACTTTTCTAAAATAAAACAGGCAACATCACTCCAAAAATAAGAACATCCGAAAATATAAAAACATGTCCCCAACAAAAGCCAAATAAACAAAGATAGATCTAACAAAATAAAATATTGAGTAAAACACATAACCTGTGGGTTACAGACCGACATAAACATAGAGAATCATGTCCCAATGTTTAAAATATGAGTTTTGACATGCCAAAATAAACTAGTGAGCCAAAATAATCCAAGCATCAAATAGCTCCTAAGACTTGAGAATCTCACTATAACTCGCACCTCCTCGCCAGTAGCTGGACTCTGGCATCCCAAGCCTCGCCTCACCTACCGTCAAGCACATAAAACAAGATGTGGCCGACATGGCGGTTAGTATAAACACAATATGATACAATTAATAACATATGAGAATTGAAATGACAATTAGTTCATGAAAGGATCGGTTAAAAGGTGATAAGTGTTTAGAAGGAGGGTTGAATAAACACCCAATGATTATAAATTATTTTCTTATATTGGGTTCAGTTTAATGACAAACTGGCACTCGGTATCTCGTCAGTCGATAACAATCAGTTTAATTGAAAAACAGTTGCGGAAGTAAACTGAATGAAAGATAGAATAACTGATAAGAACTGAAGTAAAAAGCACACGATTTGTTTCTGGATGTTCGGAGAATAGAATAACTCCTATGTCACCCCTTCTATCACGAAGATATAATTTTCACTAAAAGACTTTGATCGAATACACACGTTGTACTGACCCACTTCAATTTGGACTTAACACTGCCAAACTGAAACTCTTAGTTCACAATAACTTTTACAGTGCGTTACTGTATATAACACAACTGAATTAATCTAACAAAGATTTCAAAGTGCTAACAAGCTCGTAAATATAGCCTTGATTGCTACTGATATATCTGATAAGAGTGAGCTCTTGATATTCGAATACGAGTGGTGATTTTAGCAGAGTAACAGCAAGCTTGAATAAAATAGTTGATATGAATCTGGCCGGGCATGACGTGCTAAGATGGAAAGAAGATTCAAGGATGCATTGCATGGACTCATGAGCGATCGAGAAGAGCTTGCAAGCAAGGTTCTAAGTCTTGACGGAGTCGTGATGCATGGGATGCATGGAATGAGCTTGAAGGGCAAACAAATCCATTAAAAGACGATCGAGTCTACACGGATCCCACCCGGACCTGTACACAGGGTCCAGTCATCCTCAAAGAAGAGAATTACCAAGTCTACACGGACCCTTCCACGGACCTGTACACGGGGTCCGTGCCCGTTGATATAGTTGGCGGAAATTACAGTGCGTACACGGACTGCTAGACATGAATTTTATTATGGCGATGTTAACTAAAACCAGCAGACCAGAACAGTAGACTCGCTTATCAGAAGCTACTGGTCTAGTAAAACTAAAGCAGTAGAAAGGATAGAAATACAGAACCAGTAGAAGACGTTGCCTAACGTTACTACTTTAATTGTTACCGTTAAAGTTCCTAGTACTAGTATTAATTGCAGCATTAAATACTATACGGAGTCATTTAATGCACTTTACCCAATTAAGTATAAAACAAGACTGATTGTTTTATAGCTTTTCTGCAGGAACCTCTTTTGGTAATAAAGCTGATTATATCAGTTATCTGGAGACATCCTCTGATTGTGAACGTTGAACTCAGTCGATTATATATACATGGATCAAATCCTTAGACAACAACACTTCGCTTAACATCATTTTTCAAGGATCAAAGCTATTTTCACTGATAAGACAATCTCGAAATTCCTTGAGTACTTAGAGTTCAACACAAAGAAAAGTAGGACACGCTTCATAGCTAATATCTGATCTTTTGAAGATCATCTTGTGCTACTGATTCTTACACTCTTCACAATCTTTACATCACTTATACTTTATCAGGAAGAGTTTGTAATCTGAAAAGAGTCTTTTCAGAACTTTGTGTATCACATTATTTGTGATTTGAGTAACTAAGAGTTTCAGTAGGCTGAGGTGTAAGTCCTTCTGAAGTGGGTGTGTACAAGAGTTGTACTGTAATTTCCAAAGTCTTTTAGTTATACCTTCTGGAAACAGAAGAAGGGGAGACGTAGAAGATTTTATCTTCGAACTTCCATAAACAACTGCTGCCTACTGTTTTTATTGTCTTTCAATTACCTCATCAGATTGTTTCCGCATGTTCTATTGTAATCTAGGTGAAGGTATACGTACAAGATAAACTACTATCTCTAACAGGATTTTAGTACCTCATCAGAAGAGAAAGAAAAACGAGTATAGTTTATTCACCCCCCCTCTAAACTCAACTTCGATCCTCAACAATTGGTATCAGAGCAGGTTATTCTTGTTCGTGAAAATCTACAACAGATGGCACACTTTAGCAAGATCCCTATGTTCTCTAAGGAAGATTTTGATGATTGGAAGATTAGAATTCAAGCTCATCTTGCAGCACAAGATGATGACATGTGGTATGTCATTACTGATGGTCCATTGAAAATTTTAAAGCCTAACACAGCTGTTGCTGTTACTGAGGGGGCACCGCAGATGGTTGAAAAATCAAGAAGTGAATGGACCAGTGAAGATAAGAAGAAGGCCAACCTTGATAATGTTGCAAAGGATATATTGTATAAAACTCTCGACAAGAACACTTTTAGCAAGATCAAAATGTGTTCTACTGCAAAAGATATTTGGGAAAAGCTCATTCAAATATGTGAAGGAAATGAGCAGACGAAAGAAAACAAACTATCTGTAGCAATGCAGAAGTTCAAAAATCTAAAAATGAGAGCTGGTGAAACTCTAAACGAGTTCGATGAAAGATTCAGTAGCCTGGTAAATGAGCTAACAGCTCTGGGTAAAGAGCATAGCAACAGAGAAATAGCCCTCAAGGTGATGAGAGCCTTACCCAGAGAATGGGATGTTAAAACAATGGCTATGAGAGTGTCCAAAGACTTGAACAAGTTGGAACTGCACGACTTATTTGCAGATCTGAAAGCTTACGAGTTCGAATTGGAAGTAAGAAGTGGAGAAGAGCCTTCAAGCCTACCTACCAAGGCTCTTGCTGCTACTGCTACTGCTTTTACTGCTACTGCCATTACCTCTTCTACTGCTGCTGTAGTTGTACCTCAAGCACTACCCACTGTGATCATTGACAATACTTTGGAGAAGTCTGCTGAACAAATCAGTAGTGATGCTATGTCATTATTTGTAAAGAAATTCTCCAAGTTCATGAAGAAGAACATCGAACTTATCAGGGTCCCAATCGCAACTTTAAGAAAGATTCACCATCTGGTGATATGGGATGTTTTAACTGTGGAAAGATAGGTCACTTCATTGCTGATTGTCCTAAAAACCAAAGAAGGATGACCAGAAGAGAAAGGATCACAAGAGGAATGACAAAAAGTCCAGAAGAGATCGAAAAACAATGATTGCTGAAGAAAGCAAATCCAAATGGGCGGACTCTAGTTCTGAGTCATCTGATTCAGAAAGTCATTCCAGTGACAGTGATGCTGAAGAAGTCAAATGTCTCATGGCTGACAATGATTCAACCTCAACATTTGGAGAGGTATTTGATTTTGACTCTAACGAATTTACACGAACTGATTTGATTAATGCACTACATGACATGGTAGAAGAGTATTCTAGACTTTCTCAATCATTTGAAGAAGTTAAGATCGAAATCAAAACTTAAAGAATCAGAACAGTAAGTTAACTTGCTTGCAAGTAGACAGCTGCAATGATTTACAAGTTAAGATGAGTAAATTAATAACTGAGAATGAAAGAGCCAAAGCAGATTACCAGAAGGTGCTTTCTGAAAACCAGAAGTTGTCGCTACTGGTAAATGCTTGGAACAAGTCTTCTGCTTCACTGGAAAAGATGCAAGAATTACAAAAACAGTCAGGAGATAGGAGTGGTCTCGGTTTTTGTAATAATGAAGGCACTTCTGAAACGAATACTAAGCCAACACTGGATATGTGCAAAGGGAAATATATTCACTTTGTGAAATCCAGCGTGGTACAGAAACCAGAAATACCTATTGCTTCAGTTGAAAGGAATGTAAATCAGATGAACAGAAGAATGCACTATGGTCTGGGTTATGTTAAACCTAAGAAAAAAGTTGACCAGAGTTCTAGATTCAGAAAAGAATTCAACTCTGGAAAACAACATCCTATGAAGGTTAAAAATTACCAGTACTACTACTCAAAACCTGTTCAGAAGAGATACAGACTGGAAAACAGAAACAGAAGGGAGGAACAACACTTTTATATGCATACTGTTAGAAATAACAGACCTTCTGTTGCACACATATCTTCGGATACCCGAAGTACAAGGTCACCAAAAATTGTACAAATGTGGGTCCCCAAAAGACTGATAAGGCTTGGACCCAAATTGATTTGGGTACCAGATACTAAAATTTGTGTTTGCAGGAACAACAGAAGAAAGCAGAAGTCAGTAACTCTACATGGTATCTGGACAGTGGATGTTCCAGACACATGACTGGATAGAAAAACCTACTTTCCCAAATAGTGAGTTGCACTGGAACAAAGATAACTTTTGGAGACAACTCAAAAGGTAAAACCATGGGTAAAGGTAAGATTATCCATGGTAACATAACTATTAATGATGTGCTATTAGTTGACAATATTTGTTACAATCTAATCAGCATTAGTCAACTATGTGATAATGGTTATTCTGTAGCTTTTCAGAAGCATTCATGTATAGTTAGAGATTCTGCTGAAACTACTGTGTTAACTGGAAAGAGAGAAGGCCACACTTACAGAGTATCTTGGAACTCAAATCATGTCTATACTCCTACATGCTTAGTTGCTTCTCTTAGCAATAAACACTGGCTATGGCACAAGAAACTGAATCATCTGAATTTTAAGTCAATCAATTATCTCAAGAAGCAGAATATAGTTGATGGATTACCTGATATTAATTTTGTTAAAAATCATGTTTGTTCTGCTTGTCAGCTTGGGAAACAGATAAGATCCAGTTTCAAGAACAAAGATAGCAAATCAACTTCAAGATGTCTGGAACTACTGCATATGGATCTATTTGGTCCAATCCCTATCATGAGCTTAGGGGGAATGAAATATACTCTTGTTGTTATTGATGATTTTTCTAGATTCACTTGGGTAATATTTCTCGCAGGAAAAGATCAAACCAGTAGCCTCCTGATCAAGCTTTTGAAAAGGATTCAAAATGAAAAATCTACTTCCATCATTAAAATCAGAAGTGATCGGGGTACTGAGTTCACTAACAAGTATCTTGAGTTATATTTGAATGAACAGGGGATTCATCATGAATATTCAGCTGCCCGAACACCTCAACAAAACGGAGTAGCTGAGAGGAGAAATAGAACTCTAAAAGAAGCAGCTAGAACAATGCTAGCAGATGCAGATATCTCTCAACGCTTCTGGGCTGAAGCTATCAATACTGCTTGCTACACGCAAAACAGATCTATGGTCAACAAAAGGCACAACCAGACCCCTTATGAAATATGGAAAAGGAAAAAGCCTAACGTATCTTATTTTCATGTGATTGGTTGCAAATGTTTTGTACTAAATAATGGCAAAAATCATTTAACTGCATTTGACTCAAAATCAGATGCGGGACTATTTCTTGGTTACTCTACTGTAAGCAAAGCCTTTAGAATTTTCAACAATAGAACTCTTAATGTTGAAGAATCGATTCATGTTGTCTTCGATGAAGACAGCAGTGCTCCTGAAATATCTAACATATCTGATTTAAGTAACAGGCTGGATAGGATTCACTTGGAACTTGACAGTGAAGATGATGTAGAAGCAAACATCAAGGATCTTCAAAATCCAGAACCAGATATTCCGATGGTGGAACAAGAAGTGCAGACTTTGGATCTACCAATACCAGCAGAAGACACTCAAGAACCTACTACTGGTTCCGTCGAGAACAATCTCAACATATCAAATCAGGAAGATATCCTTTTAAATCCTTTTATCTGGAGAAAATCTCATCCTCCCTCATTGGTTATTGGTAATCCAGTAGCGCCTTTGAGAACCAGAAGGCAAATGCTTAATGAATACATGTCTGCTGCTTTTATATCTCAGGATGAACCAAAGAAAATTGAAGAAGTTTTTCTGGATCCTAGTTGGATTGAAGCCATGCAAGAAGAACTGAATCAATTCAAACGAAATGAAGTTTGGTTTCTAGTGCCTAGACCATCTCACCAAGCTGTCATTGGAACTCAGTGGGTATTTAGAAACAAACTCAATGAAGAAGGCACAGTGGTGAGAAATAAAGCAAGATTGGTTGCTCAAGGTTTCAAACAAGAAGAAGGAATAGACTTTGATGAAACCTACGCACCAGTAGCAAGGCTCGAAGCAATCAGAATATTCTTAGCCTTTGCTGCTTTCAAGAATTTCAAAGTATATCAAATGGATGTGAAGAGTGCTTTTCTGAATGGTCTCTTACAAGAAGAAGTCTACGTCGAACAACCTCCAGGTTTTATCGATCATTTCTCACCTCATCACATGTTTAAATTACACAAAGCTTTATATAGTCTAAAACAAGCACCTAGAGCTTGGTATGATACCTTATCACAGTTTCTTATTAATCATGACTTTACCATTGGAGCAGTAGACAAAACTCTATTTACTTTAGTCAAGAATAAGCATATTCTTTTAGTACAGATCTATGTTGATGATATTATTTTTGGGTCAACTAACCCCAAATTATGTGCAAAGTTTGGAAAATTGATGCAGGATAAATTCGAAATGAGTATGATGGGAGAATTAACATTCTTCTTAGGATTACAGATTAAGCAACTGGATACTTTTTTATAAATCAAGCCAAGTATACCAAGGAGCTTCTGAAAAAGTTCGGTATGGAAGCATGCTCTGCTGCTTCTACTCCAATGAGCTCATCTATTAAACTTGATAAAGATGAAAGTGGAATTCCAGTAGAGGTAACTCAGTATCGTGGTCTTATTGATTCTTATTATATCTAACTTCCAGTAGGCCAGATATCATGTTTATATTTGTACTAGATTTCAATCTAACCCCAAACAATCTCATTATATTGCTGCTAAACGTATTTTGAAGTACTTAAAAGGAACTCAAAATGTCGGCTTATGGTATCCCAATGATTCATCGTTAAATCTTATTGGATATTCAGATGCTGATTATGCAGGTTGCAAACTAGACCGAAAAAGCACAAGTGGTTTTTGTCAATTTCTTGGTGATAGGCTGATATCCTGGTTTAGCAAGAAGCAGACTTCCATAGCCACATCTACTGTAGAAGCAGAATATCTGGCTGCTAGAAGCTGCTCTCAGATATTGTGGATTCAGCAACAATTAAGAGACTATGGGATTCAAGCCTCCGAATCACCTATATTCTGTGAAAATATCAGTGCAATTGCAATCACACAAAATCCAGTACTTCATTCCAGAACAAAGCACATAGACATCAGACATCATTTTATCAGAGATCATGTGCAAAAGAAGAACATTCGTCTGGAATACGTTTCTACTGATCAACAAACAGCAGATATCTTCACAAAACCTTTACCTGAAAATAAGTTTTCTTACTTTCGTAACTCTCTTGGTTTGATAGATTTAACTTGATTATTATCTGTTATCTTGATTTAGCTTTTATGATTACTCGGTTATTTATCGTATTTAACTGACAGTAAGTCATTTGCAGAAAAGCAGAAGGGAAGGTCAAGTACGTAAACTGATATTTTATTAGAAACCATTACAGTACATTACACGATGCAGAAGTGAAAACAGTAGATCTACAAATGCTATTTAACCAGAAGCGTTACATTTAGCTTTTGTCTTCAGTGATATGAGCTCTCTGCAATTTGTTTGCAAAGTACTTCAACAGGAACAAGGGATTCCAGCAAGCTCAAGGCCTAGAAAGAATCTAGCAAGCTTGGGTCTTGTCAGCATTAATGTATTTTTAGATGCCTTACAGGGTATCATAGATGATATCAGCATCATCGATCAACCAGCACTCTCTTATTGCATTAGCATGCTTCTGGAAGGAATCGATGCTACATTTCAATATCAATCAAAGCAACAGATCTGTTTGACTGTGGACACTACAACTCTAGGAGTGTGTTTCAAGGATCATTACGTAAATAATGATATCCCCAAACTTCCTTCTGAACATTTCTTCGGCTCCTGGATCAAACTCTAACTCTCTTTTAACTTGAGTTTTCATTTTAGATTCTGTATGTTTTATTTCGTTCAAGTTGTGCAGGTATTTATAGAAGAAACAAAGACCCTTGCGACTGTTCATTTCAACGGTTCAGATTGAAAGATTGCCAAGAGTCACTTGTCGCATTAATGACCACTTATTAGTTGCATTTACCGAGTGGGAACAGTATCTTAGTCAGACTAAGATTTTGACACCTTTTCAGAAAACAGATAGAATGTTTGTCTTTTCGATAAAACTACGAGTCTGCTGGTTTAGTCAAAGTGCTCAAATATTTCAGCATCCTGAAACTTCCAGCAGACATTATCATAAAACGACAACTCCTCTTTTGATTTCTTTTAGTAACCGTCTGGACAGTTCGCCTTTTTCAAATTTTTGAAATCTTTCGTATATCTGACAGTTTCTGCCAAATCTTTTCAAACACTCAACCAAAAACCTACTGACACGTGTCTTTATGTTTATTTGACGGCTGTATATTTATTTTCAAATTCACCTTTTTAATCTTTACAGTTTCCTAACTGTTGTTATTCAGCTACTGCTTTCTCTCCATCATCTCTAACTACTACAAATTGTATCTGATTCTATCCTCATACAGAAATGGCCGGAGCATATAGTCTCAACGCATATCAAGTAAATTTTGCTTCTGTTCTCAACGTCAAGGATGAGAATCTCGTCAAAATGTTTCAAGACATTGAGAAATCATGACTTAGAAAATTCCTGGAAGCACCAGCTGTTATCTTCAAAAATGCACTCCTGGAATTTTACGCTAAAGCGACAGTGCATGAAGGAAAAATTGTTCATTCTCAAGGAGATGCATCCATCTCCATTGATGCCACACTTTTGGGAGTCACCTTTCTCCTTCCACTCTCAGGTATTTCTGAGCTATCCGATATCTCCATGATAGATATGTCTATTGCGCTCAACTCTTTCTCAGCCTCTGGAGAAGAATTGTCTCCTTGTCACAAGAAATTACTCAAAATAGAATATCAAATTCTGGCCGATATTGTGGCAAAAGCCATTTTAATCAAAGCCGGCACTTTTGACAAGTTGACTAAGGAGAAAGTTCAAGTGATGACTGCCATCACTAAGGGAATCATAGTGGACTGGAGTCGTTTCCTCTTCAGAATCATGTAGGATATGATTGTCAAGAAAAGTTCTGGATTCGCTGTTCAAATCAGCGCAATGCTCAAGGATGCTGGTTTCGCCTCTACCAGTGATCAAGATGATGCTTCAGTATCCATGATTGATGCTGAGAACGTACTAGCGTTAAGGCCTAAGCCAACAGTGGCTGAATTTGTTGCCTTGAAAAAGTAGATTGGAGAAACTGCTTCTGAGGTTCAAAACCTCAAAGGACAATTAAGAGCAAAATAGTGATCATTTCGACTGAATCGGACAAAACAGCATCAGAAGAGTCTGCTGCTGCTGTTCAACCACCCGTACCAACTCCAACCAAGAAGAAAGCTCGCACCGTTCTAAAGATCAAGAAGACAGCAGCACTGTCTGAGATTGAGAAAGTACCTATCAGACAGGTATTTCCAGAAGTAGTTCCTTCTGTTCGATCCACTATTCATACGTCTGTACAAGCTACTGCATCTATTCCAGCACCATCTACTGCTGCTGCTTTCAAGCCATCATCTGGAATAGTTATTCGAGAATCAACAAGCGGGTCTTCTGCTTTCCGAGCCATTTTGCCTATTTCATCATCAGATAAAGACAAAGGAAAAATGATCGAAGAACCACCAGTTTTTGGACTCAAAACAGCTGTAATCACCGATGTTGATCTTCATCTGGCAGAAATCGAAAGCTTTGCAGATGATGACATGAATTTTTTCGATGAATGGCACACGGTCCGACTCTTCCATTCTTTTGCCTACTTCAAGACAAAAGGAACCTATGCAAAAATGTTGAACGCAGAGAAGAGAATTTTTCAACTTGCAAAAACTGAAAATATCATCGAGGCCCTGCGTAGAAGGAGTTTTATCCTCGATCAGCTGAAATATCACAAGCTAGAATCGGCTCTGAAAGTTCTTGAATCAAATTTTGATCCTGCTGTTCAGGATCAAAACATTATTTTGATTCTTTCTGACAAGTTAAAACAGATGCGTCGGCGTTGTTCCAGACTTTCATCAGGTTCAGACAGTTGAGGAAAGGAATGCAGCCTCACAAAAGGCTTCTGCTCTCAGTACTCCTTCTTCTCCAAAAGGGCCCATTCCGCCATCGTCTCTGTTATCTGTACATGAACTGGCTTCGGTTGAAGAAGTCATTGAATCGATTGTTCCAACGGTTTCTACAACTCAGGAAGCAGCACCGGCTACTTCATTGCCACCCTCTCCTTCTCCGACTCCAGTGCAACATATGGCAGACCCAGATGCTACATCTCTCTTGCCAAATTTAGAGAAATTTTCTGCTGCTCATCAAGCAGAAATGCATATTCTTCTGCATCAACCTTCTGCACCTTCAACTGCAGAACCATCAGACTCACCTGCTGTCATTGCACCAACGGAAGAGAATTTGGCCTCTGACTTGGCCGTTCCCGCTGAAGAAATTGCTCCTCCCCTGATTGTTGCTGAACCCACTGTATCTATTCTTCCAGAAGAAAGCTCAGCAGACCCTGGTCCTTCTACTGCTTTGATAGACACTAATCTCGTTTCTACTGCGTTGACTATCTCTCATCCTGTTCTGACTCAGACAAACTCTCGTCTTGCTGAGATTAAGCAACGCATGCTTGAGCGAACTTCCTCCCCAGAATCAGATGCATTCAACTTGGAATTTCAGATTGAGGCTCTGCAACGGGAACTCAACAGCGTGTCTGATTTAGTCAAACGAATGTCCTGTGAAAGCCTTTCAGAATTCACTGGTGCTCAAACTTTCAGAGAACGCGTGGGCAAATACATAGATAACACGGCGGAAAACATGGACAAGATGTATGCTGAAACCATCGTTTTCAGACAGGCTATATCGAGAAATCACAGTAACATCATGCTTGCTCAAACTGATATACTCAACCGAATCACCGAGCATGATGATCTCTTCCGATCTTTTTCCAATTCCTTGGAACTTATGGATGCCAAGATTGATTTTCAGAATCAATCTCTCACCACACTGAATGATCGCATCTCTTCTCAAGCTCCGTATCTGGAGATGCTAACCAATGGCATTCAGAACCTATATGGAAGAATGAATGATCTCTTGGCCCATGTCGTTGCCGCTGATGCCAAAAAGGGGGAAGATAGAAGATATCCAGCAGAAGCTAGGCAATCAGATCAAGCAGAAGCTAGGCAATCAGAAGCTGAAGCTGAACCTTCAGACAAAAGACTTCAAGATCCTCAGAATGAAGAAGTCATCTACAGGGATATTGAAACTGATTGATTATTTACTTTGATACTTTATTGACATTATCCTTTTGCTTAATGATTATCTGCTTTATTTATCGCTTTTCTACTGTTTAGGTTTTGGCATCACCACAAAGGGGGAAATTGTTAGACATGAATTTTATTGTGGCGATGTTAACTAAAACCAGCAGACCAGAATAGTAGACTCACTTATCAGAAGCTACTGGTATAGTAAAACTAAAGCAGTAGAAAGGATAGAAATACAGAACCAGTAGAAGACGTTGCCTAACGTTACTACTTTAATTGTTACCGTTAAAGTTCCTAGTACTAGTATTAATTGCAGCATTAAATACTATACGGAGTCATTTAATGCACTTTACCCAATTAAGTATAAAACAAGACTGATTGTTTTATAGCTTTTCTGCAGGAACCTCTTTTGGTAATAAAGCTGATTGTATCAGTTATCTGGAGACATCCTCTGATTGTGAACGTTGAACTCAGTCGATTATATATACATGGATCAAATCCTTAGACAACAACACTTCGCTTAACATCATTTTTCAAGGATCAAAGCTATTTTCACTGATAAGACAATCTCGAATTCCTTGAGTACTTAGAGTTCAACACAAAGAAAAGTAGCACACGCTTCATAGCTAATATCTGATCTTTTGAAGACCATCTTGTGCTACTGATTCTTACACTCTTCACAATCTTTACATCACTTTTACTTTATCAGGAAGAGTTTGTAATCTGAAAAGAGTCTTTTCATAACTTTGTGTATCACATTATTTGTGAGTTGAGTAACTAAGAGTTTCAGTAGGCTGAGGTGTAAGTCCTTCTGAAGTGGGTGTGTACAAGAGTTGTACTGTAATTTCCAAAGTCTTTTAGTTATACCTTCTGGAAACAGAAGAAGGGGAGACGTAGAAGATTTTATCTTCGAACTTCCATAAATAACTGCTGCCTACTGTTTTTATTGTCTTTCAATTACCTCATCAGATTGTTTCCGCACGTTCTATTGTAATCTAGGTGAAGGCATACGTACAAGATAAACTACTATCTCTAACAGGATTTTAGTACCTCATCAGAAGAGAAAGAAAAACGAGTAAAGTTTATTCACCCTCCCCTCTAAACTCAACTTCGATCCTCAACACGGACCCTATGCCGGACCCATACACGGGGTCCATGTCTTTGGCGGAACAAAATAGATTTTTACCTTTTTGTGCATTAGATAATTTGGGAACATTATCTTTTCATATCTTTTGATTTTGTAACAATATATGAACGAATTTCATCACTTGTAAACAATTAATAATTCATTTTGGATTTAATCATATTGATAGAGTTTTTCTCTCAATTTGGCTTTGTATACAACTTTGTGTGTTTCTCAAATCAAACTTATCAAAGTTTAATACTTTGTGGCATTTGTCGATTGTTCTTCACTCGGATTGTCAAAGACGAGTTCTTTGAAGGTTCGCTTGAATTCCAATTGTTTATCTTCGATAATATTTGTTGCTAAGTTCTTTGTAATTTAGAGGTGAATATTACAACCTTACTTGTTAAAAAAGATCGGGACAACACAACCGTTTCTTTGTTTCATTGAATCGAGGGCGTGACTCTGTTTTTGAGCACGTTTGCTTTTCGTGGTCGAAGAATCGCATCATTTGGTATCAGAGCCAGGTTCCCTTTGATTCAAGTAAGTTTATCCCTTTCATTTTCAGATCTAAGTTTATCTTTTATTTGTTATCAGATCTGTTTTATCTTTCGTTCTTCATCTTCGTGAATCTTGTGATTCTCGAAATTGTCAGATTTTTTTTTCTTTTTTCGAGTGCAAACAATCCTTGTGCAAGAGAAAAAAATAAAAAAAGTACAAAAAATTCAGAAATTTTGCCATAGATTGGTTTTGGTATTTTTTTTTCTAGTCTCTTGTGGGAGCCATATTCAAGTGCCTCTCACAATAAAAAAAAATTAATAAAAAAATATTATCTATTATTTTAGCTTTGAATCTTGTTCTTATCTCTATTGTGAGTCATATTCAAGTGACTCTCACAATTAAAAAAAAATTATTTCAAATTTCTTGTTTTACGCAGTCCGTGTAAGTCAGCTTGCAAGTGTCGTGAAGTTTGAACTTGTGAGTTTGATGCACACAAGCTACAAAGCCTGAAAGCATACCTTACAAGAGAATTCTCAAAATCTACTGAAATACTTGAGCGAGATTGTTTATTTCTTGGAGTGACGTGCGAGGTTTTGTAGTGAGGACAAAAAAAAAGAGAGAAAAAAAGAGAGAGTCGAGTGAATATCCATTGGAGTGACCAGTGAGGATTTTTGGTGAGGGAACGTTAATTTCAAACGATGTTAGGAGTGTTGGATAGAATATTGGAGAAGGAGTTTAAATCTCTACGAGAAAAGTATAAGAAGTGTGAAGAAGAGAAGATGTATGATAGATATGGTGATGAGAATAGACGAGGTAGTGGAATTGAAGGAAGTAGAGCGTTGTATTTGGATCGTTATGATGATAGGCGAAGTGATGAGATGAAAAGGGTGATGAGGAAGCAATTTGTTCCAAATCACAATGATGGGAGAGGTGGTAGGAGAGATGAACATGGCTTGTAAGATAATTTGTTGGCATCCACCTGGCGGCCCAATGGAAACGACAAAATCATGGGAGGTCAATGGTTGAGTCGAGGCATGAAGCTACAAGGCATGAACATCGAGGTACATCTAAAACTTCTAGCCCACATACTTGTGATATTATATGTTGTTGGTGTTTAGAAGTTGGGCATGATATTCGCCAATTTCCGCGTGAGGAGATGACAGTAGTAGGGTCGTCCGTCGAGCTTGAACCTCAAATTGTGGTTGAGGTTTTAATTGAGCCTGAATATGAGGTTGAGGTTATGAAAATTATTGATAATAGTATTCCACTAGTTGATGAGTCAAATGGTTTTAAACAATGTATAGTGGAAGCTGAATCATTGAGCGGTGAAGAAGTATCTAATTTGTCTACTATGAAAGAGGGGAGTAGGCATGAAAAACTTATGTTGAATACATGCTTGGAGGAACCTTGTGCTTCTCTTGTTCAATTGAATCCAAAAAGAGTCCATGAGGTTCAACTGACACTTCATGAATTGAGTGAAAAAGAATTAAAAATGACCGAAAGAAAGAGTGAACAAAAGAGTGAGATGGCCATAGAATAGAAAAATGAGAGAAAAGATAAAAGAGAAAAAGAGCCAAAGAAAATAAAAAGAAAAATAAATTGATGGCCCAAAAAAGTGAGGTAGAAAGTTATTTGTTCTCGCATAAACCATTTCATGTACCTATGTACAAGTTGGTTTATTCTCATTATGATGATATAGCCGGTTCAATCCTGAGCATTGTTACTTCTTCTTTGCAGGATTATGGTGACGTCATGATAAACATAAAAATTGTACATTAATTAAATGTTTTATAATATAAATATATAGTTTTTGTTTTATTAAATGTTTAAATATTATATGTTTTATAATAAATTGTATAAAATATAAGTTGTTGTGTAATTACAAGTTTTTACTATTTTTTACAGGTTCGATAAAACAAGAATAAATTTGGAGTTTCCAATGGGATTAAGATGATTCTTGGACCTATAGAAATTCGATGTTAATATCTACAATATTGATGGCAAGCATGAGATAAAAATCTTCTCACAAGTGGGATCAAATTAAGCAACAAATAAAGTTACCAAAGGAGTGGCAGTTTTACCATGCTCTAGTATTTTGACCATATCTCTCAAATTACTTGGTCAAATGGTTTGAAAAAAATACCACAACTAGACAACTCAATTATCCACATGTTTCTTTTTATGTGAAGAAGCAAATTCGGAGAAGAAGATTTTCAAAAGTGATGTGTAATATAATATAATATCTTAGAACACCAATGAATACTTTTGTGTAAAAAAAATATTTTATTTGTGGTTGTCTCCCCAAATTTGGCTATAAATAGGGGTGCATTGTAATGTATTGAGATATCCCTCATTCTATGAACAAACCTTTGAGTTCATAATATTTCTCTCTATAGTTTTCCTTTATTTCTTCATTTAAATATAATTAGCATGATAATTTCATATTCAAAGTTTTACACTTTGAATAATGAATAGCTAACTTCCTAAAGTTGAGATGAAAAGTGAAACTCTTGGCATGATAATAAGGTTACTAAAAGGTAAGAATCTATGTTTTATATTATTTAATCATTATTTATTGTTTATGTTATATTTATTTCTTTAAGTATTTTTATACCCTACTTATAAGTGGGAGTTTTGATTTATTGTTGCTATATGTTACACTAAATTCTTGGAACCATTTAAATGTTAGTTTGGTTTTACCAACCATTTAAAGTGGATGCCTTGATTTATTATATATGAATATATCATAATATTAATTTTTTGGTACCATTTAAATGTTAGTTTGGTTTTACCAACCATTTAAAGTGGGAACCTTGATTTAGTGTTTACAAATATATATAGCACAATAAATACTTGACCACATTTATAAGTTTTGGTATATATTATATACTTATAAGATAATAATATATAATATAATATAAATATGATTATTTAATATATTGGAACCATTTTATTAAGAGGATTTCAATATTGTTCGTTAATGTTAACTTTATTAAAATACCAAGAGTGGATCCTTTAATCTCAACTACTTAAATTAAAATTTGAAACAATTAAAATTTACCCATTAAAGATTCAAACAATTAAAATTAAAAAGAAACAAAAACAAAAACAAAACAAAAAGACATTGTAGTGGACTTGTAATTACCTTAGGTTCCCTGTGGATACGATATCGGACTCACCGAATTATACTACTTGTGGACAACCTGCTCTTAGGAGTGCAACAATCAGAGTCGCAACAAGTTTTTGGCGCCGTTGCCGGAGAAGTATAATTTAATTTCAAGTCTATTTAATTTCCTTTATAGTTTATTTTTCTTTATTTGAATTTTTATTGCTTTTGTGTGTTTTTATTCTTTTGCATTTGCATGAGCATTTGGTCACGTACACTTAGTGGTCGACTTATTCGAAATAACCCTTTATTTTTACACAACATGGCGGAAGAACTCATCCAAGAAAATGAAGATGAAATTCAATCTCAACATGATCATGATAGACGAAGAACACTTAGAGATCACATGAATCCTACACGTACTAGTGCACCTTCATGTCTAGTTTTTCCCCCTGATGCATCTCATTTCAATTTTAAGCCTGGTATTATCCAACTTTTACCCAACTTTCATGGCTTAGATTCTGAAAATCCATACATGCATTTACGAGAGTTTGAAGAAGTGTGCAACGCATATAATGATCTAAATTGTAGCATGTACACCATTCGACTTAAGCTTTTTCCTTTTTCTTTAAAAGATAAAGCTAAAACTTGGCTACAAAATCTTAGATCGGGATCCATTCGAACTTGGGATGAATTGCAACAACAATTTTTGAAAAAGTTTTTCCATCGCATAGAACAAATTCTTTCAAAAGGCAAATCATCACTTTCACTCAAAAACAAGGAGAAACTTTTTATCTGTGGGGACCCGGACGCTAATCAAGTTCTTGATCATCATTGGGACTAATTAATCAATTAGTAAACAGGGTCTAAATTTTTTTTTAAATGCGGAACGTAGTGAAATCAAACTAATATACATATCAGTATAAAATACAATACAAGTCCTGTACTGCATGTATCCAAAATAAACTAAGGTTCAACATCTAAATATCAAGTGTCAAAACCCTATATACATCAAAGTCCGAAGTCTCCACTCTATCACGATCTCTCCTCATCTCCTGGACCATGATCCTGTCCCACCTGTTGTCATGTACACATACAGACAAGACAACAGCCGGATAACTCCGGTGAGAATAAATCCTAGTATAAATCAGTGAAACATGCGATCATATCAACAAATATAAAGCATGTAATCAGGTAACAGATATATGTATCAAAATCTGAAACATAAACAATCATAGGCTGTCGACAATGCTCATACTCTATCATTCAGACTAGACTCAATCCTAGTCTAGGGATCCCGGTTTCCAAATGTGGTATTCCTATATCGAATTCCGTAATAGAAGGAACTACGTTCCTATTACTCGATATAACCAAATATGGTGTTCCTATATCGAATTCCGTAATAGAAGAATTCCAATTCTTATTATTCGATATAACCAAATATCCGGTGTCCTGACCTATCCGTCATGGACTGTAGCTCTATCGCTAATATCATTATCTTGAGACATCGTGCAATGTTCCTGTGGCGATTCCACCACTATCAGGAACTTCTGTCACAAGATAACTCATCTGATACCTGCTATCTATAATTCCAGAGAACAAGTACATCAGTCAAATCAATGCAAATATCAATGCAATAAAGTAAAGTATGTGATTTAGGAAAACTCAAGTCTAATCCGACTCAAGTCGATCTCCCAATACCACATTGACTTATACCTTTCTTTCGTCGGTTTCTGGCTCAGTTGAAGTCCTGAACTCACAATCTGTCTGGCAATGACAATATCAATAATCTTATGTCAATATACCTTTCAAATCAATAACAATCTGATCAATCTTGATTTAATTCAAAATCAACGGCATAACGGTACAAACTCAGTATCTCCGTCAATACCATATCACCAGATAACAGTTACAATCCATAACCCATATCCAATACAATCCGTAATCCAATCACACTTCAAATATGTCTGGTATAAATCAATATACCCTAAAAATTCATAACAATTCCATAATCAGTCCGTTTCTTAATCTGACTTCGATTCTATGATGTCTAATATGTCAAGAACATCATATATGAATTCCATTCAATTCTGACAATATCATAATTTCAAAGCATGTCAAAATGTAGTAAAACTTACGTCCAGTTGTAGCCTACGTTGCTAGGAACTCGATACCGAAGTCGGATTCAAAATCAGACGGACGGATTGAAATATAAAGGCGTAAGGATTTTTAACAAAGTTTCTCCAACTTTTCTAATATTCTGAGGGATTATACGGTTATACATACGTATATATATATATACACCCGCATGCATCCGGCAACGTGGCTCGCATCTTTCATTGGCACGTCTCGCGCATATGCGCGACATCTATCGGCGCATAAGCGCGAGACACTAAGTCTCGGCACGTGACTGGCACCTCGCCTCGCGCATATGCGCGCCCCTGATCGGCGCATATGCGCGAGTAATTCTTCACAACTCTCGGGTTGTGTCGCGCCTGTGCGCGAATCCAAGTGGCGCATGTGCACCAACCTTTCTGGATTGCTCGCGCATGTGCGCGCATAAAGTCGTGCATGTGCGCCGATGCTACTGTCTTGCATCATGGGCTACTGTCTTACTCGCGCATATGCGCGCCTACTCTTCGCGCATATGCGCGAGACCTTCGGCTCTCGCACATACATTTTCACACGTATTATTATTTCGTGTCCCGATTAATCCTCTCATAATCATATCAAATTATCATTCAATAATTACAGATTATTAGGACTAAATTTCCGGGCATTACATTATCAGTGTTGGGATAGATACAAAGAATTGCTTAATCTTTGTCCACAACATGGTTTTGAAATTTGGAGGGTTGTTTCTCAATTTTATGAAGGCTTAACACCTAAAGATAGGCAAATGGTTGAATTTATGTGTAATGGAACATTTGAAGATAAAGATCCAAACGAGGCAATTGAGTATCTCGATTCATTAGCTGAAAATGCTCAAAATTGGGACACTATAGGTACAATCGAACCATCAAACAAGATTCAATCTCCTACATCTGGTGGAGGTATGTACACTCTCAAAGATGAACATGATCTTCAAGCTAGATTTACCTCTTTGGCAAGAAAAGTTGAGGCACTTGAATTGAAAAAGAATGGTCAATTAAAATCTGTTCAAGAAATTGTGTGCCACATCTGTGATACAAGTGATCATTTTACAAAAGATTGTCCCACTTTGCCCTCTTTTAAAAAATGTCTCCATGAACAAGCCAATGTTTTGAACAATTTAAAAAGGCCAAATTTTGAACCATTTTCTCAAAATTACAATCCAGGTTGGCGAAATCATCCAAATTTTAGTTGGAGGAATGATAATGCTGCACAATTTCTGCAACCACATTTTCAAAATCAACAAAATTTTCAAAATTATGCAACTTATGTTCATCCACCTAAAAGGAATTTGGAAGATTTATTGAATTCTTTGATTGCAAAGCAAGAGTATATCAATACTCAAACTGCTCAAACCATGACAGATTTGAAAGATACTCTTGCTAAATTTGCATCTGCAATTAATGTTCATGAAAAAGGTAAATTTCCTTCACAACCCCTGCCTAATCCCAAGGTGATAAACATAAAAATTGTACATTAATTAAATGTTTTATAATATAAATATATAGTTTTTGTTTTATTAAATTTTTAAATATTATATGTTTTATAATAAATTGTATAAAATATAAGTTGTTGTGTAATTATAAGTTTTTACTATTTTTACAGGTTCGATAAAACAAGAATAACCTTGGCGTTGCAAATGGGATTAAGATGATTCTTGGACCTGTAGAAAGTTGATGTTAATATCTACAATATTGGTGGCAAGCATGAGATAAAAATCCTCTCACAATTGGGATCAAATTAAGCAACAATTAAAGTTACCGAAGGAGTGGCAGTTTTACCATGCTCTAGTATTTTGACCATATCTCTCAAAGTACTTGGTCAAATATTCTGAAAAAAATACCACAACTAGACAACTCAATTATCCACATGTTTCATTTTATGTGAAGAAGAAAATTCGGAGAAGATGCTTGTCAAAAGTGATGTGCAATATAATATTAATTTCTTGGAACACCAATGAAGACTTATGTGTAAAAAATAATATTTTATTTGTGGTTGTCTCCCCAAATTTGGCTATAAATAGGGGTGCATTGTAATGTATTGAGATATCCCTCATTCTATGAACAAATCTTTGAGTTCATAATATTTCTCTCTATATTTTTCTTTTATTTCTTCATTTAAATATAATTAGCATGTTAATTTCATATTCAAAGTTTTACACTTTGAATAATGAATAGCTAACTTCCTAAAGTTGAGATGATAAGGTGAAGCTCTTGGCATGATAATAAGGTTATTATAAGGTAAGAATCTATGTTTTATATTATTTAATCATTATTTATTGTTTATGTTATATTTATTTCTTTAAGCATTTTTATACCCTACTTATAAGTGGGAGTTTTGATTTATTGTTGCTATATGTTACACTAAATTCTTGGAACCATTTAAATGTTAGTTTGGTATTACCAACCATTTAAAATGGATGCCTTGAGTTATTATATATAAATATATTATAATATTAAATTCTTGGAACCATTTAAATGTTAGTTTGGTTTTACCAACCATTTAACTTGGATTCCTTGATTTATTATATATGAATATATTATAGTATTAATTTATTGATACCATTTAAATGTTTGTTTGGTTTTACCAACCATTTAAAGTGGGAACCTTGATTTAGTGTTTACAAATATATATAGCACAATAAATACTTGACCACATTTATAAGTTTTGGTATATATTATGTACTTATAAGATTATAATTTATAACATAATATAAATATGATTATTTAATATATTGGAACCATTTTATTAAGTGGATTTCAATATTGTTCGTTAATGTTAACTTTATTAAAATACCAAGAGTGGATCCTTTAATCTCAACTACTTAAATTTAAATTTGAACAATTAAAATTTACCCATTAAAGATTCAATTAAAATTAAAAAGAAACAAAAACAAAAACAAAAAGACATTGTAGTGGACTTGTAATTACCTTAGCTTCCCTGTGGATACGATATTCGGACTCACCGAATTATACTACTTGTGGACAACCTGCTCTTGGGAGTGCAACAATCAAAGTCGCAACAAGTTTTTGGCGCCGTTGCCGGGGAAGTATAATTTAATTTCAAGTCTATTTAATATTGTTTAAAGTTTATTTTTCTTTTTATTGCTTTTGTGTGTTTTTTTTTCTTTTTGTTTTGCATTTGCATGAGCATTTGGTCACGTACACTTAGTGGTCGACTCATTCGAAATAACCCTTTATTTTTACAAAACATGGCGGAAGAACCCATCCAAGAAAATGAAGATGAAATTCAATCTCAACATGATCATGATAGACGAAGAACACTTAGAGATCACATGAATCCTACACGTACTAGTGCACCTTCATGTCTAGTTTTTCCCCCTGATGCATCTCATTTCAATTTTAAGCCTGGTATTATCCAACTTTTACCCAACTTTCATGGCTTAGATTCTGAAAATCCATACATGCATTTACGAGAGTTTGAAGAAGTGTGCAACACATATAATGATCTAAATTGTAGCATGAACACCATTCGCCTTAAGCTTTTTCCTTTTTCTTTAAAAGATAAAGCTAAAACTTGGCTACAAAATCTTAGATCGGGATCCATTCGAACTTGGGATGAATTGCAACAACAATTTTTGAAAAAGTTTTTTCCATCTCATAGAACAAATTCTTTCAAAAGGCAAATCATCACTTTCACTCAAAAACATGGAGAAACTTTTTATCAGTGTTGGGATAGATACAAAGAATTGCTTAATCTTTGTCCACATCATGGTTTTGAAATTTGGAGAGTTGTTTCTCAATTTTATGAAGGCTTAACACCTAAAGATAGGCAAATGGTTGAATTTATGTGTAATGGAACATTTGAAGATAAAGATCCGAACGAGGCAATTGAGTATCTCGATTCATTAGCTGAAAATGCTCAAAATTGGGACACTATAGGTACAATCGAACCATCAAACAAGATTCAATCTCCTACATCTGGTGGAGGTATGTACACTCTCAAAGATGAACATGATCTTCAAGCTAGATTTACCTCTTTGGCAAGAAAAGTTGAGGCACTTGAATTGAAAAAGAATGGTCAATTAAAATCTGTTCAAGAAATTGTGTGTCACATCTGTGATACAAGTGATCATTTTACAAAAGATTGTCCCACTTTGCCCTCTTTTAAAGAATGTCTCCATGAGCAAGCCAATGTTTTGAACAATTTCAAAAGGCCAAATTTTGAACCATTTTCTCAAAATTACAATCCAGGTTGGCGAAATCATCCAAATTTTAGTTGGAGGAATGATAATGCTGCACAATTTCCGCAACCACATTTTCAAAATCAACAAAATTTTCAAAATTATGCACCTTATGTTCCTCCGCCGAAAAGAAATTTGGAAGATACATTGAATTCTTTCATTGCAAAGCAAGAGTCTATCAATACTCAAACTGCTCAAACCATGACAGACTTGAAAGATACTCTTGCTAAATTTGCATCTGCACTTAATGTTCATGAAAAAGGTAAATTTCCTTCACAACCTCTGCCTAATCCCAAGGATCATCATACACAAATTGGAACTTCTGGAACTCAACCGATGGATCAGGTAAAATCTGTTATTACCCTTCGAAGTGGTAAGGTTGTGGAAAAATCCATTCTTGAACCTTGTGAAGATGATGATAAATCAACTCCAAAGGGTAAGGAAGTGGAACCCATAACTTGCGAAGAGGAGGTTCAACAGACAGTGTCACCACCATTCCCTCATGCATTGAAAAATACAAAAAAATCAAATTTGAATTCTGATATATATGATATTTTTAAACAAGTAAAAGTTAATATTCCTTTATTAGATGCAATAAAACAGGTACCATCATATGCCAAATTTTTGAAAGACTTGTGCACTGTGAAAAGAAAATTGAATGTGAAAAAGAAAGCATTTTTAGCCGAACAAGTAAGTGCAATCATTCAAAATAATAATGCTTTGAAATACAAAGACCCTGGTTGTCCTACTATTTCGTGTATTATTGGAGAACGAAAGATTAAAAAAGCCTTGCTTGACCTTGGAGCTAGTGTGAATTTACTTCCATATTCAGTTTATCAAGAACTCAATCTAGGCGAGTTAAAACCTACTTCGGTAACACTTTTACTTGCTGATAGATCTGTTAAAGTGCCAAGAGGTATGGTAGAAGACGTGTTGGTCCAAGTTGATAACTTTGTATATCCTGTCGATTTCATAGTTTTAGATACACAACCTATTGAAGCTTGTAATGCAATTCCTGTAATTTTAGGTCGTCCATTTTTAGCAACTTCTAATGCTCTTATAAATTGCAGGAATGGAATAATGAAGTTGTCATTTGGTAACATGACCTTGGAGCTCAATGTTTTTAATCTTTGTAAGCAACCACATGACAAAGGAGATGAAAGTGAAGATGAAAATCTTATTGAAACTCTTGTGGAAGAAAACATTCAAGAAGGGAGTACTCGTGATCAATTAGATATTTGTTCAATTGAAACTGTTAAAGAAAATATTGAAATTGATCTTGACGATTTTTTCAGGTATCACTCGTTACCAGGATCAGAGAAAGAATTTGATGAAAAATATGAGAACAAAGACGAACCACCAGTATTGGAGTTAAAACCCTTGCCAGAAGAATTGAAGTATGCATTTCTTGGAGAAGATGAAACATATCCGGTGGTAATTTCTTCCAAACTCTCAAGTAATCAAGAAGGTAAATTAGTTGATATGCTTAAAAGACATAAAAATGCAATTGGTTGGACACTAAAAGATCTTAAGGGCATTAATCCACTAATTTGCACACACAAAATTCACTTAGAAGAAAATGCAAAAACATCTCAACAACCACAAAGGAGATTAAATCCACACATGAAAGATGTTGTGAAAACTGAAGTTCTCAAACTACTTGATGTTGGAATTATCTACCCTATTTCTGATAGTAAGTGGGTAAGCCCAACACAAGTAGTTCCAAAAAAATCTGGCATCACAGTGATAAAAAATGAAAAAGGTGAATTGTTAACAAGTCGAGTCCCATCTAGTTGGCGGATGTGTATTGATTATAGAAAATTAAATGACGCCACTAGAAAAGATCATTTTCCATTACCATTTTTGGATCAAATTTTAGAAAGAGTAGCAGGTCATCCCTACTACTGTTTTCTTGACGGATATTCAGGCTATTATCAAATTCCCATTGCACTCGAAGATCAAGAAAAAACTACATTCACATGTCCTTTTGGAACATTTGCATTCAGAAGGATGCCATTTGGTTTATGCAATGCCCCAGCAACATTTCAAAGATGTATGCTAAGCATTTTCTGCGACATGGTTGAAAATTGTTTGGAAATTTTTATGGATGATTTAACTGTTTTTGGGAATACATTTGATAATTGTCTTGAAAATTTGGAAAAAGTTTTAAAAAGATGCGAGGAAAAAGGTCTTATTTTAAATTGGGAAAAATGTCATTACATGATTACTTCTGGAATTGTTTTGGGACATGTCGTGTCATCTCATGGAATTGAAGTCGATAAAGCAAAAGTTGATGTCATTGCCAATTTACCCCCTCCAAAAACCATTAAAGAAATTCGCTCATTTTTGGGACATGCTGGATTTTATAGGAGGTTTATAAAGGACTTTAGTTTAATCTCTAAACCCATTTGTAACCTCTTAACAAAAGACAGTGCATTTGAGTGGACTCAAGAATGTCAAAATGCTTTTGATAAAATCATTCGACATTTAACATCAGCTCCTATCATGCAACCTCCTGATTGGTCTTTACCATTTGAAATCATGTGCGATGCGAGTGATTATGCAGTCGGTGCAGTATTGGGTCAAAGAAGAAACGGTAAGCCTTATGTGATATATTATGCAAGTAGAACTTTAAACAATGCTCAAATGAATTACTCCACAACTGAAAAAGAGCTACTTGCTGTAATATTTGCATTAGATAAATTTCGTTCTTATTTGATTGGATCAACAACTATCGTGTTTACTGATCATTCTGCTATTAGATATTTGTTGACCAAACAGGATGCAAAGCCACGACTGATACGATGGATTTTGTTGCTCCAAGAATTTGACATTGTAATCAAAGATAAAAAAGGAACCGAGAATGTCGTAGCCGATCATTTATCGAGACTAGTAACAGGATCATCTTTTGAAATGACACCAATTAACGATAATTTTCCTGATGAACATCTATTTTCAGTTACTACTACACCTTGGTTTGCTAACATAGTAAATTTTCTTGTGACAGGAAAAATGCCACCGCAATGGAGTTCCCAAGATAAAAGAAAATTTTTGAATGAGGTAAAAAACTTTTATTGGGATGATCCGTATCTGTTCAAGTATTGTCCGGATCAAATTTTTCGACGTTGCATACCCGACAATGAGGTAAGTAGTGTCATTAAATTTTGTCATTCAGAAGCATGCGGGGGACATTTTTCTTCAAAGAAAACAGCTGCAAAAATCTTGCAGTGTGGATTTTATTGGCCCACTTTGTTTAAAGACACCCACGAAATCTGCAAGATCTGTGAAAATTGTCAAAAATTGGGTGCGATTTCAAAAAGAAACATGATGCCTTTGAATCCTATCATTGAAATTGAAATATTTGATTGTTGGGGAATAGATTTTATGGGACCTTTTCCACCGTCGTTTGGATACTTGTATATTTTAGTTGCAGTTGATTATGTTTCCAAATGGATAGAGGCAATTCCATGTCGAACAAATGATCATAAAATTGTCATCAAATTTTTGAAAGAAAATATTTTTAGTAGATTCGGAATTCCTCGAGCTATGATAAGTGATGGGGGAACTCACTTTGTTAATAAACCATTTGCTTCATTAATGAAAAAATATGGTATTACTCACAAAGTAACAACTCCTTATCATCCTCAAACAAATGGACAAGTTGAATTAGCTAATAGGGAGATAAAGCAAATTTTGGAAAAAACTGTTAACTCAAATAGAAAAGACTGGTCTCTGCGACTTAATGATGCACTGTGGGCATATCGAACAGCTTTTAAAACATCATTGAATATGTCTCCCTATAGGTTGGTTTATGGAAAACATTGTCATTTGCCTGTGGAATTGGAACATAAAGCTTATTGGGCGATAAAAACTTTAAATTCAAGCATGGATGATGCCAACAAATTGCGTAAATTGCAACTTAATGAACTTGATGAACTCAGAAATGATGCGTATGAGAATTCAAGGATTTATAAAGCAAAAATCAAATCATTTCATGATAAAACAATTCTTAGAAAATCTTTTGAGATTGGTAAAAAAGTTTTGCTTTATAATTCTCGACTTCACATATTCCCAGGAAAATTACGATCAAGATGGACAGGCCCATATGTTATAAAGCATGTGTATCCTTATGGAGCTGTGGATATTGAAAATCCTAAAAATGGTGATGTTTTTAAAGTGAATGGACAAAGGCTTAAACCATTTTTGGAAAATGAAATCTTTCAAGAAGAGTTTATTTCCCTTTCTGATCCTTGATTTTTTTTTTGTGTTGCATTTGATTATTGTTTGTTTTTATTTCAGGTTTTCTTAATCTTTTTATTTTCCCGGTTAAATGGCGGATAACGGTACTCCGTGACTCTCATAGTCGGTTAAATCAGTTTCCCACAATTGCTGATACAAAAATTTAAAAAAAAAAAAATCATTTCTTTTCTTTTCAAAATGGATGAAATTCTCTCAAAAATTTGTAAATATTTTCCCTCTGTTTCTGAAAATGTTCTAAGAAAAATTTATGCAGGAAGGTGTGAAAGATTGAGATTACTAATGCAAAAAGGAATTCCAGAAGATATTCGTCTTGTAATAGAAGCTAAGGTCCGATTAGGAGGAGAAGTTCCACAATCATTGCTTATTCGGTATTTGCCTGGATTAGGAAAAAGCACTTATGCGAAAAAACGAAGGGCCAAAAGTTTAGGGGTTTGTCATAAGTGTGCAAGATGGACTTGTGACAAACGATGCAGATCTTTGGGATGTGTTTCCAATAACAGAGAAGATAAAATTGATTTCATTAAGAATGGGCTGAGTAAGGAGTCTTTAGATAACATCTTATTGACTCTTGAGACGCATTCTAGTGGACATGTGCATATTGAACTTCTCCGTTTATGGAAACAATTTCAAGATGAGCGTCATAGTCTTGGGAATCTGACTAAAAAAGACCCTGTTTGCCAATTTATAAGAAAATTGGATGGGAAGCATATCCTCGACTCATAGAAGGCGTTGAAGCCGTTTCTGGACGTAAAACCAGAGGAAAATTGTGAGCCACAATCACACTACTGTTTATAAGCATGTGTGTCATTATTTTTTTACTATTTATTCTGTTTACAGCTGTGACCCATAGTTTTGTCATGATAACATATTACCCCTATAAAATCTCTCATCTTTCTTTCTACTTTCGCAGAAAAAAAAAAAGGAAAGTAAAAACATGACTGGATCCTCTGCACAAACATTGAAAAATATTTGTGTATTTTGTGGGTCGAGTCCTGGAAAAAATGAAGTGTTTGTAGAAGCAGCGAATAATCTTGGAAAGATATTGGCTGAGAGAAAAATTCACTTGGTATATGGGGGAGGTAATATTGGGTTAATGGGATCTGTTTCAACATCTGCTCATCTTGGAGGTAGTCAGGTATTGGGTATTATTCCTATAGCTTTAGCTGAAGGAAATATTACAGGTGTTACGATTGGGGAGGAATTAAAAGTTTCTTCTATGTATGAAAGAATCACTCAAATGATTGAAAATTCTGATGCTTTTATCGCACTACCAGGTGGTTTTGGTACATTAGAAGAAATTTTTCACACTGTTTCTTGGGCACAACTTAATATCCATAATAAACCCGTGGGCTTGTTGAATATCAATAATTATTATGACAGTTTGTTGACATTTCTTGATAAAGCTGTGGAACAGAATTTCATTTCAGAAAATTCACGACGGATGCTCATCTGTGCTTCGACTGCCGATCAATTAATTGATGATTTGGAAGCTTTTGTTCATAAGCCTGATCCGATGATAACAAAGATCAATTGGTCGCAATCAAGCAGTAAGAAAAGGAAGTTGGATCATTGATTCAAAAGTCGTGGATTGGTTTGCGTTTGTTTCAGTTTGTTATCTTCAATAAAGTTCCAGGTGATATCTCTTTCATTATGTACTCTTTATTAATAGCTATTTTGACATTAGGGACAATGTCATATTCTGATTGGGGGGAGAACACATATAAAAAAAAAAAAAAAAACAAATTTAAAAAAAAATTAAATATTATTTTAAAATAAAACCATGTTTATTGTTTGTACCTTAGTAATTTTTTGCAAAAATGTCATACATTACATATTTGAAAGATTTAAATTAGAACATGCATTAATCTATTTAAGAATGTTTAAATTTTATTTGAAAAAAGGTCATTTTTAATATTCTGATCAATATAAAAATATGATTTATGAAATCTTTTTGAGTGATTAACCATTGTGATAAAATTAGGTAGTAAAGTATATGGCCCAAGATATACCTTATAAGAGTGCCTAAAATTTTTGAACTCACACATATTTTGTGAGTGAGTGGAGAGGACTGAGAAAACAGCTTTCGAGCCTTTATTGATCATGAGAGAGACTATCTATTGTTTAGATCTTGAGTTCTTATTTTGAAAAAAAAATATATATTTCCTGAAAAAAAAAAGAAAAAAAAAAGAAAAATACAAAAAGAAAGATGTTGAAGATCTATGTAATTTTTAAGTTATATGCTGCGACCCATTTTTCTCTCATAAGAATAAAAAAAAAAAAATAAAAAAAAAAAAAAGAAAGAGAGAAATACATTGTACAAATTAAATAAATATGTGGTCAAAAAGCATAAACTTAGTCTGATTCCATGATGTAAAAAAAAAAAAAATCAGGAAAAAAAATATAATAAGAACAACTGGATTTTAAATCAATTGATTTTCTATCTTTTGATTAGTTTGGCTCGTTTGTCTGTCTGCATTCTGTAAACCATTTTTCTGAGCATTTATCTGTATTCCAACTCCATGAGAGAAATCGTTGCCATAAATTGAAACATTTATTAACCTGTGAGGATATGGAGTTGAGACTCTTACTAGGAATTTCTGAAGGCCGTGTACATTTAACTACCTAAAATAAGCTTTGAATTAATCATCTCAAATTATTTCATAAATTATAATTATGATGATCTTGATATAACTTTGACAGTTTTCAAATTTTATTTAAACACTTAGATAGTTCTGATTACATTTCTATTTAAATTAATCAATATGTTTTGTATTGCTATTAACGCTTAAATTGCTAGGGACTAGCAATAAGCTGGTTGGGAGGTGTGATAAACATAAAAATTGTACATTAATTAAATGTTTTATAATATAAATATATAGTTTTTGTTTTATTAAATTTTTAAATATTATATGTTTTATAATAAATTGTATAAAATATAAGTTGTTGTGTAATTATAAGTTTTTACTATTTTTACAGGTTCGATAAAACAAGAATAACCTTGGCGTTGCAAATGGGATTAAGATGATTCTTGGACCTGTAGAAAGTTGATGTTAATATCTACAATATTGGTGGCAAGCATGAGATAAAAATCCTCTCACAATTGGGATCAAATTAAGCAACAATTAAAGTTACCGAAGGAGTGGCAGTTTTACCATGCTCTAGTATTTTGACCATATCTCTCAAAGTACTTGGTCAAATATTCTGAAAAAAATACCACAACTAGACAACTCAATTATCCACATGTTTCATTTTATGTGAAGAAGAAAATTCGGAGAAGATGCTTGTCAAAAGTGATGTGCAATATAATATTAATTTCTTGGAACACCAATGAAGACTTATGTGTAAAAAATAATATTTTATTTGTGGTTGTCTCCCCAAATTTGGCTATAAATAGGGGTGCATTGTAATGTATTGAGATATCCCTCATTCTATGAACAAATCTTTGAGTTCATAATATTTCTCTCTATATTTTTCTTTTATTTCTTCATTTAAATATAATTAGCATGTTAATTTCATATTCAAAGTTTTACACTTTGAATAATGAATAGCTAACTTCCTAAAGTTGAGATGATAAGGTGAAGCTCTTGGCATGATAATAAGGTTATTATAAGGTAAGAATCTATGTTTTATATTATTTAATCATTATTTATTGTTTATGTTATATTTATTTCTTTAAGCATTTTTATACCCTACTTATAAGTGGGAGTTTTGATTTATTGTTGCTATATGTTACACTAAATTCTTGGAACCATTTAAATGTTAGTTTGGTATTACCAACCATTTAAAATGGATGCCTTGAGTTATTATATATAAATATATTATAATATTAAATTCTTGGAACCATTTAAATGTTAGTTTGGTTTTACCAACCATTTAACTTGGATTCCTTGATTTATTATATATGAATATATTATAGTATTAATTTATTGATACCATTTAAATGTTTGTTTGGTTTTACCAACCATTTAAAGTGGGAACCTTGATTTAGTGTTTACAAATATATATAGCACAATAAATACTTGACCACATTTATAAGTTTTGGTATATATTATGTACTTATAAGATTATAATTTATAACATAATATAAATATGATTATTTAATA
Source organism: Primulina eburnea (assembly GCF_022965805.1). NCBI lineage: Eukaryota > Viridiplantae > Streptophyta > Magnoliopsida > Lamiales > Gesneriaceae > Primulina > Primulina eburnea. The sequence continues at coordinate 33,276,557 of NC_133111.1, forward strand.
TATTGGAACCATTTTATTAAGTGGATTTCAATATTGTTCGTTAATGTTAACTTTATTAAAATACCAAGAGTGGATCCTTTAATCTCAACTACTTAAATTTAAATTTGAACAATTAAAATTTACCCATTAAAGATTCAATTAAAATTAAAAAGAAACAAAAACAAAAACAAAAAGACATTGTAGTGGACTTGTAATTACCTTAGCTTCCCTGTGGATACGATATTCGGACTCACCGAATTATACTACTTGTGGACAACCTGCTCTTGGGAGTGCAACAATCAAAGTCGCAACACAAGGATCATCATTCACAAACTGGAACTTCTGGAACTCAACCGATGGATCAGGTAAAATCTGTTATTACCCTTCGAAGTGGTAAGGTTGTGGAAAAATCCATTCTTGAACCTTGTGAAGATGATGATAAATCAACTTCAAAGGGTAAGGAAGTGGAACCCATAACTTGCGAAGAGGAGGTTCAACAGACAGTGTCACCACCATTCCCTCATGCATTGAAAAATACAAAAAAATCAAATTTGAATTCTGATATATATGATATTTTTAAACAAGTAAAAGTTAATATTCTTTTATTAGATGCAATAAAACAGGTACCATCATATGCCAAATTTTTGAAAGACTTGTGCACTGTGAAAAGAAAATTGAATGTGAAAAAGAAAGCATTTTTAGCCGAACAAGTAAGTGCAATCATTCAAAATAATAATACTTTGAAATACAAAGACCCAGGTTGTCCTACTATTTCTTGTATTATTGGAGAACGAAAAATTAAAAAAGCATTGCTTGACCTTGGAGCTAGTGTGAATTTACTTTCATATTCAGTTTATCAAGAACTCAATCTAGGCGAGTTAAAACCTACTTCGGTAACACTTTTACTTGCTGATAGATCTGTTAAAGTGCCAAGAGGTATGGTAGAAGAAGTGTTGGTCCAAGTTGATAACTTTGTATATCCTGTCGATTTCATAGTTTTAGATACACAACCTATCGAATCTTGTAATGCAATTCCTGTAATTCTGGGTCGTCCATTTTTATCAACTTCTAATGCTCTTATAAATTGCAGGAATGGAATAATAAAGTTGTCATTTGGTAACATGACATTGGAGCTCAATGTTTTTAATCTTTGTAAGCAACCACATGACAAAAGAGATGAAAGTGAAGATGAAAATCTTATTGAAACTCTTGTGGAAGAAAACATTCAAGAAGGGAGTACTCGTGATCCATTAGATATTTGTTCAATCGATACTGTTAAAGAAAATATTGAAATTGATCTTGATGATTTTATTATGTATCACCCGTTACCAGGATCAGAAAAAGAATTTGAGACAAAATATGAGAACAAAGACGAACCACCCATATTGGAGTTAAAACCCTTGCCAGAAGAATTGAAGTATGCATTTCTTGGAGAAGATGAAACATATCCGGTGGTAATTTCTTCCAAACTATCAAGAATCAAGAAGGTAAATTAGTTGATATGCTTAAAAGACATAAAAATGCAATTGGTTGGACACTAAAGATCTTAAGGGCATTAATCCACTAATTTTCACTCACAAAATTCACTTAGAAGAAAATGCTAAAACATCTCAACAACCACAAAGGAGATTAAATCCACACATGAAAGATGTTGTAAAAACTGAAGTTCTCAAACTACTCGATGTTGGGATTATCTACCCTATTTCTGATAGTAAGTGGGTAAGCCCAACACAAGTAGTTCCAAAAAAATCTGGCATCACAATGATAAAAAATGAAAAAGGTGAATTGTTAACAAGTCGAGTCTCATCTAGTTGGCGGATGTGTATTGATTATAGAAAATTAAATGACGCCACTAGAAAAGATCATTTTCCATTACCATTTTTGGATCAAATTTTAGAAAGAGTAGCAGGTCATCCATACTACTGTTTTCTTGATGGATATTCAGGTTATTATCAAATTCCCATTGCACTCGAAGATCAAGATAAAACTATATTCACATGTCCTTTTGGAACATTTGCATTTAGAAGGATGCCATTTGGATTATGCAATGCCCCAGCAACATTTCAAAGATGTATGCTAAGCATTTTTAGCGACATGGTGGAAAATTGTTTGGAAATTTTCATGGATGATTTATCTGTCTTTGGGAATACATTTGATAATTGTCTTGAAAATTTGGAAAAAGTTTTAAAAAGATGCGAGGAAAAATGTCTTATTTTAAATTGGGAAAAATGTCATTACATGATTACTTCTAGAATTGTTTTGGGACATGTCGTGTCATCGCATGGAATTGAAGTTGATAAAGCAAAATATGATGTTATTGCCAATTTACCCCCTACAAAAACCATTAAAGAAATTCGCTCATTTTTGGGACATGCTGGATTTTATAGGAGGTTTATAAAGGACTTTAGTTTAATCTCTAAACCCATTTGTAACCTCTTAACAAAAGACACTGCATTTGAGTGGACTCAAGAATGTCAAAATGCTTTTGATAAAATCATTCGACATTTAACATCAGCTCCTATCATGCAACCTCCTCACTGGTCTTTACCATTTGAAATCATGTGCGATGCGAATGATTATGCAGTCGGTGCAGTACTGGGTCAAAGAAGAAACGGTAAGCCTTATGTGATATATTATGCAAGTAGAACTTTAAACAATGCTCAAATGAATTACTCCACAACTGAAAAAGAACTACTTGCTGTAATATTTGCATTAGATAAATTTCGTTCTTATTTGATTGGATCAACGACTATTGTGTTTACTGATCATTCTGCTATTAGATATTTGTTGACCAAACAGGATGCAAAGCCACGACTGACACGATGGATTTTGTTGCTCCAAGAATTTGACATTGTGATCAAAGATAAAAAAAAAGGGACCGATAATGTCACAGCCGATCATTTATCGAGACTAGTAACAGGATCATCTTGTGAAATGACACCAATTAACGATAAATTTCCTGATGAACATCTTTTTTCAGTTACTACTACACCTTGGTTTGCTAACAAAGTAAATTTTCTTGTGACAGGAAAAATGCCACCACATTGGAGTTCCCAAGATAAAAGAAAATTTTTAAATGAGGTAAAAACTTTTATTGGGATGATTCGTATCTGTTCAAGTATTGTCCAGATCAAATTTTTCGACGTTGCATACCCGACAATGAGGTAAGTAGTGTCATTAAATTTTGTCATTCAGAAGCATGCGGAGGACATTTTTCTTCAAAGAAAACAGCTGCAAAAATCTTGCAGTGTGGATTTTATTGGCCCACTTTGTTTAAAGACACCCACGAAATCTGCAAGATCTGTGAAAATTGTCAAAAATTGGGTGCAATTTCAAAAAGAAACATGATGCCTTTGAATCCTATCATTGAAATTGAAATCTTTGACTGTTGGGGAATTGATTTTATGGGACCTTTTCCACCGTCGTTTGGATACTTGTATATTTTAGTTGCAGTTGATTATGTTTCCAAATGGATAGAGGCAATTCCATGTCGAACAAATGATCATAAAATCGTCATCAAATTTTTAAAAGAAAATATTTTTAGTAGATTTGGAATTCCTCGAGCCATAATAAGTGATGGGGGAACTCAATTTGTTATTAAACCATTTGCTTCATTAATGAAAAAATATGGTATTACTCATATAGTAACTACTCCTTATCATCCTCAAACAAATGGACAAGTTGAATTAGCTAATAGGGAGATAAAGCAAATTTCGAAAAAAACTGTTAACTCAAATAGAAAAGATTGGTCTCTGCGACTTAGTGATGCACTTTGGGCATATCGAACAGCTTTTAAAACATCATTGAATATGTCTCCTTATAGGTTGGTTTATGGAAAACATTGTTATTGCCTGTGGAATTGGAACATAAAGCTTATTGGGCGATCAAAACTTTAAATTCAAGCATGGATGATGCCAAAAAATTGCGTAAATTGCAACTTAATGAACTTGATGAACTCAGAAATGACGCGTATGACAATTCATGGATTTATAAAGCAAAAATCAAATCATTTCATGATAAAACAATTCTTAGAAAATCTTTTGAGATTGGTAAAAAAGTTTTGCTTTATAATTCTCGACTTCACATATTCCCAGGAAAATTACGATCAAGATGGACATGCCCATATGTTGTAAAGCATGTATATCCTTATGGAGCTGTGGATATTGAAAATCCTAAAAATGGTGATGTTTTTAAAGTGAATGGACAAAGGCTTAAACCATTTTTGGAAAATGAAATCTTTCAACAAGAGTTTATTTCCCTTTCTGATCCTTAAATTTTTATGTTGCATTTAATTTTGTTATTTTTTATTTCAGGTTTCTTTAATCTTTTTTATTTCCCGATTAAATGGCGGATAACGGTACTCCGTGACTCTCATAGTCGGTTAAATTAGTTTCCCACAATTGCTGATACAAAAATTAAAAAAAAAAATCATTTCTTTTCTTTTCAAAATGGATGAAATTCTCTCAAAAATTTGTAAATATTTTCCCTCTGTTTCTGAAAATGTTCTAAGAAAAATTTATGCAGGAAGGTGTGAAAGATTGAGATTGCTGATGCAAAAAAGAATTACAGAAGATATTCGTCTTGTAATAGAAGCTAAGGTCCGATTACGAGGAGAAGTTCCACAATCATTGCTCATTCGGTATTTGCCTGGATTAGGAAAAAGCACTTATGCGAAAAAACGAAGGGCCAAAAGTTTAGGGGTTTGTCATAAGTGTGCGAGATGGACTTGTGACAAACGATGCAGATCTTTGGGATGTGTTTCCAATAACAGAGAAGATAAAATTGGTTTCATTAAGAATGGGCTGAGTAAGGAGTCTTTAGATAACATCTTATTGATTCTTGAGACGCATTCTAGTGGACATGTGCATATTGAACTACTCCGTTTATGGAAACAATTCCAAGATGAGCGTCATAGTCTTGGGAATCCGACTAAAAAAGACCTTGTTTGCCAATTTATAAGAAAATTGGATGGGAAGCATATCCTCGACTCATAGAAGGCGTTGAATCCGTTTCTGGACGTAAAACCAGAGAAAAATTAAAATTCACGACGGATGCATATCTGTGCTTCGACTTCCGACCAATTAATTGATAATTTGGAAGCTTTTGTTCATAAGCATGATACGATGATAATAAAGATCAATTGGTCGCAATCAAGCAGTAAGAAAAGAAAGTTGGATCATTGATTCAAAAGTCGTGGATTGGTTTGCGTTTGTTTCAGTTTGTTATCTTCAATAAATTCCAGGTGATATCTCTTTCATTATGTACTCTTTATTAATAGTTATTTTGACATTAGAGACAATGTCATATTCTGATTGGGGGAGAACAAACTTATAAAAAAAAAATTTAAAAAAAATAAAATATAAAAATATATATATTATTTTATAACAAAATCATGTTTATTGCTTGTATCTTTGTAATTTTTGCAAAAATATCATACATTACATATTTGAAAGGTTTAAATTAAAAAATGTATTAATCTATCTAAGGAAGTTTAATTTTTATTTGAAAAAAAAAAGTCAATTTTAATATTCTGATCAAATAAAAATATGATTTGTGAAATCTTTTTGAGTGATTAACCATTGTGATAAAATCAGGTATTAAAGTATATGACTCAAGATATACCTTATAAGAGTGCCTAAAATTTTAAACTCACACATATTTTGTGAGTGAGTGGAGAGGACTGAGAAAGCAACTTTCGAGCATTTATTGATCATGAGAGAGACTATCTATTGTTTAGATCTTGAGTTCTTATTTAGAAAAAAAAATTGATATTTCCTGAAAAAATAAAGAAAAATACAAAAAGAAAGATATTGAAGATCAATGTAATTTTTAAGTTATATGCTACGACCCATATATCTCTCATAAAAAAAAATAAAAAAAAAAAGAAGAAAGAGAGAAAGTTATTGTACAAATTAAATAAATATGTGGTCAAGAAGCATAAACTTAGTCTGATTCAATGATGTTATGAAAAAAGAAAAGAAAAAATATATCAGGGAAAAAATATATAATAAGAACAACTAGATTTTGAATCAATGGATTTTCTATCTTTTGATTAGTTTTGCTCATTTGTCTGTCTGCATTCTGTAAACCAATTTTCTGAGAATTTATCTGTATTCCAACTCCATGAGAGAAATCGTTGCCATAAATTGAAACATTTATTAACCTGTGAGGATATAGAGTTGAGGCTCTTATTAGGAATTTCTGAAGGCCATGTACATTTAACTACCTGAAATAAGCTTTGAATTGATCATCTCAAATTATTTCATAAATTATAATTATGATGATCTTGATATAACTTTGACAGTTTTCAAATTTAATTGAAACACTTAGATAGTTCTGATTGCATTTCTATTTAAATTAATCAATATGTTTTGTATTGCTACTAACACTTAAATTGCTAGGGATTAGCAATAAGCTGGTTGGGAGGTGTGATAAACATAAAAATTGTACATTAATTAAATGTTTTATAATATAAATATATAGTTTTTGTTTTATTAAATGTTTAAATATTATATGTTTTATAATAAATTGTATAAAATATAAGTTGTTGTGTAATTACAAGTTTTTACTATTTTTTACAGGTTCGATAAAACAAGAATAAACTCGGAGTTTCAAATGGGATTAAGATGATTCTTGGACCTATAGAAAGTTGATGTTAATATCTACAATATTGATGGCAAGCATGAGATAAAAATCTTCTCACAAGTGGGATCAAATTAAGCAACAAATAAAGTTACCAAAGGAGTGGCAGTTTTACCATGCTCTAGTATTTTGACCATATCTCTTAAAATACTTGGACAAATGGTTTGAAAAAAATACCACAACTAGACAACTCAATTATCAACATGTTTTTTTTTATGTGAAGAAGAAAATTCGAAGAAGAAGATTTTCAAAAGTGATGTGTAATATAATATAATATCTTGGAACACCAATGAAGACTTTTGTGTAAAAAAATAATATTTTATTTGTGGTTGTCTCCCCAAATTTTGCTATAAATAGGGGTGCATTGTAATGTATTGATATATCCCTCATTCTATGAACAAACATTTGAGTTCATAATATTTCTCTATATATTTTTCCTTTATTTCTTCATTTAAATATAATTAGCATGATAATTTCATATTCAAAGTTTTACACTTTGAATAATGAATAGCTAACTTCCTAAAGTTGAGATGAAAAGGTGAAACTCTTGGCATGATAATAAGGTTACTAAAAGGTAAGAATCTATGTTTTATATTATTTAATCATTATTTATTGTTTATGTTATATTTATTTCTTTAAGTATTTTTATACCCTACTTATAAGTGGGAGTTTTGATTTATTGTTGCTATATGTTACACTAAATTCTTGGAACCATTTAAATGTTAGTTTGGTTTTACCAACCATTTAAAGTGGATGCCTTGATTTATTATATATGAATATATCATAATATTAATTTCTTGTTACCATTTAAATGTTAGTTTGGTTTTACCAACCATTTAAAGTGGGAACCTTGATTTAGTGTTTACAAATATATATAGCACAATAAATACTTGACCACATTTATAAGTTTTGGTATATATTATATACTTATAAGATAATAATATATAATATAATATAAATATGATTATTTAATATATTGGAACCATTTTATTAGGAGGATTTCAATATTGTTCGTTAATGTTAACTTTATTAAAATACCAAGAGTGGATCCTTTAATCTCAACTACTTAAATTAAAATTTGAAACAATTAAAATTTACCCATTAAAGATTCAAACAATTAAAATTAAAAAGAAACAAAAACAAAAACAAAACAAAAAGACATTGTAGTGGACTTATAATTACCTTAGCTTCCCTGTGGATACGATATCGGACTCACCGAATTATACTACTTGTGGACAACCTGCTCTTGGGAGTGCAACAATCAGAGTCGCAACACGTCATGATGAGGGGACGAGCAAGTGTTGATGGTGTGAGAATGCAATGGGGCGACCCATGTGATGTTGAGCGCAATCACCGTGAGTTAAGCATAGTTGTCACTGCAACGAATATGAGGTATGACTTTCTTTGCTATCTCAATTCTTTGTTTCGTTGTTTTCCAGAGTTTGGGGAACATGCTGCAAATGTGGTAGGTGTGAGGCCTAATATAAGTTTTATTCTTGTCTCAAATTCTTATGGTTTCCAAAGTAGTGAGATATTGCATGTACATATTGAGAATTTTGATTTGTCACGATTTTATAAATTGGTGGGACGTCGTGTTGACAATGGTTTGTATGCATTAGACTTAAATCCATGTGTCGTGTTAAAGGATTGCATGAATGGTACATTATACATGTTATATTGGCATGATTATTATTTGTGTGGTGATAGTAGTGAAAAGAGCATGAATGAATATAAGAATTTCTATGTTCATGATGAATATATTTTGAAGGAGATTAAATTGTTCATGTTATGTTCATTTTATTAATTAATCGCTAATGAGGCGTATTGTTGTGATTTCATCATTGATAAAATTCATGATTATATGTGTTGGTTGCATATGAAGAGATATGTTAAGTGGTGTAGTCAAGGGTGCATTGGATTTAGCGAAAGGGCTTCTAAGCTAGATTCTTATATGTTGCATCAATTATATCTTATTCCTAGTAAACTATGGTCGTACTCATGTATGAATATTATTTTGGTGTTGACTAGGTCTAAGAAGGGGAGAAATCTGATTTTTGTGATACTTAATGATATCTTGTTGTTATTATTTGGTGTCATTTGTTATTTGATGTTTAGTAAAATTGTTGAGTTTGTAGGAAAGACAACGGGAATGTTGGGATTTCAAGTGCTGAAGGAGCGAGCAAACTATAGCGCCTACAAACATGAGTATAAAGGTAAGCATGTTGATAATTTAATTCTTTTTATTAATAACTTGCTTCGTTTTTTCGTAGGTAGTCAAGATTTGAGGACAAATCTTTTTGAAGAATGGGAGTATGATATGAATCTGGCCGGGCATGACGTGCTAAAGATGGAAAGAAGATTCAAGGATGCATTGCATGGACTCATGAGCGATCGAGAAGAGATTGCAAGCAAGGTTCTAAGTCTTGACGGAGTCGTGATGCATGGGATGCATGGAATGAGCTTGAAGGGAAAACGAGTCCATTAAAAGACGACCGAGTCTATACGGACCCCACCCTGGACCTGTACACGGGGTCCGTGTCAGTCATCCTCAAAGAAGAGAATTACCTAGTCTACACGGACCCTTTCAAGGACCTGTACACGGGGTCCGTGCCCGTTGATATAGTTGACGGAAATTACAGTGCCTACACGGACCCTACACCGGACTCATACACGGGGTCCATGTCTTTGGCGGAACAAAATAGATTTTTACCTTTTTGTGCATTAGATAATTTGGGAACATTATCTTTTCATATCTTTTGATTTTGTAACAATATTTGGACAAATTTCATCACTTGTAAACAATTAATAATTCATTTTGAGTTTAATCATATTGATAGAGTTTTTCTCTCAATTTCAAAGCTTGGCTTTGTATACATCTTTTTGTGTTTCTCAAATCAAACTTATCAAAGTTTAATACTTTGTGGCGTTTTTCGATTGTTCTTCACTCGGATTGTCAAAGACGATTTCTTTGAAGGTTCGCTTGAATTCCAATTGTTCATCTTCGTTAATATTTGTTGCTAAGTTCTTTGTAATTTAGAGGTGAATATTACAACCTTACTTGTACAAAATGATCGGGACAACACAACCGTTTCTTTGTTTCATCGAATCGAGGGCGTGACTCTATTTTTGAGCGCGTTTGCTTTTCGTGGTCGAAGAATCGCATCAATAGTAGTTCACGTGTTATTCTTCTCAGCTTCCCTCTTCACCTATTTATAGGCTTCCCTCTTCACCTATTTATAGGCTTTCCTCTAAACGGTAATATTAAATAGCATTTGAATCTTTATATCCGTTGATTGCCACGTCGATATTCTCTGACATTCGTACACTGCAATCTCTGAAATACGGCGTTCCACTACTAGTTTCAGTTTGTTGTACTATTTTTCGGTTGTCGTTCTCAACTGATTATGTGTTCAACTGAGAGATCAGCTGAAAGATACTTTGCTGGAAAACTCATAACTGATTTTTTTCAACTGATCAGTTTCCTACTGATCAGTCAGTTATATTCTGCTTCAGCAAATGACAACTAATAGTTGTAAGATTTTAGTCAGTTAAGCTTGTTTGATCAGTTATTCCAATAGGTTCGAAGCTTAGTTTGTCAAATCAATGAAATTTAGTTTCCAACAATTTCTCCTTTTTTGGTGATTGACAAAACTCAGACTTTAATAAACTGATCAGTTGAAGTAAATAATGCTTTGAATCATTGTAGATAAAATAATTTCTAGTGTACAAATTCGTACAAAGAAAACAAATAATCTTCAACTAATATCTGAAAAAAATGTCTCTTCAGCTGTATCCTCTCTCGTATTCTTTCATCAACCTAGCTGATTCTCCCTTTTTGTCAAGCACATCGACCTTGAGAGATAGAATCCTAACATCAGCTGCAATGTCTTTGACAGCAGTCAGTACAGTAGTCTGCAGCGAGTCCATTTTCTTTGAGACAGATGTCTCCATAGATTCAACTCTCTTGCTGATTGAGTCTTGAGTAAGGGAAAGACTCTCAGCTAGGCCTCTGTTCTTCTTAAGCTTGTTGATTGCAAAGGTTATATAGGTCACAACTACTTGAATAGATTTCAGTTTCCCGGAGTTGAAATCACTGGAGGAGTTCAGCTTCAAAGAGTGAGCAAGCTGAGTGCTTTGAATCTCCTTAATTTCTCTCATTATTTTGGACATGTTGAGCTGATTGTCCTGAATTTCTTCAAGGACCAAATCCATGTCTGATGATGGATGAGGAGATACTAGTCCAGACGGCCCTGGTTCCTATTCCTTGGTAGATTGATCAAATATCACCAAAGTCCGGTCAGAAACCTCTGTTTCCTCATGTGTCAGCTCTAGCACGTCTTCCACACTGACTTTTTGTTGAACTTAAGGAGAAGAAGATTGATTAGGAGCAGTAGATGGACTGTCCTACTGATTCAGTTGCGGATATGCGGTAGTTTCAATTTGATGGTCAGTGATTGGTGATTCTGATGGTTGGTCAACTGAAACTTGTTGTGGATCGTCAACAAGCAACTGAGCCTCCTTAGTGACAACATTTTCTACAGTTGGCTTAACTGTTGAGTGAATTTGTACATCGGTTTGATCATCTTTTGCAGCAGAGACAGGGATATGAGCATCTGTAGCTGCTTGATCAGTTGAGAGATCAACTGATTCTGTTGAAGGCACATTTGATTGAAATTATCGGGCGACTGACTGAATGATCTTATCAATATTAGCAAGTGTCAAGTCAGCGTCTGAGTAAAGCTGAGGATCAGCAGAAGAAGAAGGTGGTGACACATCCTGAACTGGCTCTACTGTTGAAGCAGCGGCTTGTTTTGGGGATGGCTCTTTTTGCTGAGATGATGATTCATCTTCTTCATCTTCGGAAATACCTTCATGATTGATTAACTCTTGATCCATTTTCCAAAAATTTATTTGCGATTGCAGAGCAATAAGATCGTTGTCCAGCTGAGTGAGCACAGCTCGATCATTATAAGCGGTTGGCTTGTGGGAATGTAGTTGCTTTTCAGCTTTTCAATCAGTTGTCCCAACTTCTTGGCTCTGATTTGATCAAAGAAGTAATTCTTTCTTCCCGAGGCCTGAACAATTGTAGCAACTTTGACCATCTTGAGAACAGTTGCTTCCAATTTGATGAATGTATTCAGTTTAGACTTCTTTTTCAACTGTTTAGCAAAAGTGTGAGTTCTAAACCTCGTCCATGCATCATAAACCTTCAGTTTGGACTCAGCAAATGTGTTGACCTATTCCCATATAAGGTCAATGTGAGTCTTAATGGCATTTGATGGCCTAGGCTCTTCGATCAATTTGCCCTTTTCTTTCGCATCAGAAAGAATATGTGGAATGCTCAGTCCAGAGTGAGTAGCATCCACTCGTTCCTAAATTATGATTCCCTTGGGTTGAGCAGGTGCAAAGATTTTAGGTCGATTTACATTGATCAAAGGAGCTGAACATTTTGCTGATTCCTTCTTTTGACCAGCAGCAATGACGATCTTTTTGGATGGATCAGTTGGTGGAGGTAACTGATCTTTAGCTGAAACATTAGCAGGAATAGCTTTCAAAGGAATAGCCTGAATAGGCTGTTGAGCATCTGATTTCTTCAATCTACCAGCGGGAAAATATGCCAACATAGCTATTGGCTTTGTTTTCTGAGTCCTTTGTTTCTTTGTGATCAACTGAAAAGGTGTTTCCTCATAATCTAATCCACTAACGATCAGTTTTCTCTTGATGGTCTTCAGTTGAGCTAAAGTTCTTCCTTTCTTTGCTGATTTGGGAACATCTTTTTGCGTCCCAATCTCCTTCTTGATCTTCACAAACTGATCAGGAGAGATGTCCAGTTTAGTCTTTGGTGGCTGAACATTCTTGGCATTGAAAACTTTGAATTTTGATGATCTCTCTGAATCATCAGCCACCAGTCATTTGACTTTCATCAAGTAACTCAGCTGAACTGCGAATCCTTTGGACTGCTTGGCGGATTGAAACATATTCTTCAAGATGTTGAAGATAAGGTGCTTCCAGTTCAGTCTTTGTCCAGCCATGATAACAGTAATGGCTTGAAATTTTTCCAAGGTAAGTGCAGCAAAAGATCCTGCCTTCGCTAATAGCCCCTTGGCTACAATATCAGCCAGCAACTGAACTTCATGCTTCAGTTCCATCTTTGGATCGAAAACTTTGATTTTCCGTCCATCAGCAGAGAGGAGAGTCTGTATCTCTTTGACATCAGATGCTTTGGCTTCAGCAAGGTGTGCCACCCCATCGGAAGGCAACAAGACATTTCTCCAAAAGAATCTTCAGAGATGGTGAACAACTGACCATTGACAGTAGAGACGATGCTTCCATCAGAATTGATATTCCCATTAGAGTAGAAGTCAAAAAGTTCCTTTGGATAGATCTCCTGTGAAGAATGCCCCAAAAATGTCCTTAGTCCAGATGATTCTAGCTTCAGAAAGACGTTCTTGACATCGACTTCTCCGACTAATAGAACGGATCCAAAATTGATAGCCATAGTATTCAACATGTGAGCGGGAATCTGATTTGCCATTAGAACTGAATGATTTCCTGCGAAAAGGAAAGCTTGAATTTGCTTTTGCTCTAAGAATTTTATGTAAGCGTAAGGAAGAAGAACTGAAATGGAGCGGGTAAAGTACTTATGTACGTGACTGTTCGAATTATTGGACACGTGTCAGTCCAGGAAATTTTGAATAAAGGACGTGTGTACGTGTGGTAAAAGCGTGTTGAAAATACATGGATTATAAGAGTCCACATTCCAACCTATCATCTGTTGAAAGATAGCATTTAATGATTTGATAATCAGTCACGTCACTAATTTGGAATAAAAATGGTTAATTTGTTAACTTATGGGAGAAGATTAGTGAAATATTCAGCTGAACGATCAGTTGTGAAACTGTATCTTTTCAGTTGAAGATTTACTAACTGATGTCTTCTCAATTAACCGTTTAAACAAATATTCCCCCTTAATAAATGCATATAAAGATTAGGAAAATTTAAGCAAGACGAATCAAATTAAATCTTATGTTTGGAAGGTTAATCGTCTGCCGTAATGACTTTGTCTTTTCATCTTCCTTGACCCTGAGCTATAAATAAGAGTAGCTCAGTTAGTCGCAAACATATCAGCAAATAATATTCAACAGCTAGAATGGCAGGTGCAAGTAGCTCAAGGACTCCAGATATGGCTGAAGAATTCATCAACTCAGCTTTGGAAAAGAGAAAAACTGATATGGAAGATGAAGTTTTCCATAAAATCCTTCGATACGAGGAGCTACAAGGACTCCAGTTTCTCCAAGAGTGTGGGATGGCTACCACTCCCAGACTGGTGGCAAAACTGGATAAATATCGGGAAAGCTTGCGTGTTGTTGAGTCGGTGGACATCTTTGAAGATAACTATGTCTACCAGCTGATGCTCCACAAGGAAAGGAAGATCCTTGAGCGAATAGCTGACTCTGATAACTTCCTTAAGACTTCCACCGGAGATTTAACCCGATGGTTGAACAAGTGGAGGTCTTTGGTAGAAAAAGAATTTTTTCGATGTAATCCATAATAATTTCTTCAAATAAATAAAAATTTATTTCGTTTATCTTTGTCTTTCATTTTCCTGCAAGAGTCAATCTCATCAGTTGATAAGTAAATCATGAACTAAATATAATAACTGACAAATGATTAACTGACATCAGTATGTCCTTCTTCAAGGCATGATCTCTGATGAAGTGATGCCTGACATCTATGTGCTTGGTCCTCGAGTGAAGAACTGGATTGTAGGTAATAGCAATCGTGCTTGTATTGTCACAGAATATGGGCGATTCTTTAGCGTCAACTTCATAATCTCTCAGTTGTTGCTGAACCCAGAGAAGTTGAGCACATTAGCTTCCAGCAGCAAGGTATTCTGCTTCAGTTGTGGAAGTTGCTATGGATGTTTGCTTCTTGCTAAACCAAGAGATCAGTATGTCTCCTAGAAACTGACATGATCCACTTGTACTTTTACGATCAAGCTTACATGCTGCATAATCTGCATCTGAATATCCAACTAAATTGAAAGTGGTGTCTTTAGAATACCATAACCCAACATTTTGTGTGCCCTTGAGATATTTTAAAATATGCTTGGCAGCTAAAAAATGTGATTGCTTAGAGTTTTCCTGAAATCTAGCACACATATAAACAACAAATACAATATCAGGACGGCTAGCAGTTAGGTACAATAATGAACCTATTAAACCTCTGTTAAGTTTCGCCTAATTGATATTCCCTCTTGATCAGTGTCCAGTTTTACTGATGAGCTCATGGGATTACTTGCAGCTGAACATGATTCCATGCCAAATTTCTTCAGCAACTCCTCCGTGTATTTAGTTTGACTAATAAAAGTGCTTGTCTCCAGTTGCTTCACTTGCAGTCAAAGAAAGAATGTCAGTTCACCCATCATGCTCATTTCAAATTTCTCCTGTATCAACTTAGCAAATTTCTCACATAATTTGGGGTTAGTTGACCCAAATAAAATGTCATCAACATAAATTTGAATGAGTAAAATGTGATCATTCTTTGAAAATTTGAACAATGTCTTATCAACTGATCCAACAGAAAAATCGTGATCAGTTAGAAATTTTGAAAGAGTTTCATACCAAGCTCTTGGAGCTTGTTTAAGACTATATAAGGCTTTGTTCAAATGGTAAACATGATCAGGAAAATGATGATTGAAGAAACATGGAGGTTGTTCAACGTAGACTTCCTCTTGCAACTGGCCATTCAGGAATGCACTCTTTACATCCATCTGGTAGACTTTGAAGTTCTTGAATGATGCATAGGCAAGGAATATTCTGATAGCTTCCAGTCTTGCAACTGGTGCATACGTGTCATCGTAGTCAATTCCTTCTTCTTGCCTATATCCTTGTGCTACCAGTCTCGCCTTGTTGCGCACAACTGAACCAACTTCGTTCAGTTTATTCCTGTACACCCATTTTGTACCTATAACAGTTTTTGAAACTGGTCTTGGAACTAGGTTCCAGACATTGTTATGGGTAAACTGATTCAACTCCTCTTGTATTGCTTTTGTCCAGTTTGGATCAGCAAGAGCTTCATCTGTTTTATTCGGTTCCATTTGCGATACAAAAGCTAAATGAATAAATAAATTGAGCATATGATTCCTTATTCTTACTGGGTCAGATGGATTACCTATCACCAATTCTGGAGGATGTGATTTCTTCCATCTGAGTTCAGTGTTTGTTGTGTCCAAGTCAGAAACTGCTTCAGTAGGCAACTGAATGTTTTCAGTTTCAGTTGGAGCTATTTCAGTTGGTAACTGAATATCATTTCTTTGCTTTTCCAACTGATTTTCAGGAACTACTTCCTGTTAAACTGATTGATCCACAATTTCAGGTTCAGGTGTTTGAAGGATGTTTCGATTGATATGATTTTCTTCTTCATGATCATCCTCCAAACCGATATCTGTAAATCGATCAACTAGCTCAACTGGATCAGTTGGCTTATCAATTAGTACAGTTTCATCAAAAACAACATGTATAGACTCTTCAACATTTAATGTGCTCTTGTTCAAGATTTTAAAATCTTTGCTAACTGAAGAATATCCCAAAAATATTCCCTCTGCAGATTTAGCATCAAAGGGCTTTAAATGATTTTTGTCATTGTCAAGAATAAAACATCTGCAGCCGAATATTTTGAAGTAAGAAACCACACTTTTTCGTCTATTTCAGATCTCATAAGGTGTTTTCAAATGATTTTTATTAATCATCGATCTGTTATGAGTATAACACACAGTGTTTACTGCCTCTGCCCAAAACCTTTGAGAGATACCAGAATCAGCAAGCATTGTTCTAGCAGCTTCTTTAAGGGTCTGATTTCTCCTCTCAGCTACACCATTTTGCTGAGGAGTTCTAGCTGCTGAGAGCTCATGCTTAATTCCAGCATTTTCTAAAAATTTGAAAGAATTTGATTGATAAATTCAGTTCCTCGATCGGATCTGATTCTATCAATTCCAGCTGATTTCTTGTTTAATATTCTTTTGAAAAGCTTGATCAGTTGTGCAGCAGTTTGGTCTTTGAATTTGAGAAAAATAACCCAAGTAAATCTTGAAGAATCATCTACAACCACCAAGGTGTATTTCATTTCCCCTAAGCTCATGACTGGAATTAGACCAAATAGATTCATATGTAACAGCTCTAAGCATCGGGAAGAAGATTTACGACCCTTGTTTTTAAAATAAGATTTAACTTGTTTACCAAACTGACATGCTGAACAAATTTTATCTTTGCTATGAAAAAATGGAATCACTTCTTATGTACTAAAATCCATTTTGGGCAAACCATTGACAAGATCGTGATTACTCAAATATGCAATAGATTTAAAGTTCATGTGGTTTAATCTCTTATGCCACAACCAATTTTTAGAAGATTTTGAAAAAAATAAAACATACTGGTGCATAAGGTTGATCATTCCAACTGACTTTGTAAGTGTTTCCACACCGTTTGCCAGTTAGTATGACCTCATCAGTTGCATCTCTGACTGAACAAGAATGTCTGTCAAACTGAACTGATAATCCATTATCACACAACTAACTAATGCTAGTCAGATTATACTTTAGATTCTCAACTAATAAAATATCATTAATGATAAAGTTACCATGCATAAGCTTACCCTTACCCACAGTTTTACCTTTTGAATTATCTTCGAAACTGATGTTTGGTCCAGTGTACTTGATCAGTTGAGATAACAAGTTTGTATCTCCTGTCATGTGTCGTGAGCATCCACTATCCAAGTACCAGATAGATTCTTTGCTTGTACCTGTTACCTGCAATCACACACAAGATATAATTTTGGTACCCTTTTCTATTGGGGTCCAAAATTGATTAGTCCTTTAGGAATCCAGACTTGGATCAGTCTAACTGACTGTCCAGTTTCCGTATTCCAGATGGTCTTTCTCGATTTGTGTGTGCTTGGTGTGTAGTGTGCAGATGAGACAACATGTGATTTGGCTTTGTTCAACTGATTGTTCAGCCGATATCTTTTATAAACTGGCTTGTTTTTATAGTAATTGGAGTAGCCATTTAAATAATTCATGCTGAATATTTTTGACGACTGACTGCGTGAGTCAGTTAAAACTTTTGGGGTATAACCAATACCATATCTTTTAGCCTTTTTCGTACTTTCAGTAGGCTGTTCAACCAGTTTACTTGGCTCTGTTTGTTCTTGTACGACCACTGATTTGACAAAGTAAATGTATTTCCCTTTATCCATATTCAGTTTTGGTCGAGTATCATTGGAAGACATTTCATCTTGGTTACTGAACCCTGAACCAGTTTTATCAGTAACTGATTTCTGTGAGTTCTGTATTTCAGTTAATGCAACAAATGATGTGTTCCAAACCTGAATAAGCTCAGTTTGCTTTGAATTTTCAAGCATCAACTTCTGAATCATTGATTGATTCCTGCTTCTTTCATCATTGAGCTCAGCAATTTCCACTTTTAGACTCAACACATCAACTGATACATTAGTTTTAGTTTTATTGTCTATATGATCATTTTGCTTTGCTCTAGCCTTTTCAAAAGATAAGGCAAGCTTATGGTACTCACTAACCATGTCATGAAGAGTTGAAATGAGTTCTTCTCTAGTGAAATCAGTTGAGCTAAAGTCAAATACACGTTGACTGCTTAACTCCACTTCTGTATCACCAGCCATTAGACACTTCACTTCCTCTTCACCATCACTGGAACTGCATGAGGTTTCTGGCTCTGACTCTTCGCTGTCAGCTTTTTCCCATTTTGATTTACTCTCTTCAGCTAAGAGTACCTCATGCTTCTTCCTGAAAGACTTCTTATCATCCTTGGGTCTCCTCTTGTGCTCATATGACTTCTTTTTTCTTTCAGTCGAGCCTTGACTGTCCTTCTTAGGTTTGGGACAGTCAGCAATGAAGTGATCGAGTTTGTCACATTTGTAGCAAGCGTTTGATTCCTCTTTAGAATTGTTTCTCTGATAATGCTTCTGGAAGTTCCTTTGATTTTTCCTCATGAACCTTCCAAATTTTTTGATGAACAATGACATGACATCATTGCTTAGTTGATCAGCAACCTTCTCGACTGAACCAGTTGGTTCTGTTCTAACAACATCTAAGGCAGTTGTGACTGCTGGAGTAGAGGGTTCTCCTTCTCGAGTTTGCAGCTCAAACTCATAGGCTTTCAGATCAGCAAATAGGTCATGAAGCTCAACCTTGTTTAGATCCTTGGACTCCCTCATTGCCATGGTCTTAACGTCCCACTCCTTGGGAAGACCTCTGATAACTTGTAATGCAACTTCTTTGTTGGTATACACTTTTCCAAGTGCATTTAGTTCATTGATGATACAGCTCACTCTTTCATCATAATCATGCACCGATTCTCCAGTTCTCATCTTGATATTATCAAATTTCTGAACTGCAACATAAAGTTTATTCTCTTTGGTTTGTTCATTCCCTTCACAAAGCTGGATCAGCTTTTTCCAAATTTCTTTAGCTGTCTTACACATTTTGATCTTGCTGAAAGTTATTTTATCCAGCGTTTGGTACAGTATATCCTTTTCCATGTTATCCAAATTTGCTTTTCTTTTGTCCTCAGCAGTCCACTCATCTCTGGGCTTCTCAATTCTATGAGGTGCCTCATCGGTGATTGCAACTGCTGTGTTGGCTTTCAGAATCTTCATTGGTCCGTCAATGATGACGTACCACATATCATCATCTTGTGCAGTGCGAAGACTGAATATAACACAACTTAACACTGCCAAACTGATACTCTTAGTTCACAATAACTTTTACAGTGCGTGACTGAATATAACACAATTGAATGAATCTAACAAAGATTTCAAAGTGCTAACAAGCTCGTAAATATAGTCTTGATTGTTATTGATATATGTGATAAGAGTGAGCTTTTGATATTCTAATACAAGTGGTGATTTCAGTAGAGTAACAGCAAGCTTGAATAGAATAGTAGTTCGCGTGTTATTCTTCTCAGCTGTTCTCTTCACCTATTTATAGGCTTCCCTCTCAACGGTAATATTAAATAATATTTGAATCTTTATATCCGTTGATTGACACGTTGATATTCTCTGAAATTTGTACATTGCAATCTCTGAAATGCGGCGTTCCACTATTAGTTGCAGTCTGTTGTACTATTTGTCGTTCTCAACTGACGACGTGTTCAACTGAGAGATCAGCTGAAAGATACTTTGCTGGAAAACTCATAACTGATTGTTTTCAACTGATCAGTTTCCTACTGATTAGTCAATTATATTCTGCTTCAACTGATCAGTTTCCAAGTGATCAGTTCGACGTAGATAAGATTTAGCTGGTACGCATTAATCTTCAGCAAATGACAACTAAAAATTGTAAGATTTTACTCAGTTAAGCTCGTTTGCCTTTGATCAGTTATTCCAATAGTTTCGAAGCTTAGTTTGTCAAATCACTGAAATTTAGTTTCCAACAGTTCATATGAAATCCATAAAGATGCAATATAATGCAATGCATGATCAGAAGATGTGGCTATTAATAAATCTCAAGATCAATTGAATCATCTGGTTATAGGGTAACCAAGGGAAGAGAATCCCCTACCAACATCCACCGACTCATCCTCTCGGGGTGGGGGGCTGTGTTCTACAATCTCAAGACTATGGTGCGCCTAAAGAGAGTGTTCAGGCCATAGTAGCTACCTCTACATACATTATGCCAACTCAATTGTAGCCCTATACGTCCAACATATAAAGGCAGCCTCCGCAATATCAAATATGAATCGAAGAGTGGCTCAAGAATCAATGCGATGTTGCAAATCAATATCCTCAACTCGATACCATAATAAGCTCATCTCAAGACAACCTTCATCAACAAATCACAAGTAATTCATCGAGCCATAGTGAAACGTTTGCTTTTCGTTTTGCTTAAAAAGTACTAGAATTTTTTTTTTCTCCTTAATCACCATAATTCAAAATATACATATATATAAATACTTTAAAAATACCTTGTACTATTTTCAAAATAAACCAACCAACTAGTAATTGAAACTCAAAGGAAATAGTCAAAACATGAAACCGTAAAATGTTTGAAATTCCTAAAATAGCAAAGTCGCTACCAACTAACAACCTCTCAAAAATCTCTCAAAAAACATAAATAAATAGTCGTAAAATCTTTAACAAAAGTCTTAAACATAAATCATAAGGGCGGAAAATATAGAAGCGCTGGTCCTCGGGTCATGTGCACCGACAGTCCAGCAAAGTCAACAATCAAGACCTCCAATATCATAATTATCCATATCACCTGAATCAATCACACCTAGTGAGTCTAAAGACTCGACACATCATATTCTTGATAACAAATACTACGTATATAGTTCATATACAACAGTAAAAAATTCTTGTACTTAAAATAACATTTTTATAATAATGCATAAACTTTAAATATAAAAATTTTCATAACATATTCATATTCATATTGACATATTTGTATTCGTGTTTGTTGAATTCAGATCGTGATTGTGACTCGTATTCGTATTGGGCGATGGATCCATCTAAAGAAAACCACAGGACTGGGCGGAGGGGACACCAGCCACACTTTCACCAGTCAACTGGGCCTTGGCCACCGTATTAACATATTAACATATTCGTATCCGTATCCAATGAAACACGATCGTCGGGCTCCCACTGGGACCATAACCCTCACGATATTTCCGACATATCATCGTATTTAGTCACAATCCCTTCATATCCTTCAACATTTAGTATTTCCATCACTTAAAAAAACAAGCATATAATATCGTTTTTCTTCTAAATCAAACATACAACATGTCTTTTAAATTTCAATATTAAATAGTAAAAATCCATGAACATTTAAAAACCATAATTTAACATATAAAAATTCATAAACATAATCATATTATCATATAAAACATCATATAGAACACTGGCATGACATTTACTAATTTTCGGGTGCAAAATTTACCGTTTTACCCCTGGACGTAAAATTTCACGTTTTCGACTTTTTATTAATTTCATTGACTCTAACATGTCTCAAATAATTATTTAAGCCTAAATTAAAATTCTCATCATTTTATTTAGCTTAAATACTAGACTTTTTAATTAATTCGTAATTAGTGATTTTGAAGGCGTTTTAATCTCGAAAAATTTCAAACTTTAATACAATATTCCTAAATTCAAAACTTAGACTTTTTATATTATTTTAGCCCTCGTGAACCACGACTCAACCCCCGTGAGCCGTGTTTTGATTTAATTTCCAACTAGAAAACCCTATGGCCTTCGAACAATCCATCCTCGAGCCTTCTCCATTTTTGGTCGGGCCATGCTCGAACCATCATGGGCCAACCTTGAGCCAACCATAGTCTAGACCCTACTGGACCCTTAGCACTCTTAGGAAGCAACCCAAAGTTATAAACCGAAGCCCCCCAACCACGCACACCAGCTGGCCGAGAACTCCCACTTTGGCAAGGACTCTTGTTTACTTCGCCTAGGATCTAGCCAACCCAACCAGCCTTGAACCAGCCCCTCAAGCACCATCCTAGGATTCTAAGGACTCACCCTAGCTGTGGGGACCCGAACCTAATTCGTCATCTTAATCATTACTAAGAATCAATATAACAATCAAGTAATGTGGGACATAAAATTTTTTAAAATGCAAGTGCGGAAACGTAATGTATTCGATCTGATATACATATCAAATAAAGGTACAAGTCTTGTACAAAATTTATTTATCTCAAATAGTTTCAGTCACTATATCAAGTACTGAAAACCAATCTATTCTAATTCCAGATCACCACGCTAATTCTGAATCTCTCATCCTCTTCCTAATCTCGATCCTGCCCCACCTGTTATCATGCACACATACAAACAAGAAACGGCCGGATAACTCCGGTGAGAACATAATCCCAGTATAAATCAACGAACATGCAATCATATAAAAGATTATATAAAGCATGAAATACATATCCATAACATGTATCAAAATTTGAAACATGAAATGATATCACACTGTAAATCACTCATGACTCATCATCTCAGACTCGACTCATTTCTAATCTAGAGATCCCGGTTTCTGGATATTGTCACATATATCGAATCTCAGCGATAGGAATGAATCAACTCCTAAGCGACATCGATATAAACCAAACATCCAGTGTCTTGGCGAATCAGCCGAAAACTTGGCGCCTCAGCCAATGACTAGGCAAATCAGCCTATAACTCAATACATACTTTGTCTATAAATCAATAGATCAGACATATCAATTTCATAAGAGCTGATATTAATGCAATAAAATAAATTATGTGATCTAGGGAAACTCAAGTCAAATCAAACTTGAGTTGTGCAATCCCGAATCAACATTGATTTATACCTTTCTTTATGTTAATCTGACTATGTTGAAGTCTCGGATTCAATGCCTGTCAATACTCAATCTGGCAATGACAATATCGAGGATATCGTATCAATATACAATCTCAGATCAATACTGGATATAATCAAAACTGAATCAAATTCCGTTTCAACAGCATTACTGTACAATCTCAATACATATCAATTCCTGCAAATCATGGTCAATAACGATACAAATCTGATATCACATCTCGATCTAATCAGCTCTGAAAATCATAACAATTTCATACGATAACCGTTCTTCAATCAGGTTTCGATTAGACGATGTCTAACATGTCAAGAACACCATATATGAATCATATCCGATTCTGGCAATACCATAATTTCAAAACATGTCAAAACATAATAAAACTTACGTCCTGTTGTAGCTGTCGACGAGAGGATCACAAACTGTGCTCGGATTCAAATTCTGATAACCGATTGGTATAAAATCACCAATCTAGCACCACATGAAGCTTGGAAGGTTTTTCTAAGGGAATTCTCGTTTCTTCCTTCTGAATTACTGAGAGAGATGCACTATATATATATATATATATATATATATATATATATATATATATATCACATGCATGTAAGACCAGGTGGCTCGTTTTTCTTGCTGCACGTCTCGCGCATATGCGCGACTTCAACCGGTGCATATGTGCAAGACCTACGGGTCTCTATACATCTCTTCTCGGCACTTAACACTTGTTCCTCGCACAGCTCGCGCATATGCGCGTCCTCACTCCAGGCATATGCGCGAGGTCTTCTGTCCATTTCGTGCATGTGCACGTATTCTGTCGCGCATGTGCGCGAATGGTACTGTCTTCGCACATTAAATCTCACATGCAATCTAATTTCGTGTCTCGTAACGATCCTTCATAATCATATCAAATCATAAATCAATAATTGCCAATTAACATCAAATAAATCTCGGGCATTACACTAGCCCAGCCTTAAGCCCCCCAAGCCGAGATATCTACCCTGCACAGCCCGCGCAGCCCTGCGCGTTCTTCCTTGGGTTCTAGCCCCCTCGACTCGAGTCCTAGCATGGTTAGGACTCTTCCCTTGACTCACTCAGACCCTAGCTGAGCCCTGGCCCCAAGCCGTGACCAAGCCAAGCGCCCAAGTCCAAAATCTGAGCCCCTATGATCTTCTATGACAGAAGGTGGCTCCATCTTGTTTCAGTTCTGCTTTGCATCGTGTGTGTGAGTTCTTATGACCCTTAAACTCCTGTAAATCAGTTCTTGATCAAGTCTTAATCATGGCAGCCCCTTTAGATCATATTAAACATGAATTTGAAACAAAACCTAAGCTGTAAAAATCCATGTTCATGTACAAACGAAAATAAATAACATGTCACTTGTTTTTCATACAAAACATGCTTAAATTCATATTATGGTGTGATGGATATTTGAAGGAAAGAAATATGCGTACTTTTGCGTATTTAACGCACGAATTGTCGTTGATGATTGCGAATAACAGGGACGACAACCTAAGCTTGAAACTCCCCTTGAAAATTTCAAACTTTTCTTCAAATTATTGTGTGTGTGTGTGTCGTGTATTTTGAAGAGAGTTTTAGGAGAATAATTCTGAATGTGGGCATGTGATGTGAGGGTTTGGGGTGAGGTATTGTACATTAAATAGTTAATTAAGTTGCTAATAAGGCTTAAGCCCACTAAGTAGATAAATTAGGCCAATTAGTGCTTAATTAAAATATTAAAAATAATTTTTTTAAATAAGTTTGTGTATTTATTAGTCGGGTTGCCAAACATTCGTATTTTTATTGAAAAACCAACACCTATAAAATTTACGTCTCGGCACATAAAATCAGCTCATAACCCCTTATTTCAAAAATATGAAAAAGCATCACTCATATTTTAAATAATTAAAAACAATCATTTAATAAAAACATTTTACATTTATCAGCCCTCAGTCTCCGTTCCTCAATCGCAACTCGAATAACCCCTAAAAATACATTTTAATGCATGTGTGAAGAAAAACTACTACAACATCATATAAGCATGTCGCATAATCAATTTAGCAAGTAAAATCATTTAATTACTCATTTTTTTCATATTTCCTAAATTTGCATGTAGTTGAATTACGTCGTCTTAATTTTGAACCTTACACATAAAATTTACAATTTAAAATAAAATTGATGTTTTTATCTTGTATGTTACCGACTGTGACATAACTTTTAAATATTACCAAAAAGAGATCAAAAGATGTGGTTGAGAAGTCTTGAACCCTCGAAGTCTAATATAATATCAACAAAAATACAATATCAACTAAATTTTTGTTCCATCCAAGATTTCGATTCAAAACAAACTAAAAATATGATACGCCGATAAACAAACCTTGATTCGCTACTGACCAACTTAAAATAAATATTCTTGAGCCAACCCAAGTTAATACTTCAACCAAATCTGAAAATACATAAGTCTAAAACCAAAAACATTATCCAAATAGAGCAGTTTTTGTCTAGAATTCATAATTATTTCAATATTGCTTCAAATCAAGATCCACAAATTGGATTTGCAAGAAAAATCAAAGTCCAACAATTATCCTTCACAAATTTTTGACGAATAATGTCATTTAGCTAGTCATTCATAACCTGAAACGTACAACACAATTCTCACGAATTCTGAATCGGTACATATCTGGCACATTTTAGTATTTTGAGCATAACTTCCTCAGAACTCAATGAAATCAAGCCAATATGGTACCATTTCGAAGAGAAGACAATGTTCTACAATTTTTATTGGATCACAAATTCCAGAATCCCAACCAATGAATCTCATAATTAACAAGAACACGCTGCTACTTATGAAATTTGCGGACATCAGTCTAAAAATGACTAGTTTCAGTAAAACGTGCATAACTTATTCAGTAATTAATGGAATTTAACGATTCAATCTCATTCCAAAGATAACACATAAATCTAAAATTTCTATTTTAACCAAAGATCCAGAATCCAACAGCAAGAAGGTCATAAGCTCGAATTACAGTAGTCATTCTACACAGCTCAAACACAGAGTTTGATTGTGACACTGTTTGGTTGAAAAATCATATCCAATCCGTTTCTAATTGGAATTCTATTTTTCTAGCGGCTATATAAAGCTAACAAATATATCTACAAGTTTTATTTGAACCACGAGTCGAAATTCTTAGTGAACAATCCACTTAAACCCGAAAATCAAAAGCAAAAGCTTACCGAATTGGACAAGTAGCTGTGCAGAAACGAGCTGAAAAACAAGAGCTTTGATCCAGCTGAATCCTTGTTCAAAAATTACGATTTATGACATAAATCGAAGCTTATGATTTTAGGAACACAACCCTTCAAGAATTTTTGAGTTTCAACATCGGACTAAGAATTTATGACTATTCTACGCCACTGCTACAGTGATGACAAGAATGGATTGGGGGGAAAATTTTCTTCTTTCTTCTCTTTCCATTTCTTATAAATGGTAAGGTGTGTGTATTGTATGTATTTATTTTTTAATTATGCAGTCAAAACGTACACTTTAATGGTCAAAGTTCCCGTTTTATTCCACTAAATATTTTTCTTATAACTTTGACTTGGTCAAATAAATATCATTAATCTCATATTTAGGGGTGGGCATAAAACCCGAAAAACCAAAAAACCAAAAAAAAAAAACAACCAACCGAATAATTCGGTTTAAATGGTTCGGTTTTTCGGTCGGTTATGGTTTTAAAATTTATGAAATTCGATTTTTCGGTTCGATTTTTTGGTTTTAATCCTCCAAAAAACTGAATAGCCGAACTGGCCATATTATTATTAAGTATAGTGTTTTTATGTATAATGGGTCATATTATTGATAAGTATAAGACTTTTTATGTATAATGAGCCTATTAAGATTGAGAATCTTAGTATCATTAACCCTCAATTTTCAATCCGATCGTTTTCTTTTCTTTCTCACCACTCACCAGTCGACGTTTTCTTTTCTTTTCTTTATATTTCTTTAATTTTTTTCGTAAGATGATTGGTGTTCCATTCGAGCTGGTTGACACCTTGTTATCATTCCTATTACTGAATATTCCATTGGATTCATGCACTTCCCGTGTTTACATTGTTAATTAGTTATATATTGTTATTATATTCATATGACATGTTTGTACACAACACAATTTACATACACACACACACACATATATATATTATAAGATTAAGTCCCACAAATTAAATGTTTGAAACATACTATGATTTATATTTTAAAGGCATAAAGTGACATATAATGTTATTTCTTAACAAATTTTAGTTAACCATATATAACCGCCGCATAAACCGAACCATATTACAAAAAAACAGAACTGCAATAAAATGGTTTGGTTTTGGACTAGAGATATTCAAAACCGAAAACCAAAAAACCTAACCGTTGTAGAGTAAAATCGGACCAAACCGAACATTACCCACCCCTACTCATATTATTATTTGGGGCATTACAGTAAATTTATAGATTTAATAAATATAAGATCTGTTCCGGTTAATTTTTAACTCTCATTAAAATATTATACAATTTTCTCTTTTCTATCTATATATACTTATAAAATCTTTAAAAAAATAGAGACTGATATTTAGCTAAATCCAAGATTAAAATTTTTAGGATTTTTCTCCACTTTCTATTTAAACAAATAAATACATTAAAAAAACTTAACTATGGAATCAAACATCAAATAATTTTACTGGATTCCAACTACTAGTAGTTCTCTTTTATCCAAATAATCTTGTTGATTATATTACAATACTATGTACTAGCAGATGTGCTGAAATACCATAGTTAAATAGTCTATTTTTATTTACTATTAAAATATTTATAGAAATATTATAATAATATTACTATTATTTTATTATATGCTACTAATATTTCACCCGTTCGATGCACGGAGTATTATTTTATATAATTAATGATTAAAATTAGTAAATAATAAATAATTATTTAAAATTATGATTTAATATAATGAATATATTTAATTTTTAAATATTATTATAAAAAATTTTATATCAAAATATTAATGTCATTTGAAATAACGCTCAAATAATTATAACAATATTTTGTCGTTAAATTGACTTATTATCTTAGTTAAGTGGGACTGCTATAAATAAAAAATAGAAAAATATTTAAAAATCTTATATTATTTTGTTTATCAAAATTTTAAAGAATAAATAAACATTTTTCAAAAATTCAATTTTTTTGTCATTTTTTATATGAATAAATTTTGACTAAAAAAGTAATTATTTTTTAGACATGTTAAAAAAATTTATATTAAATTTTTATTAAAATGAATATTTTAAAGTTCTATTATTATACATAACAATAATAACAACAATTTACGGACACTATTTAAAAAAAAAAATTTAAAACATAATATTATATAAAAGATTTTATATTTTATTTAGTATGATAGAGAATAGTAAACATAAATTTTATAAAAGTAACACACAACTTAAAATCATAATTGAAATTAAATAGAGTAATATATAACCAATGCAGATACTTAAATGTAGTTTATAATTTCAAAAAAGATCAAATTTTAATTTGAATTTTAAAAAATAAATTGAAAACAATTCACATTTAATTACATATTTATTTCCTATTTGTTTCATATATTAATGCGGTACGTGAATACATTAATAATGATATTGTTTTTATAACATATTATTTTTTACAAAAAACTTGCAAGATATGGAAAAAACTTTTATATATGTGTGTGCATGTGAGTCATATAAAATAAAAGAAATATAAATAATACCATTAAATAAAAAAAATGTTTGGAAAAAATAATAATAAAATTTTGATAATGAAAAATACATTTTAAACTTGAATTTTTGTTGTTTTCATATGCTGGTAGATCGTATCAACGAACTAATAAGAGTG
This sequence comes from Primulina eburnea, assembly GCF_022965805.1. NCBI lineage: Eukaryota > Viridiplantae > Streptophyta > Magnoliopsida > Lamiales > Gesneriaceae > Primulina > Primulina eburnea. The sequence goes on from NC_133111.1 coordinate 33,305,473, forward strand.
ATTTTTGTTTTTTAACAGTTTCGGGAATAGAGTTTAAGCTCTAAATGTATTTTTGAATGATTTAAAAGTAGATTAAGTTTTCAATTGAGTTCAGTTTCAATTTGAATAAAATATATAAAAAAAACACATAATTCATAGATTACATTTAATTTGATATAAAAATGAATTACATTTAAATTTTAACTAATAAAAGAGTTGATATAATCAATTCAAATAATAATTTAAGTTTATATTTTCAAATTTTTTTCAACTCACATTTGAATTTTTTTTTTAAAAAATATATAATTCTTTAGTACAAAAATATCAATAATATCGCATAAAATTAATTGTTTTCAATCATTTATTACAGTTCACTTATTCCGAGATTAATGATATATCTTTTTTTTTGTAGAATTATCATTTTTAAAATTAATTGTTTTCAATCAAATTTTATTCAGCAAAACCTCGTTGATATGAATTGTGTGATGGAACCAAGATATTAAATCATGTGATAGAACCGATATCAAATCTTTGAATGTTATTTATTTTTTCAAGATATTTAGATTTAAATTTGAAACTAAAATTGAAATTTATATTTTCAAGAATTTCAATTTTAAAACTGAAATTTGAAAAAAAATTTGATATATTTTACGAAAATTTTATTAATTTTCTTAATTTAATTAATTACATATTATTTATCAAATATATCAAATTGTGTTATCAAATAAGCATGGAATTTCGAAAAGAAATTTTGAAAAGCAACTCATTTTATTGTTATTAAAAATTGTAATATTATTAAATATATTAAGAAATATTTTTTCTTTTTTTTTATTTTCCTAATTTAGTACAAATTTTGACGGGAACTTACTAAATATAACACAACTCTGCTTATATATATATACATATATATATATATATATATATATATATATATATATATATAGATTTTTGGATGATATCACCTTTTTTACAACTCTCATTTGGGCTTCTTTTCCCTCGTTTAGCCCACGTGGCTCACCCTAGGCCTATTTGTCTTTAAATAGGCCTGGTTGAGCTTACACTCGTTTTGCTCTGTTTTCAAAAAATAGTAGTCTTCAAACAATAGTTTTTCAATTTTTTTTTTAAAAAATATTACTTCAGATTCCCCAGTCCAAAAAAAGTACATGAGAAATCATTTTTTTTATTTTATTTCCAACAATTTAAAACCGAACCAATAAATTAAGATTTGATTCATCTTCTCATAAAGAAAACAAAAGAAAGTAAGTGAACATTTAATTAATGGTCAGAAGTTCAATCCCGCATACCAACACTTTAACGGGTGAACATCTTGTTACACATGGTTAGCCTAGCGTGATTTACCTGACGAAGGTTGTTTGCAGTCTATTGTGTTAATCTGGAGGTTTACTCAATACGCACGAGCTCTCACCTCATTAAGAAAAACAATAACAATTTTAGAAACACTTGGAATTATAATCGGAATTATAAACCATGCTTTATTCTTACACAAAATGTGTAACTAATTAAAATTATCTAGGTTCAGCAATTTAATGATTTTGTCAGTCACATTAATTTGTCCTAATTAATTGAATCATGTCCAAACGACATTGATCTCATATATATGTTTGTACTAATGATAGCTACTGTATTTATATTGTGGATGATAAATACCCTATTAAAACATCTCAATATTAAAAAACATCCATCCAAGGCCTGAATATTTCCTTTTGTAATTTGTGATTCGGAAATATTGATGGTGAACAAACAATGATGAAGAAATAGTCGAGATTATTGAGACAGCTTAAGCAACAAAGCTTGAGCATGGCATTATCATGGAATCCCAAATAACAGAACCACCACACTTAAGAGTGGACACGGGCAATTCCAAGAAAACCTTACTTTTATTTTTACACTAAATGGCCAAAAACCTTTGGAGCCTTCTTCGAGAAAATGCCGAAATTCATTCATATTTTCTCTTCAAGTTCTCTACAACCTTTTAGGATACTTGGGACTAGTTTCGGCACGATTCTTTTACAACACTTGATGTTATATGTTGGGGAGACGCTTGCACGTATTCGATCAGTGTATGGATATGCAGAACTAATGTATCAGAAAGATTTGAAATCTATGAATTCGTAGATAATTAAGGAATATCTTTACATATATCTACATATATAAATTGATACTACATCATTTTCTACATTAATCGGATACCTTTGTTATTTTAGGACGTGAGAAATGTCGTAACTAACAACCTGAAAAATGAAGTAGAACACCAAAATAAAATACCAATAATTGCAGAAAATTTGTGTCAACAATGAAGAGTTAATGCATCACCTTTATTGACAAGGGCTTCATATGAAAGGGTACCTGGACAACATACTGGATTCTTTCACACTTACAAATTGTTGGATAATTTTGATGATTAACGAATGAAAATTAAGCAAATAAATCAATGTGTTTGATTGAAAAAATTCGAAACGAAGAACGAAACTTAATGAACGGATATTAAGTTCGGTGGTTCTGAATTAAACTCGAAACAAGTTCATCAAATGTTGAAAGAACTTTAAACAAGTAGTCAGAACATGTAAGGGACGAAAACTGGCAAAAAAAAAAAAGAAGTCGTGAACAATAGCAGGCGCGCACATGCACGAGGATCTGCGCGCGCCTGCCGAGAGAAATCAAAAATACATACACATTTTTTCCAATCATTTTGCATATTGTTTTCTTCCTTCTTCAAGAGAGAGTTCCATTCATTTTCTTGTGATAGAACTTGAATATTTGAGTGCTCATTATTCAAGAGTTGTAGTTGTATCTTGAGAAAAAATTACCACAAATCTCTAGTACATTGTCAGTGGCAAATTCTTCTTAAAGAGAAAGTGTTCAACACTTGCTTCTATAAATCTTTTCCTTTGTTTTCTTCTTGCTTCTCCTCTCAAATTTGAATACCCCATACAACAATCTTAAGAAGAATTTTGGATTTTGGATAATTTGCAAGAAGAATCTCAATGTGATCATCATCATCTACAACACCACATGCAACCGTCGCACCAGGAGAGAAACCGGAAAAGTTTTTCGGTGCAGATTTCAAAAGATGGCAACAAAAGATGCTCATCTATCTCATAACCTTGAGTTTTTCAAGGTTATTGTTGCGCGTTTTCCTACCGCAAGTGTACGGTGTCAAGTTTTAGTACTGGTTAGAGTACAGATATCGATCCCACGAGGAGTGTGCGTAAAATTGTATATCAATTCTTGTAATTAAAATAGTCTCAACTTTATTTAGAGAGATTGAATAAACGGTTGGTTTGTTTGAAAGAATTAACTGAAAACAATGAATTAATTAAGTCACCGAATTGAGAGATAATAATGAGAGAAAATATCTAGAGAAATGATTTCACAAAGTTTCCACGATAATTATTCACAGTTTAATTTATATTCCTGAATTCCAATCAATTAATGGCCAAGAACACTTAGATTGTTTTATTCCCCCTTTCCCAAGTGACGAATAAAGTGTATCTATCAACTTCGATTCAATTATTCCTAATTAGAATCTACGTTTCATAGATAAATACAAACAATGTTCTTACTAAGCCTCGCTAAAGTTATACGCCTTCCGAACGCTATAAACATTTAACGATGTGTCTCTAATAATCTATAATCCTAGTCCCTCTCCCGAGTTATAAGATTAATCAAACAACAACAATTTATGGCCAGTAAATTGCAGTGCAGTAAACACAGAGAACACAATTAAACGAAAGCAGAATTCAATCAAATAAACAACGGTGTCAAATCATCGTTTCAACAGAGTTACGTCATTCTCTAGAATGGAAGTTTAGTTCATCACGAAATCCAAGAGGACCCAAGATATATTTGTAATTCTAGGCATCGATACACAATAGAATAAAGAAACAAAGGAAAAGATAACAAATCCGAAGCGTCGTCTCTGTCCCCAGATCCGTCGTTCTTCGTAGTTGTGATCGATCTTCGCGTGTCGTGCCTTCGTCTCGCCTTCACTCCGAGTCTTCCTCTGTATTTTCGTCCAAAATGACGTGTCCCCCTTCTGACCTAGCGGTGCGCATTATATAGTGATTTCTGGGACGCCGTGCGCGCGGGTGCGCGTGATATCGCGCTGCTGCGCGCGCGCTACTGTGTTTGGCTGTGCATGTGTACGCGCGGTTGCGCGTAATCTCGCGCGCAAGCTTCTGTGCATTCGCTTCTTCTGTGCGCGCGCAAGTGCACGTGATGTCGCGCGGTGGCGCGCGATGTTCTGCTCGGGTGCTTGTCTTTGCGCGCGCAGCTGCGCGCGATGTGGCGCGATGGCGCGCGACTCACTGGTCTTGCATTTGTATGGGTGCGCGCGCGCCTGCGCATGAAGTGGCACGGCCGCGCACACACATCTGTCCGGTGATGTGCTCGTGGTCGTGCGCTTCTTGGTCCACTTGGCTTCGTGTTCGCTATTTTCTCTATTCCATAAATGACAACATAAACAAACCAAAAACGCATAATTCTGTTCGAAACAAGCATAATTCAAAATGGATTTTAATGTAAATTAAGTGCAAATCTTGCACTTATCAAACCCCCCAAACTTGAACTTTTGCTAGTCCCGAGCAAAATAGAATAAAAACCGGAAGTCAAATAACAAATAATGAAACTCTTAGCAGTCATGGATTCGCAAAAAGTGATATTGGCCTCAGACTTATCTATTTTATTGTAATTCACGATTTCCCGAGAGTCACGTGTGTGTGTGATATGTCAATGTTCGTTTACCCCATCGACTGCTCAAATAGAAGCGTAATGCCCATTCGCCTTACAGAATTAAGAATTTCTCAGTTCAGTTCAACTTACACTTCATCAAAATATAAATTTGCATTCACAGATCACATAGGACTTTATCGGTGATTATTTGGATTGAAAGACGGTCAATCAACAGTATGCCAAAAAATGAAATCACAAAATGAGATGCCTGCAGGCAAGTGATTAAAGTCTATATTCGTTGACAATGTATTTCAGGTATCCATAGGCTTGACTTGAACAACTTTTCTCCACTAGTATATTGGATAAATGTGACAAGGTTAATAGGTCTTGTAGGCTTGTAATGTTAGGCTACGGCTCACGGCTACAATAAAGGTATGGAAATAAAAATTTGAGAGAAATATTTGAACTTCATCAACTTCACTCATTTTCATTCTATTTTCATTCACCACCCAATTACTGTTTTCTTTTCATTCATATCCTTCATTTCCCATATTTTCTTCTTCACCACGTTTGATTCACACATTTTTTTTTTGAACTCCTTTCAGCACATTTAACTTTTTCTTTTCTTTTCAAGGAGTATTTGAATCATTCCAACACCCATGAACTTATTTCTCTCAAAATTGGGTAAGACAGTAACTGTATAAGCTTCATTAGGTAGTTGTTGTGGGATGTAGAATAGATACAAGTGGGGGCTAATTGTGTCATTGACACACACCACTTGATTTTTAGTCGGCTCAAAATGGGACACTAGGGATATATCATGTTCATTTGGTAGGCTCGAAGGCTTAAAACGGCTCCAAAGATCGCCTAAATCATTCCTATGTCACATATTATCCGTATTTCGCCTCGAAAAGTGTTCAAACAAGTTCTAGACTTCCGTCAATCCATTAGTCAACTCATACAAACCAATCACATGAAATTTTCAATAAAAAATGATATATGAAATAGGTGCACGAAAAAAAAGTAAGCATCTCAATTAACTTTGAAGCTCAACGGGCTACAATTGACAGTAAACAAAAAACACAGGCCCAAGGATGTTGTGAAAAACTGCCTAGATCATTTCTAAGTCTGCAGAAGTGTCAATCAATGTCATGCAAGTTTTACCAAGAATCGGATCCCCCTCATCTATTTAGCATCATAGGCATGCAACTTGTCTCTAAGCAATGATAGTATCAACAACACGACCGTGCAAAATAATTGTGACTCCGAGGTTATCATAAACATATATATATATATATATCTCATAGTCGCAATTCAGTTTTCATCATTGGTCACACATTTTGCTTATCCATGACGCTACCTAACAAGTTCTAACATGCAATAAAAAAAAGTAAATAAAAACTACTGAGCAATAGAAATAAAAAAAATTGCAGGAAAAATTCTATTAGGCAATTTTACCCCCCCAAACTTAAAGTATGCATTGTCCTCAATGTATAGAAATAAAGAACATGACAACACATACCTCGCTCCCGAGTGTCAGAACTTGAGGCTCGAATCATCATTCCCCGTCCATGGGCTGCGGCGGTGATAGATCTGGTGGTGGGTAAAATTAACAACTAAGGACGTAAGATAAAATAATCAAAACAAAATGAATGCTAAAGAAATTAAATTGTGGGTTGCCTCCCACACAGCGCTTGGTTTAACGTCATCAGCCCGACTATACCCATCTTTTTCATGGTGGATCGTATGATATCTTGGAAGCCTTGAGTTCTATGTTTTGACCATCAACCTCCATGGTCAGTTTTCCTTGTCTCAAATCAATGACGGCTCCAGCAGTAGCCAAGAATGGTCGTCCTAAAATGGTACGAACATTCTGACTGTCCCTCATGTCAAGTACAAAAAAATCGACTGGAAGCTTCAATTTATCAATTTTGAGCTCAACATCTTCTACAATGCCCAACGGTGTCCTGATCGATTTGTCTGCCATTTGTAAACTTAATCCTGTGGGCTTCATGTTGCTCAATCCAAGTTTATCGTAGAGAGAACTCGGCATTATATTCACACTTGCTCCTGAATCACATATAGCTTTTTCCACTAACTGACCCCCTATTTCACATGGTACGACGAATTCCCCGGGATCTTGCAGCTTCTGAGGAAGACCTCCTTGCCTCCCCTTACCATCTTCTTCAGTAAAAGCCACCTCTTCCTGCTCTGCAAACTGAATGTTAGAGTGTAGGTTCTTGAGATCTTCAAGACCTTTTTTCTTTTGAAACTCAGCCTTCAATTGTAAAAATCTTTGGGGGTAGGGAAGTAAAGAAATATCAACGCATTGATCAAAATCATAACTCTTACCTTTCTTACCTCGGTTCCTTTTGCTTGGAGTCGGCTGATCAACTTTCTCTTCTTTGCTTACCACTCCAATCTCCTCATGCTGCATAAAAATAGCATTCACCTCTCTCAGATTTGGGTCTGCATTCTTTTGCACTGCACCTGATGGTTGAGATGTGAGTTGCTTCGTTATCTGCCCAACTTGCGACTCCAGAATTTTCAAAGTAGCACCAATACTTGCCATGTGGGTTTCTAGGTTGTCAATCCTAGACTCAGTCCTAGACATTCTCTTTCCAGATTCAGCAACAAACGTTCCAACTAAATCCTCAAATGATGGCTTCCCTTCCCCATTTGATGTGTTGAACCCCGGTGGAGGATTCAACACATTCTTATTGTTTGCATAAGCAAAATTTTCATGGTTTCTCAAACCAGGGTGATAAGTGTTAGGGGGAGGGTTACCTCGATATCCTCCGTAGCTTCCAAAGTTCTTATTGTTGATGTATTGCACTTCTTTAGGAATATGCGACTCTTCAACGGCAACTGACGGTCCCTCAAAATTTGATGTACTCACTTTGTTCATAGTTGCTATCTGTGTAGTCAATTCTGATACTTGCGCAGTCAGTGATGTGATAGTATCCACAGCATAAACTCCAGCAGTCCTTTGTACTCCTGACCTTTCAGACGGCCATTGGTAGCTATTAATAGTCATCTGCTCAAGCAAGTCATAGGCTTGAGCAGGAGATTTGACAAAGATCGTGCCACCTGCCGCTGCATCCACAGTTGTACGCGTCTGACCATTCAATCCATTATAGAAAAGCTCGATTTGTACCCAGTCTTCAAATCCATGATTTGGGCACCTCCTCAACAACTCCTTATACCTTTCCCAAGCTTCATACAACTGCTCGAAGTCTGTCTGTCTAAAAGTGCAGATCTCAATCTTTAATTGTGCAGACTTCGCAGGTGGAAAATATTTAGAAAGGAACTTCGTCGCCAGCTCTTGCCATGTCGTGATGCTCCCTAATGGCAGTGATTGGAGCCATCATCTTGCTTGATCCCTGAGAGAAAAAGGAAACAAGCGCAGTCGAATAATATCATCAGAAACACCATTTATTTTTACCGTGTCTGTAATCTCCAAGAATGTTCTGAGATGTAGATGAGGATCTGCAGTAGTGGCTCCCCCAAACTGGTTCTGTTGAACCATGTTTATCAATGCGGGCTTAAGCTCGAAATTGTTGGCGTTGATAGTTCCTCGAGCAATGCCAGAATAGTGCGTGTTGATCACTGGTCGAAAGTGATCTCTGATTGGTATAGCCTCAGGCGACATCTGTCTGTCGTTTTCTCTGTTACCAGCCATCGCTTTGATTTCTTCCCTTCTCGCTTTTCTCAATCTTCTCGCAGTTCGTTCGATCTCTGGATCAAAATAAGCAAATCAGGGCTGTGCGATCTTAAATGCAAACAATGTTCTTACTAAGCCTCGCTAAAGTTATACGCCTTCCGAACGCTATAAACATTTAACGATGTGTCTCTAATGATCTATAATCCTAGTCCCTCTCCCGAGTTATAAGATTAATCAAACAACAACAATTTATGGCCAGTAAATTGCAGTGCAGTAAACACAGAGAACACAATTAAACGAAAGCGGAATTCAATCAAATAAACAACGGTGTCAAATCATCGTTTCAACAGAGTTACGTCATTCTCTAGAATGGAAGTTTAGTTCATCACGAAATCCAAGAGAACCCAAGACATATTTGTAATTCTAGGAATCGATACACAATAGAATAAAGAAACAAAGGAAAAGATAACAAATCCGAAGCGTCGTCTCTGTCCCCAGATCCGTCGTTCTTCGTAGTTGTGATCGATCTTCGCGTGTCGTGCCTTCGTCTCGCCTTCACTCCGAGTCTTCCTCTGTATTTTCGTCCAAAACGGCGTGTCCCCCTTCTGACCTAGCGGTGCGCATTATATAGTGATTTCTGGGACGCCGTGCGCGCGGGTGTGCGTGATATCGCGCTGCTGCGCGCGCGCTACTGTGTTTGGCTGTGCATGTGTACGCGCGGTTGCGCGTAATCTCGCGCGCCCGCGCGCAAGCTTCTGTGCATTCGCTTCTTCTTTGCGCGCGCGGGTGCACGTGATGTCGCGCGGTGGCGCGCGATGTTCTGCTCGGGTGCTTGTCTTTGCGCGCGCAGCTGCGCGCGATGTGGCGCGATGGCGCGCGACTCACTGGTCTTGCATTTGTATGGGTGTGCGCGCGCCTGCGCGTGAAGTGGCGCGGCCGCGCACACACACATCTGTCCGGTGATGTGCTCGTGGTCGTGCGCTTCTTGGTCCCCTTGGCTTCGTGTTCGCTATTTTCTCTATTCCTGAAATGACAACATAAACAAACCAAAAACGCATAATTCTGTTCGAAACAAGCATAATTCAAAATGGATTTTAATGTAAATTAAGTGCAAATCTTGCACTTATCAGTTCTTGAAGGAGGATCCTCCCACCGTTGTTGAAAACGAGACAGACACTAACATAAGGGTCGCTTTGGATGCATGGAACCAAAGTGATTTCCTGTGCAAGAACTACATCCTCAATGGATTTGACAATGCATTGTACAATGTGTATTGTCAAGTCAAGAATTCCAAGGAAATTTGGGATATGATTGATAAGAAATACAGGGCGGAGGATGCGGGCTTGAAGAAGTTTATTGTTGGGAGATTTTTGGATTACAATATGGTGGACTCAAAGTCTGTAATGAGTCAAGTGCAAGAATTACAACTTCTCTTGCACGAGATTCATGCGAAAGGAATGTGTAGTGCCCCGAAAATTTAAAGGTTCACGCGAACCACATGCATGCAATTATTAAATTCTCCTATATTTTAATTAAATGTTTTAATTACATAAATTAATTGTGTTGTGCATATTTTCATGTTTAAATATATTCTTCTACATGATGGCATTAAAATATATTTTTAAAGGTTATTCGAGTTGCAATCGAGGAACGAAGATCGAAGGCTGAAAAATAGAAAATGTTTTTATAGGTTAATTTTTTTTAATTATTTAAAATAAGGGTGATGCTTTTTATTATTTTTGAAAATAAGGGGTTTTGAGGTGATTTTATACGCCGGGACGTAAATTTTATTGGTGTTGGATTTTCAACAAAAATACGAGCTTTGTGGCAACCCGGCTAATAAGTCACAAATTTTATTAAACAAAAATTTTGTTAATATTTTATTTAAATCCTAATTAGACTAATGGGCTTAATTTAAAGACTTAATAAACCTAAGCCTATTTAGCAAGTTAATTAACTATTTAAAATGTTAATCACCTAAAAACCTACTCATTATTCACGCCACATTCAAATTTTTCTATCCCTAAATTCTCCCCAACCAATTACACGGCCACACTTCTTTAATTCTGAAAAACTCTCCCCAACTCTCTCACGCCCCACAGCACACACACACTTAAAATTTTAGAAGAAAATTCGAAGGATTCAAGGAGAAGATAGCCAAGGTTTCACTCCGTTCTTCGTCTTCAACGTTATTTCGTGCGTATAAAACGCAAAGACACGCCATATATCTCCTTTTCTCATCCATCATATCATATTATTGCTTTAGTTATTGTATACATGAAGAACATGGATTAATTTTCAGTATTTTCGAAATAATGCATGCATACATGAGGAAACATGAGATTTTGATGCAAATTCATGATTTTATTGTTTGATTAAGGGGATGCCATGACATAAGGTAAGATCGAGAGTGGTTGACACCTGTTTATGAGTCACACACACACGCCTAATCCACCTCACAATTGAAGGAAAGAAGCACCATGCGAGAAAACCGACTTCTGCTGTCAAGGTTAGGGGTGATCGGTTTTCAAGAGGGAGGGGTTGGCTTGGTCTTGGCTTGAGTCAGAGCTTAGACAGGGTCTGTTAGGGGTCAGGGAGGAGTCCTAGCGCTGGACAGAAGACCCATTTGCATGTGTTGTGTGTGCATGAGTTTCCTTGAACCATAGGACTCCCACCTAGTCTAGGACCCTTCTAGCCCTTAACCACTCGACCCCTCATGACCCTAACCTCCCCTGGACCATGTCCAGACCAAGCCTAGACCAACCCAAGCCCCTGGACGCGAGCAGCAACCCACTGAAGCTTGACAGCAACCTCTCGCCTACTTGCTGTCATGAGTTTCAATCTCACGTTTTTATGCTAGGCTTCTAACTATCGAGCCACCCCTAGAACCATCCCCTAAATCACCCTCCTAGGCCCCTAAGGACCTAACCTAGCCCAGCTCAGACCCCTTGGCCGAGCCCCTCTCTCCCAGCAAGCTGCGCAAGCCCTCCGCAAAACTGAAGCTTGCTCTCGGGTAGGAGACTTGCTTGGCAAGGACTCCTCCCAGACCACATGACTCGAGTCCTAGCATTGCTTGGTCTTGGTCAGGAGGGTCCCTAGGTGGGTTGGCTAGGTTTTGGCTCAAGGTGGCTCGGGCGTGGCTCGAGTAAATTGGGAGATGTCTCGGCGAGTTTGTTAGTGTGTCAAAAACAAAAAATTAAGAAGGAAAAATAGATCCAAGGGTCCAAGGGGTGGCTCATGACTTGTAAGGGTAGCATAAATCATAAAAATGCTATGTTTAAAATTTGGGATCAAAATAACGAGTTTTGGATTTATCCGGGATTTAATCGTCGCACGAAACGCTAATTAACGAATTAATTGAAACTGCTAGTTTTATGCTTTATAAAATTATGGAAAATTATATTTAAGATTAAATAATTATTAAAAGTCTAAGTTTTTAATTTTAGAACTTTATATTAAGGTTTGGTTTAATTCGAGAATAAAACGCGTTAATATGTGTTATTTAAAGATTAATTTAAAAGTTCTCGATTTAAGCTAAATAAAATTATGGAAAAATTAATTTAGGCTTAAATAATTATTTGGGAAATGTTAGAGTCAAGAAATCAAGAAAAAAATTTAAAAACGTAAAATGTCAAGTCCAGGGGTAAAACGATCTTTTATGATTATTTTTAAATGTTTATGAAATGTTCATGATTAAATTATGATTTTTAAATGTCTATGGGATTTTTATTAATTAAGGAAGACATTTAAAAGACATTATTGCATGCTTGGTTTCAAAAACAAAAATGTTATGTTATGCTTGATTTTTATAAAGTAATGAGAATGTAAACGTGAAGGAAGTGAAGTAATTGTGACTAGTTCTTTAATGTTGGAGATGTCGTGAGGGTGATGGTCCCAGTAGGAGTCCGACGATCATATTTTCATCATTACGAATATGTGGTAACGGTATTGTGGTAACGGTAAGAATGAGAATATCGTGAGGGAAAAATGCCCCCGAGGGAACCCATTTGTGGGAAAAGGCCCCAGAGAGAACCCCGACGATCGTATTTCTATTCGATGAGGATAAGTCAGGGTCCAGTTGACCGGTGAGAGTGTTGTTGGTGTCCCCCGCCACCCAGTACTGCGGTTTCATTTAGATGGATCCATCGATTTTTCATGTTCATGTCATGTCAAGAAAATCACAATTAAATATCTGAATTCAACAAAGGAAAAAGGAAAATGTTCATGATCATGTTAAAGGTTTATGTCATGTTGAGGAAAAAAAGAAAGTTAAAGTTTATGTTTGCATGTCATGAAAAATTTAGTTTTACGTAAAGTATTTCACTGTTGCATGTGGTTTTATATGTATTATTTGTTATAAAGATTATGGTGTGTTGAGTTTTTAGACTCACTAGGTGTGATAGATACAGGTGAGGTTGAGGGAGGTCTTGGCGGATGATTTGACTGGACTGATGGCGCACACAACCCGAGGACCAGCGCTTCTACTTTTTCCGCATTATGATTTATGACTCATGATTTATGTTAAAGATTTTAAAACCATTTATTTATGTTTCTTGAGAGATTTTTGAGATGTTTAGTATGGGCTATATTTTTCAAACTTATTACTTTTTTAGGTTTGGTAAAACAGTTGATTTCATTTTATGACTATTGAACTTGATTTTTAAAATGCTAGTTAGTTGGTGTTTTATTTTAAGGTGTAAAATATTTTATAAAAAAATATTTTCATGTGGGAAATGTATATGGCCGAAAATTGAGCGTTTAAAACAATTCTTGTACTTTTTAAGCAATACAAAAGGCAGACTTTTCAGAATGAGTCTAAGCGAGTCCTTCCAAGTTGCTGCTTTGATCGAGAAACTCCCTTCGTTGTGGAAGGATTTCAAGAATTATTTGAAGCATAAAAGGAAGGATATGGGATTGGAGGATCTCATAGTGAGATTGAGGATAGAAGAGGACAACAAGAGCACCGAGGCCAAGGTAAGTAGAATGGCAGCAAGGGTGAACATTGTTGAAGCAAGTTTCAAAGAGAAGAAGAGGAAGTTTGAGAAGCAACCACAACAAGGCCAACAAACAAAATAAGAAGAAGTTCAAAGGCACTTGTTATAATTGTGGAAAATCGAATCACGTGGCTAAGGATTGTAGGAAGCCAAAGAAGGGAAATGCTCAAGCCAACGTAGTTCAAGAAAGGTCGGTAATATTTGATTTTTCTGAACTTAATTTGTCTGCAGTTATTTTGGAAGCAAATTTGGTGGAAAAGCCCAACGAGTGGTGGGTTGATACTGGAGCAACTCGACACATATGCTCCAACAAGGGGATGTTCTCCACATACAATCCATCTACCGGGAGAAAACTATACATGGGGAACTTCGCTACATCTGAGGTGGTGGGCACCGGAAATGTAGTACTTAAGATGACATCGGGTTTGGAAGTAACCCTTGTTGATGCACTTCATGTACCATGACATAAGAAACAACCTCGTGCCGGGGTCTCTGTTGGTCAAACACTGGTTTAGACTAGTATTTGAGTCTAACAAGGTTGTATTGACCAAGAATTGTCATTTTATTGGAAAATGATATCTCGATGAGAACCTTTTCAAGTTGAATGTAATGACTATAAGCCAACATGCTGTTGAAAGTAATAAAGACAAAAGTTTTATTTACTTGTTTGAATGTTCTCATCTGTGGAATGTTCATTTAGGATACGTAAATTTTAATACCTTGTAACGTTTAATGAAACTTGAATTATTGCCTAAACACAACTTCGATCCAACACAAAAATACGAGATATGTGTTGAAGCAAAAATGACCAAAACGCCTTACCACTCGATTGAAAGATGTACAACTCCTCTAGAACTAATACACACCGATCTTGGTGATTTAAAGTTTGTACAAACTAGATGGAAAAGATACTACATGAGATTCATTGATGATAAAACAAGGTACTGTTACGTATATCTTTTGAGATCGAAAGATGAAGCTCTTGAAGCAATTCAAATGTTATAAGACCGAAGTTGAGAATCAACTAGGCAAAAAAATAAAGAGGGTGGGCGAATACGGAGCATCGTTTGATGAATTCTGCACATCTTTGGGTATAATTCATGAAACGACTGCTCCTTATTCACCACAATCGAATGACATTGCCGAAAGAAAGAATAGAACTCTGAAAGATATGATGAATGGTATGTTAATAAGTTCAGGACTACCCCAAAACTTGTGAGGGGAAGCAATACTATCGGCTAATCACATCCTGAACAAGATACCCCACAAGAAAAATGACAAGTAACCTTACGTGTGGAAAAGTCATAAGCCTTCCTACAAGTACCTTAAAGTGTGTGGGTGTCTAGCTAAGGTTGAAATACCAAAGCCTACACAAGAACGAATTGGACCAAAGACGGTCGACTGCATATTCATTGGGTATGCACATAATAGTAGTGCCTATAGGTTTATAGTGCACAAATATGAAAATGCAGAGATGAATACGGGCATGACAATTGAGTCAAGAAATGCAATATTTTTTGAAAATATATTTCCTTGTAAAGAAAGTAAAGAAAATGGTTCTAGAAAGCGAAAACTTGAGACGGAGCATGCAGGTCAAGTACCTACACATGATTCAACTTTAAATGAAAATGATATACCATTGGAAGGCTCTTCAAAGGAGCAAGAGCCAAGAAGAAGTAAAAGGGCTAGAATCTCAAGTTTTTTGGTCCAAACTTCCATACTTTTATGTTGGAGAATGAACCAAAGGACATACAAGATGCTCTGACTAGTTCTGAAGCTCTCTATTGGAAAGAAGCCATCAACTCTGAAATGGATTCCATTTTGCAAAACCATAATTGAGAACTAGTGGATCTTCCACTAGGTACCAAACCATTGAGATGCAATTGGATATTGAAAAAGAAAATGAGAGTTGATGGAAGTATTGAAAAACACAAAGCCAGGCTTGTGGCCAAAGGCTATAGACAAGGAGAAGGTCATGATTTCTTCGACACGTATTCACCAGTTTCAAGAATAACATCCATTCGTGTGATCATTGCTATTGCATCTTTGCATAACCTTGAGATACATCAAATGGATGTCAAAATGGCATTCTTAAATGGTGAACTTGAAGAAAAAATATATATGGAGCAACCTGAAGACTTCATAGTTAAAGGACAAGAAAGAAAGGTCTGTCGTTTAATTAAGTCACTATACGGACTTAAACAAGCGCCCAAGCAGTGGCACAAAAAATTTGACAAGGTAGTATTGTGAAATGGATTTAAGATTAATGAGTGTGACAAATGTGTTTACATTAAAGGCACTCGAGAATATTATGTGATGATATGTCTATATGTTGATGACATGCTAATAATGGGGAATAGCCAAGAGTTGATTGAGGGTACTAAGAAAATGTTGACAAAACATTTTGATATGAAAGATATGGGTATTGCTGATGTAATTCTAGGGATTAAAATCTTTAGAACTCCAAAAGCAATTGTCTTATCTCAGTCTCATTATGTAGAAACAGTGTTGAAGAAGTTTAACGCTTATGACTCTACCCCCAGTAAAAACGCCTTTAGATATGCTTGTCCATTTGGCGAAGAATCATGGAGAACTAGTTTCTCAACTGGAATACTCCAGAAGTATTGGAAGCCTTATGTACATAACTAACTGTAGTAGGCCTGACATCGGTTGTGCAGTTAACAAGTTAAGTCGGTTTAAAAGTAATCCTAGTGATGCACACTGGAAGGCGTTGACAAGGGTGCTTAGATATTTAAACCACACCTCAGAATATGGACTAAATTACACAAGGTATCCTGCAGTACTTGAAGGACACTGTGATGCAAATTAGATTTCTGACACCAAGGACTCCAAATCTACCAGCGGCTATGTATTTGGTATTGGTGGAGGAGCAGTCTCTTGGAGGTCATCGAAACAAACTTGCATTGCTAGATCTACTATGGAATCGGAGTTCATAGCGCTAGATAAATCTGTAGAAGAAGCGGAATGGCTTCGAAACATTCTAGAAGATATTCCATGTTGGACAAGTCCAGTGCCAGCAATCTTCATACATTGCGACAGTCAGTCGGCAATTGCAAGGGCACAAAACAGTATGTACAATGGCAAGTCTCGACATATTCGTCGAAGACATAATTCTGTGCGACAGTTGATCTCTAATGGAGTTATATCTGTTGATTATATTAAATCAAAGGATAACTTAGCGGATCCGCTTATAAAAGCATTAAATAGAGATTAAATGTACTGTCTGTCAAGAGGAATATGTTTAAAAACCTACCAAATAAAGTTTTCATAGTGGCAACCCAACCTTGTTGATTGGAGATCCTAAGATCTTGGTTCAATGGGACAACTAAGTTATGAGAACTTAAGTAATCACTCCTCATACCTAAGACAATGAGTGAATTTTCCTACAAAGGTAGTGAGGTTAAGTATTGTACTTTTAATGATTCCGTAGCTTGCAAAAGCGGGGTAAGTAGGATACCATTTTACAAGGAGATCGCCTCTATGTATGTATGAGGACGGGCCGCATCGATGAAACACGTATGAAGCCAAGATGTGTTCCATGGCCAAAACGGACACAACCGATAAAAAAAATGGAAATAGAAGAAAGGTTATCATGTGGGTACAGTTTTCTGGGTTTACATGAACCCCCAAGAAGTTCAAGACATCAAGTTCAATTCTTGGCCTAGTAAATCCGATTGTATTCCACTAGGGAAGGTTCAAAGCCAAAAGTCACCTCTCATGATGTGATAATTTTTCGTATTTACTCTCTTATGAATCACGAGCATTCATGCATTAATTTCATTCATGTGGGGGATTGTTGGATAATTTTAATGCTTAATGAAAGAAAATTAAGCAAATAAATCAATGTGTTTGATTGGAAAAATTTGAAACGAAGAACGAAGCTTAATGAATGGATAATAAGTTCGGTGGTTCTAAATTAAACTTGAAACGAGTTCATCAAATGTAGAAAGAACTTCAAACGAGTAGTCGGAACATGTAAGGGACGAAAAGTGGAAAAAAAAGTCGTGAACAGTAGCCGGCACGCACATGCGCGCGGGTCTGCTCGCACTAGCAGGCGCGCACATGCGCGCAGATATGAGCGCATGTGCGCGGGCCTGCCGAGAGCTCTTGGTAGACGCTGTCGAGAGCGCTCAGCTGCGCACGCGCGCAGCGCGCGAGAGGGCGCGCGAAGTGCCCTGATTCGTGTCCCTTCGAATTTTCCGATGTTTTTTCATTTTCTTGGCATTGTTTGATGATTGTGGTCAGTTACAATGGCCAAGGGATCCAGTATGAATGAAAGATCATGTCTTTTCACATGAAAACATTAAATATTGATTTATTGAAAATAAAAAATACATACACATTTTTTCCAATCATTTTGCATATTGTTTTCTTCCTTCTTCAACAAGAGAGACTTCCATTCATTTTCGTGCTCATTATTCAAGAGTTGTAGTTGTATCTTGAGAGAAGATTCCCACAAACCTCTAGCACATTGTGAGGGGCAAATTCTTCTTAAAGAGAAAGTGTTCAACACTTTGCTCTACAAAGCCATTCCTTTGTTTTCTTCTTGCTTCTTCTCTCAAATTTGAATACCCCATACAACACTAATTATACTGAATATATTCAGTCTCCAAGACCAACTGAACTTTGAATTTGAAATGAAGGATCTAGGAGATGCAAAGAAGATCCTTGGTACGGAAATAAACAGAAGAAGAGATAGTGGCAGTTTACTTCTGAGCCAAGGATCCTATCTACAAAAGGTACTTCAAAGATTCAATATGCATAAATCAAAACAAGTAACTACCCCACTTGTACAGCACCACAAACTCTCTAGTACTCAATCTCCATCAGATGAGGCAGAGAGTGAACACATGAACAAGATACCATATGTAACTGCAGTTGGTAGAATCATGTATGGAATGATATCCAGCAGTCCAGATCTCGCGTATGCCATAAGCTTGGTCTCCAGATTCATGTCTAACCCCGTACACAAGCACTGGGAGGCTTTAAAATGGGTCCTAAGATATGTTAAAGGACAACCAAACTTGGGGCTAATGTTCACAAAACAAGAGGGAGTAAGCAATCCAATGGTAGGCTTTGTGGACTCAGACTATGCAGGGAATCTGGAGACAAGAAAATCTCTAACTGGTTTTATATTCACGGTATTTGGAATAGCTGTAAGCTAGAAGGCAACACTCCAACCTGTGGTTGCTTTGTCCACAACGGAAGCTGGATACATGGCTGTGACAGAAGCTATGAAAGAAGCCATATGATTTAAGGGAATCACAAAGGAATTTGGGACAACACAAGGGCAGGTTGTGGTGTATAGTGACAACCAAAGTGCAATACACTTGACTAAACATCAAGTGTATCATGAGAGGTCGAAGCATATCGATGTAAAATTACATTTTGTTAGAGACATCATCTCAAAAAGAGAGGTGAAAGTGGAAAAGATCTCAACTGAAGAGAATCCAGCAGATATGTTAACAAAGACATTACCACAGGCCAAGTTCAAGCATTTCCTGGACTTGGTGCAAGCTGTGGAATGGAACTGAACAAAATAAAAGGATGGAGAGCAGCCATCTTTAAGACAAGGTGGAGAATTGTTGTTTAAGTGTCTTCCAAGCTGGCAATCAGCGGGGAGGAGTAGTTAAACAATTTGTTACTGGCCATAACAAATTGAGCAGGCCATCACCAGTATTTGGGGTTGGGGAGAAACTCAAAAACCCATGAAAAACCCGTTGGATGGCAGTTGGGAGAAGGGAGCTTCCGGTAGCTGGTTCCTAAGGTATGCTTAAGGAGTCTATCAGCAGAAAGAGGCTCTCGAACAATTTTCTGACAATTCTCTCAAGGATACTGAAGCAAGAAGTGGAGGGAAGATCACAGCAAGAAAGCGTGAGGAACTAGAAGATAGATTGAAGGAAGAAATCTGTTCTGTAATTCTTCATCTTTGACATGTGTTTGTAATTGACACCACCTTCTTGGTTGTTAATAAAAGCTACTGCTCTCCCGTGGATGTAAGCCATTATGGCTGAACCACGTAAACGTACTGTGTCACTATCTTTGATTGTTTAATTGTTGCATCGTTTATAGATTAGAACTCGTAAGTGTGTATGTTCTTGGTCACCTTTATATACATATATATTAGCTGAGATTAAAAAGGGAAAGAAGCAGCTGGACCGAATCTTTTCTTGTGCTTTGTTGGTGAATTGCTCTAACATGCATTAATGCAATTTTAACACAACACCAACTTAAAAGCGAAAGGCAACATTAGCCAACTTAGCTAGAATAATAATTGTTCAGTAATGCTGTATTTGTATATAAGAAAACACGAGACTTAAAAAAATTTATTGATCACTAATTATTTTGATATTTCTAAAGTGATAAAACTTGACAAAAATAGAATAAAAATTATACAGAGAGGAATATGAAGGAATCAGATGACTTTTAGGAAAAAAAAGATGCAATGTGGCATAATTCACGTGTTTTCGCCTCAAGAAAAAAGTTAGCAACTGCATCTTACTTGGTCTGTTAAAAAATTGTGTTTTTTTCTTGTCACGCTTGATGCAAAAACTTAACTTCAGTAAATGGTATCAAATAACATCAGAGCAGGTAACTGCAAAACACCAAATAATTTAACATAACATTTGGATTTTCATATCAGATTATATACCTAAGTTTATCCTATTGCCATAGTAAGAAAGGCAAATGGAGAAATAGAAGACTTTGATACAAAGATAAACATATGTTGATCTTGCAACATGCAAATACCAATTGGCATCAGTTTCTTAAAAGAAGCTGTTGTATCACGCTGTGTTCCGTGGACATTTAGAACTCATCCTTGCCATTCATGACAAATAAGAGATATCCCAACATATTCATAGATAGTACATGTTTGTCACATGCATGAGGTGTGAGGTTTCCCTTTCATTCTTCTCGTTGTGGGGTTTGCAAGTTGCATAAACATCCCTCTTAAGACTATTCAGCACTCGGTTATTAGGTAGACTACATGTACATTTAGCCAAATTATCGTAATACAACAATCACAAGATGTGTACCTGATGATCAAAGTTAAGGAGTTTTAGACAGATCCAATACAATACACAATCATCATGTCGCTCAAGTTCGTGGCAATTGCATGCAACAACTAAAAAAGAAATCACAATTAACTTTACCATTTTCGCTTAGTGAATACTGGAAAGATCTGGATATCTCTGTTGAACTAAATATATTAATGCAATGAAGATTGCAGAGAAGCTAGCATCAGTAGCAAATATTGCAGGACGAATCCTTATAATAGGCTTGCTTATGTATTCCATTTCTTTCATATTAATGTTATTCTTTGGATATCTTGCGGATGTTGCACTCCCTGGGGGTCATTGTAGTTTTGCCAATATAACAGGTTACTCTATCCTCAAGGGACAGTCCATGGGGATGGAGCCAATATGTTATCAAGCTCATGGAGCAAAGAGATGGGGAATTCTTGGTCAAACATACAGAAAGACTCTCTTTCTTCTATTAGTTGTAGCCATTCCGATCTTTTTTTGCATCTGAACATGGAACTATCCTTTTATGGTTAGGCCAAGATGAGAACATTGCCGTAGTGGCCAAGATTGACATAAAGTATTCCATTCCTGACTTGATTGCTCAGGCTCGCTTCCATCTGCTGAGAACATTCTTGAGAACCCGAAACATTATCAGACCCCTAACCATATCAGTGATATTTCTTGTTGTGCATCTGAACATGGGTGTAAAGGAGTTGCCCTAGCCCCGGCTTGGAACACTTTAAATGTAAATCTAGGGCTGCTAATTTACCTTCTCCTATCAAAAATATCTTTAAAACTTCGAAAGGTTGGCAGCCTCTCCTAGTACTTGCAGGAGCAAGTGTATTATCTGCATTCCAAGAGTGGTGGTGTTATGAAACATTCTTACTGTTTCGCAGTCTACTACGTAATCCATAGGCTAATGTGGCTGCAAAGTGCATTCTAATCCAAACCATGAGCTTGATTTATATATTGCCACCTTCTTTGAGCACAGGTTTGTCAATGTAAAGACCATGAATTAGGGGCTGATCAACCTAGACAGTCTCAATGGACAACAGTTATTGGACTCACTCTAGCAATTCTATGGGGAATTATGGCCTTACTTTTCACAATTGCAGTAAGCGATGAATGTGGAGAACAATTTACTAGTAAATCACAGATTCTTTATTTGACATCCATTAATCTCCCTACATTGGGGTTTTGCGAACTAGGTAACAGCCCCAGACAACAGCATGCGGGATTTCAGTAGGATGTGCTCGACCCAAAATGCATGCAACATATATTTTGTGTCCTAGCTTATTGGTTTACCAGTTGCAGCTCTGTTGGCCTTCGGATTTAATATGGGCTTTGTTGGGCAGTGGTTCGGGAGCAGAAGTTTCAAGTACATGCATGATGGTTTGCACTCTATTTTACACAAATTGGGAACAGCAAGCCGGCAGAGCAAAGGAACTAATTCAATGAAAAGAAGATGTTAAGAATGACCTGGAAGGCTCTCTTAAGCTGATCATTTCAACTAGCATACTAGGATTGATGAACTTCAATAAAGCTTTAAGTGGTAGTGAGAATAGATGAATAGGTACAGATAATTTGCACTTCGAGGACTGAGGGAAGAGAGCACTTGAGATGGGGTAGATTTGGAAAACCCCATTTCACTAGTATAACTCTGACCAAAATGATCTTTTATTCTTAAAAATCAGATTTTTAGAGAGCAGCAATCTCCTATCAAGATTTCAAGAGTCTAATCGATTTCCATTCTTAGTATGATATATCATGCTTTAATTCTAGTTTGAAATTCTCTTCTGAAGTGACAGAAAAATTAGATCAGAAAGCACAAAGAATGTGGGCACAAAGCTCCAAACTTTTCATTTGAGATTGTATAAAATATAAGTTTTAACACCTTTGTGCACACACCTATCATTTTAACCTGAATAGATAATAATGACAAAGTTAGAGAATCTTGCAAAAGACTAGTATGTGACGTGTATACATGTTAATCATACAGAGAGGAGAAGAAGTGAACAGCTTGATCTCTTGTCATTACTTCAAAACAAGGAAGGCTTTACTCATTTGTTCCCACATCATAACTGAAGTCGCGGTATAAAAGTTAGTCGCCGATCCTTGTCTGATTCCCAAATTTGTCTATCAAGACAGTAACATCATGACCTTCAATGTGAAACAAGGATCAGATTCATGTTCCACTATCTAGAAACTTGATAAACAAAGAAACAATTCAGAGCATATAGCCAATACACGTCTCTTTTCAAATCAAATTTTCAAAAAATGAACAATTTACTGATTCTGAAAGAAGAACAAACAGCGGTATTCATACATTATTTGCTGCTGCTGTTTCTCACAAAAACATATAGGTGATCAAAAGCCAATCTACAAATGGACATGAGATATTTAATGGCTCATTCCTAACGTAACCTTGAAAGATAGAGACGAGTTTCCACTGTAAACAGTCTATTGACAACCAGGTTCTTATCTTTTTACTTAGCGCCAGCAAATACAAATAACTGCAGACGAGAATCAGCTAAGACAAGTTACTTGACAAATCGGAATAAATAAAAAAGTTAAAAAGAATATTGTTTACATCTAACCCAATATATAAGTTATCCTAATATCTCAAACTTAAACATAAAATAATCCAAGTAATGTACCACTCCTCGATCCCAAGCTCCCAAACTAAACTTGTTTTCCCAACTTCTCATCTAAAACACTCAAATTCATTCCTAGAATATTATAGTCAAGTTCATTCCCAACTGAAAACCATTGTCATTGACTTGCCTTTACTTTCTACCCTTGTTCATTTCAAATAATCAGAATCAAAATAAGTCACAAGGGACATAAAAAAATCAAACTTTCCATTGGGTGAGAGTCAGTATTCGTGGTGTTTTTGTGCCTCAGTGATAATACAATTCTTGAAATAAGAAATTTGAAGCTTTACCACTCTCTAAATTACAGAGTGAGCTTTCAGGTACAGCTTACTCACTTCTTAGGCGGTATTCACTCTAGAAGAGGAGAATCATCACCTGAAATTGAGAATATGATAGATATATATATATTCTATTCATTCAAATATGATATATTTTTATTTTCAAATAGCCAAAAGTCATTCTATTACATAAATCAATAATCATATTTACAATGCGATTAGAATGGAATGCGTAATCGTTAAAAACGAAAATCTAACTAAGACAGAATAACAAGACTGGTCTTGAATTGAATTAGCTTCATCACCATCCCCAAAAGTATTCTTGTTCTTTATCCTCGATTTGTTTCTAGTTCTTATCTGAGGTGGGAATGTAAGAGGTGAGTATTTGGGGAAATACTCAGTAAATGGGGGTCGATCGTGCAAAACAAATATCAAGGTTACAGTTATACAGATACATTATCATGATTTCAATAATAAGCATGTGGAATTGAATATGAACATAATACAAACATAGCACTGGAAATCATCTCATTTTAATGGTTTACTGATCAGTTCTCTATATGTTACTCCTCTAAGGGGTGAGGTCAAATGAACTATTATTATATCCTACCCCATCATGGTCAAAACATATCAAATATCGGAATTTCCTTGTCATTTCTAATTCGAATCATTAAAGTTTCAAATATTTCAAACATGCTTTCAAATATTATAACTAATATCCAACAACAACTTGTTCAATAATGTTCATAACAAATATGAACGAATATATAATACCGATCGAATTTCAAAAAACATACATAACATATTTTTAAGCAAATGTGAGCATACTTACGAAGAACAAGTATGTCGATATATATCAAGTAGTACACTTATGAAATGCAAGGGTACGTAAGAGTATAGCAAAAACCCACTTATGTTTCTCTTCTTTGGATTAAAACATGAGAAACTTGTGGGAGGAATTCCGCTCGATCTTGTACAAGTCTTGGTTGCTGCAAATCTGAGGCACGTTGCTGGAATTTTGAACAAGTTGAAGGGATTTCGGATAGTGGCAGTACTTTTAGCAGCAATTTAGCTCAAAACTTGGGACAAAATATGGGTAGGCAGAGGTAAACCGAGGCTTAAGAATAGTAGCTAGGGAGCTCGAAAATATGGCTAAATTTCGGCTGAAACTTTCAGAATGTTTGTGGATGTTTTGTGTCTTCTTTTTGGTCATCTTGTAGGGTATTTATAAGCTCATGGAGGTGAGATAAAAAGGCTGTCATTCAAGGCCATTACAACCCTCTTTTAAGGCCTTCATTAGCCTTAAAATGGTTGTTACTTGTGAAGTCAAAACAACTCTTGAATGTCCCTTTTAAATGACATTAGATTATATCAAGTTGTCAGTATTTTTTGTTGAATCTCCTTTCAAATTTTTGAGTCCTTGCACATTTATTTAAAAAAATGTACGATGGTTGGTTTATTAAACAAATAAAATATTGTTCTTTATTTTATTTTCAACCTAATTAGCTGCTTTTCTTAAATAAATTATGATAACCACATTTTATATGCTAAAAAAATAACCAAAGTTATAAAAATTAATTCAGTTAGTAGCATAAATATTGTTTGATTTATCATTTTTTCATGAAAAATGTATCGGTTCTGTCTGACAAAATTAAAATATCGATTTATTCGATTTTGATAATTCTGTTCGGTAGACCGAATGCTCACCTTTACATGTATCATAGCTTGCACCACTTTATGAATTTGATGTATATTTATACTTTTATGATTTCATCTGCTGGGTTGCCGTATGATTAACAGTGTTCAAATACACGTGATGATTGTTAATGTTTTAGGGATCGAGATCCAATTAAATTTTCTGAAATCTTATTGAAAGGAATATTTTATTATTTTATTATTTTGATAAATTGATATCATCAATTTAATATTTTTCTTTTCTAGATTTGAAATATTGCTTGATTTATTTCTAAATGATAAGATCTTGGTTGATTTATATCTTGATATTATAGGATTTGTTTTTCATATTATTTTTATCTCCAAGATATTTTATCCATGTGGAATCGAATATGAACAAATACAAACATAGCACTGAAAATCATCTCATTTTTATGGTTTACTGATCAGTCCCTTATATGTTACTCCTCTAAGTGGTGAGGCCAAATGAACGGTTATTATATCTCACTGCATCAGGGTCAAAACATATAAAATATCAAAATTTTCTTGTCATTTCTAATTCGAATCATTACAGTGCATTTCAAATATTTCAAACATACTTTCAAATAGTATAACTAATATCCAACAACAACTTGTTCAAGAATGTTTATAACAAATAGGAATGAATATATCAAGTCGATTGAATTTCAAGAAACATACATAACGTATTTTTAAGAAAATGTGAGCACACTTACGAAGAACAAGTATGTCGATATGTATATCAAATAGTACACTTAAGAAATGCAAGTGTACGTAAGAGTATAAGAAAAACCCACTTATCTTTCTCTTCTTTGGATTAAGACGTGAGGAACTTGTGGGAGGAATTCCGCTCGAACTTGTACAAGACTTGGTTGCTGTAAATTCGCTGGAATTTCAAACAAGTTGAAGGGATTTCGGAAAATGGCAGTACTTTGAGAAGCAACTTTAGCTCAAAACTTGAGACAAAATGTGGGTAGGACGGAGGTAAACCGAGGCTTGAGAATAGCAGCTAGGGAGCTCGAAAATATGGCTAACTTTCTGCTGAAACTTTCAGAATATTTGTGGATGTTTTGTGTCTTCTTTTTAGTCATCTTGCAGGGTATTTATAGGCTCATGAAGGTGAGATGAAAATGATATCATTCAAGGCCATTACAGCCCTCTTTTAAGGCCTTCATTAGCCTAAAATGGCTGTTACTTGTGGAGTCAAAACAACTCTTGAATGCCTTTTTTAAATGACATTAGATGATACCAAGTTGTCATTAAATTTTGTTGAATCTCCTTTCAGAATTTTGAGTCTTTGCATCCTCCCATCTTATGAGAAGTTTCATCCTTGAAACTTGGCTATATCCGATTTTCAAAGAGATAAGGGTATTGTTCTCACATCTTTTCTTCCAATTCCGAAGTAGCTAATTTTTCGGTGTGATTGGAAAATTGTAATTTGACATATGGAATAGTTCGTCACCTCAGTACTTGGTCTTTGTTATCCACAATTCGAATTTGAATTTCTTCATACTTCAGTTCTTCATTTAGATTGCCCTCAACCAGAAGTGGTCCAAACTCAAGAATATGACTTGGATCAGAAATATATTTTCTTAGCTGTGAAACGTGGAAAACATTGTGGGTTCTTGACATATCGGGTGGAAGTGTTAATTTGTAAGCAAGTTTTCCCAATTTCTCTAGAATTTCAAAAGGTCCAACATATTTAGGATTCAGTTTTCCAGTCTTATTGAATCGGATTACACCTTTCATGGGTGACACTTTCACATATGCTTTTTCTCACACTTCAAATTCCACGAGTCTTCTTTTTAAGTCATTCCAGCTTTTCTGTCGATCTTGTGCAGGTTTTGGTCTCTTCTTGATCCTAGCAACTTTATCCACTGTTTCTTGGATCAACTCAGGTTCAACGATGGCTTTTTCTCTTATTTCATCCCAATATAGTGGTGATTGACACTTTCATCCATACAGAGCTTCATACAGTGCCATTCAAATACTGTTGTGATAAATATTATTGTATGAGAACTCGATTAAGATCAGATGTTCACTCCAAGTCTTTGGTCTTCAACTTTGACTTGTTTATCGTTGAACAATGATGGCACTCAGGGATAAAACTCAACTTTGACTTGTTTCCAAGGATAATACAGTTATGATGGTATATGGGATAAAATCAGGTTTACCAAGGATCAACTCAGGTTCAACGATGGCTTTTTCTCTTACTTCATCCTAATATAGTGGTGATAGACACTTTCGTCCATACAGAGCTTCATATAATGTCATTCCAATACTGTTGTGATAAATATTATTGCATGAGAACTCGATTAAGATCAGATGTTCACTCCAAGTGCAAATAAAGTCTAAAGCACATGCTCTCAGCATGTCCTCAAGAGTTTGTATTGTCCTCTCAGTTTGGCCATCAATTTGAGGGTGATATGCTGTACTAAAAGTAACTTTTGTTCCCATAACTTGTTGAAAGCTCTTCCAAAAACGAGATGCAAACCTAAGATCTATGTCTGATAGTATGCTAGCTGGAACTCCTTGTAATTGTACGATATTATTCATGTATAAGGTGGCCAGTTTATCCCATTTACCATCAAAGATTGTTCAACTCTCTTGAGACCTATTCCCCCACTATTATGGCTGATGATACCTTGAAGATGCACCAGTTCAAGCGTGGTTTGAGTAGCCATATTCACTTAGGTTTAGCAGTTTACCAACCCACGAGCTTTGCTGATCTAATGCGCGCAGCAATAAGAGCCGAGACAGACATCAAATGCTGGGAGGACGAGAAAAATAATAAGCGACCTCTTTCTGGACAATCTTTTCAAGGGAAACAACCATTCAAAAGACCAAATCAGTCTAGTGGGTCATTCAAGGGAGCTTCGTCCAGTCCAACCTATCAAGAGGCCAAGATGTGTCCCATTAGCCATTGCCACCATCCTGGGGAATGTCGTAGAAAGTCTGGTCCATGCTTTAATTTAGGGAAGCTGGGACACAGAATTGCTGATTTTCCTGAACATAAGAAGGGGTTAGGGTCAAGTGCCGACGCTACCCTCAAAAACTTGAAGGAAAATAAGCCTAAAGCTCGTGTGTTTTCAATAACTCAGGAAGTGGCACATGACTCAAACGATGTCGTGACAGGTATCATTCTAATCAATGACATGTCAGATTATGTATTGTTTGATTATGGTGCCACTCATTCGTTCATATCTAAATGGTTCACTAAGAAATTAAGGCTTATACCTGAGATACTTGTTGAACCCTTTAGAGTAACAACTCTCACTAGTAAGACAATTGAAACACATAGGATGCACATATATTGTAAGATCTGTATCCATGAGAATCTATTTCAAGCCGAATTGATTCAACTAGACATGGTGGAATTCGACGCCATTCTAGGAATGAATTGGATATCGAAGAATAATGCATTAGCAGAGGCATAACGTCAAACTACGGGCACCAAACCAAGAAGAAGTCATTTACTATGTCAAAGTCAAGAAACAAAAATCCATATTGTCTGCTTCCCAGATTTGGAAAGCCATGAAAAGTGGAGAAAAAGAATACCTGGCTATGTTAAGCAAGGTAAAGTAAGAAACAACACTTGCACTAGAAGAGATTCCAGTAGTACAAGAGTTTCCGGATGTCTTTCCTAAAGAACTCCCTGGCACAGTCCCCGACCGCGAAGTGGAATTTGAGATTAATTTAGTACCCAATCCTACACCAATCTCAAAAGCACAGTACCTAATGACTCTAGTAGAATTGAAAGAACTCAAAGAACAACTTCAAGAATTGTTGGATAAAAAGCGAATCCGACCAAGCGCATCTCTGTGGGGAGCGCTTATCCTATTTGTAAAGAAAAATGATGGAAGCATGAGATTGTGTATTGATTACAAGAAACTGAATAAGATCACAATTAAGAATAAGTACCCGATTCCGAGGATAGATGACCTGTTTGACCAACTCAAAGGAGCTACAATCTTTTCCAATCTCGACTTAAGGTCAATGTTGGAACATTTCATGTTCACAGTCTAGATTTTGATGATAACAAAACTTGTTATTTTGTTTCTAATGATTTACCTAAATGCGTAGGAAGCTGGAACTAATCAAGCTTCAGACTGATCAGTTAAACGAACCAAAATTGAAGCTAAAAGATGCAAACTGAAAGTGTCAGCTGATTGCCTAAACTGAATCAGCTCAACTGATATATCAAAAAACAGTCCAACTGATTGTCCAGATGATAGGCAGTTCAGCAGAAGACCTTCAAAATCCCGGCCAACTGATGAAGTGCAAAACTAATGAAGAGCCCAGCTGACCAGTTCAACTGAAAGAGTGAAATTAGTTCAACTGACGAGTCAATTGATTTTACCAGCCCAACTGAATATCAGGTCAGATGACCAGTTATGTGCATCAGTTATGATTCAATCAGATGCATATGAAGACAAGTTGATCTAAGTGGATTCCGCTACGCACAACGATACAAAAGCTATTGTACGATCAAGGTACAATAATGGACGTTGCAGCAACACTTAAATACAAAACGTTTCAGCATAGATGACGAAACGTTGAGACACGAATCCCAAGGAACACATTCAAGCTGCCACAGATATTATTATTGAGTCTCACTAGACGATCAATTTCCCGCCTATAAATCGAAGATCAGTGAAGACCAATATACAACAAGTGTGTGAAGATACAGAGAAAAAGGGCACGCATATTGCATATAAGCTTTCAAGAAGCAATCAACCTAGAGGGAACATTTCATCGTTTTATCAGCTTAGATTAGAAGCACAATTCCCTCAGTGTGTGAGAACACTTTCGTGTTGTACTCAGAGATCAATTCACACACACACACACCACCACCACTCAAATATAATTTTGCACAAAGACAATAAACTTGTGTATGTAGTCTTTGACACGTAGACATTAAACAAGTGTTGACTAAAAGGTGACATCTTCAGTCTAGTCTATGAGTTCAGTTAGGCAGTTGGGTAAGTCCTAAGCTGAGTGGGTTTGTACAAATCAATTATATAAATCAAAGTCTTCTAGTGGATCCTACCCAATGTGGTAGAAGGGGTGACGTAGGAGCAGTTGAAGTCTCCGAACATCCATAAACATATGTTGTGCATTTAATTGTTTAAATACAGTTTCCAAACTGATTTTATCAGTTAAAGCATCCGTCAGTTCAGTTTTCACCATAACTGAACTGATATATGTCACAACTGATTCTATTTATTTTCAGTTATTCAGTTACACATGATATAAAATATATCACTGTTTCTTAACGAATGATTACTTCGAATGTTTTCTGCTTGATGTAATATCAAACTCGATTTAATTCATCGGTGTAAACATTCTTATAACACGAGCTACTGCAGCTCTTATAGAATATTGTGTTTGAAGCAGCTCAAGGTGCCCAACACATGATCCTTCAGTCAGGTTATCACCAACTAAAGGTCAAAATAGATTATATCCCGAGGACAACATTCAGAATAAGGTTCGGACACTCTGAGTTCGTAGTAATGCCGTTCGGATTAACAAACGCTCCGGCAGCATTCATGGATCTCATGAACATGGTGTTCAAACCATTTCTTGGCAATTTTGTTGTGGTGTTCATCGACGATATTCTGATATATTCATCAAGTGAGGGGGATAACAAAGAACATCTTCGTCTCACCCTCGAAACGCTTAGAGAAAAGAAATTGTACGCCAAATTCAAGAAATGTGAATTCTAGCTAAAAATTATCACATTCTTGGGACACATAATATCAGCAGCAGGAGTATTTGTAGACCATAATAAGGTAGAAGCAATCATAGATTGGTCGAGGCAAAAGAATGTGACAGAAATTCGAAGCTTTTTGGGACTAGCAGGTTATTATCAAAATGTGTTGAAGGATTCTCTTCAATAGCCATACCCCTCACTAAATTCACCCAAAAGAACTCTAAGTTTCAATGGAGTGAAGAATGTGAGCAAAGCTTCGATACTTTGAAGAAGAAAATTGCCTCTACTCCGATATTGGTATTGCCAACTGAAAGAAAAGACTTCACCATCTATAGCGATGCTTCAAGAGGAGGTTTAGGATGTGTGCTCCTGTAATATGGGAGAGTAATTGCCTACACTTCAAGACAACTAAGACCATATGAGCAAAACTATCCGACACATGACCTCGAATTAGCTGCAGTGGTTTCGCCCTGAAAATTTAGAGACATTATTTTTATGGAGCCAAGTGTGAGATTTTCACTGATCATCAAAGCATCAAATATTTGTTCACTCAAAAAGAACTAAATATGCAGCAGAGATGATCGATTTAACTCCTGAAGGATTACGACTTGACGATAAGCTATCATCCGGGCAAGGCAAACAAGGTAACTGACACTTTGAGTCAGAAGAATTTGGGAAAAGTAATCCTAGCGTCACTTTCAGCACAACCATGCCTCCGAGAAACGATCAAGATAATTCAAGATCAAGACCCAACTTTGGTGAAACTGAAACAACAAGCTGAAGAAGGAAAATCATCGGATCTCCAGACAGATGACAAGGGAGTTGTGTGGATGAAAGGAAGATTGTTTGTACCTGATATTGAAAATCTTCGACAGGAAGTCATGTCTGAAGCACACAAGTAAAAATTTTCAGTCCACCCTGGCAGTACCAAGATGTAAAAGGTTTGAAGAAAAGCTTCTGGTGGAGTGGAATCAAAAAGGATGTTGCAATGTTTGTCTCTAACTGTCACGTGTGCCAACAAGTCAAAGTTGAGGACCAAAACCTTGTGTCTCCGGGATTTCCAAAGGTTGAAGAAATCCTCCAAGTGACGCTAGGATTACTTTTCCCAATTTCTTCTGACTCAATGTGTCAGTTACCTTGTTTGCCTTGCCCGGATGATAGCTTATCGTCAAGTCGTAATCCTTCAGGAGTTAAATCGATCATCTCTGCTGCATATTTAGTTCTTTTTTAGTGAACAAATATTTGATGCTTTGATGATCAGTGAAAATCTCACACTTGGCTCCATAAAAATAATGTCTCTAAATTTTCAAGGCGAAACCACTGCAGCTAATTCGAGGTCATGTGTCGGATAGTTTTGCTCATATGGTCTTAGTTGTCTTGAAGTGTAGGCAATTACTCTCCCATATTACAGGAGCACACATCCTAAACCTCCTCTTGAAGCATCGCTATAGATGGTGAAGTCTTTTCTTTCAGTTGGCAATACCAATATCGGAGTAGAGGCAATTTTCTTCTTCAAAGTATCGAAGCTTTGCTCACATTCTTCACTCCATTGAAACTTAGAGTTCTTTTGGGTGAATTTAGTGAGGGGTATGGCTATTGAAGAGAATCCTTCAACACATTTTGATAATAACCTGCTAGTCCCAAAAAGCTTCGAATTTCTGTCACATTCTTTTGCCTCGACCAATCTATGATTGCTTCTACCTTATTATGGTCTACAAATACTCCTGCTGCTGATATTATGTGTCCCAAGAATGTGATAATTTTTAGCTAGAATTCACATTTCTTGAATTTGGCGTACAATTTCTTTTCTCTAAGCGTTTCGAGGGTGAGACGAAGATGTTCTTTGTTATCCCCCTCACTTGATGAATATATCAGAATATCGTCGATGAACACCACAACAAAATTGCCAAGAAATGGTTTGAACACCATGTTCATGAGATCCATGAATGCTGCCGGAGCGTTTGTTAATCCGAACGGCATTACTACGAACTCAGAGTGTCCAAACCTTATTCTGAATGTTGTCCTCGGGATATAATCTATTTTGACCTTTAGTTGGTGATAACCTGACTGAAGGATCATGTGTTGGGCACCTTGAGCTGCTTCAAACACAATATTCTATAAGAGCTGCAGTAGCTCGTGTTATAAGAATGTTTACACCAATGAATTAAATCGAGTTTGATATCACATCAAGCAGAAAACACTCGAAGTAATCATTCGTTAAGAAACAGTGATATATTTTATATCATGTGTAACTGAATAACTGAATAACTGAACTGACGGATGCTTTAACTAATAAAATCAGTTTGGAAACAGTATTTAAACAATTAAATACACAAGATATGTTTACGGATGTTCGGAGACTTCAACTGCTCATACGTCACCCCTTCTACCACCTTGGGTAGGATCCACTAGAAGACTTTGATTTATATAATTTATTTGTACAAACTCACTCAGCTTAGGACTTACCCAACTGCCTAACTGAACTCATAGACTAGACTGAAGACAGCACCTTTCGGTCAACACTTGTTTAATGTATATGTGTCAAAGACTACATACACAAGTTTATTGTCTTTGTGCAAAACTATATTTGAGTGCTGGTGGTGTGTGTGTGTGTGTGTGTGTGAATTGATCTCTGAGTACAACACAAAAGTGTTCTCACACACTGAGGGAATTGTGATTCTAATCTAAGTTGATAAAACGATGAAATGTTCCCTCTAGATTGATTTCTTCTTGTAAGCTTATATGCAATATGCGTGCCATTTTTCTCTGTATCTTCACACACTTGTTGTATATTGGTCTTCACTGATCTTCTATTTATAGGCGGGAAACTGATCGTATAGTGAGAATCAATAATAATATCTGTTGCAGCTTGAATGTGTTCCTTGAGATTCTGTCTCAACTTTTCCGTCATCTATGCTGAAACTTTTTGTATTTAAGTGTTGCTGAAACGTCCATTATTGTGCCTTGATTGTACAATAGCTTTTGTATCGTTGTGCGTAGCTGGAATCCACTTAGATAAACTTGTCTTCATATGCATCTGCTTGAATCATAACTGATGCACATAACTGGTCATCTGAACTGATATTCAGTTGGGCTGGTAAAATCAATTGACTCGTCAGTTGAACTAATTTCACTCTTTCAGTTGAATTGGTCAGGTGGGCTCTTCATCAGTTTAGCACTTCATCAGTTGGCCGGGATTTTGAAGGTCTTCTGCTGAACTGCCTATTATCTGGACAATCAGTTGGACTGTTTTTTGATATATCAGTTGAGCTGATTCAGTTTAGGCAATCAGCTGACACTTTCAGTTTGCATCTTTTAGCTTCAATTTTGGCTCATTTAACTGATCAGTCTGAAGCTTGATTAGTTCCAGCTTCCTACGCATTTAGGTAAATCATTAGAAACAAAATAACAAGTTTAGTTATCATCAAAATCAAGACTGTGAACATGAAATGTTCCAACACTGACCTTAAGTCGAGCTTGGAAAATATTGGAACTCCTTTGAGTTGGTCAAACAGGTCATCTATCCTTGGAATCGGGTAATTATTCTTAATTGTGATCTTATTCAGTTTCTTGTAATCAATACACAATCTCATGCTTCCGTCATTTTTCTTTACAAATAGGATAAGCGCTCCCCACAGAGATGCGCTTGGTCGGATTCGCTTTTTATCCAACAATTCTTGAAGTTGTTCTTTGAGTTCTTTCAATTCTACTAGAGTCATTAGGTACTGTGCTTTTGAGATTGGTGTAGGATTGGGTACTAAATTAATCTCAAATTCCACTTCGCGGTCGGGGACTGTGCCAGGGAGTTATTCAGGAAAGACATCCGGAAACTCTTGTACTACTGGAATCT
This sequence comes from Primulina eburnea, assembly GCF_022965805.1. Taxonomy (NCBI): domain Eukaryota; kingdom Viridiplantae; phylum Streptophyta; class Magnoliopsida; order Lamiales; family Gesneriaceae; genus Primulina; species Primulina eburnea. The sequence goes on from NC_133111.1 coordinate 33,340,035, forward strand.
CTTCTAGTGCAAGTGTTGTTTCTTCCTTTACCTTGCTTAACATAGCCAGGTATTCTTCTTCTCCACTTTTCATGGCTTTCCAAATCTGTGAAGCAGACAATATGGATTTTTGTTTCTTGACTTTGACATAGTAAATGACTTCTTCTTGGTTTGGTGCCCGTAGTTTGACGTTATGCCTCTGCTAATGCATGATTCTTCGATATCCAATTCATTCCTAGAATGGCGTCGAATTCCACCATGTCTAGTTGAATCAATTCGGCTTGAAATAGATTCTCATTGATATAGATCTTACAATATATGTGCATCCTATGTGTTTCAATTGTCTTACTAGTGAGAGTTGTTACTCTAAAGGGTTCAACAAGTATCTCAGGTATAAGCCTTAATTTCTTAATGAACCTTTTAGATATGAGCGAATGAGTGGCACCACAATCAAACAATACATAATCTGACATGTCATTGATTATAATGATACCTGCCACGACATCGTTTGAGTCATGGGCCACTTCCTGAGTTATTGAAAACACACGAGCTTTAGGCTTATTTTCCTTCAGGTTGTTGAGGGTAGCGTCGGCATTTGACCCTATCCCCTTCTTATGTTCAGGACAATCAGCAATTATGTGTCCCAGCTTCCCACGAGTAAAGCATGGACCAGACTTTCTACGAAATTCCCCAGGATGGTGGCTATGGCAAATGGGACACCTCTTGGCCTCTTGATAGGTTGGACTGCACGAAGCTCCCATGAATGACCCACTGGACTGATTTGGTCTTTTGAATGATTGTTTCCCTTGAAAAGATTGCCCAGAAAGAGGTCGATTATTCTTTTTCTCGTCCTCCCAGCGTTTGATGTCTGTCTCGGCTCTTATTGCTGCGCCCATTAGATCAGCAAAGCTCGTGGGTTGGTAAACTGCTAAACCTAAGTGAATATGGCTACTCAAACCACGCTTGAACTGGTGCATCTTCAAGGTATCATCAGCCATAATAGTGGGGGAATAGGTCTCAAGAGAGTTGAACTTTGAAGTATACTCCACCACAGACATATCCAAAGTTTGAGTGAAATTTTTAAATTCACTCTACTTCTGTAATCTCACTTCATCTGGGTAATACTATTTCAGGAATTCCTCACAAAATTGTTGCCATGTGATTGATCCATCTGCTACCATAGCTAATGAGACAGTCTTCCACCATTTGGATGTTCTTTCCTCTAAAAATGGTGTTACCACATCCACCTTGAACTCGTTGGGAATCTCGAGTAAGCGGAGTTGGGTCTCGATATTTTTGAGCCAACTTTGGGCAAATTCGGGGTCCGGGTCTCCTTTGAATGTTTGAGTTCGATTATTTCGTAGAGACTCATAGTGCTACTTGACCCCATGTGCTAGATGTCCTGGTGGTGGTCGATTGCCGTTGGCATTTGTTTTACCCAATTCTTAGATGGTGGTAGCCACTATTGTTGCTATGGCCATTAAGTCGGCTTGACTTAGGCCCGCTCTTGGTGGTGGTGGTGGAAGTAGGTTCCCTTCATTGTTGTTATTCTGGTTGTTGTTGTGATTTCCGTACCGCGCGTTGCAATTGTTTTGTACCGGTCTTCCGTCCATGTCCTACAAGTGTACAAGCTTCTAAGACATTTTTTTGCTAACATATATATGAATTGATCATGAACTGAAATCGACCACTTATAAAACCAAATAATATTTTTTTTTCAAATGAAAAGAGAAAGCAATACAAATCCAAGTTTTAGGAAGCACAAAAGAAGAGAAAATTCCTGAGAAAGCAAATGGATTATAATTCCTTATTACAAATAGTCATGACACAAAATCCTCAATCATCTAAAATCTCGCCATCTCATATTGCTTCATATTCCATCGGCTCTTCTATTGATTCTATTTCAGGTTCCAAGTCGATAAGGGCATCCTGAAGTTGTTGAACCTGACTCTGTAAGTGTTCATTATGCATAGTCAGATCTTGCACCGAATCTTGCAGTTCTTGAATGATCATTGCATTATGCTGATATCGTTGGACACCTATAAAAGAGGTATGCTCCAAGAGAACATTGAGATGAGCTTTATGTTCCTCCAGCTCGTGCTTTTATTTTTTCAGAGTGTGTAGAGTTGCAATCAGTTTCTCGTTGTCTTTCTGTTCTCGGGCAAGAGATGTTCGGAGGTCCTTAATGATGGTATCCTTGTCAGGGACGGGTATAACACTCATGTGAGTTGTGTTCCGAGTGCGAGGCATAGAAGAATTTGAATTCATTTCCTGAAATAAAAACAAATGGAAAGGCTTAGAACAATAGAATAAGATGGCTAGCAACATTAACGAATAGTTTAGAGTATTTTGACATCTGGTAGGACTTCTCGAGAAAATTTCCAAGAATAGGAAGTTCTGAAATCTTTATAGGGAATTCAAGCTTCAAAGAATTCAGCATGCATAGCAATGAAGTTGGAAGATGTTATTTATGTGCTAAATTATGAAGAAGAGGCCAAAACAAGACTGAACCCAAGAGCTCCGCACTAGCGCGGCCAAATTATACTGCCCAGCGCCCCAAATGTGGTCCAATGTCGTAGATTTCGAGAGCCCTCAGCGCTAGGGCGGTCAAACTATACCACTCTATCGCCCCTTGCGCTGTCTAAAGTTGCAGATTCCAGAACCCTTCACACTAGGGAGGTCAAACTATACTGCCCCAGCGCCCCTTGCGCTGTCTAAAGTCTAATTAAGAGTCCTACGTTACTTGGTAACTAGATTTTTCTTTTGATATCTTTTCTTTTTATTTTTAATATATGCACGTCGGGAACATCCCGACCAGATTTTGGACCAACCTGGCTCTGATACGACTAAAATATCACGCCCCAAAACCATGACGTGTTATCGGCGTTGTTTAACAATTTAAAATCGTATAACAACAAGCCACACAGTACATCAAATAGCCGAAAGTCATTCTATTACATAAATCAATAATCTTCTTTACAATACGATTAGAACGCAATGCGGAAGCGTAAAATACGATAATCTAATTAAATGTCAGAATAACAAGACTGATCTTGAATTGGATTGGCTTCATCACCATCCCCAAGAGTATTCTTGTTCTTTATCCTCGATTTGTTCCTCTTTCTTATCTGAGGTGGGAATGTAAGAGGTGAGTATTTGGGGAAATACCCAGTAAATGGGGTCGATCGTGCAAAATAAATATCAAGGTTACAGTTATACAGATACATTATCATGATTTCAATAATAAGCATGTGGAATTGAATATGAACATAATACAAACATATCACTGGAAATCATCTCATTTTCATGGTTTACTGATCAGTTGTCTATATGTTACTCCTCTAAGGGGTGAGGTCAAATAAACTATTATTATATTCCTACCCCATCATGGTCAAAACATATCAAATATCGGAATTTCCTTGCCATTTCTAATTCGAATCATTAAAGTTTCAAATATTTCAAACATGCTTTCAAATATTATAACTAATATCCAACAACAACTTGTTCAATAATGTTCATAACAAATATGAACGAATATATAATACCGATCGAATTTCAAAAAACATACATAACATATTTTTAAGCAAATGTGAGCATACTTACGAAGAACAAGTATGTCGATATATATCAAGTAATACACTTATGAAATGCAAGGGTACGTAAGAGTATAACAAAAACCCACTTACGTTTCTCTTCTTTGGATTAAAACATGAGAAACTTGTGGGAGGAATTCCGCTCGATCTTGTACAAGTCTTGGTTGCTACAAATCTGAGGCACGTTGCTGGAACTTTGAACAAGTTGAAGGGATTTCGGATAGTGGCAGTACTTTTAGCAGCAATTTAGCTCAAAACTTGGGACAAAATATGGGTAGTCAGAGGTAAACCGAGGCTTAAGAATAGTAGCTAGGGAGCTCGAAAATATGACTAAATTTCGGCTGAAACTTTCAGAATGTTTGTGGATGTTTTGTGTCTTCTTTTTGGTCATCTTGTAGGGTATTTATAAGCTCATGGAGGTGAGATGAAAAGAGTGTCATTCAAGGCCATTACAACCCTCTTTTAAGGCCTTCATTATCCTTAAAATGGTTGTTACTTGTGAAGTCAAAACAACTCTTGAATGTCCCTTTTAAATGACATTAGATTATATCAAGTTGTCATTATTTTTTGTTGAATCTCCTTTCAAATTTTTGAGTCCTTGCACATTTATTTAAAAAAATGTACGATGGTTGTGAAGAACCTAAGGGGGGGGTGAATAGGTTCTTTAAGGCCCTTTAGCGTTTTTAAAACGAGTTTGCAAAAATTGCAAGCGGAAGACTTGAGGGACAATCACAAATAAAAATGAATGCGTAAAGTAAGTGCGTAAAATAAATGCGTAGTAAAGTAAATGCGTAAAGTAAAGAGGGATAGAGATGTTTATGGAAGTTCGACGAAGAATCGTCTACGTCTCCCCTTCTCGATGAGGATCGAGGTATCACTATGATGACTTGGCTTTAGGAGCTCCAAGCTAGCTTTTACAACCACGCCTCGATGCGTCTACTTGTCCTTGAGGGCTCCAAGGATAGCCACGAACTTTACAACCCACTCGAGAGTATTACTTTCACTCTTTTTCTACAACTCTTTTGATATTACAACTCTTTTAATCAACGCACACAAGAGACAGTAGAAAGCTTTGTAAGAGACAAGAGAGAATGGAGTGGGATGATTGAGAATGCATCCTCAAAGGCCTATTTATACTAGTCTTGGACGCCAAGGTTCAGGATCTTCTGTTTATACTTCGGAACGTCCGATGTGATTGAAATCAATTTGCGTAATTTCTGGAATGACTTCGGATCTTCCGATCTTGACTTCGTAGGGTCCGAACATATGCTTCGGAGGGACCGATCAAACTCCGTTTCTTCCGAACAATTCTTTCAGACAGTGTATGAACAGCTTCGGAAGGTCTGAACTCCAGTTCGTACCGTCCGAACATTCCCGCGTTTCCGGAGATTTGAAATCTTCAACACTTCGTATCTTCCGATCATGTCCATCGTAGCGTCCGAAATCTACTCAATCAAATCAGTCAGATCAAATTGTCTCCGAATTGAAGTGATTTGATTGCTTGTGTTCGGAACGTCCGATCACATCTTCGGAACGTCCGAACTTGCTCCTCGCAGCTTCCGAACAGCTTCTATTTTGCTTCTGATTTGCAAAATTTCGGAACGTCCGAACCAAATTTCGGATCTTCCGAACGTAACCTTGTTCTTAATTTCCTGCATGCCTCAATATAAAACATTAGTACATTTTTAATCCAAGTTTTGGTATCAACAAAACAAAAACTTTGGGATATGTTACAGCATTAAAAACATTAATCTCATCCTCGAGATTTGTATGCGTTTAAGGCGTAACAATCTCCCCCTTTTTGATGATCACAAAACTTGGTTAAAAATTGAGAAACAATAATCAACATAATATTAAATGTTATTAAATAACTCCCCCTTAATCAAATAACAAATCTAAGAGGTTGAATTAATAGCAATTTATTTAATAACCATTTAATAGCAATTTTAACCAAATAAATTCTCCCCCTTTTTGTGATAATCAAAAAGACATAAGCATAAAGAGAGACAAATAAACAGGTAAAATATCCACTAATAAATGCAAGATGAGGAACGGTGATTCCGAAGTAGCCAAGATGAGGAACACCTAAAATTTAAAATATTTAGCACATAAATGAATGTTGAGCCATAATTATGGATAAATACAATTAATTTGTATTATCCGACATTATAATGCTCACATTAATAATACTCCCCCTCAATTTAACAAATATGTACGAGAGTATTTGACTAATGTTTACAACTCAATCATGCCAAGTTCACCACGCAAACGAGTAAAAGTAGATTCATCTAGTGGTTTTGTAAAAATATCAGCAATTTGATTCTTGGTGTCAACATAGTGAAGTTCAACATCATTTTGCTCAATGTGATCACGAATAAAATGATGTCGAATGTCAATATGTTTTGTACGAGAATGTTGAACTGGATTCTTTGTTAGACATATGGTGCTTGTATTATCACAAAAGATTGGAATTTTTGAAAAAGTAACACCATAGTCGAGTAATTGATACTTCATCCAAAGAATTTGTGCACAACAACTACCGGCAGCCATATACTCGGCCTCGGTCGTTGAAAGTGCAACACAGTTTTGCTTTTTAGAAAACCATGACACCAAGCAATTTCCCAAAAAGAAACAAGTACCACTAGTGCTCTTTCTATCCACCTTATATCCTCCAAAGTCGGCATCACAGTAAGCTTTTAAATCAAAAAATGAGTTCTTAGAATACCATAATCCGAGATTTGGAGTATTTGAAAGATATTTGAAAATGTGTTTTAAGGCGAATAAGTGTGATTCCTTTGGACATGATTGAAATCGTGCACACAAGCAAACACTAAACATAATGTCAGGTCTACTAGCAGTCGCATAGAGTAGGGAGCCAATCATGCTACGAAATAATTTTTGGTCAACAGGTTTACCTCCCTCATCTTTGTCGAGTCTGACTGTCGTGCTCATAGGTGTGGATGAGGCTTTGGAAGACTCCATCCCAAACTTTTTGAGCATCTCCTTGATGTACTTCCCTTGGTTGACAAAGAAACCATCCTTGCATTGCTTGATTTGGAGACCAAGGAAGTAGTTGAGCTCGCCCATCATGCTCATCTCAAAGTGGTCCTGCATAAGCTTAGAAAAATCTCTACACAAGTGTTCATTAGTAGCACCAAAAATAATATCATCTACATATATTTGTACTATCAGCAAATCATTATCTTTAGTCAAGGTAAACAAGGTAATATCAACTTTACCCCTACAAAAACCGTTAGACAGCAAGAAAGTAGACAATTTCTCATACCAAGCTCTAGGAGCTTGTTTCAAACCATACAAAGCCTTATCAAGTTTATACACATAATCAGATAAGTGCACATCTTCAAAACCAACAGGTTGCTCAACATACACTTCTTCTTTCAAATCACTATTAAGAAAAGCACTTTTAACATCCATTTGAAACAATTTAAAGTCTCTAGAGCAAGCAAAAGCAAGTAGCATGCGAATGGATTCTAGTCTAGCAACAGGGGCATAAGTCTCATCATAATCAATTCCCTCTTCTTGACTATATCCTTTAGCTACTAGCCTAGCTTTATTTCTAGTGATTGTACCATGCTCATCTAACTTGTTCCTAAATACCCATTTAGTTCCTATAACAGGTCTATCAGTGGGTCTAGGTACAAGATTCCAAACTTTATTCCTTCTAAATTCATTTAGTTCATCTTGCATAGCAATAATCCACGAATCATCAAGTAAAGCTTCTTCTATGTTCTTAGGCTCTATGTGAGAAAGAAAAGCAAGATAATTGCACATATTAGAAGAGCGAGTAGATACTCCCTTCGATGGGCTACCAATGATGAGGTCCATGGGATGATCCTTGTGCGTAGTCCACTCCTTCGGAAGAGGTGCGTCCTCTTGATTTTTAGGAACATCATCTAGGCTTGTGGACTCCAACTCTTCGCCAAGGATATCTATATCATCATCATCAGAAACAACAGGTCTAGGCAAGCAAGGGTTAGTTTCATCAAATATGACATTAATAGATTCTTCAACTAGTAAAGTGCGTTTATTAAAGACTCTATATGCTTTGCTAGAAGTAGAGTAACCAAGAAAGATACCTTTGTCCGATTTAGCATCGAACTTACCCAGGTTGTCCTTACCATTGTTGTGGATGAAGCATTTTGATCCAAAAGCGCGGAAGTAAGAAATGTTAGGCTTTCTCCCTCTCCATAGTTCGTATGGAGTTTTCTTGAGAATTGGCCTTATTGATACGCGATTGATGATGTAACAAGCAGAACTCATCGCTTCAGCCCAAAAATATTTTGGTAGAGAATGCTCACATAGCATGGTCCTTGCAATCTCTACTAGGGTCCTATTCTTCCTCTCAACGACACCGTTTTGTTGAGGAGTTCTAGGACAAGAAAAATTGTGACCAATGCCTTTGCTTTGACAAAAAATTGAAAAATTTTCATTTTGAAATTCCGTTCCGTGGTCACTACGGATTTGTTTGATCAACAGATTTTTCTCATTTTCAACCTTTTTGACAAAAATTTTGAAATGATCAAAGGCATCACTTTTGTGGGCTAAAAACAATGTCCAAGTAAAACGTGAAAAATCATCCACAACGACAAAAGCATAGGATTTACCTCCTAGACTAGTTGTCCTCGAGAGACCACATAAATCTAGGTGAAGTAATTCAAGGGGCATAGAAGTGGATACAAAAGTTTTATTTTTGAAAGATTCCTTTTTGTGTTTACCAAGTTGACAAGCATCACAAAAAGAATCTAATTTTAAATTCAGCTTTGGCATTCCGGAAACTAGGTCAAGTTTTAAAAGTTTTTCTATGGTGCTCATCCCAACATGACCAAGTCGTCTATGCCAAAGAATGTTGTCATCAACATTTAATGTTACAAGGCTTTTTATTTTTGAAAAAGATGAAATCTTTAAATTGACCTTGTAAACATTTTCACTTCTATAACCTTTGAAACTAATGGATTTGTCAGTTGTGAGTGATACAGTGCAATCGTGTGGTGTGAATTTGACTTCATAACCCCTATCGCACAATTGACTAATGCTTAGGAGGTTATGTTTAAGTCCTTTCACAAGAAGTACATCATCAATAATAGTAGAGTTAGATATACCTATTGAGCCGATGCCTTCTATGATCCCTTTGCTGTTGTCTCCAAAGGTCACCGATCCCTTTTCTTTTGGTCGAATGGATTGTAGCAGCTTCTTTTCTCCCGTCATGTGTCGAGAGCATCCACTGTCAAGATACCAAGTGCTCGATAACTTGTCTCCCCTTTGTCCCTACAAGATTGAGATACAGTTTGATAGTTGGTACCCGTTTCTTTGGGTCCTTTGAGGTTAGTAGTAGTTGGGGATTTGGGGATCCATTTCCAATAACTATTCTTGTTGTGTTGGTGTCTAAGTTTCTTGCATTTAGGTCTTATGTGGCCTATCTTACAACAGTAAGTGCATGTTGGTGGTGTTCTTGGTTTTGCCTTTGCGATAAGACTAGCGAAGTTGACTGATTTCTTTTCATATCCTAGACCTCCTTTGTCGAAGTTACACCTTTGCATGCTCAAGAGGTTTTCTAGTTTACCGCTACTCACATTGAACTTGTTGAAGGCTTTCTCTAAGTCTCTTAGGTTTGTCTTGAGCTTAGTGTTGTCATGCATCCTAGCTTCTAGTTCAGTTTTAAGTTGCTTATTCTCATTTCTAAGTGACTTAGCCTTATTGTACATACTAGTGTAAGCGGAGAGTAATTCAATGTAAGAGGGTACCTCGTCGTCATCCGAGTCGGTCAGATAATCTTCCTTCGCCATGAAGCATAGGGTAGACTCCTCTTCGTTGTCGCTGTCGCTCCACGTGGCTAGAAGGGCCTTCTTCTTGTCTTTGCCGGCCTTCTTCTTGGAGGGACACTCGTTTGCATAGTGACCCTTTTGTTGACAGTTGTAGCAGGTCACTTCCTTCTCAATCTTTTTGTCCTTCTTGTTGAAGTTGGAACTCCGCATGAATCTTTTGAACTTTCTAGTGAGGAGTGCCATTTCTTCATCGTCGCTATCTTCAAGTTGACTGGTCAAGGCGATCCCTTTCGCCTTTACTTTGTCGTCATCTTTCTTTGTCTCCTTTCGGGTAGATACTTCAAGTTCATGGGTCTTTAGGGTCCCATGAAGTTGATCAAGGTCGTAGGATGCCGCATCTCCCTTGTTGGATTCAATGATAGCCGTGCGCTTTGCATCCCATTCCGCCGGTAGTGCTCGAAGGGCTCTCCTCCACACTTGTTTAGTTGGGTAGTTCTCACCAAGTTGGGCAAGCTCATTGATGATTTGGGTGAGCCGCCGGAACATGGTGTCGATATCCTCCTTGGGTTCCATCTCAAAGGTCTCGTACTTGAGTTGGAGAAGATCTATCTTCGTTTCTTTGACTTGATTGGTTCCCTCGTGGCAAATCTCCAATTTGTCCCAAATCTCTTTGGCGGAGGTGCAAGCCGAGATTCGGTTGTATTCATTCATATCTAGGGAACAATGAAGAATATTCATAGCTTTAGCATTTTGAGAGATAAGTTTCATATCGTCCTTGGTGAAGTCATCCATTCCCTTAGGAATTTCCTTATCATCCACCGTTTTCATGGGGATATAGGGACCTTTCACTGTTATTTTCCAAAGGTCGTAATCGACGGATTGGATGTATAGAGATATTCTATTCTTCCAATATCCGTAATTAGAACCATTGAAAAGAGGGGGACGATTTGTGGATTGTCCTTGGGCATACTCGCTTGCTAGATTGGCCATTTAAAAGATTTTGAAAAATCTGGCTCTGATACCACTTGAAGAACCTAAGGGGGGGTGAATAGGTTCTTTAAGGCCCTTTAGCGTTTTTAAAACGAGTTTGCAAAAATTGCAAGCGGAAGACTTGAGGGACAATCACAAATAAAAATGAATGCGTAAAGTAAGTGCGTAAAATAAATGCGTAGTAAAGTAAATGCGTAAAGTAAAGAGGGATAGAGATGTTTATGGAAGCTCGACGAAGAATCGTCTACGTCTCCCCTTCTCGATGAGGATCGAGGTATCACTATGACGACTTGGCTTTAGGAGCTCCAAGCTAGCTTTTACAACCACGCCTCGATGCGTCTACTTGGCCTTGAGGGCTCCAAGGATAGCCACGAACTTTACAACCCACTCGAGAGTATTACTTTCACTCTTTTTCTACAACTCTTTTGATATTACAACTCTTTTAATCAACGCACACAAGAGACAGTAGAAAGCTTTGTAAGAGACAAGAGAGAATGGAGTGGGATGATTGAGAATGCATCCTCAAAGGCCTATTTATACTAGTCTTGGACGCCAAGGTTCGGATCTTCTGTTTATACTTCGGAACGTCCGATGTGATTGAAATCAATTTGCGTAATTTCTGGAATGACTTCGGATCTTCCGATCTTGACTTCGTAGGGTCCGAACATATGCTTCGGAGGGACCGATCAAACTCCGTTTCTTCCGAACAATTCTTTCAGACAGTGTATGAACAGCTTCGGAAGGTCCGAACTCCAGTTCGTACCGTCCGAACATTCCCGCGTTTCCGGAGATTTGAAATCTTCAACACTTCGTATCTTCCGATCATGTCCATCGTAGCGTCCGAAATCTACTCAATCAAATCAGTCAGATCAAATTGTCTCCGAATTGAAGTGATTTGATTGCTTGTGTTCGGAACGTCCGATCACGTCTTCGGAACGTCCGAACTTGCTCCTCGCAGCTTCCGAACAGCTTCTATTTTGCTTCTGATTTGCATAATTTCGGAACGTCCGAACCAAATTTCGGATCTTCCGAACGTAACCTTGTTCTTAATTTCCTGCATGCCTCAATATAAAACATTAGTACATTTTTAATCCAAGTTTTGGTATCATCAAAACAAAAACTTTGGGATATGTTACAGCATTAAAAACATTAATCTCATCCTCGAGATTTGTATGCGTTTAAGGCGTAACAGGTTGGTTTATTAAACAAATAAAATATTGTTCTTTATTTTATTTTCAACCTAATTAGCTGCTTTTCTTAAATAAATTATGATAACCACATTTTATATGCTAAAAAAATAACCAAAGTTATAAAAATTAATACAGTTAGTAACAGAAATATTGTTTGATTTATCATTTTTTCATGAAAAATGTATCGGTTCTGTCTGACAAAATTAAAACATCGATTTATTCGATTTTGATAATTCTGTTCGGTAGACCGAATGCTCACCTTTACATGTATCATAGCTTGCACCACTTTATGAATTTGATGTATATTTATACTTGTATGATTTCATCAGCTGGGTTGTCGTATGATTAACAGTGTTCAAATACACGTGATGATTGTTAATGTTTTAGGGATCGAGATCCAATTAAATTTTCTGAAATCTTATTGAAAGGAATATTTTATTATTTTATTATTTTGATAAATTGATATCATCAATTTAATATTTTTCCTTTCTAGATTTGAAATATTTCTTGATTTATTTCTAAATGATAAGATCTTGGTTGATTTATATCTTGATATTATAAGATTTGTTTTTCATATTATTTTTATCTCCAAGATATTTTATCCATGTTTAAAAGAGTTTTATATCTAATGAAAATCTTGTTTATATATTTCCTAGGACTCTTTATGGAATAAATTTTAGTTCAATACTTGAATATAAAGATGTATAGCCTTACAGCTGTACATGGGGATTTTTGGAGGAGGAAAGAGTTATAGAGAGAGAAGAGGCTTTGGAGAGAGAAAAGGTGTGGTAGAGAGAGAATTGGACAGATAGATTTTTATTGAGAATAAAATTACAAGAACTCCAATATATATTTGCTCTGTAGTTTTTCTGTGATCGGTGATCACTTTTGAAGGAGCTTTTTGTGTGAGCCTTTTGGTGTGAGCTCTTGAGAGGATCGGCTGAAGAGTTCTTGCATAGAAGAAAAAATACAAGAGCCGAACCTATTATGATGAGACGTTTTTGTGTGATCGGGTGATCACTTTAAAACGCAGGAGAACTGCTGGATTTTGTCTCTGAACACACTCATAATTCAGAGTTGAAGATTTTTATGTTGAAAATTTTGTGTGATTGAGTAACAGATTTACCGTGTTTCCAACACTCGAAGAACAACACTGACGCAGAGTGTTGGACGAAGAGTGATTTTTTTTAGTTTTAAGCAAAACGCTTTTTGTTTCATGCATCTAGTATTTACTTTGATTGTTTGATGCATGTTAATTCCTTGGAATGTCAAGGAATTTAGATTTGTTAATCTCACTAGTATTGTTTTGATGTAAACGATTTACATATTTTTTCTAGTGAATTTTTTGCCATGCGGCATCGCACAAGTACAAATACTTGTGCATAATTTAAAACTGGTGTTTATTTATTAAAATTATATTTGTGTGTTAATAATTAATTTCCGCTGCAAGTTGTGTGCTCGTGTTGACCACACCAGAGCACAATACCAACTTCTGATACACACAATATATTTATTTCATGTACGTTTATGAGCAACATTCCCTTTCAAGTGGTATCAGAGTCTAAACTTGATATACTAAGTGATTGATTCTGGTTTATTGTTGTTTTTGTAGGAAATATAACAAAAGCTCAATTGAAGTGTTGGCTTCAAGTGGTGTTTTTAGACCACCGGACTTGGATGGATCGAATTATGTGTTCTAGAAAGTCAAGAATTTCAGTGATTATCTGAAAAAGTTAAGAGACAAAAAGAAAATAGTTCAAGTACCGAAACCTCCGTTTGTTGTTTCTAAAAAGAATAAGAGACTTGCAATATCTCAAGGACAGTGTAGGCCGAGGAATGAATTGATGGCTCGACCTGATCTTAAGAGATTATATTCGGTCCAATTCAGAGAATGCTCTTGATTCGGCCATTATGCAAATGAATGTACCAACAGACTTCGTAAGACAAAAGGCATGGCAGTTTCCTTGAGTAATGATGACTCAGAAGAAGAACTGGAATCTTGTAAAGGAGAAGAGCACTTTTCCTATCTGCTGTTTTGAAGGAAAATGCTGGCTGCAAGTCAACCCGCACGGTGTTGCCTCAGGTGTTGCAACATCAGGCCGCAACACCACTTCAAAATCCTTGTGTCTCAATGCTAAATCTCACAATGACTCATGTAAGCATGAAATCCAGGATACTGATTATGATTAACTCACTTTTGAAAGTGTGCAGGCTATGTATGAAGAGCTATACGAAGATTGGATCAAAAAAATAAAATAATTTTATCCTCACCAAGGAGAATACTGATTTGAAAGAATGTGTGTCCCGATTTGAAGTTGTGCTTAGCAGAAAGGATCTTGAACTGTGCAAAGTCAAGGATGAGCTTGAGAAGTCCTCAAAAACTCTCGCAAGATTCAACTCAAGTTCATCAAAACATGACTCATTTCTGACAATGGGAAAGGACAACAAAACTGGTCTTGCATATGTCGAATGCATTCACGTGATTGGAGAATCTTCCAACTCCGGATCAAAATAAACTGTGTTTATAAAGGGAAGTAAAGACAATTCTGTGAACCCTCTTAGCGAGACTGTTCCAAACTCAAAGCTGGCCTCGGAAGCGAGGCTGAGACAAAACAAAGCTTCTCCTCCTCCTTTGAAAGTTGATCCTCCAGTGAAGATGTCACAAACCAAGAAATCATGGTCAACTTCTGAACCAAAGCAAAGAAAGTGCCACTTTATTTGCCACTACTGCATAAGCCAGGTCACATCAAACCTTTCTGTTTTAAGCTGAGAAATGACTATATGAACTAGCATGCAAATCGGGTGTTGCACACTGTGTTTCCCAACACCAGGCACAACACAACAGTCAAGAAACCTCCTGTGAAGAAAGTTTGTGTACCAAAAGCTGTTATTCATTGCAAAGTCATTTATACGTATTTTAAAACTAACGTTGCAGCTATATGGTATTTTGATAGTGGGTGTTCACACCACATGACTGGATCCAAGGAACACCTAACGGATTATGTTGAAGTAAAAAGTGGGCGTGTAACCTATGGTGGTGGTGGTGTCAAAAGAATAATTGTAGGCAAAGGAACCCTGAATGTTGACAGGCTTCCTGAACTTCATAATGTTCTATACGTTGAAGGACTTAGCTCAAACTTAATAAGCATAAGTCAACTTTGTGACGATGATTTACATGTTAAGTTCAGTAAAAATAATTGTGAAGTTTTTAATGATGCCAATGTTTGTGTAATGCCAGGTACTCATTCTGCTTGCAATTGCTATCAATTGGGAGAAAGTGATGGTTGACTAAGTGCCAAGGTAAGTGATTTAGACATATGGCATCAAAAACTGGGACATGTGAGCTTCAAAACTTTGAAGAATCTATGTAAGTTTGATGTTATGAGAGATATGCCAAATTTAAGTTCAGGTAACCCATATGTCTGTGGACCGTGTCAGAGAGGTAAACAAACTCGTGTTGCGAACCCGGTGTTGCAACACTTTGGACAACACGGTGCCTTGAACTCTTTCATATGGATCTAATGGGTCCAATGGAAGTTGAGAGCTTGGGTGGTAAGAAATATTTGTTTGTTTGTGTTGATGATTTTTCACATCTTACTTTGATAAGTTTTCTTAGAGAAAAATCTGATACATTTGACGCTTTTAAGGAATTTAATGCTAGGATAACAAATCTGTATGATATTAGAGTGGTCCACATAAGAACCGATCATGGTAAGGAGTTCGAAAATTCTCGTTTTATTTCTTTGTGCCATAATAAAGGTATCGCTCATGAATATTCAGCTCCGAAGACCCCTCAACAAAAAATCATAGCTGAGAGGAAAAATCGAACCCTCCAAGAAATGGCTCGGGTCATGCTTAGTTCCAAGAATGTGTCAAAATGTTTTTTGGTCGAAGCTTTAAATACAGCATGTCACTTTTCCAACCGTGTTTATTTAAGGACTAGTTCTACAATGAACTCATATGAGATTATCATGGAAAGAAGACCAAACCTTAAATATTTTCATATTTTTGGATGTGTAGGTTAGGTGTTGAATGATAGAAATCATCTAGCTAAATTTGATTCCAAAAGTGATAAATGTCATTTTCTTGGATACTCTACTAATAGCTGTGCTTATCATGTATTTAATCAGAGAACTAGGGCTACAATTGAATCAATTAACGTTGTGTTTGATGATCTTGCAGATTTAACAATTAAAACACCGGAGGATGATGTAGAAGGATTGCTGGATATAACTGAGCCACTGACCAAAAATTGTGTTGAGTCTGGTGTTGAGACCAGTGAGGCAACAACAAGCACAACACCGCCTCTGAACCGAACAAAAACTGTTGATAATGATAGCGATGATAATGATGATGTGGTGATCAATTGTGAAAAAGAAATTCCTAGCGAGATTCAGAAGAATCATCCGTAATAACAAATCATTGGTGAATTACATGATGATGTATGAACAAGAAAGAAAGAAAAGGTGGACTACCGCAAAATGGTTGGTTTAATCTGCATGAGCTCCACGTTTTCCCAAGTAAGTCACTCGTGTTTTGTGTCTCAAATTGAACCCAAGAATATTA
This sequence comes from Primulina eburnea, assembly GCF_022965805.1. Classification (NCBI taxonomy): domain Eukaryota; kingdom Viridiplantae; phylum Streptophyta; class Magnoliopsida; order Lamiales; family Gesneriaceae; genus Primulina; species Primulina eburnea. Next base: position 33,356,136 of record NC_133111.1, read on the forward strand.
ATGATGCACTAAAAGATGAATTACAGGTCAATGCAATGTATGAAGAACTTGAACAATTTGTGTGCAATGATGTATGTGATTTGGTTCCTAAACCATCGAATACCAATGTTATTGGAACAAAATGGATATTTAAAAATAAAATAGATGAATCCGGTAACATTATTCGAAATAAGGCTCGATTGGTAGCTCAAGGGCATACGCAGGTTGAGGGGGTAGATTTTGATGAAACCTTCGCACCTGTGGCACGAATTGAGTCAGCCCGATTGTTACTTGCTGTTGCATGTCATATGCGTATGAAATTGTATCAAAGGATGTAAAGAGTTCTTTCTTGAATGGAATTCTGAATGAGGAAGCCTATGTCTGCCAACCTAAGGGATTTGAAGATCCTCACCACGTGGACCATGTCTCCAAACTGAAAAAAGCCCTGTATGGACTGCAACAGGCTCCACGGGCTTGGTACGACAGGTTAGCTGACTATCTGATAAACTTGGGTTTCAAACGAGGTGATGTTGACAAAACCTTTTTATTCAAAAATCGAAATATGATATTTTGATATGTCAAGTGTATGTACATGATATTATTTTCGATGTGTCATCTCAAATACTTGTGAATAACTTTGTGGACTGCATGTCTTCTCAATTCGAAATGAGCATGGTAGGAGAACTAAATTTCTTTCTTGGATTGCATGTTGATATATTATGACAACTCAAGTGCTATAGACATTTCTAAGAATAATGTTCAACACTCTCGAACAAAACACATAGACATAAGATATCACTTTATTCGAGATTTGGTTGAAAAATACATAATTCGACTAGAATTTGTTAGGACTGAGAATAAATGGCTGATATATTCACGAAACCTTTGGACTTTGAGAGATTTTCTAATCTTAAGAAGTCTTTCAGCATGTGCGTACAATAATATCACACATGTTGTCATTGGTGTTGCCAATACCGGTGACAACACCGTTTTTGCATGTCTATTTTTAGGATGTTAGGCATACTGTATAATCATAACATCCTATTTATTTGTGTAAAGTCTGAACAGTGAAGGCAATTTCTGAAATGTACTCTCTTAGTGTTCATACTTCCGATAAAATGTTGAGGAATAAATTATGCTCAATCCAACGCATCAAGTAGTTGAGGATATTCACGGAAATCGTGATCTTGTCTAATGTGAAAAAGTGACTTGGAAAATAAAAGCATAAGAAGAAAAACAGAAAAGAGGTAAATAATAAAAAAAATTCTTTAGAAAGAAATGGAAAAAGCTACCTAGAGGAGTTCATTGAAGACCGTTCTTCTAGTGTGGGAGCTAGCACTTCTAAGTAAAAATAGTAATGGAAAAAGCTACCTAGGATAGTTCATTGAAGATCGTTCTTCTAGTGTGGGAGCTACCATTTCTGAATCAAAAGAAAATTTTATGGAAGTTTGACTAAAAATCAGTGGTGTTGCCAAGAGGTATTGTCAACTCGAAGTTCAGACACAGCACAATTTATACACTGCCTGACATTTCGATATTTCGTCATATTAAAGGCATATTTAGGACATGCATATTGATTGTTGTTTCGTGAATTCTTCATGTGCAGTGACATATCAGTATCTGACCTATGACAGTTGATAAAAATCTTGATTACCTATATTTTGAGTTTATGTGACTACTTGTGTTAGTGGGTTATAATCGACACGTGTTTTCACTGGATATTCTTTTGAAATCGTCGTAACATGAGTTTGAATCAATTTTATTGTTTGATTTTGGGATAGAACCGTAATTAGTGTTTTGGGTAAATTTCGGAAATATTACCTTCACTGTGCAGATTTTTCGACGCTGATGGATTAAATCGATTTCTTTTTGTAAGAGTAAATATGTTTTGTTGTCGTTAAATGCCTGATAATTACTCTTTCTTGTTCTCATTTATCCTCGCAATCTTTCCTTGCTCTCGTGATTTTTTTATGGGTTTTTGTGGTAACTCCTGATATACCTTTATAATTTTCTCTTACATTTTACATGTGGCTAAAGATACTGCTGATGTTTAGTCCGATGTTCTCAACACCGCTGACAACACTGACTCTTTTTATTATGCTATGAGTCATTCTGTCTCCATCAAGTTCTACACTGAAGCTGCCTTAGTCCTATGACTTCTCTATGTGAATAGAGAATTTATTGAAATGAATAACATTGACATGGAGGCGTATGGCCAACAAAATTTGACGGCTTAAGTTCTTCAAAGTTCAAGGAATATTTTCTATGATTGTCAAAGTTCTCCCCAATTGTCACCAATGAATTCTACAATGCCTCCGCGGATGAAGAAAATGGAATCACGGAAGACATCAATGCTACCACTGATGTACTCCTTTTTTTTCCTCTCTGATCTTTGAGATACTGGAGTTATGGAGGTTTCTCAAAGAAGATGATGAGATCTTTTTTTATGTGAGTGAAACCCTCAAGATTGCTTCGCCTTATTTCAAGGGTAACAAGAAACTGGACCTACATTGGTTAGTTACTAGTGTTGCCAATGGTGTTGGCAACACGGCGTTCTAGTCCACTTCCACTCCCGATGTATTTGTCATGCTCTATATTTCTCATTTACAGGTCCAAATTGACTTTGATCTACAGCAAATTCAAAAGGCCAAAGAACTCATTGTTTACTACGTGACTGAGTATAGTCCGCTTTTGGAAATTGGCTTACATTCTGGCCAAAAAAGGGGAGTAGGAGGACCAAAAATACAAAGGAATGATGCTGAAGCATCTGGAGTTCCTGAGATTGAAATGAATACTTATGAATACTTATACTCTGTCTTTAATGCTGTTTTTGGGTTGCTCTTATATCTATTTGCGTTATTAATGAATTTCTCATTCATATGTCTTCTTATGTTTTCAGGTATTCTAATGATGGTGTTGACAATACTGCCAACAATACCAGTGCTCTAACATGTTTAATTCAGGGGGAGATGAACTTTAACTCAAGGGGAGATACACTGAAAGGATCGTTTAGTAGGTGATAAGTGTTTAGAAGGGGGGGTTGAATAAACAGTCACTGATTATAAATTCTTTTCGAATATTGGGTTCAGTTTAATGACAAACCGACACTCGGTATCTCGTCAGTCGATAAAAATCAGTTTAGCTGAAAAACAATTGCGGAAGTAAACTTACTGAAAGATATAATAACTGATAGTAACTGAAATAAAATGCACAAGATTGGTTTCTGGATGTTCGGAGAATAGAATAACTCCTACGCCACCCCTTCTATCATGAAGATAGGATTTTAACTAAAAGACTTTGATCGAATACACACGTTGTACTGAGCCACTTCATTTTGGACTTAACAATGCCAAACTAAAACTCTTAGTTCACAATAACTATTATAGTGTGACTGAATATAACACAACTGAATAAATCTAACAAAGATTTCAAAGTTCTAACAAGCTCATAAATGTAGCCTTGATTGCTACTGATAAATCTGATAAGAATGAGCTCTTGATATTCGAATACGAGTGGTGATTTTAGCATAGTAACAGCAAGCTTGAATAGAATAGTAGTTTGCGTGTTTTTATTCTCAGCTGCCCTCTTCACCTATTTATAGGCTTCCCTCTCAACGGTAATATTAAATAACATTTGAATTTTTATATCCGTTGATTGCCACATCGATATTCTCTGACATTCATACACTGCAATCTCTGAAATACGGCGTTCCACTACTAGTTGCAGTCTGTTATACTATTTGTCAGTTGTCGTTCTCAACTGATGACGTCTACAACTGAGGGATCAGCTGAAAGATACTTTGCTGGAAAGCTCATAACTGACTTCCCAACTGATCAGTCAGTTAGATTCTGCTTCAACTGATGACATGGATAATATTTAGCTCGTACGTATTAATCTTCAGCTAATGACAACTAACAGTTTTAATATTTTATTCAATTAAGCTCGTTGCCTTTGATCAGTTATTTCAATACGTTCGAAGCTTAGTTTGTCAAATCACTGAAATTAGTTTCCAACAATTTAACCCTTTTTTGGTGATTGACAGAATTCAGAATATAATAAGCTGATCATTTGAAGTAAAAGAATCTTTGAATCATTATAGATAAAATAATTTCTAATGTACAGATTCGTACAAAGAAAATAAATAATCTTCAACTAATAACTGACAAAAATGTCACTTCAGTTGTATCCTCTCTTATTCTTTCAACAATCTAGACGCTTCACCTTTTTTGTCAAGCACATCGACCTTCAGAGATAGAATCCTAACATCAGCTGCAATGTCTTTGACAGCAGTCAATACAGTTGTCTGCAGCAAGTATATTTTCTTTGAGACAGATGTCTCCATAAATTCAACTCTCTTGCTGATTGAGTCTTGAGTAAGGGAAAGACTCTCAGCTAGGCCTCTATTCTTTTTAAGCTCGTCGATTGCAAAGGAAATGGAGGTCACAGCTGTTTGAATAGATTTCAGTTTCCCTGAGTTGAAATCACTGGAGGAGTTTAGCTTCAGAGAGTGAGCAAGCTGAGTGCTTTGAATCTCCTTTATTTCTTGCATTATTTTTGACATGTTTAGCTGAATGTCCTGAATTTCTTCAAGGACTAAATCCATGTCAGAGAATGGATGAGGAGATACTGGTCCAGACGACCCTGGTTCCTGTTCCTTGGTAGATTGATCAAATATCACCAAATTGCGGTCAGAAACCTCTGTTTCAGCATGTGTTAGCTCTGGCACGTCTTCCACACTGACTTCTTGTTGGATAGGAGGAGAAGAAGCTTGATTAGGATCAACAGATGGACTGTCCTGCTGATTAATTTGAATATCTACGGTAGTTTCAGTTGGTGGATCAGTGACTGATGGTTCTGATTAGTGATCAACTGAAACTTGTTGTAGTTCGTCAACTTGCAGCTGAGCCTCCTCAGTGACAACATTTTCTACAGTTGGCTCAACAGTTGAGTGAATTGGTACATCAGTTTGAGCATCTGTAGCTACTTGTTCTGTTTGGATATCAACTGATTCCGTTGTAGGCACATTTGTTTGAAATTCTCGGGCGACTGAATGAATGATCTCATCAATATTAGCAAGAGTCAAGTCAGCGTCCAAGTAAAGTTGAGGATCAACAGTAGAAGAAGATGGTGGCACATCCTGAACTGGCTCTACTGTTGTAGCAGCAGCTTGTTTTGGGGATGGCTCTTTTTGCTGAGATGGCGATTCATCTTCTTCATCTTCGGAAATACCTTCATGGTTGATTAATTCTTGATCCATTTCCAAAAACTTTATCTACGATTGCAGAGCAATAAGATCGTTGTCCAGATGAGTGAGCACAGCTCGATCATTATAAGTAGTTGGACTTGTGGGAATGTAGTTTATTTTCAGCTTTTCAATCAGTTGTCCCAACTTCTTGGCTCTGATTTGATCAAAAAAGTAATTATTTCTTCCCAAGGCCTGAACAATTGTAGCAGCTTTGACCATCTTGAGAACAGTTGCTTCCAATTTGTTGAATGTATTCAGTTTAGACTTCTTTTTCAACTGTTTAGCAAAAGTGTGAGTTCTAAACTTCGTCCATGCATCATAAACCTTTAGTTTGGACTCAGAAAATGCGTTGACCTGTTCCCATATATGGTCAATATGAGTCTGAATTGCATTGGATGGCTTGGGCTCTTCGATCATCTTTCCCTTTCCTTTCTCATCAGAAAGAATATGTGGAATGTTCAGTCCTAAGTGAGTAGTGTCCACTCGTTCTTGAATTATGATTCCTTTGGGTCGAGCAGGAGCAAAAATTGCAGGTCGTTTGATATCGATTAAAGGAGATGCAACTTTTGCTGATTCCTTCTTCTTATCAGCTGTAGAGATGGCCTTCTTGGATGGATCAGTTGGTGGAAGTAACTGATCTTTAGCAGAAACATCAGCTGGAATAGATTTCAAAGGAATAGCCTGAATAGGCTGTTGAGCATCTGATTGCTTCAATCTATCAACTGGGAAAGATGCCTAGTATTCTGAGTCATTTTTTTCTTTGTGATCAACTGAAAGGGTGTTTCCTCAGAATCTGATCCACTGATAATTAGTTTTCTCTTGATGGATATCAGTTGACCAAAGTTCTTCCCTTCTTAACTGACTTGGGAACATCCTGCTACGTCCCAATCTCCTTTTTTATCTTCACAAACTGATCAGGAGAGATGTACAGTTTAGTCTTTGGTGGCTGAACATTCTTGGCATTGAAGACTTTGAATTTTGATGATCTTTCTGAATCATCAGCCACCAGTCCTTTGATTTTCATCAAGTAACTCAGTTGAACTGCGAATCCTTTGGACTGCTTGGTGGATTGAAACATATTCTTCAAGATACTGAAGATAAGATGCTTCCAATTCAGTCTTCGACCAGCCATAATAACAGTGATGGCTTAAAATTTCTCCAAAGTTAGTGCAGCAAAAGATTCTGCCTTCGCCAATAGCCCCTTGGCTACAATATCAGCCAGCAACTGAACTTCGTGCTTCAGTTCCTTCTCTGGATTGGAAACTTTGATTTTCCGTCCATCAGTAGAGACTAGACTTTGCATCTCCTCTACATCAGATGCCTTAACTTCAGCAAGGTTTGCTAGACCATCAGAAGGCAATAAGAACACTTTTCCAAATGATTCTTCAGAAATGGTCAACAACTGACCATTAACAGTAGAGATGATGCTTCCATCAAAATTGATATTTCCATTAGAGTAGAAGTCAAGAAGTTCCTTTGGATAGATCTCCTGCGAAGAATGCCCCAGTCCTCAGCCCAGCTGATTCTAGCTTCAGAAAGACGTTCTTGACATCGGCTTCTCCGAATGATAGAACTGATTCAAAATTGATAGCCATAGCATTCAACATGTGAGCGGGAATCTGATTTGTCATTAGAACTGAATGATTTCCTGTGAAAAAGAAAGCTTGAATTTGCTTTTGCTCTGAGAATTTTATGTAAGCATAAGGAAGAAGAACTGAAATGAAGTGGGCAAAGTACTCATGTACGTGACTATTCGAATTATTGGACACGTGTCAGTCCAGGAAATTTTTAGTAAAGGACGTGTGTACGTGTGGTAAAAGCATGTTGAAAATACATGGATTAAAAGAATCCACGTTTCAACCTATCATTTAATGAAAGATAGCATTTAATGCTTGATAATCAGTCACGTCACTAAATTTGGAATAAAAAATGGTTAATTTGTTAACTTATGTGAGAAGATTAGTGAAATAATCAGCTGAAAGATCAGTTGTGAAACTGCATCTTTTCAGTTGAAGATTTACTAACTGCTGTCTTCTCAGTTAACCTTTTAAATCAATATTCCCCCTCAATAAATACATGTAAAGATTACGAGAATTTAATCAAGACGAATTAAATAAAATCTTATGCTTAGAAGGTTAATCATTTGTCGTAATGACTTTGTCCTTTCATCTTCCTTGACCCTGGGCTATAAATAGGAGTAGCTCAGTTAGTCGCAAACATATCAGCAAATAATATTTAACAGCTAGAATGGCAGGTGCAGGTAGCTCAAGGACTCTAGATATGGCTGAAGAATTCATGAACACAGCTCTGGAAAAGAGAAAAACTGATATAGAAGATGAAGTCTTCCATAAAATCCTTCGATTCTGGGAGGAGCTACAAGGACTCCAGTTTCTTCAGGAGTGCGGAATGGCTACCACTCCCAAACTGATGGTAAAACTGGAGAAATATCGGGAACGCTTGCACGTTGGTGATACGGTGGACATCTTCGAAGATGACTATGTCTACCAGCTGATGCTCCAGAAGGAAAGGAAGATCATTGAGCGAATAGCTGACTCAGATAGCTTCCTTAAGACTTCCACCGGAGATTTAACCCGATGGTTGAACAAGTTGAGGTCTTTTGTAGAAGAAGAATTTTTCGATGTAATCTGTAATAATTTATTCAAATAAATAAAATGTTTATTTTGTTTATCTTTGTTTTTTATTTTCCTGCAAGAGTTAATCTCATAAGTTGATAAGTAATTCATAAACTGAACATAATAACTGAGAAATGATTAACTGACATCAGTTGAAATTCAAAAGGATAAAAGACGAACTGAATGAACAGTAAATGACAATAGAACTGATAGATGACACAAATTAATTAACAACTGATATATTAACAGCAAAACGGATTAGGATAAATCAATTAATCCAAGTATATTGCGAAAGTGAGAAAACTTAGTTTCGAGCAATGATTTGGTGAAGATATCAGCTGCTTGCTGTTCAGTTGAGACATATTTCAGTCGTATGTCCTTCTTCAAGGCATGATCTCTGATAAAGTGATGCCTGACATCTATGTGCTTGGTCCTCGAGTGAAGAACTGGATTATAAGTAATAGCAATCGTGCTTGTATTGTCACAGGATATGGGCGATTCTTTAGCATCAACTCCATAATCTCTCAGTTGTTGCTGAACCCAGAGCAGTTGAGCACAGCAGCTTCCGGCAGCAAGGTATTCTGTTTCAGTTGTGGAAATTGCTATGAATGTTTGCTTCTTGATGAACCAAGATATCAGTCTGTCTCCTAGAAACTGACATGATCCACTAGTACTTTTATGATCAAGCTTACATCCTGCATAATCTGCATCTGATTATCCAACTAAATTGAAAACGAAATCTTTAGAATACCATAACACAATATTTTATGTGCCCTTAAGATACTTTAAAATACGCTTGGCAGCAGAAAAATGTGATTTCTTAGGGTTTGCCTGAAATCTAGCACACATACAGACAACAAATACAATATCAGGACGACTAGCAGCTAGGTACAATAATGAACCTATTAAACCTCTGTAAAGTGTCGCCTCAACTGATATTCCCCCTTGATCAGTGTCCAGTTTTACTGATGAGCTCATGGGAGTACTTGCAGCTGAACACGATTCTATGCCAAATTTCTTCAGCAACTCCTTCGTGTATTTTGTTTGACTAATAAAAGTGCCTGTCTCCAGTTGCTTCACTTGTAGTCCAAGAAAGAATGTCAATTCACCCATCATACTCATTTCAAATTTCTCCTACATCAACTGAGCAAATTTCTCGCATAATTTGGGGTTAGTTGACCCAAATATGATGTCATCAACATAAATTTGAACGAGTAAAATGTGATCATTCTTTGAAAATTTGAACAATGTCTTATCAACTGATCCAACAGAAAAATCGTGATTAGTTCGAAATTTTGAAAGAGTTTCATACCAAGCTCTTCGAGCTTGTTTAAGACCACATAAGGCTTTGTTCAAATGGTAGACATGATCAGGAAAATGATGATTGATAAAACCTGGAGGTTGTTCAACATAGACTTCTTCTTGCAAGTGGCCATTCAGGAATGCACTCTTTACATCCATCTGGTAGACTTTGAAGTTCTTGAATGATGCATAAGCAAGGAATATTTTAATAGCTTCCAGTCTTGTAACTGGTGCATATGTTTCATTATAATCAATTTCTTCGTCTTGCCTATATCCTTGTGCTACCAGTCTCGCCTTGTTGCGCACAACTGAACCATCTTCGTTCAGTTTATTCCGGTACACCCATTTTGTACCTATGACAGTTTTTTAAACTAGTCTTGGAACTAAGTTCCAGACATTGTTATGGGTAAATTTATTCAGCTCCTCTTTCATTGCATTTGTCCAGTTTGGATCAACAACAAATTCATCAGTTTTCTTCAGTTCCAATTGCGATACAAAAGCTGAATGAATAAATAAATTGAGCATTTGATTCCTTGTTCTTACCAGGTCAGATGGATTACCTATCACCAATTCTGGAGGATGTGATTTCTTCCATCTGATTTCAACGTTTGTTGCTTCTGTACCAGCAATTACTTCAGTAGGCAACTGAATGTTTTCAGTTTCAGTTGGAGCTATTTCAGTTGGTAACTGAATATCATTTCTTTGCTCTTCCAACTGATTTTTAGGAACTACTTCATGTTCAACTGATTGATCCACAATTTCAGGTTCAGGTGTTTGAAGGATGTTTCGATTGATATGATTTTCTTCTTCATGATCATCCTCTAAACTGATATCTGTAAATCGATCAACTAGCTCAACTGGATCAGTTGGCTTATCAGTAAGTACATTTTCATCAAAAACAACATGTATAGACTCTTCAACATTTAATGTGCTCTTGTTAAAGACTCTATAAGCTTTGCTAACTGAAGAATATCCCAAAAATATTTCCTCTGCAGATTTAGCATCAAAGGCTTTTAAATGATTTTTGCCATTGTCAAGAATAAAACATTTGCAGCCGAATATTTTGAAGTAAGAAACCACACTTTTCATCCATGCCAGATCTCTTAAGGTGTTTTCAAATGATTTTTATTAATCATCGATCTGTTCTGAGTATAACACGCAGTGTTTACTGCCTCTGCCCAAAACCTTTGAGAAATACCAGAATCAGCAAGCATTGTTCTAGCAGCTTCTTTAAGGGTCCGATTTCTCCTCTAGCTACACCATTTTGCTGAGGAGTTCTAGCTGCTGAGAACTCATGCTTAATTCCAGCATTTTATAAAAATTTGAAAGAATTTGATTGATGAATTCAGTTCCTCGATCGGATCTGATTCTATCAATTCCAGCTGATTTCTCGTTTAATATTCTTTTGAAAAGCTTGATCAGTTGTGCAGTAGTTTGGTCTTTGGATTTGAGAAAAATAACCCAAGTAAATTTTGAAAAATCATCTACAACCACCAAGGTGTATTTCATTCCCCATAAGCTCATGACTATTATTGGACCAAATAGATCCATATGTAACAGCTCTAAGCATCGGGAAGAAGATTTACGGCCCTTGTTCTGAAAAGAAGATTTGATTTGTTTACCAAACTGACATGCTGAGCAAATTTTATTTTTGGTAAAATCTATTTTGGGCAATCCAGTGACAAGATCGTGATAATCAGATATGCAATAGATTTAAAGTTCAGGTGGTTTAATCTCTTATGCCACAACCAGTTTTTAGAAGATTTTGAAGCAATAAAACATACTGGTGCATAAGGTTGATCATTCCAACTGACTTTGTAAGTGTTTCCAAACCGTTTGCCAGTTAGTATGACCTCATCAGTTGCATCTTTGACTGAACAAGAATGTTTGTCAAACTGAACTGGGAATCCATTATCACATAACTGACTAATGCTAATCTGATAATACTTGAGATTCTCAACTAATAAAACATTATTAGTGATTAAATTACCATGGGTAAGTTTACCCTTACCCACAGTTTTACCTTTGGAATTATCTTTGAAACTGATGTTTGGTCCAGTGTAATTGATCGGTTGAGATAACAAGTTTGCATCTCCCGTCATGTGTCGTGAGCATCCACTATCCAAGTACCAGATTGATTCCTTGCTTGTACCTATTACCTGCAATCACACACAAGATATAATTTTGGTACCCTTTTCTTTTTGGGTCCAAAATTGATTAGTCTTTTAAGAATCCAGACTTGGATCAGTCTAACTGACTGTCCAGTTGTCGTATTCTAGATGGTCTTTCTTGATTTGTGTGTGCTTGGTGTGTAGTGTGCAGATGAGACAACATGTGATTTGGCTTTGTTCAACTGTTTGTTCAGCCAATATCTTTTCTGAATAGGCTTGTTTTTATAGTAATTGGAGTAGCCATTTGAATAATTCCTGCTGAATCTTTTTGACGACTGACTGTGTGAGTCAGTTAAAACTTTTGGGCTATAACCAATACCATATCTTTTAGTCTTGTCCGTACTTTCAGTAGGCTGTTCAGCCAATTTACTTGGCTCTGTTTTTTCTTGTACCACCACTGATTTGACAAAGTGAATGTATTTCCCTTTATCAATATTCAGTTTTGGTCGAGTATCATTGGAAGGCATTTCATCTTGGTTACTGAACCCTAAACCAGTTTTATCAGTAACTTATTTCTGTGAGTTCTGTATTTCAGTTAATGCAACAGATGATTTGTTCCAAGCCTGAATAAGCTCAGTTTGCTTTGAATTTTCAAGCATCAACTTTTGAATCATTGATTGATTCATGCTTCTTTCAGCATTGAGCTCAGCAATTTCCCCTTTTAGACTCAACACATCAACTGATACATCAGTTTAGTTTATTGTCTATGGAATCATTTGCTTTGCTCTAGCCTTTTCAAAAGATAAGCCAAGCTTGTGGTACTCACTAACCATGTCATGAAGAGTTGAAATGAGTTCTTCTCTAGTGAAATCAGTTGAACTAAAGTCAAATACCTGTTGACTGCTTGACTCTACTTCTGTATCACCAACCATTAGACACTTCACTTCCTCTTCACCATCACTGGAACTGCATGAGGTTTCTGGCTCTGACTCTTCGCTGTCAGTTTTTGCCCATTTTGATTTACTCTTTTCAGCTAAGAGTACCTCATGCTTCTTCCTGAAAGACTTCTTATCATCCTTGGGTCTCCTCTTGTGCTCATATTACTTCTTCTTTCTTTCAGTCGAGCCTTGATTGTCCTTCTTAGGTTTGGGACAGTCAGCAATGAAGTGACCGGGTTTGCCACAGTTGTAGCAATCGTTTGATTCGTCTTTAGAATTGTTTATCTGATAATGCTTCTGGAAGTTCTCTTGATTTTTCCTCATAAATCTTCCAAATTTTTTGATGAACAATAACATGGCATCATTGCTTAGTCGATCAGCAACCTTCTCGACTGAACTAGTTGGTTATATTTTAACAGCAACTAAGGCAGTTGTGACTGCTAGAGTAGAGAGTTCTCCTTCTCGAGTTTGCAGCTCAAACTCATAGGCCTTCAGATCAAAAAATAGGTCATGAAGCTCAACCTTGTTTAGATCCTTGGACTCCCTCATTGCCATGGTCTTAACGTCCCACTCCTTGGGAAGACCTCTGATCACTTTTAAGGCAACCTCTTTGTTGGTATGCACTTTTCCAAGTGCATTTAGTTCATTGATGATACAGCTGACTCTTTCATCATACTCATGCATCGATTCTCCAGTTCTCATCTTGATATTATCAAACTTCTGAACAGCAATAGAAAGTTTATTCTCTTTGGTTTGTTCATTTCCTTCACAAAGCTGGATCAGCTTTTCCCAAATTTCTTTAGTTGTCTTGCACATTTTGATCTTGCTGAAAGTTATTTTATCCAGCGTTTTGTACAGTATATCCTTTGCCACGTTATCCAAATTTGCTTTTCTTTTGTCCTCAGCAGTCCACTCATCTCTGGGTTTTTCAATTCTATGAGGTGCCCCATCGGTGATTGCAACTGCTGTGTTGGCTTTCAGAATCTTCATTAGTCCGTCAGTGATGACGTACCACATATCATCGTTTTATGCAGCTAAGTGAGCCTGCATCCTGATTTTCCAATCATCGAAGTCTTCTCTGGAAAACATTGGGATCTTGTTGAAGGAAGACATAATGAATAGTTTGAGTAGAAATATTCTGAGACGAGATACAACTGCTCTGATACCACTTGAAAGGATCGTTTAGTAGGTGATAAGTGTTTAGAAGGGGGGTTGAATAAACACTCACTGATTACAAATTCTTTTCGAATATTGGGTTCAGTTTCATGACAAACTGACACTCGGTATCTCGTCAGTCGATAACAATCAGTTTAACTGAAAAACAGTTGCGGAAGTAAACTGACTGAAAGATAGAATAACTGATAATAACTGAAATAAAATGCACACCATCTATTTCTGGATGTTCGGAAAATAGAATAACTCCTACGTCACCCCTTCTATCACGAAGATAGGATTTTCACTAAAAGACTTTGATCAAATACACACATTGTATTGACCCACTTCAGTTTTGGACGTAACACTGTCAAACTGAAACTCTTAGTTCACAATAAATTTTTACAGTGTGACTGAATATAACACAACTGAATAAATCTAACAAAGATTTCAAAATGCTAACAAGCTCGTAAATGTGGTCTTGATTGCTACTGAAAATTTGATAAGAGTGAGCTCTTGATATTCGAATACGAGTGGTGATTTTAGCAGAGTAACAACAAACTTGAATAGAATAGTAGTTCGCGTGTTTTTCTTCTCAACTGTCCTCTTCACTTATTTATAGGCTTCCCTCTCAACGGTAATATTAAATAACATTTGAATCTTTATATCCGTTGATTGCCACGTCGATATTCTCTGACATTCGTACCCTGCAATCTCTGAAATGCGGCATTCCACTGCTAGTTGTAGTCTGTTGTACTATTTGTCGGTTGTCGTTCTCAATTGATGACGTGTACAGCTGAGGGATCAGCTGAAAAATACTTTGCTGGAAAACTCATAACTGATTGTTTCAACTCATCAGTTCCCAACTGATCAATCAGTTAGATTCTGCTTCAACTGATGACGTGTATAATATTTAGCTGGTACGCAATAATCTTCAGCTAATGACAACTAACAGTTGTAATATTTTAGTCAGTTAAGCTCGTTGCCTTTGATTAGTTATTCCAATACTTTCGAAGCTTAGATTGTCAAATCACATGAAATTTAGTTTCCAACATACACTTTTACGCAGGGGGAGCTTAGCTGACTGTGATGCTTACCAAGATTATCATCTTTGGATGTTTTGTCCAGAAAGACAAAAAAAGGGAGATTGAAAGGAATATTTTATTCCTTTATTATTTTGATAAATTGATATCATCAATTTAATATTTTGCCTTTTTAGATTATGAAATCTAGCTTGATTTATTTCTAAATGATAAGATCTTGGTAGATTTATAACTAGATATTATAGGATTTGTTTTTAATATTATTTTTATCTCCAAGATATTTTATCCATGTTTAAAAGAGTTTTATATCTAATGAAAATCTTGTATCCATATTTCCTAGGACTCTTTTATGGAATAAATTTTAGGTCGAGCCTTGGATATAAATATGTATAGCCTTACAGCCGTACATGGGGATTTTTGGAGGAGGAGAGAGTTGAAGAGAGAGAAGAGCCTTTGGAGAGAGAAAATGTGTGGTAGAGAGGGAATTGGACAGAGAGCTTTTTATTGAGAAGAAAATTACAAGAAGTCCAACATATATTTGTTCTTTAGTTTTTCTGTGATCGATGATCACTTTTGCATGAGTTTTTCGTGTGAACCTTTTGGTGTGAGCTCTTAAGAGGATCGGCTGAAGAGTTCTTGCATAGAAGAAAAAACACAAGAGCCGAACCTATTTTGATGAGACGTTTTTGTGTGATCCGGTGATCACTTTAAAGCGCATGAGAACTGCCGGAGTTTGTCTCTGAACACACTCATAGTTCAGAGTGGAAGAATTTGTGTGATTGAGTAACAGATTTACCGTGTTGGCAACACTCGAAGAACAACACTGATGCAGAATGTTGGACGAAGAGTGACTTCGTTTGGTTTTAAGCAACGCGCTTTTTGTTTCATGCATCTAGTATTTACTTTGAGTGTTTGATGCATGTTAATTCTTTGGAGTGTCAAGGAATTTAGTTTTGTTAATCTCACCAGTATTGTTTTGGTGTAAACGATTTACATATTTTTTCTAGTGAATTTTTTTGCCATGAGGCATCGCACAAGTATTTGTACTTGTGCATAATTTAAAACTGGTGTTTATTTATTAAAATTATATTTGTGTGTTAATAATTAATTTCCGTTGCATGTTTTGTGCTCGTGTTGACAACACCATAGCACAACACCAACTTTTGATACACAAAATATATTTATTTCATGTACGTTTATGAGCAACATTCCCTTTCACTTATGATCAAACTATAGTGTAATAAATGATATTATATACTTAATCGTAACAAAAATACAAAACTCTTTGGCAAAAACTTGTGTGAGACGATCTCACGGGTCGTATTTTGTGAGACAAATCTTCTATTTGGGTCATCCATGAAAAATATTACTTTTTTTGCTAAGAGTATTACTTTTTATTGTGAATATCGGTAGGGTTAACCTGTCTCACAGATAAAAATTCGTGAGATCGTCTCAAAAGAGACCTACTCAAACTCTTTTTCAATTCAGTTTGCACGACAGTCGGGTCATCATTTCCGTGACGTGGTTTCCATTCGAATTCAAATCAATTGAAATTTTCTCTAAGTCTCCAGTTGCTCAACTTTTCAATACATTACACGGAAGATGTTAATCAGACACTGGTATTTTATACTTGTTTGTCAACCACAAAGTTCTATATAAAGTTACCCAAAAATTGTGAAATATGAGCCGATTGGCCTAATGGTCGTAATGACTCAAGTTCGAGCCTCTTCTCCCATGTATAAGAAAAAAATGTGAAATATTATAAGTTGAAAATATCATAAATATTTTATTAAATTTTTTCGAAGAATAAATCATGTATTAATTTAATCCAACTACATTGTATGACATAGGTGGACAAAATAATGCCATATCAACAACCCATAATATTGAATAAAATTAATGCTCAACATTTGAAATGGCTCATATGAGCACAACATGTTGGTGAATATCTTGAAAACTTGCCTTATTTTTAAAATCCTTTATATACATAAGTTTGTGTGCATATTATTTAAAATTCTTAAAACTGAGATTATATTTCAAATCGGATCCCCTTATAGAGAGAATGTGAGGATTATCATGCAAATAGAACATTGAAAGAAAAAACTAAGAGGGATGTCGAATTTAAGTTTTCTAAAGTTTATTAAACACAAGTTAATTGATTCAAAGACTACAGAGTAATTCTAATGATTTATAGCTTATAGCTCATCTGACACTAAAATTCCAAAACTAAAAGCTTTTGTACCTTAAACTTAGATTTCGACTCAGAAAAAAAATTATAAACTAGAGATTAAAGTACTTAAAAGATGTATACATTCAATAATAATTATAAGAATCTTACAACATGAGCCATTCTTTGTGGCTTTACACAAATTCAGCCACATAAATTTCGAATCTCTTCCAAAAATAAGTGAAAATGGAGATTTCTATGACTAAACTAGGTACAAATATTAGGCCTAAGCGGGTGCCAACCTGCAACCACAGCATATAGAACCACATCCTCCTACATACCCTTTGATCCCATATACTTCCCTTCAAATTATGCATATATGTTTATTTTTTAAGTGGGTTCTTCTTAGAAATCTTGCTTGCATATTGGAACTAAAACTGCCCACCGACGTACGTTTTCCCGAACTGCCAGTTCGCGGGGGCGGCGTTGTTGCTCACAAGAGTCCTGCCATCACTCGTGGTAACTTGAAATGAGAGGCTTTGCCCGTTGAGATAGGAGTTGCTCTGCCAGTTTTGGCCCCAGTTTCTAGACAAGGTTGCCACCCTGTCCTTGATCCCTTGATCGACACCGAGTGGACGTCCCCGGCGCCCGCAACGTTGGTGACGAGTACTAGGTTGAAGTAAGAGTGGCCATTGATTGTGAACCTTATTCCTCCCTTCTTTACACAGGGTACCCTGTAAAAGATATCAGAATTCAAGTCCTATCTTGTGTCTTGTTCATGTTAAATTGAGAGAAATGTTTCATCTACAATTTTATAGAAGTCACAATTGATTTCCGTATTTGGTGTAGGTTTAGTACCTTCTAAAGGAGACTGGGACAATCCCGGCTCGGTACTGAGCGATTTGCAAGAAAGCGGGCTGGGCCATGTCGAAGTGTTGGCGGGGAGGGTTGCACCACCCTCCATTGTCATTTGGGAGAGAAGGGTTCGGGGGGCAAAAGTTGGTGGCGGTGACGGTGATGGTGCCTGGCAGGCACGATTTGGATCCGCCGGAGCATGTTAACTGGTAGCATGACCCGCAGCTCAGGCCATTGTTGAACAGAGCAGTGCTGAGTGCTGCGGTGTTTGTGCCATATCCTTGACTGTACAGATTACCATATCCACAAGCACCTCCTGCAGCAATAGCCAACAAATGTTTGTCTGTCACCTCTTAGAATCCTATGAATAAATCGATGTGACAATTTGGTGTATTTTACAAGCACAACTTATCTTTTATATTTCATGTTTTTTATTCATGAAGTTAAAATCAATGTCAACTTTCCATATAAATATGTTAAAAATGATTGAACTTACCCATTGTGCCCGATGCATCGCCCCCACCATAGAAAGTGGCGGACGCACCTTGCCATCCTCCGTAGTTGCCATAAGCACCTCGTAGGCTAAAGTTAAAGAACAACGAGAACAAAACCAGAGAAGGAAGTGACACCATTGTAGGAAGAGAGCTAAAGTTTAGAGTTAAGAGAACAAAATGTTTACGTGGTGAGGGCTTAGTACAAAATTTGGTTGAAGGGGATTTATTTAAATAGAGGGGGATGGGGTGGGGGGGGGGGGGGGGGGGGGGTGGGGAGTTTGCAAAATGTAGTTCGTGTTAGAAAGAGACAAGATGGGCATAAGATGCACATGCATTTGTTCCTACTCGAACTACCAACTGCTAATCTTGAAGACCCTACTAGCACATGCATTCTCAACCGTTTCCTTCTTTTTCTTTATATAAAATAAAGAGTCGAATTAAGTTAAAAGTTTTCAAATTTCAGTATGTATGATATCATAATTTTATTCAAATGATTAAGAAATAATTAAAAGATGAGTCTTTCCACGGTTGGTAATTTTTGACTTTTCGTTCAATAAAGTTGGTATTAATACAATAAGTTGATTTTTTTTTTTTCAAAATTTTAGATCTTGGCAAAACAAATTACTGACAACAAAAATCAATTTTTGGGATCGAGAAAAAAATTTAGATAGATTTAATGAACTTTTTTAAAATTTATTCAAAGTAACACGAGTTGGCCTTACAATTATTAGCTGTTGATGTCTTTTCTTGAACGACTTAAATTAAATGAACCACTTAAAAAAATTTGATCGCAAAAATAGTTCGATTAGATTAGTGATACGATATATAATCAATATAAGCAAGTGTTTAAAAAACGGATAGATGATGATAATGTTGGAAATTTGAATAAAAATTATATGTCATGAATCTGGGAGTGTCTTTTGGTTCTCCACATTCTTGAGTTGGTTGTGGCTCATTATTATGGAGTGTCTTTTGACTTTCCACATTCTTGAGTTACTTGAAAACTTGTGGTTCTTCATATTCTTGAGTTAATGGGAAGATTAATTGAGTTAATTAATCTTGCATGACTCTTGGTATGTTTTTTGGGGGCTTATAAATAGTGTGCTCATTTCCCCATTTCAAAGTGCATGAAAATCTTTTCTCTTTCAAGTATTCTCTTGCATTTCATATTGTTAGCTTTTCTTTTGGCCTCCGTTAAATCTCGGTGATAAAGTAAAGGTACGGTTTCAGTTCGTCGTAGTAGTGTCTCGTGCTAAGTCACTGCTGGTTGTTCCGTTGTATCCTGGGAAACAGACGTCCAAGTTCATCCTCGAAGCACATCCCGGAGGGGACGAATCTGTTTTAAGGACACTGTATTTTCATACAGGCCTCGGTTTGTTTTATTTTAAGCATTGTGCTACTATTTTGTTCATACTACTAGTTCGTTGGTTTTAGTATACCTTTCTGTTTATTCCATACATTTTGTATAACAATCTTAAAACAGATTACTTATAACGAGTTTTGTTTCAGATATGGCTACTGAAACTAACGTGCAAAGGGAAACTGTTCATGTTGTCCCTCCTCAAGTTGTCCCTCATGGTACCCCACGTGCTGCTGTGGTTGCTGTTCCAGCAAGTCACGGTGAAAAACCCGAGAAGTTTACTGGTGTGGACTTCAAAAGGTGGTAGCAGAAGATGCTGTTTTACTTGACGATGCTGAACCTGGCTAGATTCCTCACGGAGGATGCTCCTAAACTCAACGAGGGTGAGGGAGATGTTGAATCTGTTAGTGCGGTTGAGGCATGGAATCATTCTGATTTCTTGTGCCGAAACTATGTACTAAACGGATTGGCAGATTCGCTCTACAACGTGTTTTGTGGGAATCCCTTGACAGAAAGTACAAAACCGAGGATGCCGGGGCCAAGAAGTTTCTTGTTGGTCGCTTTCTGGACTTTAAAATGGTGGATTCAAAGCCGGTTATCAGCCAAGTTCAAGAACTCCAAGTGATTCTTCACGAGATTCACGGTGAGGGGATGACTTTGAGTGAATCATTCCAAGTGGCTGCTATTGTTGAGAAGCTACCACCAGCTTGGAAGGATTTCAAAAACTACTTGAAGCACAAGCGAAAGGAGATGAATGTGGAAGAACTCATTGTTCGACTTCGTATCGAGGAAGACAACAAGAGTTCGGAAAGACGATTATTTTCTCCTGTTGCCGCTAAGGCAAATGTTGTCGAGCATGGCCAAAGCTCGAAAAAGAGAACATTTTCCTCCTCCAGCAAAAAGTTGAACATGGGACCTAAAGGAGGCGTGTCAAAGAAAAAGTTCTCCGGAAAATGCTACAACTGTGATGGTATGGGTCACAAGGCATCTGAATGTAAGAAGCCGAAGAGAAACCGAGAGGCGAATGTGGTAGAGAACATTGCTCATGAGGTTTCGAACATGAATCTCTGTGCTGTAATATCAGAGGTTAATCTGGTGGGTTCGAACACCAGGGAGTGGTGGATCGACACTGGTGCCACTCGCCATGTTTGCTCCGACAAGGAGATGTTTGCTACTCTTGAGGAATCTGAGAATGGTGAAAAACTATTCATGGGAAATTCCGCCACTTCTGAAATCAAGGGTCAAAGGAAAGTTGTTCTGAAGATGACATCTGGAAAAGAACTGACTCTAAACAATGTGTTGTATGTACCGGACATTCGCAAGAACTTGGTGTCCGGGTCGCTTCTTAACAAGCACGGTTTCCGCATTGTCTTCGAGTCAGATAAGGTGGTTTTGTCAAAGAGTGGAATGTTTGTTGGCAAAGGTTATGTTTGTAATGGTTTATTCAAACTAAATGTAATGGCTATTAAGCCCGTGATGAATAAAGTTAACACTTTTGCTTACTTGCTTGAGTCTTCTTGTTTATGGCATGGTAGACTTGGACACGTTAATTATGATACAATTCGTAGATTAATTAACATGAAAAGCATTCCTGCATTCCAAATTGACAAACAACACAAATGTGAAACTTGTGTTGAGGCAAAACTAATGAGATCATCTTTTCGAACTATTAAAAGAAATAGTGAACCACTTGATCTAATTCACAGTGATGTATGTGATTTAAAAAGTGTACAAACTCGTGGTGGAAATAAATACTTCATTACTTTTGTTGACAATAGCACAAAATTTTGTTATGTGTATCTCCTTAAAAGTAAGGATGAAGCTATTGACAAATTTGTCCAATATAAGAGTGAAGTTGAAAACCAACTTAGCAAGAAAATTAAGGTGCTAAGAAGTGATCGTGGAGGTGAATATGAATCACCATTTGCTGAGTTTTGTGCTCAACACGGTATTAAACACGAAAGAACTGCACCTTATTCTCCTCAGCAAAATGGCATTGCAGAGAGAAAGAATCGCACATTGAAAGAAATGATGAATGCGTTGCTATTAAGTTCTGGTTTACCACAGAACATGTGGGGGGAAGCTGTTCTAACAGCAAATTACCTTTTAAATAAGGTGCCCTGAAAGAAGCAAGATAAAAGTCCATATGAGTTATGGAAAGGTAGAAGTCCTTCCTACCAATATTTGCGAGTGTGGGGGTGCCTTGCCAAGGTAGCAGTACCCACTCCAAAGAAAGTAAAGATAGGACCAAAAACTGTGGATTGCATTTTCATTGGATATGCTCAAAACAGTAGTGCGTATCGTTTTCTTGTATATGAATCTCAAATACCTGATATTCACAAGAATACGATAATGGAATCAAGAAATGCTTCGTTCTTTGAACACATGTTTCCATGCAAATCTAAGGAAGAACCAAGTTCATCCAAAAGATTATATGAAACAATTGATGAAGAACAAGAGCTTCATCAAGACATTGAACCTAGACGTAGCAAGAGAGCTAGGACTGAGAAATCCTTTGGTCCGGATTTCATCACTTTCATGATGGAAAGTGAACCTCAAAGCTTCAAGGAAGCAATTAGTTCATCTGAGGGACCTCTATGGAAAGAGGCTATCAATTCCGAAATGGAATCCATTTTACAAAACCATACGTGGGAATTAGTAAATCTTCCTCCGGGAAGCAAACCACTAGGCTGTAAATGGGTTTTCAAAAGGAAAAAGAAATCAGATGGAACAATAGATAAGTATAAAGCTAGATTGGTAATTAAAGGTTACCATCAACGTGAGGGGTTTGATTACTTTGACACATATTCTCCTGTATCGAGAATAACCTCTATTCGTGTGATACTTGCAATTGCCGCCTTGCGGAATCTTGAAGTACACCAAATGGACGTAAAGACTGCTTTTCTAAATGGAGATTTAGAAGAGGAAATTTACATGGAACAACCTGAGGGATTTGCTGCGACCGCGCAAGAAAATAAGGTATGTAAACTGGTGAAGTCTCTGTATGGCTTAAAACAAGCACCAAAGCAATGGCACGAAAAATTTGATAAAGCCATGATGGAAAGTGGATTTAAATTCAGTGAATGTGACAAATGTGTATACATAAAAAACACTGAAAATGGATATGTCATTTTATGTCTTTACGTAGATGACATACTTATCATTGGTAGTAATGATAAGATGATTAAATCCACAAAGAAATTATTGAACTCAAGATTTGACATGAAAGATTTGGGCTTAGCCGATGTATTCCTTGGAATTAAAATCCATAAAACATCAGAAGGGCTAGTTCTAAGTCAGTCACATTATGTTGACAAAATACTTGAGAAGTTCAATAATGATGACTCTGCATTGGCTAGAACACCGATAGATACCAGTCAACATCTATCAAAGAATAGAGGTGAAAGTATGTCTCAATTAGAATACTCTCGAGTCATTGGAAGTCTGATGTACTTGATGAGTTGTACAAGACCAGACATAGCCTATGCAGTGAGCAAATTGAGTAGATTCACGAGTAATCCAGGAGTTGAACACTGGAAAGCAATTATCAGATTGCTAAGATACTTAAGGTACACTCGTGATCATGGGCTGCACTATACCAGATATCCTGCTGTTATTGAAGGATACAGTGATGCAAATTGGATATCTGATATGAAAGACTCAAAATCTACAAGTGGATTTGTATTCACTTTAGGAGGTGTATCAATTGCGTGGAAATCTTCTAAACAAACTGTAATAGCCAGATCCACAATGGAATCTGAGTTTATAGCTCTTGACAAGTGTGGTGAAGAGGCTGAATGGCTGCGTCACTTCTTAGAAGATGTTCCAGGATGGGAAAAACCAGTGCCGGCTATATGTATACATTGTGATAGCCAATCTGCAATTGGAAGGGCACAAAATACAATGTATAATGGTAAGTCTAGGCATATACGTCGTAGACACAATACCATTAGACAACTACTCTCAACCGGAGTTATCTCTGTTGACTATGTAAAGTCAAAGGATAATATAGCGGATCCGCTAACCAAAGGGTTAAACAGAGAGTTAGTTGCAAAATCGTCAAGGGGAATGGGGCTCAAGCCTATAAAATAAATTGGTGCGAAGGAAAACCCAACCTACACTGACTGGAGATCCCAAGAACTAGGTTCAATGGGACAACCTAATCGCATTAATTTGGAGAATCACTGTGGGGGTTATCCCTAGTTCATTCCTATTATGAAACAGTGAATGTTGAGGATAAGCTTACGGCTTTTAATGATTCTGATGAGAAGAATATAGAATCACCTATGTGAGAGAGAAGTGGGGCCGCTTCGAAGGAATTGCAAGGCTCAATTCTAGACCCTCTCGCAGAACCAGGCGTGTGTTCATGGCCAAAACGAACACAATCATGAGAACTGAATAGTATCAGGGAGAGTCTTGTGTGAAATATATCTTAATTTACATAAACGGCAGAACAGTTCAAGGACATCATGTCTACTGGTCAGCTAGTAAAGCAAATATATTTCATGAGGGAAGGTTCAAAGGATAACACCTACCTATCCTATGCAGGATTCAACTGTAGAACTTTGTCACAGAGATTTATATCAATTTTCATTCATGTGGGGGATTATTGGAAATTTGAATAAAAATTATATGTCATGAATGTGGGAGTGCCTTTTGGTTCTCCACATTCTTGAGTTGGTTGTGGCTCATTATTGTGGAGTGTCTTTTGACTTTCCACATTCTTGAGTTACTTGAAAACTTGTGGCTCTTCATATTCTTGAGTTAATGGGAAGATTAATTGAGTTAATTAATCTTGCATGACTCTTGGTATGTTTTTTGGGGGCTTATAAATAGTGTGCTCATTTCCCCATTTCAAAGTGCATGAAAATCTTTTCTCTTTCAAGTATTCTCTTGCATTTCATATTGTTAGCTTTTCTTTTGGCCTCCGTTAAATCTCGGTGATAAAGTAAAGGTACGCTTTCAGTTCGTCGTAGTAGTGTCTCGTGCTAAGTCACTGCTGGTTGTTCCGTTGTATCCTGGGAAACAGACGTCCAAGTTCATCCTCGAAGCACATCCCGGAGGGGACGAATCTGTTTTAAGGACACTGTATTTTCATACAGGCCTCGGTTTGTTTTATTTTAAGCATTGTGCTACTGTTTTGTTCATACTACTAGTTCGTTGGTTTTAGTATACCTCTCTGTTTATTCCATACATTTTGTATAACAGATAATAATAATAAAAATGATTGACTCTTGACATATTAAGAAACATCCATATCAATAGAAGGTTGTTAGGATGTAGTTCATGATCTCTCATTGTACTTTGGTTGATGGATCATTCTGCAGATTGATCGAATTAAAACGGTAAGATTGAATAACGGCTTGAACTGGAACCACTTGATATAAACATTACAATCCGACTTAATTTCACGTCAACCAGATAGAAACATGTGAGTACATGTAAAAAGCAGCTAGATTTTGAAACAATTCGAAATTGTTTGTTATCACCAAAACTCACCATATTTTCAATCTAAGACAACTTATTGCACCAAGACCAAATTCAAACAATTAAAAAGATCAATAGCCAATTTACGAGATTATTTTCGTAATTTTCCCTGTTATAAATATACAATACATAAATTCGTAGAAAAATTTGAAAACAACATACAGCGACTAATGTCTGTCTGTCTTCTTTGACTCTACTAGTTTTCTAAGAAACTGGTAAGATTTTTAACGTAATTGACGGATTAAAGTAATCGGTTATCGAATTTAGAACAATCACCAGCCCATCATAATTTACGGGTCTACTCTTTGGTTGTTTGGCTTGGAGCAGCTTCCGTAGATAAGGTTTCCAATAAATTTATTTGCATTTAGCAAATTGGGAAGCTTATTTAATTTCTGTTTCTTGAATTTGTTTTAAAAATGGAGCATATTTGCGATTGATATGCCATGTGGAATTTATCTCCCGATCGTTTGAAATTTGGTCTTTGTTCAATAAATAAATAAAATATAAAAAAGGGTCGAATTTGTTTGAACTGAAACCAAATCTTGATAAGTTAGATAATTAAATTATATTTATACGGTTAAGTTTGTGCTTTATAGAACTGATTCGCTTTTATTTTTTTCGTCTCTGTTTCAAGTAACGTTGTTTTTCGATGGAAAAGATTTTGATTCTAAACTCTTCTATAACTATTAGACAAATTTTCAAATACAAGGATATTTATAATATTAAATCATAGTAATCATTTGAAATCATTTTTTTTAGAAAAGAAATTCCGTACTCAATAAAACATTTCAACGTAAACCCAACATATATTATAAACTGGAGGTCATTTTTAAAATATTAAAAATTGTTATCTGGATTGATATCGCATAGATGTGCCCACTGAAGTTAGGCCAAACCAGATTTGGATCCTCTATTCTATCTCCATCTAAGGTGGAAGGCACGTCAAGGGCCCAAGTAGTCCTCCTATAAATACCAAGTTTGAGTGTTCAGTTCATTAATTCACTATATTATTTTTCAGCAGCACCCTTAGCTGCTCTCCACCTATATCCTCAGTCTCTGACTTGAGCGTCGGAGGGACTACATCGGGACATCTTCCTGGTTCCCTTCTAACAGTCTTATTCGTGATTTCAGGCTCGAAACAATTTCGAAACTTGTTTCTAAGAATTGTGACACTTGCTGGAATCAGACCCTAAATTCTTTCCTGAAATTGCACCCGGCAGTAATAAAGAAACAATGGGGGCAGCGTATGACATTAGGCTTTGGAGGTCATATTATAATTAATATATATTTAATGAGTGGTTCGACTTGCAAGTACGAGCTATTGCATAACTGAGGTAGATGAGTTAATAGTTACCAATGAATTATAATTCCAAATTATAAATTCCATTATTGTTTCCACCCACTTGATTTAATTTTAATTATTTCAGGTTGACTCGTAGCAGGATTTTAATTTCAGATACTGAAGTATCACATTAGTTATAATTATATACTAGTGTCCAATTGATAATACAGTAATTATATAAACATTATAATTTTTGTTGTTTTTAAAAAGGAAAAGGAAAGGAAGCTACCGATAATCACTCTATTGCCATAAAATCTCCGGATCATCTAGCATGATTAGAGGAGAATTCTTATTAGATGCCACTATCTCAGCAGATTACGATATTGAGAATGAGGAAACTGAGGTGAATCTAATAAGCAACAGGAAAAGAACACGTGGAAGCCAACTCAAAGAAGTACCACCCACATATATGGGAAAGGAAAAGGAAAAAGAAATACAATAGCTCACTCAAGTCAACCCAGATCTTCATTTTTCATCGGCAGGGCCTGGCTCCCAGGCCTGCCGGGAGCCATGATTATCCTAAGCTGGAACTGCCGAGGGCTCGGCCAACCTCGAGCAGTTCATGTCCTTTGTGAGTTAGTTCGCACTCACAAGGCCGATGTAGTGTTTCTCGCAGAAACACTAGTTTATTCACGGTTTATTTCACCCTACCTTGTGAGGCACTGCCCCCATTAAGTGATTAAAGGCCCAGATTTAAACACACATACACCCCATGAAGTGATCAAAGGCCCAAATTTAATCACCACGTAAAATCAATGGCTGAGATCCTGTGAGGGCACTGCCCCCACAGGTAGCATCTACTCTACCTTTATTCACCACGTATGGAAGAAATTAGAGTAAAACTAAGATTTGCTGGGGCTTTAGCTGTCGATCGCAATGGACACAGTGGAGGTTTAGCAATGTTGTGGCGTCACAAAGATCTGTGTGATGTCAAAGATTTTTCTAGAAATCACATCAATGCAGAGGTGCATGAATAAGACAAACCCATTTGGAGAATCACAGGTTTTTATGGGTTTCCCGAACGACACCGAAGACGTAACTCGTGGAATCTCCTACAAAGAATACATGATCAATCTAATCTACCTTGGTGCTGCATTGGGGACTTCAACGATATCCTCAACCCAGAAGAAAAAAGCAGCAGGGTAGACCACCCTCAATGGCTCATAAATGGATTTCGAGAAACAATCTCGACTTGTGGATTGATTGATTGATTTACCCATGATAGGCTACCCTTTCACATGGGCCAAGAGCAGGGGAACACCGAATGCCATCGAAGAAAGAATTGACCGAGCACTTGTTGCTCCAAGCTGGTCCTCACTTTTTCCCCAGGCCAAGCTGGCTAACCACAGCGCCCCCCTCTCAGACCACAATCCAATCCTACTCACTACCGAAAACAAGCTTCATTATGCTAAAAGAAAGGGATTTCGATTTGAAAATTCATGGCTAAACGAACCTGGGTTTAGTGACATAGTTCGAGAAAATTGGGAAATGCACCCAACCAGACTTCTCCCCGACAGATTGGCTAAAATCGCAGAAACTCAACAGCAATGGGGAAAACGGGTATCTCGGAAGTTTCGAGACGAGATAGACAAGTGCAAAAGAGAATTAGAGGAACTCCGCTTCAGGAATGATAGCGAATCAGTGCATCACCATCAAGACTTGAACTCTAAGCTTATAAGACTTCTAACTCAAGAAGAAGACTTTTGGAAGCAAAGAGCCAAAAATTACTGGTTAAAGGATGGGGATCTAAATTCAAGATTCTTCCACAGAATAGCCACAACCCGAAGGGAGGTAAACAGAATAAAAAACCTTAGAGATGACACCGGAAATTATTATGATCATATCGATGATTTGTGCCGTATCGCTAAGCAATATTTCAACGAATTGTATTCCCCGATCGAGGCAGATTGCGATCTTATCATATCCAAAACTATGCCAGTGGTTTCCGCTACAGATAACAGTGCCGCATTGAGGAAGTAAAAGAAGCTCTTTTCCAGATGCATGGTGACAAATCACCTGGCCCCGACGGTTACAACCCTGCTTTCTTTAAAAAATTCTGGAGTTTGATTGGACAAGACATCTTCACTGAATGCAACAAAATGGCGCTTAAATGGGCGTTTCCCAGACCACTTGAACGACACACACATAGTCCTTATTCCCAAAGGAGAGATTCAAAGCAGCATGAAGGACTTCCGCCCCATTTCCCTCTGCAACGTCCTCTATAAAGTGTTCGCCAAAGTCATGTCAAACCGCATGAAGCCTCTCCTTAAGAAGATAATATCAGATTACCAATCGGCATTTGTCCAAGGGAGATCTATTATTGACAACGTGGTGGTAGCTTTTGAGATGAAACATCACCTCAAAAGAAAGACAAAGGGCAAAGAGGGGATAGTGGCATTAAAACTCGATGTTAGCAAAGCTTACGACCGTCTAAGCTGGGAATTTCTGGAGAAGATGATGATCAAGCTTGGGTTTGACAGACAGTGGGTGAATCTTATAATGCTTTGCACATCATCAGTTTCCTATTCGGTGCTAGTAAACGATAGAGTGGTCGGCCCTATCCAACCTTTCCGGGGTTTACGTCAAGGATGTCCGTTATCACCCTACCTTTTTATTCTTTGCGCTCACGGATTATCTTCCCTGATTCTGGATGCAGAGAGAAGAGGAATTATTCACGGCTGCAAAGTTAGTAGGGGTGGACCGACCATTTCTCACCTCTTGTTCGCTGATGATAGCCTTCTGTTTTGTAAAGCAAAAGAGGATGAGTGCGAGATGATGAAGCAGCTCTTACGTGAGTACGAAGAAGCTTCAGGCCAATCTATCAATTTCACGAAATCTGGAATCATGTTTAGTGGCAATGTGAACCAAGAACAACAACATCTGTTAGCTAATATCTTTGAAATTACAAATGATCTGCGTTCAGGAAAATACCTTGGGCTCCCCTCGCTCATTGGAAGAAACAAGAAAGATATATTCAGATACATAAAGGATAGACTCTGGCAGAGGATCCAAAGCTGGAGAGGCAAGTTTCTTTCCAAAGCTGGCCGAGAAATCATGATCAAGGCGGTGGCCCAAGCTCTACCATCTTACTGCATGAATGTATTTCTACTGCCTAAGTCTACAACCGACAAACTTCAACGTATCATGAACTCTTTCTGGTGGGTTTCTCGACCAAATGGCAATCGAGGTATTAAATGGATAAAGTGGGAGCGTCTTTGCCCTACAAAGAAACACGGGAGAATGGGCTTTAGGAATCTGGAATCATTTAACCTAGCAATGTTTGATAAACAAGCATGGAATCTAATCTCTAAACCGAACTCTCTCATGGCCAGAATTCTTAAAGCCAAATACTATCCCAATTCGAGCTTCCTTGAGGCCCAACTCGGCCACAATCCCAGCTTCATCTGGCGGAGTTTGTGGAGCTCTAAGATAATAATGAACAAAGGAGTTAGATGGCGAGTGGGAGATGGTCACAGCATTCGGGTGTGGAAAGATCCATGGCTTCGAGACCCATACAACTTCTCTATAGTATCCAATCCACCTAGTGGCACTGAATCAATGCTAGTAAGTGAGCTCCTTATTCCATCCACCCATCAATGGAATACAAGTCTGCTTCAAGAGATCTTCTGCGATCGAGATGCTAAGGAAATCTTGAACATCCCTGTATACACGGGTATGGGACGGGACAAATGCATATGGCACCACGGAAGTAATGGAAAATACTCCGTACGATCGGGATATAAAATAGCTCAAGAGATTCTTGCAGACGGCGTGGACCATCGGCTACAAGGAAATTGGCAGAAGTTGTGGAGCTTGAATATCCCACCTAAGGTGAAGACTTTCTTATGGCGTGTAGCAAGGGACATCCTCCCTAACAGAGGAAACCTCCAAAAGAAACACATCAACGTACCCATCTCGTGTGCTACCTGCGGAGGTGAGTGGGAATATTCTTGGCACCTCTTCATCTTCTGCCCTCTGGCAAAAGATTGCTGGGAAAAACTTGACTTATGGAACCTCGTGCTTTCCTACACACACGAAGCGGAAGGTTTTGTGCAATGGTTCTTTCAAATTATCAGCAACATGGCCGAACCTGTCATAGACAAATTCACTATGATTTTATGGGCAATATGGAGGGCAAGAAATGATATGTTGTGGAATAAGAACTCCCAGTCAGCAACCCAAGTAATTGAACCAGCGTTGAAGTTTCTATCAGATTGGAGAGGTGTGCGGAGCAATGGGAATTTAAGTGACAACAGACAGGAAACAACCAGTCAGACGATTAACTGGCAGAAACCGCAAGCACCTGAGCTCAAATGTAACATAGACGCGACTATACAGTACGACTTGAGAACTACAGGAATGGGTATGGCACTACGAGACTCAACCGGCTCCTTTATATTAGCTAGAACCAATGCATTTCTGGGCCTAGTGGGAATCAAAGAAGCAGAAGCTATGACACTCAAGGAGGCGCTTAGTTGGATTGAAGGCATGGGACTCCAAGAAGTCATCTTTGAATTAGATTCCAAATTAGTAGTCGACGCAATTGATTCTCATAGAGAAGACAACTCAGAATTTGGTAACATCATCTCCGCGTGTCGCGAAATTCTCGATCAAAGACCATCTTATAAGGTCCGCTTCACCCGTAGACAAGCAAACAAGGTTGCCCACAATCTAGCTAGGGAATCATGTTTTCATGCTTGTCCCACAGTCTGGACCTCAATACCAGACTTTATTGTTGATGCTATGCATGAGGATTGTAATAACTCTTCAAATTAATAAAATTATCTTCTTTTCAAAAAAAAAAAAAACAATTATTCTTTCATATTTTATTTATTAGGAGTGACACAGTCATTTAAAAATTTAAAAAATATAGATAAAGATCTGATTGAAGATTTTTTTTCTAAAAAAGAATACTATTTTAGGAAAATATAAAAATTTTAATTACAAAGTTATTTAATGAGGGTATGATTGTAATTTTAAATAAGGCTTAAACAAAATAATAAAACATCAAACTATTGCATAAAACAAACCACCAATTCAACGCAGATCACTCAAAATTCTGACCGGAACAATCTTTTAAATAAGCATTCAATGTAGATCGTTATTATCCAGCCGGTCAGAAATGTGCAAACCAAAGTGGATACTTGTTTTCCAACTATTCTGAAACTACATATTTTGGTATAAGATTATAGTATCCCACCAACTCCTGATGTTATGGAAAGTTTCTAGGTATGCCTAAATTTAAGTTACTTTTCAGAGGCTATTCAACCTAAAGACGAAAAAACAAAGTGAACATTTAATGACATTTTTTGTAGTATACATTGTTGATAGAAATAAGTCCATTCCGTCGAGAATTAGTACAAGTGATCGTTGAAAAGCATATCCGACCATTAGAGCTATTCAACTATATATAGATGCATATTCAGTTCAAAGAAGAATCTCACGCTTTTGCTCTCGAACTCACGTATTATCTTATCTTCATCTTAAATATATTTGAGCATTCTTAAAGCTATATATTTTTAGGCTGCTCAAGCATACGCTCAATATTTCATATAAGATCTTCTAAGGATCATCATTGTGCTTTTTCACTAACTCAAGCCGTTCCAAGCCATCTATTTGTTTTGTTTCTTAGTTTATGATGAATCGAGAATTCTTAAAAATCCAGAGTTATAAAATTATCACTAAGAATTTCAATTTAGACAGTGAATAAGTCCTAGTTTAACAGGTTGTTACAAGTCGTTGTAAAGTCAAAGTCTTTTAGTAAAAACCTTCCTAAGTGGAAAAAGGGGCGACGTAGGAGTTTGAGTCATCGAACATTCATAAAAATCCTTGTGTCATTTACATTACGAATTTACTTTCAGTTATTTATCTTTCTAGCTGTTGGTACTTATTGAGCTGGTATTTTAAATATATATTTATCACTAGTAATATTGGACCATTTATGCACTTTTCCTCTTTTAGCGGTCAAGTAAACTAGTTATTCAAGGATATTTATTTTAACAGTCTGAAAACTTTTAGAACAAATCGCTTTTAAAAAAGACATTTTACAGAGTTTATTCACCACCCCTCTAAATTCTAAGCCAATCCATACAAGTGGTATCAGAGCAGGTTTTTCGTGAACTCTTATAACTATACTTTCAATTGACATCGTTTAACAAAATTTCTATGTTTTCCAAAGAAGATTATGATGAATGAAAAAAACGTATGCAAACACATTTAGCAGCTCAAGATGATGAAATGTAGAATGTAATCACAGATGGTCTAATGAAGATCGTAAAGGCTAATCTATCATTGAAGTATCTTACTGTGCTCCATAGATGCTGGAAAAGCACCAGTCTGAGTGGACGACTGGGCATAAGAAGATGTCCAACCTCAACAATGTGGCCAAGGATATCCTCTACAAGACTATATAAAAAACATGTTCAGTAAAATCAAGACTTGTTCTACACCAAAAGATATTTTGGAAAAGTTAACTCAACTCTTTGAGGTCAACAACCAGACCAAGGAGAACAAACTAATTATTGCTATCCAGAAGTTCGATAATGTCAAAATGAAGTTTGATGAAACTTTAATGAGTTTGATAAATGGTTTAGCAGTATCATTATTGAACTTTCATCTCTCGATAGTGAATACTCTAACCGAAATATTTCTTTGAAAATAATGAAAGCACTTCCCAGATAGTGGGATGTAAAGACAATAGCCATGAGAAAGTCCAAAAACCTCAACAAATTAGAGATGCATGATTCGTTTGCTGATTTTAAAACTTAAGATTTTGAGCTGGGGATCATGACAGAAGATGAGCCATCCACTCCTCAACGCACAAAAGCTCTGGCCGCCACAATATCGACTCCAACCGTTAATGAAGAAGCATCTAGCAGAAAAGCTGCTAAGCCAGATAAGTAATGATGTCATGTCTATATTTATTAAGAAAATTGGTAAAATTTATGAAGAAAAATCAGCCCAAATTCAATTCTTATCGTAAAAAAACCAAGATGATAAAAGTAAATCTTGTTTAACTGTGGGAAACAAGATTTTTTTATTCCAGATTGTGATAGGCCAAAAAAAGATGAAAAGAAAACATTTGAGAGATGGCAGTACAAAGATTAAAGATCTTTCAAGAAGAATAAAGATCAAAAAGTGCTTGTTGTTGAGGATATCAAAATTAGACTCCCCTACAAAGTTGTCATTTGATCACTTGATGTCTCAGTTGGTCAATATTTCCCAGTCTGTCAATATTAATATTGAGATCAAGAATTTTCCCAACAGAATTATGTTTGACAATTTCAACATCAAAATTATAAAGAGTATCAACAATAATGAGTCTCAATTTAGAATTGCTGTTGTTACTCAAAATACTATCAAGAATCAAGTTGTCAACATAAACACCGAACAAGATGATCAAATTTTTCGTTTTCAGAACAATATGGAGGTCGAGTTGCAATCCCAAGTAGCTAAAACATAAGAATTTTGATGAACGGTTCGATTCCATGGGCAGCCAACCACAAGAAATCTTAGAATATAAGCAGCGTGGTAAAGACAAAAATTGAGACGAGGAGTATAAGAAGTTGAAAGAGCAAAAACGGCGGTCAGAGAGGGCCAAGTATGAAGAAAGAAAAAGAACGGAAGAAAAAAGACAAAAGGTTAAAGGCATCGGTGATTCAGGCTATAGAAGTTAGGATCTTACCATAGGTATATTTAAGATTTTTACTTGTAAAGCATTCATTCTTTTACTTTTATATGTTTCAATCGCTCTCATGTAATATCTTATACAGATTTACAGCTTGGTTATATCATCAGCAAAAAAAGGAGAAATTATTATAATATTTCTTTTATCCTTAATTTTGGTGATTGACAAAATAACAATATTGAGCTATTACATGAAACCAACAACTACATTGTTCTGTAATATCAGGTTTTTGAACCTTGATGAAGAATTCAGACTACTGAATTTTTTTATTATTTTCAAGCTACATATTACTCATAATTATGACTGGAACAAGCTTTTAAATAAACATTCAATGTAGATCGTTACTATCAAACCGCAAGTCAGAAATGTGCAAACAAAAGTGTATACTACTAGTTTTATAGTCGTTATAAAACTACTTATTTAGATATAAGACTACAATATTCCACCAACTCCCGATGCGATAGCAAGTTTCCTAGTATGCCTGAAGCCAAGTTACATTTCAGAGTCTACTCAAGCTAAAGACAAAAATTCAAAGGGAACATTAAATGATATTTCCTGTAGTGTATGATGTTTATAGAGACAAGACCATTTTGTCAGGAATTGGCACAAGTGATCGTTGAAAAGCTGTAACGTACCGTACTTTTACTACTTCAAAATTTGCGGAAAAATTAAAAATTTTCTTAAACATAAAATTTCATACGGTCGTCACTTGTCATTTAACTTAATAATATTAAAATCAACATTCCCAACTAATATTTTCCAACAAAGTACTTATTTCAAATCATCTCACATCCAACATAAAAACATAATATTTTAAATTTTTCATAAAACATAAACATAGTGGTCCTCGGGTTTAGCCTTCCGCTCAGTCCAAGCCTGCCCCTTGATCGCCACCTCCTGTCTTCTCCTCAACATACTCACCTGCATCGATCAAGTCTAGTGAGTCTAAAGACTCAACACGTATAAACTGAAATAACGAGTACTACATAATAAAATCGCATGCAACTTAAAAATAGAACATACATAACTTGAAACTTGAACTTGTATAATAAACTTGAAACTTGCATAATAAATTTAAAACTTTCATAATAACCTTAAAACTTGAACATACATACTTTGAAACTTGAACTTGAATAATAGCTTGAACTTTGCATAATAACTTTGAACTTTGCATAATGACTTTGAACATACGTACATACATACTCTGATGTGCCATCATCATAAACTTTCATAAACATACTGCATACTTGAACATACTTGAACATACGTAACTTCATCATTTTCGTAGAGGATGTTTCAAAGCAAGTGACCCTTAACATAATAAATATCTGATCAGACAAACCACAGTACTGGGCTGACAGGGACGTATCCACTGCCACATACATGAGATCCCTGTTCATAATTTAACAGGCCAGTTGATCCACGTTCATAATTTAACGCTTCACAACCACGATCTAACCCGTTCATAATTTAACGGGCGGATTGGTCCCCGTTCATAATTTAACGCTTTCCAATCCTAACTTCAAACCCGTTCATAATTTAACGGGGTGGAGAGGTCCTCGGCCACGTTCACCGACTTCCAAACCCATTCACTTTTGGTCACAAGACATTTAGCATACCTCAAAAACTTCAAATATTTTCTTTGCACGTCATACATACTTACTTGGCGCTGAGGGATTCGTTGGATGTCAATCGTGTCGTTGCTGCAACATACTAACATGAATTCATAAGCTTAACGTGTACAACTTAAACGTAAAAGTCATGCTTAATCTCAAGCTAAATAAATTCTTAGAACATTTTATAATTTCTCACCACTTGACCTTGTAAAACATCAATGTTAAATCATAGCATAAAACCTCAAACCAAACCTTAAGTAATAAAATATTTATCCCAAAAACTGAAGCTACACGGACCCCGTACCCAGGTCAGGCCCCGGGTCCGTGTAGTACTGCCTCATATGTGTCATGTAAAAGAAGGGGCACGGACCCCGTCCCTAGGTCCGTGTAGGGGTCCGTGTCTGTGCGTTTAAATATGTGTCGAAGAAATGAGAAGGCACGAACCCCGTGCTAACCTCCGTCTCCAGGTCCGTGTCCGTCTGCCCAACGAATTATTTGATGAAAATTTTATGACATGTCTATTCTCCCAATTAACACATAATGCATCAAGATTCAACACTATGAGACCATTCTAGGACACCATAACAATGAACTAAACTTTTATAATCACCCTACAATTTATACGACCCAAAAATACTGTCATTTATATTAAAGTTTATTTCTTACGACTTCTCGATAATTCAAGCTCTTAACGACATGAATCGAAACCTCAAAAATACTCTAAACATCATTACTAACTTTATTATATGCAGCAACGATCACCCATCGATCCCCAACAAAGCCTGCAACATAAAAACTTCAAGAACACATTAAAATTCATAACTTTCATTAAACACGATTTGAGCAGTCATACGAAAAACATCATAACTCACTCGTTTTTAATCCAAATAACTCGAATTTTATATCAAATCGAACGTATCGAAAAGATCTACGTTTTTGTAGTTGAAAGTGTTTTCAAAATATGTACCGAAAAATTGCAGTTTTCGAAAGAACATCAAAACAGAAATTTTCGGATCTAATTTGAGCAGTCATACTAAAAACAACATACCTCACTCGTTTTTAATCTAAATAACTCGAATTTTATATCAAATCGAACGTATCAAAAAGATCTACGTTTTTGTAGTTGAACGTTTTCTCAAATTATATACCGAAAAATTGTAGTTTTCGAAATAACATCAAAACATGAGTTTTCGGATCTAAAATTTGTTCAAAACATATTCAATACATTTCTTGCTCAAACTTCTACATCATATATACATTTTTATGCTTAAAAACAACTCAACACATAATATGACATGATCGATGCAGCAAGAACAGATTATACGTG
Organism: Primulina eburnea; assembly: GCF_022965805.1. Taxonomy (NCBI): domain Eukaryota; kingdom Viridiplantae; phylum Streptophyta; class Magnoliopsida; order Lamiales; family Gesneriaceae; genus Primulina; species Primulina eburnea. The sequence continues at coordinate 33,392,874 of NC_133111.1, forward strand.
CCTTTTGATATTTAAAAATACCGTAACGACGATACCGAAGCGGAGACGGAGCGATAGACGATCCGGGACGAACGTGGCTCGATTTTCTTTGAATAAAACTTACTAAATTGCTGCTGGAATTTTCAGAGAAAAGCTACGTGATGGAGGGAAATGAGAGAGGAAGAAATGGAGAAAAGATTGATGGAAAAGAGTTCTTTCAAAGCTTCCCATCTATTTAGTCAAAAAGTTGAATAGAAAATAATGTGTTGTGTTTTTGTTTTGTGTGCATATGTGTACGTGTATATGTGTGTGTAAATATGTGAGTGTGTGTGTGTGTGTGAGTCAAAGTGTGTGTGCTTGCATGATTTGATATATATATATATATATATATATATATATATATATATATATATATATATATATATATATATATATATATATATATATATAACATGTGTGTATATGAGTGGAACATGATTAAAATATATTTAAAAAAATATTTAACATACTACTTTAAAATAAAACCCATATTAACCCCACTATAAATTTTAAATTTAAATAAGATGCACAAATGCTACAACTCTAAAAATTTAAAATCAATTAATCATTTAAATAATTTAATTAGGCTCTTAAATTACTAAAATTAATTAAATTATTTAAAATACTCCATCTTTTTCTTAAATAAAATAAATACCATATTTTAAAATTGCCAGAATCGTTGCCGATCTTTTCCTCGATCCCGCATCGAATATTCGCCTGTAACATAAACTCAAGAAAACCTTTTTAACGTATATCCACTAGACATAACTATTAAAATAATGCAAATTCTTAAATTATGAATTAAAACATAATCTAATGAAATAAACATGCATTAAAATCATTTAATAAAATACATAAGAAATTTAATAACTTGCACTCACGTGGTTCATGTGGACTTCTAATTTTCGAGACATCACAATCATAGGCATATTCGATTGTTGGAACTTTTCAACTATATATAGATGCAGATTCAGTTCCAAGAAGACTCTCACTCTCTTGCTCTCGAACTCGTATATTATCTTATCTGCATCTTAAAGATATTTGAGCACTATTAAAACTATACATTTGCAAGTCGCTTACTAAGAACATGCTCAACAATTCATGTCAGATTTTCTGAAGATCATCATTGTGCTACTTCACATACTCAAACCGTTACAAGTTATCTCTTGGTTTTGTTACTAAGTCTGGTAAATCGAGGATTCTTAAACATTTAGGGTTTTAAAAAGATCACTAAGAATTTCAACTTAGATAGTTGATAAGTCCAACTTGAAGTGGGTTGTTACAAGACGTAAAACTAAAGTCTTTCAATGAAAAAACCCCCCCTAAGTGGAAGAATGGGTAATGTATGAGCTTGAGTCTCAAAACATCCATAAAATTAATTGTGTGATTTTCATTACGCATTTACTTTCAGTTATTTATAGTCTTTGGTAATCATTGAGTAGATATTTTAAATATATATAATTTATTACTAGTATTATTCGATCATTTATGCACTTTTCATCTTTTAGTGGTCCAGTAAACTATTTATTCAAGGATACTTGTTTTAATATCCTGATATCTATTAGAACAACTCAATTTTAAGAATTTTTTGTACGGAGTTTATTTACCCCCTTTAAACTTTAACCCGATCTCCACACACATATATATGTATATATATTTTTCATAAAAATTCATGTTAGACCTTCTCACAGTATACTTTTGTGAGATAGAAATTCGACCTGATTTCCATTCATAAAAACTATTATTTTTATGTCAAAATTATTTTTTTTCATGAGATATATGAGTCGGGTTAACCTATGTCATGAATATAGACATGTTAAACCATCTAACAACAGACATAATCTTTATTATTTTCATGAATAGTAGTTCTTAGTATATATATTCAATAGACTACAGTTATTTATTAAAGAAATATTTTAATATAAGTTAAGCCTTTAGCTTGATTATTGTGTTGTCCTAATTATTTGATGGGGTATATTAAGAAGAACTGAAGCATAAGCTACAATGTAAATTATAGTATGATGATCATCACTTAAAATACGGGATATACAGTAAGTTTTTCGTTAATTAAAATCAGTTTCTAATAATGAAAAATTTTCAGAAAACCTCCACCAAGTTGATTTAAATAAAATTTTGGTTTTTGATCAGTCAAAATAATTTTTACTGAATTTAATTATATTAAAAAAACCTCCTCCAATTCCGATTGAAATTAAGAACTCTGGTACAATCAGATTGAATATGCAAAAGAAAAACAAAATGAATAAGAATCGATCACTATTACACTAAAACCAAAATTTCACCAACATCATATAAAAGTTAATAGGAAACATTCACTTTTAGTCATCCATGTTTGTATCTTTACGATTTTTATCTTCTATATTATCAAATTTATCTTTCAATCATTTTTTTGTAACTTGAGTATTATTTTCCCGAGTACTATTGTGGTGTTACATATATTGCCACGTTATCTCTTTGTCGACCTCATATTGAAAAAAAAATATTAAATTACAAAAAAATTAATAATAATAACTACTAAAATAAATTTTTACATTTTGCTTCTTTTCTTTTCGTTTTTTTTTTTCTGCCTTTGGCATCCCATTTAGCTCTATTTTTTTTTAAAAAAAAATTAATTTTAGCTCCAAATTTGATGTCAACGAGGAAATGGTTTTGTCTGAACCGTTACCGACGCGTTTACGAGTTTCGTGCCAAACGTGGCGTGGAGAGAATCATTATATTGAATAATATATATATATAATTAAAATGTGCCTGAAAATTAATAAGTGGAAAATAATATCTATTTGACTCGAAGAACAACTCCACGGTCAATTCAGAAAGCCTCGGGGGAGCAAATCCGTTGTCGTAAGTCGCCGTGTTGTATGAATACAACAGAATGACAAATGAAAATATAAATTTTTAGGACATTACTCCGATTAATATGGTTGTCTGAATGTGAAAATATTATTACATTTGAAACATATATATATATATATATATATATATATATATATATATATATATATATATGAGGTTTGTTACCCTGCGGGTGCAGGGTAACGTGGGCGCCTGCACAGCAGGTGCTGTGCTGGCGCCCAGCTGTTTTTTTTTTTATTATTATTTTTATTATTGTTTTAAAAATAAAATATTATATTTTAAAATAATATAATATATGTCTCTTGATTTCAAACAAATTTTTGACGAATTTTATTATATTTTCTTCATTTGAGACACAGTTTTTGTGTCATGTTATCAACTTTGATAATATATTTTTATTAAACACACTCTCTTAATCTAATGAGGATATTTCTTGAACCAGAATTCTATAATTATGAATAAAGTAAATAAATAATTAAGAGTAAAATAAAAGGTTAGAGTAATATGTAATGCACTGATTTTGAGAGAATTTATTTAAAGGTAGTTGAATTCTGTGCACGAGTTATTTAATTAATGATAATCCAACTTAGTCTCCGACGTAATTTTCCGTACCTTCTATATTTGTCAATGTCAAATACATTCTGAGCATAATATAATAAGAATAATGATATAAATTTTATGAACATATCTCTTGTGAAACGATTTCACAAATTTTTATCTGTGAGATGGGTCAATTTTACCGATATTCACAATAAAAAGTAATATTTTTTTCATTAATAACCCAAATAAAATATCTGTCTCGTAATGACAAAAAATTCGATTTCGGATTTTTTGTGTGTGAATGACAAAAAATAAAAAGAATTTTTTTATGTGGATTTTGTGATTTTGAGCGTTTGTCGTGATTCTGTTAAATAAATAAATAAAAAGATTTTTTTAAAAAAAATTAAAAAATAAAAAAAAACAGCTGGGCGCCTGCACAGCTGGCGTTACCCTGCACCCAGGGTAACAAGACTCATATATATATATATAATATATATATATATATAATATATATATATATATATTATATATATATATATATATATATATATATATATATATATATATATATATAAAAGTAATACTTTTAGCATAAAAAGTAATACACACACAGAATACTCTGTTTCACAAAATACGATTCATGAGACCGTCTCACACAAGTTTTTATCTATATATACACACACACATAATATGTCGAAAATATGTATACATTCACTGAAATTTTGGGAGGCATGAGCTCCCACCATCCAATGCATATCCCCAACACCGGCTACAGATAATTAAATGCATGTATTTTTTTATAGGGTATAATTTCACTCCATTCTGAATGTGAGGACCTTGTTGTCAATTTGATTGGTTTATTTTAGACTAAATTTGATTGGTTTTAAGTATAGTGATAGATGATTAAGATTTTAAGACTATGTTTTGTGTGAGTGATAAGTAAAGGATAGATTGATAAATCTATGTTTGTGTCATTTTTTTATGGGCTCAATTAATCAAGAAGTCCGTGTAAGAAAAACTCTACTTGGTTGAAAAGACATCCCTTTATTTTGGACGGATTGACAATCTACTTCCTAAAATATAACATAAATTACAAATTGCTACAAATATCGTTTTATATACCAAATTGTCATCATTGCTAGTTTAGGATATTTTTATCTCAACAACAAAAAATGTAAAATTTATCATACTAATTAAAATCTTACCAAACAAAACATGCTTCATCACAACATATTATATATCCTTATCTTGAGTTTTGTCATCAATCCAATAGTTATCTTATCCTACACACCAAACATACCCCAAGGGTTAATTATCTTTGTCTTAATTATAAAAAATTATTAATTTATGATAATGATACAACTTCAATTTTTTAAACCAAATAACAATCCACCCGAAAAATTTTGATCGCTCTCCTAAGAAGGACATACAATTATTGTTTCTCAACGATTATCATCTCAATAATAGCCTTTCTTACAATCCATGAGAAACAAACATGTGACATTGAGTTTGATGTCAACTATAAGATCAAACGTTTGTCATTTTACTAACAATTATAGTTGATAACACAATAAATTTATAATTTGTTGTATCTTTTGGCATACCATAAATAAGAAAGACCAAATGATTATAGCTTAATTATAAGCACACACAAAACTACAAAAGGGATAAAAAAAAATAGTACTTATCTCAAAATTTTATTAGATATATGTGTGTGTAAGATATATTAATAAAAAAAAATTGGTGATACAAATTAAATTGAACACATCTTAGCTGAAAACCTATATTGAATCGATATGAAAGCTAAGCAACGAAACAAACATGCTAAAATATTAAACTGAATTGATATGAAAGTCATTCAGCTAAAGATTTTATAAAGAAAATTGAATCAAGCTAATCTAATAAAAGACAAATGATATTATCAATCTAAATATTCCTCGTACTTTAAGACAATCTCATATATCACTTGTTTGCAACAGTTAGTAAGAAATGCTGGCTACGTTTATAGCTTTTGACTAGGGGTATTAAATTCCTAAGTATATCTTTGTAAACTGACAAGAGACACTTGACACCGGTTGAAAAATTGTCGTTCCTTTAGTACAAACATGAGTATCGTTCAAATTTATTAATGTTGGAATATCTGAGTATATATAGAGGACTACATCAGACAGAGAAATGAATGTCCACATTATTGGTATCTGTTTGTTATTTTGAATTGCTTGTGAATGATTATCTCTCTGCAGCAGTATTTGATACAGATTGTATATAGTTAAGATTCGATATCGTACAAGCCGAATCAGAGCTGATTTTGAGAGTTGAAACAGTTCAGAAAGTTGATCAGAATGGGCAGAATTTGATATCAGTAGTCAGAACAGAGTATCGATCCGAATGTCAGGTATGTGATACTGTATTTTATGTGAATAACCGACTTGTTTGTGCCGAATATTTTGAATCTAAAATGACAGATATGGTCAGAAGCGCACAGTAGTTGATTCAATATTTATCCGGGTGACAGAATTTGTACTGAAATAGTCTGAATCGCCGACAGATGAAGACAGAAAGATAGAAATCGAGGGATTGGTTATGCATATTATTGATTTCTGAATAGAAATGAGAGTACATTTATTTGAATTTTGTGACGAAACTACCGAAATCTTTTTAAGACTGTACTGTGATGTGATTGTGATTGACAGATTGCTCGAATCTGCCTATATTATGTGGTACAGGATGAAGTACAAATATGACGGGACGACTGAGATATATATCAGAAAAGTGGGCAGATTGCACTGATTGCCAAGTTGATTATATCATCCCATGATTTTCGGTTGATTTTGTAAGCAGAATATACAACAAGATCTTTCACTTATCGTTTATAGATCGACGGATAGTTGGAGAAAACTATCCTGATACTGGAGGATATCCAGGAACTGTGATGCTGGATTTTAGCACTAGTTGACATGATGTATTATTACTTTGTGAATAATCGTATCACAATGTCTATCAGATGAGTATCGATATAGCATTGTTCGAGGTATTATACAGTGAAAACGGTAGGTTTCCATCATATGAGAATAATATCTCGAAGATATCTGAGATTTGATCTGATGAGGATCAGAGATATGACCAAGAAATTGAAGCTGATTCAGAATAAAATAAAGACAGCTCGGAATATATAGACAGAAAATGTCAACGTCGGATGATGACGGTTGATATTAGAGATAGAAGATTGAATATAACCTGGATAGGGATTAACAGATTTAGTAGTAGATGATGTTATTATTTTATTCGGAGCGGTTGATTGGTATATACAGATAGGGTATAGCCAGTCTTCTAAGATTAAAATTTCAGAATGATTTCTTGAGATGAATTTTCTGATTTACCCTGTTATACATTTCTATCCTTATCTGATTTGATTGCTTGTGATTTCGAGGACGAAATCATATTTTAGGGGGGGGGATAAATGTAAGGCCCGAGAAATTTATCCTGTTAATCAAAAATGATTTGGGGATAATTGATGTGATTATAGACGGAAAGGATTAGACCGGAAATGACGGAAGAAAATACGAAAGATGTGCGAGGATAGTACACCTCGCACATATGTGCGACACGGATGTGCGCATATGCGTGAAATGGGCAGAAGACCTCTCGCATATGCGCGAGTGGTGCGGAGAAATGAGTGTCATGACCCGAGAGCCTCGCGCATATGCGCGAAAGGATGTCGCGCATATGCGCAAGCAGCCGAGGAAGTTACATGTCGAGACAGTAGGTCTCGCGCATATGCGCGAGTAGAGGACGCGCATATGCACGAGCTGATAAATATTCGAACAGAACTCTCAGCGCATATGCGCGACGCTTGGGCGCGCATGTGCACGAGTCATACAGAACGGAAAAGTGCCACTTGCCCTTGCATGCGACGTGTGTGTGTTTATATATATATATATATATATCAATCCTTAAACTTAAAAAGGAAAGAGGAAGAGAAACGAGCTGCCGAGGAAAGCTCAAATTCTGATTTATGATCTGGTCATCTGATTTGTAATCTGAGCACAACACTGTATTCCTAGCGACCACAGCTACAACGGGACGTAAGTTTTATTGAATTCTGATATCGTTTAGAATAATGATATTGTCAGAATTGAATATAAATCATATATGGTGTTTCTGATATAAAAGACATCGTATATTTAAAGTCAGATTGAAGAACAGACTGTGTATGTAATTGTTATGATTTTCAGAACCGATATAATCGAGATTGTACAGAGTTGAGATTATGATCTGTTATTGTTAAGATTTCGAGTTATACTGATATTGATTATGAGCCGTGTTATTATATTTGTGATGTGAGGTTGACGGGGTATTGAGACTTTATTGTTATGCCATCGAAACATCAGGGGATTGATACTAATCAGATTCAGTAGTGATTTCGATTATATCGTGATATCGTTGACATGGATCAGATTATGTTTGATTCGATATTGATCAGATTATGTCTGGATTTGCGTATCGATCAGAACAGGCCTTGAATTGAGCTGTATATTGACATAGTTTATTCGATATTGTCATTTCAGATTGGATATGGACAGATTTGATTTCGAGACTTCGACTTCGTCAGACCGAGAAGAGAAAGGTATAAGTCAATGTGGTATTAGGGAGATCGACTCAAGTAGGATATACTTGAGTTTCCCTAAATCATATACTTACTGTTATTATATGCATTAATTTGATTTGATATGCCCGTTCTATTGATTTATAGGAAGCATGTATTAGACGAGTATTAAACGAGTGATCTTGTGACAGAAGTGCCTGATAGTGATGGGATCGCCACGGGCACATTGCACGATGTCACAAGATAGTGAATTGGCGAAAGTGCCCAAGTCTATCACGTATAGGTCACCGGACGATTGGCTATCGATGTGGATAGAATTGAAGTTTCTTCTATTACTGGTGATCGATATGGAATGCCAACATCTGGAAACCGGGATCCCTAGACTAGGAAGGAGTCTAGTCTTAGATGTGGAGTCACGAGTTTGGTTGACAGTTTTATATGAATTATGTTCTTAGAAATTGATACAGTATTACTAGTTTGTGTTCCCGATTGTGGTACATGTTCAGGATATGATTTATAGTTTGATATTGATTCATGTTTCTGATTGCGATGCATGTTATAAATATATGCTTCATGATTTTATATTTGTTATATGAAATGCATGTTCCGTTGATTTATATTAGGAATATAATTCTCACCGGAGTTATCCGGCTATTGTCTTGTTTGTATGTGTGCATGACAACAGGTGGGACATGTTCAGGGTCCAGGAGATGAAGAGAGATTGTGATTAGAGTGGAGACTACGGACTTGGAGTAGAAATAAGGGTTTGGATACTTGATGTTTAGTTGTTAAACTCTAGTTTGAATAAATGTATGATGTACAGGGACTTGTACTTTAAATTATACTGATATGTATAATAGTGATATGTATAATAGATAAATGTCATTACGTTCCGCATGTAATAGTATATGTTAAAAAAAAATTTAGACCATGTTTATTATAATGGATTAATTAATCCCAAAATGATATGATTAAGAATCGAATTAGCGTCCGGGTCCCCACATGGACTCACTCACGTTGATCGGAACCACATCTAGAGCTGATAACACAGTTTGATTTGCAAAATATTGTTGAAAGTGTAGAAAACTTAATTAATCCCTGTCAACTTTTGTTTTGATACTAAAAATATATAAAGCAACGTCAATGTATTATTAAATTGAAACTAGTCAAAATTTGAACTAATTATTAATATGGTCTGTCAAATGGACTATTCTACGTCAGTCAAGATATATACAAAATACCTATCAATCAATTATTATTTTTAAAAATAAAAACTTTGGACAAAGTCAATATATTAATTGAGATATGATTTAACAAAGTGAGTGTCGGTTATCCTCTTATGGGGAAAACAAACAAATAAAAAGAGAAGTTGGGGAAAAATGCTCAATCAAAACATTTTTTTGTGTTCATTTTTTATCCACAAAATTGTGTTACTATATCATACAAAATGTGATATACTTCATGTGAAAATGTGGTACTAAAAAAGTACCATAGACTAAACACAAAAAAAATCGACGACTGGGAACTGAAACCAATTTTCCGCAAATAAAAATATTACAGTCATCGTAGAATTCTCGCATATAACTTATAAACAGTAGGCAGCTGGAAGAGGCTACAAATGTCAGAATCTCGACTTATATTATTATAATATACTTATTAATGGAGTATACGTGTTATTTTTGTGTAACATTACAAATTATATATTTCTTTTTTTATAGATCTGTCGCATTTTTTAAATATGAAACTTTTTTATAATTTATCTTAAATTTATTTTAAAATTCAAAATAATTTAAAATAATGTGTAATTTCATGTCTTTAATCGGTGATTAGAAGAAAAGGTTCAACATAACATATTATATTCTGGCCGGAATTTATTCTAAAAAATATATATATATACTATATTATTAATGTTGTGGCTTAGAGTAATTGACTCTGTAGTAATGATATGTTCTTTAATAAATGAAAAATACTCCTTTGGGATTACAATTTTTTTATTTGTAACTAATATATTTTAATAAAATATTTATTTCATAACATAAAAAATTAGATTAAAAATTTTTTTTTATTTTTAAAATTTATAATCTCAAAATTTGATTTTTCATACAAAAGCTACTTAAATCAAAAAAATTAAATATGAATGCGTGCGAAATGGAATTATTATTATTTAAACATTATTTTTATTTAAACATTTGCAGTTATTTCCATATCATAGATAGACATCATCAACATAGCATGGCACCAAAGATTGCACAGAAAATTTCAAATTTTTGACGATGAGAAACAACTTAAAACAACAACATAAAAAATGTAGAGTAAGTATATTGTGATACGGTCTCACGAATCTTTATCTATGAGACGAGTCAAAACTACTGATATTCACAATAAAAGTAATAATCTTACCATAAAAAGTAATATTTTTTCATGGAAAACTCAAATAAGATATCTGTTTTACAACATACGACCCAGTGAGACCGTCTCAGACAAGTTTTTGCCAAAATTGTAATACATACAATTCCATTTAAATTCTGAATATTGGGAATAACAAAATGTTAGAATTTTCGACAGAAAACATAATTAGTTGAAATGGTTGTTAACTATCAAATGCGGGTTGTTGATAGCATGTGATTGATTACTCCATAGATTGCGGGATTATAGAGAAAAAAAAAAGTTTTAATAATTTTTTATTTTCAAGATCTTAATTAAATAATTTGTAAGTATTGTGGATGGAATCAGACTAAATTGAAGGAAAAATACCCTAAAGATTGTGATTTGAAGGGCCTACCATGTTAGGGGAACATGCAATCACGGAAATTAGGGCCCCCGGTGTTCTCCAATTTCTACATATCATTGTCATAATTTCGGCGACATTAAATTGTGGTTTGAAGAAATACATAATTTTTTTCAATAAATTAGAAATTTGAGTTTTGGTCGGTTTATGTAGGACCGATTATTTTGTGTTTTACTAAAAAATATAGCGGGTGGTAATATTGTAGATAAAATCTTTTAAATCGTACAATAACTCAAACACCACGGTTTCAATTACTCTAATCAGCATGAACAATTATTACACTCAACAATCTATCTTTAAACAATTGAACTTATCGCAACAAAAGAGAATCGAACTCGTGACCTTGATTCTGATATCAATTGTAGGAACGAACGCTTTACCAAAAGTGGTGATAATGATACAACTCAAATATTTTAAATATTATATCAATTCAAGCATCATGTTTTGATTGTTATAACCAACATGATCAATTATTGAATCCAATAATTTCTTTATCGATAATTGTACTCTTTACAATCTATGAGAATTGAACCCGTGATCTTGGCTATAATATCAATTATATGAACGAGCGCTTGCTGCTTTACCAAAATCTATAACTGTTGGTAAGAGGGAAACTCGAACATTTTAAATTGTATATCGGTCCAAATACAACGTTTCTATTATTATACAAACATGAATAATTATTGTAATTTGTACACAACAATTGAACTTATTGCAATAAATCAGAATCGAACATGTGATCTTGGCTACGATACCAATTGTAGGTCGAACATTTACCACTTTACAAATAGATGTAGCTAGTGATAATAGTGCAACTCAAATCTTTTAAATTGTACAACAGTTCAACCAACCTTATTTGATTGCTCTAACTAACATGAAAAATTAGTGTACCCAACCGATTGTGTGAGTTATAAGCTGCTAATGTAAATTTTCAATATCTTTCAACACAAGTTTTTTAAAAAAAATTAGAAAGATACAAGATTGAAAAAAATTATTCCTAAATATAAAAATCACTTACAGAATCAAATCCCATCTTATGTCAAATTCATGATATGCTAATGAGTACATAACAGAATGAAAAGGTAAGTTGCAAGAATATTTGAAAATTAAATAATATTCTTTAGCACGGTTTCAGGTATCAAATAAGTAATTTTTTTGGCAAACTTTAAAGCTCTCCTCATTTTCACTCAACTTTCTTCTCACTTCACATCTCTTTATTTCTTTGTTTTAACTCCTCAATTTTCCAAAATTTTCAAAAACATCCTTAATCCTTATGATTTTGGTACGTGACATTGTTATACCTATCGAGCATGTTCTTGAAGACATATAGCCCCAAGACATACAGCTACGCAAAGTTTCTAGCCTATATATCATTATCAAATTATCGTTTTTTTTTATATTGCTCATCATTCTTCCGTATAATAGATCGAACTATTTACCTTTTTGACCAAAGTGTCGTCGGGTTATATCCACCGGATTTTACAGAATGCTCCTCAGAGCCTAACCACGCAGTCGCAACAGATGGTTTCTGACGCAGATTCCTTCAACAGCATCTAGCACAACCCTGTTTTGTTTCCTACCTCAGGGTGTATAGTAAAGTAGTTCAATCTAAAACTAATATATGAGAGAGGCAAAATCCTTGGTTCTTTTATTCAAACATACCAAATATTATTACATAGAAACCTCATGTAGAGGAGAAGAAACTTGTTTAGCTACTTATAGTATCCGAAATGAAAACACACATAAATTTGAAAGATAAAATATTACAATGTTTGAAAGAAAATGAAGAGGTTGAGTGATGGCTTCATCTTCCTTCTTCCTGATTATTTATAGAAATCCCTTGCAAATTTATATTACGGACTTCAAACTCTTGCCATAACTTTTCTTTAATGCCATCCAGCTGTTGTTGGCATTATCCTTTTGAGTGGGTTTGAGGGAGTGTTTGAGTTGTCCTTCTAATTTTCTTGAATTGTCTTTTTCTAGATTATCAATCTAGAAACAACTTGTTCTTCTTCTTTTATCTCCTGACATAAATAATATATATGCGTCTGGATTATGTCAGCTGATATCTCATTTCCCACTTCCTTTAGCCATTTGTAGAAAGCTTTGAAATTTATCAGCTGTCTTCTTATTACCTTGATGAGTCTTTTAGAAACCTTCAAATATGTATGGTACATTTTCTTTAGGTTCCAAATTTGTTCTTGTGTATTTTACTAGTTCTCATTTACTATTTATTTATAGGTGTAATTGGGTTCAAGTTCTCTTGTTCTTTTAGTGAGTTAGTTACATGCCAACTAACTTTTGTCGGGGAATTTTTAACTTTTGTTATCCCCAAAAAAGTGATTAGGGTCACATGTCCACTTATTGTGTCGAGGAATCTTAAACTTTTGATGTCCCCGAGGAAAACGTGGTTGTGGTCTTTCACTACTTAGTCTTGTCTCTGCCAGATGCTTCCTGTCCGATCTAGGTTTGAAGCTCTTGCCAAATTCTGGCTCTTTTTGATTTGGGCATTCTGGGCAGATATATTCTGACCATCTTCCCACATGAGCCATATTGTAGAATTTTCGATGAGTTTCTTTACTCCCCAGCGGCTTGCTATTCCACAAAATATTTCTATTCTTTTCGAATAAATCTTCTTCAAAACTTGTTGTTTTTTCTGTCATGGTATTTAACAGGAATGATCTGTTTACTTAATTATGATAAAATTTGAATGGAAACTTGACTTTGTCCATCTCGGTTAGACAGACCCATAAACCTCATGTTCTTCTGGTAGAAATGTCGTCTTCATTTATTGAAGCGACCAGGGGTGTTTCTTTTGTCGGAGGATTTTTAATGAAATTTTGAACATTCATATCTGGCCTCCTTAACTTGATGAAATGAAAAGCTTCGTGTGAGTCTTTCCTTGCTAGATCTAGGGTTGTACTAAAGAAGTATAACTCCAGAATATCTCCTCTGGACAAATAATCGTTATTCGCCCTAGTTTCATGAATAGCCTCCTGAATCCATTTAGGTAGTCTTGAAATTTCTGGGACGCGGGGTGATGTGATATAAACTGAGGCAAGAGCCTCGAATTTATACTAAGCTTTGACTTCCTTTGGATATGAATTTGGTTTCATCCATACTCTAAGATATTTTTCTGAAACATCAACCCTGATGGTGGCGGGGTTAATGCATACTCTTGTTTTTAATTTCTCCCTCAATTTTTGATACACTTGTAATGGAGAAATTGTAGCTTCATTAGTATTAACATTAGATTTACCTTTGTCAGTATTAGGTTTAAGGTTGATCTTTCCATCTTCAATCCCCGAGGTGAAAGGTTGAGTTGAAGACTCGAGATAAAGATCTGGAGTCTCAATTTTTGTTTCAGCCGACTCATCTAGAGATGATCCCGACTTAACAGTTGTGCTAGGGGTATTTCCCCTGCTCCAGGTATAGAGTTCGGTACTCAAAAACTCTCTATTTGGGAAACCAGTGGCTTCTCAATGCCTTGGAGAAGAGGCTTTTGTATTACAGACCATAGCTGAGTATAAGCCTGTAAACATCATGTGATTCGATCAGAGACAAGTCTATTATCAGCTTGTTGTAGCCTTCCCACAACTTCTTCGTTTAAGGTCAGCTTGTTGAACTCGTTTTATAGCATTTCAAGGTGTTCCCTCAAATACCTCTGTATTTTTATGAGGACATTGATATCACCGCTATCCATCACTTGCTAAAAAATCTGCAAGAATATTTTCATGAGATTTAATGATCACAATATCAAAAATATAATTTTGACATAACATTTGCCATTTTAATAATATGGCTTTCTCATGTTTAAACTCTATTCTATTCTTTTAAAAAATTTTCATCTGTGTACTATCAAATTTTAAAGTAAATATCTTTGAAAACAAAATAATGGTCATTTTTCAAAAGTTCCTTTTACTGCATAAAATTCTTTTTCGTTGATATGTTATCTTATGGCTTCTGTATCTGAGAAGATTCCACTACAATGTATGCATGGCTGTTTTCCTTCTTGGTGTGAGCTTTGTCAAGACTGCCGCCCACCAATGGTCACTGGCATTTGTATATAATACCAGATCATCTTCATCATGAGGAATAGCCATTTTCGAAAAATTTTACAAATCTCCTTTAATTGACTAAGTCATAAGGTGTGTTATTTTGTCCATATAAATTTCCCATCTTTTTTCAATATGGACTAAACACTTTTCTGTGTCTTTCTAGGTTTTTTTATAAACATCTAGAAAAATTAACAACTTTTAGAAAACTTTGAAGTTGTTTATTTTCTTTTAGATCGTTTGGAAAATTTGCACTTTTTCTACTATATGATCTTGCAAAATTATTTCAGACTCATCGATCTCTATTCCAAGGAATTCAATATTTCTTTGGCAATGTCTGCTTTCTTTTCTGATAAACCAGTCATTCTTTTTTACAAACATCCGAGAAAAACTCTAAATGCCTAATATGTTCTTTCATATTTTTAGATGCAATTAATACATCATCAATATAGAAACTTAAAATAATATTTAAATAGATTATCCATTTTTCTTTAAAATATCTGGGTTGAATTAGTCAATCCCATTGGTAATACTTCCCAAATATAATGTCTTTGTGGGGTAGAGAAAGCTATGCATTTCTTGCTTTCTTCTTGCATCCGAATTTGATAAATCCGAATTTACAGTCGAATCTAGAAAATATCTTCGCATTGCGTATGCAACTGATTATATATTCTCTGCTAGGTATAAAAAACCTATCAAACTGCAGAATTTTATTAAGTTCTTAATAGTTGATAACTAATCTGGGTTTGTTTCTTTTTATCTCACCATGACTTCTTACCAGAATCATGGACTGCTATATGGTGAAATTCTTGCTTTGATCCAACCAAGGTCCAGATATTTTTTTATTATAATATGCATATCCCTTTGATCATTTATGTTTATTGAGATGGGTTTGCATCAGACAAATTCATATTTTTTGTCTTCCTTAATTTTAAGACAGGCTTTGAGCTGATTTTTATCCCACCATACCAAGAGATCTTCATTGTAATTTTCTTTGATTCTTTTCTTGACATCTTCAAGTAATACCTTTGATTCGAACCCTAACTCCTTCTATATAGGGCTATCTTAAGACATTCTATTTCTTTAGGTTGGAAATGTTTAACTGCTCTTAATTGGATCATTGTTTCTCCAAACTGTCTAGAATATTTCATTATTGGGTTCAAAATTTTTCCTTCATCAGCACGCTTGAGCGAAACTGAATTGGCAGTTTTCGGTAAAATTCCTTTCGTAGTCTTTGGACTATGATTTTGTGATCACAAGGTGTTGTAAACACTAATCTTCTAGTATAATTCTCTTGATTATAGGAGTTGAACATTTGTAGAAAATTATTTCTTAGCAAAATGTCAGCTCATGTATCATGAAAATAAATCGGTGGTGTTTTTACCTTATACCAAGACGTTTGTCCAGCACCTCCGATCACAATTTTAGTCATCTTAATACCTTTACATAGGATTAAGATTCTTCTGGAGAAATCTCTTCCATAATCTTTGATAATTCTTCTTCCAAATTATTTGGAAAAACTCCTCTTTTTTATGTACAGATTCCATAACCTGAATCAATATAAGCAATAAAATATTCTGCTTTATACTGTTCATATAACATTCATACTGGAATGTATATCGAAAATGGACTTCTGTTCATTGGATTTTCCACACCCTATCTTCCGCCATAAATTCCATTCCATATTCTAGACGTTTCCAAGGTTTATGTTCATCGAGAAACTCTAGTCCAAGAACCAATCGATCTAGTTCTTTCCCTAGAATTCCTTTGATATGAACTTCAAATTCTCCGATATTAATCATTCCTTGGTAAGTTTTTATCATGAATTGTTCTAAATAGTATATGGTATTACAAGGAAATTGATTCCTTTGTTTCGTAATGTCAAATACTATTTCTACTTCCTTCCACCCATTTGGGCATCCAAGCTTTTCTATTGTGGAAAAGTTTTTCGGCTCTTGTTGGGTTCTTGGACAAGTACTTTTTCCCACCTGTAACTTGTAATTCTATCTCCCTGAAAAGATAGTCTTCTTGATTTCGATCTAAGACTTTGATTCCTTTGTAGAATCGGTTTGTCTTATATTTGGATGTATGTTTCCTGTATTAAGGGAAACTAAACTCTTTCTGGATAAATTACCTGAGCAACTTTTCCAAATATCTCAGGTATTTCAGTGAACTTATTTCTAATAAACAATTCTCAATGATGTATATTAGATAGAGCATATGAGATTTGATAGGTAATAGAATATGGTCTATTACATTCTTTCATTAGCCTCTTTTCCTTGAAATTCTGGTGCAATGTCAAGGCACGACTAAAATCTCGATCTTACAGGTTATAGGCAATTATCGGATAGATTACTCCAACAATCTTTCCTGCGCAAAGATTTTGCTGAGATAGTTTCCAGTACTGAATTTTGAAGGTTCCCCATTCTTTTATCGCATATAAAAATATCAATGGGTGAATTTATTCCTTCTTTGAAAGTAGCTTTTATCATAATTTGGATTGCTCCAATATGAATCCAGGACATGGTCCATGCTACTTCTATCTTGTGTTTTTGTAATTCCTCCCTGATTTATTCAGAAGGAATTAATTGCATCTCCATTCTATTTCCTGTAAGCTCCATTCTATTTCCTGTAAGCTCCATTGGGATTGTCATTTCCCTTCTGGAAACTTTATAGATTAGATGATGCTTTCTGTTTCTTAAGCTAAGACTTCATAAGAACTTATCTACCTGTCTTTTAGAGAATCTTGATATCTATGAAGGTTAGGATTTTATCTCATGATCCTTTGGACCATGATATTGGATATTGTTTTCTAGCTAAAGAAACCAGACAAATCTTCATGTGTCTCGTGTCGAACACCTCGTCTTCAGTCAGATTCCGATTCAGTTCCATCAGATTCTTCCTGACTTAAAACTTCTTTTTCTTCATATATACTTTCATCTTAGGCAGTATCCTCAAACCGATATACTTGAATAAGATCCTTGTAATAAAATACTTCTTCAATATCTGGGGTTGGATCGAAGCGTTTAATACCTCTTTGTTCTTTTCTTGAACAGTTGGTTGAGATATAGCCTCTTTCTCCGCATGTCTAGCAATTACAATCTTTAAAACTTTCATTAGCTCGAGTATGAGCTTTTCTGAAAGTTTTCTTTGTAAATGTTCTTCCTGTGCTTCGAGATGTACCCGAGCTTTAGAATGATATCCTATTTTTTGATGGTCCACTTCTTTGTCCAGATTTGCAAAATCTGGCTTTCTGTCTGGACCATACTGTTTTTGGTTTTCAAGAACTTCTTCCACTTCTAGCATAACCATGACTTATAAAACTTTTCCTATTATGCCTCTGGGGTTTACTTCCAATAATTGTTGGAAGATCATTTTTCCTTACAACACAAAGGAGTAAGTTTGTTAATACCCTCTAGTCGTTTGTAATTCTTTTGTAATGCTGCCAGATGACACCATTATGCCAATTTTCCTTTGAGAAAAGAGGCTCTTCGTGCCGAGGTATCTGGATTGTCAGGAATATATTCTCTTATTGACATTTCTCTCCAGGACTGGGTATTTTGGAGAAGAAAAGTTGCATTGCTATATCTTCTTTGACTCCTGAATTTCATCTATATATTAATTGAATAACATAATATATTCATCAACTAAATATATATCATGTAATTCAAGCTTAGTTAGATTTTCATGCTTTGAAACTGTTATTTTGAATAATAAGTTTACCTTAGGACTCTGATAAGTTCCTTCTTGATATCTAACCTTAGTTAGATTTTCATGCTTTGAATATTTCAACGATTTGGAATATATCCTGTAAATACTTAATTTCGAACCTAAGTTCGGATTCATGTTAATTGGGAAAATTCTCCTCCTCAAATATTTATTTATTTTATAATAATAAATTTGTATGTTTGAAATAATTTTTTATTAGGCTCTGTTATCATTTTCCCAGGAAAATCAATCATTATAATCTATAAGGGTGTTTTTGTATTTTTCTTTTGAGGAAGTTTGGACAAAGTTTTTGAGGGGTAGAGAATATGATAAAATTAAGTTTGGGTTTGGAGATTTATTTCTAATTTTCTCTAATTTTTTTATAATTAATTATCATATCTAATATATATTTGTCATATTATTTATTCATATATTATTTATTTATCTTAAATCAATCAAATAATTAAATTTAAATTATAATATTATATTTCATAAATATTTATTCATATATTAGTTATTTATCTTACATCAATCAAATCATTGAATTTAAATTATAATATTATATTTAATAAATAATATCATTAATAATTATTAAAAAAACAAATAGTAATTTATCATATATCTTGAATTTAATCAGTCGAATCAAAAAAATTATTATTTCTCAATCAAATCAAATATTATATTAATGATTATTTTTAGTTATTTTTTTTAATATTATATTATTTATCTACAGTTGATTGTATTATCTTTAATTTCAAACGATGTCATTGTTTTTTTTAATCATCCCTTGAATAATTTTCAAGAGAAAATAAGCTTTCACCTTATTTGCAAATCCAGATATGTTATAATTTACAACCATTTGAAATTGATTCTTACTTAGTTTTCATCTAAATAATCCCTCTAAGTTGTCGTTGAGATTTGAATTTGTGACCCTCATGTTATCATCCAAATACTTGACATGCTATTTCTCTTCACTTTTTATGGGATTTTGAGTGTTAGAATTGAACCTAAATTAATCCAAAGTCGATATTAGTCAAAAATATTTTTTGTGAAGCTTTTGTTTTCTTCGTGCGCAAAAACCTAACAAATTTTACTAGAAATATTTTGTTTTTGTTCCTCTTTTCATTAAAATGTATCTCTAATGATCACTCTTTTTATTTAAAAGACAATGAACTGAATGCAAATTGCATTGGCAAATATGAACAAAAAACTACACATTCCTTTGTTCGTTATTTCTATATATATATATATATATATATATATATATATATATATATATATATATATATATATATATATATATATATAGTTGTGATAACCTGCACACCTACCGCGCACATCTTTGTGAGCACCGATGATGTGTCACTCACCCATTGGATGCGTAATTTTTCTATATTTCACACACACACACATATATATATATATATATATATATATCATTGAAAAAGTTACAAAAAAAGAAATTTATGGTCATTAAAATAAGATTTTAAATTGTTCACATCAAATGGACCAGATTTAAATGTAGGAGGATTCTGAAATCCCACAATATCTTGACAGTTTGTCTCTTCCATGTGAAATTTTTGGAAGTGATGTTTGTGGATATATTTGCTTTCCGTATCCATAAGCAACTTTTTCTGAATGATTTGCCAAATATAATTTCAATTTGTAATAAAATATCAATGGTACTTGGTGGAGTCCATTTACGTATGGGGAAATTGCTCATAAATCCCCAAACCCAAACTTAACTTGTCCCTAACTCCCTAGCCATCAAAAACTTTCTTTTAACTCCCTAAACCTATAAAATTGACAAAACTACCCTTATTCTCTATTTTCTTTTAATTGATCCTCCGCGCTTCATAAATGGTATCAGAGCATGGTTAATTTATTTCAAACACGAAAATTTTATTATTACTAGTAACTAAATGTATGAGAAGGAGAATTTCGAAAAAATTATGAATCCGAACCTTAGTTCGAGAAAAATAATTTACAAGAATTATTCCAATACTTTGGAATATACACAAGTTCATCTAACTATTGTTAGATATCAGAAACAGGAGAACAAAGGTATGTTCCAATGGTGACCATCAAGTTATGGTACAGATCTGATGGAAACATCAGACATATGACAGTATATGTCATGTATCAAGAAATGAAAGGATTTAGGTATCCCCGAAATCATTTCAATCTCTATTCCAGAAACATTAGTTTCCGAATAGATCTATTCAGATGTTCTATAAAACATCTGAAACAACTCATTGAATCAGGGAATTTATCTCCTGATGAAAGACAGCAGTGTTTGCAAAACCTTGCATACACAAAAGGTAGACTCTTACAGGCAGAAAAGACCAGATCTTCAATGATCTGTTAAATATGCCGGGAACTACCATCCAGTTCGAAATCGAACTTATTTCCCTGGAAATAATTCAATTAGAACAAGAATTACAGCGAAGTACATGCTTCACTGAATCCAGAACAAAAGGTATGCGTTTACGAGGACTAAAGAACCGTAAAAACATACTTCAAAATCTTCTCAGAAGAAATTCTTCAGAGAACAATGGATCTGTATAAACAGAAGATCCACGAAGGGAAGCAACAGCACCCTCAGGTAAAAATTTATGTTTCAGAATAATAAATTTCTGGAGATAGTACCAGACTCCTCTAAGCTCTCTCTGGATCTTAGAGAAATACAGAAAACGGTACAAAATTATGGCAATATGCTATATTATGTACCCCAAAGGATTGAAAAGGTCCTAGAGAAACAAGAAGAAATTCTTGAGATCTTAAAGGATATTCAAACAAGAATACAGAAACTAGAACAACAACCAAGTTCTAGTAGAAGAACTTCAGGAGGTTGGCTACCACCGTCCTTTGGTACCGAACCTTTGTTACATCAACAAGGGAAGGCCAGAGTGGTGTCAAAACCCTTAACTGAAGAAGAAAAGATGATCAATCTAATCAAGTCTGTCTCAGAAAAGAAATTGATCTGATGACAACTTTAGAAAGGATTGGTTTGGAGGATCTACAAGAACTTGCGGAATCTTTCGCAAATCTCAAAGTGGTAGATCTAAAGATGAATACAGCAGTAGGTGAAACACTACCTGCAATAACCTGGTCATCTTCTCAGGAACCACCAAGGGAAAGTATGGGATCTCATAATGTAAATATGAGAGAATCTCAAACTGATTTCCATACAGGTGGAGGATCACACCCAGCGGGAACAAGGGCAAGGAGAACTCAAATTCCTTTGCACCAAACACCCTATGGGAAAACTGTTTTAGATCCTATACATCCTTACGGGGTTATGCTTAACCTTGATGTATTGGACTTCAAAAACAGAGAAGATCTCATAGACGATTGGACATCTGCTATGAGGATTGCAGCGGGAACACTTGATCTCAACAAAGAAGGATTCATTAAACTTTTGGAAATGAGTCTTATGGGATCAGTAAAAATTGCTTGGGACATGACTTCACCGGACATGAAAGAGTCAGTCCTAATTGGGGAATCTCTTAGTGAGATCGCTGGAAAAATGGCTACCCTATTCAAAGCACACTTTATAGGGGTAGACTATTTCAACAGTCAAGATACAGAGAAGAAGAAAAAATATACTCAAGCTCTGTATAGTCTTGAATTACATGATATATGTTTGGTAGATGAATACATTATGCTATTCACCAAATATAGATGGAATTCAGGAGTCGAAGAAGATATAGCTATGCAGCTTTTCTTCGCAAAAATGCCAAGTCCTTGGAGAGAAATGCTCATAAGGGAATACGTACCTGGTAATCCAGATACATTGGCAAGAAGAGCCTCTTTCCTCAAAGGAAAATTGGCAGAATGGTGTCACATGGCAGCATTACAAAAGAATTACAAACGACTAAGGGGTATCAACAAAAGAACTCCTTTGTGTTGTAAGGAAAATGATCTTCCAACAATTATTGGAAGTAAACCACAGAAGCATAAAAGGAAGCGTCTTAGGACTCATCCTTATGCACGAAGTGGAAGAAGTTCTTGGAAACCAAGAACCGTATGGTCTAGACAGAAAGCCAGATCTTATAAATCTGGACAAAGAAGCGGACCATCGAGAAGTAGGATATCATCCCAGGCATCAAGTTCATCTCGAAGCACAGGAAGAACACCTACAAAGAAAACTTTCAGAAGAGCTCATACTAGAGCCAATGAAAGTTTCAAGGATTGTAATTGCTGGACATGTGGAGCAAGAGGTCATATCTCGACCAATTGTCCAGAAAATGAGAAAAGAGGTATTAAACGTTTTGATCCTACTCCGGATATTGAAGAAGCAGTTTATTACCAAGATCTCATTCAAGTATACCAATTTGAGGACATTGCCTCAGATGAGAGTATATATGAAGAAGAGGAAGTCTTAAGTCAGGAAGAATCGGATGGAACAGAATCGGAATCTGACTGAAGACGAGGTGTTTCGACACGAAACACATGAAGATTTGTCTGGGTTTTTTAGTCAGACAACAATATCTCATAACATGGTTCAAAAAATCATGAGAGAAAATCCGAGTCTACAGAGATATCAAGGTTTCTCTGCAGGACAGGTAGAAAAGTTCTTAGGAAGTCTTGGCCTAAGAAACAGAAAGCATCATCTAATCTATAAAGTTTCTAGAAGGGAAATGGCAATCCCAATGGAACTTACAGGAAATAGAATGGAGATGCAGTTAATTCCTTCCGAAGAAATAAAGGAGGAATTACAAAAACTCAAGATAGAAGTAGCAAGGACTATGTCCTGGATTCATATAGGAGCAATCCAGATTATGATAAAAGCTACTTTCAAAGAAGGGATAGATTCACCAATTGATATCGCCATATGCGATAAAAGAATGGGGAATCTACAAGATTCAGTACTGGGAACAATCTCAGGAAACCTCTGTGCGGGAAAAATTGTAGGAGTAATCTATCCAAGAATAGCCTACAACCTGGCAGATCGAGATTTCAGCCGAGCCTTGACATTACATCAGAACTTCAAGGAAAAAAGGTTGATGAAGGAATGCAATAGACCATATTCTATTACCTATCAGATTTCATATGCTCTATCTAATACACATCATTCTGAATTGTTTATTAGAAACGAGTTTATTGAAATACCTGAGATATTTGGAAAAGTTGCGCAGGCAATTTATCCAGAAAGAATTGAGTTTCCTTTAATACAGGAAACAGATATCCAGATCCAAGACAAACCGATTCTACAGAGAAATCAAAGTCTTAGACTGGAACCAAGAAGACTATCTTTTCAAGGAGATAGAATTACGAGTTACAGATGGGATAAAAAGCCTGTCATAGAAACCCAACAGGAGTTGAAAAGTTTTTCCACAATAGGAAAGCTCAGATGCCCAGAGGGTTGGAAGGAAGTAGAAATAGTATTTGATATTACAAAACAAAGGAATCAATTTCCTTGTAATTCAATATACTATTTGGAACAACCGATGATAGGAACTTACCAAGGACTGATTAATATCGGAGAATTGGAGGTTCATATTCAAGGAATTCCAGGAAAAGAATCAGAACGATTGATTCTTGGGCTAGAGTTTCTCGAGGAACATAAACCTTGGAAACGTCTAGAGTATGGAATGGAGTTTATGGCAGAAGATAAAATGTGGAAAATCCAATGACCACAAGTCCATTCTCCATATACATTCCAGTAGGAATGTTGTATGAACAATATAAGGCAGAATACTTTGCTGCATATATTGATTCAGGTGCTGGAATATGTACAGCAAAACGAGGAGTTTTTCCAAATAATTTGGAAGAAGAGTTACCCAAGATTGCTGGAAGAGATTTTTCCAGAAGAATCTTAATCTTATGTAAAGGGATTAAGATGACTGAAATCATGATTGGCGGTGCTGGACAAACACCTTGGTACAAGGTAAAGACACCACCAATTTATTTTCACGATACAGGAGCTGACATATTGTTAGGAAATAATTTCCTACAAATGTTCAAGTCCTATACACAAGAAAATGAGACTAGAAGATTAGTGTTCACAACACCATGTGCCCACAAAATCATAGTCCAGAGACTTAGGGAGGCATTTTACAGAAAATTGCCAATCCAGTTTCGCAGCAAGCGTGGTGATTCAGGAAAACTTCTGAACCCAAAAATGAAGGATTCAAGACGGTTTGGAGAAACAATGCTCCAGTTAAGAGCAGATAAGGAACTCCAACCAGAAGATATAGAATGCCTTAAGATAACTCTACACACAAATGAAGTAGAGTTTGAATCTAAGGTATCACTGGAAGATGTCAAGAAGAGGATCAAAGAAAATTATAACGAAGATCCCTTGGCATGGTGGGACAGAAATCAACTCAGGGCTTGCCTTAAGATCAAGGAAGGCAAAGAGTATGAATTTGTCCGTTGTAAACCCATCCCAATGAACATCATTGATCAGAGGGATATGCAGATTATAATCAAGGAACATTTGGACCTTGGATTAATCAAAGCAGGTATGTCACCATATAGCAGTCCAGGTTTTCTGGTAAGAAACCATGGTGAAATTAAACGAGGAAAACCCAGATTGGTTATTAATTATCAAGAAATTAATAAGATTCTGGAGTTTGATGGGTATTTTATACCTAGTAGAGAACACTTGATTAGTTGCATTCGCAATGCCAAGATATTCTCTAAATTTGATTGCAAGTCTGGATTCTATCAGATTCGGATGCAGGAAGAAAGCAAGAAATTCACAGCCTTCTCCACACCTCAAGGACATTATATTTGGGAAGTATTACCAATGGGATTGGCTAACTCACCCCAAATATTTCAAAGAAAGATGGATAATCTTTTCAAAGATTATTTCAAGTTTATGTTTGTTTACATCGACGATGTTTTAATAGCATCCAAAGATATGAATGAACATGTTAAACATTTGGAGATTTTCTCTAATGTTTGCAAGAAAGAAGGACTGGTTTTATCTGAAAAGAAAGCAGTCATTGCTACAAGAAAGATTGAATTCCTCGGAATTGAAATCGATGAATCAGGAATAATTCTGCAAGAACACATAGTAGAAAAGGTGCAGAATTTTCCAGAGAATCTCAAAGACAAGAAACAACTTCAAAGTTTTTTAGGGGTTGTTAATTTTGCTGGGATGTTTATTAAAAACCTAGCAAAACACAGGAAGGTGTTCAGTCCATTATTGAAAAAGGATGCTAGATTTATATGGACAGACGAACACACAAAGGGACTTATCCATTTAAAGAAGGTTTGCAAAAATCTTCCAAAGATGGCTATTCCTCAAGACGAGGATGATCTGGTATTATATACCGATGCCAGTGATCATTGGTGGGCTGCAGTATTAACAAAGCTCACACCAGATGGAGAACAACCATGCAGATATTGTAGTGGGTTATTCTCAGATGCAGAAGCCATAAGATGGCATATCAACGAAAAGGAATTTTATGCAGTAAAGAGGGCTTTTGAAAAATGGCCGTTATTTTTACTTGCAAAGAAATTCACTTTGAAAGTTGATAACACTCAAGTCAAAGCCTTTTTGAGGAATAGAATTGAGTCTAAACCAGAGAAGGCTAGATTATTACGATGGCAAGCTTTATGTCAAAATTATATTTTTGATATTATGATAATAAAATCTCATGAAAATATTCTTGCAGATTTTTTAACAAGAGATGGACAGCATTGACATTGATGCTATTATCAAGATGCAGAGGCATTTGAGGGAACACCTTGAAATGCTTCAAACCGAGTTCAACAAGTTAGCTGTTAACGCAGAAGTTGCGGGAAGGCTACAACAAGCTGATAAGAGAATTGTCTCTGATCGAATTACAGGATGTTTACAGGCATATACTCAGTTATGGTCTGTAACGCAAAGGCCTATCCTCCAGGGCATTGAGAGGCCACTGGTTTCTCAAATGGAGAGTTTTCGAGTACAGGACTCTATACCTGTAGCGGGGGATTCAAATACCCCTTGCACAAGTGTTAAGTCGGGATCATCACGAGATGAGTCGGCTGAAACAAAAATTGAGACTCCTGATCCTTATCTTGAGTCCTCAAGTCAACCCTTCACCTCGGGGATTGAAGAGGGAGAGATCAACCTTAGGCCTCGTATTGACAAAGGCAAAGCTAAGGTTGGTACTAATGAAGGTGTAATTTCTCCATTCCAGGTTTATCAGCAGAATTGGGAGAAATTAAAAACACGTATTGGCATTAACCCAGCTACAAATAGGGTTGATGTTTCGGGAAAATATCCAAGGGTATGGATGAAACCTAATTCATATCCCAAGGAGGTTAAAGCTTGGTATGAATTTGGGGCTCTTGCCTCAGTTTATACTACATCACCCAGCTTTCCGGAGATTTCATGTTTACCAAAATGGATCCAGGAAGCTGTTCACGAAACTTGGGCAAATAATGATTATTTGTCCAGAGGAGATATTCTGGAGTTATATTTTTTCAGTGCAGCACCAGAACCAGCAGGGAAAGGCACACATGAAGCCTTTCATTTCATCAAGCTAAGGAGGCCAGATTTAAATGTTCAGAAATTCATCAAAGACCCTCCGACAGAAGAAACACCCCTGGTGTCTTCAATTACCGAAGAAGATATTTCTACCAGAAGAGCTTGGGGTATTTGGGTCTGTCTCACTGAGATGGACAAAGTCAAGTTTTCGTTCAAATTCTACAATCATTCGGTGAACGGATCATTCCTGTTGAATACCATGACAGGAAAAACAACAAGTTTCGCAGAAGATTTATTTGAAAAGAAAAGAAATCTTTTGTGGAACAGCAAGCTACCGGCAAGCAAAGAGACTCGCCGAAAGTTCTGTAATATGGCACACATAGGAAGATGGTCGGAAAACATCTGCCCTGAATGCCAAATACAGAAAGAACCAGAGTTCGGTAAAGGTTTCAAACCGAGATCTGATCGGAAGCATTTTACCGAAGCAAGGACAAGTGGGGAAGGACCACATGCACATTCTCCTCGAGGATACAAAAAATCAAAGATTCCTCGACAAAATTAAAAGGGACATGTGACCCTCCATCACAAAAGCAAGATCACTACCATATGAGTGATAGAAACAGGACAACCACTAATCAGTGGTAAAAGACAAATGGACCACCAATAACAAATGGTGGATGACTCAGCAAGCATTGGATACCCATCTAAAAGGAATCCAATAAAAAATTAACTGGTCCCGAAAAATTCATCCATAAATAAGGACAGAATGAAAACCAGTTAACACACCAGAATCAAAACTTAAAAATGTATCGAGTATATTTGAAAGTTTTGAAAAGAAGGATATCATACAAGAGGAAAGAGGCAGAAGCTCTACAATGGTTAGTAAATCATTTTAAAGAGTATAAAAAAGATGAAATTACTGCCGATATCCTAGAAACTCATCGTCATTGGTATCTAAAAGAGATAAAGGAAGATGAGAAGTTGATGTCCAGATTAATAATCTAGACATGGACCCTTCAACCACTACATGGTCCCCTAGCAAGCTGTAAAGGCTAATGAAGATTTGAAATCCGAGTTTCAAATCCGAAGAAGCCTTCTATAAATAAAGACGGAAGAAGGAAGTGAAGATCATCAAATATTTTCTCCATTTCTTTCATACAAGGTTGTAATATTTTCTTTCAAAAGTTTTATGTGTGTAGTAAGTTCAGCTACGAAGAGTAGCTAAACAAGTTTCTCCTCCTCTACAGGAGGTTACTATGTAATAAATAAATGTTTGTGTTTGAATAAAAGAGATCTTTGCTCTTAGCCCCTCTCATGTATTATTTTCAAAATTTGATCTTTTGCTGTACGCTCTAAGGTAGGAAACGAATTAGAGCTGTGCTAAGTACTGCTGAAGGAATCTGCTTAGTAACCATCGGTTGCGATTGTGTGGTTGGACTGTGAGGAGCAGTTCGTAAAATACGGTGGATATAACCCGGTGGTACTCTAGTCAAAGAGGTAAAAGATTTAATTTATTTTACGGAAGCATGATGGGCCTTTTATTACAAAAGAAAATCAATTATTTGAAAAATAAGGTTGAAGGGTAGGATGGGAAATTTTAAAGAAATGGGGAGTTGAAACAAAGTTTTAGTGGGATAGGGAGTAAAAGAGAAGTTGAGAATAGGTATAGGGATTTTTTGACAAGTTGCCCTTTACGTATTACAAAAGACCTTGAAACAAATTAAATTACTTATTTTGAATCTATTTTCAAGAAATTATTTAAGAATTTTTTTAAGTCTTGCCCTTTGCTCTACCAAAAGTGGTAATCGATGTGCGTTAATCTGGAGTTAATTCAATGTGTATCCAAGAGTAGCGGTCGTAGATCTATCTATTTTCTAATTTATTTCCCATTTGTGCAATAACATATATCTAATATGATTTAATTTTTGAATCCGTGTATTAAAAAAAATTGAATAAATTAATGTGGAACTGAACGTTTGTTACTTTATCAAAAACTATAACTTGTGGTAACATTGTAACTCAAATATTTTAAATCATATAATAACTTAAACATCACGGTTTCATCGTTCTCCTAGCACGATCGATCAATCATTCCACCACGACAATTAATCAATTACTCAAACTTCTCCCGTCCTGATACACGATTAATTAAATTTTTTGATCCAGATTTCTTAAAACAAACACAACAAAACTACACAAAATGACGTCCACGAAGGGCATGTGGAATTTAATAACGATTGCTCTTGTTTAGTGACCAAAGGGTAGTGACATTGTCTTATGTTCACAGTTGTATCAAGACAAGAAGTGGTTGAATTTTATGACATCGACCCTAACCGATCTTATGTTAGAATCCATATAATATACTAAACTTTGCGTTATATATGGACACGTATGTATGTTTGAATTTGGATAGGATTCAGATAGACATGTATGCAAATAAATTTACGATAACACACTTTTTTAAAAAAATTACAAATATTAAATAATCTAGATAATTTGTTCAAAACTTCGCTTCAAAAACTCGAAATCATGAGAGATAACTCAAATTTGAAACTGATACCTTTAGGAGTGGAAAAAAATACTAAAATACCGTACCAAAATTTTCGGTATCGGTACAAAATTATTTTTTTTCGGTATTTCGGTATATACCGAAATACCGAAAATAATTTTTTACCAAAATACTGAAAATAATTTTTATTATTATTTTTTTTAAATTTAAGTTCGACATACCCAAAAAATGTCGGTATACCGAAAATGTTTTCGGTATACCGACATTTTTTCGATAACCAACAAATTTTTCGATGTCCGTACGGTATCGGTATCAACTTTTTTCATATCGAAAATTCGGTATGCCGAATTTCGGTATCGGTATCGATATGAAAAAATTCTATAACGATATTTACAGATGGTATACGATACCGTAGTTCGGTACGATATACCGTACCGCACCACCCCTTGCGCTTCACATGTAAAAGATCAGGGAACATGCAGCGATTGTCGATACTAAACGAGAAAAAGTTGCTTGAAAACAAACATAATGAACTATACATAAATTTCCATACAAAAAAATTGAAATTTTAACCTATATACCATATTATAAATCAATAATATGAGATAATGTGACAAAATTTAATAATAATATTTGTTTGGTCAAAAGTGACCGCCCACGTGAATTTTAAAAAGGGATGTCCTAATCTTGCCATGTACTATTTGATTTTTTGATATGTGGTGGTAGGCCAGCCATGGACTTCTTGCTGGCTAGGGCATTTAATTTTAGTGGTCCAAATAACCTTTTGTGTCCACAGACAAAGAGGAACACATCATATTTGATGTTGCTTGATGCATAAATTTTGTTGAGTTCTGTGGCGATGATTAATTTTTTATATTTGATGTTATCTTTAAAATTTGAGAAGTAAATTACGAAGTCTGGGACTTTTGATGAGTTAAACAATATGAAGAAAAAATGAATAGATTTAATGTGTAATGTGAATATTTTTTTATTTTAAAAAAATATAAAAATATCTGCCACAGACAACCGAGTACTCTATCTTCTGTTGATGTCCATCAATTATTTAACAAGTGTCCCTTTTGGGTCTGTGTTTGTGTCCCAGACAAAGTGGATAACATAGTAAACAATGTTGCCTGATGTACACATGTGAGCCTTGTAAATTGGGCGAGGAGATTTAAAAAAAAAAATCATAGCTCGGGCAAAAAAAAAAGGAGTAAAATAAAATAAAGTTAAAGGGAAATGTTGTTAAATCCCATGTCTCAAGTATAATAAAAATTAAAAATCAATTAAAAAACCTCCGATATCTGACATGATCATAATATCCAATATAACACCAAAACATCCTATATTTCAGGTAAAAAAATTACAAATCGTCCTTGTCTAATAAAATTATCAAAATAGAATATTGATGTGACACATTGTATTACTGTTTTAGTGATAAATGACTAAAAATAAAAGTAAAAATAAAAATCAAATAATTAATAAACTAAGAAATTTTTTTTTGTCCATTTGAGTGAGTAAAAACCAAAATATGTCAATTTATTACACGATTTGTTCGCCACTATAATATCTTTAACCAAACATGGAATGCGATTTGGAAGATAAAAAATAGTGTGATTGAAACTCAAATCCCTCACCTATACATGTCGCATCCCCAAGAGCGAAACGTATTGACATCCGACGTTGTTTAAGTATATATATTGAAAAAAAAATAAGTCTCGTAGCAAATAGTCAAAAAAAAATATTTCATAACAAATAATTGTTTTTATAATGCTTAATCAAAAAAGGTGCGAGCTGTCTTTACATACGAAATGCGGTAGCGAATTTCAAGTGAAACCTAAAACTAGAGGAACTTGATCTTCACTTTCTGGATTTCTTCACTAGCACCAAAACTGATAATGTTCCTCCTCTTCCACATGTTATTCGTTCTTATTTGGGGAAAGGAGTAAAGGAGTTAGTTTTTTGAGAAACACTTAGCAAGTGGGAGCCGATCGAATATCATAATAACATATTATATATATTCATCTTTAAAAGGGTTATATTGTCGAGCAAAAACTGAAAACGAAGTAAACATACTTCAGAACTTAACTCATATCATACCAGAATTCAGATCACATCAGAATACAATCTTATTAGTACATAATCTTATAAGAACATAACCACATATAACACTGAAGACAAATCAAATTGGCTCCCTCTGAGGCCTTCTCCCGTATCCAGGCTCCCTTTAGAATGACAAAATGTATGGTAATGGAATAAAATGTACGGATTGAATCGGAATAAAACTTAGCAAAAGATAGATGACAAAACATTCAGTACTATAAAATGAGGTAAAATATACAGTAATTGATCGAATTTTAAATATATATTATTTTAAAACATATATAAGCCCACTTACATTTTTTGAGTCAAAACCGTGAGAACAGAGTTGGTTGAAAATGGTCGTACACGATTGGCTTCTAATGGCTCGAACATCGTTCAATAGTGGCTCGATTTCCTTGGACTGAACTTGGACAATACTTTGCTTTATTTGGATACATCACAAGCCACCAAAAGAATATTCAAAAGGATGACAATAAAAGGAATTTTTCGATTTCCATACGTCTATAAATTAGTCAATGTGCAGAAGTCGCTATGACATATCTGACAGTCAGATGGATATGAAATTTTGTTGGCACATTTATATGGAAAAGAAACCAATTGTGAGCGATGGAGATTGTGTTTTAAGGCAAATCATTTTGAAAATATGAATAAATGCAAAAAGTTTGGTATTTTTTATATTCTTGAAGGTACCAATGCCAAGCCAAACCGGAAGCTTAACTGAACTAGTTTTGCTAGGCATAACTTAATGAAAAGTGAGCTCGACTGGTACTATAATTGCAAACCCAGTCAGAGTAAGAAGCAAACTTTCCTTGCAACATCTACAACTGAAGCATAATACTTTCTTTTTTCTAGAAGCTACTATGCCAAACTTCTCTGGATACAATAACAATAGAGAGATTATGAGATCATTGCACACGAGTCACCAATCTTTTGTGACAATACATGTACCATAGAAATAACCTACAATCCAATTCTACAAGACTATTTAATGGAATCTAGCTACAGTATGTATATATAAGCTAAAAGCTATAAGCTACTTCATAGACGAAGGTATAATAATGGACGTTGCAGCAAAGCTGAAAAGAGAAAACTTCCAGAACAGTTTTCAGAATGACAAGTCATGTCAAAAGGAAGCACATGCAAATGAAAAAGATATTATTATTGGTTCTTCATGTACGGTCAGTCGAGCGACTATAAATAACTGATCAAAGACCACTGAAGATAAGAAGTGGAACTACAACTAAATACCAGTGTGTGAAGAAAACAGAAGGCACGTTCACTTCATATAAGCTTTTTAGATGCAGTTAGCCCAGTTGTGTGATCATACCTTCGTGTTGTACTGATTAGATCGGTTCTCATACATTCACACACAATCACTCACATATACATAGATTTGAGCTTATTGTTTAGCTGAGCGAGTCTTCACACAAAGACAATAAAGATTGTGTTTGTAATCTTGGCATAAAGACGTTAAAAATTATACATATTGTAAGGTGCTGATTGGAATCTTGAATGCTAGGAGTTATAGTCGGGTGCTGCGCTTCTGGAGTGTGTTTGTATAAGGTATTATATAAATCAAAATCTTTTAGTGGATCCTACTCGAGGTGGTAGAAGGGGTGACGTAGGAGCAGTTGAAGTCTCTGAACATCCATAAACATATATTGTGTCCTTAACTGTTTAAATAGTGTTTTAAAACTGATTTAATCAGTTAAGATGATATCAGTTCAGTTCTTCCCATAACTCAACTGATACAAGCCCGAACTGATTCCACTTATTTCAATTATACAGTTTAAACACAAGCTAAAGTTTTAAACTATTCAATTTTTTAACAAATGATTATTTCGAGTATCTTCCGCTTGGTTTGAAAACCAAAATCGATTTAACTCATCAGTGTATTTATTCTTAGAACACGGCTATCACAGCTTATAGAGAATATTATGTTTGAAGCACATTCTAAAGTGTCAAAACCGATCCTTTGTTCACTAAGCTACTATCTGAGACTAAGTGTTCTTTCTTTAGAAATGTTTTAGGGCTCATTAACTTATCTTAACATCTCAACTGAACTAAGTCAGGTGTGTTCTCGGACTAATTGATCTTATCATTTGGCATACTGAATTATTTACTCAGTTTATCTTCCCACTAATACATGTGACTTTTGTCCGATAAATTTCCCGAATTAACAGTTCCTAATTCAAAACTTTTTTTTTCTCTGATAGACTGCAGCATGTCAAAAGAAATTAAAAAATTCACCGTACATATATTCAATCTAGAACCTTTACATTCTTTATTCTTAGCATTTTTCAGCAAATCGCTCTGCCATTTATAATTCTTCTGATTTCAATCCTTCTCGGGAAACAATCAAGACATTTTCTCCTAAGAAAAAGAGATGAAATTTGAGTACCAGATCTTGTGTGATATTGTGGCAAAATCTTTGTTGGCCAATGCACGATCTTTTGCTGCGATTACCCTAAAAAATATTCAAGTTATGACTGCAATAGTCAATTATGTAAAGGTATAACTGGTCCTCAGTTCTATTCAACACTTTGAATGCGATGGTTGAGTCTATTAAACAATCATTTGGTTTTGCGATACCTCTGAGCCAACTTCTTGAAGATGCTGGCGTGCTTTTGAGTGAATCACAAACTCAACACAGAACAAGACTGTTGGATGCTTCGTCAATCTTCATTCTGAGACCTAAAGGTCTCATTGCCAAACTGACCTCATATCAAATTATGGAAGTCAAGAAAAAATCCAAGAGGAGAAGGAATCCAAGAAGCCCTCCAATACTTGGGCTCCAAATGCCAAAGTCGTCTAGTCTAAGGATCTCGAGCCTAAGACCAAGAAGATGTTAATCACTTATGAGAGTGACTCTCAGACAACACCTCTACCTTAAGTCAAGAGAGCTAGAACCACCAAAATTAAACCAATCTGAAAACCAAGCAAGCTAGTGCCATTGTTAGTTGTGAAGAAGGAGAAGAAGAAGATCAAGGTGAAGGAAACTGATCCACTGTTGCCCAAAACTGATGTCGAGGCAGCTACTTACAAGGAAGTTTCTGTTAAGCCTGCATAGTATTTGACTCTGGTTAGAATATATGATCATCTTTAAGTAGTTTCTCCACCCACCATTTTACCAGCTGGGGGGAACCTGAGAAGTTCATACTCATGTCTGTTGTACAAACTCAAATCAATCTCTTGATGGACGAAGTAAATGAAATGCATATACCAAAACTGAATAATACGATTAATGATATCAGTTTTCAATAATCACTTTTTAAGGAAACTGAAAAATAAAGAGACATTGAAAAATTCATTGCATTTGAAAATACTATTAAAGCAGGAACATAAGATTATGCTATGGAGAGAATGGAGTACTTCTTGATCTTATGAGATTTTAAAAACCGACACTGATATGTAAAGAACTGAAGAAAAACTATTATCTTACATGCCCAATTTCTCTTGATGACAGAGCAACCTTCACTCAATTAGTTACATATTTGAATTCTCTTCAAAGAAAAGTGAAGTTTTGGGAAATGGATCAATAATTATACATTCTATTAGATCACTAGAGCGATAGATCCTCCAAGGACTTCACCAAAGAAAATTTGCCCTAGAGGAAAAATATAAAAAGGAACAACACGAGAAGAATTCTTCAAGTCAAGTGTTCAAGGAAGATATCAGTCAAACTGAACAAGAATAAGCCAAGAAAGACCCTCAACCAGTTCAGTTGAGCAAATTTTGTACCTTACTGAACCTTCAATAACTCAAGCACCAGAATGTCAGAATTCAACTGAATCTGTTTAGGAGATATATCTGGTTAACGTGGATGAGATCTTGTAAATAGTTGAGATGACTGTTTCATCTAAAATGGAAACTGAGAGACAGAGTGTGGATGTAACTAGAGTGGTGAAGTCAGTCGAAGTTCATATTCCTTCAGTTGATGTTCTAGAAACATTTTTCATGTCTGTATATATGAGGAACCAGTTGGCTCTAAATCCTCCAATAATGGAAGAGTAAGTTTCAACATCGAATCAAATGGTAATTCAGGAAACTGAAACTAAATTCGTTGACGCAGTCAGGTGATCATCTTTTCCTATCTAAAAACGCATATTATTGCTAAATCACCAGAATTGGAGATATGAGATGATCTTCCAATGGACAATATCCTCTCAAATGTGATTTGTATAAACAATTTTTTGCAAAAGCCAAGACATGTCTGAAACTGACTGATACTGCTATTGAAAACTTCACAAACAAAGTGGTCAAGGATCTCAAGAATCTATCTAAAGATGTTAATCCAACTAGATTCTATGAAAAAGAAATGTGCCTCAACGTCACAACTATTAAGCTCTCATGATGCCCTATCTCAAAATATGTATTTAGTTCATGAAAATTTGAATTCAAAGATTGATTCAGTTTACACTAAATTTTCATCCAAGTTTGATACTATATCAGCCCAGATGACTTCGATTGTGCACATTTTGAAGAGATATTTGGTTGTTCCTAGTTTTGACAAAATAGGGGAAGAAAAGTCTAAAGCTGAATCTACTGTGAATATAAGAAAAAATAGATAATTGATATTGTTTATTAAATTTATCAGAAGTTCTTGGATCAGTTTATCGGTTTCAGAACACAGTTTAACATAAGTAATATTATAACATGTCAATTTTGATGACATATTATGTACCGATATACAAACTTATTCACGAAATGATCACAAAAAATAGGCGAATATGAAAAATTGATGTACTAACACTTGAGAAACATATGTTGAAAAATAGGGTTATATCCCTATATTATATGATCATAAATAAATAAATCAGGAGGAGACATGACTACTGAACCACTAAGCAAGAGGGCTGGTGGATAGTTAAATCGAGGGATATGCGAAAATGCTTATATCAATAGTCGAGAGTGATTATATCAAAGAAAAATATTATTGAATTTAATTTTTAAATTAATTGTATTATTTTTTTCACATTAATAAGTAGTTATTACCATTAAATTATGTAACCGTTACATTCTCAATTATTATTATTATTAATAGCAACCATCAAATCTTTACTAGCTTTTGTATATATGTATTATTAATATTCTTGAAGAGAAATGGAGGAATAAATACTCTTTGGTTCAGTTTGGCACGCCTCGATCCAAGGACAGAGCAAGAAAATAGAGGTTGGGGGCAAAAAGATTTTAAAATATTTTTAGGCCGGCAAAAGCAAATATTTAGGAGAAAATAAAAAATATATAATTATTTTCAAACATCCAGTCAATAAAATTAAGAAATTGAAGGGCTTGTTGCACCCACCCACCCTCCCTTGACTCGATCTAAATATTTTTCTCCTGAAATTATATTTATATTATATGAATAAAATATTAAAACGCAAACTATAAAAAAAATTAATATTAATATGTGTTCGAGACCGGTTTGACAAAAGAGTAGGTCTCATGTGAGACCGTCTCACGGATCTCAATCTGTGAGACGGGTCAACTCTACCCATATTCACCATAAAAAGTAATACCTTTAGCATAAAAATTAATACTTTTTCATGGATTACCCAAATAAAGATCCGTCTCACAAAATATGACCCGTGAGACCGTCTCACACAAGTTTTTTGCCTTGACAAAATACAAATATGTGTGTTTTTTTCTCTTTAATAAAAAATTAGACACAAACATTGTTTTGTGGGAAACTGTTTTTACGTTGATATAAGTGAATTTGGCACAATTGTAGCAAAACCCACAAACTTAAGTTTAACAAAAATAGTAAATTCGGAATCAAGTATCATTTTGCGAAATGAGATCAAAGTGCAAGCGACACGAATCTCCTGCCGCCGTGTAGGTATTCTCCCTCTTGGTATAGGGTTTCATTATTCCCCAATCATTGTCTGCTGATCTGGGTGGCTATTATTCATTGACATGAATCCCGAGGAAGTTAAAAGATTGGTTAATGATTTTCAACGCTCAACACAGATTACAATCGAGGAAGCACTGATTCTACAGGATGATGATATTAGACATGGTGAAAAACATATCGAAAATTGCTTGGTGGCTAAAATTTTATCTCCAAAACTGATCAATAAGGAGGCTTTCAAAACTCATATGCCACGGATTCTACATGCTTTTAAACAGGTTGTGATTGGCTTCTTGGGAGACAATCTGTAGAACCCGTAAATCAGACTACGTATAAGCCATGCATAATTACTATTATTTAAATTAAAAATAATTTCTTTATTATTTAAAGTATTTTAAATTTCATTAAGTCATGATCATTTATTTTAAATCGCAGTAGCTTAGCTTTTATCTTTTCGGGTAAATAAGCAAGGCCGGACCGGAGTCGGAGTATTGAGATAAATTTTAATAATAAGAAAATATTCCAAGAATTTATTTAAGATAAAGAATAATTTATTTTAATGTAAAATAATGTTTAAGGAATTATTTAATTAATTAGAGATAAGTAGTAAATAAGTTTCTTTATGTCCAATAATTTAATTAAAAGCTAAATTAAAATATGTGACCAATTGATATATGTTAATCTAGGCTTATTTTATTTAAGAAATTGTAACTTAACATGTTAGTAAATTTATTTTAAGAATTAGCCATTCATGCAAGAAAATTATTATCTCAAATTAATTTATTAATTCACTAAAATACATAATTAGTGTTTAAACTTTAAAGAGGTAAAATTCAATATTCAAGCAATATTTCCTTCCATTTAATAAGCAAGTTTCGGCCACCACATTTAAAAGATTTGATATTGTTTTTCAACTTTCCATTTTATTCCTTTCCTTATCCTTTCATGGTAGAGTAATTCTTTCATTTTAGATCCCACTAATTAATAATTAAGCGATTTTTCTACCCTATTTTTAATGATAATTTCGGTCATCTCACCCTTCAAATCAAATCATATCACACCTCATTCCTTATCTAACAAACACTAGAATAGAAGGATTTGATTTGCCATTTAAACTCTCCATTTAATTAGTAAACTCGATTCATTTCCTAGCCTTCACTGTCCCTTCATTTCCACCGAATATTTCAGCCTCTTTCAGCACAAAAAAAATCGTGAGAAGCTAGAAAGAAAATAGGAGAGAAATCAAACAAGAAAAGAGAACTCCGTCTCCGCCGCGCCGTATTCGTCGTAATTGATTTGTTTTCGTTTCAAACAAATTTCAGGCATGTATATACGTTTCTTTTCTCTTCAATCAAGCCATATAAGTAATTTAAAACATAATATGATCATGTTTCATGGAGCATAAACCGAAAATTGACAGCAAGTGTTATAAAAATTCTGCACAGATTTTTGGCCTTCCTTGCACTTCACGTTTGGTATTGTTTTTATGGTTTCAGGGTTTGGCTCGGTTCCAGGCGTTCAAGGCTGCTTATGGTCATGTTATAGGGTGTGTTAGGAAGGGATTAGTCCATTGGTTTGAGCCCTTTTGCCCCAGTAAAACCATTTTTGACAGCAACTATCCATGTTGCAATTTATGAGTCTCGATTTGCATGGTTTATTGCCTAAGGTGAGGGTTCGGATCTTGGCTGCCTAGGGGCAGTAGCCATGGTTATAACCCCTCCTTAGAATGTCTAGGACGTGACAAAGATGACCTTTCATGGCTTGGTTCATGGTCCCATCGGTTTTTAAAATAAACAAGACAAGTGCCCCTTCGATCCCCTTTCTTTGCCCTGCATGTGTAGTCTCGGTTTGAGGTTGGTGTGGATCTTGGTTGGCTTTTTAGCCCTTAGCCATAGTTCATAGAATGACTCATGATGTCTAGATCATGCCATGGTCGATAACATGGCCACTGGGATGATCCATGACAGCAAAACAAGCAACACCCCCACGCATGCCATGTGTGTTCTAGGGTGAAGCTTGGGATCGTCGTAGGTGTTGGCTTGGATTTGGTTGGCCTAGGGCCCTTAGCCATAGTTCAAACCATACCTTAGGATGTTCGTAACAGGCTCTGGTCAGTGTTTCAAGACCCAATGGCCGATAGTCTCGAAAACGAAGCACGAAAGCCCAACAGCTGCTGTTGTAATTATTTTGACGGCAACTTTGCCTTCGGTTCAGAGGCTTGTTTTGAGTACTTGGTTGGCTCTTAGCCTATGGCCTTGGACTGGATAGTACCTCATTGAGTTAGAAGGTCATGTTTTTTGCTGTTCGTGATTTGGTTAAATTTAGAGGTCGTACAAGAATTTACGGTGCGATGTGCCAAAGTGACTCTCGAAAGAGCGTTTCACGATTTTGGCCTCCATTCACCAAATTTCGAGTTTTACATTCTTAGGAGCATTATTTCATCATGTTAGGCGTATTTTGACCATGACTAAATGATGGTTCGATGTTGGTTCGGGTTGGTACGGAGTCATGGTTAGAAGTTAAGTTGTTGGTCTAGTTGGCCCCGTTTTTGAGTTCCATTACGAAGTTATTCTCAAGTTAAGTTATTTGCATGTTTCTCATGTTAGAATTAGGTCGCAGCGAGCCTGAGAATGATCCAACTCAATTGGTAAAATAATACAGGAATTTAATTATATTACGTGCATAAAATATAAAAAAGTTTATTTTTGAGATATATGCGATATGTCTTGTGGCCACCTCACGCTTATGGGATTGCAGCTTATGGGATTATTACTTCACCCGATGACTTACGACCGGTTCAAGTTCATGTATGGGTACAAATATCTAGTCCAAGGGCTGTGATGATCTCTACCGCTCAGTATACTGTGATTTAGTCTGATCGGACGATTCATGTTATGTTATGGGCCACTCGCGTAGAACATTATCTCGACAGAAAAATTATGATATGTTATTTTATGACAGGGCTCTATCGAGCAAACATTTTACGTACGATTTTTAGTTATGCACGTACTTATAATTATTCATGACACGATTTTCACGTCACGCTTTACGATATGATATCTTTACATGGCATGAAATTTTATGATATATTTACTTGATATTCACGATATACGCATGTTGAGTCTTTAGACTCACTAGACTTGATTGTTGTAGGTACTGATGAGGTCGGGACCGAGGGCGGGGACCAGTGAGCAATCTTAGGTCGGCAGTAGTAGGAACCCGAGGACCTCATGTATCAGTTTATTTATCATTTTATGCTCAAACTTATTTTGTTACGATGAATTATTTTAAGTTGTTGTTTTGAAAAAAAAAACAGTATTTACTTCTGCTGCTACTTTAAACATTTAAAACTTTTATCAATTTATTTTATGAATGAGGCAAGTTATTTACTTTTAAAGAAATTTTTTTTAAATAATTCCGCAAATTTACAAATACAAAATACGGACCTCTAGAGTTGGTATCAGAGCCTATATTCTTGTAAAGGGTTGTACTATTACTGATCTCGAGAAGCTCACGAAGTCACGTCTTCGGTCTGTAAGATTTACGTTTACGAATTTCATTTAAAGCTTGAAATATTTTGACAGCATAATTTCATGAATATTTTATGATCAGATTATGATTATGCAATATTTATTTAAATTTAAAGAAATAATGGGATTATGCATGTTGGTTACGTATGGGTTGTATATATGGAACAGTATGCCTCCTAGACGCATTCTTGAGCGCACGAGAGATGATGAGCCTTACCAAGAGGACGGCGAGAATCAGAGGCAGGAGAGGAATGTACCTCCACCAGACATGAACGCCCAGATGTTAGCTTGGATGAATCGGTTCTTCGCGCAGTTTGCGAGGAACAACGCTAGGGTAGCCAGGCAGACAGGGCCTGAGGCTTCCTATGAGCGGTTCATGAAGATGAGACCGAAGGAGTTCTCAGGGACAGCAGATCCCATGATTTCCGAGGGCTAGATTAAGTCACTCGAGGTTATTTTCGAGTTCATGGATCTTGGAGATGAAGACAGGGTTCGTTGTGCAACCTATCTATTTGGAGGAGAAGCCTGCTTATGGTGGGAAGGAGCATCCGTAGCCTTGAACTTGGCTATTCTGAGCGCGACGCGCTTCACAGAGGTATTCTACTCTAAATATTTTACTGACGAGGTGCGTTCCAGGTTGACTAGGGAGTTCATGACCCTGAGGCAGGGAGATATGACTGTTACGGAGTTCATCCGTAAGTTTGAGAGGGGTTGCCATTTCGTGCCCTTGATTGCAAGTGATGATGGAGCCAAGTTGAGGCATTTTCTAGATGGTCTACGGCCGATCTTGCACCGTGATGTTATGGTGGCAGGACCCTACTACTTATGACGTCACTGTCTCCAGAGCTCTAGCTGCAGAGCAGGGCCAGAATGATATAGAGAGAGACCGACAGGGCAAGCGACCAGTCCAAGTGCCGCGCCGCCCTCCTCCTTAGCAGCAACATCAGAGTAAGAGGCCTTTCCACGGCCTACCCAGAAACAGAGGACATCAGCAGCAGGGACCTACACTCCCGAGGACTTTAGAGAATCCAGTCTGTCTTAGGTGCACACTCCGCCATGCTGGAGCGTGTATGTATGGCTCAGGGAAGTAATACAAGTGTGGTAGTCCAGACCACTTGCTGAAGCAGTTCCCACAGGGGAGTTTGCCTACCCAAGGCAGAGTTTTTGCTCTCCATGCAGCGGAGACGAACCCGGAGACCATGCTCATGACATGTACCTTTAAGCTTTAAGTTTGTATTTGGGAATTAATGTTCTGGGTTGAGATTTTGAACTTAGAATTGTGATAGGATTGCATGCTCTAATCAGTGTTATTTTCGGGAATCTAGTTTAGAAGAACTCTGGCCTTCGCATGTCTATAAGTTTAGTTCTTGTAACTATTGGGTTCAGCTTAGTGTTCCAATCTTTCAGGGAGAATTTTTATAGCTGGTTCACCTATGAAAGCTTTGATAGATTCAGGGGCTACTCATTCGTTCATTTAGGAGACCTTTGTTAATTTTCTCAAGGTCAAGGACCATTGGGCTAGATATAGCCTATTCAGAAGTATTACCTTCTAGAGAGGAGCTGGCAGCTACTAATGTGATCTGAGACATAGACCTCGAGCTTCATGACAATCTTGTTTATGCGGATCTTATCGTTTTGCCGATGCCAGAGTTTGATATCATTCTGGGTATGGACTGGCTATTAAGGAACTGAGTTTTAATCGACTTTCAGCGGAGATCCGTTCTAGTCCGACCGCCTGGGATGGAGCAGTTCTTATTCGAACCAAACAGGTACTTTCATTTACCGCGTTTGATATCTTGTGTCCAGGCTAGGAAGCTCATGCATAGAGGGTGTCGAGAGTTTTTGGAAACTTTTATATCTGTTCCCGAGGCACCCAGTCAGTCAGCCTCCGATGTCCGAATTGTTAGGGATTTTCTAGACGTTTTTCCTGAGGATGTCTCTGGTATGCCACCCGAGCGAGAGGTGGAGTTTTCTATTGAGCTTATGCTAGGTATGACTCCGATCTCAAAAGCACCGTATCGATTAGCACCGACAGAGATGGCAGAACTTAAGAAGCAGATTCAGGAACTTCTTGACAAAGAGTTCATTTGCCCGAGTTTTTCACCAGAGGGCGCGCCAGTCTTGTTTGTGAAGAAGAAGGGTGGTACGATGAGGCTCTGTATTGACTACCGGGAATTGAACAGGGTTACAGTGAAGAACAAATACCCACTTCCGTGGATTGAAGATTTATACAGAGAGCTTCAGTATTCTCTAAGATCGATCTGCATTCTGGCTATCACCAGTTGAGGGTGAAAGATACCGATGTTCTCAAGACTGCTTTTAGGACTCGTTATGGCCACTTCTAGTTCCTTGTGATGCCGTTTGATTTGATTAATGCGCCATCGATCTTCATGGATCTCATAAATAACGTATTTCAGTCGTATCTTGATCAGTTTGTGATAGTATTCATAGACGACATTCTCGTCTACTCAAAGAATCAAGAGGATCACAGTAGACATCTGACTGCAGTTTTGCAGACCTTGCAGAAGCACAAGTTATCCGCAAAGTTCTAGTAAGTACGAATTCTGGTTCGAGAAGGTGGCGCTCTTAGGTCACATCGTTTCTAGCAGCGGTATTGAGGTAGACCCAGCGAAAGTTGCAGCAGTCAGGTATTGGGTTGTGCCGTAGAATGATCAGAGATCTGTAGTTTCCTAGGGCTAGCAGGATACTATCGGAAGTTTATTCAGAGATTCTCCTCTATCGCAGTTCCACTCACAGTCGTTGACGAAGAAGAATGCGAAATTTGTGTGGAGCGATGAGTGTCAGAAGAGCTTCGATACTTTGAAGCAAGCTCTTATCTCAGCACCCGTATTGGCCATGCCGTCAGGGCCCAGAGACTTTGTTTTGCATACCGATTCTTCGAAGCTCGGTCTAGGCGCATTCTTGATATCGCATGGGAAGGTGATAGCGTATGCTTCTCGTCAGCTGAAAATCAATGAGAAGAATTACCCTACCCATGATCTAGAGCTGACAGCCGTAGTTTTTGCCTTGAAGATTTGGAGGCATTATTTGTACGGAGAGAAGTGACAGATCTTTACCGACCATAAGAGCCTCAAGTACTTCTTTACGCAGAAAGAGCTGAATATGCGTCAGAGGCGTTGGTTAAAGCTAGTTGTAGAACCCGTAAATTAGACTACGTATAAGCCATGCATAATTCTAGTATTTTAAATTAAAATGATTTTATTGCATGAGTATTTAAATGATTTTCTTTAAAGTTAATTATTTTATGCAGTAGTTTAATTTTTATTGTTTTAGTTAATTCAGTGAGGCCGGACTGGAGTTGGAGTTTTGAGATAAAATTTAAAATTTAGAAA
The DNA here is from genome assembly GCF_022965805.1 of Primulina eburnea. Lineage (NCBI taxonomy): Eukaryota > Viridiplantae > Streptophyta > Magnoliopsida > Lamiales > Gesneriaceae > Primulina > Primulina eburnea. The sequence goes on from NC_133111.1 coordinate 33,437,237, forward strand.
TCATTCCCAGAGTTTATTTTAGCTAGCTAATAAGTTGATTTAAGATAGAAAGAGGGTTAAGGAATTATTTAAGTAACTTGAGATTAGTAGGAAATAAGTTCATTTAGGTTCCATAATTTTTGGGGTTAATTCACTAAATTATTTAAGGGATAGGTAAGGCTCTTAAGTTTAAAAATTTACTAACTAAATAATATTTCCCCTCCATTTAATTGTCAAATTTTGGCCCCTTAGATGATTAATCAATTTTGTTGCCAACTCACCTTTGACCCTTTCCCTTGTCATCTCTTAGCTTGATAATCTTTTCATTTATTAATCACCCTTAATTATTAATACTAGATCATTATCCTAACCTTGTGATGAGATGAAGAATCGGTCACCTCATCCTATATCCCTCCAACAATATTTGATATCAAACCATTTCAAAATTCAAAAAGAGCAAGACTTGGTCATACCATTTGAATCTCTTTATTATTGGATCTCCCTCACTCTCCTAACCATTTCCTCTCTCCCTATCTAGAAAATCAGTAGCCATTCAGTAGAGGAAACCGAGAGAATAATAGCAAGAAATAATTGAGTAGAAGGAAGATCAAGAAGATCGTTCCATCTCCTCCGCGCCGCGTCGTTGCGTTTCGTTCGTTTTCTTTTCAAGTCGAAACCAGGCATGCATATGTTCTTCTTTGCTCTTCGATCAATTTGTATTATGAATTTTAAGCACTACATGATCATGATCTTTCAATCAAAACCGAATTCTTTCCATATTATTTTCGAAAAATGAGTGCAGAATTTCGACTTCTCCATTTCATGCTTCACAGGTTGTCTTGTTTTCATTGTTTCAGGTTTTGGTTCGATTCCAGGCTCCCTATGCTGCATCTAGACATGTACTAGGATGGATTAGGACCACGTTGATCCATTAGTTTAGTCCCTATGCTTTCTGGAAATCGAAATGACAGTAACCTCCCCATAGTGCAGAAATGGGAGTTCGAAAATTCTGTTTTGGTTGTCTAAGGATGGTTCGAACCTTGGGTTGCTCTTGGGCCTGTAACCCTGTTTTGATCCCTTCCATAGCATGTCTAAGACGTGACCAAGTCGCCATTTTGAGGCTTGGTCCATGATTGCATCGGTTTTTAAATCAAAAAATAAGAACAGCCCCTTCGACCCTTTTAAATTCTGCATGTGTCATCTCGGTTATGGGTGTTGGTGTGGATCTTGGTTGGCTCTTTAGCCCTTAGCCATGGTTCAAATCATACCCTAGGATGTTGGTAAGAGGTTCTGGTCGGTGGTTCAAGCCCCAATGGCCATTAGCCTCATAAACGACACAAGGAAACAAAAGCACAGCTGCTGTATTTTGTGGACAGCAACTTGCTGCTTCGATTCAGTGGCTCGTTCGAGTTCTTGGTTGGCTTTTAGCCTATGGCCTTGGACTGTACAGTGCCACATCAAGTTAGGAAGGTCATGTTTTTGGCCGTTTGTGATTCGGATCATTTTAGAGATCATACAAGAAATTACGGTGCGATGTGCCAAATTGACTCTCGAAAGAGCGCTTCATGTTTTGGCCTCCATTCACCAAAATTTCGGCCCTTACCATTTTAGGAGCATTATTTCATCATTTTAAGTGTATTTTAATCATGACTAAATGATGGTTCGGTGTTAGTTCGGGTTGGCACGGAGTCATGATTAAATACGAAGTCGTTGGGCGTAATTGTCTCGTTTTTGGATTCAATTACAAAGTTTGGTCAAGAAAAATCATTTGCATATTTTTCATGTTAAATTTAGGTCGCAGCGAGCCTGGGAACGATCCAATCGATTTGGTAAAATATACAGGATATTTAATTATGTCATTTAATTATATTATGTGCATAAATTATAAAATATTCATTTTTGATATTTATGCGATATTGCTTGTGGCCATTTCACTATCATGGGAGCATTATTTCACCCGGTCGCCAGTTACCGGTCAGTTCAGTTATGTACCACCCAGTATACTGTGGCATTAGTCTGATCAGACGTTCATTACTTCACCCGATCGCCAGTTACCTGTCCGGTCGCCAGTTACCGATCAGTTCAGTTCAGTGCAGGGGCCACTTGCGTAGACCATAATCTCAACAGAAAATTTATGACATGCTATTTTATTCAGGGCTCCAAGGAGCAAACATTTTCACTGTGATTTTCAGTTCAGTTATGCACGTATTATAATTGCTAATGACAAGTTATTTTCACATTATGTCTCATGACATGACATTTTACTCCCATGCAACTTTATTATATTATTTACTCGTTATTTACGATATATGTATGCTGAGTCTTTAGGCTCACTAGACTTGATTGTTGTAGGTACTGATGATGTCGGGGCCGAGGGCGGGGACCAGTGAGCTAGCTTCGGGTCGGCAGTAGTGGAACCCGAGGACCTCATTTACAGCATCTTGTCATTTTTATGCTCAAACATTCTTATCAGTTGTTGGATAACTTTACTTGTTACTTTGTGAGCAATAATTTCTTCCGCTGCTATTTTAAACGTTAAACTTGATTTATCAGTTTATTTCGTGAATGAGGCATTTTGATTATTTTAAAAAGAAAATTTTTAATTTTTCCGTAAATTTTCAAACACGAATTTTCGGGCCATTATAGCTGGTATCAGAGCAATGGTTCTGTAAAGGATTGTACTAGTACTGACCACGAGAAGCTCATGAAGTCACGCCTTCGGTCAGTAAGTTTTACATTTACGTATTTTATTTAAAGCATGAATTATTTAACAACATGTTTTCATAAAATGTTTTACTTCTAGATTTATTTATTGTTCAGTATTTAAATTTAAATAAATTATGGAATTATGCATGTTAGTTACGTATGGGTTATGTGTGGAACAGTATGCCCCCCTAGACGCATTCTCGAGCGCACTAGAAACGATGAGCCTCGCCAAGAGGACAGGAAGGAGCAGAGGCAGGAAAGAGATTTACCACCTCCACCTCCGCCGGACATGAACGCCCAGATGCTAGATGGGATGACTCAGTTCTTCGCACAGTTTTCAGGGAACCATGCTGTGGCGACCAGGCCGACAGGGCCCGAGGCTGTCTGAAAGGATCAGGTTAAACGAATAAAGAGTGTTTAGAAGGGGGGTTGAATAAACACTCCTCAAAATATAAAAATACTTCGACAATTTGAGTTCAGTTTTGTTATAAACCGATACTAGGTATCACGTCGGTCAATGACAATCAGTTAAACTCCATGAAACAGTTGCGGAAAATAAACTGACTGAAAAATAGAGTATCTAACTGAAAAGTAACGACTGAAGTAAAGATAACACAATTTGTTTCTGGATGTTCGGAGACTTAAATAACTCCTACGTCACCCCTTCTATCACGAAGATAGGATATCCACTAAAAGAATTTGATCAAATACAAGATACTGCACTGACCCACTTCAGTTTGGACTTATCACTTTGCCACAACTGAAACTCTTAGTATATAACACTTTTACAGATGGTAACTAATCTTAGCACAACTTAGAAAAACTTATCAAAGATTACACAGTGCTATTTAAGCTCGAGAATGTAGCCTTGAATGCTACTGATATAACCAGTAAAGGTGAGCTTTTAACTTCTGAATGTGAGTAAATATTTTTGCCAGCGTAACAGCAAGTAGAATGTAATATCTGAAATCAGTTGTTGTATCTTCGGCTGCTATCTTCGATTATTTATAGGCTTATCTCTCAACGGTAACATTAAAGGATATTTGAATATTCTAACCGTTGATTTCCACGTCGATATACTCCTGATAGTCGTACACTGCTCATTATGAAATGTGGCGTTCCACTACCAGTTGCAGGTAGTTGTACTATTTGTCGGTTTTCGCTTTCAACTGATGACGTGTACAGCTGAGAGATCAGCTGGTAAAGAGTCAGTTGATGAGAATGACTGAAGAGATGTTCAGCTGAAAGAGCAGCTAGCTGTTCAGTTATAATTCAGTTGCGTCGATCAGTTAGCTGAATTCAGTTGCTTAGTTCAGTTGGTTTGTCTTTTTGTAAAACACCAGAATTTAGTTTCAAACAATTTCCCCATTTATGGTGTTTTGACAAAACTAGAGTAAAATAAAATCGAATAACTGAACTCATAGTAGATAAAATAAGAGGTAGAACAACTGAACTCATATTCTTCACAATTACAAGAAAGATTGCTGCTTATTTGGATTTCTTCTGCTGATCTAAATCTCTTTGAGCTCTTCCCCCTTTTTGTCAAACAGCTCCATCTTGACAGATAATTTCCGAACATCAGTAGATAGAAGCCGGACAGAGGTGGAAATGTTTTCAATAGCAGATGTCGTTGTGACTTGTAGCAAATCTATCTTTCTGGAGACGAGTGTCTCGATACTGTCAACTCGTTTGTTAATAGAATTTTGAGTTGCAGTGAGACTCAAAACTATCCCCTTGTTCTTCTGATTTCTTCAACTGCTAATGAGAGAGAGGTAACAGCAGTTTGGATAGCCTTCAGCTTCTCGGAGTTGAACTGTTGAGAGTCTTCCAATTTTAAGTTGTGAGATAGTTGCGTATTCTGAATCTTTGAGATGGCTGAGAGCATCTGATTCATACTATCCTGCATATTCTGAATTTCTTCGAGAACAAGATCAAAATCTGATGAGGATGGAGGAGGTTTCCAGTCCTCTTGTAGTTTGAGAGGTTTCCGGTCCTCTTGTAGTTTGATCAAAGATAATCAATTCTTGATCAGTTGCTACTGTTTCAGTAACATTCTGAACTGAAGTGATTGCAGCAACTTCTTCTGGAACTGGAGGAGGAGAAGGTGGATTCTGATCAGCAGATGAGCTGCCTAGAAGAATAATAGAATCTGATGAAGCCAAAACTGGTGCTTCTAGAGGATGATCTTGGGAAGCAGTTGGCACAACAGTTGGAATAGCTTGTTCAGAAGATAGATCTTGCTGAACTGGTGCTTCTAAAGAGATAGGAACCTATGGATGGATTTGATCAACGGGGTGATCAACTGGATTAGAAATAGGTTAACTCAAATTGGATTCTTACACCACTGCTTGGATAATTTCATCAATGTTTGCGAAAGATAATTCTGCTTCAGTGTACATTTGATGTTTACCAGTAGGTGATTGAGGCATATCCTGAACTGGCTCTTCAGTTGGAATAATGGCCTGTTTTGAGGGTGACTCTTTCTGTTGAGAGGAAGGTTCTTCAACTATTTCCTCTTCATCATCGTCTGGATCTCCTTGATGAAGGACTAACTCTTGATCCATTTCCCAAAACATTATCTGAGATAGCAAGCCCATCAGATCGATTTCTAGCTGAGTAATCACCGTATGATCAGCATAGGCAGTAGGATTTGTTGGAACGTAGTTATCCTTCAGTTTGTCAAGAATTTGTGTTAACTTCTTCGCTCTTATCTGATCAAACAAATAAGTTTTTCGCTCCAGAGCTTGAACAATTGTTGCCGCTTTGACCATCTTGAGGACAAAGGCTTCCAGTTTGATGAACTTGTTCAGCTGGGATTTCTTTCTCAGTTTCTTGGCAAAAATATGAGTACGATAAGCTGTCCAAGCATCATAGAGTTGAAGTTTTGATGTTGCAAAATTATTAACCCTATCCCAAACAAGGTCAATGTGGGTTTGAATGGCATTGGATGGCCTGGGCTCTTCAATCAATTTGCCCTTGCCTTTATCAGAACTGAGGATGTGTGGAATTTCCAGACCAGTTCGAGTAGCATCCACCCGTTCTATAATAGTGATGCCTTTGGGTTGGGCAGGTGCCAGAACAGTAGGACGAGTGATATTAATCAGAGGAGCTTTGATCCTAACTGATTCTCTCTTGCATCAGCTGATTTTTCTGGTGGGATGATCTTCAGAGGAACTACTTCAATTGGCTGCTGAGCATCTGAAGAAATAGGCTTGTCAGTAGGAATAGATTCCTCTGTAGTTGTTGGCTTAATCCTCTCGGGTTCTTGGTTTCTTGGCGATCTTTGGGGAAGGAGCTTTTCTTTGAGTCTGATTCACCCACAAATATTTTCCTTTTTGCTGACTTCAGTTCAGCCAATGTCTTGGCCTTTTTCACTGATTTAGGGGCCGCCTGTTGAGTCCCAATCTCCTGCTTTATCTTTACAAACTGAGCAGGAGAAATGTCCAATTTGGTCTTGAGTGGCATAGTATTCTTCGCATTGAAGACTTTGAATTTGGATGATTTTTCTGAATCATCTGCCACTAACCCCTTCACTTTCAGCAGATAGCTCAGTTGCACTGCAAAGCCTTTGGACTGCTTGGATGATAGAAACATATTCTTTAAAATATTGAATATATGATGCTTCCAGTTGAGTTTACGTTCGGCCATAATGATAGAAATGGCCTGAAATTTTTCCAACGTAAGTGCAGCGAAAGATCCAGATTTCGCCAAAATCCCTTTGGCGATGATATCAGCAAGTAACTGAACCTCGTGCTTCAGCTCCTTCTTTGGATCGAAAACTTTGATTTTCCGTCCATCAGCAGAAAGTGAGATTTGCATTTCTTCAACATCAGATGCTTTTACATCAGAGAGGTGTGCCAGTCCTTCAGATGGTAAAGAAAATATTTCTCCAAAGGAATCTTCAGAGATGGTCAGCAACTGACCATTGATAGTAGAGGTGATGTTTCCATCAGAATTGATCATACCGCTAGAGTAGAATTCCTGAAGTTCTTTGGGGTAGATCTCTTGTGATGATTGTCCCAAGAATGTCCTTAACCCAGCAGTTTCGAGTTTTTGAAATACGTTCTTGACATCAGCGTCGCCGAAAGATAGAATCGATCCGAAGCTGATAGCCATTGCATTCAGAATATAAGCGGGTGTCTGATTCGTCATTTGGAACTAAATGATTTCCTAGAAAATAGAAGGATGAGATTTGTTTTTGCTCTCAAGAGTTTGTAGATAAACGTAAAGTAAAACTGAAATGGAGCGGGGAATGGTACATATGTACGTGACTATTCAATTCTGGACACGTGTCTGTCCATAGTAAATTTTGAATTACAACGTGTGTACGTGTTTTGTAAGCGTGTTGCCCAATGATGTGAGGATATTTTCGAAATCACGGACAATATGTTACGAGCCACGAGTGCTCCACAGGAGAGGAGGATCCTGGAGCTCATATCTCAGTCTGACAGTTTTCATACGACTATGCACTGAGAGAATAAATCAATGGATGGCCACGTGGTAGTGGTCCTTTTGTTGTTCAGGACGAATCGCTTTTATAAAGTAATGCTCAAAACGATTTCTTTCAAAGTGATGATGAAATGATTTTATCATTTATCTCTGTCTTGTTACCTCCATTTTCACTTTCGGAACGCAGTACTTGATTTCATCAGTTGGAGAAAAATCCTTAAGACACCAACCTACAAGTACTGAATACCAACTGTAACACTAATGAAGAAAGATTAACTGACATCCAGTTGAATTTGAGTTATATCAATTAACAGAACTAACTGAAATGAATCAGTAAATACAGTAAGATATAAACTGACAGAGGAATTAACAACCAAGACAACAACAAAAATTGATTAGGATAATCAACTAATCCAAGTATATTGCGAAAATGAGAAAACTTAGTCTCAGCCAGTGGTTTGGTGAAGATATCAGCTACTTGCTGCTCAGTTGAGACGTATTCCAGTCTGATGTTCTTCTTCAAGGCATGATCTCTGATGAAGTGATGCCTAACATCTATATGCTTGGTCCTGGAGTGAAGAACTGGATTGTAGGTGATAGCAATCGTACTTGTATTATCACAGAATATGGGCGATTCTTTAGCATCAATTCATAATCTCTCAGTTGTTGCTGAATCCAGAGCAGTTGATCACAGCAGCTTTCAGCAGCAAGATATTCTGCTTCAGTTGTGGAAGTTGCTATGGATGTTTGCTTCTTGCTGAACCAGGAGATCAGTCTGTCCCTAGAAATTGACATGATCCACTAGTACTTTTAGATCAAGCTTACATCCTGCATAATCTGCATCTGAATATCCAAATAAATTGAAAGATAAATCTTTAGAATACCATAACCCAACATTTTGTGTACCCTTAAGATATTTCAAAATCCGGTTGGCAGCTGTAAAGTGTAATTGCATAGGATTTGCTTAAAATCTAGCACACATACATATAACAAATACAATATCAGGACGACTAGTAGTTAGATACAATAATGAACCTATTAAACCTCTGTAAAGTGTCGTCTCAACTGATATTCCCCCTTGATCAGTGTCCAGTTTTACTGATGAGCTCATGGGAGTACTTGCAGCTGAACACGATTCCATGCCAAACTTCTTCAGTAATTCCTTCGTGTATTTAGTTTGACTAATGAAAGTGCCCGACTCCAGTTTCTTTACTTGTAATCCAAGAAAGAATGTCAGTTCACCCATCATGCTCATTTCAAATTTCTCCTGCATTAACTTAGCAAACTTCTCGCATAATTTGGGGTTAGTTGACCCAAAAATATTGTCATCAACATAAATTTGAACGAGTAGAATATGATCATTCTTGGAGAATTTGAACAATATCTTATCAACTGATCCAACAGAAAAATCGTGATCAGTTAGAAATTTTGAAAGGGTTTCATACCAAGCTCTTGGAGCTTGCTTAAGACCATATAAGGCTTTGTTCAAATGGTAGACATGATCCGGAAGGTGATGACTGATAAAACCTGGAGGTTGTTCAACGTAGACTTCTTCCTGCAACTGGCCATTCAGAAATGCACTCTTTACATCCATTTGATAGACTTTGAAGTTTTTGAATGAAGCATAGGCAATGAATATTTTGATTGCCTCCAGTTTTGCAACTGGTGCATATGTCTCATCGTAATCAATTCCTTCTTCTTGCCTATATCCTTGTGCTACTATCCTTTCTTTGTTGCGCATATTGAACCATCTTCGTTCAGTTTATTCCTGTACACCCATTTTGTACCTATAACAGTTTTTGAAATTGGTCTTGGAACTAAGTTCCAGACATTGTTATGGATAAACTGATTTAGCTCCTCTTGCATTGCATTTATCCAGTTTGGATCAGCAAGAGCTTCATCAGTCTTCTTGGGTTCCAGTTGTGATACGAAAGTTGAATGAATGAATAGATTGAGCATCTGATTTCTTGTTCTTACTAGATCAGATTGATTATCTATTACCAACTCTGGAAGATGTGATTTCTTCCATCTGAGTTCAGCATTTCTTGCTTATAAATCAGCAACTGCTTCTGTAGGCAACTTAATGTTTTCAGTTTCAGTTGGAGCAATTTCAGTTGGTAACTGAATGTCATTTGGTTGCTCTATCAACTGATCGGTAGGAACAGCTTCTGGTTCAGCTGGTTGATCTAACACTTCTGGTTCAGGTGTTTGGAGGTTGCTTTGATTAATATGGATGTATTCTTCATCATCATCATCATCCAAGCTTATATCTGTAAATCTATCAGCTAGCTCAACTTGATCAGTTGGCTTGTCAGTTAGTACAATTTCATCAAAAACAACATGGATAGATTCCTCAACATTTAAAGTATTTTTGTTGAAGACTCTATAAGCTTTACTCACTGAAGAATAACCAAGAAATATTCCTTCCGCAGATTTAGCATCAAAAGCTTTTAAATGAGTTTTATCACTGACAAGTATAAAACATCTGCAGCCGAATATTTTACAATATGAAACCACACTTTTTCTTCCATGCCAGATCTCATAAGGTGTTTTCATATGATTCTTATTAATCATTGATCTGTTTTGAGTTTAACACGCAGTGTTCACTGCCTCTGCCCAAAACCTTTGAGAGATACTAGAATCAGCAAGTATTGTTCTAGCAGCTTCTTTGAGGGTCCGATTTCTCCTTTCAGCTACACCATTTTGCTGAGGAGTTCTAGCTGCTGAGAGTTCATGCTTGATTCCGGCATTCTCTAAATAATTTGAAAGAATTTGATTGATAAATTCAGTTCCTCGATCGGATCTGATTCTGTCAATTCCAACTGATTTTTCATTTAATAATCTTTTGAAAAGCTTAATCAGTTGAGCAGCAGTTTGGTCTTTTGACTTGAGAAATATAACCCAAGTGAATCTTGAAAAGTCATCTACAACCACCAAGGTATATTTCATTCCCCATAAGCTCATTACTATTATTGGACCAAATAGATCCATATGTAACAGCTCTAAGCATCGGGAAGAAGATTTACGGCCCTTGTTCTTAAAAGAAGATTTGATTTGTTTACCAAACTGACATGCTGAGCAAATTTTATTTTTGGTAAAATCTATTTTGGGCAATCCAGTAACAAGATCGTGATTACTCAAATATGCAATAGACTTGAAATTCAGGTAGTTTAATCTCTTATGCCACAACTAGTTTTTAGAGGAATTTGAAGCAATAAAACATACTGGTGCATAAGGTTGATCAGTCCAATTGACTTTGTATGTGTTGCCACACCTTTTGCCAGTTAGAATGATCTCTTCAGTTGAGTTTTTGACTGAACAAGAATGTTTGTCAAACGGAACTGAAAATCCATCATCGCATAATTGACTGATGCTGATCAGATTATACTTGAGATTCTCAACTAATAAGACGTCATTAATGATGAAGTTACCATAGATAAGCTTACCCTTACCCACGGTTTTACCTTTAGAATTATCTCCAAAACTGATGTTTGGTCTAGTGTACTTAATCAGTTGAGATAATAAATCTGAATCTCCTGTCATGTGGCGTGAGCATCCACTATCCAAGTAACATATAGATTCAATGCTTGTACCTATTACCTGCAATCACACACAAGATAAGATTCTGGTACCCTTTTCTATTTGGGTCCAAAGTTGATTAGTCCTTTAGGAATCCAGACTTGGATCAGTCTATCTGACCGTCCAGTTTCTGTATTCCAGATGGTCTTTCCCGATCTGTATGTGCTTGGTGTATGGTGTGCAGAGGAAACAATCATGTGATTTGCCCTTTTTCAACTGATTGTTCAGCCAGTATCTTTTCTGAACTGGCTTCCAGTTATAGTAACTTGAGTAATTTTTGCTGAAAATTTTTGGTGGCTGACTTCGTGAGTCAGTCACAACTTTTGGGCTATAACCAATACCATATCTTTTGCCCTCGTTCATACTTACAGTTGGCTGTTCAATCAGTTTACTTGGCTCAGCTTGTTCTTGTACCATAACTGATTTGACAAAGTGAATGTATTTCTCTTTATCCATATTCAGTTTTGGTCGAGTATCTTTGGGAGACATTTCATCTTGGTTACTAAACCCTAAACCAATTTTATCAGTAACTGATTTCTGTGAGTTCTGTATATCAGTCAATGCAACAGATGATTTGTTCCAAGCCTGAATAAGCTCAGTTTGCTTTGAATTTTCAAGCATTAACTTTTGAATCATTAACCGATCCTTTCTTCTTTCAGTATTGAGTTCAGCAATCTCCTTTTTCAGACTCAACATGTCGACTGATTCATCAGTTTTAGTCTTATTGTCAATAGGATCATTTTGCTTCGCTCTGGCCTTTTCAAATAATAAGGCAAGCTTATGATACTCACTGACCATGTCATGCAATGTTGAAATAAATTTTTCTCTTGTAAAATCAGTTGAGCTAAAGTCAAATACCTGTTGACTGCTGGACTCCAGTTCTGTGTCACCAGCCATCAGATATTTCACTTCCTCTTCATTGTCACCAGAACTGCATGAAGTTTCTGGTTCTGACTCCTCGTTGTCAGTGTCTGGCACTTTGATTTGCTCTCTTCAGCCAAGAGCACTTCATGCTTCTTCCTAGAGAACTTCTTATCATCTTTGGATCTCTTTTTGTGCTCATATGGTTTCTTTCTTCTTTCAGTTGAGCCTTGACTGTCTTTCTTTGGTTTGGTACAGTCAGCAATGAAGTGACCTGGTTTTCCACAGTTGTAGCAAGCGTTTGATTCTTCTTTGGAATTGCTTCTTTGATATTTATTTTGAAAGTTTCCTTCATTTTTCCTCATAAATCTTCCAAACTTTTTGATGAACAATGACATGGCATCATTGCTTAGTTGATCAGCAGCTTTTTCAACTGAACCAATTGGTTATGTTTTAACAGCAGCTAAGGCAGTCCTGGATACTGGAGTAGATGATTCTCCTTCTCGAGTTTGCAGCTCAAACTCGTAGGCTTTCAAATCAGCAAATAGATCATGAAGCTCAACTTTGTTCAGATCCTTGCATTCCCTCATTGCCATGGTCTTCACGTCCCACTACTTGGGAAGACCTCTGATTATCTTCAATGCAACTTCTTTGTTTCTGTACAATTTTCCTAGTGCATTTAATTCATTGATGATGCAGCTGGTTCTTTCATCATAATCATGCATCGTTTCACCAACTCTCATTTTGATATTGTCAAACTTCTGAACAGCAACAGAAAGTTTGTTTTCTTTGGTTTGTTCGTTCCCTTCGCAAAGCTGGATCAGCTTCTCCCAAATCTCTTTGGCTGTCTTGCACATTTTGATTTTGCTGAAAGTTACTTTATCCAACGTCTTGTATATTATTTCCTTTGCCACATTATCCAAGTTGGCTTTTCTTTTATCCTCTGTGATCCATTCTTCTCTGGCTTTTCTATACGATGAGGTGCCCCATCAGTAATGGCAACAACTGTGTTGGCTTTCAAAATCTTCATGGGTCCGTCAGTTATAACGTACCACATATCATCATCTTGTGCAGCTAGGTGAGCCTGCATCCTAACCTTCCAATCATCTAAGTCTTCTCTAGAGAACATAGGAATCTTGTTGAATGAAGACATAATGAACAATTTCAGTATAGATATTCTGAAACGAAATACAACCGCCCTGATACCACTTGAAAGGATAGATTAAACGAATATAGAGTGTTTAGAAGGGGGGTTGGATAAACACTCCTCAAAATATAAAAATACTTCGACAATTTGAGTTCAGTTTTGTTATAAACTGATACTAGGTATCACGTCGGTCAATGACAATCAAGTAAACTGAATGAAACAGTTGCGGAAAATAAACTGACTGAAAGATAGAGTATCTAACTGAAAAGTAACGACTGAAGTAAAGATAACACAATTTGTTTCTGGATGTTCGGAGACTTGAATAACTCCTACGTCACCCTTTCTATCACGAAGATAGGATATCCACTAAAATACTTTGATCAAATACAAGATACTGCACTGACCCACTTCAGTTTGGACTTATCACTTTGCCACAACTGAAACTCTTAGTATATAACACTTTTACAGATGGTAACTGATCTTAGCACAACTTAGAAAAACTTATCAAAGACTACACAGTGCTATTTAAGCTCGAGAATGTAGCCTTGAATGCTACTGATATAACCAGTAAACGTGAGCTTTTAACTTCTGAATGTGAGTAGATATTTTTGCAGCGTAACAGCAAGTAGAATGTAATAGCTGAAATCAATCGTTGTATCTTCCGCTGCTATCTTTGATTATTTATAGGCTTCTCTTTCAACGGTAACATTAAAGGATATTTGAATATTCTAACCGTTGATTGCCACGTCGATATACTCTGACAGTCGTACACTGCTCATTCTGAAATGCAGCGTTCCACTACCAGTTGCAGGTAGTTGTACTATTTGTCGGTTGTCGCTTTCAACTGATGACGTGTACAGCTGAGAGATCAGCTGGTAAAGAGTCAGTTGACGAGAATGACTGAAGAGATGTTCATCTGAAAGAGCAGCTAGCTGTTCAGTTATAATTCAGTTGCGTCGATCAGTAAGCTGAATTCAGTTGCTTAGTTCAGTTGGTTTATCTTTTTGTAAAACACCGGAATTCAATTTCCAACACTGTGTATGAGAGATTTATGAATATGCATCCTAAGGAGTTCTCAAGGACGACGGACCCCATGATTGCCGAGGGCTGGATCAAGTCCCTCGAGGTTATCCTCGAGTTCATGGAGTTTGGAGATGCAGACAGAGTCCGATGTGCCACCTACTTATTCGGAGGAGATGCCCACTTATGGTGGGAAGGAGCGTCAGTAGCCCTAAACTTGGCTACGCTGAGCTAGACACGCTTCACAGAGGTATTCTACTCCAAATATTTCAATGAGGAGGTGCGCACCAGGTTGACCACTGAGTTCATGAGCCTGAGACACAGAGATCTGACTGTTACGGAGTTCATCCGTAAGTTTGAGAGGGGTTGTCATTTTGTGCCCCTGATCGCGAATGATGCTAAAGCCAAGTTGATGCATTTCTTGGTGGGTCTACTGCCGATCGTGCGCCGTGATGTTAGGGTGTCTGACCCTACTACTGATGAGGTCGCTGTCTCCAAAGCTCTAGCCGCAGAGCAGGATCAGCGTGTTATCGAGAGAGACCGCCAGGGCAAGCGCCCAGTCAAGGTACCGCACCGCCCTCCTCCTCAGCAGCATCAGCAGCAGAACAAGAGGCCTTTTCACGGGCCGCCTAGAAACAGAGGTCAGTAGCAGCAGCGGGGACGCCCAGCCCCGAGGACTTTTGAACATCCAGTTTGTCCTAAGTGCTCACGCCGCCATCCTGGAGGCGTGTATGTTTGGCTCAGAAAAGTGTTACAAGTGTGGCAGTCCAGACCACATCTTGCTGCAGTGCCCTCAGAGGAATCTACCTACCCAAGGCATAGTTTTTGCTCTCCATGCCACGGAGACAAACCCGGAGACCATGCTCATGACAGGTACCTTTAAGTTTTAAGTTTTATTAGAGGATTTATTGTTTTGGGTTGAAATTTTGAACTTAGAATTGCGATAGGATTGCATGCACTACTCAGTATTATTTTCGGGAATTAGGTTAGAAGAACTTTGACCTTTGTATGTCTATAAGTTAGCTCTTGTGATTATTGGTTTCTACTTAGTATTCCCACCTTTTAGGGAGAATCTTTATAGTGGGGTCAGCTACGAAAGCCCTTGATAGATTCAGGGGCTACTCATTCCTTTATTTTGGAGACCTTCGCTAATTTCCTCAATGTCAAGACCGTTGGGCTAGATATAGCCTATTCAGTAGTATTGCCTTCCGGTGAGGAGATGACAGCTACCAATGTGATACGAGACATAGATGTTGAGCTCCATGGCAATCTTGTCTATGCGGATCTTATCGTACTGCCGATGCCTAGAGTTTGACATCATTCTACAGTTGGATTGGCTATTGCGGAACAGAGTTTTGATCGACTTCCAGCGGAGATCTGTTTTAGTCCGACTGCCTGGAATGACGCAGTTCTTATTCGAGCCAGACATGTACTTTCCTTCTATCCGCGTATTATTCCTTATGTCCAGGCAAGGAAGCTCATGCATAGAGGGTGTCGGGCGTTTCTAGCAACCTTTGTATCTGTCCCAGAGGCACACAGTCAGTTAGCCGCAGATGTTCCGATTGTTAGAGACTCCTTAGATGTTTTTCTTGAGGACGTCTCTGGTTTGCCACTCGAGACAGAGGTGGAGTTTTCTATTGAGCTTATGCCAGGTACGGCTCCGATTTCAAAAGCACCGTACCGACTAGCACCGATACAGATGGCAGAGCTTAAGAAGCAAATTTAGGAACTTCTTGACAAGGAGTTCATTCGCCTGAGTGTTTCACCATGTGGCGCGCCAGTCTTATTTGTGAAGAAGAAGGATGGCTCTATGAGGCTTTGCATCGACTACCGAGAGTTGAACAGGGTTACAGTGAAGAACTAGTACCCACTTCCGAGGATTGAGGACCTATTTGATCAGTTGTAGGGAGCTTCGGTATTCTCGAAGATAGATCTGCGTTCCGGTTATCACCAGTTGAGGGTGAGAGATGCTGATTTTTCCAAGACTGCCTTCAGGACTCGTTATGGCCACTATGAGTTCCTTGTGATGCCGTTCGGTCTGACGAATGCGCCAGCGATCTTCATGGATCTCATGAATTGCGTATTTCGGCCGTATCTTGACCAGTTTGTGATAGTATTCATAGACGACATTCTCGTCTACTCGAAGAGTCAGGAGGATCACAGCAGACATCTGACCACAGTGTTGCAAACCTTGCAAAAGCACAAGTTATTCGCAAAGTTCAGTAAGTGCAAATTCTAGTTAGAGAATGAGCCGTTCTTAGGCCACATTGTTTCTAGCATTGGTATTGAGGTAGACCCAGCAAAAGTTGCAGCAGTCAAAGATTGGGTTGTGCCGTAGAATGCATCAGAGATCCGCAGTTTTCTTGGAGTAGCAGGATATTATCGGAAGTTCATTAAGGGATTCTATTCTATCGCAGTTCCACTCACAGCATTGACCAAGAAGAATGTGAAATTTGTGTGGAGCGATGATTGTCAGAAGAGTTTCGATACTTTGAAGCAAGCTCTTATCTCAGCACCAGTTTTGGCCATGCCGTCAGGGCCCGGTGAGTTTGTTCTGTATACCGATGCTTCGAAGCTCGGTCTTGGCGCAGTATTGATGCAGTAGGGGAAGGTGATAGAATATGCTTCTCGTCAGTTGAAGACTCATGAGAAGAATTACACTACCCATGATCTAGAGTTGGCTGCCGAGTTTTTTCCTTGAAGATTTCGAGACATTATTTGTATGGAGAGAAGAGGCAGATCTTTACCGACCACAAGAGCCTCAAGTATTTCTTTACGCAGAAGGAGCTGAACATGCGTCAGAGGTGTTGGTTAGAGCTTGTGAAGGATTATGACTGTGACATTAGCTACCACTCGGGTAAAGCTAATGTAGTTGCGGATGCTTTGAGCAGAAAAGTTGCAGTGATGGCTCATTTGACGATTCAGAGACCTCTTCAGACTGAGATGCAGAGGTTTGGTCTAGAGACTTATCCTCGAGGTAGAGTTCCCCATCTATCTACCTTGACTATTCAGTCCTCTCTTCTAGACCGTATTCGCAGTGTTCAGTCAACAGATGAGCAGTTAGCAAAGTGGAAGCAGAGAGATGAGGCCAAGGGCAGTGTCTTGTATACAGTGAGCGACGGTATTGTGAGATACCGAGACAGGATGTGGGTTCCCAGTAGTGGTTCTATTCGAGCAGATATTCTATCAGAGGCCCACATGTTGCCGTACTCTATTCATCCAGGGAGTACGAAGATTTACCGAGATTGGCAGCCATTGTATTGGTGGCCTGGGATGAAGAAAGACATCAGACGATTTGTGTCCGAGTGTCTGACTTGCCAGTTAGTGAAGGCGGAGCATCAGAGACCAGCAGATTTGCTCATGCCTCTTCCCATTCCCGAGTGGAAGTGGGAGTTACCATGGACTTTGTGACCGGATTGCCGAAGTCAGTCAGAGGGTCAAATGCTATCTGGGTGATTGTTGATCGTCTTACCAAATCAGCGCATTTCTTGCCCATTAAGACGACTTTCACCATGATTCAGTATGCAGAGTTGTACATCCACGTGAGATAGTCCGACTTCATGGTATCCCAGTTTCTATCGTATCTGACAGAGACACTAGATTCACTTCCGCATGCTGGAAGAGTTTGCATTCAGCAGTGGGTACGAGTTGCTGTTTAGCGCAGCTTTCCATCCAGCAGACAGATGGGCAGTCAGAGCGAGTTATTCAGATCTTGGAGGATCTTCTCCGTGCTTGTGTTATTGATTTATCTGGGAGTTGGGAGTAGAACTTGCCATTGGTAGAATTAAACTATAACAACAGCTTCCAGTCGTCTATTGGTATGGCTCCTTATGAGGCACTATATGGCCGCAAGTGTAGATCTCCTGTTCATTGGAATGAAGTAGGAGAGAGAGCAGAGTTGGGTCCAGAGATTATTCAGCAGGCTGCCGATGTAGTAGTCAAGATCCGTGATAGGATGAGGACTGCTCAGAGTCGACAGAAGAGGTATGCAGATCAGAGGAGGAGAGATCTAGAGTTTGCCGTTGCCGACCATGTCTTTCTGAAGGTAGCACCTATGAAGGGTGTCATGCGATTTGGGAAGAAAGGGAAGCTCAGTCCGAGATTCATTAGACCATTTGAGATCATCGACAGAGTTGGGACGCTAGCTTATCGTGTGGCTCTTCCACCGAATCTGGCCAGAGTACACAATGTGTTCCACGTCTCTATGCTGAGGAAGTACATGGCGAATCCTTTGCATGTCTTGAACTTTGAGCCGTTGCAGTTTACTCTGAATCTATCTCATGAGGAGAGACCAGTGCAGATCTTAGACAGACAGGAAAGCTTCGGAACAAGCTAGTTAAGTGAGTGAAAGTCAAATGGCTCAACCATTTTGAGGAGGAAGCTACATGGGAGTCGGAGTCAGAGATGAGGAGTCGGTACCCCGAGTTATTCGGTGAGTTTTAATTTCGAGGACGAAATTTCTTTTAAGGGGGGGGGGGGGGAGTTGTAGAACTCGTAAATTAGACTACGTATAAGCCATGCATAATTCTAGTATTTTAAATTAAAATGATTTTATTGCATGAGTATTTAAATACTTTTCTTTAAAGTTAATTATTTTATGCAGTAGTTTAATTTTTATCTTTTCAGTTAATTCAGTGAGGCCGGACTGGAGTTGGAGTTTTGAGATAAAATTTAAAATTTAGAAATCATTCCCAGAGTTATTTTAGCTAGATAATAAGTTGATTTAAGTTAGAAAGAGGGTTAAGGAATTATTTAAGTAACTTGAGGTGAGTAGGAAATAAGTTCATTTAAGTTCCATAATTTTTGGGGTTAATTCACTAAATTATTTAAGGGATAGATAAGGCTCTTAAGGTTTAAAAATTTACTAACTAAATAATATTTCCCCTCCATTTAATTGTCAAATTTCGGCCCCTTAGATGATTAATCAATTTTGTTGTCAACTCACCTTTGACCCTTTCTCTTGTCATCCCTTAGCTTGATAATCTTTTCATTTATTAATCACCCTTAATTATTAATACTAGATCATTATCCTAACCTTGTGATGACATGAAGAATCGGTCACCTCATCCTATATCCCTCCAACAATATTTGATATCAAACCATTTCAAAATTCAAAAAGAGCAAGACTTGGTCATACCATTTGAATCCCTTTATTATTGGATCTCCCTCACTTTCCTAACCATTCCCCCTCTCCCTAATCTCGAAAATCAGTAGCCATTCAGTAGAGGAAACCGAGAGAATAATAGCAAGAAATAATTGAGTAGAAGGAAGATCAAGAAAATCGCTCCATCTCCTCCGCGCCGCGTCGTTGCGTTTCGTTCGTTTTCTTTTCAAAACTAAACCAGGCATGCATATGTTCTTCTTTGCTCTTCAATCAAGTTGTATTATGAATATTAAGCACTACATAATCATGATCTATCAATCAAAACCGAAATCTTTCCATATTATTTTCGAAAAATGAGTGCAGAATTTCGACTTCTCCATTTCATGCTTCACGGGTTGGCTTGTTTTCATTGTTTCAGGTATTGGTTCCATTCCAGGCTCCCTATGCTGCATGTAGACATGTACTAGGATGGATTATGACCACTTTGATCCATTATTTCAGCCCCCATGCCTGCTGGAAATCGAAATGACAGCAACCTCCCCATAGTGCAGAAATGGGAGTTCGAAAATTCTGTTTTGGTTGTCTAAGGATGGTTCGGACCTTGGCTGGCTCTTGGGCCTGTAACCCTGGTTTGATCTCTTCCCTAGAATGTCTAAGACGTGACCAAGTTGTCCTTTTGAGGCTTGGTCCGTGGTTGCATCGGTTTTTAAATCAAACAACAAGAACAACCCCTGCGACCCTTTTAAATTCTGCATGTGTCCTCTTGGTTATGGGTGTTGGTGTGGATCTCGGTTGGCAATTTAGCCCTTAGCCACAGTTCAAACCATACCCTAGGATGTTGGTAAGAGGTTCTGGTCGGTGGTTCAAGCCCCAATGGCCATTAGCCTCGCAAACGACACAAGGAAACCAAAGCACAGCTGCTGTATTTTGTGGACAGCAACTTGCTGCTTCGGTTCAGTGGCTCGTTCGAGTTCTTGGTTGGTTTTTAGCCTATTGCCTTGGACTGGACAGTGCCTCATCGAGTTAGGAAGGTCATGTTTTTGGCCGTTCGTGATTCGGATCATTTTAGAGGTCATACGAGAAATTACGGTGCGATGTGCCAAATTGACTCTCGAAAGAGCGCTTCATGTTTTGGCCTCCATTCACCAAAATTTAGGCCCTTACCATTTTAGGAGAATTATTTCATCATTTTAAGTGTATTTTAATCATGAATAAATGATGGTTCGGTGTTAGTTCGGGTTGGAACGGAGTCATGATTAAATACAAAGTCGTTGGGCGTAATTGTCTCGTTTTTGGATTCAATTACAAAGTTTCGTCGAGAAAATTAATTTGCATATATTCATGTTAAATTTAGGTCGCAGCGAGCCTGGGAACGATCCAATCCATGTGGTAAAATATACAAGATATTTAATTATGCTATTTAATTATATTACGTGCATAAAATTATAAAATATTCATTTTTGAGATTTATGCGATATTGATTGTGGCCATTTCACTATCATGGGAGCATTATTTCACCCGGTCGCCAGTTACCGGTCAGTTCAGTTATGTACCACCCAGTATATTGTGGCATAAGTCTGATCTGACTTTCATTACTTCACCCGGTCGCCAGTTATCGGTCAGTTCAGTTCAGTTCAGTGCAGAGGCCACTTGCGTAGACCATAATCTCAACAGAAAATTTATGACATGCTATTTTATTCAGGGCTCCAAGGAGCAAACATTTTCACTGTGATTTTCAGTTCAGTTATACACGTATTATACTTGCTCATGACAAGTTATTTTCACATTATGCCTCATGACATTTTACTCCCATGGAACTTTATTATATTATTTACTCGTTATTTACGATATATGCATGCTGAGTCTTTACTCTCACTAGACTTGATCGTTGTAGGTACTGATGATGTCGGGGCCGAGGACGGGGACCAGTGAGCTAGCTTGGGCCGGCAGTAGTGGAACCCGAGGACCTCATTTACAGCACTTGCCATTTTTATGCTCAAACATTCTTATCAGTTGTTGGATAACTTTACTTGTTATTTTGTGAGCAATAATTTCTTCCTCTGCTATTTTAAACGTTAAACTTGATTTATCAGTTTATTTCGTGAATGAGGAATTTTGATTATTTTAAAAAGAAAATTTTTAATTTTTCCGCAAATTTTCAAACACGAATTTTCGGGCCATTATACTAGTGAAGGACTATGACTGTGACATTAGCTACCACCCTGGAAAAGCAATAATTTAGTTGCGGATGCATTGAGCAGGAAATTTGCAGTGATGGATCATCTCACGATTTCGAGAGCTCTTCAGTCTGAGATGCAGAGGTTTGATCTAGAGATTTATCCTCGAGGTAGAGTTCCCCGTTTATCTACTTTGACGATTCAATCTTCCATTCTAGATCGTATTCGCAGTGGTAAGTCAGCAGATGAGCAGTTGGCAAAATGGAAGCAGAGAGATGAGGCAAAGGGCAATATCTTGTATACACTTAGCGACGGTATTGTGAGATATCGAGACAGAATGTGGGTTCCTAGCAGTGATTCTATTTGAGCAGATATTTTATCCGAGGCCCACATGTCGCCGTACTCTATTCACCCTGGGAGTACGAAGATGTATAAAGATCTGCAGTTGTTGTATTGGTGGCCCGGGATGAAGAAGGATATCAGACGTTTTGTATCCGAGTGTCTTGACGTGCCAGCTAGTGAAAACGGAGCATCAGAGACCAGCAGGCTTGCTCAAGCATCTTCCTATTATCGAGTGGAAGTGGGAGAATATTACCATGGACTTTGTGATCGGTTTGCCGAAGTCAGTCAGAGGATCAAATGCTATCTGAGTGATTGTTGATCGTATTACCAAATCAGCGCACTTATTGCCTATTAATACCACTTTCACCATGATTCGATATGAAGAGTTGTATATCCGAGAGATAGTCAGACTTCATGGTATTCCCGTTTCCATCGTGTGTGACCGAGATCCTAGATTCACTTCCGTATTTTGGAAGAGTCTGCATTCAGCAGTGGGTACGAAGTTGTTGTTTAGCACAGCTTTCCAGCCTCAGACAGATGGGCAGTCTGAGAGAGTTATCCAGATTTTGGAGGATCTTCTCCGTGCTTGTGTCATCGATTTCTCAGGGAGTTTGGAGTCGAATTTTACATTGGTAGAGTTCACCTATAACAACATTTTTCAGTCGTCTATAGGTATGGCTCCGTATGAAGCACTGTATGGTCGTAAGTGCATATCGCCTGTCATTGGGATGAATTAGGGGAGAGATCAGAATTGGGTCCAGAGATTATTCAGCAGGCTGCCGATGTAGTAGTCAAGATCCGTGATAGGATGAGGACTACTCAGAGTCGACAGAAGAGCTATGCGGATCAGAGGAGGAGAGATTTAGGGTTTGCCGTTGGGGACCATGTCACCTATGAAGGGTGTCATGCGGTTCGGGAAGAAAGAAAAGCTTAGTCCGAGATTCATCAGACCATTTGAGATCCTCGACAGGGTTGGGACGTTAGCTTATCGTGTTGCTCTCCCGCCGAATCTGGCCGGAGTACACAATGTGTTCCATGTCTCTATGCTGAGGAAGTATATGGCGAATCCTTCGCATGTCTTGAATTTTGAACCGTTGCAGCTCACTCCGAACCTGTCTTATGAAGAGAGACCATAGCAAATCCTAGACAGACAGGAGAAGAAGCTTCGGAACAAACTGGTGAAGCTAGTGAAAGTCAAATGACTTAATCATTCAGAGGAGGAAGCTACGTGGGAGTCTGAGCCAGAGATGAGGAGTCGGTATCCCGAGTTATTCGGTAAGTTTTAATTTCTAGGACGAAATTTCTTTTAAGAGGGGAGAGTTGTAGAACCCGTAAATCAGACTACGTATAAGCCATGCATAATTACTATTATTTAAATTAAAATGATTTATTTATTATTTAAAGCATTTTAATTTTCATTAAGTCAGTGATCATTTATTTTAAATCGTAGTAGCTTAGCTTTTATCTTTTCGTGTAAATAAGCAAGACTGTACTGGAGTCGGAGTATTGAGATAAATTTTAATAATAAGAAAATATTCCTAGAATTTATTTAAGATAAAGAATAATTTATTTTAATGTAAAAAGATGTTTAAGGAATTATTTAATTAATTAGAGATAAGTAGTAAATAAGTTTCTTTATGTCAAATAATTTAATTAAAAGACTAAATTAAAATATGTGACTAATTGAGATAGGTTAATCTAGGCTTATTTTATTGAAGAAATTGCAACTTAACATGTTAGTAAATTTATTTTAAGAATTAGCCATGCATGCAACAAAATTACTATCCCAAAGTAATTTATTAATTCACTAAAATACATAATTAGTGTTTAAAATTTTAAAGAGGTAAAGTTCAATATTCAAGCAATATTTCCCTCCATTTAATAAGCAAGTTTCGGCCACCACATTTAAAAGATTTGATATTGTTTGTCAACTTTCTATTTTATTCCTTTTCTTATCCCTTCATGGTAGAATAATTCTTTCATTTTAAATCCCCACTAATTAATAATTAAGCAATTTTCTACCTTATTTTGAATGATAATTTCGGTTATCTCACCCTTCAAATCAAATCATATCACACCTCATTCTTATCTAACAAACACTATGATAGAAGGATTTGATTTGACATTTAAACTCTCCATTTAATTAGTAAACTCCATTCATTTCCTAGCCTTCACTCTCCCTTCATTTCCACCGAAAATTTCAGCCTCTTTCAGTAAAAAAAAAAAAAGTCGTGAGAAGCGAAAGAAAATAGGAGAGAAATCAAACAAGAAAAGAGAACTCCGTCTCCGCCGCGCTGTATTCGTCGTAATTGATTTGTTTTGGTTTCAAACAAATTTCACGCATGTATATACATTTCTTTTCTCTTCAATCAAGCCATATAAGTAATTTAAAACATAATATGATCATGTTTCATGGAGCATAAACCAAAAATTGACAGCAAGTGTCATAAAAATTCTGCACAGATTTTTGGCCTTCCTTGCACTTCACGTTTGGACTTGTTTTTGTGGTTTCAGTGTTTGGCTCGGTTCCAGGCATTAAAGGCTACTTATGGTCACGTTATAGGGTGTGTTAGGAAGGGAGTAGTCCATTGGTTTGAGCCCTTTTGCCCCAGTAAAACCATTTTTGACAGCAACTCTCCATGTTGCAATTTATGAGTCTCGATTTGCATGGTTTATTGCCTAAGGTGAGGGTTCGGATCTTGAGTGCCCTAGGGGCTGTAGCCATGGATTAGAACCCCTCCATAGAATGTCTAGGACGTGACCAAGATGACCTTTCATGGCTTGGTTCATGGTCCCATCGATTTTTAAAATAAACAAGTCAAGTGCCCCTTCGATCCCCTTTCTTTGCCCTGCATGTGTAGTCTCGGTTTTGAGGTTGGTGTGGATCTTGGTTGGCTTTATAGCCCTTAGCCATGGTTCATACAATGAATCATGATGTCTAGATCATGCCATGGTTGATCAAATAGCCACTCGGATGATCCAAGATAGCAAAACAAGCAACACCCCCACGCGTGCCATGTGTGTTCTCGGGTAAAGCTTGGGATCGTCGTAGGTGTTGGCTTGGATTGTGGTTGGCCTAGGGCTCTTAGCCATAGTTCAAGCCATACCTTACGACCGGTTCACGTTCATATATGGGTACGGATATCCAGTCCAAGGGCTGTGATGATCTCTACCGCTCAGTATACTGTGGTTTAGTCTGATCGGACGATTCATGTTATGTTATGGGCCACTCGCGTAGAACATTATCTCGACAGAAAGATTATGATATGCTATTTTATGACAGGGCTCTATCGATCAAACATTTTACGTACGTTTTTCAGTTATGCACGTACTTATAATTATTCATGACAAGATTTTCACGTTACGCTTTACGATATGATATCTTTACACGACATGAAATTTTATGATATATTTACTTGATATTCACGATATATGCATGTTGAGTCTTTAGACTCACTAGACTTGATTGTTGTAGGTACTGATGAGTTCGGAACCGAGGGCAGGGACCAGTGAGCCATCTTGGGTCGGCAGTAGTAGGAACCCGAGGTCCTCATGTTTCAGTTTATTTATCATTTTATGCTCAAACATATTTTGTTACGATGAATTATTTTAAGTTGTTGTTTTGAAAAAAAAAGTGTTTACTTCCGCTGCTACTTTAAACATTTAAACTTTTTATCAATTTATTTTATGAATGAGGCAAATTATTTACTTTTAAAGAAATTTTTTTAAAATAATTCCGCAAATTTACAAATACGAAATACGGGCCTCTACATAATCTCTTTCTACTTGATTTTAAATTTGTGCAAGATAAAAATAGTACACTGAATGAGGGCCCTTGGAATCTGTTCTGTGATCTAGTATTATTCCGAGAACCACATGGTTTACACAAACCTAAGAATTTAAACTTTGATGCAGCATCATTGTGGGTCCAATGTTATAACCTTCCGCTAGTTCTTATGAATAAAGAGACACTCGAGAAGGTGGGTAATCAGATTGGGATTGTAGAAGAGATTGACACAAGAGCTAATGGCTTATCTATGGGCAGTTATACACGGGTTCGAATCAGGGTGGATATCACTAAACCTCTAAATAAATTCATCTGTGTGTCGATACCTGCAGAGGCCGAGTCTATCATTGTTCCACTGGTGTATGAGCGACTTCCTGCTTTCTGCTATTGACGAGCACATGAATTCTATACGAAATTCCTCTTTTTCAGCAGCAGATATTAAGACGGCCTTATTTGATACGCATCCTGATAAAGATCCGGGGAGTGATGGTATGTCTGTTTTCTTTTACCAAAAGTTCTGGAATTTGGTTGGTGGGGAAGTAATTTAGGTAGTCCAAAGGATTCTAAATGATGGGCAACCACTTGATGCATGGAATCACACCATAGTCACTTTGATCCCAAAAAATAAGTCCCCCATGACTATGAAAGATTTTCGTCCTATCAGCCTGTGTAATGTTTGCTATAAGATTGTTGCTCGAGCTCTTACAAACAGGCTTAGGCCGATCTTAAAGCAGACAATGAATGTTTTTCAGAGTGCCTTCATTCAAGATCGGCTCATCTCAGACTATATTATTATGGGTTTCGAGACAATTCATTGGATTCGAAGCAGGAAGGGAGGACATAAAGGCTATGCAGCTTTTAAACTTGATATGAGTAAGGCTTATGATCGAGTTTAATAGAGCTTTCGGAGGGCATCATGATCCAACTAGGCTTTTCGCATATCTAGGTTGAAAAGGTGATGAGATGTGTGCGATCGGTTAAATATTATTTTTGTGTGAATGGGGTGCTCAATAGAAGTATTACACCTAGCAGGGGACTATGACAGGGTGATCCGCTTTCTCCATACTTATTTGTATTGTGTGCTCATGGTTTGTCATCGGCTATACTATACTTTGAAGCCCAAAAGTTAATCAAAGGGGTGCGTATTGCTCCTACGTGCCTTACGATGACTCATCTATTCTTTACTGATGATAGTCTACTATTTTTTCAAGCAACCATGGAAAACTCTGTCGGTGTTCAACAATGTCTGTTTCTATATGAGAAATCTTCGGGTCAATTAATTAACTTTGAAAAGTCATCTCTATCCTTTAGCCCGAACACTAGTGACTGTGTAGTTGAATCTATTAAAACTATGCTTGCTATCCCGGTGGTGCAGAATCAAGATGTATATCTGGGCTTACCAGTATTTTCTGCCTGTAAGAAGAGACTTCGGTTTCGATATCTTGTGGAGAGGGTGACTATAAGTATGCTAGGTTGGAAAAGGAAAATGTTCTCCATTGGAGGGATAGAACATTGATAAAATCGGTGATCCAATCCATCCCATCCTATGCTATGTCTTGCTTCCGTATCCCAACATCAATTTGAAAAGATATAGAACGGGAGTGCTCTATTTTTTGGTGGGGGTGGGGATGAAGCCTTGAGGAAAATGCACTGGAAATCTTGAAGATGCTTTGCCGGCCTAAGTGCTTGGGTGGAATGGGTTTTTGCCAACTCGAGACTTTTAGCAAGGCTCTGTTGGCTAAAAAAATTTGGCGTATTATTGATAACCCCCTTTCGTTTGTTGCTAAAGTCCTTAAAGCAAGATATTTCCGCCATCGAGATATCATGGATGCCCATCTCGGAAGTAATCCATCTTATATATGGAGATCATTATTGTGGAGCCGACCTTTGTTGGAGAAGGGGCTGGATTGGCATGTGAGAAATGGCCAGAAGATCGCTACATTTACAGATAAATGGATTGCGGGTGTAGGTATATAGAAAAGTACTACACAAAACAATTTTATCTTCCCTACGGTGAGTACTCTTATCAGACAAGGGAAATGGAACGAACAAGTGGTGAAGGAATAGTTTTCTCCTCATGTTGTGGCAGAAATCTTATCAATCCCTCTTAATGGCTTGGCAGGAGATGATATTAGGCACTGGTTTTTCGATCCAAAAGGCCAATACTCTGTAAGGGATGGCTATAAATTGCCTATTGGGCTCTACGACCCTCCTGCTACTTGTTTGGAAATTCGATTATAGAATTAGTGGAAGTTTTTGTGGTCTCTTTCAATCCCTCTGAAAGTCCGCATATTCTGGTGGCGTGCCTTACATCATATTATCCCTACTACAAGGAATATGCAAGTTCACCATGTTCCTACAATTGAAGTATGTGCCCTTTGTGGAGCTTCGAGTGAGTCAACGAGCTTTGGGGATATCATCTGCCAATTTGCTTACACATCAAAAATCACCAATGTTTTCGACGATACCACCCGTTGATCACTTGCGCCTGGATGTTGATGCATCTTACAACATTAATTCAAATAGGTATGCGATTCGGGGGGGGGGGGGGGGGGGGGGAGGGCAGGGATTGTGCGGAATCATGAAGGGCAACTTGTGTTAGCATTTGGAAAGCAGATTATCAAACCACCATCTGTCAGTTCCGCAAACTCTTTGCTAGGAATCCAAATGACACAAAATCATCACTTAAGGATTCATCAGCTTATTTTATATTTTTTATTGGCAGTGCAAGCAGTCACTTGCCCAAAAGAAGATCTCGGTTATAATGGAACCATTGTCCCAAATATCAGACGCTTATTAGAACGTCAGTCTCAATTACAGTTGGAACATGTTATGCGTACGGCTAATACCGTGGCACACTCTTTAGCTTCTTTTGTTATTTCCTCCTCATCACCTTTTTTGTGGAAATTTAGGGAGTTTCTTAGTTGGCTAGTTAAGTTTGTAATCATAGACGTCATTTCGTCATGAATAATATTACAAGTTTTTCTGTAAAAAAAATAGTTATTTCTTATATTTTGTTTTTAATGAAAAATTCAATTATTCTCTTCTACATTTTTCTGTTTAAATAAGGATAAGTTTAAATTTAAATTTACAAAATTGTTTAAAAAGTTCTCTGAATTTATTCTAACTTGTCACTTCCTATCAAATATTAAATAGTAATTTTATAGCCCCTATTGCTTCAAATTTGCGCACAATTCTAGCAAGAATTATGTACACGTGTAATAAAAAACTTATTATTTTGTGCGACTATATATATATATATATATATATATTGAGAATTATATTTTCAGTCCCCTCCTGGCTCCTTCCCTGGATCTCGTTTTTGTTCAATCGCTCCATTTATTCCATAACATGAAACTATTCTTTATAACCTTTTCAATTTAACACGCTCATTTTTTTATTCTCATATTAAATTTAAACCGTAGGGAGACATTTATAAATAAATTATATCAAAAGGTCAACTTCAGAATTTTAAACAATTATAACTATAATTAAATTTCCAATAAATAGGGGGTTTCAATTTATTTTGTCTAGTTCGAATAATTTTTTTTTTCGAATCGTAGCCCATTTTTGTTTCATGGAATTATTACGCAATCATAATTTTAAAATATACATATATACAAACACTATTATTTTTATCCTTCTGACCTAAGGATTAGAATCAAAACCAAACTTTTATTTAACTTAACTTTGTGCAATTCTTTTGAAAACCCAAAATTTTGGGAGTGCGATTTTGAAATATAGACATGTATAAAAATTTATTTTTGAAATATGATATTATTTTATAATAAAATCGAAAATATTAAATAATACATGTTATTTGAAATTTCAAACCAATAAATACATGAAATTCGAAATTCAGTACAAGATACACGATAAATTAAGGTTGAACATCCACCTAATTGAGAGATTACTTACAAGATAGTTTTTCTCAACAACGAAGCATCACAATATATAAAGAAGAAGTATATCGAAATTTATGGAAGGAGCATCTCCAAATTATGGAAGAATACAATCGAATTATGATAAAATTTTCATCTCTCCGATATAAATAAGAGAACCCTCTCATTCAAATTTCACACAATTTATATAAGATTTTCGAAAATTCTCTATAATCTCTCCCAAAAATTTTCGAACTTTTACTCTCAAAAATTCTGCTGCAATCATCAAAATTCTTTTCATGTTCAGAAAATTATTTCTCTCTCTTGGTTTCTCAAAATCCGATCTCCACGGTTCAGAATATGCTTTCATATGTTTTGAACAACATATCCAAATATCAGCAAAATCCAACGGTTAGTTTTTTGTTTATAACCGTCGCAAAAACACTGCTCAGATTTTAGACGGGAACAGCATACCTACGGTTTGTCGTCCATAAGCAAGTCAAAAAGAATTCCAAACCCGATCTACACCGTTTATAATTTATTTGACGTACTTATGAACGTACTGTAAAATTTAATCCCGATCCAATGGTTCATTAATGAAACACCCCACTCTCATGACATTTTAATTACTAATTAACATATGTGGAAGCCTTAGCATTTAAAAGGGATAAGAACAATATATCCTTTACATCATAAACATAATCCATACTAATATACGTATGATCATTCACAAAATATCATCCAACACATAACCACAAGCCAACACGAACCTTTCCATTCATTCATTTGCTAAACTAAATAACATTTTAAAACTTTACATATGTTCACTTCACCACAATTCAAAATGACAAAACCAAAAGTCTTTCCCATGGCATCTTATATGACTTCTCCCACCTCGAACAATCCATTTCAGTCCTTTTTAACACCTGCATCGCATGACATTAACTGGAATGAGAATAAAACTCAGTAAGTAAGAAACTGTACATAGCAATTACATATACAGAGCTTTGGATTAAAACATGGCTATGGCAATGACAATAAAGAATGAATCATAAATCTCAAATCAATGTAAAGGCTATCATATCATGAATAAAGGAAGGAAATGAGAGTTATGTGACCTGGACCTGTGGCAAGTATCTCTTTGATATAAATATCAAAGCTGTGAGAGATACTTCATAATCATGTGATTGGCCAATGACATGCATGAATTACTATCATTCCTTGGCTTTAAATCATAGGGACTTCATTGGGGGTAATTGAACAAACACTTGGCAGGCACAATAAACTAATAGTTCCTTTATCAATGAATTCAATGGAAATTCTTGATTAATGAATACATAATATATATATATATATATATATATATATATATATATATATATATATATCATGTGAGCACAAAAGAAAGCTTCTACTTATACTCCACAATCACTATAATGGCTATGATGAGCTTGAATGAATCCTACAACAATAATAACAATCACAATCATAAATCATCTCCAATAATCCAATGAATTATGAACCCAACTTAACCCTCAATACTCCAAACTCTTATAAACTCCAAGAATAGTAAGTTCTTACCTTGAATGTAAGGCCCGAGATGTTATCATTTTTGTGAGACCCCAAAAATAAAATCGTGTTGATGGCATTTTTGTAATTAAGTGGAAAAATAGTTGAATTAAATTTAAGGGCAATTTCGTAAATAGTGGATGGCATTTTCGTAATTATTGGGATGGCAATTTCGTAATTTCTGGATGGCATTTTCGTAATTACTGGATGGCATTTTCGTAATTTTGAGAGATTTGGGCGAAAATTGGAGAAAGGGCCACGTCTCTCACCATGCAAGTTGATATATAAATTTCCAAATTGAATTTCATTCCTTCAGAGGAAACAGCCGAGAATCCCCAAAGCAAGACCTCTCCAATTTCCTTTGATTCCAGAATTAATTGTGTAATATCCGGTTATCTGATTTTGAATCCGACTTCGGTACCGAGTTCCTATCGACGTAGGCTACAACTGGACGTAAGTTTTACTACGTTTTGGCATGTCTTGAAATTATGATAGTGTCAAAATTGAATGGAATTCATATATGATGTTCTTGACATGTTAGACATCATAGAATCGAAGTCAGATTAAGAAACAGACTGATTATGGAATTGTTATGAATTTTTAGGGTATATTGATTTATACCAGACAGATTTGAATTGTGATTGGATTACGGATTGTATTGGATATGGGTTATGGATTGTAACTGCAATTTGAGAATATTGGATTGACGGGGATATTGAAATTGTACCGTTATGCCGTTCATTTTGAATTAAATCAAGATTGATCAGATTGTTATTGATTTGAAAGGTATATTGACATGAGATTATTGATATTGTCATTGCCAGACAGGCTGGGAGTTCAGGACATCGACTGAGCCAGAAACCGACGAAAGAAAGGTATAAGTCAATGTGGTATTGGGAGATCGACTTGAGTCGGATTAGACTTGAGTTTCCCTAAATCACATACTTTACTTTATTTCATTGATATTTGCATTGATTTGACTGATGTACTTGTTTTCTTGAATTATAGATAGCATGTATCAGATGAGTAATCTTGTGACAGAAGTTCCTGATAGTGGTGGAATCACCACAGGGAACATTGCACTATGTCTCAAGATAATGATATTAGCGATAGAGCTACAGTCCATGACGGATAGGTCAGGACGCCGGATGTTTGGTTATGTCGAGTAATAGGATTGGAATTCTTCTATTACGGAATTCGATATAGGAATACCATATTTGGTTATATTGAGTAATAGGAACGGAGTTCCTTCTATTACGGAATTCGATATAGGAACACCACATTTGGAAACCGGGATCCCTAGACTAGGATTGAGTCTAGTCTGAATTGCAGAATTGTAATTATGTTTCAGATTTACATATTACTGTTACCTTATTACATGCTTTATATTTGTTTATATGATTGCATGTTTCGTTGATTTATACTGGGATTTATTCTCACCGGAGTTATCCGGCTGTTGTCTTGTCTGTATGTGTACATGACAACAGGTGGGACATGATCAGGGTCCAGGAGATGACGAGAGATCGTGATAGAGTGGAGACTACGGACTTTGATTATGATGTATAATAGGGTTTGAACACTTGACATTAGTTTTTAAACCTTAGTTTAGTTTGAATGCATGCAGTACATGACTTGTATTGTATTTTATATACTGAGATGTATATATGTTTTATTACACTACGTTCCGCATTTTAAAAAAAAATTTAGACCTTGTTTATAATTGATTAATTAGTCTCAATGATGATTAAGAACTTGATTAGCGTCCGGGTCCTCACAACAGGTGGTATCAGAGCTATAGATCCTTGAGATTGAGATAGAAGCTAGTGAGCGGGGTAGAACTGTGTTTTCTTTCCTGCTTTTGATTGCTAGCATGATTTACTGCTTTATAATACATGTTTATCTGTTTATCTGATTTGATTTGAAAACATGTGTTATTGGATATGAATTGGAGCTAATTCGGGATCAGCAGTTAGATGATCGGAAGAGGATTGAAACCGGATTTTGTTTGGGGTTATTAATCCTTTTGAGTTTCAGATATGCCTCCGAGAAGAGTACCGGAGCAGGGTTGTACATCGAACCCTCCCATGGATGTGACAGCGACACCCATGGAGACACTTTTGAAAAGATTTCAGTCTTTCCATCCACCTACTTTGAAAGGAACCGAAAATTCAGTGGATTGTGAAAGTTGGCTGGATGATATTGAAATGATGTTTGATTCGTTGGAATACACTGATGAGAAGAGGGTGAAACTGATAGGACACCAATTGCATGACATTGCCAAGAACTGGTGGATCAACACAAAAAGGGCATTGGAACACCGAGGTACGATTATTACCTGGAGTGTATTTAGAACTGAATTTTATCAGAGGTTCTTTCCAGTGTCATACAGGAAGGACAAGGGAGCCGAGTTTGCGAACTTGAGATAGGGCCAACTTAACATCGAGGAATACGTGGCCAAGTTTTCTTCACTGTTGCGCTTTGCTCCACATGTGGCGGATCATGACGAGGCTGTGGCGGATCAGTTCATTAACGGCCTGAATCCGGAAATATTTACGTTGGTGAACACGGGAAGACCGAACAACTTTACCGATGCTTTGAATAGAGCCAAAGGAGCCGAAGCCGGTCTGATGAGACAGAGAGGAGCTTCGTTTATGCTTCCAGCACCAGGATTACAGCAACCACCTCCTCGATTTGAAGGTGGCAGCAGTAGTGGCGGAAAGAAGGACTTCTTGAAGACGAGAGGAAAGCAGTTCAAGAAGTCAGGGAGCAGTTCTTCTAGTTCTGGGAGTCCTCGACAGAGCCAGAGCTATACCGGACCTATTTGCAATACTTGTGGAGGGAAGCATCCCACTGAGCAGTGTCGAGGAGTGTTTGGCAGCTGCCGTATTTGCAAGCAACATGGACACTTTGCTCGAGTGTGTCCCCAGAGAGGTGCCCAGGGATTCCAGGCAGCTGAGTCATCTGGATCAGCGGCTCAGGCAGGTAGACGACCATCTGCTGTTCATTCTTTTCAGCCAGCACCGTCTACCCAGTCACAACAGAGGCCAGGAGGAAGCCAGACAGTGAGCCAGCCTCCGAGACAGCAGGCCCGAGTGTTTGCTCTGACTGAGGAGCAGGCACAGGATGCACCTGATGACGTTGTAGCAGGTAACTGTTTTATTTCTGGTTAGCCTGCGTACGTATTGATTGATACTGGTGCATCACATACATTTATTTCTGAGAGGTTTGCATTGAGTCATGCATTACCTATTGAGTCATTATCTGTGGTAGTGTCGATTTCCTCCCCGTTAGGGACATGTTTGATATCAGTGCAGTTTGCACAATCTTGTATATTGCAGTACGATGGACATAAGACTGAGTTAGATTGTATTGTGCTTGGGATATCTGATTTTGATTGTATTATCGGTATTGATACACTGATCAAGTACCGAGCTACAGTCGATTGTTTCCACAAGATTGTTCGATTCAGACCTGAGATGGCTGAAGAGTGGAAATTTTACGGTAAGGGTTCTCGAGCCAGAATTCCTTTGATATCTGCAATGAATATGACACGATTATTGCAGAAAGGAGCGGATGGATTCCTGGTATATTCAGTTGATTTACTAAAATCGAGCCCATCATTGGCGGACTTGCCGATGGTGTGTGAGTTTGCTGATGTCTTTCCGGATGAGATTCCTGGATTACCTCTGATTCGAGAGATAGACTTCAGCATTGAGTTAATGCCAGGAACAGTCCCGATTTCGAGAGCTCCATACAGGATGGCACCGATCGAATTGAAAGAACTGAAAGAACAGTTGGAGGATTTACTGGCCAAGGGGTACATTAGACTGAGTGTATCTCCTTGGGGTGCTCCAATACTGTTTGTGAGGAAGAAGGATGGGTCGATGAGACTTTGTATCGACTACCGACAACTGAATAAGGCAACGGTAAAGAATAAATATCCATTGCCTCGTATCGATGATTTGTTTGATCAGTTGCAGGGTTCTTCGGTGTATTCCAAGATCGATCTGAGATCTGGATACCATCAACTGAGAGTCAGGGACTCTGATATCTCTAAGACAGCATTCAGAACCAGGTATGGACACTATGAATTTATTGTCATGCCATTTGGTTTGACGAATGCACCAGCGGTATTTATGGGATTGATGAACCGCGTCTTTCAGAAATATTTGGATGATTTTGTTATCATATTCATTGATGATATATTGATTTATTCAAAGAATATGATTCAGCATGCTAATCATCTGAGGATTGTATTGAGAATTTTGAGGACGGAGAAACTGTATGCTAAATTGTCGAAATGCGAGTTCTGGTTGAAACATGTAGTATTTCTGGGTCATATTATATCCAGAGACGGGATATCAGTTGATCCCAGTAAGGTCGAGGCAGTGATTTCGTGGCCGAGACCGACATCTGTACCAGAAATACGCAGCTTTATGGGTTTGGTAGGATATTATCGCCGATTCATTAAAGATTTTTCGAGTATTGCCAAACCAATTACGCAGTTGACTCTGAAGAATGTTCCGTTTGTTTGGTCAGAAGACTGTGAATCCAGTTTTCTGGAATTAAAGAAGAGATTGACCAGTGCGCCTGTGTTGACGATTCCTTCAGGTACTGGTGAGTTTGTCGTTTATTGTGATGCATCTCACCGAGGATTTGGTTGTGTTTTGATGCAGCGGGGGCATGTGATTGCTTATGCCTCAAGACAGCTGAAACCCCATGAATCTCGATATCCAATTCATGATCCTGAATTGGCAGCCATAATCTTTGCATTAAAGATATGGCGGCATTACCTCTACGGTGAGAAATTCGAAATCTATTCTGATTATAAAAGCTTGAAATATCTGTTTTCTCAATCAGAGCTGAATATGAGACAGCGGAGATGGCTGGATTTACTGAAAGACTTTGATTGTGAAATCAAATACTATCCAGGGAAGTCCAATGCAGCAGCAGATGCACTAAGTCGCAAGGTATGTGCACTATCCTTATCGACGATAGGTGTTTCGAATTTGATAGAAGACTGCTGTTTGTCTGGATTAGCTTTTGAAACAGATCATCAGCCTCTAAGATTATGTGCGATTCGAGCTGAACCGGCATTGATATTAAAAATAAAAGAGGCACAGAAGGTTGATCCGAACATACAGAATTCGATTGCAATGGTCAGAGCTGGTCATCAATCGGAATATCAGGTTCGGAATAGTGTTTTGTATGTGAATAATCGTATTGTTGCGCCCAATGTGGTAGATTTGAGACAGCGAATACTGTCAGAAGCGCACAACAGCCGATTTAGCATTCATCCTGGTGGCAGGAAAATGTATAATGATTTGAAGACACAATACTGGTGGAAACAAATGAAAGCGGACATTGCTACATTTGTATCAAAGTGTCTGAATTGCCAACAGGTGAAGGCTGAAAGAAAGAAACCCGAAGGATTATTGCAGAGTTTTTCCATTCCTGAATGGAAATGGGATCACATTTCCATGGATTTTGTGACGCAGTTACCGAGATCCTCCAGAGGTTGTGATGCGATTTGGGTCGTGATTGACAGATTGACCAAATCCGCATGTTTTATTCCATACAAAATGACCTACCGATATGATCAGATGGCCGATATCTATGTCCGGGAAGTGGTGAGACTGCATGGAGTGCCGAAGTCCATTGTTTCAGACCGTGATCCTCGGTTTACTTCGCACTTCTGGCAGAGTTTACAGCAAGCTCTCGGTACGAAGTTACATTTGAGTACCGCATATCATCCACAGACTGACGGACAGTCATAGCGTACGATCCAGACATTGGAAGATATGCTGAGAGCTATAGTGCTGGATTTTAGCCCTAATTGGAAAGATGCATTGCCACTATGTGAATTTTCGTACAATAACAGCTATCAAACGAGTATTGAGATGGCTCCATTCGAAGCGTTGTACGGAAAGAAATGCAGATCCCCTCTTTACTGGGATGATATCTCTGAAGTTCCTGAAACTGTACCTGATATGATCAGAGATATGACTGAAAAAGTAAAGTTGATTCAGAAGAAAATGAAGGCAGCTCAAGATCGACAAGCCAAATATGCCAACCTCAGACGACGACCGTTGGTATTTGATATAGGAGACCGAGTATTCCTGAAAATTTCGCCTTTCAGAGGAATTGTCAGATTTGGCAAGAAAGGGAAACTGTCTCCAAGATATGTGGGTCCATATGAGATTCTTGAAAAGATAGGAGATCGTGCCTATCGACTAGCATTGCCGCCTTCATTATCTGGAATACATGATGTCTTTCATGTATCGATGCTGAGGAAATATCTCCCTGATGATTCTCACGTGATTCAGCCAGACGAGACCGAGCTGGATGAGACATTGAGTTATGTCGAG
The DNA here is from genome assembly GCF_022965805.1 of Primulina eburnea. Lineage (NCBI taxonomy): Eukaryota > Viridiplantae > Streptophyta > Magnoliopsida > Lamiales > Gesneriaceae > Primulina > Primulina eburnea. The sequence goes on from NC_133111.1 coordinate 33,474,206, forward strand.
AAACCGATCCGGATTATCGATCGTAAAGAAAAACAGCTCAGAACAAAGATGATTCCTCTTGTGAAAGTTCAATGGACTCGTCATGGCATGGAAGAAGCTACTTGGGAAACTGAATCAGATATGAGACAGGAATTCCCAGAATTATTCCACTGATGTGAGTTTACGATTTCAGCTTATGATATGATTGCCTGTGATATGAGTGCTTGAGATTTCGAGGACGAAATCGTGTCTCAGAGGGGGAGAATTGTAAGGCCCGAGATGTTATCATTTTTGTGAGACCCCGAAAATAAATCGTGTTGATGACATTTTTGTAATTAAGTGGAAAAATAGTTGAATTAAATTTAAGGGCAATTTCGTAAATAGTGGATGGCATTTTCGTAATTATTGGGATGGCAATTTCGTAATTTCTGGATGGCATTTTTGTAATTATTGAATGACATTGCTGGATGGCATTTTCGTAATTACTGGACGGCATTTTCGTAATTTTGAGAGATTTGGGCGAAAATTGGAGAAAGGGCCACGTCTCTCACCATGCAAGTTGATATATAAATTTCCAAATTGCATTTCATTCATTCAAAGAAACAGCCGAGAATCCCCAAAGCAAGACCTCTCCAATTTCCTTTGATTCCAGAATTAATTGTGTAATATCCGGTTATCTTATTTTGAATCCGACTTCGGTACCGAGTTCCTATCGACGTAGGCTACAACTGGACGTAAGTTTTACTACGTTTTGGCATGTCTTGAAATTATGATAGTGTCAAAATTGAATGGAATTCATATATGATGTTCTTGAAATGTTAGACATCATAGAATCGAAGTCAGATTAAGAAACAGACTGATTGTGGAATTGTTATGAATTTTTAGGGTATATTGATTTATACCAGACAGATTTGAATTGTGATTGGATTACGGATTGTAATGGATATGTGTTATGGATTGTAACTGCAATTTGAGAATATTGGATTGACGGGGATATTGAAATTGTACCGTTATGCCGTTCATTTTGAATTAAATCAAGATTGATCAGATTGTTATTGATTTGAAAGGTATATTGACATGAGATTATTGATATTGTCATTGCCAGACAGGCTGGGAGTTCAGGACATCGACTGAGCCAGAAACCGACGAAAGAAAGGTATAAGTCAATGTGGTATTGGGAGATCGACTTGAGTCGGATTAGACTTGTGTAGTGACCCGTTCCAGAATCACCTACTAGTCAAGAACTAAGCATGCAATTAACCTAATAAACAATAATCAGAGATAACAGCGGAAAAAGTCAACAACAATACCGATAAACTAAACCAACCAGCTACTCAACGTCCTCCTCCTGCTCCTCCTGAGCTGTCCAACCTGAGGCCTGCCCCGTGGAAATGGGGTGTCCAAGAATAAACAAAACCGAGGACGTGAGCGATAAGAACGCCCAGTACAAAAGTATGAGTATACAGACCTATATGAAATGCACATGCTATGATCATGATACCGGGGTAGTCAAGAAACAGGAGTCACAAAAGGATCTCAACAATGCTCAGTCTAGAGGCGCCAAGTGGATAGTGCCGCGCGGTACACCTCTGGGTCACTGCATCCACTACAAGACGGACGTGGACCTAAAATGTCCCGGACCACCGAAGCCCTCCCGACCCGTCGGCCACTGTGTACTCTCGGTGTCCATGCGTCCACAAGACAGGGCTGAGCGGCCCCAAGATATAGCTTATCTCGAAAGAGATACAGCTCAACAGCAAAGGCTATCTCGAAGGAGATACGGCTCAACGTGAAATGCAACGTGCAGTAATAAACGTGACATAATAGCATGCATCATATGACATATAACAATGCACCACATAATCATGCAACACATATATGAATGTATACTCAACCAGGATATCTCGGATAGTACTTTCGTACCTCTATCACAGCAATCCTAATCCACTGGAACAACCAGACAACAGGTCTAATCCAAGCCTATTCATCAAGTGAAAACCATCACTAAACTTATCTACCAGACTTAACTAGATAATCCTGAGATAAAATACTGATAAAATTCCAAACCTTCGTCCGTCGCTAGCCCGCTGATGCCGCTAGCTCCCAACTAGAGCACAGCTCCGCTACAAGACCAGCAGCTCCCCGCTAGTGCCCGAACCTCGGAAAAAGACTAGAACCTGTCAGAAACGACTGAAATGCTCTGGAACTCTCTGAATTGGCGAGTCAAAATGAGGAAATCCGAGCACTATTTATAGGCCATGTTCGGATCGTCCGAACCCTCTTCGGAACGTCCGAACTCTTACGTGTCCATCGGCTTTTGACACCTCATGATCGGATCCACAGAACTTACACTTCGGATCCTCCGAACTATGATCGGATCCTCCGAACCGACACTTCGGACCTTCCGAACTTGCATGCAAACTGACGTGTCGATCAACTCTTGACACCTCATGATCGGATCCACCGAACCCACTTCGGATCTTCCGAACCCTTCGTTGCTTCCGAACCATCTTCGGTCCTTCCGATCATGACCACGGTCAAAATTACACATTAAACCTTCTTAATCACCATTAATCCGTTAAATTACCCAATTTAGAATTCGGGCTACTACATTCTCCCCCCCTTAAAGGATTTCGTCCTCGAAATCAAGCTTTAGAGAATGAACAAAACGAAATAACAACATCGTTATTACCTCTCAATTATTGTTGAATACAACCGATATTTCGATTACAACGGAAAACACAAACACACATCCATAGTACAACTACAGTACAACTCAGAGGAGCTCTGGATGCTCTGGTATCAATAAGAGCAAAAGCAGGACTACCGCATCAACAAAAAGTACCTGCTATGACTCTCTCCCTGACTCACTTGCAGCCTGATCCTGGTTCAGCGCAAAAACCTGACCTTGGGTACGAGGTCGAAGATTCGAACTACCCCCTGCCTGACCCTGCCTCCTCTGCTGAACAGTCGTCTGAGATCCGGAACCAGATCCTGCTCCACCTCGCAACTGAGGACAATACTTCTTGATATGACCCATCTCTCCGCACTGAAAACAAGCTCCTGCGGCTAATCGGCATTGCTCCGAAGGATGGTTCTTCCCACAATGCACACAAGAATCCTTCTTCTTATCAAAGCGAAAATCACCGCTAGACCGTGATCCAGATCCAGAAGAAGAAGAACCAGACTTCTTGAACGATTGAGATCGAGGACTCAAAGCACTCGAAGGTCTGGAAGAAAGAATAGACCTACCACGCTGAAGACTGATCTCTGCCTGGCGACACCGGTTCACTAATCCATCATACGAAGTAGGATTATCACAGACTGTGACACGATCAAAGATCTCCTGATTAAGCCCCTGGAGGAAATGGTCATACTTAGCCTCAGAACTGCCACTAATATGAGGAGCAAAGGGCAACAACTCGAAGAACTTCTGCTGATACTCATCAACAGACATACTACCCTGCTTCAGATTCAGGAGCTCAATCGTCTTCGCCTGGCGAAGGGCTGGAGGAAAATACAGCTGCATGAAAGCCGCACGGAAATCGGCCCAAGTCACCCTACCCTGGGACTGGACTATCGGCGCAGAAGTCGATCGCCACCACTTGCGAGCACGGCCCTCGAGAAGAAAACTAAGGGTCTCTATCTTCTGCTCCTCGGTGCACTGGAATGCGCGGAAACAACTCTCCATGCGCTCTAACCAATCCTCTGCATCATCGGGAGTCTCACCGCCAACTAAAGGCTTAGGCCCCATCTGAAGAAAACGATGCAACTCAAAACGCCTAGGACCATCCCGACGATGACGATGTTCACGATCACGATGACGCCTACTACCGTCCTGATCACCCCAACGACCTACACTCCCCTGACTACTCTCGTCACCAAAGTGGCCAGCCATCGCTACAACATAGAATGAGGAAACTAGTAAATTGGTCAACGGAATCCCAAAACAGAATCTATATCCCAAAATCATACGCATATCTTTATCCCAAAATCGCAAGCATGCTCTGATACCATAAATGTAGTGACCCGTTCCAGAATCACCTACTAGTCAAGAACTAAGCATGCAATTAACCTAATAAACAATAATCAGAGATAACAGCGGAAAAAGTCAACAACAATACCGATAAACTAAACCAACCAGCTACTCAACGTCCTCCTCCTGCTCCTCCTGAGCTGTCCAACCTGAGGCCTGCCCCGTGGAAATGGGGTGTCCAAGAATAAACAAAACCGAGGACGTGAGCGATAAGAACGCCCAGTACAAAAGTATGAGTATACAGACCTATATGAAATGCACATGCTATGATCATGATACCGGGGTAGTCAAGAAACAGGAGTCACAAAAGGATCTCAACAATGCTCAGTCTAGAGGCGCCAAGTGGATAGTGCCGCGCGGTACACCTCTGGGTCACTGCATCCACTACAAGACGGACGTGGACCTAAAATGTCCCGGACCACCGAAGCCCTCCCGACCCGTCGGCCACTGTGTACTCTCGGTGTCCATGCGTCCACAAGACAGGGCTGAGCGGCCCCAAGATATAGCTTATCTCGAAAGAGATACAGCTCAACAGCAAAGGCTATCTCGAAGGAGATACGGCTCAACGTGAAATGCAACGTGCAGTAATAAACGTGACATAATAGCATGCATCATATGACATATAACAATGCACCACATAATCATGCAACACATATATGAATGTATACTCAACCAGGATATCTCGGATAGTACTTTCGTACCTCTATCACAGCAATCCTAATCCACTGGAACAACCAGACAACAGGTCTAATCCAAGCCTATTCATCAAGTGAAAACCATCACTAAACTTATCTACCAGACTTAACTAGATAATCCTGAGATAAAATACTGATAAAATTCCAAACCTTCGTCCGTCGCTAGCCCGCTGATGCCGCTAGCTCCCAACTAGAGCACAGCTCCGCTACAAGACCAGCAGCTCCCCGCTAGTGCCCGAACCTCGGAAAAAGACTAGAACCTGTCAGAAACGACTGAAATGCTCTGGAACTCTCTGAATTGGCGAGTCAAAATGAGGAAATCCGAGCACTATTTATAGGCCATGTTCGGATCGTCCGAACCCTCTTCGGAACGTCCGAACTCTTACGTGTCCATCGGCTTTTGACACCTCATGATCGGATCCACCGAACTTACACTTCGGATCCTCCGAACTATGATCGGATCCTCCGAACCGACACTTCGGACCTTCCGAACTTGCATGCAAACTGACGTGTCGATCAACTCTTGACACCTCATGATCGGATCCACCGAACCCACTTCGGATCTTCCGAACCCTTCGTTGCTTCCGAACCATCTTCGGTCCTTCCGATCATGACCACGGTCAAAATTACACATTAAACCTTCTTAATCACCATTAATCCGTTAAATTACCCAATTTAGAATTCGGGCTACTACAACTTGAGTTTCCCTAAATCACATACTTTACTTTATTTCATTGATATTTGCATTGATTTGACTGATGTACTTGTTTTCTTGAATTATAGATAGCATGTATCAGATGAGTAATCTTGTGACAGAAGTTCCTGATAGTGGTGGAATCACCACGGGAACATTGCACAATGTCTCAAGATAATGATATTAGCGATAGAGCTACAGTCCATGACGGATAGGTCAGGACGCCGGATGTTTGGTTATGTCGAGTAATAGGATTGGAATTCTTCTATTACGGAATTCGATATAGGAACACCATATTTGGTTATATTGAGTAATAGGAACGGAGTTCCTTCTATTACGGAATTCGATATAGGAACACCACATTTGGAAACCGGGATCCCTAGACTAGGATTGAGTCTAGTCTGAATTGCAGAATTGTAATTATGTTTCAGATTTTGATACATATTACTGTTACCTTATTACATGCTTTATATTTGTTTATATGATTGCATGTTTCGTTGATTTATACTGGGATTTATTCTCACCGGAGTTATCCGGCTGTTGTCTTGTCTGTATGTATACATGACAACAGGTGGGACAGGATCAGGGTCCAGGAGATGACGAGAGATCGTGATAGAGTGGAGACTACGGACTTTGATTATGATGTATAATAGGGTTTGAACACTTGACATTAGTTTTTAAACCTTAGTTTAGTTTGAATGCATGCAGTACATGACTTGTATTGTATTTTATATACTGAGATGTATATATGTTTTATTACACTACGTTCCGCATTTAAAAAAAAATTTAGACCCTGTTTATAATTGATTAATTAGTCCCAATGATGATTAAGAACTTGATTAGCGTCCGGGTCCTCACAACAGGTGGTATCAGAGCTATAGATCCTTGAGATTGAGATAGAAGCTAGTGAGCGGGGTAGAACTGTGTTTTCTTTCCTGCTTTTGATTGCTAGCATGATTTACTGCTTTATAATACATGTTTATCTGTTTATCTGATTTGATTTGAAAACATGTGTTATTGGATATGAATTGGAGCTAATTCGGGATCAGCAGTTAGATGATCGGAAGAGGATTGAAACCGGATTTTGTTTGGGGTTATTAATCCTTTTGAGTTTCAGATATGCCTCCGAGAAGAGTACCAGAGCAGGGTTAGTACATCGAACCCTCCCATGGATGTGACAGCGACACCCATGGAGACACTTTTGAAAAGATTTCAGTCATTCCATCCACCTACTTTGAAAGGAACCGAAAATTCAGTGGATTGTGAAAGTTGGCTGGATGATATTGAAATGATGTTTGATTCGTTGGAATATACTGATGAGAAGAGGGTGAAACTGATAGGACACCAATTGCATGACATTGCCAAGAACTGGATGGATCAACACAAAAAGGGCATTGGAACACCGAGGTACGATTATTACCTGGAGTGTATTTAGAACTGAATTTTATTAGAGGTTCTTTCCAGTGTCATACAGGAAGGACAAGGGAGCCGAGTTTGCGAACTTGAGATAGGGCCAACTTAACATCGAGGAATACGTGGCCAAGTTTTCTTCACTGTTGCGCTTTGCTCCACATGTGGCGGATCATGACGAGGCTGTGGCGGATCAGTTCATTAACGGCCTGAATCCGGAAATATTTACGTTGGTGAACACGGGAAGACCGAACAACTTTACCGATGCTTTGAATAGAGCCAAAGGAGCCGAAGCCGGTCTGATGAGACAGAGAGGAGCTTCGTTTATGCTTCCAGCACCAGGATTACAGCAACCACCTCCTCGATTTGAAGGTGGCAGCAGTAGTGGCGGAAAGAAGGACTTCTTGAAGACGAGAGGAAAGCAGTTCAAGAAGTCAGGGAGCAGTTCTTCTAGTTCTGGGAGTCCTCGACAGAGCCAGAGCTATACCGGACCTATTTGCAATACTTGTGGAGAGAAGCATCCCACTGAGCAGTGTCGAGGAGTATTTGGCAGCTGCCGTATTTGCAAGCAACATGGACACTTTGCTCGAGTGTGTCCCCAGAGAGGTGCCCAGGGATTCCAGGCAGCTGAGTCATCTGGATCAGCGGCTCAGGCAGGTAGACGACCATCTGCTGTTCATTCTTTTCAGCCAGCACCGTCTACCCAGTCACAGCAGAGGCCAGGAGGAAGCCAGACAGTGAGCCAGCCTCCGAGACAGCAGGCCCGAGTGTTTGCTCTGACTGAGGAGCAGGCATAGGATGCACCTGATGACGTTGTAGCAGGTAACTGTTTTATTTCTGGTTAGCCTGCGTACGTATTGATTGATACTGGTGCATCACATACATTTATTTCTGAGAGGTTTGCATTGAGTCATGCATTACCTATTGAGTCATTATCTGTGGTAGTGTCGATTTCCTCCCCGTTAGGGACATGTTTGATATCAGTGCAGTCTGTAAAATCTTGTATATTGCAGTACGATGGACATAAGACTGAGTTAGATTATATTGTGCTTGGGATATCTGATTTTGATTGTATTATCGGTATTGATACACTGATCAAGTACCGAGCTACAGTCGATTGTTTCCACAAGATTGTTCGATTCAGACCTGAGATGGCTGAAGAGTGGAAATTTTACGGTAAGGGTTCTCGAGCCAGAATTCCTTTGATATCTGCAATGAATATGACACGATTATTGCAGAAAGGAGCGGATGGATTCCTGGTATATTCAGTTGATTTACTAAAATCGAGCCCATCATTGGCGGACTTGCCGATGGTGTGTGAGTTTGCTGATGTCTTTCCGGATGAGATTCCTGGATTACCTCTGATTCGAGAGATAGACTTCAGCATTGAGTTAATGCCAGGAATAGTTCCGATTTCGAGAGCTCCATACAGGATGGCACCGATCGAATTGAAAGAACTGAAAGAACAGTTGGAGGATTTACTGGCCAAGGGGTACATTAGACTGAGTGTATCTCCTTGGGATGCTCCAATACTGTTCGTGAGGAAGAAGGATGGGTCGATGAGACTTTGTATCGACTACCGGCAACTGAATAAGGCAACGGTAAAGAATAAATATCCATTGCCTCGTATTGATGATTTAGTTTGATCAGTTGCAGGGTTCTTCGGTGTATTCCAAGATCGATCTGAGATCTGGATACCATCAACTGAGAGTCAGGGACTCTGATATCTCTAAGACAGCATTCAGAACCAGGTATGGACACTATGAATTTATTGTCATGCCATTTGGTTTGACGAATGCACCAGCGGTATTTATGGGATTGATGAACCGCGTCTTTCAGAAATATTTGGATGATTTTGTTATCATATTCATTGATGATATATTGATTTATTCAAAGAATATGATTGAGCATACTAATCATCTGAGGATTGTATTGAGAATTTTGAGGACGGAGAAACTGTATGCTAAATTGTCGAAATGCGAGTTCTGGTTGAAACAGGTAGTATTTCTGGGTCATATTATATCCGGAGACGGGATATCAGTTGATCTCAGTAAGGTCGAGGCAGTGATTTCGTGGCCGAGACCGACATCTGTACCAGAAATACGCAGCTTTATGGGTTTGGCAGGATATTATCGCCGATTCATTAAAGATTTTTCGAGTATTGCCAAACCAATTACGCAGTTGACTCTGAAGAATGTTCCGTTTGTTTGGTCAGAAGACTGTGAATCCAGTTTTCTGGAATTAAAGAAGAGATTGACCAGTGCGCCTGTGTTGACGATTCCTTCAGGTACTGGTGAGTTTGTCGTTTATTGTGATGCATCTCACCGAGGATTGGGTTGTGTTTTGATGCAGCGGGGGCATGTGATTGCTTATGCCTCAAGACAGCTGAAACCCCATGAATCTCGATATCCAATTCATGATCTTGAATTGGCAGCCATAGTCTTTGCATTAAAGATATGGCGGCATTACCTCTACGGTGAGAAATTCGAAATCTATTCTGATCATAAAAGCTTGAAATATCTTTTTTCGCAATCAGAGCTGAATATGAGACAGCGGAGATGGCTGGATTTACTGAAAGACTTTGATTGTGAAATCAAATACTATCCAGGGAAGTCCAATGCAGCAGCAGATGCACTAAGTCGCAAGGTATGTGCACTATCCTTATCGACGATAGGTGTTTCGAATTTGATAGAAGACTGCTGTTTGTCTGGATTAGCTTTTGAAACAGATCATCAGCCTCTAAGATTATGTGCGATTCGAGCTGAACCGGCATTGATATTAAAAATAAAAGAGGCACAGAAGGTTGATCCGAAGATACAGAATTCGATTGCAATGGTCAGAGCTAGGTCATCAATCGGAATATCAGGTTCGGAATAGTGTTTTGTATGTGAATAATCGTATTGTTGTGCCCAATGTGGTAGATTTGAGACAGCGAATACTGTCAGAAGCGCACAACAGCCGATTTAGCATTCATCCTGGTGGCAGGAAAATGTATAATGATTTGAAGACACAATACTGGTGGAAACAAATGAAAGCGGACATTGCTACATTTGTATCAAAGTGTCTGAATTGCCAACAGGTGAAGGCTGAAAGAAAGAAACCCGAAGGATTATTGCAGAGTTTGTCCATTCCTGAATGGAAATGGGATCACATTTCCATGGATTTTGTGACGCAGTTACCGAGATCCTCCAGAGGTTGTGATGTGATTTGGGTCGTGATTGATAGATTGACCAAATCCGCATGTTTTATTCCATACAAAATGACCTACCGATATGATCAGATGGCCGATATCTATGTCCGGGAAGTGGTGAGACTGCATGGAGTGCCGAAGTCCATTGTTTCAGACCGTGATCCTCGGTTTACTTCGCACTTCTGGCAGAGTTTACAGCAAGCTCTCGGTACGAAGTTACATTTGAGTACCGCATATCATCCACAGACTGACGGACAGTCATAGCGTACGATCCAGACATTGGAAGATATGCTGAGAGCTATAGTGCTGGATTTTAGCCCTAATTGGCAAGATGCATTGCCACTATGTGAATTTTCGTACAATAACAGCTATCAAACAAGTATTGAGATGGCTCCATTCGAAGCATTGTACGGAAAGAAATGCAGATCCCCTCTTTACTGGGATGATATCTCTGAAGTTCCTGAAACTGTACCTGATATGATCAGAGATATGACTGAAAAAGTAAAGTTGATTCAGAAGAAAATGAAGGCAGCTCAAGATCGACAAGCCAAATATGCCAACCTCAGATGACGACCGTTGGTATTTGAGATAGGAGACCGAGTATTCCTGAAAATTTCGCCTTTCAGAGGAATTGTCAGATTTGGCAAGAAAGGGAAACTGTCTCCAAGATATGTGGGTCCATATGAGATTCTTGAAAAGATAGGAGATCGTGCCTATCGACTAGCATTGCCGCCTTCATTATCTGGAATACATGATGTCTTTCATGTATCGATGCTGAGGAAATATCTCCCTGATGATTCTCACAGTGATTCAGCCAGACGAGACCGAGCTGGATGAGACATTGAGTTATGTCGAGAAACCGATCCGGATTATCGATCGTAAAGAAAAACAGCTCAGAACAAAGATGATTCCTCTTGTGAAAGTTCAATGGACTCGTCATGGCATGGAAGAAGCTACTTGGGAAACTGAATCAGATATGAGACAGGAATTCCCAGAATTATTCCACTGATGTGAGTTTACGATTTCAGCTTATGATATGATTGTCCTGTGATATGAGTGCTTGAGATTTCGAGGACGAAATCGTGTCTCAGAGGGGGAGAATTGTAAGGCCCGAGATGTTATCATTTTTGTGAGACCCCGAAAATAAATCGTGTTGATGACATTTTTGTAATTAAGTGGAAAAATAGTTGAATTAAATTTAAGGGCAATTTCGTAAATAGTGGATGGCATTTTCGTAATTATTGGGATGGCAATTTCGTAATTTCTGGATGGCATTTTTGTAATTATTGAATGACATTGCTGGATGGCATTTTCGTAATTACTGGATGGCATTTTCGTAATTTTGAGAGATTTGGGCGAAAATTGGAGAAAGGGCCACGTCTCTCACCATGCAAGTTGATATATAAATTTCCAAATTGCATTTCATTCCTTCAGAGGAAACAGCCGAGAATCCCCAAAGCAAGACCTCTCCAATTTCCTTTGATTCCAGAATTAATTGTGTAATATCCGGTTATCTGATTTTGAATCCGACTTCGGTACCGAGTTCCTATCGACGTAGGCTACAACTGGACGTAAGTTTTACTACGTTTTGGCATGTCTTGAAATTATGATAGTGTCAGAATTGAATGGAATTCATATATGATGTTCTTGACATGTTAGACATCATAGAATCGAAGTCAGATTAAGAAACAGACTGATTGTGGAATTGTTATGAATTTTTAGGGTATATTGATTTATACCAGACAGATTTGAATTGTGATTGGATTACAGATTGTATTGGATATGGGTTATGGATTGTAACTGCAATTTGAGAATATTGGATTGACGGGGATATTGAAATTGTACCGTTATGCCGTTCATTTTGAATTAAATCAAGATTGATCAGATTGTTATTGATTTGAAAGGTATATTGACATGAGATTATTGATATTGTCATTGCCAGACAGGCTGGGAGTTCAGAACATCGACTGAGCCAGAAACCGACGAAAGAAAGGTATAAGTCAATGTGGTATTGGGAGATCGACTTGAGTCGGATTAGACTTGAGTTTCCCTAATTCACATACTTTACTTTATTGCATTGATATTTGCATTGATTTGACTGATGTACTTGTTTTCTTGAATTATAGATAGCATGTATCAGATGAGTAATCTTGTGACAGAAGTTCCTGATAGTGGTGGAATCACCACGGGAACATTGCACAATGTCTCAAGATAATGATATTAGCGATAGAGCTACAGTCCATGACGGATAGGTCAGGACGCCGGATGTTTGGTTATGTCGAGTAATAGGATTGGAATTCTTCTATTACGGAATTCGATATAGGAACACCATATTTGGTTATATTGAGTAATAGGAACGGAGTTCCTTCTATTACGGAATTCGATATAGGAACACCACATTTGGAAACCGGGATCCCTAGACTAGGATTGAGTCTAGTCTGAATTGCAGAATTGTAATTATGTTTCAGATTTTGATACATATTACTGTTACCTTATTACATGCTTTATATTTGTTTATATGATTGCATGTTTCGTTGATTTATACTGGGATTTATTCTCACCGGAGTTATCCGGCTGTTGTCTTGTCTGTATGTGTACATGACAACAGGTGGGACAGGATCAGGGTCCAAGAGATGAGGAGAGATCGTGATAGAGTGGAGACTACGGACTTTGATTATGATGTATAATAGGGTTTGAACACTTGACATTAGTTGTTAAACCTTAGTTTAGTTTGAATGCATGCAGTACAGGACTTGTATTGTATTTTATATACTGAGATGTATATATGTTTTATTACACTACGTTCCGCATTTTAAAAAAAAAATTAGACCCTGTTGATAATTGATTAATTAGTCCCAATGATGATTAAGAACTTGATTAGCGTCCGAGTCCTCACATTGAAGTTTGAAGATTTACGTAGGAACAACTAAGAAATATGCTATGATCCTTAAATTTGGAGTGAAGAATTGAAGGGAAAAATCTTGAGAGAGGAAGGGTTTGATCGATCAAGGAGAAGTGGAAATAAGAATAAGCCCTATCCAAGGCAATATATAAACCTTTTATTGCCTAAAAACGTGTTTTTATTTTTTTTATACAAACTACTGGCGCATATGCGTGACTTTTTGGGCGCACATGTGCGGCCTGTACTGCCCACCCGGTGCATATGCGCGAGTTCTGGCGCATATGCGCGCTATATTCTGCAGAAAACTCATTTGTAGATTCCGAATTAGCTAACATGGTCAACATAAAAGTTGTAGCCCTATGTGTTTTCTTGCCTCTCCCCAAATTTCAGATCATTTGGAGGTCTGAGTAAAAGGTTATGCCCATTCTCCCAACATGTGTCAGTGCAGGAACAACGAAACACATGACACACTTCGGGCCACTTTTGGCTCGTCTTCCCTAATGATTTGAACAAAACTCAAAATAAGAAAGTTATAGCCTTATATCTTATCTTTCTAATGAAAGTGTCCTCACATCAATTAGATCAATATACAAGACATTAGGATAAAAACCACAACTAATGCAACATTTTTCATACCGTTTCTGCACTTCCATTTTCTATTTGGCTCAAGATCAACTTTTTATTCTTCCCATTCATTTCCATAATCATCACCAACTATGAACATAATACCAAAACAATAACCATTCCAATAAACATATCCATAACCAGTAACCATTCAACATAATCTCTACTAATAAATCATAAAGCATGATCATAACAACAATAAACCATAAAGATTAACATGATAAAAGGCTAGGCTATCACAATTAAGGCACGAGAAATTTTCAAGGCGGCTGATTTTCCGATAGATGTGATGCTGCATTTTTGAGGTGACGGTTGCATGATTCTTCTATAGTTTTCGAATTCTTCACGTTTTCTTCTATCTAAGGTAAGTGAGCTTGTTTAAAGTTTTATTTTTCGGTTATAAATTTTTTTGTTTTCGAAAAGAGTGCAAATTCTTCTTCTACTCCATTTCTTGATTTGATTATCATATGGTGTGTGTGTGTGGACACTGTGAGGATTCAACTGGATATAGGAGGAATCCCAAAGATATGACAGGACCCTTATGTGGTGGGGATATAACCGCTATATGGTCTCGCCCCCTTAGATGAGTAAAAATTAGGGACTGATATCAGTAAACCATGGAAAATAAAGGAATCTCAGTGCTTAGTTAATGTTATGCATGTGATATTAGTCACATTGCACATGATATTTGTTTCAAAACTTATGCATGTCGTTATGTTGTGCTTGAACGGCTTCCATTTGCTGAGTAACGACCATATCACTCACTCCTTACAATTCTTTCTCTGATAAGCCTGAGGAACAGCTCGAAGAAGAGCCAGATCAGTTTTGGATTGGTGATTTCCAAGATTATCAGTTTAAATTTAATGTAAATGCATTTTTTTTTATCATTTTAAGAATCTACGTTGTAAAGAAAATTTTATTATTGATAATGCGTAATAAATTGGTTTTTGGTTTATACCGTACTATGAGACTTGTTGTTTTCAATTGTGTGGTTGTAAAACAACGCCGGTATCGACTAACCCCGGTCTCGGGGTGTGACATTTAAGTGGTATCAAAGCCGCCAGGTTCATAATCCTGTTGGGAAAAGAAAAATAGATCAGATTTTGGCAAAGAGACAATGTAATCCCCTTCGGAACGACCAACGAGTAAAAAATTCTTCATTTAGACTTCCGAAATTGCGTTTTTGCCATTTAAGAAAAGTTTCGGAGAACTCATAACTTTTCATAGGAAGCTCAGAATTTAATTCTGTCGACTGTTCTGTAATCCTCTCGACGTATTCTTTATATCCATGGGTCAATGTCCAAACTTTCTATTTTTGGGAAAAATTATGGAAAAATCTCGTTCCACGCATTTTTGGGAGTACTTGTCAAAATTTTATGGAATTGTATTATGGGAACAATTAGTATTTGTGTATATTATTGGGGATATACCGATCAGAGATAAGTTGAGTTTAACTTTCAAATTAAAAAGAAAAATTTGACTCGAAGATGATAAGTTATTTATGAAAACTAATATGAGAAAAGTTGATTATCATAAGTTTTGGGTATTCTACTATAGAATCTGATTTTGTGTCAATAGTTAACTGTGTGAGCATAAAGTTTGGGTTATTAAGAATGGTAAGTGCTAAATTTAAATATATAGGATCTTAGAATATTTTTGTCAAGCCCCTAGACCGAAGCGCCGGTGACATCCGGTATTGTTTAACAATTACTTGAAAACAATAAGCCTCGTAGCAGATAGCCACAACTAGTATTTTTCATAAATCATCATTGTCTTTTACATTGACAATAGAATGGAAATTACATTAATAGAATTGCAGAAGCTGAATAAAAAAATATACAAAATCTTGACACTTGAACTCTTGATATAATCAACAGCCCCAGAACGTCTCCTATTCTTCCTTATTCAACCGCTCCTCGTTCTTATCTGGAGAGATGTAAGGGGTGAGTGTTTTGAGAAACAGTCAGTAAGTGGGGGCCGATCGATTTCCAAAAATACATATAGACATAATTTTAAGTCATATTTTTACATACTTTCAAACTTATTACGTTGATTTATCATAACAGAACCGAATCAAATTCAAATTATGAGACAAAGATTATTAGACAATTCAAAGCAGATCAGAACAAACACAACACCGTTACTCATCTCATTTTCTATGGTAAAATTGTCCCCAACATGTTAGTCCTCTAAGGGACGAGGCCAGAACATAGTTTTATATCCACTGATGGGGGCCAGACAGAATTACAATTATCGTCCCACAGCAAATTCAAATTGTAACAATGTATCAGAAAATCAGATTTACCGAACAGAACTTATAATATTTTTGAACGAATTCGGCAAAATCAAAAAATATCGAAATTAGAAGGAACATAACATTCATTGATCAAGACTTTTGGGCATTTCTAATAATATCAAGTCTTATTCCCATTTTGGCATTTTTCTTTTCGGGGGAGATTTCGACCCTTGAAGAAACGATAGGCCTGATTGGCCCCTGACCCAGTAGCAGAAAACCCCCACAAAAAAAACCGACCCTGTAGCAAAATAAAAGATGAAATTTCTCGAAAATAAGGACACACATACAAGCAAGTCATGTTATATTATGAAAAGTTCAGATTACATGAAAAATACGTAACAAAAACCCACTTACCAGAATTCGAAAGTTTTAGTTCGGAAGCTGCTCAAACAATGAAGTACGAAGCTTGCTGAATTCGGACCAGGTGGTGATCGAAATTTTGATAGGATCGTTCCACAGTGTTGACAATAATTTCCGGTACGAGATCACTGGCACGACACGTCCTTCTTCTTCCTTGCAAGTGGCGGGCGAGAGCTTTTTATGGAGAGATAAGGGGCCAAATTTCTGTGGTGCTTTTCCTTCAGCCTTTGGGTGCTATTTATAGGTGAAACTTTGTCCCTTAAGCTACCCTTGGCCGCCCCTTTGCTCCCCAAGAAAGCCTTGAATGTGGTCACAATTCTATCCAAACTCAAGAGGCACCTTGGTTTACTAAAGAGACAATTCTTGCATAATAAATTTGTCCAAGCCTCCTAGCTCATCTCTAGTCTCCATTCTTGGTTTTTTTAGGACAAGAAAATTTGATCTTCTTTGAGCTAAAAGATTGAGTTCATGAGCTGGGGGTTTACTCCTCCGGTGACGATTCTTTGATTGATGCGGCTTCTTATGGCATAGATCCTTTTTGAGCTAGTCTTCGAGCCTTTGAGTTACTTCCTCGAACGATGTTAGCTGAACATTTAAGTTTATATTTGAGTTTTATAGTTCAGATTAAAATTTTGAGCTTAATTTTGAGTTTTATTTCTTATATGATTTTCTTTGGAAATTCTGAGTTCTCACATCCCACCCTCCTTATTTGAAGTTTCGCCCTCAAAACTTGGATCAACTCGATCTTTTAAAGAGATGAGGATATTGAGTGTGCATTCTTTCTTCTGGTTCCCACGTTGCTTCTCGGTCAGTGTGATTTGACCACTGTATTTTGACATATGGGATTGTTCGGTGCCTCATCACTTGATATTTGGTGTCCACTATTCGAATAGGGAACTCTTCATATTTCAGTTCTTCGTTCAGGTTCCCTTCGATCATTAGCGGTGCAACTTTAAGGATGTAACTCGGATCTAGGACATATTTCCTTAGTCGTGAGATGTGGAAAACGTTGTTAATTCTGGACATGTCTGGTGGTAAAGCCAGTCGGTAGGTTAGGGTTCCCACTTTCTCTAATATCTCGAAGGGTCCGACATATATTGGATTTAAATTTCTGGACTTGCTGAACTGAACCATATGTGAGACTTTTACATAAGTTTTTTCACCGACCTCAAATTCCAACGGTCTTCGTTTTAAATCATCCTATCTCTTTTGTCGATCTTGAGCTACTTTGAGTTTTTATCTGATTATGGCTATTTTGTCAATGGTTACTTGAACAAGCTCAGGTCCAGTGATTGCCTTTTCTCCAACTTCACCCCAGTACAGAGGTGACCTACACTTTCGGCCATACAATGATTTATACAGAGCCATTTCGATGCTACTGTGATAGCTGTTATTATTGGCGAATTCTATCAGAGGTAACTGTTCGCTCCAATTTCCATGAAAATCCAGAGCACATGCCCTCAACATATCCTTGAAGGTTTAATTATCGAACTTAAGTGTATCTATCATCAACAACTGACTGAAATTGAAAGGTAAACTGATTTATGAAGTCAGCCGATCATCACACATAATTTAGTCAGAGTACTCATGGTACAAAAATTATCTGAAAACTATCAGTTTACCCCATGATTTATTGGATACATTTTCCGTACTAAAGCAGTTTTCGATTACTAGTAAAATGTGAGAATTTTGCAAGCACCATTTGTAGTGTATGTTTGTCAGAAAGGACAGTAACATGGAAAATGACGTGACCAATGACTACCTCAATAGAATCAATACGGGGCAACAATCTTCCCAGTAAGGGGTTGTACTTTCCTGACAGATTAGGAGAAGCCATTTCTATGATAGCTTTTACTTTATTTGAGTTCACCTCCATCCCTCTCCCAGTCACCATGAAAGCGAGAAACTTCCCACTCTTAACCACAAATGTACACTTAGCCAGGTTCAACTTCACTTCGTATTCCATAAAATTTTAGAAAGTCTCCTCGAGATCGGGGACAAAGAAAGGATGCCCTACTATCATCATTTGGCTCCCAGAAAAGGAAGCAGAGAGGAATTGAATTCTGCCCTGACTGTCTACTGATCTGGTCTTTCACTTCTACTTTCGATAGACTCCCGAGACTTGATGAGAATGTCATCCATGTATACCTCAATATTTCTCTTGGCTTGTTTCTAGAAATTTTTATCCATCAACTGCTAGTAAGTAGCCCCTACATTATTTCACCCAAAGGGCATGACCACATAACAAAATTTAACACTTGAAGTGAAGGAACTAACCTTATCTTGATCTTTCTAGGTCAAGGGATTTCGTGGTACCCGTGATAAGAATATATGAAACCGAGCAACTCATATCTCGAAGTGAAATCCACCTGTTGTTCAATTAGGGGCAATGTGTAGTAATCATTGAGGTAGGCTTTGTTTAAGTTCCAAAAGTCTAGACACATTCTCCATTTCCCATGGTCTTTGGGACCTAGACCATATTAAGGAGCCAAATAGGGAACTGGACTTCTCGGATCTGGCCGGCCTTCAGCAACTCTTGCACTTGCTCAGCTATTACCCTATCCTTCTCGGGACCCAAATGATTCTTCTTCTTCTTCATAGTTTAGGAACCCGTGATGATGTTTAGTTTATGCTCATCAACATGATCTGGGATCCCGACCAGCTCTGAGGAGGACATGCAAATATATCAATATTATTATTTAAACAAGTTAGCAACATAGCCCATGTAGATGGTTCAAGATCCCAGGACAACTTGGTTGTTTTCCTGGGATGCCCAGGAACTTTGACCACTTCTTCTCGTTCTTCATCCGCCACTGCCTACACATTCCTAATCGAATGCACCTCTCCCTTCCCTGGCCTTCTATCATCTCCTTTCTTTCTTGTTATTTTGTTTTTAACTCAGACTGTCACAGCATAAATTTCCGAGAAGATGGCTGATCTCTCTGGACTTTTCCTGCCCTACTTCCCACGGGAAATTTAATTTTTGTATTGTAAGTCGAGACGACGACCATGAGAGCATTCAAGCAGTCTTCCCAAAATGATGTTATATGAGGAAGGAGGTTTGACCACTTTGAATGTTGTCATGATGGGATTGACAAAATAAGACCCGATCATGGAACTGAATTTTTCAATCAAACTCTATCTCAGTTTCTTGAAAAGTTGGGAATCAGACATGGCCTCTCAGCTGCAAGAACACCACAACATAATGGTGTAGCTGAACGAAGGAATCGTACTCTTAAGAAGGCAGCTAGAACTATGCTTAATTTCCTGGTATTTCTCAAATGTTTTGGGCAGAAGTAGTTAGCACAATATGTTACACTCAGAACAGTTCGATGATTAAGAAGAATCATTCTAAAACACCTTGTGACATCTGGAATCGAAAGAAAACTATGGTTCATACTTCAAAATATTTGGGTGTAAATGCTTCATTCACAATAATGGTAAAAACCACTTAACTACCTTTGATGTTAATTAAATCAGATGTAGAAATATTTTTTGGTTATTCATCAGTTAGTAAAGTTTATAGAGGTTTTAATACGCTCGCATTTAATATTGATGAATCAATGCATGTTGTTTTCGATAAAACTGTACTAACTGATAAGCTAAAAGATCTAGTTGAGCTAACTAATCGCTTAACAAATATCAGCTTTTAGGATGACAGTGAAGATGAATTTATTCTGTTAGAAACTACCTTCAAACGCCATAACTTGAGGTTGTAGATCAACCAGTTGGACAAGACGCAGTTCTTTATTATCAGTTTCTGGAACATCAAGATGATGTCGAAACACAAACTTAAGCCACTCCAACTGAATAAGAAGAAACTGGTCAATTCCCAACTGAACTAGTTACGGAAAACAATTTGACAAATCCTACTTAGAGAAAAAATCATCCTCATGATTTAGTAATAGGTAACTAATCTGATCCGATAAAGACTAGAAAAAATATTTTTAACTTATTCGTAAAATCTAATTTTATATCTCAATTATAACCTAAGAAAACTGATAAAGCTCTAGCTGATCCCAGTTGGGTAAATGCTATTCAAGAAGAGTTTTATTAGTTTATCCATAACAAAGTCTGGACTTTACTTCCAAGACCACTTTCAAAATCTATTATAGTGACAAAATGGATGTACAGAAACAAACTGGACGAATATGGTTCAGTTGTGCGCAACAAAGCAAGGCAAGTTGCATAAGGCTATATACAAGAAGAAGGAATATATTATGATGAAACGTATGTTCTAGTTGCTCGACTAGAAGAAATCAGAATATTCCTTGCCTGTGCATCCTTAGACCATTTCAAAATATATCAAATGGATGTGAAGATTGCATTCATGAATAGTCAGTTACAAGAAGAATTTTACATGGAACAACCACCAGGTTTTGTCATTCATGTATTTCATGACCATGTTTTTCACCTTAACAAAGCTTTATATGGTCTTCAACAACCTCCTAGAGCTTGGTATGAGACCTTATCAAGATTTCTAATTGATCATGATTTCACTGTAGGAACAACTGACAAGACATTGTTCAAATTCACATAGAAAGATTATACCATACTTATTTAAATTTATGTTGATGATATTATTTTTGGTCAACTAACCCCAAAATATGCGAAATGTTTGCTAAATTGATGCATGATAAATTTGAAATGATTATAATGGGTGATGTTTTTTCTCTATCTGCAAGTGGAACAATTGGAAACTGATAAATATATCAGTCAGACCAAATACACAAAGAAACTGCTCAATAAATTTGGCATGGAAACATGTTTCAGCTGCATTTACTCCCATAAGTTCATCGATTAAACTATACAAAGATGAAAGGATAATATCAATTAAATGACACTCTACAGAGGTTTAATAGGTTCATTATTGTATCTAACTGCTAGTCATCCTGATATTATATTTGTTGTATGTTTATGCACTAGATTTTAAGTCGATCCTAAACAATCGCATTTCTTAGCAGCCAAACGTAAATTAAAATATCTTAAATTCACACAAAATTTGGGCGTATGGTATCCAAAATATTTTTTTCCAATTTAGATGCAGATTACACAAGATGTAAGCCAGATAGCAAAAGTACAAGTGGATCATGTCGGTTTTTTGGAGATAGACTGATCTCATGGTTTAGCATGAAGCAAACTTCAATTGCAACTTCCGCAACTGAAGATCAAGAACTAGCTGCTGGAAGTTTTTGTGTCCCAATGCTCTGGATTCATCAACAACTGAAAGACTATGGAGTTATTGCTGAAGAATCACCAATCTTATGTGATAACACCAGCACAATTGTGATTATATACAATCTAGTTCTCCATTCCATAACCAAGACTATTGATGTCAGACATTACTTCGCCAGATATCATGCTCAAAAGAAAGACATCATACTTGAATACATATCAATTGAGCAGCAAGCAACAGACATCTTCACAAAGCCTCTACCCGAGACTAAGTTTTCTTACTTTAGAAATATTTTAGGACTTATTGACTTGTCTTAATGCTTAATTTAAGAAGAAAGTTGAATTTTAGTTAGTTAACTGAGAAAACAGATTTCAGTTGTTCCTGAACTGAACTGAGTCATTTTGAAACTGATGAGTCAGTATGCGAACCAACTGATCTTACAACTAAGTTAACTAATTTTAGTTCAGTTAAGTTCTACAATAAGATTCATGACTGATTTAATTCAAAACTATTAATTTTAATTGAATCACATTATTTCTTAACTGCTTAATTTCATTTTCAAAATTAATAAAATGGTTGAGAGACTTGAATTTATGGTCAAACTACTCATGGACTTAAATGTATCCGAAATTTGAAAAGTCACAAAACATAGCCATACTCAGCTTTCCCTTTACGGATTCTCAAAAATTTCTCTCAAATCTTCGAGCAATCACTTGCAAATTATCTTCTTCTTCTACAACAAAATCAATACAATGGCAACCCAGACTCCCGCATATTTGCTGAACTCTGTTGCCATCGATTTCGAATAGATTTTCTCACTTCAAGATGAATCAGTTTGGAGTGTTTTCCAGAAGATCAAATCTAGGACTTCGTCAATTTTTGGGGCCGACAACTCAATACATTTATTCACCAAAACTCCTATCATTCGTGAGTCCAGCAATGTCACTGATGAAGGGAAAATACAAATGAAGGTCAACAATCATTCTATGGTTGTTGATGAAGAATTTTTCACAAACCTATTCAATCTGTCAATTGAAGGCCTCTCAAGATTCTTTGAAGTGGCTGCTGCAGATATTGAAGCCTTGTTATAAGCCAGTGCGAAGATGATAAAAGTATCTTAGGAAAAGAAGATATTGAAGACAGAATTTCAGCTTCTAGCGGATATTGCTACTAAGGGTATCTAGCAAAGGCTATGTATTTTGCATCCCTCACCTTTGAAAAATTCCAAGTGATGAAAGCCATCGTAAAAGGCATCGAGATGAACTGGTTATCTATCTTATTCAAAATCCTGAAGAATATGGTGCAATCGACAAAGTAGTCGAAGGTATTTGCACTTCAGCTGAGCAGGTTGATCAAGGACTCTGGGCTATCTTTTGAATCGGGCTCGACAGTCAAAAAATTTAAGTTTACAATGCTCGGAAAGTTCAGTCGAAGAAGGCCAGAGAAGAGGAGGGAACTATTAAAAAGAAGAAAAATGTCAAGATTAAAGCCGCTGCTTCGAAGACTAAGAGAAAATTTGTTCTGTCGACCAGTGACTCAGAGAAGACTCCCTCGCTTCAGTTGATTAAGAAGTCTAGGTCATTGAAGACCAAGCCAACTGCAGTTCCAAGAGCTCTACCTGAGCTCAGACTACTTCCAACTAGAGTTGAGGCACAATCTCTACAGTGCCAATCCATTAAGTTCAACCAGTTACAAAGCTCCGATCTGAAAAGAAGGATGAATATCCTTAAAGGATCACAACTGAATTTGGGGAAAATATGAAACTGACGGGGATTCCAGCGCCTCTCACCACAGTGATTTGCCCAACAATTCTTCCACTTGCACGGCGAAAATGTGTTCTAATCAAAGAAGTGGTTGACGCTATAGGCTCAGGATTGGATATTCCGCGTGCTCTAATTGATCCGAAGGGAAAGGGCAAACTGATTGAATAACCGTGGCCTAACAACTCATTTCAGACTCAGATAGACTTATAATGAATGATGTAAATGACGATGCTAATCTGAAAATGGAACCTACGATGAGTGGGTACAGTTTAAGACTGTCCCACTGGCCAAACAGTTCAAGAAGAAATCAGTTCTCATGCGCTTAATTTCTTTGGAATCGGCAGTATTGAAGGTAGTGAAGGACACTTCAGTAACCCAAGCTATGGAGAGACGTCCATATTTCTTCGATTTGATGAGAATCTAATGATTGACAGAAGTAAAATCCGAGCTGAAGCAGAACTATGATCCAGTTGGACCTACTACATATCCCGACATGTCAGTTTTTAGTAACTGGACTCTGATCTCATCAGCCTCCAAATTAAAGTCAAGAATTGGGAGATGGGACAGAAGCTACACATTCCAGTTGATACAAGCAGTCCAACTGAGAAGTTCAACAAAGATGTTGCTGAGCCTACCGCTGGAACAATTGAGGTGGAATCAGTTTGGAACATACCTCTGAAGAGAATATAGGAACTGTTTCTGAAGCTGCTCAACCTTTCTCCTCTACTGCAATCATTTTTCAACCAGTTTCTGAGCAAGCAGCTCCCCTCATCATGTATACAGATGAAGAACTCTCTTTAGCCAATATGGATGAGCTTCTGCTATCAGTTACTGAAGATATTCAGCAGGAGTACAGGGAAGAGCATCCCACTGAAGAACCTGTTGTTGAACACATTTTTGAGGTCATAACCGATCAAGCAGCTGTTGCAAAAATAACTCCAAAAGAATTTATGTCACAACTGAACAAATAACTACTGCTAGAGCAAAACCAACTGCACAGGAACCATCAGTTTCATCAGAATTGATCTCCACCAGCTTGGTGGTTCCCGAAATTTTCTTCATTTCTGAAACTTCCCACAAATCGATCTCTACCAAGAAAACTGCTGAGTAACCAAATACGTCAATAGTTCATCAAGATCAGCCACAGAGTCTTTATGTCCAAGAATAGGCTGTCAATTAAGTGGCTGGGGATGTAGATCAAGATGATGGCCCTGGAAAATTAGCAGTTGTCAATATTGGTGAAAATGGGAAAGGGAAAGCCCCAAAATTACTGAAGAATTTTCTCCTATGGTACCAATTGCAACTGATCTAATGCTTGAAAACATACTGCCCAGATGGCGAGATCTTAGGTCTACAGTTTCTCAAGTGAAGTCTACTCAATTGCTCCATCCTTTGAGTCTTGATACTCTCAAGGAACACACTATGAAAGACTTAAAGAAACTAACCAAGGACATGTATAATTTATTCCTTACTGTTGAAAATATGAAAAGAGAAGCAGTCACGAATCCAAAACTGATCACCTCCCAGGAACTACTCAGCAAATCAATTGACTTTGTGCACACAAGCTTATCAAAGAAGACAGATATTGTACAAAATCAGTTAGCTGAAGTATCCACTCAAGTCAGTTTAGCATTCCTCCTATTTTCTAAGGTGGCGGGTGTTGAAAAAAAGAAGGAAGAGCAGAAGACAGAAACTAGCACGAAGCATAGTGAACCAGATAGTTCAAATGATAAAGGACCAGCTGACAAGAAATCCAATAAGTGAACAGTGTCCTGGATCAGTTATACAGTCTGAGGAGCGTATATATTATGTAACTTATTTTTTGAAATGTTTGTACGAATTTCTACTTACATATTTCAAAGTTACTGAAAAGTTCATTCTTATTTATGTACGAATCTGTACATTTTAGAAGAATTATTTTATCTACACACGAGTTCAAAAAACCTGAGTCAGTTAAATCTTCATAAATCTTAATCAGATAAAAAGTTCAGAATTCTAAATTTTTTCAAACACAGTAAAGGAAGAAATTGTTGGAATTAATAAGTTTTATAATTTGACAAACTAATTAGTAACTGAACATAAGACTTGAACTGAAAGAACGTAACTGATCTAAAAAATGAAAGAGACTTACCGGATTGTAATGGACCAAGAACTGAAGTAAATAAACTTATGTTATCATATGTATTAATAGGTCACAAAATGATGAATCGAAGATTGACAAACTGATCAGATATCAGAACTGAAGACCAAAACTGAAAATATCATTAGCAGAACTGATATAGGTAAACTGAATCTATCAAACTAAATTGGAATGTTCAAACTGAAAGGACATCGGTTAGAACCGATATAGGCCAGCTGAATTGATCAGTCGACCATTTTGACTTTTGATCAGTTAGCCACGCTATCAGTTGCAATTTGAATCTCAACATAAATATTGACATCCTGTACCAAAGTAAAATATATGAAACATAAGAGTCTTTTACATCGTACCTCTATCAGAAAAAAGTTGTTTACATGGGCTAAAAGACGACTCAATGGATACCATTAATTAATGCATTCAATATGACCGTTGAGATCGAAGCCTATAAATAGCTGAGAAGTTCATTTATGAACGAGTTAGAAAAGTGAGTGAAAAACAACAGTTAGTTAAAACAACATTAACAATTAGTTTTTCAGTCAGTTTCGATTCATTTTCAAGTTTCTATTCAGTTTGCGAATCGCAAATCTTTAGCTCACAACTCATTGTTATATTTGTAGCATTCAGGCTACTCATTCGAGCTATTAATTATCAACTGACAAGTTTTGTAAGAAAAACTAAGATTTTCAGTTTGACAGTGTTCAAGTCCAACAGAAGAGGATTATTACAGATTCATTATAATTAATCAAAGTCTTTTAGTGAATTTCTATCCTTGAGATAACAAGGGTGATATAGGAGAATTTGAAGTCTCTAAACATCCATTAAAATCCTCGTGTGCATTATTTTTATTCATTCAGTTATCACAATACCCTAGCAAAAAATATTCAATCTATTCTTCAGTTTATTATCGAACTATTATAAGTTAAATGATTGATATAGACATACAAGATTTCAAGATCAGTTCCTCAAAGAACTGATTAATATTCCAAAAAGAGTTCAAAATGCCTAAGTGTTTATTCAAAACCCTCCAAAAAACCTCCTTTCTAAATACTTAACCCATATTAACCGATCCTAATAACATAGTTGCATCGGCTGCAACAAAGGAGGGAGTTTTGATGAGGAATTTTTTTTGAGAGTTGAGTGGCATTCCTCAAATAGTTGATCCAATCTCGGTCTGCTGCGACAACACCTGTGTCGTTGCAAAAGCAAAAGAACTGAGGTAGCATCAGCAATTTAAAAATATATTGAGAAAGTCCCACATAATCCAGGAGATTGATGGAAGATGGGAAATATTAGTACATTGAGTCGGTTATGCAGATAATGTTGCTGATCCACTGACGAAGCCTCTGCAAGAACCATTTGTGAGAAGCAACGTAAAGCAATGAGTCTAAGACCTATGGGTATTTGGCTATAAGGCAAGTGATAGATTGTTAGAGTAGATGCCCAGTGAGCCAACTTGTGTTTTGGAATTTATTGACTCTAATGTAAAAACAATATTTATTTTAATAATATTTATTAGTTTTATCCAATTATGGTATTTATTTTATCTTTATATTCATGTACGCTGTATAGATGAAGTCCTTGAATATATAATAGGTACGATGAGGTCTACCTCTCTACGTAAGATCATGAAACTTATTATGAAGCGCACCATATATTCTAAACAAGTTCTTAGTCAAATCAACCCTCTAAAATAAGATAAAGGTCGCTTAAGCTTGACACTAACTTCTGTAATGTAAACGCCAAGTTTCATTGGTAGGGCATGGAGATGTCCATCATATTGATGTTGATCATTTGATGAAGCACTGAAGAACCCTCCATCGAACTGTCTAGCTGGTTATCGTTTGTCGAGTGGAATAGTCTGTGATTATGGTTATACATCATTTTTTCTTTGACCCATTATAATGTAGAGGCTCTACGTACTAGCATGCACTTTGAACCTTTTACCAACTCCATTTGAAGATCATTAGAAGGAGAGGTTGGGTGTAGTTTCAAATACATAGGAGCAAAAAACATTATAGTCGGAGATTCACCATTTTATTGATGAGTGAAGATATTCTATATGATCTGATGAGTTAATTGTGCACATAATTTCTGGTCAGAGTACGACATGTGCATTTTGGAAAGGTTTTTGAGTTACACATAGCATTCACTATTACTACTCAAAGATACATCACATCGTTATCGAATTCATGTGCAGCTCTTGATATACCAATGATTTCATATTCTGTTGGAACTTTTCAAGTTCGCAATCTTTGCTTAATTTTGATGCTAACAAAACTTGTTATTTTGTTTCTAATAATCTACCTTAGTGTGCAGTAAGCTGGAACTGAAATAATCAGTTACGAGCCAAAACTAAAGCTGTCGAGGAATGCTAACTGAAGACGTCCAACTGATCGCGTAAACTGAAAACAGTAGAACTGAAGTGCCAACTGAAAGACTAGTTCAACTGAATGTCCAGCTGATGAGCAGTTCAGCAGAAGACCTTCAGAAGCCCGGCCAGCTGATGAAGTGTTCAACTGATGAAGAGCCCAGCTGACCAGTTCAACTGAAAGAGTGAAATCAGTTCAACTGATTTCACCAGCCCAACAGAAGACCAGTTCAACTGACCAGTTGAAAGCATCAGTCAGAGTCAATCAGTTGCAGATCAAGACAAGCTTAATAATGGAATCCAGCTAAGCACGAAGGTACAAAAGCTATTGTACTACCACAGTACAATAAGAGACGTTGCATCAGAGCTTAAAGCCAAAAGTTCCGGAAAGATGTCGAGGAACAAATTCAAAATGCAACGGACACATTATTGAGTCTTACTGTACGGTCAGCCAAACGCCTATAAATAGAAGCTGAAGTTCAGTGAAGACCAACACTGAGAAAAACGAGAACAGAGAACAAGGGCACGCTTATTACATATCAGCTTGTTAGAAGCAATCAGCCTAGAGGGAACACTTCATTGTATTATCAGCTTAGATTAGAAGCCTTTTTCCCTCAGTGTGTGAGAACACTTTCGGGTAGTGTTCATTGATCAGTTCTCACACACACACACACACACTCACTCATCATCTCAGATTCCGTCTTGCACACAGACGTAAAACATGTGTATGTAGTCTTTCTCACATAGACGTTAAAGAAGTGTTGACTGGAAGGTGATGCCTTCAGTTTAGAACTAGGAGTTCAGTTAGGCAGTGGGTAAGTCCTAAGCTGGGTGGGTTTGTACAAAGGTTTGTATAAATCAAAGTCTTCTAGTGTATCCTACCCGAGGAGGTAGAAGGGGTGACGTAGGAGCAGTTGAAGTCTCCGAACATCCATAAACATATCTTGTGTTTTGTTTTCAGTCTAACTGTTTAACTGTGTTGTTCTTAATTGTTTCATCAGTCCAGCTGATATCAGTTCAGTTCTGTCCATAACCGAACTGATATAAGCTCTAACTGACTTCTTTTCTTCAGTTAACCAGTTGCACAAGATATATAAAATTGATCAGTTTGTTTTCTTAACGAAGGATTATTTCGAGTATTTTCCGCTTGGTTTGAACACCAAACTCGATCTAATTCATCGGTGTATTTATTCTTAGAACACGAGCTATTGCAGCTCATTGGTAGATTAGTCAGAAGGGTCAACGACTGATGCACAGCTTCGTAACTGATGTTCAGTCGGGGCCCCCATAACCGATCCTGACAACTGGTATCAGAGCTTGATGTTCTAAGAAAGACATTTGAAAAACTGATCTAAAACGTTTTTAAAATATTTGTAAAATGTTTTAAAGTATTTTAAATTTGTTTTAAAATGGTATTTAAAATGGTTTTCAAAACCCTTTTAAAAATTTTATATCTCACGCGTTTTTCTGAGAAGAGAGGATTGGTTCTGCAATTAATATTGTAGCCACTTCGCTCGAATCCGATTTTCTTATTTTAGCAGCTTGCAGGTTTTGAGGTCAACTGACAGGAGAACAGCAAAACTGATATGAGAACAAGATTTCAGTTGCAAGCCAACCAGTTAAACTGATCAACAGACGAAACCCAACTACCAGCTGAAACTGATGAGTTAACTGGAGCTTAATCATCAGAAGTGCCGCCGCTTAACTGCCATATCAGATCAGGAGAAATGATCAATGCGGTTCAGCAATCAGTTGAGTCCAGTTTGCATCAGCTAAACCAGTTGGATAGCACAGGACCTCAAGTTCAAAGCAGTTAGCTGTTCATCTATCAAAAGGAAATTAAGACTTTGCAGTCTTTCAAGGATTCAAGGCAACCGATAGTTGGTACATTTAGTTCTATTATGTGTAAACTGATTGATAACTGATGTTGTTTAAAATCCAGCTAAATGTAGTAGCAGTTTTCCCTTACATAACTGGTGTGCTTAATTGTAATACAAGGGAAGTTTATTTGTTTAAATGAACATCATGTTATTCAGTTTGTTTAAATGTATCCGAACTGATAATCCCAGTTTTGTGTAGCCTTAACTGCTTGCATGATTATTGTTGCTTTAAAATAATTTTAAAATCGTGTGACTATTTATATTTTTAAGGGGGAGTTTTCCTTTAAATTCATATTTTAAAATGATTTTTCAATTCAGTTGTTGAGGGGGAGTTTTTTTTTAAAAAAATATTTTTCAAATTTGTTATCCCTCAAACTGAAATTATCTTAGTTTCTTTTTAAATTGTTTTTCTTATTAATTCAGTTAGTAAGGGGGAGCATTCACTCCTGGAACTGAATTTTTGTTTTGATTGCTTAAATGTTTTTGATTCTCACAAAGGGGGAGAATCATATCACTTTAACTGTTCAAGTTTTGTGATCATCAAAAAGGGGGAGATTGTTGGAACTTTTCAAGTTCGCAATCTTTGCTTAATTTTGATGCTAACAAAACTTGTTATTTTGTTTCTAATAATCTACCTTAGTGTGCAGTAAGCTGGAACTGAAATAATCAGTTACGAGCCAAAACTAAAGCTGTCGAGGAATGCTAACTGAAGACGTCCAACTGATCGCGTAAACTGAAAACAGTAGAACTGAAGTGCCAACTGAAAGACTAGTTCAACTGAATGTCCAGCTGATGAGCAGTTCAGCAGAAGACCTTCAGAAGCCCGGCCAGCTGATGAAGTGTTCAACTGATGAAGAGCCCAGCTGACCAGTTCAACTGAAAGAGTGAAATCAGTTCAACTGATTTCACCAGCCCAACAGAAGACCAGTTCAACTGACCAGTTGAAAGCATCAGTCAGAGTCAATCAGTTGCAGATCAAGACAAGCTTAATAATGGAATCCAGCTAAGCACGAAGGTACAAAAGCTATTGTACTACCACAGTACAATAAGAGACGTTGCATCAGAGCTTAAAGCCAAAAGTTCCGGAAAGATGTCGAGGAACAAATTCAAAATGCAACGGACACATTATTGAGTCTTACTGTACGGTCAGCCAAACGCCTATAAATAGAAGCTGAAGTTCAGTGAAGACCAACACTGAGAAAAACGAGAACAGAGAACAAGGGCACGCTTATTACATATCAGCTTGTTAGAAGCAATCAGCCTAGAGGGAACACTTCATTGTATTATCAGCTTAGATTAGAAGCCTTTTTCCCTCAGTGTGTGAGAACACTTTCGGGTAGTGTTCATTGATCAGTTCTCACACACACACACACACACACTCACTCATCATCTCAGATTCCGTCTTGCACACAGACGTAAAACATGTGTATGTAGTCTTTCTCACATAGACGTTAAAGAAGTGTTGACTGGAAGGTGATGCCTTCAGTTTAGAACTAGGAGTTCAGTTAGGCAGTGGGTAAGTCCTAAGCTGGGTGGGTTTGTACAAAGGTTTGTATAAATCAAAGTCTTCTAGTGTATCATACCCGAGGAGGTAGAAGGGGTGACGTAGGAGCAGTTGAAGTCTCCGAACATCCATAAACATATCTTGTGTTTTGTTTTCAGTCTAACTGTTTAACTGTGTTGTTCTTAATTGTTTCATCAGTCCAGCTGATATCAGTTCAGTTCTGTCCATAACCGAACTGATATAAGCTCTAACTGACTTCTTTTCTTCAGTTAACCAGTTGCACAAGATATATAAAATTGATCAGTTTGTTTTCTTAACGAAGGATTATTTCGAGTATTTTCCGCTTGGTTTGAACACCAAACTCGATCTAATTCATCGGTGTATTTATTCTTAGAACACGAGCTATTGCAGCTCATTGGTAGATTAGTCAGAAGGGTCAACGACTGATGCACAGCTTCGTAACTGATGTTCAGTCGGGGCCCCCATAACCGATCCTGACATATTCTATCAAGATATATGAGTTGAATGGAACGTATTGTATGCTAACCATAACTTAAGGTTCTCGCAGACACTATCAGCGATACCTAAGGATCATGAGCGATGCTACTAGACACTCTTACAATGATCCGATGGGTTCAATCAGGAATAAATTTTGACATTATTACTTAAGGTGTTGACGAAAATAATGACGCTAATTAAGGTAAGCCTAAATAATAATAAATGTTATTCTGAATCACATGAAGATGAGAACCCATAGATAGTTGTATTCCTGAAACATTGAGGGTCACACAAGTATATGATTTTGTTTTACCGTTCAGATAGTCGAAGTTCAAGGAGTTTAATTTGATGATTGTAGTTTGATGAAGACAAAAAAGAATGCTTATAAATGTATTTAATAGGATGAAACAAATAAAAGTTGTCTTAACTATTAATTGAGTAAGGAATTGGTGAATGAGTTTATAAAACTTGCAGCTGCCAAAAATGGATTAGTGAAAATTTGGATATTTAAGATTTTCAATTTTCATTATTTGAACAAGATTTGTATCCTTGATACATCGACGTTATCAGATAATTGATCGGAATTATAATGAGTTCACAGATATTTATTAAGTGAATTTAGATTTTACTAATTAAATAATAGTATTAGTAGTTGTGACTACTAATTGTAGAAATTCTCACAAAAATATGACAGACAGGTCTATAATTAATAGACTAATAAAGTAATCAATAAAATTAAATAATGTTTATTTAATTTTAAATAATATGTATATATATATATGTGTGTGTGTGTGTATATATATATATACTTTATATGGAGATATAAAGGTGTGTATATAAATATATCATGTGTTATCAAGAGTTGATTAATATATGATATAATTAAATGATAATTTAATTAATCAAAATTAAGAGTCCTAAAGGCACTAAGATTGGGAATTCTAGTGACATTAGACTTGTGTAGTTTAATAAAAATATGTTATTAAAGGTTGATAATATACAAAACACAATACAAGAAACAAAAATACACAACAAAATTCCTCCTCTCCTCCCAAAAAGTCTTGGCCATCATGAAAATTTTGAAGAAAAATTTTCGACGTGTGCTTCCACCGCCACAGCTTCGTTGCCACCGCGTCGACTTTGGTTTTCTGAAATTCGTGTGTACTAAAGTCAACGCAAAAATTGTTTGAGATCACTAGTGTGATCCGAACAAGGAACAGAGTCTCCGATCGTTGACTTAATTTAATGTTCGAAGGAGGGAGATCTGTTTGAAGGGATATAAAATAAGGACTATCTCCGCTTAAAACCGGAATATTTTGGAACCAACGTTATATACGCCAAATATAAAACAATT
The DNA here is from genome assembly GCF_022965805.1 of Primulina eburnea. Classification (NCBI taxonomy): domain Eukaryota; kingdom Viridiplantae; phylum Streptophyta; class Magnoliopsida; order Lamiales; family Gesneriaceae; genus Primulina; species Primulina eburnea. The sequence continues at coordinate 33,507,075 of NC_133111.1, forward strand.
CTAAACGCCCCATGAATGTTTAAATTCATACGACGCCGAAGGAACATTTCGAATGTTGAAAAAAAAAATTAAACTTCCATTGCACCTTGGGTGCGAGAAAACAGTACTCCAAATCAATATATGGTTTCAAAAAATAAACCTACTCGTTATAAATAAACGAGTTTTCCAATCAAGATGTTTTAGCGGGTGATGGCGAAATATCTTATGAGATAGCAAGATCTAGTATCATTTCGACTTCATCAAATTATTTTTGCAAGTTATACATGGAGGATACCTAATAACCACTCGACCTAATCCTAACTGACCAGCAATCAACGCGAGCAAGGGTTGCTTGCTTTTTCTGACCTGAACAAAATAGAAATATACCTGAGCTTCAACTTCATTTCAATGGGGGCTTGTATAATGGAAGTACTATCTATGTATTAGGAATAAGTCATACACTAAAGAATCAACAAGAGTTATCTATTGTTGGAGGTATTGGAGATTTTTGATTGGCATGAGACATTGTTGTTGTAAGAACATATGTGTTGAACACTAGGGGCGATGCTATTTTTAAATCCAATTTATATATCTCTTATCTTTGAATCAAGAAACAATTTTGCTGGTTGTATTTCATTGCAAGATATGAAACTTCATGAGTATTAATAAAACTAAAGATGTTCTTCTGTAAGAGAGCTTTCGTATCACATTTATTTATTATATATCTAGATGAATTGTCACACTCTGTCACTTGAGTGTATTGATAAAAACGTTGTTTAAAAAATTTAAAACCGTAAAACAAGCTTGGTAGTATAAATCTTACAAAAAAAATCTATATCATACTCGACCATTGTCTTTACAGTGTGATAAAGTTCAAAACAGTACGTAAGAATACAAATTGAATTATAAAATGATAACAGAAATATGAAGAGGGTCTTGTTCGAACATGGCTTCATTAACAACCCCAAAATTTCTCTCGTTCCTTTTCTTCGATTCGCTTCTCATTATTATCTGGAGAGAAATTGTAAGGGGTGAGTATTTTCTGAAATACTCATCTTAAAATATTTATATTACCCTAAATTCGGTGATTGACAAATAATAACATCGAGCTGTTTTAGGATCAAACATCTTATTAATTGTGATTCAGGTTTTCAGAAAGGTGGATCAACTCAAGTGTTCAGAAAGAATATCGAGATTCAATCCACATACCATATGAACTCTAGCTTCAAGTGATCACTGTCATCAGATCCGATCAAGTACTAAATATAGTACACATGTTTAAATCGTTAAACTCCAATCGCATTGCAACCGATCAGGTATGAGAAATTCTATGGATAGTGAACGTCGATCCATTCAACAACTACTAGATATAGAATGATTATACAATATTCTACCAATTTCTGAATGACAGAAAGATTTTTATTTCGTCTATGTCAAATCATTTGTATCACGATTATCAGCTTACATTTTTCAAGTCTATATTCATTCAATATTTCTGAGCACACATAGGAGATCATACTTCAAGTTGAACGTTGGTATAATGTGTTTTCTGTTGAACCGAGAGTTCTTAAATATCAAGAATTTGTTGAAGTGTATACTGAGTTTCAACTTAAGAAGTGATAAGTCCTAGTTGAAGTAGATTGTGACAAAGAATTGTATCAATCAAATTCTTTTAGTGAAATCTTTCCCAAGTGGAAGAAAAGATGACGTATGAGTATTTATCTCCAAACATCTATAAATTACTAATTTGTTCACATTACACACATTTTACTATATGTTCATATATAGCAGTATCTTGTTAACTGCCAATTTCATTAATGGTATAGCTAAGGTAGGCGTTCGAGAATATATCTTAAAAACTATTAAGGTCGGCTCAAAGTTTTGAAAGATTTTATCCACCTCCTTTAAACACTAGTTGATCCTAACAAGTGGTATTAGGGAGGGTTTTTATTGAACTCTGATAACTATATATTTTACATGACATCATTTAACAAGATTTCAATGGTTTTCAAAGAAGATTATGATGATTGGAAAACATGCAAGCAGACACATTCAACAGCTCAAAATGATGACATGTGGTATGTCATCGTTGGCGGTCCAATGATGATCTTGAAAGAAAATATAGTCGTAGCAATATCTTATGGTGCTTCACAAATGGTGGAAAAACACCGGTCTGATTGGACTGTTGAAGATAAGAAGAAGTCCAACATCGACAAGGTGGCCAAAGATAATCTATATATACAAAACTCTCGAGAAGAACATGTTCAGCAAGATCAAGACATGTTCAACCACCGAAGAGATTTCGGAGAAGCTGTCATAATTCTGTGAGTGCAATGATCAAAACAAAGAGAACAAGCTAATCATTCCAATCCAGAAGTTCGATAAGGCCAAAATGAAGCCCGATGAGACTCTCAATGAGTTTGATGAACTAAGTAGAAGTATTTTATTTAACTTTATCACTTGGTAACGAATACTCTAACCGTGCAATTTCCTTGAAGTTATGAGAGCACTTTCTAGGGAATGAAATGTAAAGATGGTGGCCATGAGGGAGTCCAAGGGCTTCGACAAAATCGATCTGCACAAATTTTTTGTTGTTCTAAAAGCCTACGAGTTTGAGCTGGGGATTCAGACCTAAGAAGAACCCTTCACTCCACAATCCACCAAAGCTCTAGCAGCCAATACTTCTATTCTCAATACCAACGAAGAAGATTCTAGGAGAAAATCTGCTGATTGGATAAGAAATGAATCAATGTCTTTATTTGTTGAATAGTTTGGAAAATTTATGAGAATGAACCAACCCAAATATAACTCCTATCGTAAAAAAGGATCAAGTTAATGACAATCAGGCTTGTTTTAACTGTGGACAGAAAGACCATTTTATTGAAGATTGTAACATGCTGAAGAAAGATGATAAGAAGCCATTCGAGAAGAGACAAACCAAATATGAAAAAATATTTTTAAAAAAGAAGAGAGAAAAAAAAGTACTTATTGTCGATGAAGGCAAAAGAAAATGGGATTGACTTAGATTTAGACCAATCTAGTTCAGAGGTCTCCATAAGTGAAAGTTATGATGAGAAGGCTCAGAGTCTCATGGAAAATGTTGAGCCAGATACTTCATAAGTTGAGATGTAAACTACCGATGATATGGTATTCAATTTTGAATCAGATGAATTCACACGAGAAGATTTTTTCATGACACTGCATGATATGGTAAATTAGTTTAAAAGACTATCGCAATCATTTGAGGAAACTAACGCCGAAAGAAAAAATCTAACAGATAAGTCAAGTAGCTCTAGTTTATCGAGCGAAAGGAACTTGACGGTCTCCATGCAATGAGTTTTCCAAGCAACTACTAATGAAAATAAATGGTTGACACTTCTAGTCAATAGTTTGAACAAATCTTCTTTCTGTATTGAAAGATGCAAGAGTAACAAAAAGTAGCCAGCGACAAAATTGGACTAGGTTTGGAAACAAATAATGTATTTCTTTTGAGGTGAATAATAAATCATGTCTAAATAAACACAAGTCTAAAATGATAAATTTTTCTGGTCTAGCATGATATATGAACATGATCAGCCATAATTCCAACCTAGTCAGAATGAAAATTTTGAGAACAAGGAAAAACACCATGGTTTAGGTTATGATGAACATGAGAGGTCTAAGTCTAACTAGATATGGCTATAAATCAAACAAAGTCAAAATGGTTACACTGGCTCGATAAGGTTTAAAAAGCCAAGTCCAATTGGGCATAAATCTGTGAAGGAAAAATCCAATCGTTACCACAACTACAGGCTTGTTTGAAATAGATACATACTAGATGAGAAAGATGAATGGCCCAAAAAATTATGAGAAAGATAACACAATACATAACATAACATGATTTTACATAGAATCACACTCTTTTGGTTACACATAATAGCAAGCCTGTCAGATTAATTCAAGTGTGGGTCCAGAAAGGTCTGTCCCTACTTGATCCAAAGGGCAATGAAAATGGTATTCCTGTAGAAGCACCCAAAATCTCACCAATTCAAATTGCCATAAATCTCGCTAAGGATCAAGTTAATCAAGTTACCATGGACAATATGGGGGAGTTTGAAATCTTGGTAGATTACTGGACCATTGTCAACTTTGAAATTATTTGAAAAAAAAAAAGAGATGAAAGAGGTTGCAGCAATGAACAAAGAACATTTTGTTGGGCAGAGACAGATGTTATCTCTGAAGCTCTGCAACAGCGAGACCCCATCGAACTTGGGCTGAAAAAAAGTCATACAATAATTAATCCAACACAAAAGAAATAACTTTGCTGCTCATGGACCTATTGCCAAGGAAGTAGCAGTGGTCATTAATCAACTGAAATGGACCCCTTGTCTCTGTTGATGATGGTAAAAGTGAAGAGGCTGGAATATGAATTCCATGAAGCCGAGAAGACTGATATTTGTCTGATATTTGACATAGTGAAAATTCAAGTTGATGAGAAGTCAATTTTTGAGGTTCTTCAAGCCACATTTACAGAGGCTCCGACTATTTTTAGGAAGTGATAATGACGGAAACAGATCAAGCTGCCGAAAAAGAAATTCAAGAAGAAATTTTTAAAGATGTTGCTTCGTCCCTACTCTTTGAATGTTCAAAACGAAGATCTCCCTGAGATTTTTTTGATCTCTATGGATAAAATGGTTGGGTTACTCTCAAAATTTGAGTTTGGTCGGTCAAAGATGGACCCTTCTTATCGAGATGCAAGATCGGATCACTGAAGAGGTCCATAAAGAAGCCTCCGAACGGTACAAAAATACAAGATGATCCAATTATTTCTCAAGATAATCTGAATTTTTCGGAGATGGTCATTCATAGTGCATATTCAACAATTGATTGAACCCCAGACATTGTTAGATCTAGTCGCTGCAATTTCACCACTCCGACAGCTAATGATTATGTGGATCAAATAGCTCCTCTAGCCATTGCAGATCCATCCTATGCAGAGGTGTTAGTTCACCGCTCCTTCCTCTGAAACTAATGATGAAAATGCTTCATTGTCTCAGATCAACTTAAACGTCTTCTCTTAGTTCGAAGAGCCAACTTCTCCTCAAGTCATGGTTAATCAAATCTACCCTCAGATGAAGGATTAGACGAATTCAATTTCTAATATTGAAGTTCAGCACTTTGCTCACACTATTGCATTTGACAAATTAAAGAAACAATTTCCTTGCGAGCTTAGTTCTATAGAAACAAATTTTAAGCTAGCTGCAGAACAAAACGTCCCAAAGAATCAAGCTATCACAATGAATTTCGAACTTTCAGGGCATATTACTTAAGTCAAACAACGTATGGACGAATATATTGATTTCCTCAAGTCTACAATCGACACCCAGCTGAAAAAAACTCTTGATTATATGCAACGAGATGATGCCATAAAGGGAAAGATCAGAAGAGATTGGAAGAGAAGAGAAGAGCAACAAAAACCAAAAAGGATGAGGATCAACATAGGTTTGAGGAGGAAGCAAGGAAGAAAAGAGGTGGTGGCAGTGGTGGCGGCGATTCTAATTCAAGTTTTAGAAAATATGATATTTTTATTTTATTTGTAGATGTAATAAGATTTTATTTCATAATTTTCATTTATGACCTATAATCTTTTTCAGAAGCTAGGATTTTAAAGTCGCAAATGCAAAATGAAAATTAAATTAGTATTTTGTGATATGTACAACGCCTAAAAATTACATGCCCCTTATGTCATGTAATAGTATAAATGATTTTTGAAAAGCAAATCTAATCATTGGTGTAAGGTTTAGGAAATTAAATTTATATGTAACCTAAATGCATGCAATATAGGGTTTTATTTAAAGTATATGTTTATTTATTTTTATGCATTTAGCTCATAATTATTGCATGTTAGGATCCATTTCATGATTATTTTAAAAGTTCATGCACTAAGGTTTCTAGATACATTTCACGCTCGATAGAGGATCGGAGATCGGAGAATTATCAGAAAAATTATTTATATCACATGATTAATTTATATTAATTAATATGAGGTGTTTTAAAGAGTATTTTTTCCAAAATGGGTCTTTGTGGGTATTTTTACTCGTCGGGTCATAAATTTTTATCCGTACGCAAATTATAGCGATTTGGAGGACTTTTTGAGGGCTCGAGCGATATTTTCAAAAATGTACTAAAGCGAAATATTTTTCGGGAGCATTTTTGGGCTTGTTGGGTTTGTCAAACAACGTAAGGATATTAAAAGTCATATGTGATTTGTGTATGCATTGAATGGTTTTTGCATGGACAAGTGTTTATGGTTTCGTTTTTCTTGATTCACGCATGCATATTCTTGTCATCTCACGTTTTTAATGATTTGCTGAGAGGAGGCTGTCATGTGTCGATGCTAAGGGGCTGTCATGAGGCTGGAGACAAGGTTAGGCACGACAAGCTAAGGGCCGAGAGGTTGTGTTGGAATATGTCTTGTTTTGGATTTTGGATCAAGCCAAGGGGGAGCTAGCGGGGCAAGGGCTGAACCGAGGCATGGATCAGACCCTGGTGGGTATGATAAATGGCTCAGGAAGGCTCAACCCCTCCTTTTGCTCCTCAGCCTACGGGGTATTAGCCGTCGTTTCCAGCTGTTGTTCCCCTCCAAAGGGCAGGTTCTTACGCGTTAGTCACCTGGAACCAACCTTGTAGCTGGCCGATCGGGGGAAGTGTGAGGATACTCGAGTGTTGCGGCTTAGGGAAAATAGCGAGTGTGTGCGTTTCATGGCTTGCATGGTGCTGGGTCCGTGGGTTCAGCAGGTCAAGGAGGGTCTTATGAGTGGCTCGAGGTCGGTTTGCTTGGTCTTGAGTTAGGGACGAATAATTGAGGGTTTTTGCACCTAGGGTTTCGATTGGAGAGTTGCAGAATTTTTCCATCAACATTCGGGGTGTGGTCGAGAGGTTTAGGGGTCTGGTCTTGAAGGTTTTAAGGCAGTTAATATGTTTATAAGGTGTGGTAAAAGGTTGGGAGAAATTTGTTAAGTTTCAGTTCGATTCTGCTTAAAACAGGGATCCCGTTCAATGTTTTAAAACGAATGGATTGAGTTTAGTAACAGGCTCGAGTTTATGTTTAAGAAACACTTTAAAAAAATGTTTTGGGAGGTTTTAAGGAGTTTGGTAAGCTTCATGTCAAAATTTAGAGGTTCAGGGGTAAAACTGTCCTTTTGGGTTTCCAGGGACAAAATGGTCATTTTGCACCTGAGGTGAGTTTTTAGTCCTGGCAGCGGCCCGAGCTCAAATTTATCATGCTTTTAAATGTTTATGCATAATGATTATGATTTTTATGAAATTATGAAAATTTCGTTGCGTGCTTGATTTTAAGAAAATTTATGCATATGCGCGATTTTGTTAAGTGATAAAAATGATGATGTTTTGAAGGATGAAAATTGGTTATGACTAACAATGTATATGTCAATGATTAAGATGTATATGTAAATGCTAACGATGAGGCCTAGGCACAATGGATGGGTAATACTGTCGCTCATGTCCGACAGCCGCCGGGTACCACAGTTTTATGTAGATGGATTCATCGTATAATCATGAAAGATAAAGCTGTTAGGAAATCACAACTAATTAACTGAATTCATTTAAAGTAAATGTATAAGGATATGATGATACAATGAGCTGTTTTGACATGTTATGGTTTCATATGACACGTTTACATTTACGCTTTTTAAGTTCATGAAAGGTATGTTGATTACAATATATTTTCACTGCTGTGCGCTATGTATATGTACTTGTTATCCCGGTGCAGGTGTGTTGAGTCTTTAGACTCACTAGGTATGAATGATGCAGGTGAGCACGTCGATGAGGGGACTGGAGGTGCCGAATTCTTAGTAGGCAGGACTGGATGTGCACGCACGACCCAAGGACCACATTCCTTCCGCACAGTATGATTTTTGAGATTTGTGAAGACATGAGTTTTTTTATACATTGGTTTTGATACAATGATGATCCCTAGGATTTTTACTCGTCATGTTTACGCTTTTCTGTTGGTCGAGTTTGATTATTTTAAACTGCAATATTTTAAATTTTTAAATATTTACGCTTATTTTTAAATGGTATTTTTTTTCAGTAGGGCTGCATGGATGGAAAATATTTAAATGATATTTATGAAAATAGGAGCTTTAAAAAAATTGCAGCATTTCAAATTAGTAGATGTTATAGTTGGTATCAGAGCAAGGGTCTTGTATAAGGTTGTGACACCAACAGCTTCTGCAGCTCAGTCTTCAAGTCTAAAGTCTTTAAGCTTTTATGATTTTATAATGTTTAAATGAATTACTGTTATCACCTGCATGTTTACATGATTTACGATCTACGATGATTTACAGTACATGTTTAACCGCTTTTACGATTTAAGGACTTACTGCTTTGAAAAAACTAGATTAATTGCATGATTGGATGCGGTGGACTTGGCTACCCTCACCTAGGACGGATCCAAGGACATGTTATATGGAAAGTATTTTCCAGCTGACGTCAGGGGCCGCCTGACGAGGGAGTTTATGAGTCTCTGTCAGAAGGACTCATCTGTGGCGGAATTTATCCAGAAGTTTGACAGGGGCTGCCATTTTGTGACCATTATTACCAGAGATGCCAACCAGAAGACGAGGCATTTTATGGATGGACTGAGACCAACCCTTCTCCGGGACGTTATGCTGATGAGGCCGGTAGGTTATGATGAGGCCACCGCCTACGCTTTTCTGGCGAAGTAAGCTCTGCGGGACATAGACTTTGAGATGCAGAGGAAGCGGCATCAGACTCAATCCAGCTCCCAGCCACAGAAGAAACAGTATACACGAGGACCACCAAAGCAGCAGGGGCAGCAGAAGCCCCATGGATAGTTTAGGAGGCCCCAACATCATAGACCTCCTCAGGCACCAGGGGTGCCTCAGCCAGATGACAGACAGCTATGCACACAGTGCAACAAGTTCCATCTCGACAAGTGTTTATGGAGGACCTACAATTGCTTCGTTTGCGGTCAAGAGGGTCATAAAGCAGCAGAATGTCCTAGGAACACAGGCCCCACTACTGGACGAGCTTATGTGATGCATGTCGAGGAGGCCGATGCAGAGCCAGATTCGACATTGATTACTGGTAACTCTTGTGTTTAAGATTTTGATTTATCGCTTGATTGCATGGATTTTTATGCTTGTAACGAGAATTACTTCACGTGATTTATAACTTAGAAGGAGTTAGGACACATGCTCTACCTAATTGGGATTAAGAATTTAATTATTTAATTCGAGAATTTTAGGACCCAATTGTATTAACTGATAATTAAGAGATGATTTCTGAATTTTCTGTAATTTGGGTGATTTGACATTCAAGTTTTTGAAAATTTCACAATTTATGAGGTTTAATTCCAAAATTTTTATGGGGTTATGTTGCAAATTCGAAAAGTTTGAAGGACCAAAGTGTAATTTTCGAAACTTTAGGGATAATTGAAATTTTTTTATTTTTTGAGGATTAATTTCGAAATTTTTCGAGCAATGGTTGGGTTAGTCCAGTAATTTTTTCGAGAATTTTGGGTTAATTGTCGGTAAGAAAATTATTAAGTTTCAACGCGATTAGATTTGATGGTATGTTTTGTCGTATGGAGGATATTTATTTCATGTGTAGACACGCATGCATGGCTAGATTCAAAGGCTACATATTCGTTTATTTCCAAATCTTTCGTCAAGCGACTACGAATGATAACAATGGCGATGGATTCAGGGTTCATAATAACGATTCCATCCGGGGATCAGATATTCACTTCTCAGATAGTGAAGAGATTAGAGATTCGGTTACAGAAAAATACGGTGCAGGAAGATTTTATAGTGCTACCATTGTCGAAGTTCGATATTATTTTTGGTATGAACTGGCTTTCTTTGAATGAAGCTGTCATAGACTTTCGATAGAGGTCAGTGTTGGTCCGATCGCCCAGTAGTAAGCCGTTCATTTTTGAGGCATCCAGACACCAGCAGATGCCGCACGTCATTTCCTGCATATGCGTGAGGAAGCTTTTGAAGAGAGGCTGCCAGGCATTTTTGGCCAGCATTGTGTCAGTGTCAGAGCCAGTCAGTCAGAGGGAGGACGTGGATGTGGTTAGAGAGTTCTCCAGTGTTTTCCCTGACGATGTTTCAGGCATTCGACCAGATAGAGAGGTGGACTTCTCTATTGAGCTTATTCCAGGTACATTGCCGATCTCTAAGGCACCCTATCATCTAGCACATGCAAAGATGAAAGTACTTAAAGACTAGATACATGAATTGCTAGAAAAGGGTTTCATTTGCCCTAATTTTCTCCAAGGGCGCACCGGTACTGTTTTTCAAAAAGAAGGAAGGCAGTATGAAGCTTTGCATTGACTACCGAGAGCTGAACATAGTCAAAGTCAAGAACAAGTATATGCTATCAAGGATCGAGGATTTGTTTGATCAGCTTCAGGGAGCATCAGTATCCTCGAAGATAGACCTTCGATCCAGATACCATCAGCTGAAGGTGAGAGAGTCTGACATGCATAAGACAGATTTCCGGACGCGTTATGGGCACTATGAGTTTATGGTGATGCCCTTCGGTTTCAGGAACGCGCCAGCGATATTCACGGATCTCATGAATCGCGTGTTTCATCTATATTTGGATCAGTTCGTCATAGTTTTCATTTAAGACATTCTGATTTATTTGAGGAGCAGAGAGGAGCATATTCGGCATCCGAGTACCGTACTGCAGACTTTACAAGATAGATGTCTGTATGCCAAGTTCAATAAGTGCGAGTTCTAGCTTGACAGGGTGGCATTCTTGGGCCACATTGTATCTCAGAATGGTATAGAGGTAGAGGAAATCAGAGATTGGCCAGTGCCTAAGAGCGCGATAGAGATCTGTAGTTTCTTGGGATTGGCAGGTTACTACGAGAAATTCATTCAGGGCTTCTCTTCCATTGCGGTGTCTTTGATCGCCTTGACGAAGAAGAATGCCAAGTTTATTTGGGGATTTGAGTGCCAGGAAAGCTTTGACAGATAGAAGCAAGCATGGACCATTGCACCAGTCCTAGCTATGCTATCAGGGCATGGAGGATTTGTTGGAACATTTCATGCTCGCAATCTTGATTTGATAATAACAAAACTTGTTATTTTGTTTCTAATGATTTACCTAAGTGTGAAGGAGTCTGGAACTAATCAGGCGTCGAACTGATCAGTTATTGAGCCAAAACTGAAGCTATTGAGACGCAAATTGAAAACTCCAAATGATCGTCTAAACTGAATCAATTCAACTGATATATCAAAGACCAGTTCAATTGATTGTCCAACTGATAAGCAGTTCCAGACCTTTAGAGGACCGGCCAGCTGATGAAGAGTTCAAGCTGACCAGTTCAACTGAAGCAACGAAATCAGTTCAGCTGACGAGCCAACTGATTTCACCGAACCAGTTCAAGATCAGTTCAACTGACCAGTTCATAACATCAGTTAGGAATCAATAAGTTTGCAAAACACGACAAGCTTATTTGATGGAATCCAGCTGTGCCCGTGGAGGAAAAGTAATTTTACGATCAAAGGTACAATAATGGACGTTGCAGCAAAGCTTAAAGAAAAAATGTTCCAGCATAGATGTCAGAAAGTCGAGACACGAATCTCAAGGAAAACATTCAAGGTGCAACATATATAATTATTGAGTCTCACTGTACGATCTGTTTCCCGCCTATAAATAGAAGATCAGTGAAGAACAATATAACAAGAGTGTGTGAAGATAGAGAGCAAAAAGGCACGCATATTGCATATCAGCTTACAAGAAGCAATCAGTCCAGAGGGAACACTTCATCGTGTTATCAGCTTAGATTAGAAGCACAATTTCTTCAATGTGTGAGAACAATTTCGTGTTGTACTCAGATATCAGTTATCACACAGATACATACCACCACTTAAATATAGTCTTTCACAAAGATAATAAACTTGTGTATGTAAGTCTTTGACACACAAACGTTTCACAGTGACGTAGGAGCAGTTGAAGCTCCGAACATTCATAAACATATCTTGTGTATTAAATTGCTTAACATACTATTTTAAAACTGATTTGATTAGTTAGAGCATCCGTCAGTTCAGTTTTTACCATAACTGAACTGATATATGTCATAACTGATTCCCTTTACTTTTCAGTTATTCAGTTACACAAGATATTAAATTTATCAGTGTTTCTTAATGAAGGATTACTTCAAATGTTTTTCCCTTGGTTTGAAACCAAACTCAATATAATTCATCGGTGTATACATTCTTAGAACACGAGCTATTGCAGCTCTTGGAGAATATTGTGTTTGAAGCACATCAAGGTTCCCAGCACACGATCCTTCAGGGTTCGTGGTTTACACAAATGCTTCGAAGCTTGTTTGGGCGTGGTTATGATGCAGCATGATAGAGTTAAAGCCTATGCGTCCAGACAACTGAAGATCCATGAGAAGAATTATCGGACTCATGACCTCGAGCTAGCAGCAATGATATTTGCCCTGAAGATTTGGAGACACTATCTGTATGGGGAGAAGCACAGGATTTTCAGTGACCACAAGAGCATGAAGCATTTCTTCACACATAAAGAGCTGACACGAGGCATAGGAGATGGCTGAAGCTAGTGAAGGATTATGACTATGACATTAGCTACCATCTGGATAAGGCTAATATGGTTGCAGACGCTCTGAGCAAGAAGCATGCAATGATTGCTCATTTGTCGGCATAGAGACTGCTACAGGCGGAGGTTCAGAGATTTGAGCTTGCACTTTATGCCTAGGGGCGATGCCCCAAATCTTGCTACTCTGACAGTACAGTCGACATCGAGAGACATAATTCGGATAGGGCAGACTTCTGATGAGCAGTTACAGAAGTGGAGACAGAGAGACGAGGCTAAGGGCCATAGATTGTATACAGTTGTGTACGGCATAATTAGATATAGAGACTGTCTATGGGTTCCTGACAGTGATTCTCTGAGAGTGAATATCTTGAGCGAGGCTCATAGCACCCCGTACTCCATCCATCCAGGGAGTACGAAGATGTATAAAGACCATCTGACTCTTTATTGGAGGCCGGGCATGAAGCGGGATATTCTAGTGTTTCGTCCCCGAGTGTTTGACATGTCAGCAGGTCAAGGTAGAGCATCAGATACCTACAAAGAAGTTGAGACCACTCCCTATTCCTGAGTGGAAATGGAGAACATCACCATGGACTTTGTGACAGGGCTTCTGAGGACTACTAGAGGATATAATGCCATCTGGGTGATAGTTGATCAGCTCACTAAATCAGCTCAATTTATACCGATCAAGAAGACTTCCACCATGATTCAGTACGCATAGCTGTACATCAGAGAGATAGTCAGACTGTATGGGATTCCAGTGTCCATCGTGTCAGACAGGGATCTGAGGTTCACGTTTGTGTTCTGGAAGAGTCTACACCAGGCATTCGGTACTAAGATGCTATTCAGTACTGCCTTCCATATTCAGACATACGAACAATCAGGGAGGGTGATTCAGAATCTGGAGGACCTATTCCGAGCCTGCATGATCGACTTCCTGGTCAGCTGGGAGCTGAAGTTACCTCTGTGGAGTTCACATAAACAACGGTTATCAAGCGTCGAACAGAATGAATCCATATGAGGAACTGTACGAGGGGAAGTGTAGGTCGCCAGTGTATCGGGATGAGGTAGGAGAGAGGGCAGAGTTGGGTCCGGACATTGTCAGGCAGATGACAGAGTTAGTGGTCAGGATTCGAGACATGATGAGGACCACTCAGAGCCGTCAGAAAAGTTATGCAAATCAAAGGCGCAGAGATCTCAAGTTCGTAGTAGGGGATCACAATTTTGTGAAAGTCTCACTGATGAAGTGTGTGATGAGATTTAGGAAGAAGGCAAGCTCAGCCCTAGATTCATTGGACCGTTCGAGATCCGAATTTGGTGGGAGTTCATAATGTGTTACACGTCTCTATGCTACAGAAGTACATGTCGAATCCTTCGCATGTGCTGAACTATGAGAACTTCAGCTGACACCACACCTGTTATTTTGGGGATAAACCCACATAGATACTGGACAGACAGGAGGAGAGACTCTGGAAGAAGGTGATCCACACGGTCAAAGTCAAGTGGTTGAATTATTCCGAGGAGGAAGCTATTTGGGACATTGAGGCTGAGACGAGGAGTTGCTAACCTGGAGTTATTTGGTATGTTCTAAATTTCGAGGACGAGAGTTGTAAGGTCTAGAAAATTAAATTTACGTAACCTGAATGCATGCAATCTATTATTTTATTTAAATTATGTGTTTATTTATTTTATTCATTTAATGAATACTTATTGCATGTTAGGATCCATTTCATGACTATTTTAAAAGTTCATGCATTATGGTTTCTAGATGCATTTCGCGCTTGATCTTGGATCGGAGACTGGGGAATTATCAGGAAAATTATTTTTATTACATAATTAATTTTTATTAATTAATATGAGGTGTTTTTAAGAGTATTTTTGACAATAGGGCCTTTGTGAGTATTTTTACTCGTCAGGTCGTAAATTTTTATCGATATGCAGATTTTAACGATTCAGAGGACTTTTTGAGGGCTCGGACGATATTTTCCAAATGTACCGAAACAAAATATTTTTCAGGAGCATTTTTGGGCTTGTTGGGTTTGTTTTATTGCTGGATAGGCTCAAAATCATTTTAATCCTTTTAAATTATAATTAGGGCCCATTAATGGTTTGTTTTATATTTAATTACCACTTAAACCTACCCTAAACCTAAAATACATTGAGCAGCCGCACCTCCCCTCCATTCAAAAGTCCTCATCTTGGTTTCATTTAGCTAGGGATTTGGCCATATGTGTCCTTTCAAGAAAAGATCATTTCCCGCTCCTCCAGCGCTTCCCCGACGCGTTTTTCTTCAAGATTTTGATCATAAATCATCAAGGCACTCCATGTATTTTTTTAAGCATCATTCACGTTGTTATTATGCTGTCATGTGTGATTTTTGTATGAATTGAACGGTTTTTGCATGGACAAGTGTTTATGGCTTCGTTTTTCTTAATTCACGCATGCATCTTCTTGTCATCTCACGTTTTTAATGATTTCTTGTGAGGGGGCTGTCATGTGTCGAAGCTAAGGGGCTATAAATGATGAATAAGGTACTGTCATGAGGCTGGAGTCAAGGTTAGGCGCAACAAACTAAGGGCCGAGAGGTTGTGTTGGAATGTGTCTTGTTTTGGGTTGTGGATCGAGCCGGGGGGAGCTAGCGGTGCAAGGGCTGAACCGAGGCATGGACCAGACCCTGGTGGGTCTAATAAGTGGCCCAAGGAGGCTCAAACACCACTAGAACCAACCTTGTAGCCCGACCGATCGTAGGAAATGGTGAGGAGACTCGAGTGTTGCGGACTTAGGGGAAATTGCAAGTGTGTGCGTTTCATGGCTTGCATGGTGCTGGGGCCGTGGGTTCAGCAGGTCCAGGAGGGTCTTAGGGTGGTTTAAAAGTGATTGGCTCGAGGTCGGTCCGCTTGGTCTTGAGTTCGGGTCAAATAATTGAGGGTTTTTGCACATAGGGTTTCGTTTGGAGAGTTGCATAATTTTTCCAGCAACATTCGAGGTGTGGTCAATAGGTTTAGGGGTCTGGTCTAGAGGGTATTAAGTCTGTTAATATGTTTATAAGGTGTGGTAAAAGGTTGGGAGAAATTGGTTATGTTTCGGTTCGATTCGGGTTAAAACCGGGACTTCGGTCTAAGTTTAAAACGAATTGGTTGAGTTTAGTAATGGGCTCGAGTTTAAGTTTAAGAAACACTTTAAAAAAATGTTTTGGGAAATTATGAAATTTGTTGCGTGTTTATTTTAAGAAAATTTACGCATATGCATGATTTTGTTAAGTGATGAAAATGATGATGCTTTGAAAGTATGAGAATTGATTGTGACTAACGATATATATGTAAATGCTTAAGATGTATATGTAAATGCTAACGATGAGACCTAGGCATAGTGGATGGATAATACTATCGCTGATGTCTGACAGCTGCCAGGGTACCACGATTTTATGTAGATAGATTCATCGTATAATGATGAACGATAAAGCTGTTACGAATGTCACAACTAATGAACTGAATTCAATTAAAGTAAAAGTATAAGGATATGATGATACAATGAGCTGTTTTAACATGGTATGATTTCATATGACACGTTCACATTTACGCTTTTTAAGTTCATAAAAGGTAAGTTGATTACAGTATATTTTCACTATTGTGTGCTATGTTATGACCTAGGCAGGTGAGCACGTCGATGAGGGGACTGGAGGTGCCGAATTCTGAGTAGGTAGGACTGGATGTGCGTGCACGACCCGAGGACCACATTCCTTCTGCACATTATGATTTTTGAGATTTGAGAGGACGTGAGCATTTTTATACATTGGTTTGATACGATGATGATCACATTGATTTTTACTCGTCATATTTACGTTTTTTCTGTTGTTTGAGTTTGGCCATTTTAAACTGCAATATTTTAAATTGTTAAATATTTACGCTTATTTTTAAATGGTATTTTTTCGGTAGGGTTGCATGCATGAAAAATATTTAAATGATATTTATGAAAATGGGAGCTTTAAAAAAAATTTAACATCATTTCAAATTAGTAGATGTTAGAATTGAATCTTTTCAACTATATTTAAGCAGATTTCAAAGTAAAGAACTATTTCAATTGTATCATGACTAGAAGCTTACATTTTTCTTAGTACACTTAAGAGTTCATGCTTCAAGATGCTCAACTATAACACTCTTATCAGAACATATTAGATCTTCAAGGATCACTTTGTGCTACCCCAACCAACTCAAGTCTTTCAATATTGATGGGCCATGCTCGAAACATGACGAGAAACGTCATATTATTGGGTCGTCATCAAACATGAGGTAAATACTGTGAAATTGCATGAGTTGAAATTTGACTTAATATTTTGAAAAGTATGATTAACAGATTTTATTCGAGAACATAATTTAGAAATTGAGCTTTACATACTCACTACAAAAACTAGATTTCACGTTTTTCATCACAGAGTGATGACCATGTCAAATAGTGGTAGGTGATTCATAAAATGATATTCAATATTTTATGTATTATAAAATATCTTAAAAATAGTCAATAATATTTATCTTATTTCCATTTTTCATATAATTGTGATGTCGTCTTGTAATCCATATATGTTACCCTTGATCAAAATAAGATATTTTAAATTACGAATTTGTCAACAAAGCTCCTTCAAAATAGGTAGCTGCCAATGCCTCTGCTGAGGAATTGGCTAAGCTTGAGAAACGATGGGACAATGACCTTGCAAGCTAAGATCTATATTCTAGCTTCTACGTCATGTGAATTGCATAAGCAGTTTTGGATGTCGTGGATGACACTAAAATTTACACGCACCTATAAGAGTTGTATGGTTCACATACTCGTTCCTTGAGTCATGCTGCTCTAATAGAGCACATGAATACATGCTTGCGAGATAAGGCATCAGTCCATGAGCGTGGTTTGAGGTTGACTTGGATCATCGAAAAGTGGTGCGGATTAGAAATAGTCTTGCCAAACGAGTTGTCTACAAACATCCTACTGATGTCACTGCCTTCCCTATTTGATGGGTTTTGTGGTGAACTTCAATATGAACAAGTTGGAGGCTAGCCTTGAAGAGCTACTCAACATGCTTACTACATATGAAGCCATCATGAAAAATGAAAAACATGTTTTCCTAGTGGTCTCATCATCTGGGTTGAAGAAAGGCTGGAAATGGATGAGAAAGAAGTGTTATGCCCCTCCCAATACAAACAAACCCAATAAGAAACAACATTCAAAGTCTGCAAAATGGCTCACAAAATCTGTTTCCACATGCAACAAGCCTATACATGGCAAGTGAAACTGCAAGGAATATCTTGCCCAAGAGAAGTCTGGCAAACTTATTTTCTATATTGAATTAAATGTTTATATTAACTAAAATTTTTGGTTATTAGACACTTGATGTTGTTCTCATCTTTGCAGTGATTTGTAAGGAATGACAAAAAGTAGAAAGTTAAGGAACGATGATATCTACTATTGATGGGCAATGGAGCAACGGTTGATGCGAATAATGTAAGAGACGTTTATTTAATACTGAAAATATTTCTAAGTTATTTTTTGGAGACGTTTATTTGTTCATGACTTGGATAAAAACATTATTTCAATTTTTACGCTTGATAAATGTGGGTTTTTCTTGTTATTTTTCTAATGTGTTTGTAATATTTATAAGAATGAATGTTTAATAAGAATAGACGAGTTATAAAACAATCTCTACAACTTTAAAAAAAATATTATTTCACCTAAATATCTCCATGTAAACATGATTTAAACAATAAACAAACCAAACAAGATAGTCTAAACCAAGCATACTTATGGCATACTAGATTATGAAATATTTTCCAAAAAACGATACACAAGCTAATGGGAGAGGGCATGCTTGATTCTTCAGACATAAAGTCCCTTACTACGTGGAATATGCACGTGATATATTGGATTATATTTGTACATATATGTGTGGACTTCTAAGTGTTAGAACAAGATATGAGCAATCTTACTTTGCTACCTTTACTGATCATCATTCGAGGTATGGATATGTGTAATTAATGAAATACAAATCTAAATCCTTTTAAAAGTCCAAAGAATTCGGAGATGAAAAAGAGAAGCAATTGAGAAAAATTATAAAAATTTGATATGATCAAGGCGGAGAATACTTAAGCACTGAATTTCAAGATTACATTAAAGAGGGTTAGATTATCTCATAGTGGACTCTTCCTGTCATACCACAGTTGAACTGTGTGTCAGAATGTCGTAATCAAACATTGATGGACATGGTTGGATTTATGATGAGATTCACTGAATTACCACCACTTTTTTCGGAATTTGCACTTGAGACTGCAGTAATGTTGTTAAACAATATTCATATAAAGGCAACTGACAAGAATCCACATGAGATATAAATGGAAAATCCTCCAAAATATTACTTTCTAAGAATATTGGGATGTTATGCTTCTATGAAGTAGGTAGTGAGAGATAAATTGGATAGTAGAGCCAATTTGTGCTATTTTGTGAGATATTCAAAGAATTCTCTCGGATATATTTTATGTGATATCAAATAAACAAATGTGTTTGTTCCAAGGAATTCCAAATTCCTTGATATGGATTTTTATTATATAGAAAATAAAACTTGACGAGATTCAGAGTAAGCGATGCCACAGATTATGGAACTTCAAAGCCAACAGTCAATAAAAAAAGCACAATCTCCTAGGAGATTCGAAAGGGTCTCAAAACCACCTATGAGGATGATCGTGCTTCTTGAAGATGACTAAGATGAGCCTATTCATGGATGTGATCTAAAGAAATTCAAAGAAACAATACATTTAAATGGCTTAAAGTCATGCAATCCAAGATGAACTCCATGTTTTCGAACCAAATATGATTCTTAGTAGATCCACCTGGAGAAATTTTTTCATAGGAAGCAAATGGATTTACAAAAGATAGCTTGGGAGGACTTGAAGGTGGTGACCTTCAAGGATAGGTTAATAACAAAATGATACACTCAAAGAGTGGGAATTGACTATGAAGAAACATTTTTTCTACTGACAATGTTCAGGTCCATTAGGATTCTGTTACCCAAGCAGCGTGATATGCTTATAAAATATGGCAAATGGATGTGAAGAAAATATTGTTTAATGGTAATATTAAGGAAGTGGTTTATATATATGGACCGATTTACATCGATGGAAAGTGAGCATAAGGCATGCAAACTTCAGAAATCTATTTTTGGTTTCGAACAGGAATCTAGGAGTTGGAACCTTATATTCGATAAAACTATGAAAGAGTTTAATTTGTTATGAATCATGAAGAACCTTGTGTATACAAGAAGGTTAGTGGGAGTACATTGACATTCCTAGTACTTTATGTTGATAACATTCTATTAACTGAAAATGATGTAAGAATGTTTCAGTCAACTAAAGTGTGGTTAGCTAAAAATTCTCCATGAAGAATATATGTGAAACATCATATGTATTAGGAATATAGATTTTAGAGATCTATCAAAGAGGAGGATAGGGCTCACCCAATACACTTATATGGCTATCATACTTAATCGATTATCTATGGAGGAGTCGGAGAGAGTTTATCTCAATGTGTCATGGTGCAAATCTATCTAAGTTTATATGTCCTAAGACGGATGAAGAATTAGAAAACCATGAATCTCATTCCTTATGTGTCTGTCAATGATAGTGTTACGTATGTTATGATATATACTCGACCTGATATGAGTTTTGCACCAAGTGTTGAAATTAGATGTCAATCGAACCCTGGTTTATTGCATTAGAAAGACATGAATGATATTCTACTTTAAGAATTTGTTCAATGTTTATGGGAGATGAGAATTAAAATTTAAAGGCTTTACTTTAGTCTCATCAACGGCCCAAACATATGCCGAGGAAGTTTCACATAATCTAGGAGATTATGGGAAGAAGAGACATATCGATAGAGAGCATCACCTCTACAGATGACATTGTTGATGCACTTACGAAGCACCTGCCAGGAACATTGTTTAAGAATCATCGAGAGGTAATGATTTGATATTTATGGGTAGTTCGCTATATATAAAATGAGAGATTGTTCGAGTAGGTTATCGACAAAACAGCTTGTGGCTTAAGCTTTATGTGAAAAAAATATTTATTTTAATGATATTTTATGGATTTTATGTAATTATGTCATTTGATTTAGTTGTAAACCCATACAAATTGTATAAATAAAGTTCTTGAATAGGCTATACCATGAAGTCAATTTCTCAAGGTTGATAATGAAATTCATTACAAGTGTATTGTGTATTCTAAACTTATTTATAATTGATTCGATCACTTAAAATAAAGATAAAGATCATTAGAACCCTAAAATAGCATATGTGATGCTAACGACATGTTTCATTGGCATGTGCATGAATATGTCAAATCATATAGATGAATGATCATAGGATGGATCACTGAACAACCCTCCATCGGATTTTTCAAGTAATTATCATTTATCGAGTGAATAAATCCACAATTATGATTGTACACTATTAGTCCTTAGACCTGAGATAGCATGGTATCTCTAAGTACTAGCATTGTAGTATGACTCTTTTACAGACTCAACGAGGTTATCAGGTGTCCAGATTTGGTGTAGCTATGACATACGTAGTAGTCAATACATTGTATTCGAGGATTCACTGCTCACATATGTGGTGTAGATATCCTATGTGATCTGATGAGTTAATAGCCCAACGAATCTCTAGCTAGAATAAGAAATGTGTTTTAGAAAAGGTAGTTCTCTAGTTGCACATTGGATATCATTAATATTACTCAAAGATAGTCACAATGTTATTGAACTCATACGAAACCCTCAATATACAAATAATTATAGATTCGATCGAGATATATGAGATGAAATGACCGTATTTTACGTTAAGTATAACTTATTGATTTTTGCAGACACTATCAATGATACTTAGAAGATTATGGATGATACTACTAAATTCTCTTACCATGATTTGATTGGTGCTTTCAGATTTGAGTTATGACATTTTAGTGATCGAAAAGTTGTGCATAAAATGAGGCCGATTAAGGTAAGCTCACATAAGATACACTTGTTATCTTGAATCACATAAGTAGAGTGAAACCTGGGCTAGCTAGCTATTGTGTAGAACCCGTAATTTAGACTACGTATAAACCATGCATAATTCTAGTATCTAAATTAAAGTGATTTTATTGCTTGAGTATTTAAATTTAATTATTTTCCTTAGTAGTTTAATTTTTATCATTTCAGTTAATTCAGTGAGGCCGGACTGGAGATGGAGTTTTGAGATAGAATTTAAGATGCAGAAAACATTTCCAGAATTTATTTTAGCTAGCAAGTGAGTTAATTTAAGTTAAAAGGAAGTTTAAGAAATTATTTGAGCAACTTGAGATGAGTAGCAAATAAGTTCATTTAAGTTCCATAATTAAAGGGTTAATTCACTAAATTATTTAAATGATAGGTAAGGCTTTAAAGGTTTAAAAATTTACTAAATAAACAACATTTCCCCTTCATTTTATTGTTAATTTCGGCCACCCTTAGTTGATTAAGCATTGATATTCCAACTCACCATTTGACCCATTCTTTGTTATTTTAGCATGCTAACCTTTTTAATTATTAATCAACCTTAATTAATTAATTATTAAGCATTATCCTAGTCTAGATTAGCATGAGAGAATCGGTCATGCACCCTAGCAAACACCCCAACAAATATTTGATATCAACCAAAATTCAAAATTCAAAAGAGTAGACTTGGTCTTGCATGTTTCCCCTTATATTGCAACCATCTCCCTCACTCCCCTAACCAATAATTCTCCTCCCCTCCCCACCGAAATCTGAGAGAAAATTCAGTGTTAAAACTGTGGGTTTCATAGCTAGAAACAAGAGGAAAAATCAGTAGCAAACAAGGTAGCAAGAACACTCCACCCCTCCGCGCCGAGTCGTCTTATTCTTTCGTTTTTCTTGCAAAACAAATCAGGCATGCATATGTTCTTCCTTGACTCTTCAATCAAGTCCAATTATCATTATTTAACATTTCATGATCATCATTTCCATGCAAAAACCGAAATCTATCAAGAATTTTCAGAAAATAAAAGATGCAGATTTTCGGCCTTCATGATGCTCTTCACGGTTTCATTTGTTTTGATGGTTTCAGGTATTGGTTCAATTCCAGGATTCCAAGGAGACATCTAGACATGTAATAGGATTCATTAGAACCATGTTGGTCCATTCATTTAACCCCCTGCACGCCAGAAATCAAGGAATGAAAGCAACTCCCCATTTGTGTCCATTTGAGTTTCGAAAATCAAGTTTTGCTGTCAAAGGGAAATGAATCTGATCTTGGCTTCCCCAAGGCCTATAGCCATGGTTAGATCACTTCCCTAGCATGTTTAAGACGTGAATAAGTCAACCTTTTGGAGGCTTGGTCCATCATGAATCGGTTTTTTTAAAAAAAACGCAAGAACAACCCCAGCACCCCTTCGGCCCCTCATTTTTGGACAGCTTGTGTGCTTCGAATTTGGTGGAATGGTGTGGATCTTGGTTGGCCTATGGCCCTTAGCCATGGTTCATACCATTCCCCTAGATGTCTAGATCGTGCCATGGTCAATCAAATGGCCACTGGAACGACACAAGACAGCAAACGAAGCACAACACCACACATGCATGCAAGGTGTTCTCGGTTGGAACTTTTGGGTTACTTCTGGAATGGTGCGAATTGTGGCTGGCCTAAGGCCCTTAGCCATGGTTCAAATCATTCTTTGGGATGTTGGTAAGAGGTTTAGGTCGGGGGTTCAAGCCCCAATGGCCATTAGCCTCGCAAACGACGCAGGAAACCAAAGCATGCTGCTGTATTTTGTGGACAGCAAGTGATGCGCTGGTTCAGTGGCTCGTTCGAGTTCTCGGTTGGCTTTTAGCCTATGGCCTTGGACTGGACAGTGCCTCATCAAGTTAGGAAGGTCATGTTTTTGGCCGTTTGTTATTCGGATCATTTTTGAGGTCGTACGAGAATTTACGGTGCGAAGTGCCAAATTGACTCTCGAAAGAGCATTTCATGTTTTGGCCTCCATTCACCTAGATTTCGGCCCTCACTATTTTAGGAGCATTATTTCATTATTTTAGGCATATTTTAATCATGAATACTTGATGGTTCGGTGTTGGTTCGGGTTGGCACGGAGTCATGATTAAATACGAAGTCGTTAGGCGCAATTGTCTCAGTTTTCGGATTTAATTGCATAGTTTGGTCAAGTAAAAGTTATTGCATCTTTTTCATGGCATATTTAGGTTAAAGCGAGAGTGGGAGTGATCCAATCCGATCAGTAAAATTATTACAGGATATTTAATTATGTTAATTAATTATATTACGTGCAAAAATATTCATTTTTGAGATTTATGCGATATTGCTTGTGGTCACTTTACTGTCATTATTAAATCCGGTCGCCAGTTACCGGTCAGTTCAGTTGTTTCACCCAGTATACTGTGGCAGTAGTCTGATCAGACGTACATTACTAAACCCGGTCGCCAGTTACCGGTCCGGTCACCAGTTACCGGTCAGCGCAGTTCAGTTCAGGGACCACTTGCGTAGACCATAATCTCACCAGAAAATTATTACAAGTTATTTCATGACAGGGCTCCAAGGAGCAACCATTTTCATTTATGATTTCCCAGTTCAGTGACACACGTATTATAATTAATCATGACACGACATTTTTATGTTATGCCTCATGACATGATAATTTCACTAGCATGCAATTTTACTATTTATTTACTTGTTATTTACGATATATTCATGTTGAGTTCTTAGACTCACTAGACTTGATTGTTGTAGGTGCTGATGATGTCGGGATTGAGGGCGGGGACCAGTGAGCCAGCTCGAGTCGGCAGTAGTAGCACCCGAGGACCTCAGTTCAGCATTTATTATTATTTGTTTGCTCAAATATTTTAATTATCGTTGGATAAACTTTTATTGTTATTTCGAAAATGTTAATTTTTTCCGCTGCCATTTTGAACATCAAACTCTATTTATCAGTTCATTTGTGAATGATGTAATTTTAATTATTTAAAAAGAAAATTTTAAATTTTCCGCAAATTTTCAAACACGGATTTCTAGGCCTCTACATATTGTATCCATGATTAATTGAGAGTCACACAAATATTGCATTTTTTGTTCTCATTGACATAGTCGAAAAGAAGAGTTGAATTTGATGATTTAGTTTGATAGAAATCAAACATATAACTTATAAACGTGTTTATATGGGGATTCCATTATTTGAAGTTGTGAAATTTAGCATGATTGCTAATATAATGAGAGTGAGACTTCATTTTTTAGGTAAGGAAGTTCCAAAATAGGTAACTGCCAGAAATGAATCAGTGAAAAATTTTGATAATCGAAAATTTACTTTTTCATTATATGAACGAGATTTGTACCCATCTCATCGATGATGTCAGATTGCCGAATCGAGATAATTATGAATTCACAATCCTAAATTGTTTAATTAGAAAACAAGAAAATCAAGTCAATCTAAGGTTGACTAGTGGATTTTCACCTAATTAAAACATCAAAGGAATATTACATTGGAATCTTGGATTCTATTAGTTAATTGATGTAATTGATTGATTATATTATATCAGGTGTTATGAAAAGTTGAAATAACACTCATCGTTAATTAATCATGTCTACTATTTTCAAAAGTTGAAAAATAAACGTATGAGTTTTGACGATGAGAATCATTGAATCCTAAATCATGTAGGATTCTAGAATGATCGAGAGACTAAAATTATATGTGTATGATATCAATATAATGTAAGGATAATATAACAACAATGGATGTAAATGAATCAAACCGTTTGTGAGCTATTCGAAGCTCGATTCAATAAAAGCTCGTTTAATGAGGCTCGTTAAGATAAACAAACCAAACTCAAGCTTTATAGTATTCGGCTCGTTAGCACGTGAACATATTCGTTGGTAAGTTCATGAGTAATCTTTTAGATGAAAAAATAAAAGTTTTGTTATTTGATTTATTAATTTTACATATTATTTATTAAATATATAGAAAAATCTATTAAATTTATTTGTTATAATAAATTAACAAATTTTAATAAGAATAATATATTTTTCTTTAAATATCTAATTTTTTTAATTAATTTAATGAAAATTTAAATGTATAATTCATATTTATTAAGCTTGTTTAGACTCGATAAAGACTTGAATAAGCTCGTGAACCATGCATATATTCGTTAAAAAAAGCTCGAGTTCGGCTCGATTATAAACGAACCAAGCTCAAACATTCAAGAGTTCGACTCGGCTCGATTCGACTCGATTACATCCCTAATAACAACACAATCTACCAAAATCTCTCAAAGATCATCTCTCCCTCACAAGTGCAAACCTCGACCAACTTGCTTGAGAAGCAACACGGTCAAGAGAAAACTTCCACCACCGTGCCACAACATCCCGCTGGAGTTTCAAGATTCGGCGATAAATATCAATGCAAAACTTTATCTGATTTTCTAGTTCAAATCAGATGAGTAACAAAGTTTCTGATCGTTGATCGTCTAAACACTGAGGTAGTTGATGCCAAATGTTAAAAGCTCAAGATATTAAACTTTAAACATCTATTGTTGGGATTTGAGTCATCTAAAGCCCAAGAAATCGGCAAAATAAAATTTATTTGAAAAGTTTAAATCTCTGCTACGTATTGATTGTAAGAAAATGGTACATCAAAACTCCGTGTGTGACATTCCCCAGGTACATGCCACCCCAAGTACATGACCGTTCTTGGACGATTTCGCAATGGGCTTTATAACAACTGTTTCGTATCTGTATTCGCTATACGAAAATACTAATTCAAGTTGTTATATAAGTCAACTGTATAACTTATTATAAACTCATTTTAAACTTGTAATTTTATCTATGAGGGATGAGCTATTACAATCACATCTCCTTCAGAACGCGACATTCTCGTCGCCCGATTAGAATTATTCTTTGTGTTCCCGCCGGAGAGCATTTTGATAACCATTCTTTCACGCCCGAGACTGTACAATGGGAACTATTAAACTATAGTCGAAATTATGTGTATTTTGAGAGTCCAAAGGAGAAGATTACCAGAAGGCTAAAAAGAAAAGGACAAGTAAAAGCTGGACACGGAAAGTTAAAGAGCCCTAGAAGTAAAAAAATTGTTTTGAGAAGGAAACAAAACATGGGCAAATATCTATTTTCTCTTCTTCTTTTTTTCCTTTTTATTTTTTATTTATAATTGGCACATACGTGACTTGAGGAGAGATTTGGTTAACTTACGCATATATACATATTTTTAGGGAGAGATTTTTATTCTTGACTAGTTAATTTTACTTTTTAAATTCTTAGGTAAAAAAAATCTCCGATTAGATTTTATTAAGTTGCGTGGGCAAAATTTTAAGGCAAAAACTTCTGTAAGGCGGTTTCAAGGGTCGTATTTTGTGAGACGAGTCTCTTATTTAGGTCATCCATGAAAAATATTACTTTTTATGTTAAGAGTATTATTTTTTATTGTGAATATCGGTATGGTTGACCCGTATCACAAATAAAGATTCGTGAAACTGTCTCACAAAGGACCTACTTATATTTTAATTCTTGGTTGAGGAAGACAAGACCTTAGAATTCATTTGACTTGTGAGATTTGAGGTTTACATATTATTTTGATTTATTTATATATCAAGCATCAATTGTTTTTTTGTTTTTCATGATTATTGATTATTCGTTTGATTTCTAAATTGACAAACTAATTTTTATTATTATAATCTATCGACGAATTAGATTTCAAATTCGTAATTGTAGCATCTCTCTATTTGAAAAGAAATTAAGAATAATAATTGTTATGTCAGGATTGTTAATTCTTAGGAAAACAATTGACTAGATTAAATGCCACCGCTTATATTTGTGTTATTTAGCTTCATCATTTTTGCCACTTTTAAATGTTATCATTAAATTAAAATTTATCATTTCCATGTGATTGTTTGATTTATAAGGGTTGAATTAAGACGCTTGTTGCATACCATTTTTTGTTATAAACCGTCGCTAATCATCGACGTTTCTTTACTAAACCGTCGCTATATAGCGACAGGTTTTGATTTATTCCGTCGCTAATTAACGACATTTTATGTCAAAAAACGTCGCTAATTAGCAACAGTTTATCTACTCAAAACCGTGGTGACTTTAGCGAGGGTTTAAATTTCCGTCGAAAATTTGGTTAGCTACGGTTTTAGCGACGGAAAAGACCGTCGCAAATCAGAAATTTTTTTTGTAGTGTTAATTCAAAGAAAATCCCCTTTTTTATATTTATTGTTGTTAGTTTTTTTACACAATAAATGAATATCTCCTCGTGGGAATGATTATTACTCATTTTACTACACTTTAATTAATTTTAATGAGTGATGTTAAATTAAGCGTGACACGACTAATCGCAACAATTCTCATACTTTTTCTCAAATTGAAATAATATTGTATGATTTCATAGTTTAATTAACTTGCCAAAATGTCCAATATAACCTGTGTGTAGCCTATATATATATATCCTTCGTTCCCAATGTAACTCACATAACATGATATATATTTAATTTTATCATAAGAAACGTAATTAAGTAGAGGAGAGCTATGGCAAAGTTTAGGCTTGGCACAACTTTCGT
The DNA here is from genome assembly GCF_022965805.1 of Primulina eburnea. Classification (NCBI taxonomy): domain Eukaryota; kingdom Viridiplantae; phylum Streptophyta; class Magnoliopsida; order Lamiales; family Gesneriaceae; genus Primulina; species Primulina eburnea. The sequence continues at coordinate 33,535,305 of NC_133111.1, forward strand.
CCTTTTTACTTATTTTCATGCAATGGTTCTATTATGCCAAGGCATCCAACCCATCGATAAATGGTTTCAAAAAATAAAGCTACTCCCTATACCAAAATATGCTATCATTGAGTTTTACCAGCAAGTTGTTTTCGCCGGTGATGGCGAAACATCTTATGAGATAGCCAGATCTAGTATCACTTCGACTTCACCAACTTTTTTTGGTAGCTTGTCCATGGAGGATAACCTATTAACCACTGGACCCGATCCTCGCTCACCACCAATAGGACGCGCGCAAGGGTTGCTTGGTTTTTCTGACCTGAACGAAATAGCAGTATATCAGAGCCTCAACTTCATCTTCAAAGAGGGCTTGTATAGTGGAAGTACAATCTCCGTATTCGGAAGAAGGCTTGGGCGGAAGGATGAACAAGAGTTATCTGTTGTCGGAGGTACCGGAGATTTTCGATTGGCCCGAGGCATTGCTGTGCTGAGCACTTATGTGTTGAACACTACCGGCACCTCTACTTTCAAATATACTTTATATATCACTTATATTTGAATCCAGAAACAATTATGCTGCTTGTATTTCAGTGCAAGGTACGATCTTCACGTGTATGATAAAATAAAAATGAAGATGTTCTCCAGCAGAAGAGATTTTCCTATCTTAGTAAAGGGATAATTTAATCTTTAAATAGTGGAATTTCAAATATGTCAGAATGGATTTATCCATTATATATATGACAATATAATGAATCTATCTTATTCAATCTCATTATGCATGCATTGGATGTTGGTCAAAATCGAGATCTTCTTTTATGACCAATAGAGAAGCAATTTCACTAAACAAGACGAGACTTAATTATTACATGGACAGAGGAAGCAGAACGTTTATATCACAAGCAGGGAAGAAGCTAGAAACTTGCCATATATAGGGAGGCGAAATTGGTTTTTTTTTTTTTTTTTTTAAGAATTAATCGTTGAAAAAGCTTTAAAAATAGACACATTCACTTATTTTCTTTTGGATGTTTTAGCAAAACGAAATTTATCCAGCTTTTGAATGAAGCCGAGAACTAAAAATCAAAGCAATGACAATGTATTTTCCATTGAAGATTGCCCGAAACCAGGGGCGAAACATCGTCTTATTTATAATATATTGATTGTTTACGAGGTTTTGGGTTTCGTCTTCTTTTCGAAATGTCTATAATAACTTAGATCCATTGATAATTTTGCGAACCGAGATTGACTCATAACTGATGATAGATGATCAAACTAGCTACTTTCAATATTAATTTTCATATTACGAGGCATGTTGACTGAGTAAAAAGTTCAATTTAAATTGGTTGTGGGAGCAAATTGGATTTTCTTGTGAGTTTGAGGCGTACATGTTTTTATGAGAGTTTATTTAGTATAAGTGTACGAGGTGAGAATGAATGAATGGTTGTCGCTTTTATGTGTTATTTACTGTATACGTAACAAATTGTTCAATCTTTAGACTCGCTAAGTTTGATTGGTATAGGTGATGAGGACTGAAGAGTTGGTGATGTTTGAGGGAGTCTGGTTTCATCCTGACGAGCACTTAACCGAACTTTTACGTTTCTGTAAAAGTTTTATGACATTTTTAGAGACGTATGTTTGATATAAAATTTCAAGTACAATATTATTTAGATGATTTTCGGATTGTTGGGTTTTTATTTTAAAGGATGCTAGAGTTCTATTTCATGAAAGTTGTATCATTAGCCTCTTTTAAATTTGATGAAAGTTGGGACGCGAATTGTGAAAGTTGAATGATGTATTTATATCACGCCTCGAGACTGAAGGGGTAAGCGTTGTCAAATTATACAATCAACCGTCAGTCTATTCATTCATAATATAAAAATATCATCTTCACAAATTCAGAACAATATCTAATATCATGAAAAAATATTTTACAACAGTGGAACGTAAATCAAAATTTAAAGGAAAGAAAACTAAATGATGACAACGGTTTTATTCTTCTTCACCATCCCAAAATCTGGATTTAGTGATGTTATTAAATCTCTTCTTCATTCTTATCTTGGAGAGACTGAGTGGTTGAGTGATATGATAATCAGTCAATAAGCAAGAGAATCTTCTCATCCTTTAAATCATATTTCGACAGAAATTGTAAATATAGCATTTATATCGGATATACATAAATAATATTATTTTAAGGAATAAATTATGCACTGAACGAAATATGAATTTCATGATTAACTGATATCAATTTCTTATATTTTATTCTTCTAAAGGTAGAGATATAAATAAATAATAACAAGAATGAGTAATCAGAAATGTTCGAAATATATATTTCTATCATATGTTCATAAACATCATTACTTCATTTATACAGATTTCAAGATCAAACTATAAACATTTAATATACATACTGGTCGGTTTTAAATCAGAATACACAGGTTAAAACAGAAAGTCCACTAGTAGTAATATGCTTAACAAAGTTTCAATTGATGTTTGAAAAAATCTGCACTTACTGCTAGAATGCTGCTCAAATAAGATTGATCTTTGCTCGAATATTATGCTTAAATCTGAATATTCTAGGTGTGATTTTCTCTAGTGGATACACAACAAGCCACCAAAATAATACGATCGTCGGGCTCGCCTGGGGCCTTCTCCCATAAATGGGCTCCCTCTAGGGCTTTTTCCCTCACAATCATCATATCATCGTATCACCGTATTAGTCGTAATCACTTTCCCTCCTTCAACTTTTCATATTTTCATCACTTAAAAAAATTCAAGCATATACATAAATTGTTTTTCTTTTAAACCAAGCATGCAACATGTCTTTTAGCATTAACGTTTCATCATATAATTTCAATAACATTTAAAATAAACATATTAACATTATTTACAACATTCAGGGTAGGGGTATCAATCTTCTCGGGTGGGTCGGGTTTCGGGTCAACCCGCGAAGTTTTTTATTTTTTTTCAACCTGAACCTAACCCGACCCGAACCCGAAGCAACCCGAAAACCCCCAACCCGAACACGAACCCGTCTAACCCGACTCAACCCGCCTAACCCGAATTTATTTATTTTTTTAAAGAAAATTAACGAAAAAATTTCGAAAAAATAAAAAATAATAATATTTTAATCTAAACACATAATAACAAAATTTACGATTTAAATTTGAAAGTTTAATTCTAGAAAATTAATAGTATATTTACTAAATCAAATAAACAATTGTTAAAAAAATAAAAATTATGCAAAATAAATATTAAATGATAAAAATTTATCATATAAATATACAATAAATTTTGTTCAAACATAAAATATATAAAAATATAGGTAATATTTTCAAAAAAAATAAAATTCGGGTCACAACCCCCGAAACTCGTCTAACCTGGCACTAACCCGAACCCACCCAAACCGAACCTGATTTTTTTGTGTTGGGTCGTGTCGGGTTGACGGGTCGTGTTGCATTTTGACACCCCTAATTCAGGGCACTGCAAGGACGTCTAACATTTTTCAGGTGTAAAATGATCGTTTTACCCATAGAAGCATAACTCTCTATATTTATCATTAGCCCTCGAAACGACGTCCAAAATCATTCCAAACTTAATATATTTCCTTAAAACACTCCCTTAAATATTCATCCTGGCTTAAACTTGAGCTTTTCGATAATTTTCTCGATTCGTTTTTAAACTTATACGTATATCCCGATTTTGACTCATAATAATTCGAAACTTAACCAAACTTAAAACAAAGCTTAACAACACCTAACTAACCCATATACAACCAAATTCCAGCCCACTAAGTCCCTTGAACACGCCTAAGAATCTACTGAATTTTTCTGCTCAAGAGTCCTAGTCCTAATGTGATTTGAACCTAGGCTAGCTTCGCCTCCAGCCCTTAACCACCATGTCCAGCCTCTAACCATCCATCCTAGGACCTAGGAAGAACCCATGACATGATGCTGGACCAAACCTTCCAGCCCAAACACGCTTAGACCTTTCGCCCGAGCCCTATGACTCCTTGCGCAACTCTCCTAGGATCGAAGACCTCAAATACTCCTATGTCACCCCTTCTATCACAATGATATGATTTCACTAAAAGACTTTGATTAATTACAGAAACTATAATAACCTACTTCAGTTTGGTCTCAACCAGTGCCAAACTGAAAATCTTAGTATCATTACAACTTTAACAGTATGCAACTGATATTTTTTTCTAAACACAACTGATCTTAAAAGATCGAATACAACAAAGAGATGTGCTAGTGCTTTTGCTAGAAAGATAGCCTGAAACCTATGAATATGTCTGTTGAGTGTGAGCTTTTTCGTAACTGATCTTGTAAGCTTGAATTCAAAGATTCACTCAGAATGAATCTGCGCAAAATCCTCCTTCTCAGCTGAACTCCTCGGCTATTTATAGGCTTTGGTTCCTACGATAATTATAATGGCCCGAAAATTCGTGTTTGGAAATTTGCGGAAAAATTTAAAATTTTCTTTTTTAAATAATCAAAATGCCTCATTCATAAAATAAACTGATAAATCAAGTTTAATGTTCAAATAGCAGCGGAAGAAATTATTGTTTGCAAAATCACAAGTTAAAGTAATCCAACAACTGATAAAAATGTTTGAGCATAAAAATGGTAAATACTGTATATGAGGTCCTCGGGTTCCACTACTGCCGACCCAAGCTAGCTCACTGGTCCCCGCCCTCGGTCCCGACCTCATCAGTACCTACAACAATCAAGTCTAGTGAGTCTAACGACTCAGCATGCATATATCGTAAATACGAGTAAATATATAATAAAATTGCATGGGAGTAAAAATATCATGTCATGAGACATAACGTGAAAATAACTTATCATGAGCAATTATAATACGTGCATAACTGACTGAAAATCATAAGTGAAATGTTTGCTCAATCGAGCCCTGTCATAAAATAACATGTAATAATTTTCTGGTGAGATTATGGTCTACGCAAGTGGCCCCTGCACTGAACTGAACTGAACTGAACTGAACTGACCACCAGGTGAAGTAATGATTCGTCTGATCAGACTAATGCCTCAGTATACTGGGTGGAATTGAACTGAACTGGTAAGTGACCACCGGATGATGCAATAATCCCATGATAGTGAAATGGCCACAAGCAATATCGCATAAATCTCAAAAATAAATATTTTATATTTTTATGCACGTAATATAATTAAATAATTAAATATCATGTATTATTTTACCGCATGGGTTTGATCGTTCTCAGGCTCGATGCGACCTAAATCTAACATGAAAAATGTGCAAATGATTTTCTTGACCAAACATTGTAATTAAATCAAAAAACGAGACAATTACGCCCAACGACTTCGTATTTAATCATGACTCCGTGCCAACCCGAACCAACACCGAACCATCATTTAGTCATGAATAAAATACTCTTAAAATGATGAAATAATGCTCCTAAAATGATGAGGGCCGAAATTTTGGTGAATGGAGGCCAAAACATGAAACGCTCTTTCGAGAGTCAAACAACATGTATCGTAGTCTAAAACATAAATCGATACAAAGCTTTAAATCAGACTCTTTAACTCTTAATCTTTGACTCGACTCTTATCTAGGGATCCCGGTTTGAATAAGAACGTAACAAGTCTCCAACCTACTCTTCCCTTCTAGATGGTGGTATGTTCTTATTCCCGGACTTCGATACACTATATCGAGTATCTACAATAGGAGTTGATATTCTCCAAAGCACATCGATATAAACCAAAGGTCTAGTGACTTTGCGCTTCTACCAAAGACTCTTTCACGATATCTATCTTCTATTCTATGCTTTTCTATAAATCAATAGAAAAAGCACATACATTCAAGGATTTCAAATATATCAAAACAATAACAATTAAGTATATGGTTTTGGGAACTCAAGTTGTAGCTTACTCGAGTTATCTATCCCGGTTTAACATTGATTTATACCTTTCTTTTCTCGGTTTCTGATTGACGCAATCAGTCCCAATCTTGCTTTGCTCGTTCTTCTACCGATTCTGAAGTTGAATTCTCGAGTTCGAAGCCTTTCAATACCAAATTTGGAAATAATATTCGAGAAGTACAATATCACATACAACTCAAAGCAAGACTTGATTGATCAATACTCAATCTAGTTAACTTTCGACGGCATAACGACGCAATCTCGAGATACCCGACAACTCAACAACATCAATAAATACCAACCACAACTCATAACCAATAGCAATTACAACCCACCATTTCAAAATCTGCACAACTATATTCACATAGGCTGGAAATATAATAACAATTGGATACGTGGTCCGTTCTTCGATCCGGTTTCGATTATATGATTACCACAATCTCAAGAACACATAATACCAATCAAATTACGATTTCTCCAATACCAAATTTTCAAACCATGCAGGAAACTAATAAAACTTACATCTCTTTGAAGCTCTTGACGAGAGAAGCACGAAACTAAACTCGAATTGAAAATCGGACGGTCGGATCTTGCACAATCAAAATTCTAATATGTAGAGAAAACCTTGAGGATTTCTATGAAGGTTTCTCGGTTTCTTTTCTACAATTCTGAATGAAATGAAGAGGTTACATGTTGATATGCATGTATAGACATGTGTATTTTTTTTTAATATTTCATTCAGCACTTCTCGCGCATATGCGCGTCCAATGCTCGCGCATATGCGCGAGACCTACTGTCTAAGCGCCTGTAAATTCATCTGCTCGCGCATATGCGCGCCTCTTCTTGGCGCATATGCGTGAGGTCTTCTGGATCAATTTTCACCTGCTCGCGTATATGCGTGAGGTCTTCTGCCTCTACATTGGGCTACTCGCGCATATGCGCGAGGTCTTCTGGCCTCACACATAATCCATGCTTTCCTCGAGGCTTATCCTTCCATGATCATATCAATTCATCAACTAATTAATTTCGGATTACAATGATAAAATCTCAGGCCTTACAATTCTCCCCCTCTGAGACATGATTTCATCCTCGAAATCGCAGGCAATCAAATCACATAAGATAAGAATATATAACAGATGCTAAATAAGAAACTCACATCATTGAAACAATTCTGGAAATTTCATGTCTCATGTCTGATTCAGTCTCCTAGGTAGCTTCTTCAATGTCATGACGACTCCACTGAACTTTCACATGCGGAATAGTCTTCGTTCTGAGCTGCTTTTCATTACGATAAAGAATCTGAAGTGGCTTTTCAAAAGAGCTCAGAGTTTCATCGAGTTCGGCCTCATCAGGCTAAAGAACATGAGAAGCATCAGGAAGATATTTCTATAGCATAGACACATGAAAGACGTCATGTATTCCACAGAGAGACGGAGGAAGAGCGAGTCGATATGCACGATCACCTATCTTCTCAAGAATCTCATACGGACCAATATAACGTGGAGATAACTCCCCTCTCTTGCCAAATCTGACAACGTCTCTGAAAGGAGAAATTTTCAAAAATACTGTGTCTACTGGCTCAAATTATAAAGGTCGACGTCGAATATTCTCATATTTAGCCTGTCTATCTTGATATCTCTTCATTTTCTGCTAAATCACCTTTACTTTCTCAGTCATATCTCGAATCATGTCAGGCACAAGTTCAGGTACCTTGGAGATATCATCCCAGTAATGAGAAGATCTGCACTTCTTGCCGTAAAAAGCTTCAAATGGATCCATATCTATACTCGTTTGATAGCTATTATTGTACGAGAATTCACAAAGTGGTAAAGAATCTTGCCAACTAGTGCCAAAGTCTAGCACTATAGCTCTAAGCATATCTTCCAATATCTGGATTGTTCTTTCTGATTGTCCATCTGTTTGAGGATGATATGCAGTACTCAGGTGTAATTTCGTATCTAGAGATTGTGATAAAATATGCCAAAAGTGCGAAGTAAATCGGTGATCACGATCTGATACAATGGACTTTGGCACTCCATGCAATCTAACCACTTCTCTGACATAAATTTCTGACATCTGATCATGTCTGTATGTCATTCGGTAAGGAATAAAACACGCTGATTTGGTTAATCTCTCAATAACGACCTAAATCGCATCACAACCTCGGGATGATCGTGGTAGCTTTGTAACAAAATCCATGGAAATATGATCTCATTTCCATTCTGGAATAGATAAATTATGCAGTATACCTCCCAGTTTCTTCCTTTCTGCTTTCACCTGTTGGAAATTCTAACATCTGGACACAAAATCTGCGATATCTGATTTCATCTCTTTCCACCAAAACCGTTTTTTCAGATCATTATACATCTTTCTGCCACCAGGTTGAATACTAAATCGACTACAACGTGCTTCTGTAAAAATATGTTGTTTCAAGTCTGAAACATCTGGCACAACATGAAGATTATTCACACATAACACATTATCACGAACCTGATATTCTGATTGATGCCCTGATTTGACCATCGCAATCGAATTCTGAATATTCTGATCAACTTTCTGTGCTTCTTTGATTCTTAAAATCAACTCTGGTTCAACTTGAATAGTATAAAGTCTCAGAGGCTTACGATCTGTCTCAAATACTATACCAGAAAAACAGCAATCTTCAATCAAATTCGAGACACCAATCGTCGATAGGGATAAATAACATACATTTTGACTCAGTGCACCATCAGCTGCATTTGACTTCCCTGGGTAGTATTTGATTTCACAATCAAAATCTTTCAGCAAATCAAGCCATCTACGTTGCCTCATATTCAATTCTGACTGTGAAAATAGATATTTCAAACTCTTATGATCAGAATAAATTTCAAACTTCTCACCATATCGATAGTGTCGCCAGATTTATAATGCAAATACGATGGCGGCCAATTCAAGATCATGAATCGGGTAGCGAGTCTCATGTGGTTTTAATTGTCTCGAGGCATAAGCAATAACATGTCATTGCTGCATCAGAACACAACCTAGTTCCCTGTGAGAAGCATCACAATAAATAAAAAAATCATCAGTACCTGACAGAATAGTCAACACCGGAGCACTGGTTAATCTCTTTTTCAACTCTAGAAAACTGGATTCACATGCTTCTGACCAAACAAAAGGTCCATTATTCTGAGTCAGCTGAGTAATCGGCTTAGCAATACTAGAGAAATCTTTGATGAATCGACGATAATAGCCCGCTAAACCCATAAAACTAAGTATCTCTGGCACTGATGTCTGTAACGGCCCGAAAATTCGTATTTGAAAATTTGCGGAAAAATTAAAAATTTTCTTTTTAAATAACTAAAAGGCCTCAATCATAATAAATTGATAAATAAAGTTTAATGTTCAAAATGGCAGCGGAAGAATTTTAATGTTTGCAAAGTATCAATTTAAAATAATTCATCAACAGATAAAAACTGAGTTCGGAAAATGATAAATGCTAAAAAAATTGAGGTCCTCGGGCTATACTACTGCCGACCCAAGCTAGCTCACTGGTCCCCGTCCTCGGTCCCGACCTCATCAGTACCTGCATCAATCAAGTCTAGTGAGTCTAAAGACTCAGCATGCATAAATCGTATATAACGAGTACATAAATAAATAGTAAAATTTTGCATGGGGTAAGATGTCGTATCAGGAGTCATAAAGTGAAAATACTTCGCCATAACCAATTATAATACATGCATAACTAAACTGAACATCGTAGTAAAAATGGTTGCTCCATTGAGCCCTGTCATAAATATCAAGTGGTAATTTTCTGGTGAGATTATGGTATCCGCAAGTGGCCACTGCACTAATATAAACTGCAAAATGACCGGTGACTGGCGACCGGACCGATAACTGGCGATCGGATTTAAATATGCTCGTCTGATCAGACAAAATGCCACAGTATACTGGGTGGTACAAACTGAAACTGACCGGTAACTGGCGACCGGACCGATAACTGGCGATCGGATTTACAAAGTCTCCCATGATAGTGCTACGGCCACAAGCAATATCGCATAAATCTCAAAAATGAACATTTTAAATTTCTATGCACGTAATATAATTAAATGGCATCATCAAATCTGAAAAATTTCAATCTCCTGTATTAAAATCATTTACTTGCGATAATTTAAAAAATATCTATATGACTTGATTGAAGAGTCAAAGGAGATATAAACATGCCTTGGTTTGTTTTGACTGAAAACAAACAAAATAACGACTCGGCGCGGCGGAGACGGAGTGCTCTTCACTTCCTCCCTTAATTCCATTAAATTAAGCATGCACCATAATTATTATAATAGCATAAAAAAAATTGTAAACGTGATGCATGAACATTTTAAAATATTATGATTTGTGCTCAGGGCGCTGCTAGGACAAAAATCTCGCCCCGGGTGCAAAATTACCAATTTACCCCTGGAAGCCCAAAAATTACCATTTTACCCCTGGACCTCTAAAATTGACCCGAAGCTTACCAAACTCCTTAAAATGTCCCAAAACATATTTAAAAATATTCCTAGACGTAAACTCGAGCCCAAAAACCAACTTAGTCTATTTGTTTTAAAACTTGGACCGGGTCCCCATTTTAACCCGAATCGAATCAAAACTTACCCGAATTTTTCCCAACTTTTTTTTTATCATATCTTAAAACATCTAGAACACCTTAAATTCATCGAGATTATGCACCTAAACCTCTCGGCCAAAAACCAGAAAGAGGCGGTACCCTCCACCTTAGTCCCATTCGAATCATAAGCTCAACTTCTCCCCATCCTTTCGATCCTAGGCCACCACCAAGCGAACCAGCCCCTAACTCACCTCTCCTAGACCACCCTAGGACTCCCCTGAACCTACTGTACCCACGCCATCAGCCCCATGCATCAGGCATAGGCCACCCGATCGCTACATTCTCCCAAAACACCAGATGAACCCAACTTGATCCACAGCGCTTGGGGAAGGTTGCAGCACAAGCCGAGCCCTTCCAAACCTTGTCTCAGACCCACCAGGTTCTGGTCCAGGGATGGAGAAGGCCCTTGCACGGCTGGTGAAGCAGGACACATGGACCGAACCTTCCCCCAACTCACAATACCCGATCGGCTCTCAACCTATTGCATCAAACTCGACCGCGATGCACCCTGCTGTACCTAACCTCATTGATTCACGATCTGTCCACCCCTTAACAACACTATACAGCAGTCCCTTGCACCAAAAAAAAACCAGAAACGTGAGTGGTGATGGTTGGAAACGCATAGACAAGCAAAACCGATAAACCCTACCACTCATGCATGGATCGAAAGTTTCACCAACTACAAGCATATAACAGCATATATATATATATATATATATATATATCGTGCAAGATGCAGAGATGATGATGATGCGTGGCTTGCCTTGTGAGTTCTTTGCAAGAGAGCCAAGCAAAGGGACACGCCGAATGGGAAGAAATGGAGGCACCGAGCTTTGTGATGGGAATGCACGAAGAAACTCTCTGGTTGGAGGGGAGGGGAGGTGTCGGCTGAATGGGGGAGGTTAATTACTAGGTTTAGGGTTAATTAGAGTTTAGGTGTTAATTATATAGTTAAGCAAAAAAAAATGTTAATGGGCCAAGAGTTGGATTTAAAAGGGAATAAAAATGAATTTAGGGCCCATTAAGCTTAAAACAGTCCTATTAAGTCTAAACGCACTAAAAAAAAAATATTTCGAGTTGGAAAGATTTTGAAAATAATAGCCGAACCACTAAAAAGTTCCCCGATTCAATAAAATTTGCGCACCGATAAAAATAAAGTCCTGCGGGTAAAAATATCCCAAATTTTTTTTGAAAAATACAGTTAAAAATGCTTTAACTTAATTTATAAAAACAAATCCTGTAATAAAATATTTTCCTGGAAATTCCCCGGTCTCCGATCCTCGCTCGAACGTGAAATGCAACTTAAAGTTCTAATGCACGAACTTTTAAAATTTTATGAACTAAACTCCATCGTGCATGAATTATGCATAAAGTGCATAAAATAATAAAACATAATCTTATTAACTTATCTCAATACTCCATCTCCAGTCCGGCCTCACTTACTTAATTGAAAATGTGACAATTAAATTACTGCGTAAAATAAATAAATTAATTTAAAGAAAACATTTAAATACTCATGCAATAATAAAGAAAAATCATTTTAATTTAAATCCTAGGAATTATGCATGACTTATACGTAGTCTGAATTATGTGAGGACCCAAGAACTAGTTACACAACCCAAGCCTTAAACCACATTCAAGCCATGAATTCAAGGAGGGATTTGAAGAGCCATAACAACATGACATTCAAGCCATGAATTCAATGAGGAATTTGAAGAGCCATAACAACATGTTAATGGTTTCTAAGGCCATCAAGAAGGCCATAAACATGGATGTAATGACCTTCAATGAGAGCCTTTTCACCTCCCTTCCTTGAGCCTATAAATAGTGGCCAAAGAGTGGGAGAAATCACACCAAAACAACATCAAAGTTCTCTCCAAAAGTTGCAATTTTCGAGTATCAAATATTCTGCACAATTTCAGAAGGTTTTGCTTATAGTTTTACACGTCTAAATCCAATCTCCACCGTTCAAAATATACCTACACGTGTTTAGAGCAACATATCCAAAATTCAGACCGATCCAACGGTTCAATTAGGCGCAATCATTTTTGCAAAGTGACTGGTCGGTGTCAAACTACAACTTGTTATTCCAAGATTTTGGCACAATCTTTCACGTAAGTGGGTTTTTGCTATACTTTTACGTACACTTGCATTTCATAAGTGTACTACTTGATATATATATCGACATACTTGTTCTTCGTAAGTATGTCCACATTTGCTCAAAAATAAATTAAGTATGTTTCTTGAAATTCGATCGGCATGATATATTCGTTCCTATTTGTTATGAAAATCCTTGAACAATTTGTTGGTTGGTATTAGTTATAATATTTAAAAGAATGTTTGAAATATTTGAAATGCACTGTAATGATTCGAATTAGAAATGGCAAGGAAATTCCGATATTTGTTATGTTTTGTTTAAGGCCCTGATGCGGTGGGATATAATAACCGTTCTTTTGGCCTCGCCCCTTAGAGGAGTAACATATAGGGGACTGATCAGTAAACCATGAAAATGAGATGATTTTCAGTGCTATGTTTGTACTTTGTTTATATTCGATTCAACATGCTTACTATTGAAATTATGATTTCATTGAAATTATGATAATATATTCGTATAATTATCACCTTGATATTCGTTATGCCCGATCGGCCCCCATTTACTGAGTATTTCCCAAGTACTCACCCCTTACGTTCCCACCCCAGATAAGAACGAGGAACAAATCGAAGATAAGGAACAAGAATACTTTTGGGTATGGTGATCCGATTCAAGACCAGTCTCGTTATTCTATCTTTTAGTTAATTTCTCGTATTTTACGCTTCCGCATTTCGTTTCAGTCGCATTGTAAAGACGATTAATGATTTATATAATAGACTGGCTTTTGGTTATTTGATTTACTACATGGCTTGTTGTTATACGATTTTAATTGTTGAACAACGCCGATGGCACGTCTCGGTTTCGGGGCGTGACATTTAAGTGGTATCAGAGCCGCCAGGTTCATAATCCGGCTGGGGATTTCGAAAGACAGAGTTTGACGAAGTTAGATTTTGGCAAAAACTTGGTCATTCATGTCCACCCCAATCTTAGATTTGAAAATTGTGACTTCCCATAGGAAACTCAAGAATTCGATTCCATTAATTATTCTGAATTGATCTCGACGTATAATCTTCAAACCATACGTCAATTCTCGAATTTTCCATCTTTGAACCCTTTCTGAATCAAATCTCGAATGAAATGACTATGAAATTTATCGTTTGATGTTTATTCACGACCTTATCATCTTGTAAGCCTTTCCACTTGTTTTTATTTCAGGAAATGGCTTCAAATTCTTCTATGCCTCGCACTCGAACCACGGGTCACATGAGTGTTATACCCGTCCCTGACAAGGATACCATCATTAAGGACCTCCGAGCATCTCTCGCACTAGAACAGAAAGACAATGGGAAATTGCTGGCAACTTTACATACTCTGCAAGTTGAAAAACATGAGCTAGAGGAACAGAAAACTCATCTCAATGCTCTCTTGGAGCAGAGCTCGTTTATAGCAGTCCAACGACATCAGCAAGATGCAGTGATCATTCAAGAACTTCAAGATTCGGTGCAACATCTGAATATGCATAATGAACACTTGCAAAATCAGGTGCAACAACTTCAGGATGCCCTTATCGACTTGGAACCTGAAATAGAACCAATAGAGGAGCCGATGGAAGACGAAGCAGTAGGAGATGGCGAGATTTTAGATGATTGAGGATTTAGTGTCACGACTAGTTGTAACAAGGATTTATAATCCAATTGCTTTCTCATGAATTTTCTCTCCTTTTGTGCTTCCTAAAACTTGGATTTGTATTGCTTCATTTTTCGTTTGAATCAATAAAAAGTTTATTTGATTTTATCAGTGGTCAATTGCAGTTCATGATTAACTCATATATATGTTAGCAAACAAATATCTTAGAAACTTGTACACTTGTAGGATATGGACGGAAGACCGGTACGAAACAACCGCAACCCGCGCTACGGAAATCGCAACAACAATCGGAATAACGCCAACAATCAAGGGAATCTACCTCCACCACCACCACCAGGATTGGGCCTAAGTCAAGTTGACTTAATGGCCATAGCAACTATTGTGGCCACTACCATCCAAGGATTGGGTAACACAAACCGCCACCACCAGGACCTCCAGCACATGGGGTCAAGTACCACTACGAGTCTCTACGAAAGAATCGCACTCAGACATTCAAAGGAGACCCGGACCCCGAAGTTGCCCAAAGTTGGCTCAAAAATATCGAGACCCAACTCCGCTTACTCGAGATTCCCAACGAGTTCAAGGTGGATGTGGTAACACCATTTTTAGAGGTAAGTGCAGCCAAATGGTGGGAGACAGTCTCACCAGCTTTGACAGCGGATGGATCAATCACATGGCAACAGTTTCGAGAAGTATTCCTGAAACAGTATTACCCTGCTGAAGTGAGATTACAGAAGTTGAGCGAATTCGAAAATTTCGCTCAAAATTTAGATATGTCTGTGGTGGAGTATACTTCAAAGTTCAACTCCCTTAGAACCTATGCCCCCACGATTATGGCTGATGATACCTTAAAGATGCACCGGTTCAAGCGTGGTCTGAACAGTCGTATTCAGTCAGCATTAGCAGTTTACCAACCCACGAGTTTTGCTGACCTAATGGGCGCAGCAATACGAGCCGAGACAGACATCAAGCGCCGAGAGGATGAGAACAAGAATAAGCGACCTCCTTCGGGACAATCTTTTCAAGGGAAACAATCATTCAAAAGACCGAACCAGTCCAGTGGGACATTCAAGGGTGTTTCGTCCAGTCCAACCTATCAAGAGGCCAAGATGTGTCCTATCTGCAATAACCGCCATTTTGGGGAATGCCGAAGGAAGACTGGTGCATGCTTCAATTGTGGGAAGTTGGGACATCGAATTGCTGATTGTCCTGAGCCTAAGAAAGGTGCATGGTCAAATACTGATACTACCCCCAGCAAGCCAAAGGAAAATAAGCCTAACGCGTGTGTGTTTGCAATGACTCAGAAAGAGGCAGATGACTCAAACGATGTCGTGGCAGGTACCATTCTAATCAATGAAATGCCAGCTTATGTATTATTTGATTTTGGTGCCACTCATTCGTTTATATCAAAGAGGTTCACTAAGAAATTAAGGCTTATACCTGAAATACTTGTCGAACCCTTTAGAGTAGCAACTCCTACTAGTAAGACAATTGAAACACATAGGGTGCACAGAGATTGTGAGATCTGTATCAATGATCACCTATTTCAAGCTGAATTGATTCAACTAAACATGGTGGAGTTCGATGCCATTCTGGGAATGAATTGGCTATCAAAGAATCACGCAATTGTAGACTGCCGATTGAAGAACGTCAAACTAAGGGCTCCGAACCAAGAAGAAATCGTTTACTATGGCAAAGTCAAGAAACAAAAATCCTTACTATCTGCTTCCCAGACTTGGAAAGCCATGAAAAGTGGAGAAGAAGTTTACTTAGCTATGTTAAGCGAGGTAAAGGAAGGAACCACACTTGCACTAGAAGAGATTCCGGTAGTACAAGAATTTCTGGATGTCTTTCCTGAAGAACTCCCTGGCACAATCCCCGACCGCGAAGTGGAATTTGAGATTAATTTAGTACCCAATGCTACACCAATCTCAAAAGCACCGTATCGAATGGCTCCAGCAGAATTGAAAGAACTCAAGGAACAACTTCAAGAATTGTTAGATAAGAAGCAAATCCGACCGAGCACATCCCCATGGGGAGCTCCTGTCCTATTTGTGAAGAAAAAGACGGAAGCATGAGATTGTGTATTGATTACAGGGAACTGAATAAGATCACAATCAAGAATAAGTACCCGCTTCCAAGGATAGATGACTTGTTTGACCAACTCAAAGGAGCTACAGTCTTTTCCAAGCTCGACTTAAGGTCAGGTTACCACCAACTAAAGGTCAAAACAAACGATATTCCAAAGACAGCCTTCAGAACAAGGTATGGACACTATGAGTTCATGGTAATGCCATTCGGATTAACAAATGCTCCAGCAGCTTTCATGGATCTCATGAACAGAGTGTTCAAACCATTTCTTGACAAGTTTGTTGTGGTATTCATCGATGATATTCTTGTATATTCATCAAGTGAGGAGGACCACAAAGAACATCTTCGTCTCACCCTCCAGAAGCTTAGAGAAAAGGAACTGTACGCCAAGTTCAAGAAATGCGAATTCTGGCTAAAGAGCGTCACATTTTTGGGACACATAATATCAGCAGCAGGAGTGTCTGTGGACCCTAAGAAGGTAGAAGCAATCATGGATTGGTCGAGACCAAAGAATGTGACAGAAATTCGAAGCTTCTTGGGATTAGCGGGCTATTATCGAAAATTTGTTGAAGGATTCTCTTCAATAGCCATACCCCTCACTAAACTCACGCAAAAGAACTCTAAGTTTCAATGGAATGAAGAATGTGAGCAAAGTTTCGAGACCTTGAAGAAGAAACTTGCCTCTACTCCGGTATTGGTATTGCCAACTGAAGGAAAAGACTTCACCATCTACAGTGATGCTTCAAAAAGAGGTTTAGGATGTGTGCTCATGCAAGATGGAAGGGTGATCGCCTACGCTTCAAGGCAACTGAAACCATATGAGCAAAACTATCCGACGCATGATCTCGAATTAGCTGCAGTGGTGTTCGCACTAAAAATATGGAGACATTATCTCTATGGAGCCAAGTGTGAGATTTTCACCGATCACCAAAGTCTCAAATATTTGTTCACGCAAAAAGAACTAAATATGCGGCAGAGACGATGGATTGAACTCCTGAAAGATTACGACTTGACGATAAGCTATCATCCGGGCAAGGCAAACAAGGTAGCTGATGCTTTGAGTCGAAAGAATATTAGCAAAGTAATCCTAGCATCACTTTCAGCACAACCATGCCTCCGGGAAACGATCAAGATAAGTCAAGATCGAGACCCACTTTGGTGAAATTGAAACAACAAGCTAAAGAAGGAAAATCATCGGATCTCCAGACAGATGACAAAGGAGTTGTGTGGATGAAAGGGAGATTGTGTGTACCTGACATTCAAAATCTTCGACAGGAAGTAATGTCTGAAGCACACAAGTCAAAATTTTCAGTCCACCCTGGCAGTACCAAAATGTATAAAGATTTGAAGAAAAATTTCTGGTGGAGTGGAATGAAAAAGGACGTTGCAATGTTCGTCTCCAAGTGTCATGTGTGCCAACAAGTCAAGGCGGAACACCAGAGACCTGGTGGACTTCTTCAACCTTTGGAAATCCCGGAATGGAAGTGGGAACATATTTCTATGGACTTTGTAGTCGGTTTACCAAAGTCTAGACAAAACCATGATGGTATATGGGTAATCGTAGATAAACTCACAAAATCTGCGCATTTCTTACCTGTCTGCATGAACTATAATCTGGATAAACTGGCTACCTTATACATGAATAATATCGTACGGTTACACGAAGTTCTAGTCAGCATACTATCGGACAGAGATCCTAGGTTTGCATCCCATTTTTGGAAGAGCTTTCAAAAAGCTATGGGGACAAAAGTTACTCTCAGTACGGCATATCACCCTCAAACGGACGGCCAAACTGAGAGGACAATACAAACTCTTGAGGACATGTTGAGAGCATGTGCTCTAGACTTCAGAGGTAATTGGAGCGAAAATCTGTCCTTAATCGAGTTTGCATACAATAATAGTTATCACAGCAGTATTGGAATGGCACCGTATGAAGCTCTGTATGGACGAAAGTGTCGATCGCCACTATATTGGGATGAAGTAGGGGAAAAAGCCATGGTTGGACCCGAACTGATCCAAGAAACAGTGGATAAAGTTGCTATGATCAAAGAGAGACTGAAAACTGCACAGGATCGACAGAAAAGTTGGGCTGATCTAAAAAGAAGACCCGTGGAATTTGAAGTGGGCGAAAAAGCCTATGTGAAAGTGTCACCCATGAAGGGTGTGATGCGGTTCAATAAAACTGGGAAATTGAATCCTAGATACGTCGGACCTTTTGAAATTCTAGAAAAAGTGGGAACACTTGCTTATAGAATAGCACTTCCACCTGATATGTCAAGAATCCACAATATTTTCCACGTTTCACAGCTAAGAAAATATATTTCCGATCCAAGTCATATTCTTGAGGCTGGACCACTTCTGGTTGGGGGCAACCTAAACGAAGAACTAAAATACGAGGAAGTTCCAATCCGAATTGTGGATAACAAACATCAAGTGCTGAGGCGACGGACTATTCTATATGTCAAAGTACAATGGTCCAATCACAGCGAAAAAGAAGCTACTTGGGAGTTGGAAGAAAAGATGAGAGAACAATATCCTTATCTATTTGAAGATCGGGTATAGCCAAGTTTCGAGGACGAAACTTCTCATAAGGTGGGAAGGATGTGAGGACCCAAGAAATAGTTACACAACCCAAGCCTTAAACCACATTCAAGCCATGAATTCAAGGAGGGATTTGAAGAGCCATAACAACATGACATTCAAGCCATGAATTCAATGAGGAATTTGAAGAGCCATAACAACATGTTAATGGTGTTTAAGGCCATCAAGAAGGCCATAAACATGGATGTAATGACCTTCAATGAGAGCCTTTTCACCTCCCTTCCTTGAGCCTATAAATAGTGGCCAAGAGTGGGAGAAATCACACCAAAACAACATCAAAGTTCTCTCCAAAAGTTGCAATTTTCGAGTATCAAATATTCTGCACAATTTCAGAAGGTTTTGCTCATAGTTTTACACGTCTAAATCCGATCTCCACCGTTCAAAATATACCTACACGTGTTTAGAGCAACATATCCAAAATTCAGACCGATCCAACGGTTCAATTAGGCGCAATCATTTTTGCAAAGTGACTGGTCGGTGTCAAACTACAACTTGTTATTCCAAGATTTTGGCACAATCTTTCACGTAAGTGGGTTTTTGCTATACTTTTACGTACACTTGCATTTCATAAGTGTACTACTTGATATATATATCGACATACTTGTTCTTCGTAAGTATGTCCACATTTGCTCAAAAATAAATTAAGTATGTTTCTTGAAATTCGATCGGCATGATATATTCGTTCCTATTTGTTATGAAAATCCTTGAACAATTTGTTGGTTGGTATTAGTTATAATATTTAAAAGCATGTTTGAAATATTTGAAATGCACTGTAATGATTCGAATTAGAAATGGCAAGGAAATTCCGATATTTGTTATGTTTTGTTTAAGGCCCTGATGCGGTGGGATATAATAATCGTTCTTTTGGCCTCGCCCCTTAGAGGAGTAACATATAGGGGACTGATCAGTAAACCATGAAAATGAGATGATTTTCAGTGCTATGTTTGTACTTTGTTTATATTCGACTCAACATGCTTACTATTGAAATTATGATTTCATTGAAATTATGATAATATATTCGTATAATTATCACCTTGATATTCGTTATGCCCGATCGGCCCCTATTTACTGAGTATTTCCCAAGTACTCACCCCTTACGTTCCCACCCCAGATAAGAACGAGGAACAAATCGAAGATAAGGAACAAGAATACTTTTGGGGATGGTGATCCGATTCAAGACCAGTCTCGTTATTCTATCTTTTAGTTAATTTCTCGTATTTTACGCTTCCGCATTTCGTTTCAGTCGCATTGTAAAGACGATTGATGATTTATATAATAGACTGGCTTTTGGTTATTTGATTTACTACATGGCTTGTTGTTATACGATTTTAATTGTTGAACAACGCCGATGGCACGTCTCGGTTTCGGGGCGTGACATGGTTTAGGCCAATTGATCATAGCCTCTACTTTGCTAGGATCAACAGAAATACCATCTCCAGATATAATGTGTCCCAAAAATACAACTTTTTTCAGCCAAAATTCACATTTCGATAGCTTTGCATACAGTTTCTCAGTTCTCAGAGTTTTCAGTACAATTCTCAAATGCTCAGCATGATCAGTCAGATTCTTTGAATAAATCATAATATCATTAATCAAGATAATCACAAAGTCATCAAGATATTTATGAAATATACGGTTCATCAAACCCATAAATACAGCTGGAGCATTCGTTAAACCAAACGGCATGACTATAAACTCATAGTGGTCATACATGTTTCTGAAAGTTGTCTTCGATATATCATAATCTCTAGCTCTCAACTGATGATATCCAGATCTCAGATCGATCTTGGAATAAACATAAGAACCATGCAACTGATCAAATAAATCATCAATACGAGGCAAATGGTAATTATTCTTTATAGTAGCCTTATTCAATTGCCGATAGTAAATGTAGATTCTCATTGAACCGTCTTTTTTTCTAACAAACAGTACTGGAGCACCACAAGGAGAAACACTCGGTCTGATGTAACCCTTGGCTAGCAAATCCTCTAGCTGATCTTTCAATTCTTTCAGTTCAATCGGTGTCATTGTGTATGGAGTTTTAAAAATAGGTATTGTACCTGGTATTAGCTCAATGCTGAAGTCTATTTCTCGGATTGGAGGCAAACCCAGAATCTCATCTGGAAAAACATCAGCAAACTCACATACCTCTGGCGAATCTGTCAATGAAGGGCTCGACTTCAGTACATTTACTGAATACAAAAGGAATCCTTCTGCTCCTTTCTGTAATAATCGAGTCATAGACAAAGCAGGTACTAAAGAAATTCGAGCTCTGGAACCCTTACCATAAAATTTTCATTCATCAGTCATTTCAGCTCTGAATCTTACAATTTCCTGGAAACAATCTACGATCTCTGTACTTGGTCAGCATATCAATAACGATAATGGAGTCAAAATCAGACAAACCGAGTACAATACAATCTAACTCTATCTCATTACCATCATACTGCAGCATACAATGTCTAACAGAATTCACTGATATAAGACATCTCCCCAAAGGTGAAGAGATAGATACTACAGCGGATAAATTCTCAACAGGAAAAGATTGCATCAATGAAAATCGCCCAAAGATAGAAGTATGGGATGCACCTGTATCTATCAACACATAAGCAGGATAACCACAAAGAGAACAGTTACCTGCAACCACATCATCGGGTGCTTCTTGGGCCTGTTCCTTGGTCAATGCAAAAACTCTGGCCTGCTGTCTCGGAGGCTGGCTAACAGTCTGGCTTCCTCCTGGCCTTGGCTGTGACTGGGCAGGTGGTGGTTGGAAAGAGTGAACAAAAAATGATCGTCTATCATCCTGAGCCACTGATCCAGATGATCCTGCTCCCTGGGATCGTTGAGAACCTCGTTGTGGACAAACTTTGGCAAAGTGTCCTGGCTGTCGACAGATGTTGCAACTACCAAACACTCCTTGGCATTGCTCCGTGGGATGTCTTCCTCCACATGTTCTGCAATAGACCCATATATAATTCTGGCCAGAAACAGTCTGTCGTGAACCACTGGAGCTAGATGAACAACTTCCAGACTTCTTAAATTGTTTCCCTCGGGCTTTTAGATTATGTTTCTTCCCACTGCTGCTACAGCCACTAACAAATCTTGGAGGTGGTTTGTGGAACTAGGTTGAAGGTTGTTGTTGTTTCTGCGTTTGAGCAACATACGAAGTTCCTCTCTACTTGATCAAGCCCGCTTCAGCTCCCTTTGCTCTGTTCAAGGCATCAACAACATTATTTGCTTGCCGTGTATTTACCAGTGTAAAAATATCAGGATTCAGCCCATTGATGAACTCATCAGCCACAGCTTCATCATTATCAGCAACATGAGGAGCAAAACGTAGCAAGGTAGAGAATTTGGCCACGTATTCTACAATCTTCAAATGACCCTGCTTCAGGTTAGCAAACTCTGCACCCTTGTCTTTTCTATACGATACTGGGAAGAATCGTTGATAAAACTCGGCTTTAAAGATCTTCCAAGTAATAACCATACCTCGATGCTCCAAAGCTCTTTTGGTTGTGAGCCACCAATTCTTCGCAACCTCATGTAACTAGTGCCCAATCAGTCTGACTCTACGCTCATCTGTATAGTCAAGTGAATCAAACAACATCTCAATATCTTCAAGACAGCTCTCTCAATCAATAGACATCTCAGTGCCTTTCAAAGTCGGCGGTTTGAATGACTGAAATCTCTTTAACAGTGTTTCCATGGGTGTCGCTGTAACATCCATCGGATTATTTGAATACTACCCTATTCTGGGACTCTTCGAGGAGGCATATCTGATTATCAAAATGGTTAGTAATCAAATCTAACAATCTGTCTCAGTCCTCCTCTGATCATCATACTTCTGATCAAGAATCGGTTCTGATTCATTATCCAATGATACGCATTTCCAATCAAATCAGGTAAACATGTATTTTCTAAAGCAGTAAAACTTGTTGTCATACTAGCATATAAAGTGTACAAATCAACATTACACCAAATCGCATGCTAGCATTATAGAAGCAAGAAAGAAAACTCCATATACCCTGCTCACTCGCTTCTATTCTAGTCTAAAGAACATACAGCTCTAATACCACTTGTTGTGGGACTCGGACGCTAACTCATTTTTAATTCGTCATTGAGATTAAATGAATCAATTAACTATGGTAGGTCGATTTTTTTTTTAAAGTTGAACATCTCATAAACAAGTGTACAAAATACTACAACAAATTATGCTTCATCTTATTTCATTTACAAGATCAAGTTCAAAATCTACAACATGATCAAGGATACAAAACTTGTTCAAAGTAAAATCATGACAAACTAGCGTTTATCAACTACATTTCAAGTGTTGAACAAACAGATCTATGTCTAAGCTCGGATCACCACTCTAATCTCGATTTTCATCCTCTTCTCGACCCTGATCCTGTCCCACCTGTTGTCATGCACACATACAAACATAACAGCAGCCGGATAACTCATGTGATAAATATATTTCCCAGTATAAACAACGTATACATGCATTTCATACAAGCGTATACAAAAGTATAAAACATTTATCAAACAACATGTATCGTAGTCTAAAACATAAATCGATACAAAGCTTTAAATCAAACTTTTTAACTCTTAATCTTTGACTCGACTCTCATCTAGGGATCCTGGTTTGAATAAGAACGTAACAAGTCTCCCACCTACTCTTCCCTTCTAGATGGTGGTACGTTCTTATTCCCGGACTTCGATACACTATATCGAGTATCTACAATAGGAGTTGATATTCTCCTAAGCACATCGATATAAACCAAAGGTCTAGTGACTTTGCGCTTCTACCAAAGACTCTTTCACGATATCTATCTTCTATTCTATGCTTTTCTATAAATCAATAGAACAAGCACATACATTCAAGGATTTCAAATATATCAAAACAATAACAATTAAGTATCTGGTTTTGGGAACTCAAGTCGTAGCTTACTCGAGTTATCTATCCCGGTTTAACATTGATTTATACCTTTCTTTTCTCGGTTTCTGATTGACGCAATCAGTCCCAATCTTGCTTTGCTCGTTCTTCTACCGATTCTGAAGTTGAATTCTCGAGTTCGAAGCCTTCAATACCAAATCTGGAAATAACATTCGAGAAGTACAATATCACATACAACTCAAAGCAAGACTTGATTGATCAATACTCAATCTAGTTAACTTTCGACGGCATAACGGCGCAATCTCGAGATACCCGACAACTCAACCACATCAATAAATACCAACCACAACTCATAACCAATAGAAATTACAACCCACCATTTCAAAATCTTCACAACTATATTCACATAGGCTGGAAAAATAATAACAATTGCATACCTGGTCCGTTCTTTGATCCGTTTCGATTATATGATTACCACAATCTCAAGAACACATAATACCAATCAAATTACGATTTCTCCAATACCAAATTTTCATACCATGCAGGAAACTAATAAAACTACATCTCTTTGAAGCTCTTGACGAGAGAAGCACGAAACTAAATTCGGATTGAAAATCGGACAGTCGGATCTTGCACAATCAAAATTCTAATATGTAGAGAAAAACCTTGAGGATTTCTATGAAGGTTTCTCGGTTTCTTTTCTGCAATTCTGAATGAAATGAAGAGGTTACATGTTGATATGCATGTATAGACATGTGTATTTTTTTTAAAAATTTTTCATTCAGCACTTCTCGCGCATATGCACGTCCAATGCTCGCGCATATGCACGAGACCTACTGTCTCAGCACTTGTAAATTCATCTGCTCGCGCATATGTGCGCCTCTTCTCGGCGCATATGCGTGAGGTCTTCTTGACCAATTTTCACCTGCTCGCGTATATGCGTGAGGTCTTCTGCCTCTACATTGTGCTACTCGTGCATATGCGCGAGGTATTCTGGCCTCACACATAATCCAGGCTTTCCTCGGGTTTATCCTTCCATGATCACATCAATTCATCAATAATTAATTTCGGATTACAATGATAAAATCTCAGGCCTTACATCGGGCAACTTCAGTTCGGGTGATTTCAGTTTGAATAATTTCAAGTTGAGGCGATCATTTCTGCAATCTTCAATCGCTTAATTGTCAAACTCCGAAATTCTGATTCCAACATTACCAGTTTTAAAATATTATATATTTTAAAATTGTATATATTTTTCCGACATTTCGGTATATAACGAAATTTTCAAATTTCATATTTTTACCGTACCAAAAAATTTGGTATCGTTACCGTACCGAATTCTTTGGTATATCAAAAATTTGGTATTTTTGGGTACAATAATTTCGGTATGTCATACGGAAATTCATATGTTTTCCAAAGAAGATTTCTATGACAGGAAAATACCTATGTAGACAGACTTAGCGGCTCAATTTGATGACATGTGGTATGTCATCAAATATGGTCCAATGAAGATCTTAAAAGCAAATCCAGCCATTGCAGTATCTGATGGTGCTCCATAGATGGACGAGAAGCACATGTCCGGGTGAACGCCTAAGGATAAAAAGAAGGCCAACCTCAACAATGTGCCAAAGGATATCCTCTACAATACTCTGGACAATTATGTTTAGAAAAATCAAGACTTATTTTACAGCAAAAGAGATTTGGGAAAATTGATCCAAATCTATAAGGAAAATGACAAGATCAAGGAAAACAAGATAACTATTGTTATCCAAAAGTTAGATAATATCAAAATAAAGCCTGGCGAAACTATAAATGATTATTGAACTTTCATCTTTCAGTAAGAAATATTCTAACCGTGAGATTTCTTCTGAGTTAATGAGAACACTTATTAGAGAATGAGATGTAATGATGGCGGCCATGAAGGATTCGAAAGGCCTTACAAAACTAGAGTTGCATGATTTATTTGTTGGCTAGAAATCCTACAAGTTTGAGCTAAGGATAAGGACAAAAGAGGAACCATCCACTTCTAAACCCACAAAAGAATAAAAAGTAATCCAAAGTTCATGTGTGTATGTCTGGTTCGAAGAGCCACAGATTAGTCCACGTCGAGGATCGTCAGTGGAGGGATTTTAAAATTTGAAAATTTTAGATTGCACTATAATGATTTACTTCAAATTTTAAGAAGATAACCATCACATCGTGTAGGGCAGTCACAGAGTTGAGTGATTTACACATAATGACGTGGGAAAACGTGCCCTGCATAAAGAAAAGAACTAGTTGCTTTAATTTGATTATGGGTAAACAGTTGAGTCACTCATTAAACATGGGTATGAAACTATGTTTTCTTTAACCTATTGATTTATCGACTAAACCGATGGTTCCCCCTAAATATATGCATCGAATGGTCTTAACCTCCGGAGATGAACCATGAAATGTGGACATAAATCTCTTCATAATCTCATGTCAGTATAATGATTGTGACTCTTCGTATGGTTCAAATCTATAAATACAAGAAAAATAATTATTCACAAATCACTTGAAAATTTTAGTAGTAAAGCAAGATCATATGGATAAGCCAAGCAGTTCTCAGCAACCAGATTTGGCGGAGCAGTTCGTGCAGTCCATAATGGCTGCTCGGAAGGCCACTATAGAGGATAATGTCTTTGAACAGACGCTGTCTACATGGAAAAATATCTAGGATCTCCAGTACTTCTATGAGGAAGGACTTGTTTCCACAAGGAAACGAGTGGCAACCAAAAATAGGTATCAGTGGCGTATCTACATTGCTGATGTTGCAGAAATCTTCACTGATGAAGGTGTCTATCTGCTGATGCTCATCAAGGAGCAGAAGGTTGTGAGAAGGATTTCCTTCTCGGAAGACTTCATGATGACCTCCATTGAAGGGTCAACCACTTGGTTGGCATTCTGGAGATTGATAGTAGATGAGGAAATTTCAAATGTAAATGCCTGATTCCATCGATATATACAAATTTATTTTGTTTACTGTTATTGTCTCTTTACTGCTTTATTGATTCATGTATTTAATCTTGGCAATGAATCAACATTTAGACATGTTAAAATGACTAATACATATCAATTAAACCAAGAATATTTCAAAAATATAAGAACTTAGCGTCTGGTAGCGGTTTGGTTAATATGTCTGCTACTTGTTAATCTATTGAGACATATTCAAGACAAATTTCTTTCTTCATGACTTGTTCTCTGATAAACTGATGTATAATATCGATATTCTTTGTCCGAGAGTGCAATACAGGGTTGTATGTAATGGACTATTGCACTAGTGTTGTCACAGAAGATGGGAGATTCAACAGTTTGAATTCCATAATCTTTATGATGTTGTTGTATCCATAGCATTTGAGCACAACAACTTCCAGCTGCAAGGTACTCTGCTTCAGCGGTTGATGTGGCAATAGACGTTTGTTTCTTACTGAAGCAAGATATTAGTCCCTCACCCAAGAACTGACATGATCTGCTTGTGATTTTCCGGTCAATTTTGCAACCAGCATAATCTGCATCTGAATAACCTACAAGATTTAAACTTGAATCTTTGGGATACCAAATACCCACATTATTAGTACCTTTAAGATATTTAAGGATATGTTTTGCAGCAGTATAATGAGATTGCATAGGATTAGCTTGAAACTGTGCGCATAAACAAACCACAAACATGATATTTGGCTGGATGACAGTCAGATATAGTTGTGAACCAATCAATCCTCTGTACATTTTTTTTCTACTGATATTCCCCATTCATCTTTGTCCAATTTGATAGATGAGCTCATTGTGGTAGCAGCTTTGGAGCAATTCTCTATTCTAAACTTCTTTAACATGTCTCGTGTATATTTAGCTTGGTTAATAAAGATTTCGTTTTCTAACTGCTTGACTTGCAGTCCTAGAAAGTAGTTTAATTCTCCCATCATGCTCATTTCCAACTTTTCCTGCATTAGCTTGAAGAATCTCTCATACAGTTTAGAATTAGTTGATCCAAATATATTATCATCAACATAAATTTGAAAAAATAATGAATGATCATCTTTGAAATTTGAACAGTGTTTTGTCAATCGTTCCAATCTGAAGTCATGATCAAGCAAAATTTAGTCAAAGGATCATACCATGCCCTTGGTGCTTGTTTAAGTCCATATAATGCTTTATCTAATTTGTAAACATGATCAGGATGAATGTGACTAACAAAATCAGGGGGTTGTTCTACATATACTTCCTCGTTGAGCAAAACATTTAAGAATGCAAACTTTACATCCATTTGATATACCTTAAAGTCTTTGATTGCTGCAAATGCAAGAAATATTCTAATTGCTTCTAGTCTAGCAACATGGGTAAATGATTCATCAAAGTCAATACCTTCCTCTTGTCTATAACCTTGTGCCACTAATATGGCTTTGTTTCTAATTATTGAACCGTTTTCGTCTATCTTGTTTCTAAATACCTATCTAGTGCCAATTACATGCAGATTAGTAGGTTGAGGAACTAAATGCCAAACTTTGCTTCTTTCGAATTGATTAAGTTCCTCTTGCATAGCTTCTATCCATATGGCATCATTTAATGCATCATTGATTTTCTTAGGTTCTAATTGAGAAACGAAAGCAACATGCATAAATTCATTAATCATTAGTTTTCTGGTTCTAAGAGGAGTTGTTGGGTTACCGATGACCAGCTCGAGTCGATGATCCTTTTTCAACTTGAGACATAGTCCATATGGATTGGGCTCTGTTGTCTGAGCCGTTGCATCTTCTTGTTCAACCATTTCATCCTATGTCTGATTAATTTCCTGCGGGTGATTGTTCACCAGTTCATCTTCCTGATGAAGTTGTTCTTGGACAGTTGGACTTTGTTCAGAAATCTTCTCAACCGTTCTTCTTAAATCTATCTCACCATCACTCCAAGATTCAAGGTTAGTAGCATGTAATTTATTAATTAAATCATGAATGATGTTACTATTATTGTCTTGCCAGATGGATGATTCATCAAATACAATGTGTATGGATTCTTCAACAGTGGGAGTTCTTTGATTGTAAACTTTATTTGCTTTGCTTACTGCTGAATATCCCATAAAGAAACCATTATTGGATTTAACATAAAATGCAGTTAAATGTGTCTTGCCATTGTTATTTATAGAACACTTACAACCGAATATGCGGAAATATCCAATTTCTGGCTGCTTGCTAGTCCAGATCTCATATGGAGTCTTTTCATGATTCTTGTTGATCATGGACCAGTTTTGAGTATAACAAGCATTGTTGACTGCTTCTGCCTAAAATTCTTGAGAGATTTCGGATTCTTCTAGCATAGTTCTAGCTGCTTCCTTAAGAGTGCGGTTTCTTCTTTCTACGACTCCATTCTGTTGCGATGATATGGAAACTGAGAGCTCATGCTTGATGTCGTGATCTTCAAGATAGGATGACAAGAATTGGTTTAGAAATTCAGTTTCTCTATCACTCCTGATCCTGTCCACTGCTACAATTTTCTCATTTTGGAGTCTCTCAAGAAGTTTGATAAGCTGAGCAGCAGTTTGGTCTTTGTAATTTAGGAATATTACCCATGTGAACCGAGAGAAGTCATCAATTACCACAAGGGTGTATTTCTTTTCCCTTAAGCTCATTATCGGTATGGGTCCAGGTAGATCCATGTGGGGTATTACAGGTATCCAGCTGATAAGTTTCTTCCTTTATTCTTGAAGGTTGGGCAAACTTTTTTACCTAGTTGACAACCATTTCGGATTCTATCTTTTGCAAAGTCAATGTTAGGCAAACCCAGATACCAACTTAAGCTTGCTAAGAATGGAAATGAATTTGAAATTATGATGATTAAGTCGTTTGTGCCAAGGCTAATTCTTATTAGCATTTAATGCGATAAAACAGGTAGGTGCATTCAAACTGTCATCATTCCATTTTACCTTATATGTATTCTGCTCTCTAAGCCCAATCAACTCAGTATTGCCTACATCAGATTTAACAGCGCATGTGCGCTTGTGGAACTCAATGGTATAGCCATTGTCACATAATTGGCTTATGTTAATCAGGTTATAATGCAAATTTTCGACTAAAAGCACATCTTTAATGATAATATTGCTATGGATAATTTTACCTTTACTCACATTTTTACCTTTAAAGTTATCGCCAAATTTGATTCTTGGTCCTTTGTAGTTAAAACTTCTGATAGAAGGTTGTTGTTTCCTGTCATATGTCTGGAGCAACTGCTATCCAGAAACCTGATGGATTCTTCCAAGTTCTTCTTCTTCAGTAACTGAAATCATTAGAGTAGGAACTTGGTACCCTTCCTTATTTGGGTCCTAAAATGATTAGACCCTTAGAAACCCACACCTGGATCATATTTATGGGGACCCAAGCACTAATTCAATTTTTAATCATCTTTGGGACTAATTAATCAATTATAATAAATAGGGTCTAAATTTTTTTTAACACATACTATTACATGCGGAACGTAATGGCAATCATTTATTATACATATCAGTATAAATTAAGGTACGAGTCCTGTACAACATACATTATTCAAACCAAGGTTTAACAACTAATCATCAAGTGTCCAAACCCTAATTCTAATCAAAGTCCGTAGTCTCCACTCTAATCACGATCTCTCTTCATCTCCTAGACCTTGAACCTGTCCCACCTGTTGTCATGCACACATACAAACAAGACAACAGCTGGATAACTACGGTGAGAATTATATTCCCAGTATAAATCAATGAAACATGCATTTCATATAACAGAAATAAAAGCATGAAGCATATGTTCATGACATGTATCACAATCAGAAACATGAATCAATATCAAACTATAAATCATACTCGTGACTCCACATCTAAGACTAGACTCAATCCTAGTCTAGGAATCCCGATTTCCAGACGTTGGCATTCCATATCGATCACCAGTAATAGAAGAAACTCCGATTCTATCCACATCGATATGGTATCGATCACCAGTAATAGAAGAAACTCCTATTCTATCCACATCGATAATCAATCATCTGGTGACAGACTTTGGCACTATCGCCAATATACTATCTTGTGACATCGTGCAATGTGCCCGTGGCGATCCCACCACTATCAGGCACTTCTGTCACAAGATTACTCATCTAATACATGCTTCCTACAAATCAATAGAATAGCATATAATAATCAAATAAATGCATACAATAACAATAATTATGTGATTTAGGGAAACCCAAGTATATCCTACTTGAGTCGATCTCCCAATACCACATTGACTTATACATTTGTCTTCTCGATCTGACGAAGTCGAAGTCTCGAAGTCAAATCTGTCCATACCAAATCTGAAATGACAATATCGAATAGGCACAATCTCAATATGCACTCAATTCAAAATCTAGTCTGATCAATACTCAAATCAAACATAATCTGATCAATATCGAATCAAGATACAATCAAATCCATATCGACGATATCACAATATAATCACAGTCACTACTGCATCTGATCAATATCAATCCACTGATGTTTCGACGGTATAACAATATAGTCTCGATAACCACGTCAATCTCAACATCACAGATATAATTCACAATTCAAAATCAACATCGGTACAAGTCATAATCTCAACAATAACAGACAGTAATCTCAAATCTGTATAATCTCGATTATATCGGTTCTGAAAATCATAACAATTACATACACAGTCTATTCTTCAATCTCACTTCAAATATACGATGCCTACTATATCAGAAACACCATATATGATTCATATTCAATTCTGACAATATCATAATTTCAAATCATATTTAAACGTAACAAAACTTACGTGCAGTTGAAGCCTGCGTCGATAGAAACACAGTACTGAAGTCGGATTGAAATTCTGACGGACGAATTTCCCGTAAACTTCAAATTCCTAAAATAAAAGGCGTAGGGATTTCTGGCAACTTTTCTCTGCCTTTTCTCGTTTCCTTTTTCTGGGGGATAATGAATTGCATGTTAATATATATATATATATATATATATATATATATATATATATATATATATATATATATATATATATATATATATATATATATATATATATATATCATACGCATGTAAGGCAAGTGGCAAGTTATGCATCGAAAGTTCTGTCCAGCACTTTTTTGTTGTCGGCACCTCGCGCATTTGCGCGCCACATCGTCGCGCATATGCGCGAGACCTACTGTCTCGACGGAATGCCACTCGCGCATATGCGCGCCTGTACTCGACGCATATGCGCGAGGTTCTTTGGACATGGAATTTAGGCTACTGGACGCCTCGCACATATGCGCGCCCTCACGACGCGAATATGCGCGGGGTCTTCTGCCAAACCCGCGCATGTGTGCGCACCAGATCGCGCATGTGCGCGGATGGCGTCTCCGTCGCACATATTTCGCGTCTTTTCTCATCTTTCCCGGTCTGGTTCATTTCGTCTATAATCACATCGATTAATCACTAAATCATTTCAGATTAACAGGATAAATTTCTCGGGCCTTACAATCTTGAGGGATTTTCCTTGGTGCATCCCAAGATGGATGCAGTTAGGTGCATAATCTGGCGATGTGTGCAATTGTCTTGCCTGTCTGTCATTTTCAATCAATTTGTACCTCTTTTGAACCGGTCTGCTATTGTAGTATCGGTTAGGTCTTATTTTTGAATGATGCCTGGTTGAACCTGACTTTCTTTAGAAAACATATGAATTTTGTTGAAAGATGACATTTATAGATTTTAGATATCGATGTTTGAGAGAATCTCGGTCTGATACCACTTGTTGGGATCAGGAAAGAGTTTAGAGAGGGGTAAATAAACTCTTTAAAAATATTTGCTTTTAAAATTTGTTTTCAACCACTTTTAGGCTGTTGAAAGATTTTCTCAAATGTTTAGAAATATGAATCACTCGAAAAGTGCGGAAGACAGTTCAATATTTCTAATGATAGTTTCAACCGGTTGGCAATATAATCAACAAAATATGGTTTGAAATGTAAACGCTTGCGAAAAATAAGGACACGAGAATTTTATGGATATTCGGAGAAAGCGCTCATACGTCACCCCTTCTTCCTCTGTAGGAAGGATTCCACTAAAAAACTTTGGCTTTACAAAACTCTTTGCAACAGTCTACTCCAATCAGGACTTATCACACTGCCTATTTTGAAACTCTTAGTTATCACTTTACACGTTTGGATTTTAAGAACGCTCAGTTCATCAGACTTAAAGAATCTGAGCGCTATCAAAGATCATATACCTCATCGCTCATTCAAGCACGAACTCACCAGACACGACTATTAATCAAATAACCAAAATGTTATTGATGTAAGTAAAACAATCTGTTTTAGTAGCACAAATATGATCTTTGAGTAATAAAATATCTTTCTATTGAGTTCGTGCTTGAATGAGCGATGAGATATATGATCTTTGATAGCGCTCAGATTCTTTAAGTGTGCAGTCTTGAAGATAATCATCACACTGTTGAAAGCTTGATGATTTGTACCGCATTGTGCTTTTTGCATACTTCCAGCTCTTCTTATATAACTTGACATTCCAACGTCGAAAAGAGCTGAGTAATGTTAACCTGTAACCTTGGAATGATGTGTCACTATCAGATGTAAATACATTAAATGTTCTTCAGCAACGCATTTAATATTCTCTTTGCTAGCACAACTTTGAATCTCGTTCTTTGAAGAGTTACTGCTGAGTATTCTTTTATGGTAGCTGTTTTTACGATCAGAACTTTGTAGGATATAAGTAATCTTTCTTTTCTGGTATAGTGACATAAATTCATATCAATATCGGGACTGGTGCAGAATATGGTTGACTTGTAGCGTGGCAAAAGCATTTCAATGTTCTGAACTGGTCAGAGAATGTCTTTCAATAAGTGAGTAACAAATAGCTCTTTAATGGCTCGACATAAAGTTTTCGAACAACCGGTTGAACTTCTTCTGCTTCAAACGGTTGAAAGGTAGACAGTCTGAAATTCAATCGGTTGAAGACTAGGCAGTTGAAAGATAAGACGATTGAGCTGGTTCCTGTTATACACAAAATATTGCAGCTGTTTCCTGAAACAGTTAAGTTTTATTTTGATTTTGTCGATCATCAAAACCCTTAAGTAATTTCCTTAACACATATTTCCTTAAAACTCACAAACAAATAACTTATAAGTTATTTGTTTATAAGTTATTTGTTTGTGAGTTTTAAGAAAATATGTGTTATTGAGGAGTTCATAAACTCATCCGAACACTATCAAATTCAAATATGAAATAATTTATAAATTTGAAAAAACAAATGCCAATAAATTAAATATCGAGTATATTATTTCGAAAAGATATATTAATTCGGTGACATAAACTATAAATATGATATACTATAAATCAACGAATGTGAGGTTGACAATTAATGTAAATTGTAAACCCTTCCCCAATGTATAAATTTTTAACTTTTTGCACAAACTGATCTCACGTGAATCAAAGTATATTTGAGAATCTACTTAAATAATAAAATATTTCGAGTGCAAATTATTGTAAGTAATGGTCAACCATGTATTATTCACGTTTTATATTCTGGATTTAATTAACAATTGGTTTTTTAAATTATTTTGAAAATAGTCGTCTCCATGGATAGAGTAAAAAAAATTCAATTTATATAATTCTTTAAAATAATTAATCATCAAATTAATAAATATAAATATAATAATTTACATGAACGTATAAAAAATTATTATTATATTTTCACTATTTTCTGACAAAAAAAAAGTGATTTTTAAAACTTACAATCTTAATTTCATTAGAATACCAAAAGATTAAAAAATAAATACCATTGCTTTAAAATAAATACCTAAAACACGGAATAACAAGATCAATATCAAAGTTTTTAAAACTTCATCCATAATATGTTTTACAGAAATCATGTTTTAAAAAAAATGATAAAAACGATACTTGAGTCACTATACTCAAATTTGTAATATGAAAATTGTCTGATTAAGAGCGAGGTTGAATAAATAATCTCAACAAATTATGAGAACATTTATGTTGGACTTAGCATCACTTAAATGAAATTTTCGTTAGTTGTTTTCAATAAGCTATCAGTTAGGTATTGAGCGGGAAAAATCTCACTGACATGGTTTGAACACAGAAATGACTTAACTAATAATCAGTTTGGATATGAAATTAAAGCTAAAAGTAGGGTAACTGAAATGAAAATAGCACAAGTTTGTTTTTTGATGTTCGGAAACTTGAATAACTCTTACATTATCCAAGACTTCGGAAATACAACAGTTTGTAACAACCCGATTCAGTAGGTCTCATCACTGCCTAACTGAAACTCATAGTATCTCCTAGACTTAATAAAACTTGATCGGCAAACATTGACTATCAGATTACAAGCACTACAAGAAAAACACGGATTAGAGACCGACAAATCGGTCTCTATTCCGCCTATAAAGCAAAATAGAGACTGATTAGCGACTGATTTGGTTGGTATCAATAATCTTGGTCGCTAAATGTGAGAGACCGGTAGATATAAACTAAGTTTGTGCTTCTAAAAATATTGATCAATCAATTCGCCGTGAACGACTAGAGTTGATTGACTTATCTATCAGGCTTTTGTTTTCTGATTTGAATTACTCGAAAGATTGAAAAAATGTAAGGTCCAGGAAATTTAAATTTCGTAATGCATGCAATCAAAGGTTTTATTTAAATCATCTGTGTATTTATTTTTATGCATTTAATGCATATTTATTGCATGGCTAGAATTAATTTCGTGATATTTTAAAAGTTCACGTATTAGGGTTTCTAAATGAATTTCGTGCTCGATCGAAGAACGGAGACCGGGGATTATAAGGAAAAATATTTTTATTACATGATTAATTTTAATTAATTAATATGACGTGTTGTTAAGGGTGTTTTCCAAAATAGGCCTTGGTGGGTAATTTTACTCGTCTGGTCGTATTTTTTTAACCGATACGCAAATTTTAAAGATTCCGGTGACTTTTTGAGGGCTCAGACGATATTTTCAAAAACGTACTTAAACGAAATATTTTTCGTGAGTAGTATTGGACTTGTTGGGTTTTTTTATGTTTAATGAGCTCAAAACCCTTTTAATAATTAAGTTAGGCCAATTAACCCATTTAATTAACCTAAACTACCCTTAATCAAACCTTAACCCTATTTTAATTCTTGTGGCCGACCCTCCCTCCCCATTAGCAGCCTCCAACCTCGACTTTCAGCAGCAACCAGCAGCAAAAAAAAATCGCGTCCTCCATTTTTCTTCAAACAAGTTACCTCCCCGCTCCTCTGGTGCTTTCCCGACGCGCGATTCTTCGAGTTTTCGAGCATCTACTCATAAAGGCTCGCTTGTATGTCGTTTTCTCTTCATTCAAGCCATAAATATGCTGAAATATATGTATTTGCATGTTCATCCTTCGATCTTGCTCGTGTTTACGTTTTTGCGAAAAGTTTGATATGAAACTTGATCTTCTTTGCATGATTCTCACGTTTTTCATGTACATGTGCAAGGGGCTGCCGGTTATTGGTTGCTAAGGGGCTGTACATTATGGATAAGGGCTGTCACGAGGCTGGAGTCGAGGTTAGGTGTGCCAAGCTTAGGGCCGAGAGTTGTGTTGAGGGCTTGTCTTTTTTTGGTTGTGGATCGGGCAAAGGGTGGAGTCGGCGGTACAAGGGCTGCACTAAGCCATGGATCAGATCCTAGTGGGTCTGAGACACGACCCAGGGAGGCTCAACTACCGCTGGAACCAACCATGAAGCTGGCTTATCGAATGAAGGGAGATGAGGCTTGGGTGATTGCGACTTCGGAAAATGAAGAGCGTTTTGGGGCTTGCATGGGGCTGTCGACATGAATGACTAGGTCCAGTAGGATCCTATGGGTGGTTAGGAAGGCTGGTCCTCAAGGGTTAAGTCTAGTATTGGTAAAACTTGAGTTGGTGCGACTAGGGTTTGAGAATGTGTTAGGGCCGAGTAATATCCAACAGCTGCAGGGCTGTTCGCGGGGCTCAGTGGGATGATGTGTTAGTATTAGGGGTTGTAAGATTGTGGTTAAGGTTTGGTAAAGGTTTGGGAAAAATTAGGTTAAGTTTCGGGTCGATTTAGGTTAAAACGGGGACCTAGGTCCGAGTTTTAAAACGAATTGGTTAAATTTTGAAATGGGCTCAATTTTACATCTAATGAATACTTATAAATATTTTTTGGGATATTTTAAAGATTTTGGTAAACTTCGGGTTGTAATTTAGTGGTCCAGGGATAAAACAGTCATTCTGGGTTTCCAGGGCAAAATGGTCATTTTGCACCCGGGGTGAGTTTTTAGTCTTGGCGGCGCCCTGAGCACAAATTTATCATGTTTATGCATCATGTATATTATTTTTATGTAATTATGAAATAATACGGTGCATGCTTGTTTTAAGGAAAAATTATGTATATGCATATTTTTATTAAGTGATGAATATGATGACGCGTTTTGAAGGATGAGAGTTGGTTGTAACTAATATGATTATATGAGATATTATGAGTTGAGGCCAAGGATCATTGGATGGGTAATGCTGTCGCTGATGTCCCAACTCCGGGTACCGTTGTTATATTAGATGGATCCATCGAATAGAGCTGATACGAAAGTCACAACTCATGAACTGAATCTAATTAAAAGAAAATGTATACGTATATGATGATATGTTGAAACATGTTTTGACACGTTATGACTTTATATGACACGTTTACGTTTATGCTTTTAAGTTCATGAAAGGTATGTTGATTACAGTATTTTTCACTGCTATGTGCTATGTATATGTATTTGCTATTATCGGTACAGGTATGTTGAGCCTTTAGACTCACTAGCGTGTGTGATGCAGGTGAGCATTTGGATGAGGAGACTGGAGGTGTCGAACTCTGAGTAGGCAGGGCTGGATGTGCGCACACAACCCGAGGACCACACTTTCCGCACATCACGTTTTTAAGAGTTTTGAGTAGACATGATCAGTTTTATACGTTATTATGCTATGATGTTGATTTTCAGTAATTTACCCGTTTTAATTTCGTTCATGTATGGTTAAGGTCCGAGTTGGCACATTTTTATACTAAAGTATTTTATTTGTCGATTGCCTACGATTATTTTTAAATGGCATATTCTTTCAGCAGGTTTGCATGCATGCAAACTAGTTAAATGTTTATTTTCGAAAAATGTGAGCTTTACAAAAAAATTATCAGCGTTTTAAATTAGTATACGTCACAAAAAATCTTAAATACTCGTCTACCATGTTATGCAGTGACGTGACAAAACATGCTCGTGTAAATTATTCATCAGAATTAAAGTAAAATATCAAATCATGATCGGTAGTATCCATATTAACATATGTGGTCTCCAGCTCAACATTCGCCACCAGGCACTGAACCTTCTCTTCATCAATGTCACTGGATGAAGTCTCTAAGCGTGATGTCTTAATGTGAGTCCGCCCACATTCTTTTGATATACTTAACAAGAAGAACCTTTTGATCTTTCTTCTTTTTAAAATATTTCTTCTCATCTCTCGATCTCCTCTTCTCATATGACTTCTTATCGTCTTTCTTTGGCATGTTATATTATTCAATGAAATGACCCTTTTTTCCATAATTAAAACAAGTCTTATTATCATCAACTTTATCGTTTTTATGACAATAATTGAATTTAGATTGGTTATTTCTCATGTATTTGATAACTTTTAAACAAATAAGGACATTGCTTCATTTCTTATTTGATCATCAGATTTCTTCTAGGAAGATTCTTCACCAGCGGTCGTAGCTGGAGTTATGGCAGCTTGAGCTTTGGTGGGTTGTGGAATGGAAGGCTCCTCTTCTGTTCGATCCCCCTGCTCGAACTCTTATGCTTTAAAGTATGAAAATAGGTCATGAAGATCGAGTTTATTGAGGTCTTTGAACTCTCTCATAGCCACATTATTTACATCTCATTCTTTGGACAATTCCATCACCATCAAGGAAAGTTCACAGACAACTTAATCTTTCATCAAACTCATTCAAAGTCTCACCGGGTTTCATCTTTGAATCATCAAATTTGTGATTTGCCACGGTCAAATTGTTATCCTTCGTCTGATCATTTCCCTCGAAAATTTGGGTAAGCTTCTCCCATATTTCTTTAGTGGTTGGTTGCAATCTCTCAATATGAGGCCGAATTCAAGAAACAAAATCGTCTATACACACTCTGAAAAATGCTTACATATGTTATCTGAGATTCAACCTCTACTGATATATTATCAAGCACGCGTTTCAAGTCTTCTCTAATCTATTCTAAAGATCATTTGTGCTCAAGATTTTAACTCACAAGTTCTTTAAATATATATCATTTATAATGTTAGTTTAATAACTTATAGAAGAATTCTTTACGTGCATATTTCATT
Source organism: Primulina eburnea (assembly GCF_022965805.1). Lineage (NCBI taxonomy): Eukaryota > Viridiplantae > Streptophyta > Magnoliopsida > Lamiales > Gesneriaceae > Primulina > Primulina eburnea. The sequence goes on from NC_133111.1 coordinate 33,574,545, forward strand.
CAAATCTGTTTAAGTTGTGTATTTAGAGTTTCAATAAGACATTGTTAAGTCCTACTGACTGAAGGAATGATTTTTCGACCAAGCTATTGACTTCTTACTCCGACCAGTGGTGGATTGTGGGAGCCGAATTCATAGGAAAATATCAGAGTAATCTATGTATTGACAACTAGAAAACTGCAAAATATTTTGATGTACCTTTATGATAATAAATATTATGTACCTATTTATAGAAGAATTGACCATTTGAAAAGGGATTTGCTACATGTGGTATGGAATGTTAAATCTTTTCTTATTTTGAAGCATTATTGTATGTTGTTTGTTGAGGACTTTCATTTTGAACTTACAACTATGAATTTTAAATCGAAGTTATTAAGATTACATTACGACTATTCAGTTGTATTCTTTGTGACTAAAACGAAAGTTGAATTAAGAATATCGATATAAAGTAACCGTTAGAGAACGTGTTAAGCAAAATAAAGTGGTCATTGAACACGTTATTACTGAACTGATAATGCATTGAAATAAATGCATGCAAATTAAGATGTTTAAAGATTATGTGGTAATTAATGATAGAATTGGTTCTAAAAAGATTTTATGGTATATACATTTTGTTTTGATTTGCGAAATTCATTATGTTATGATGCTTATTGTATCCAATATGTAAATTTTTAATTATCTTGAGAAAAATATCGATTAAGCTACATCTAGAATAAAGCATAAGTTATATTCATTAAGCTATAATAAGGAATATGATACGTGATACACAGAAGATAATACTACGTATAAGAGGACTTATCACCATGTTTCATATGTTGGTGTCTTAACATTGGATGATGATTGATTTCTTGAACATTCAATTCATTTGAAATATCTAGACCAAGTGAGTAAATGCTAGATTAAAGTCTATAAAAAAATTTAATTATAATCAACATAATCCATTAAAATAAATATGGAAGACATCTCATGTTTAAAAGAAGATAAATCAATAATATTCTTTGGATTAATATGATGAACATTCTGAGATTTGATTTACCATATCCTGGGTAGATATCATCATGCTTTGCCAAATCTCGTGTCTCTCTATGATGGTTAGAGAACATTTATAAATAGTGGTATACAAACTGTAACACCAGAAAAATCAGTCCACGTAAGCTGCATGCATGCAAATAAATTAAAGTTCATAATTGTTTTATTTAATTGATTTTAAATGCTTGCATGATATATTGTATGATTAAGATGATTGCATGATTAAATGATTATATGGCATGATTTCATGAAATTGAAGGAGTTTACCCGAATATTCAATAATAGGCTGGGAAAAAGAGACCAGGGACGACCAAGACAAGAATAAATATTTTTCACTAAATATTTTCAAGGCTCTTAATATGATTAAAAATGATTAAATTTTTCTAAAAATGATAGAGTTCAAATTATTTTACGAGACGAACTTGATTTTATTCAAGAAACCGGTTTTGGGCAAACAAATGACTTTTAAAATATCAAATGCATTATTTTTGAAAACTAGTTTTTATAAACTTTATTTTACAATTAATAAGGGTTATTGGGCCCAATTTAATAAATTGAGTAGGCTTAATTGCTCCTAAACTTGAAGGCCCAAAACCCAAGCCCATTAACATGCAAATTAAATTCTATAAAATAGAAACCTAGGTCTTTTGATTAACATACCAGCCGAAAATTATACACACAACACACACCAGAAATTCGGAAATAAGGAGGAGAGAAAATAATGATTCTTCGTCGCTCATTCGTTCTTCTTCGAACCCCATGCCAACGAATGTATATTCGAGCGTTCTAAAACGCAAATGCACGTTTCTAAACCCATTGACGCATCATTAAAACTATTATATGCATGTTTTAATTATTTTGCAAGAAAAATATTTATGTTCGATGGTTCAACGATATGACGATTATTTTCAAAAGTTTTGATGTTTTTACGCTCGTTTTTTAAAAGTTATGATTCCTAAGGACACGCTTTCAATAGGAGGTGTTAAGTGACGGGAAAAGAATCGTAAGGGGACAAATTACATGTTGGAACCAAGCAAGCCATGGGAGGCAACCCACCTAGGGTTTTCGAGGGATTGGGCAAGGAGGAGGGCTCGTATTGTGCATGGTGGCTTGCGTATTGGCCAGGGCTTAGGTAGGGGCCTGTGCTGGACATGGGTCAGGGTTAGGAAGAGTCCTAGCAAGGCTAGGACTCGTGGATAGCAGCTGGAGAAGAGTCCACAAGGTGTAGAACTCTTCCCCAAGCACGCAGATGGAGGGCTGCGACTAGGACGGCTCAAAGCTGGGTTGGGGCTGGCCAAGATGGTCCAGTAGAGTCCTAGGTGAGTCTTAAGAAGGTTAGTGGCAGTCTGGCTCGAAGGAACAGGGGCCGTGAACCCTACAGCCTGATGCATATGCATAGGCGCGTGGGGGTTGGTTCATGTGGCTTCTGAGTGGGATAGGGGCTCGGGGCTGGGATAGGGTGATTCCGAGGCTAGTTTAGGGACTGTTAGGAGGATGTGTGATCGGTGGTTGCTGGAGTAGGAAAGTCCTAGTTCGAATAGACTCCTAGAAAGACATGAGAGAGGGGCGACACGGTTGTGGCTTGCGCAGGGGGATTTGGCGTGGTCTGGGGGAACGGTGCTGTCCAAGAGGGTTCAGTAGGGTCCATATGAGGTTTGGGCAGGTGATGGCTCGAGGTGGCTCGGTTGTGGCTCGAGAAAAATGAGTGATTTGGCTAGAAGGGTAATGGTTAGGGTTCGAATTGGCTAAGAACAAGAAAAAGGAGGGTATTTTATGTATAAAAAATCTGTGTTTAAAAATTTGGAAAGAAAATATTAAAATTTGAATTAATTCGGGAATTAAACACTTCACGAATTGTTAATTAAAGAATTAAATCGAATTCCTTGAAATTACGTCAAATAAAAATATCTAAAATTTAATTTAACCTTAAATAATTATTTGGGATGGTTTAGAGTCAACTAAAGTAATAAAAAATCAAAAACGAGAAATTTTACGTCTAGGGGCAAAACAGTCATTTTTACACTTGGGTAGTACGAAAAGGTTTGGCAGCATCCCGAAGGGTCATAACGCATGTTAAATGATATGTTATGATGATTTTGATGAAAATATGTTATTTTATGATTTATGGTAAAGCAGTGCAATTTTTACTGTTAAAGTGCTATTTTTGGAAAGTCGAGATATTTTATGATTTAAAAATGAAAAAAGAAAAATATTTTGAAGTATGTGAATTGACTGTGACAAAGATAGAGGATATGTGGGGGATCCGTTTTAAGAAAGAACGGTGAAATTGCAATTTTATGAGAATATCGTGAGGGAGAAGGCCCAGAGGGAGCCCGTTTACAAGAAATGGCTCCAGAGGGAGCCCGACGATCGTATTTCTTTGGCGGTGCCTAGTAAACAGAAGCAGAACTTGACTCACTGCTAGGAACAGAAACTATCATTGATATATTAAAAGTTACCGTTACTTTACCAAGTACGAGTATTAAATGCTTCATTAATGCTGAACAAAGTCATTTAATACGCATTACCTATTTTTGTATGTAACAAGACTGATTGTTTTATAGCCTTCTTGCAAGAACCTTTTTAAGCAATAAAGCTGTTTGTATCAGAAGTCAAAGAAGTCGTTTTGATTATAGACGTTGGATTCGAGTTATCTATATATATGGACGAAAACCTTTTTAAAGAAAACAACGCTGAAACATATTATCTATCCAACGTTACATTGAGCAACCGCGAACCAATCGTTATTTTCCAAGCTCAACTTGCAGAAAAGCAGTACACGCTTCATATCTTACATCTGATCTTTGGAGATCATTTTGTACTGCTGTTTCTTCACCTCTTCAAGTAAAAACATCTTACGATAATTTTTTGAAGAAGAGTTTGTAAACTGGAAAAGAGTCTTTTCCAGAACCTTGTTGTAGTAATTATATTGTGTTGAGTCACTAAGAGTTTCAGTATGCAAAGGATAAGTCCTGCTGAAGATCGTGTGTACAAGTGTTGTACTGTAAAATTCAAAGTCTTTTAGTGATACCTTCTGGAAACAGAAGAATGAGAGACATAGAAGATTTTATCTTCGAACTTCTAGAAGCAACTATTGTTCTACTGCCTACTGTTATTATTGTTTTTCACCTTACTCCATCGGATTGTTTCCGCACTTATTATTGTGATCTGCTGTACATTCTCTTGAACAAGAACAGCTACAATCTCTAACAGGATTCTAGCACCCTTTGCAAAAATTATCGTCAAAGGAAAGAGTTTATTCACCCCCACCCCCTCTAAACTCTACATCGATCCCCAACAAGTGGTATCAGAGCAGATTGCTCTTGTTCTGAAGTATTTACAAATAGTTATGACACATTTCAGCAAGGTTCCTATGTTCTCAAAAGAAGACTTTGATGATTGGAAGATCCGGATGCAAGCTCATCTTGAAGCCCAAGATGATGACATGTGGTATGTCATCACAGATGGTCCATTAAACATTTTAAAGCCTAATACAGCTGTTCCTGTTACTGATGGTGCACCACAAATGGTTCAAAACCCAAGAAGCGAATGGACTGGCGAAGATAAGAAGAAATCCAACCTTGATAATGCTGCGAAGGACATTCTTTACAAAACCCTCGATAAAAATACCTTCAGCAAAATCAAAATGTGTTCTACTGCTAAAGAGATTTTGGAAAAGCTCATCCAAATCTGTGAAGGAAATGAGCAGACGAAGTAAAATAAATTGTCTGTAGCGATGCAGAAGTTTGAAAATCTGAAAATGAAAGCTGGTGAAACTCTAAATGAGTTTGATGAACGTTTCAGCAGGCATGGTTAATGAGCTAGCAACTCTAGGTAAAGAGCATGGAAATAGAGAAATAGTACTCAAGGTGATGAGAGCTTTATCCAGGGAATGAGACGTTAATACAATGGCTATGAGAGTCTATAAAGATCTAAACAAGTTGGAGCTACATGACTTGTTTGCTGACTTGAAGGCCTATGAGTTCGAATTGGAAGTAAGAAGTGGAGAAGAGCCCCTCAAAAAATCTACCAACCAAGGCTCTTGCTGTTACTACTGCTACTACTTTTACTGCTGCTGCTGTATTTGTTCCACAAGAAGTAACAAAAGACTGCTGAAAAGATCAGCAATGATGCTATGTCTCTCTTTGTGAAGAAATTCTCCAGATTTATGAAAAGAATCACCGAGCTTACCAAAATCCTAATCGAAACTTCAAGAAGGATTCATCACCTGGTGATATGGCGTGCTTCAAATGTGGAAAGATCGGTCACTTTATTGCTGATTGTCCAAAGCCCAAGAAGGATGACCAGAAGAAGAAGGAATACAAAAGGAATGACAAGAGATTCAGAAGAGACCGCAAAGCGATGATTGTTGAGGAAAGCAAGTCTAAATGGGCGGACTCTAGTTCTGAGTCATCTAACTCAGAAAGTCATTCTAGTTAAAGTGATGCAGAAGAGATCAAGTGTCTTATGGCAGATATTGAACCAACCTCGACATTTGGAGAGGTATTAGACTTTGACTCTGACGAATTTAAACGAATTGATTTAATTAAAGCACTGGATGAAATGGTGTAAGAGTACTCGATACTTTCTCAGTCATTCGAGGAAGTTAAGACTGAAAATCAAAACTTGAAAAATCAAGTCAGTAAGTTCACTTGTTTCCAATAGAATAGCTGCAATGATTTAAAATTTGAGATGAGCAAGTTAAGAACTGAGAATGACATGGTTAATGTAGATTACCAGACGATGAAGTCTGAGAATCAGAAACTATCTATTCTGGTAAATGCATGGAACGAGTCTCCTTTTTCTTTAGAGAAGATTGATAAGTGCAAGATTTGAACTTAATTTATATTAGAATCCATCGTGAATTATGCTTGTTACGAACAGAATTATGTGTTTTTGTTTGTTTTTGGTGTCATTTCAGGAATGGAGAAAATAGTGGGCACGAAACCAAGTGGACTAAGAAAACAGAGAGTGCGCAGCCGAGAGCACACACAAGGACAGAGGTGTGCGCGTGGCCGCGCCACTTAACGCGCAGCCGCGCGCACATACATTCAAGATGATCGACAGAGGTGTGTGCGCGGCCACGCCAATTCACACGCAGTCGCGCTCACAGATACAACTTGAAGACCCGAGATGCGCGCGCCACCGTGCCACTTCAAGTGCAGCCGCGCGCTCAGATACAACCGGTAGACCATAAGCTTGCATGCGGCCGCGCCACCTCATGCGCGACCGCGCGCACACATACATGGGCTAGCGAGCAGAAAAGCGCGCGCAAGATCACGCGCCGCGTTCTAGAAAGTTATAAAAGCGTGATTCGGTAAAATATGGAAGATTCAGCCGTCATTGGAGAAAGACATGAGAAATCGGAGCGCATACACGAGACGAAGATTCAGAGTGCGAAGAACAGTACAAATACGAAGAACAACGGATCTGGGGACGGAGACGACACTTCGGAATTTTTTTTTTCCTTCGCTTCTTTATTTCATTGTGTAGCGATGTCTAGAACTACGAATATGTCTTGTTTTCGCTTGGATTTCGTGAAGAACTAAATTTTCATTCTAGAAGATGACGTAGTTTTGTCTATACGATGATTTGACGTGGTTGTTTAATTGATTGAATTCCGTTTTTGGTTTAATATTGTTCTCTATGTTTATTTTACTCCAATTTACTGGCCATAAATTGTGTGTTGTCTGATTAATTCTACAACTCGAGAGAGGGACTAGGATTATAGATCATTAGAGACGCATCGTTGAATGTTTATATCGTTCGGAAGACATATAACTTTAGCGAAGCTTAGGTAAGAACATGGTTTGCATCTATGAATCAAATTTAGATTTTTATTAGGAATAATTGAATCGAAAGTTGATTGATATAATTTATTTGTCACTTGGGAAAGGAGGAATAAAACAAGTAAGTGTTCTTGGCTATTAAATAATAAGAATTCATGAATTTAAATACAACCACGAAGAATTATTGTGGAAACTTAGTGAAATCATTCCTCTAGATATTTTCTATCATTGATATTTCTCCATTCGATAATTCGTTTTATTATTTATTTGCAATTGAACTGTTTTAAACACACAAATTCTATTTTGATTATTCTAAATAAAATCGTGACTATTTTAATTACGAGTATTGATACATTTTTACATTTACACTCCTCGTGGGATCGACACTTGTACTCATAAATACATTTTACTATAACTTGATGTCGTGCGCTTGCGAGCAATAAAGGAAACACGCAACAAGTTTTTGGCGCCGTTGTTGGGGAATGTCAAATTTGAATTTATATTAGTATTGTTATCAATTAGTCTAAATTTTAATTTAGAGCTTTTATTTTATTTTATATTGATTGAGTTTTTAATTTTTTTTGTTTGACAGTGCATGCTAAGATTGCAAAACTCTGACTTGCTTATCTTTGATCCGGAGATCGAAAAAACTGCAAGAAGATTAAGAAAAACAAGAAGAGAACAGATACAAGCAATGGCTGAACACTGAGAAAATGACAGACAAATCCCGCCAGAGGCTATTCCTATCAGAGACAATTTAGACCAGTGATCAACAATCATTACTCCGGTACTGCAAGAGGGACCATCAACACCAATAATTTCGAGTTGAAGCCTGCTCTAATCAATATGGTTCAGCAAAACCAGTTTGCTGGAACAGCCACTTCTGATCCCCATGTTCATTTGAGGACCTTCTTCGAGATAACGGAAACGGTAAAGATTAATAATGTTCCTGATGATATTATTAGACTGCGTTTGTTTCCATTTTCTCTCAGGGATCAAGCAAGAGGATGACCCCAATCACTTCCCCTGGGAAGTATCACGACATGGCAGGAGCTGGCGACGAAATTTCTGGAAAAGTACTTTCTCCCTGAAAAGTCTGCACATTTGAAGATTGAGATTAGCATGTTCAGGCAGACTGATTTTGAGCAATTTTATGAGGCATGGGAGAGATACAAGGAGCTGTTGAGGAAATTCCCGAACCATGGTTTTGAGGATTGGGTTCAAATTGAATTATTCTACAACGGTCTAAATAGGAAACATGAGGAATAGTGGATGGTGCAGCTGGTGGCAGGATCTTTGCTAAATCTCCCGAACAAGCTTATGACTTGCTTGAACAGATGACGATAAATAGCTACCAGTGGCTGTCTGAAAGGGCAGGAGTAAAAAAGACAGCTGGAGTTTATGTTGTGGATCCTATTACGTCACTCATTGCTCAGGTATTTGCATTTACCACTCAAATAGCAGCGATGAATAAGGTGAGCACAATCAGAGACAATCGATTCCTGAAGAAGCTTAGTACATCACCAACCGAAATTTTGGTGGATTCGGAGGATATCGAGGTAACCCTCCCCCTAATACTTATCATCCAGGATTGAGAAATCCTGAAAATTTTTCTTATGCAAATAATAAAAATGTGTCGAATCCTCCACCGGGATTCAATACATCAAAGGGGAAGGAAAGCCTTCATTTGAATATTTAGTGGGAATGTTTGTTGCGGAGTCTGGAAAAAGAATGGCAAGGACCGAGTCTCGTCTTGATAATATGGAGACTCACATGAGAAATATAGGTGCCACAATGAAATCTTTGGAGACGCAAATTGGGCAGTTGGCCAAAGCTTTGAGAGATCAGAATATGGGTCAATTTCCCAGTAACACCGAAGTAAATCCAAAAGAGCAGTGCAAGGCAGTCACGTTAAGGAGTGGAAAAGAGTTAGAGGTGGAAAGTTCCAAGGAGGGAATGGACAAGGAGAAGACAGTTGAAGAAGAGGAAACTGAGGGATCCAAAGCTGAAGTTGAAGTTGAACAACCTCTAGTATTTAAGCCAACTCTTCCATATCCACAGAGGTTCAAAAAGAATAAATTGGATGATCAGTTTGCAAAATTTTTGGAGATCTTTAAGAAGATACACATCAACATACCATTTGCTGATGCTTTGGAGCAAATGCCTAATTATGCAAAATTTATTAAAGATGTGATGTCTAAGAAGATGAAGCTGCAAGATTTTGAGACTGTGAAACTGATTGAATAATGTAGCATCATCCTGCAAAAGAAACTACCACAGAAATTAAAAGATCCAGGGAGTTTCACTATTCCTTGCTTTATTGGTGGTTCTAAATGTAGTAAATCTTTATGTGATTTAGGAGCAAGTATTAATTTGATGTCATTGTCTATTTACACGGAATTGGAGCTTGGAGAGGTTAAACCAACTTCTATCACCTTACAACTTGCAGACAGAAGTCTCACGTATCCACGTGGGATAGTCGAGGATGTACTAGTAAAAGTAGATAAATTTATTTTTCCTGCAGATTTTGTGATTTTAGATATGGTGGAAGATCATGATGCTCCATTAATCTTTGGGAGATCGTTTCTGGCAACTGGAAGGGCATTGATAGATGTGCATAAAGGTGAACTCACCTTGAGAGTTGGTGGAGAAGCAGTCATTTTTAACATCTATCACTCCATGAAGGGATCGAATGAGGTAAGCACTTGTAAAAATATTGATGTTATAGACTCATGTATGTCTCTTCAATGTGCAGGAACTAGGGATCCATTGGAGAGCTGTTGATGAAGACAATTGGGAGGTGAAAGAGCAACTGGTGGCTCTTGAGGCACTGCAAAAAGAAAAGAGAAAAGATGCACCGCTTGAAGAGTTGAATGTAAATGAGAAAGTTGAGGAAAAACCACATTCCCCTGACTTGAAAGAACTACCAAGCCACCTTTTCTATTGATTTTTAGGTGAGAAGTCTACATATCCGGTAATCATCTCTTCCTCTCTTACTTGTACTGAAAAAGATAAATTATTGAGAGTATTAAGGAAATTTAAAACTGCTCTAGGATGGTCGATTTCTGATATTAGGGGAATCAGTCCTACTATATGAATGCATAAAATTTTAATGGATGAATCTTATACTCCTTATGTGGATCATCAGAGGAGATTGAATCCAGCAATGAAGGAAGTTGTGAAAAGTGAGGTGCTAAAATTATTAAATGCTGGTGTAATTTATGTCATTTTTCATAGTAGTTGGGTATCTCCTGTATAAGTTGTGCCTAAAAAGGGTAGAATAAATGTGGTTAGAAACGAAATGATGAACTGATATCTACTCGTACTGTAACTGGTTGGCGAGTATGTATTGATTATAGAAAGTTGAACAATGCTACACGTAAAGATCATTTTCCACTGGCTTTTATTGATCAAATGCTTGATAGACTTGCTGGCTATTGTCATTATTGCTTTTTAGATGGTTATTCAGGTTATAACCAAATTGCTATTGTGCCAGAAGACCAGGTATAGACTACTTTCATGTGTCCCTATGGCACGTTTGCTTTTACGAGAATGCCGTTTGGGCTATGCAATGCACCTCCCACTTTCCAGAGGTGCATGATGGCCATATTTGCAGATATGGTGGAGGAAATAATGGAAGTCTTCATGGATGACTTTTCGGTATTTGGTTCGTCGTTTGATCATTGTTTACATAACATATCCCTTGTTTTGCAGAGATGTCAGGATAAGAACTTAGTTCTTAATTGGGAGAAGTGTCACTTTATGGTCCAAGAGGGTATTGTTCTTGGACATAAATTGTCTTCTAAGGGATTAGAGGTGGACCGAGCTAAAGTCGTTGCAATCGAAAAACTTCCCCCACCAAGGAACATCAAGGGAATAAAGAGCTTTCTAGGACATGCAGGGTTTTATTGTAGATTTATTAAGGATTTCTCTAGGATCACTAAACCCCTCTGTAATTTGCTAGAAAAAGATTCTGATTTTATTTTGATGATAATTGTTTGCAGGCCTTCGAGAAGATCAAAATGGCATTGGTGAATGCACCGATCATGATAGTGCCGGACTGGAAGGAGCCCTTTGAGCTAATGTGTGATGCAAGTGATTATGCAGTGGACGCTTTCTTAGGCCAAAGAAGGGAAAATATGTTTAGGGAGATATACTACGCAAGCCGCACGATGGATGCTGCACAGCAAAATTACACTACGACCGAGAAAGAGATGCTTGCAGTAGTATTTGCATTCGACAAATTCAGACCTTATTTGATTGGCACAAAGGTAATCGTTTTCACTGACCATGCAGCTTCGCTACCTATTCGCCAAAAAAGATGCAAAACAGTGCTTGATAAGGTGGATTTTGCTATTACAAGAATTTGACTTTGAGGTCAAGGATAAAAAGGGTAGTGAGAATCAAGTAGCTGACCACTTATCGAGGCTTGAGCTGGAGGATAAGAGAGAAAAGGGAGCTATACAAGAAACATTCCCAGATGAACAACTTTTTGAGGTAAATTCTGTACTTCCTTGGTTTGCTGATATTGCTAATTTTTTCTCTTGCGGCACCCGACCTCCAGATTTTAGTTATCATCAGAATAAGAAGTTCGTCCATGATATCAAGTTCTATTATTGGGATGATCCATTTGTGTATAAGAGGTTTGCTTACCAAGTGATTAGGAGATGCGTGGAGGGTATCGAAGCACATCAAATTCTGGAGAAATGCCATTCTTCACCATATGTTGGACATTTTGGAGCGTCACGAACAGCAGCTAAGGTATTGCAATCTGGTTTTTATTGTCCTAGTTTGTTTAAATATAGCTATACCTTTGTAAAATCATGTGATAGATGCCAGAGGTTACGAAACATCTCTAGGCGTCACGAATTACCACTGACAAATGTTTTGGAAGTGAAACTTTTTGACGTTTGGGGTATAGACTTCATAGGACCCTTTCCTCCTTCTTTTGTTAATTCTTATATTTTATTAGCTGTGGATTATGTTTCAAAATAGGTGGAAGCAATCGCTACCAATACTAATGACGCTCGTTTTGTAGCTAAATTCGTGCATAAGAACATCTTCACCAGGTTTGGAACACCGAGAGCCATCATAAGTGACGAAGGTACACATTTTTGCAATAGGATTTTCAACTCACTTTTGGCTAAATACAGTGTGAAGCACAAAGTGGCACTAGCATAACATCCTCAGTCGAATGGACAAGCTGAAATATCCAACCGATAAATTAAACAAATTCTGGAAAAGACTGTGAACACCAACCAGAGGGATTGGGCCATTAAGTTGGATGATGCATTATGGACTTATCGGACTGCATTCAAGATGCCTATTGGGATGTCTCCCTATAGTCTAGTATTTGGGAAAGCGTGCCAATTGCCGCTAGAATTGGAGCACCGAGCATTTTGGGCAGTAAAGAAGTTAAACTTTGATTTAAAAGCTTCTAGTGATGTCCGAAACTGAAGTTAAATGAGATTGATGAATTTCGAAATGAAGCATATGAGAATGTCAAGATCTACAAAGAGCAAACAAAGAAGTGGCATGACAAGATCATTGTGCGAAGAACATTTGAACCGGGGCAACATGTGCTGCTTTATAATTATCGTCTCAGACTATTTCCAGGAAAACTAAAATCAAGGTGGTTAGGACCGTTTATAATGGAGGCAGTGCAACCATACGGAGCAATTGAGTTCAAATGCAATGATGGTAGAACGTTTAAGGTGAATGGTCAGCGAGTGAAACACTATTTTGGAGATGAAGTGCGGAACTTGGAAAACATATCAATGGCCGAATATACTTGAGGCAGAACTGAGTCGGGTTGATGACATTAAACCAAGAGCTGCGTGGGAGGCAACCCACGATTATTTTTGCATTCATTTTGTTTATTTGTTTATTTTTATTTTATTTGTTGATTTTAATTGTTCATTTCGCATACTGATTTGATTTTTTTTAATTTTTGCAAGTGTGGTTTTTAAATTTAAAAAAAAAGGGACAGATGCATGCGCGCCACCGCGCGAGATCACGCGCAGCAGCTGCTCAGATCTAGAGGCAAGACCAGAACCGCGCGCACGGTCACGCAACATCACGCGCATCTGTGCACGCTCAATCATATGGCGGGGATAAAAAATTGCGCGCGCCTCTCGATTTTTTTTGTCAAAACTCCTCTCCCTCAGAAAAAACAGCCGCCTCCTCCACCAATTCTCTCCAAAAATCCTCTCATCCACAAATCTATCCTCTACCCCTCACAAAACCTCATAAACTCCTCCACTCTATAACACATTCAATCTAACTCCTCCACTCCAACAAACACTCCTCCCTCATCAAACATTCACACCACCAACAACCGCCGCCGCCGCCGCCGCCACTACTAACTACTGCCGCCGAGTGTCTCCTTCAAGTTATTTTCTTCACTCAATGTTACCATTTCTTCTACATTGTTATTGTTTGGGGATAATTTTCAGAATTCAAGCAATTGTTGGTGACATTTTGCTCTAACTTTATTGACTATAAGTGTGGATATTTTTGCGAAATTATGCCGCCTAAAAGAGATCGAAAAATGTGGCTTCCTGTTCTCGTTCCTATGATGCTGATAGATTTTGGAATGAGGAAGCCGTCAGAGTTTACGAGAGCACCCTGTCTAGGTTAATTATTAAAAAACGAGGTTTAGATCTGACTTACCCTGACTGTGCAATAATAGAAGAGGTTGAGCGAAGGGGGTGGGTAGATATAGCTTAGTCACCGCCAGATGCAGTTATATCTATAGTCCGGGAATTTATGCTAATCTGAGAATCAAACACGAGGACTACGGAGTTTTGGTACGAGGGCAACTAGTCTATTTCGATTCGGCAAACATTAATGCTATCTATAATCTGCCGCGTTTTGAAAATGACGAGTATACTAGCTTTGATTACTGACACTGTGGATTACGATGCGATTATCAGGAAATTATGCATCGAGGGTGCAGAATGGCGCTTGAATCAAGGCTCCCTAATCACTCTAAAGAAATCTGACTTACGCCGTGACCCACGCATTTGGGCATCTTTCATTCTATCACGAATCATGCCCTCATCACATCAAACAGAACAAAGGATAAAGTGGCGTTGAATTACGCCATAATGACTGGAAAGACCGTGGATCTTGGGAAGCTCATTAACAGTTTTATCATGCGTGCTGGTACAGAACTCATGACCGTCAGCCTCCCCTGTCCACATACTATCACTGCACTATATCTTCATGCTGGTGTGCAATGGAGCTCGGATGAACAAGTTCTGAAAGCCAAGGCCCCAATCACGTATATGAAGCATACCGCTTGCGAGGAGGACGAGAAGTATAATGACAAGAGCCTAGGGCAGATTACAACCAGAGGGCCAGAGAACGCAAAGAGCCACCACCACCATCAATCCCTCGAGTCAGTTTGCGAGACAAGATGTTTCGAATGGAACATGATATGCGGGCTCAGCGCCAAGAGCTGGCCGAACACCGACACACTACTAATACTTTCATGTCTTATATGATGGACTTCACATCGGTGCATGCCCAGCGTTTTCCACCCATGGGACCCGAGGATGCTCCCTTCCCACCATATCCAGCCTAGCCACCACATTACCACCACCAGATCTATCACCGCCGCAGCCCATGGAGGATGATGCTGAAGATGCTATGAACGATGACTCGAGCCCCGGTTTCTGACACTCGTGCGTGAGGTATGTGTTGTTGTGTTCTTTATTTCTATACATTGAGGACAATCTATACTTTAAGTTTGAGGGGGGGTTAAATTGCTTGCTTGTTAGATTTTTTTTTATTTCTTTATTGCTCAGTATTTAAATTGATTTTTTTTATTTATTGCATGCTAGATTTGTTAGGAAGAGTCATGGATAAGTAAAATATGTGTCCGATGATGAAAAGTGAATTGCGATCCTGAAGTATATATATATGTTCATGATAACTTAAGAGTCACAATTATTTTGCACTGTCGTGTATGTTGATACTATCGTTGCTTAGAGACAAGTTGCATGCCTGTGATGCTAAATAGATGATGGAGATCTGATTCTTGGTCATTCTTGCATGACATTAATTGACACTTTTGCAATCATAGAAATGATCTAGGCAATTTTTCACAATATCCTTGGGGCCTGTGTTATTTGTTTACTGTCAATTGTAGCCCTTTGAGCTTCGAGTTAATTGAGATGCTTAAATTTTCTTCGTGCACCTATTTCATATATCATTTTGATTGAAAATTTCATGTGACTAGTTTGTATGCGTTGACTGATGGATTGACGGAAGTCTAGAACTTGTTTGAACACTTTTCGAGACGAAATACGGATAATATGTAACATAGGAATTATTTAGGCGATCTTTGGAGCCATTTTGAGCCTTCGAGCCTACCAAACGAAATGAAATATCCCTAGTCTCCCATTTTGAGCCTACTAAAGAGTCAAGTGGTGTGTGTCAATGACACACAATAGCCCCCACTTGTATCTATTCTGCAAGCCCACAACAACTACCTAATGAAGCTTATACACTTATTGTCCTAACTAATTTTGAGAGAAATAAGTTCATGGATGTTGTAATGATTCAAACACTCCTTGAAAAGAAAAAGAAAAATTGAAGTGCACAAAAAGAGTTGAAAATAGGAAAAAAAAAAAGAAGGAAAAGAGAAACAATCAAAGGAATGAATCAAACAAAAGTGGTGAAAAAGGAAAATTGGAAAATTGAGGATATGATTGGGAAGAAAACAATAAAGTGATGGTGAATGAAATGATAGTGAAAATGATGAAGATTTGATTATTTCTCTACAATTTTGATTTTCATACCTTTTATTGTAGCCGTGAGCCGTGGCCTAACGTTACAAGCCTATAAGACCTATTAACCTTATCACATTTATCCAATATACTAGTGGATAAAAGTTGTTCAAGTCAAGCCTATGAATACCTTGAAAAACATTGTCAGCACGTATAGACTTTAATCATTTGCATGCAAGCATCTCATGGTGTGATTTCATCTTTGATATATTTTTGTTGAATTTTTATTGAGCCAATTAATCACCGATAAAGTCCTATGTGATCTATGAATGTGAATTTGTATTTTAATGAATGTGAGCTGCACTGAGCTGATGATTTCTTGACTTTGTAAGGCGAATGGGCATTACAACTCTATTTGAGCATTTGATGGGGTAAACGAACATTGACATATCACACACACACACACACACGTGACTCTTGGGAAATCGTGAATTACATGAAATTAGATAAGTCGGAGGTCAATATCACTTTTTGCATATCCATGACTATAGTAGTTTGCGTAATTATTCCTTGATTATTAGCTCTTAATTTATTTTGCTCGGGACTATCAAAAGTTCAAGTTTGGAGGGTTTGATAAGTGCAAGATTTGCACTTAATTTATATTAGAATCCATTGTGAATTATGCTTGTTTCGAACATAATTATACATTTTTGGTTTGTTTTTGTTGTCATTTCAGGAATGGAGAAAATAGTGGGCACGAAACCAAGCGGACTAAGAAAACAGAGTAGTGCGCAACCAAGAGCACACACACGGACAGAGGTGTGCGAGCGGCCGCGCCACTTCACGCATAGCCGTGCGCACAGATATAACTTGAAGACCCGAGATGCGAGCGCCACCGCGCCACTTCACGTGCAGCCGCGCGCTTAGATACAACCGATAGAGCTGAAGCTTGCGCGCGGCCGCGCCATTTCATGCGCGATCGCGCGCACACATACATGGGCCAGCGAGCAGAAAGATGCACACGATAGCGCGAGATCACGCACAGCCGCGCGCGCCGCAGTCCAGAAAGTTATAAAAGCGCGATTATTAGGTCAAATACGGAAGATTCGGCCGTCATTGGAGAAAGACACGAGAAATCGGAGCGCATACAAGAGATGAAGATTCGGAGTACGAATAACAGTCACAAATACGAAGAACAACGGATCTGGGGACGGAGACGACACTTCGGATTTTTTTATCTTTTCCTTCGCTTCTTTATTTCATTGTTTACCGATGTCTAGAACTACGAATATCTCTTGTTTTCGCTTGGATTTTGTGATGAACTAAATTTTCATTCTAGAGGATGACGTAGTTTTGTGTATACGATGATTTGACGTGGTTGTTTAATTGATTGAATTTCGTTTTTGGTTTACTTGTGTTCTATATGTTTATTTCACTGCAATTAACTGGCCATAAATTGTGCGTTGTCTGATTAATTCTACAACTCGGGAGAGGGACTAGGATTATAGATCATTAGAGACGCAGTCGTTGAATGTTTATATCGTTCGGAAGGCATATAACTTTAGCAAAGCTTAGGTAAGAACATGATTTGCATCTATTAATCAAATTTAGATTTCTATTAGGAATAATTGAATCGAAAGTTTATTGTTATAATTTATTCGTCACTTGGGAAAGGGGGAAATAAAACAAGTAAGTGTTCTTGATTATTAAATAATAGGAATTCATGAATTTAAATATAACCACAAAGAATTATCGTGGAAACTTAGTGAAATCATTCCTCTAGATATTTTTTATCATTGATATTTCTCGATTCGGTAATTCGATTTATTATTTATTCACAATTGAACTGTTTTAAACGCACCAATTCTCTTTTGATTCTTCTAAATAAAATCGTTACTATTTAATTACGAGCATTGATACATTTTTACATTTACACTCCCGTGGGATCGACACTTGTACTCATAAATACATTTTGCTATAACTTGACGTCGTGCGCTTGTGACCAATCAAGAAAACACGCAACAAAGATGCAATAGTTGCAGAAGCAATCCGGTGACAGAAGTGGTCTCAGATTCAGCAATAATGAAAGCACTTCTGAAACTAGTACCAAGTCAGAACTAGAAAAAGGCAAAGGGAAATTCATTCACTTTGTTAAATCCAGTGTGGTATATGAACCTGAAGTACCAACTGTTCGAGTTGAAAAGAATGTAAATCAGATGAACAGAAGAAAGCATTATGGTCTAGGTTATGTTGAACCTAATGGGAGATTTCACAAAGTGATGGATCCAGTAGAGGATTCAACTCAGGAAAACAACCCTCTATGAAGGTTAAAAACTACCAGTACTATAATTCTAAACCTGTTCAGAAGAGATACATGCCAGACAACACAAACAGATCCTCTGTTGCACACACCTCCTTGGATACCTAAAGTACAAGGTCACCAAGAATTGTACAAATATGGGTTCCTAAAGGACTGATAAAGCTTGGACCCAATAGATTTGGGTACCAGATATTAAAATTTGTGTTTGCAGGAACAACAGAATAGAATCAAAATCAGCAGTTCCACATGGTATCTGGACAGTGGATGATCAAGACACATGACTGGACAGAAAAAATCTACTATCAGAAGTAATGAGTTGTACTGGACCAAAAATAAATTTTGGGGACAATTCAAAAGGTAAAACCATAGGTAAAGGTATGATTATCCATGGTAACATAACTATTAATGATTTAGTATTGGTTGAGAATCTCTGTTATAATTTGATTAGCATTAGTCAACTGTGTGATAATAGGTTATTCTGTAGCTTTTCAGAAGCACACATTGCACAGTTAAAGATTCTGCTGAGTCTACTGTATTAACTGGAAAGAGAGAAGGCAACACCTACAAAGTTTCATGGAACTTAGATCATGCTATTGTTCCTACATGTTTAGTTGCTTCTCTTACTGATAAGCATTGGCTCTGGCACAAGAGATTGAATCACCTGAATTTAAAGTCAATCAATAATCTCAAGAAGCGGAACATAGTTGATGGATTACCCGATATGAACTTTGTTAAGAATCATATATGTTCTGCATGTCAACTTGGAAAGCAGGTGAGATTTAGCTTCAAGAATAAAGTGATGGTGAATGAAATGATAGTGAAAATGATGAAAACTTGATGATTTCTCTCAAATTTTGATTTCCATACCTTTTATTGTAGCCGTAAGCCGTGGCCTAACGTTACAAGCCTATAAGACCTATCAACCTTATCACAGTTATCCAATATACTAGTGGACAAAAGTTGTTCAAGTCAAGCTTATGAATACCTGAAAAACATTGTCAACACGTATAGACTTTAATCATTTGCATGCAATGCATCTCATGGTGTGATTTCATCTTTGATATATTTTTGTTGAATTTTTATAGAGCCAATTAATCATTGATAAAGTCCTATGTGATCTATGAATGTGAATTTGTATTTTAATGAAATGTGAGCTGCACTGAGCTGATGATTTCTTGATTCTGTAAGGCGAATGGGCATTACAACTCTATTGAGCATTTGATGGGGGTAAACGAACATTGACATATCACACACACACACACACACACGTGACTCTTGGGAAATCGATGAATTACATGAAATTAGATAAGTCGGAGGTCAATATCACTTTTTGCATATACATGACTATAGTAGTTTGCGTAATTTTTCCTTGATTATTAGCTCTTATTTTATTTTGCTCGGGACTATCAAACGTTCAAGTTTGGGGGGTTTGATAAGTGCAAGATTTGCACTTAATTTATATTAGAATCCATTGTGAATTATGCTTGTTTCGAACAGAATTATATATTTTTGGTTTGTTTTTATTGTCATTTCAGGAATGGAGAAAATAGTGGGCACGAAACCAAGCGGACTAAGAAAACAGAGTAGTGCGCAGCCAAGAGCACACACACGGACAGAGGTGTGCGCTCGGCCGCGCCACTTCACGTGCAGCCGCGCGCACATACATTCAAGATGATCGACAGAGGTGTGCGCGCGGCCGCGCCACTTCACGCATAGACGTGCGCACAGATACAACTTGAAGACCCGAGATGCGAGCGCCACCGCGCCGCTTCACGTGCAGCCGCGCGCTTAGATACAACCGATAGACCTGAAGCTTGCACGCGGCCGCGCCACTTCATGCACGACCGCGCGCACACATACATGGGCCAGCGAGCAGAAAGATGCGCACGATAGCGCGAGATCACGCGCAGCCTGCGCGCGCCGCATTCCATAAAGTTATAAAAGCGCGATTCTTAGGTAAAACACGGAAGATTCGGCCGTCATCGGAGAAAGACATGAGAAATCGGAGCGCATACACGAGACGAAGATTCGGAGTGCGAAGAACAATCACAAATACGAAGAACAACGGATCTGGGGACGGAGACGTCACTTCGGATTTTTTTATCTTTTCCTTCGCTTCTTTATTTCATTGTGTACCGATGTCTAGAACTACGAATATCTCTTGTTTTCGCTTGGATTTCGTGATGAACTAAATTTTCATTCTAGAGGATGACGTAGTTTTGTCTATACGATGATTTGACGTGGTTGTTTAATTGATTGAATTTCGTTTTTGGTTTAATTGTGTTCTCTATTTTTATTTCACTGCAATTTACTGGGCATAAATTGTGCGTTGTCTGATTAATTCTACAACTCGGGAGAGGGACTAGGATTATAGATCATTAGAGACGCATCGTTGAATGTTTATATCGTTCGGAAGGCATAAAACTTTAGCAAAGCTTAAGTAAGAACATGATTTGCATCTATTAATCGAATTTAGATTTTTATTAGGAATAATTGAATTTATTGATATAATTTATTCGTCACTTGGGAAAGGGGGAAATAAAAAAAATAAGTGTTCTTGATTATTAAATAATAGGAATTCATGAATTTAAATCTAACCACAAAGAATTATCGTGGAAACTTAGTGAAATCATTCCTCTAGATATTTTCTATCATTGATATTTCTCCATTCGGTAAGTCGATTTATTATTTATTCGCAATTGAACTATTTTAAACACACCAATTCTCTTTTGATTCTTCTAAATAAAATCGTGACTATTTTAATCACAAACACTGATACATTTTTACATTTACACTCCCGTGAGATCGACACTTGTACTCATAAATACATTTTACAATAACTTGACGTCGCGTGCTTGTGACCAATCAAGAAAACACGCAACAAAGATGCAATATTTGCATAAGCAATCCGGTGACAGAAGTGGTCTCGGATTCAGCAATAATGAAAGCACTTCTGAAACTAGTACCAAGTCAGAACTAGAAAAAGGCAAAGGGAAATTCATTCGCTTTGTCAAATCCAGTGTGGTATATGAACCTGAAGTACCAACTGTTCGAGTTGAAAAGAATGTAAATCAGATGAACAGAAGAAATCATTATAGTCTGGGTTATGTTGAACCTAAGGGGAGAGTTCAGAGAGTGATGGATCCAGTAGAGGATTCAACTCAGGAAAACAACCCTCTATGAAGGTTAAAAACTACCAGTACTATAATTCTAAACCTGTTCAGAAGAGATACAGGCCAGACAACACAAACAGATCCTCTGTTGCACACACCTCCTTGGATACCTGAAGTACAAGGTCACCAAGAATTGTACAAATATGGGTTCCTAAAGGAGTGATAAGGCTTGGACCCAAATAGATTTGGGTACCAGATACTAAAATTTGTGTTTGCAGGAACAACAGAAGAGAATCAAAATCAGCAGCTCCACATGGTATTTGGACATTGGATGATCAAGATACATGACTGGACAGAAAAATCTACTATCAGAAGTAATGAGTTGTACTGGACCAAAGATAAATTTTGGGGACAATTCAAAAGGTAAAACCATAGGTAAATGTATGATTATACATGGTAACATAACTATTAATGATGCAGTACTGGTTGAGAATCTCTGTTATATTTTGATTAGCATTAGTCAACTGTGTGATAATGGTTATTCTGTAGCTTTTCAGAAGCACACATGCACAGTTAAAGATTCTGCTGAGTCTACTGTATTAACTTGAAAGAGAGAGGCAACACCTACAAAGTTTCATGGAACTTAGATAATGCTATTGTTCCTACATGTTTAGTTGCTTCTTTTACTGATAAGCATTGGCTCTGGCACAAGAGATTGAATCACCTGAATTTAAAGTCAATCAATAATCTCAAGAAGCGGAACATAGTTGATGGATTACCCGATATTAACTTTGTTAAGAATCATATATGTTCTGCATGTCAACTTGGAAAGCAAGTGAGATTTAGCTTCAAGAATAAAGGTAGTAAATCAACTTAAAGATGTTTGGAATTATTGCATATGGATTTGTTTGGTCCAATCTCTATCATGAGCTTAGGGGTAATGAAGCATACACTTGTTGTTGTTGATGACTTTTCTAGATTTACATTGGTAATATTTCTTACTGGAAAAGATCAAACCAGTAGCCTCTTGATCAAGCTTCTGAAAAAGATTCAAAATGAAAAATCTGTGTCCATCATTAAAATCAGAAGTGATCGGGGTACTGAGTTTACTAACAAGATTCTTGAGTTGTACTTAGATGAACAAGGCATTCATCATTAATATTCAACTGCCAGAACTCCTCAACAAAATGGAGTGGCTGAGAGGAGAAACAGAACTCTTAAGGAAACTGCTAGAACAATACTAGCAGATGCAGATATCTCTCAGTGTTTCTGGGCAGAAGCAATCAACACAGCATGCTACACACAAAACAGAACCATGATCAACAAAAGGCACAATCAGATTCCATTGAAATATGGAAAGAGAGTAAGCCTAACGTATATTATTTTCATATATTTGGTTGTAGATGCTTTGCTCACAACAATGGTAAAAACTATATGACTGCATTTGATTCAAAATCAGATGTTGGACTATTTATTGGTTATTCAACAGTAAGCAAAACTTTTAGAATTTTCAAAAATAGAACTCTTAATGTTGAAGAATCTATTCATGTTGTCTTTGATGAAGATAGCAGTGCTCCTGGAATTTATAACTCATCAAATCTAAGTAACATGTTAGACAGGATTCATCTGGAACTGGATATTGAAAATGATACAGAACCTAGAGTTAAAGATGCTCAAAATCCAGAACCAGACATTCCTCTGGTAGAACCAATTTTTCAGACACAAGATTCACCAGAACCAGAAGTGAACATTCCAGAACCTGCTATTCTGCTCCAGCTGAGCCTATTTCGAATACATCAAACCAAGAAGAAATCTCGTTAAACCCTTTTGTTTGGAGGAAATCACAACCTCCATCCTTGGTTATTGGTAATCATGCAGCTCCATTAAGAACTAGAAGGAAAACGATTAATGAATATATGCATGCTGCCTTTATCTCCTAGGATGAACCAAAGAAAATTGAAGAAGCTCTTCTGGATCCCAGTTGGATAGAAGCTATGCAAGAAGAGCTTAATCAATTTAAGAGAAATGAAGTGTGGTTTCTTGTACCCAGACCATCTCATCAAGCCGTTATTGGAACTCTGTGGGTATTCAAAAACAAACTAAATGAAGAAGGGACTGTGGTCAGAAATAAAGCAAGACTGGTAGCTCAAGGTTTTAGACAAGAAGAATGAATAGACTACGATGAAACCTTTGCACAAGTAGCAAAGCTTGAAGCCATCAGAATATTTTTGGCCTTTGCTGATTTCCAAAATATCAAAGTTTATCAGATGGACGTGAAAAGCGCATTTTTGAATGGTCTACTGCATGAAGAGTTCTACGTTGAACAACCTCCAGGTTTTATAAACCATTTCTTACCTCATGATGTATTTAAATTCCTTTTCAATCATGATTTTAAAATTGACACAGTAGATAAGACTTTATTTACCCTAGTTAAGAATAAGCACATTTTGTTAGTACAGATTTATGTTGATGACATAATTTTTGGGTCAACTAACCCCAAATTATGTGCAATGTTTGTTATGTTAATGCAGGATCCGTTTGAAATGAGCATGATGGGAGAATTAACATTCTTCCTAGGACTGCAGATCAAGCAACTTGATACTGGATTTTTCATAAATCAAGCTAAGTATACCAAGGAGCTACTGAAAAAGTTTGGCATGGAAGAATGCTCAGCTGGTTCCACTCAAATGAGCTCATCTACTAAACTTGATAAGGATGATAGTGGAATTCCAGTAGAGGTAACTCAGTATCGTGATCTTATTGGTTCTTTGTTTTATCTTATTGCCAGTAGACATGATATTATGTTTTCTGTTTGCATTTGTGCAAGATTTCAATCTAACCCTAAGCAGTCACATTATATTGCTGCTAAACGTATTCTGAAGTATTTAAAGGGAACTCAAAATGTCGTCTTATGGTATCCAATGGTTTTTTTTTTTAATCTTATTGGATATTCAGATGCTGATTATGTAGGTTGCAAACTAGACATGAAAGGCACAAGTGGTTTTTGTCAATTCCTTGGTGATAGGCTGATCTCCTGGTTTAGTAAAAAGCAGACTTCCATAGTTACGTCTACTGCAGAAGCAGAATACCTCGCTGCTGGAATCTGTTGTTCTCAAATATTGTGGATACAACAACAGCTTAAAGAATATGGAGTTCATGCTTCTGAATCACCTATCTTCTGTGACAATACCAGTGGCATTGCAATTACACAAAATCCATTACTTCAT
Organism: Primulina eburnea; assembly: GCF_022965805.1. Lineage (NCBI taxonomy): Eukaryota > Viridiplantae > Streptophyta > Magnoliopsida > Lamiales > Gesneriaceae > Primulina > Primulina eburnea. The sequence goes on from NC_133111.1 coordinate 33,598,755, forward strand.
TCCAAAACAAAGCACATCGACATTAGACATCATTTAATTAGAGATCATGTGCAGAAAAATAACATTCTTCTGGAATACATTTCTACTGATTTACAAGCAGCAGACATCTTTACAAAACCTCAGCCGGAGAATAAGTTTTCTTATTTTCGTAATATACTCGGTTGAATTGATTTAACTTGATTATTTTGGTAAATATTATCAGTTATATGTTATTCGACTTGTAACGAACCGTATTCTTTACTACTTAAAATTTGCGGAAAAATTAAAAATTTTCTTTTAAACTAAATGAAATGCGGAAATGAAATCATATACGGTCGTCACTACATCCTTTATCAATAAAAGTATTTGAAATCGACATCACCACTAAAATTTGCTAAAAAGAAACATTGTTCCAAAAGTCTTGAAACGAAACATAACATCAGAGTATTTTAAACTTGCATAAAAAGAATCGTAAAATAACGTGGGCGGTCCTCGGGTTTAGCCTGCCGCTCAGTCCAAGCCTGCCCCTTGGTCACCACCTCCTGCCTCCTCGTCAACATACTCACCTGCATCGATCAAGTCTAGTGAGTCTAAAGACTCAACACGTATAAACTGGAATAACGAGTACTACATAATAAAATCACATGCAACTTTAAAATAGGACATACATAACTTGAAACTTGAACTTGCGTATTAAAACTTGAACATACGTACATACATACTTCGACGTGCCATAACTTAAACTTTTCATAAACATGCTGCATACTTGAACATACTTGAACATACATAACTTCATCATTTTGCGTAGAGGATGTTTCAAAGCAAGTGACCCGTAACATAAATGAGCCTGATCAGACTATACCACAGTACTGGGCTGACAGGGACGTATCCACTGCCGCATACATAAGATCCTCGTTCATAATTTAACGGGCTGGTTGGTCCCCGTTCATAATTTAACGCTTTCCAACCACGATCTAACCCGTTCATAATTTAACGGGCGGATTGGTCCCCGTTCATAATTTAACGCTTTCCAATCCTAACATAATTTGGTCACAAGACATTTAGCATACCTCCAAAACTTAAAATATTTTCTTGCACGTCATACATACTTACTTGGCGTTGAGGGATTCGTTGGACTTCGACTGGGGCCGTTGCTGCACATACTAACATGAATTTTCATACTTAACTTGCATAACTTAACGTAGAAATTGCACTTACTCTCAAGTTCAATCATTACTTAAGACATTCTAAAATTCCCATGACTCGACATTGTTGAACATTGCACTAAATCAAGACATCAAACCTCAAGGTATAGCATGATAATTCTTAAAACTCAAGTACACGGACCCCGTGCCCAGGTCCGGCTCCGGGTCCGTGTAGGTGCGATGAATTGCCTTATGAAGAAAAGGGAAGGCACGGACCCCGTACTGAGGTCCGAGTGGGGGTCCGTGTAGGTGCGCAAAAGTGAAACTCGAGACGAAATGAGGACACGGACCCCGTGCTAGGGTCCGTGTAAGGGTCCGGGTGTCTACGAAAAAATGGCTGTTCGAAGGAAACAAAGGCACGGACCCCGTGTCAAGGTCCGTGTATAGGTCCGTGTGGCCTCGAATTTTCTGAACCTGCGAGGAAAACTTACACAATGTCTATTCTCCCAATCAAACAGCAAATGGAACAAAATTAGACAACTTGAGACCATCCTGAGACACCATAGCATTGAACTAAACTCGTACGAACACCCAAAACAACGACGTTCCCCTACTATACATACAATTCAAGAAACGTGGCAATTGACCCCGAACGCTTCCTACGACTTCTAATGTACTCGAGTGCCTATCGACACTAAAGGACATACCCAACACCAACCCAAGCATCATACTAATCATACCTAGACGCAGCACCGATCACCCGTCGATCCCCAACGAAGCCTGCAACAAATAAACTTCAAGAACACAATTTTTCGTAAAAGTCGCAGTTTGAGCAGTCCCACGAAAAACATCATAACTCACTCAATTTTCATCCAAAAATCTCAAATTTTATAACAAATCGAAGGCATCGAAAATTTATACGATTTTCTAGTTGAAAGTTTTCTCAAAATCGCGACTGAAAGTTCGAAGTTTTGACCAGAACAGCAAAAACGGGATTTTTAGATCTAAAAAGGACTCCGAAAGCTATTTAAACGTGATTGCTCAAACTTCTACACAACATACACATGGTTTTACGCATAAATAACAACGCACGCATAATATGACATGATCGATGCATTAAGAACAGAATATACGTGCCTTTTTTATATTAAAATACCGTGACGACGACACCGACGCGGGAAAGAAGCGAGGTTGATCCGGGACGACTTGCGGCTCGACTTTCTTGCAATAAAACTCACCAAAAACTTGCTGGAAATGTTTAGGGGAGGGGCGGCTGCTGCTCTAGCCAAGAACCCTATTATTTCTTCTCTCAAAAAGATAAAAATCTGATTTTGTGAAAGTGTGTGTGTTAAACGATTTTTAGTGTGTGTAAAAGTGTGTGTGTGTGTGTGTGGGCGTGAGTTTAGTAGATTAGGGGAATATAATATGCTAAATTAACAATTAAAAATGCTAATTAAAAGATAATCTACCCATTTACAAATTCTCCCAATTAAATAAAACCCACACTCCCTAAACTTTTAAAATTTCGAAGCTTCAATAACACTAAATAAACATTTTAGGCTTTAAAAGGTTAAATACTAATTAAATTATTTAGAATGCCTCAAACCCAACTAAAAATAAAATACCACGTTACTAAATGTCAAAATCGTCACCGGCCTCTTCCTCGATCCCGCCTCAAATAATCGCCTGAAACATGAAAGTTGAAAAACATTTGAACGTGCATCACATAAACATGAGTAATTTAAAATAATGCATTTAAATAAATCATGCACTGCAAAGGCTTGTTTTAAAATTAATTAAAAATAATTTAATAATTAAATGAATGCATGGGTTTTACGTGTACTGAATTTGGGCACTACAGTTCTTCCCCCACTTATAAAAATTTCGTCCTCGAAATTAAATCTTACCGAACAACTCCGGGTAGCGAAGTCTCATATCTGCTTCGGACACCCATGTGGCCTCTTCCACTGATTGGTTTAGCCACCGGACTTTGACTAGCCTAGTCACTTTGTTCCGAAGCCTACGCTCTTGCCTGTCTAAGATTTGGACTGGTTTCTCCTCATAAGACAGGTCTGGTGTCAGCTGCAACGGCTCATAACTCAGAATGTGCGAAGGATTAGCCAGATATTTCCTCAGCATTGAGACATGGATTACATTGTGCACCCCGGCCAGATTCGGCGGAAGGGCAACACGATAAGCTAATGTTCCAACTCTCTCCAAAATCTCGAATGGTCCTATGAACCTCGGACTCAACTTGCCTCTTTTTCCAAATCTCATCACACCCTTCATGGGTGCTATCTTGACGAAAACATGATCACCCACCGAAAATTCGAGATCTCTCCTCCTCTTATCAGCATAACTCTTTTGACGGCTTTTGGCAGTCTTCATTCTCTCACGAATCTTGACCACCACGTCTGCAGTCTGTTGAACTATCTCTGGACCAAGTTCTGTCCTCTCACCAACTTCATCCCAATGAACTGGTGATCTGCACTTCCTCCCGTACAACGCCTCATAGGGAGCCATACCAATGGATGCTTGGAAGCTGTTGTTGTAGGTGAACTCCACTAGAGGTAGTCTAGACTCCCAAACTCCTTGAAAATCAATCATGCAGGCTCTCAGCAAATCTTCCAAAATCTGTATCACTCGCTCAGACTGGCCATCTGTCTGCGGGTGGAATGCTGTACTGAAAAGCAACTTCGTCCCCATGGCTGCATGTAAGCTTTTCCAGAAGGACGAGGTGAACCTCGGGTCCCTGTCGGACACAATGGAAACTGGAAACCCATGTAAACGGACTATCTCCTTGATGTAAAGCTCCGCATACTGCGTCATAGAAAAGTCTTCTTCACTGGCAAAAAGTGTGCTGACTTAGTTAATCGGTCAACTATAACCCAAATAGAATTCGATCCTCTGGCTGACTTCGGCAACCCAACCACAAAATCCATAGTAATGTTCTCCCACTTCCACTCGGGGATGGGGAGTGGCTTAACCAATCCTGCTAGCCTCTGATGTTCAGCTTTTACTTGCTGGCAAGTGAGACATTCTGATACGAATCTACGGATGTCTCGCTTCATCCCTGGCCACCAATACAAAATCTGGAGGTCCTTATACATCTTGGTACCTCCTGGATGGATGGAATACGGAGATGCGTGTGTCTCTGTCAAAATATCATGTCTGATCGAACCAACACTAGGCACCCACATTCTGCCTCTGTATCTCACAATGCCATCAGACACTGTGTAAAGAACACTGCCCTTGGCCTCATCTTTCAGTCTCCATTTCTGTAACTGCTCATTTGAAGACTGTCCTACTCGGATATGGTCTAGCAAATCAGATTTGACTGTCAGATTGGAAAGTCTAGGAGCTCTGCCCTCTCGATAAACCTCTAGACCAAATCTCTGAATTTCTGACTGTAGCGGTCTCTGAGCTGACAACTGAGCGACCACTGCCACTTTTCTGCTCAAAGCGTCTGCGACAACATTAGCTTTTCCCGGATGGTAGCTACTTTCGCAGTCGTAATCTTTCACAAGTTCTAACCACCTTCTCTGTCTCATATTCAACTCCTTCTGTGTGAAGAAATATTTGAGACTCTTGTGGTCGGTGAAAATCTGACATTTCTCGCCGTATAGATAGTGTCTCCAAATTTTCAGTGCGAAGACAATGGCGGCTAACTCCAGGTCGTGAGTCGGATAGTTCTTCTCGTGCACTTTCAATTGCCTGGACGCATATGCTATGACCCGACCCTGCTGCATCAATACTGCGCCTAACCCGAGCTTAGATGCATCGGTATATAACACAAAGTCTCCTTGCCCTGATGGCATGGCTAGTACCGGCGCAGAAATAAGAGCTTGCTTCAACGTGTCGAAGCTCTTCTGACATTCATCACTCCACACAAATTTGGCATTTTTCTTGGTTAGTGAAGTGAGTGGCACTTCTATGGACGAAAATCCCTTAATAAACTTGCGGTAGTAACCAGATAAACCCAAAAAGATGCGGATTTCCGATGCATTCTTTGGCTCTACCCATTCCTTAACGGCTGCTACCTTGGCTGGATCCACTTCAATCCCGCTGCTAGACACTATATGCCCCAAGAATGCTACTTTCTGCAACCAAAATTCGCACTTACTGAATTTCGAAAATAATTTGCGACTTTGCAAAACCTGTAAAACTGTCCTCAAATGTTGGTCATGCTCCTCATGGCTCTTCGAGTATATAAGGATGTCGTCAATGAACACGATGACGAACTGATCAAGGTAGGGCTGAAACACTCGGTTCATGAGGTCCATGAAAATTGCTGGAGCATTAGTCAGTCCAAACGACATCACCAAAAACTCGTAATGTCCGTATCTAGTCCTGAAGGCTGTTTTGTGGACATCTGCATCCCTCACTTTCAGCTGATGGTACACTGATCGAAGATCTATCTTAGAGAATACTGTGGCTCCCTGCAACTGATCAAACAAGTCTTCGATTCTAGGCAACGGGTACTTATTCTTGATCGTTACCTTGTTCAGCTCACGGTAATCGATGCACAGTCTCATGCTTCCGTCCTTCTTTTTCACAAAAAGTACTGGTGCGCCCCACGGTGAGAAACTCGGGCGGATAAACTCCTTGTCTAAGAGCTCTTGAATCTGTTGCTTGAGTTCTAATATTTCTGCTGGAGCTAATCGATACGGTGCCTTAGAGATTGGCACTGTGCCTGGCATGAGGTCAATGGCAAACTCCACCTCTCTCTCTGGTGGAAGACTTGAAACATCGTCTGGGAAGACGTCTGGGAATTCATTGACTACCGGCACTTCTGCTAAAGATGGAGTAGTCACATCCGGTGCTGAAATAATACTCGCCAAGAAGGCCTGGCAGCCCTTGGAAATCAGTCTCCTCGCCTGCATGCACGAAATCATGCGAGGGAAGCTTCTCCATCTATCTGGCTCGAAAATAAACTGCTCCATACCCAATGGTCTGACTAGTACTGATCGCTTCTGAAAGTCGATAAGAACTCTGTTCTTAGTCAGCCAGTCCATTCCAAATATGATGTCGAATTCTGGCATTGGCAATAGGATTAAATCTGCATACACTAGGTGGCCATGCTGTTCTAGATCGATATCTCTGACCACACTGGTAGCTAACAGCTCTTCCCCTGATGGGACTGTTACTGAGAAATTCACGTCTAGGCCAATGGACTTGAGATCCAAATGATTAGCAAACGTTTCCGTTATAAAGGAGTGAGTGGCTCCTGAGTCTATCAATGCGGTTGTGGATAGTCTCTTAATAAAAATGTTTCCTGAGATGCATTAGAACAACACAAAACGAACTTATATCCCCAAAATTACTAACATAAGCCTTAAGCATAGAAGAGCCCAATATCTCAAGTTACTCAAAAATAGTACTAGCACACTAATAATCCCAACAAAAATTCACATGCAAGGCAAAATAATACTGAACTTTGGTAGGAAAGTTTACCGGTCAGTAGTGTAGTGTCTGGGTTCGCCTCCTGAGCATGCATGGCGAAAACTCTCCCTTGAGTTGGTTGCTTCCACTGCGGGCACTCCTTCAGCATGTGATCCGTAGCTCCACACTTGAAGCACTTGCCCGATCCATATAAGCACTGCCCCGGGTGCTAACGGTTGCATTTCGGACACACGGGGAAGGCAACGGGCTTCTGAGGCGCCCCTTGCTGCTGAACTGGACCTTTGCCCTTAGGTGGTCCATGATACGGCTTCTTCGCTGGCGGCCCCTGAAACGGCCTCTTAAACTGGGGCCTCTGATTCTGCTGCTGTTGGTGCTGCGGCGGTGCCTGATAGGGCCTCTTGCCCTGCCTGTCCGCCTCAATATCTCGCTGGTCCTGTTCTGCCGCCAAAGCTCGGGACACGGCGACTGCGTAGCTAGTAGGGCCAGCTACTCGGACGTCACGGCGCAAGATCGGCCGCAACCCATTCAGGAAATGCCTCAATTTTGCCTGTACGTCATTCGCAATGAGGGGCACGAAGTGACACCCCCTCTCAAACTTTCTCACAAACTCTGCCACGCTACTGTCTCCTTGTCGCAGCGTCATAAACTCGTTGGTGAGTCTGGTTCGTACTTCCTCAGTGAAGTACTTGGAGTAGAAGACCTCCTTGAAACCATTCAAAGGTAGCACTTGTAAGTTCACCGCCACTGACGCACTCTCCCACCACAGTCTAGCGTCTCCAGTCAGAAGGAACGTGGCACATCTGACCCTATCTGCGTCGGTCAGTTCCATAAAGTCAAAGATTACCTCTATGGACTTGATCCATCCCTCTGCTACCATCGGGTCGGTGGTACCCGAAAACTCCTTAGGACTCATCCTCCTAAACCTTTCATATACTGCCTCTGGTTGGGCCTCGCCCATGCACCCAATGCTGCTGCCTGGTTCCCCGCAAACTGTGCGAAGAACTGCGTCATCCCAGCAAGCATCTGTGCCTTCATATCTGGTGGTGGAGGATTGGCCCTCTCCTCATCTCGATGCTCTCTGTTCTCATCCCTTGTTTCACGGTCGATCACACGTCTAGGAGGCATACTGTTCCAATAAATTACCCAACACGTAAACCCAACACACATGTACATATATCAATATTTTATGATGCACGTAAATCAAACTTAAAACATGCACATACTGAAATCATAACTTGATGCCTACTACATAACATAATGCAAAACTTTAAACTTACAGACTTGAGGTGTGACTTCGTGAGCTTCTTGCGACTGGCAGTAGGCATAACCCTTTACAAGAACCTGGCTCTGATACCAACTGTAACGAACCGTATTCTTTACTACTTAAAATTTGCGGAAAAATTAAAAATTTTCTTTTAAACTAAATGAAATGCGGAAATGAAATCATATACGGTCGTCACTACATCCTTTATCAATAAAAATATTTGAAATCGACATCACCACTAAAATTTGCTAAAAAGAAACACTGTTCCAAAAGTCTTGAAACGAAACATAACATCAGAGTATTTTAAACTTGCATAAAAAGAATCGTAAAATAACGTGGGCGGTCCTCGGGTTTAGCCTGCCGCTCAGTCCAAGCCTGCCCCTTGGTCACCACCTCCTGCCTCCTCGTCAACATACTCACCTGCATCGATCAAGTCTAGTGAGTCTAAAGACTCAACACGTATAAACTGGAATAACGAGTACTACATAATAAAATCACATGCAACTTTAAAATAGGACATACATAACTTGAAACTTGAACTTGCGTATTAAAACTTGAACATACGTACATACATACTTCGACGTGCCATAACTTAAACTTTTCATAAACATGCTGCATACTTGAACATACTTGAACATACATAATTTCATCATTTTGCGTAGAGGATGTTTCAAAGCAAGTGACCCGTAACATAAATGAGCCTGATCAGACTATACCACAGTACTGGGCTGATAGGGACGTATCCACTGCCGCATACATAAGATCCCCGTTCATAATTTAACGGGCTGGTTGGTCCCCGTTCATAATTTAACGCTTTCCAACCACGATCTAACCCGTTCATAATTTAACGGGCGGATTGGTCCCCGTTCATAATTTAACGCTTTCCAATCCTAACATAATTTGGTCACAAGACATTTAGCATACCTCCAAAACTTAAAATATTTTCTTGCAAGTCATACATACTACCTTGGCGTTGAGGGATTCGTTGGACTTCGACTGGGGCCGTTGCTGCACATACTAACATGAATTTTCATACTTAACTTGCATAACTTAACGTAGAAATTGCACTTACTCTCAAGTTCAATCATTACTTAGGACATTCTAAAATTCCCATGACTCGACATTGTTGAACATTGCACTAAATCAAGACATCAAACCTCAAGGTATAGCATGATAATTCTTAAAACTCAAGTACACGGACCCCGTGCCCAGGTCCGGCTCCGGGTCCGTGTAGGTGCGATGAATTGCCTTATGAAGAAAAGGGAAGGCACGGACCCCGTACTGAGGTCCGGGTGGGGGTCCGTGTAGGTGCGCAAAAGTGAAACTCGAGACGAAATGAGGACACGCACCTCGTGCTAGGGTCCGTGTAAGGGTCCGGGTGTCTACGCAAAAATGGATGTTCGAAGGAAACAAAGGCACGGACCCCGTGTCAAGGTCCGTGTATAGGTCCGTGTGGCCTCGAATTTTCTGAACCTGCGAGGAAAACTTACACAATGTCTATTCTCCCAATCAAATAGCAAATGGAACAAAATTAGACAACTTGAGACCATCCTGAGACACCATAGCATTGAACTAAACTCGTACGAACACCCAAAACAACGACGTTCCCCTACTATACATACAATTCAAGAAACGTGGCAATTGACCCCGAACGCTTCCTACGACTTCTAATGTACTCGAGTGCCTATCGACACTAAAGGACATGCCCAACACCAACCCAAGCATCATACTAATCATACCTAGACGTAGCACCGATCACCCGTCGATCCCCAACGAAGCCTGCAACAAATAAACTTCAAGAACACAATTTTTCGTAAAAGTCGCAGTTTGAGCAGTCCCACGAAAAACATCATAACTCACTCAATTTTCATCCAAAAATCTCAAATTTTATATCAAATCGAAGGCATCGAAAATTTATACGAATTTCTAGTTGAAAGTTTTCTCAAAATCGCGACTGAAAGTTCGCAGTTTTGACCAGAACAGCAAAAACGGGATTTTTAGATCTAAAAAGGACTCCGAAAGCGATTTAAACGTGATTGCTCAAACTTCTACACAACATACACATGGTTTTACGCATAAATAACAACGCACGCATAATATGACATGATCGATGCATTAAGAACAGAATATACGTGCCTTTTTTATATTAAAATACCGTGACGACGACACCGACGCGGGAAAGAAGCGAGGTTGATCCGGGACGACTTGCGGCTCGACTTTCTTGCAATAAAACTCACCAAAAACTTGCTAGAAATGTTTAGGGGAGGGGCGGCTGCTGCTCTAGCCAAGAACCCGATTATTTCTTCTCTCAAAAAGATAAAAATCTGATTTTGTGAAAGTGTGTGTGTGTTAAACGATTTTTAGTGTGTGTAAAAGTGTGTGTGTGTGTGTGGGCGTGAGTTTAGTAGATTAGGGAATATAATATGCTAAGTTAACAATTAAAAATGCTAATTAAAAGATAATCTCCGCATTTACAAATTCCCCCAATTAAATAAAACCCACACTCCCTAAACTTTTAAAATTTCGAAGCTTCAATAACACTAAATAAACATTTTAGGCTTTAAAAGGTTAAATACTAATTAAATTATTTAGAATGCCTCAAACCCAACTAAAAATAAAATACCACGTTACAAAATGTCAAAATCGTCACCGGCCTCTTCCTCGATCCCGCCTCAAATAATCGCCTGAAACATGAAAGTTGAAAAACATTTGAACGTGCATCACATAAACATGAGTAATTTAAAATAATGCATTTAAATAAATCATGCACTGCAAAGGCTTGTTTTAAAATTAATTAAAAATAATTTAATAATTAAATGAATGCATGGGTTTTACGTGTACTGAATTTGGGCACTACAGTTCCTCCCCCACTTATAAAAATTTCGTCCTCGAAATTAAATCTTACCGAACAACTCCGGGTAGCGAAGTCTCATATCTGCTTCGGACAACATGTGGCCTCTTCCACTGATTGGTTTAGCCACCGGACTTTGACTAGCCTAGTCACTTTGTTCCGAAGCCTACGCTCTTGCCTGTCTAAGATTTGGACTGGTTTCTCCTCATAAGACAGGTCTGGAGTCAGCTGCAACGGCTCATAACTCAGAATGTGCGAAGGATTAGCCAGATATTTCCTCAGCATTGAGACATGGAACACATTGTGCACCCCGGCCAGATTCGGCGGAAGGGCAACACGATAAGCTAATGTTCCAACTCTCTCCAAAATCTCGAATGGTCCTATGAACCTCGGACTCAACTTGCCTCTTTTTCCAAATCTCATCACACCCTTCATGGGTGCTATCTTGACGAAAACGTGATCACCCACCGAAAATTCGAGATCTCTCCTCCTCTTATCAGCATAACTCTTTTGACGGCTTTTGGCAGTCTTCATTCTCTCACGAATCTTGACCACCACGTCTGCAGTCTGTTGAACTATCTCTGGACCAAGTTCTGTCCTCTCACCAACTTCATCCCAATGAACTGGTGATCTGCACTTCCTCCCGTACAACGCCTCATAGGGAGCCATACCAATGGATGCTTGGAAGCTGTTGTTGTAGGTGAACTCCACTAGAGGTAGTCTAGACTCCCAAGCTCCTTGAAAATCAATCATGCAGGCTCTCAGCAAATCTTCCAAAATCTGTATCACTCGCTCAGACTGGCCATCTGTCTGTGGGTGGAATGCTATACTGAAAAGCAACTTCGTCCCCATGGCTGCATGTAAGCTTTTCCAGAAGGACGAGGTGAACCTCGGGTCCCTGTCGGACATAATGGAAACTGGAAACCCATGTAAACGGACTATCTCCTTGATGTAAAGCTCCGCATACTGCGTCATAGAGAAAGTCGTCTTCACTGGCAAAAAGTGTGCTGACTTAGTGAATCGGTCAACTATAACCCAAATAGAATTCGATCCTCTGGCTGACTTCGGCAACCCAACCACAAAATCCATAGTAATGTTCTCCCACTTCCACTCGGGGATGGGGAGTGGCTTAACCAATCCTGCTGGCCTCTGATGTTCAGCTTTTACTTGCTGGCAAGTGAGACATTCTGATACGAATCTACGGATGTCTCGCTTCATCCCTGGCCACCAATACAAAATCTGGAGGTCCTTATACATCTTGGTACCTCCCGGTGGATAGAATACGGAGATGCGTGTGCCTCTTTCAAAATATCCTGTCTGATCGAGCCAACACTAGGCACCCACATTCTACCTCTGTATCTCACAATCCCATCTGACACTGTGTAAAGAACACTGCCCTTGGCCTCATCTTTCAGTCTCCATTTCTGTAACTGCTCATCTGAAGACTGTCCTACTCGGATACGGTCTAGCAAATCAGATTTGACTGTCAGATTGGACAGTCTAGGAGCTCTGCCCTCTCGATAAACCTCTAGACCAAATCTCTGAATTTCTGACTGTAGCGGTCTCTGAGCTGACAACTGAGCGACCACTGCCACTTTTCTGCTCAAAGCGTCTGCGTCAACATTAGCTTTTCCCGGATGGTAGCTACTTTCGCAGTCGTAATCTTTCACAAGTTCTAACCACCGTCTCTGTCTCATATTCAACTGCTTCTGTGTGAAGAAATATTTGAGACTCTTGTGGTCGGTGAAAATCTGACATTTCTCGCCGTATAGATAGTGTCTCCAAATTTTCAGTGCGAAGACAACGGCGGCTAACTCCAGGTCGTGAGTCGGATAGTTCTTCTCGTGCACTTTCAATTGCCTGGACGCATATGCTATGACCCGACCCTGCTGCATCAATACTGCGCCTAACCCGAGCTTAGATGCATCGGTATATAACACAAAGTCTCCTTGCCCTGATGGCATGGCTAGTACCGGCGCAGAAATAAGAGCTTGCTTCAACGTGTCGAAGCTCCTCTGACATTCATCACTCCACACAAATTTGGCATTTTTCTTGGTTAGTGAAGTGAGTGGCACTTCTATGGACGAAAATCCCTTAATAAACTTGCGGGAGTAACCAGCTAAACCCAAAAAGCTGCGGATTTTCGATGCATTCTTTGGCTCTACCCATTCCTTAACGGCTGCTACCTTGGCTGGATCCACTTCAATCCCGCTGCTAGACACTATATGCCCCAAGAATGCTACTTTCTGCAACCAAAATTCGCACTTACTGAATTTCGCAAATAACTTGCGACTTTGCAAAACCTGTAAAACTGTCCTCAAATGTTGGTCATGCTCCTCATGGCTCTTCGAGTATATAAGGATGTCGTCAATGAACACGATGACGAACTGATCAAGGTAGGGCTGAAACACTCGGTTCATGAGGTCCATGAAAATTGTTGGAGCATTAGTCAGTCCAAACGGCATCACCAAAAACTCTTAATGTCCGTATCTAGTCCTGAAGGCTGTTTTGTGGACATCTGCATCCCTCACTTTCAGCTGATGGTACCCTGATCGAAGATCTATCTTAGAGAACACTGTGGCTCCCTGCAACTGATCAAACAAGTCTTCGATTCTAGGCAACGGGTACTTATTCTTGATCGTTACCTTGTTCAGCTCACGGTAATCGATGCACAGTCTCATGCTTCTGTCCTTCTTTTTCACAAAAAGTACTGGTGCGCCCCACGGTGAGAAACTCGGGCGGATAAACTCCTTGTCTAAGAGCTCTTGAATCTGTTGCTTGAGTTCTAACATTTCTGCTGGAGCTAATCGATACGGTGCCTTAGAGATTGGCACTGTGCCTGGCATGAGGTCAATGGCAAACTCCACCTCTCTCTGGTGGAAGACCTGAAACATCGTCTGGGAAGACGTCTGGGAATTCACTGACTACCGGCACTTCTGCTAAAGATGGAGTAGTCACATCCGGTGCTGAAATAATACTCGCCAAGAAGGCCTGGCAGCCCTTGGAAATCAGTCTCCTCGCCTGCATGCACGAAATCATGCGAGGGAAGCTTCTCCATCTATCTGGCTCGAAAAGAAACTGCTCCATACCCAATGGTCTGACTAGTACTGATCGCTTCTGAAAGTCGATAAGAACTCTGTTCTTAGTCAGCCAGTCCATTCCAAATATGATGTCGAATTCTGGCATTGCCAATAGGATTAAATCTGCATACACTAGGTGGCCATGCAGTTCTAGATCGATATCTCTGACCACACTGGTAGCTAACAGCTCTTCCCCTGATGGGACTGTTACTGAGAAATTCACGTCTAGGCCAATGGACTTGAGATCCAAATGATTAGCAAACGTTTCCGATATAAAGGAGTGAGTGGCTCCTGAGTCTATCGATGCGGTTGTGGATAGTCTCTTAATAAAAATGTTTCCTGAGATGCATTAGAACAACACAAAACGAACTTATATCCCCAAAATTACTAACATAAGCCTTAAGCATAGAAGAGCCCAATATCTCAAGTTACTCAAAAATAGTACTAGCACACTAATAATCCCAACAAAAATTCACATGCAAGGCAGAATAATACTGAACTTTGGTAGGAAAGTTTACCGGTCAGTAGTGTAATGTCTGGGTTCGCCTCCTGAGCATGCATGGCGAAAACTCTCCCTTGAGTTGGTTGCTTCCACTGCGGGCACTCCTTCAGCATGTGATCCGTAGCTCCACACTTGAAGCACTTGCCCGATCCATATAAGCACTGCCCCGGGTGCTAACGGTTGCATTTCGGACACACGGGGAAGGCAACGGGCTTCTGAGGCGCCCCTTGCTGCTGAACTGGACCTTTGCCCTTAGGTGGTCCATGATACGGCTTCTTCGCTGGCGGCCCCTGAAACGGCCTCTTAAACTGGGGCCTCTGATTCTGCTGCTGTTGGTGCTGCGGCGGTGCCTGATAGGGCCTCTTGCCCTGCCTGTCCGCCTCAATATCTCGCTGGTCCTGTTCTGTCGCCAAAGCTCGGGACACGGCGACTGCGTAGCTAGTAGGGCCAGCTACCCGGACGTCACGGCGCAAGATCGGCCGCAACCCATTCAGGAAATGCCTCAATTTTGCCTGTACGTCATTCGCAATGAGGGGCACGAAGTGACACCCCCTCTCAAACTTTCTCACAAACTCTGCCACGCTACTGTCTCCCTGTCGCAGCGTCATAAACTCGTTGGTGAGTCTGGTTCGTACTTCCTCAGTGAAGTACTGGAGTAAAAGACTTCCTTGAAACCATTCCATGGCAGTACTTGCAGATTAACCGCCACGGACGCGCTCTCCCACCATAACGTGGCGTCTCCAGTCAATAATAAGATGGCACAACGGACCCTATCAGCATCTGCCAGCTCCATAAAGTCGAAAATTACTTCGATGGACTTGATCCATCCCTCAGCGACCATCGGGTCAGTAGTACCCGAAAACTCCTTCGGACTCATCCTCCGAAACCTCTCATATACTGCCTCTGGTTGGGGCCTCGCCCCTGTGCCTGCTGCTGCCTGGTTCCCTGCAAACTGTGCGAAGAACTGCGTCATACCAGCAAGCATCTGAGCCTGCATATCTGGTGGTGGAGGTGGTGGAGGATTGGCCCTCTCCTCATCTCGATGCTCTCTGTTCTCATCCCTTGTTTCACGGTCGATCACATGTCTAGGAGGACATACTGTTCCAATAAATTACCCAACACGTAAACCCAACATACATGTACATATATCAATATTTTATGATGCACGTAAATCAAACTTAAAACATGCACATACTGAAATCATAACTTGATGCTTACTACATAACATAATGCAAAACTTTAAACTTACAGGACTTGAGGTGTGACTTCGTGAGCTTCTTGCGACTGGCAGTAGGCATAACCCTTTACAAGAACCTGCTCTGATACCAACTGTAACGAACCGTATTCTTTACTACTTAAAATTTGCGGAAAAATTAAAAATTTTCTTTTAAACTAAATGAAATGCGGAAATGAAATCAAATACGGTCGTCACTACATCCTTCATCAATAAAAATATTTGAAATCGACATCACCACTAAAATTTGCTGAAAAGAAACACTGTTCCAAAAGTCTTGAAACGAAACATAACATCAGAGTATTTTAAACTTGCATAAAAAGAATCGTAAAATAACGTGGGCGGTCCTCGGGTTTAGCCTGCAGTCCAAGCCTGCCCCTTGGTCACCAGCTCCTGCCTCCTCGTCAACATACTCACCTGCATCGATCAAGTCTAGTGAGTCTAAAGACTCAACACGTATAAACTGGAATAACGAGTACTACATAATAAAATCACATGCAACTTTAATAGGACATACATAACTTGAAACTTGAACTTGCGTATTAAAACTTGAACATACGTACATACATACTTCGACGTGCCATAACTTAAACTTTTCATAAACATGCTGCATACTTGAACATACTTGAACATACATAACTTCATCATTTTGCGTAGAGGATGTTTCAAAGCAAGTGACCCGTAACATAAATGAGCCTGATCAGACTATACCACAGTACTGGGCTGACAGGGACGTATCCACTGCCGCATACATAAGATCTCCGTTCATAATTTAACGGGCTGGTTGGTCCCCGTTCATAATTTAACGCTTTCCAACCACGATCTATCCCGTTCATAATTTAACGGGCGGATTGGTCCCCGTTCATAATTTAACGCTTTCCAATCCTAACATAATTTGGTCACAAGACATTTAGCATACCTCCAAAACTTAAAATATTTTCTTGCACGTCATACATACTTACTTGGCGTTGAGGGATTCGTTTGACTTCGACTGGGGCCGTTGCTGCACATACTAACATGAATTTTCATACTTAACTTGCATAACTTAACGTAGAAATTGCACTTACTCTCAAGTTCAATCATTACTTAGGACATTCTAAAATTCCCATGACTCGACATTGTTGAACATTGCACTAAATCAAGACATCAAACCTCAAAGTATAGCATGATAATTCTTAAAACTCAAGTACACGGACCCCGTGCCCAGGTCCGGCTCCGGGTCTGTGTAGGTGCGGTGAATTGCCTTATGAAGAAAAGGGAAGGCACGGACCCCGTACTGAGGTCCGGGTGGGGGTCCGTGTAGGTGCGCAAAAGTGAAACTCGAGAAGAAATGAGGACACGGACCCCGTGCTAGGGTCCGTGTAAGGGTCCGGGTGTCTACGCAAAAATGGTTGTTCGAAGGAAACAAAGGCATGGACCCCGTGTCAAGGTCCGTGTATAGGTCCGTGTGGCCTCGAATTTTCTGAACCTGCGAGGAAAACTTACACAATGTCTATTCTCCCAATCAAACAGCAAATGGAACAAAATTAGACAACTTGAGACCATCCTGAGACACCATAGCATTGAACTAAACTCGTACGAACACCCAAAACAACGACGTTCCCCTACTATACATACAATTCAAGAAACATGGCAATTGACCCCGAACGCTTCCTACGACTTCTAATGTACTCGAGTGCTTATCGACACTAAAGGACATACCCAACACCAACCCAAGCATCATACTAATCATACCTAGACGCAACACCGATCACCCGTCGATCCCCAACGAAGCCTGCAACAAATAAACTTCAAGAACACAATTTTTCGTAAAAGTCGCAGTTTGAGCAGTCCCACGAAAAACATCATAACTCACTCAATTTTCATCCAAAAATCTGGAATTTTATATCAAATCGAAGGCATCGAAAAGTTATACGATTTTATAGTTGAAAGGTTTTCTCAAAATCTCGATTGAAAATTCGCAGTTTTGACCAGAACAGTAAAAACGGGATTTTTAGATCTAAAAAGGACTCCGAAAGCGATTTAAACGTGATTGCTCAAACTTCTACACAACATACACATGGTTTTACGCATAAATAACAACACACGCATAATATGACATGATCGATGCATCAAGAACAGAATATACGTGCCTTTTGAATCTTAAACGTTACCGAACGACGTTACCGAAGCGGAGATAGAAGCGAGGTTGATCCGGGACGAACGTGGCACCGTTTCTTGCAATAAAATTCACGAAACCTTGCTGGAATTTGAAGAGGGGGCGGGCGGCTGCTATGCTAATGAAGAACCCTAGTTTCTTTCTCTCAAAAATAATAAAACTAGAATGAAACTTGTGTGTGTGTTTAGGCGTGTATTACTGTGGTAAAAGTGTGGTGTGTGTGTAGGTGTGTTTAGAGATTAAGGGAAGATAAATATGCTAAAAAAAAATTAACCAAAATAATTATCTCCAAAAATTAAAACATAACACCCTAATTAAAATAAAACTCTTTAATTAAAATAACACCACAAAATACTAATTTTAAAAGTTTAAAGCTCATAAAAAAAGAATAAATAAGGATTTAAACATCTAAAAAATACAAATTTAAAAACCCCCCCCCCCCCTCCCCCCCCAACTAAAAATACAACAACGCATAAAATTTCCAAATCGTCACCCGGGTCTTCCTCCTCAATTCCCGCCTTCGAATAATCGCCTGGAATATGAAACTCGAAAAAAACTTTAACGTGCATAACAATAAACATGAATTATTTAAATAATGCATTTCATAATTTATGCATGGCATAAAACTCATTTAAAATAATAAATGATTTAATAATTAAAATGAATGCACGGGTTACACGTGTACTAATTTGGGCACTACAGTTCCTCCCCCACTTATAAAAATTTCGTCCTCGAAATTAAATCTTACCGAACAACTCCGGGTAGCGAAGTCTCATATCTGCTTCGGACTCCCATGTGGCCTCTTCCACTGATTGGTTTAGCCACCGGACTTTGACTAGCCTAGTCACTTTGTTCCGGAGCCTACGCTCTTGCCTGTCTAGGATTTGGACTGGTTTCTCCTCATAAGACAGGTCTGGAGCAAGCTGTAACGGCTCATAACTCAGAATATGCGAAGGATTAGCCAGATATTTTCTCAGCATCGAGACATGGAACACATTGTGCACCCCGGCCAGATTCGGCGGAAGGGCTACACGATAAGCTAGTGTCCTAACTCTGTCCAAAACCTCGAACGGTCCAATAAACCTCGGACTCAACTTGCCTCTTTTTCCAAATCTTATCACACCCTTCATGGGTGCTATCTTGACGAAAACGTGATCACCCACTGAAAATTCGAGATCTCTCCTCCTCTTATCAGCATAACTCTTCTGACGGCTTTGGGCAGTCTTCATTCTGTCACGAATCTTGCCCACCACGTCGGCAGTCTGCTGAACTATTTCTGGCCCAAGCTCTGCTCTCTCACCAACCTCATCCCAATGAACTGGTGATCTGCACTTCCTCCCATACAACGCCTTATAGGGAGCCATTCCAATAGATGATTGGAAGCTATTGTTGTATGTGAACTCCACTAGAGGTAGTCTAGACTCCCATGTTCCCTGAAAATCAATCATGCAAGCTCTTAGCAAGTCTTCTAAAATCTGTATCACTCGCTCAGATTGGCCATCTGTCTGCGGGTGAAAAGCTATACTAAAAAGCAACTTCGTCCCCATGGCTGCATGCAAACTCTTCCAGAAGGACGATGTAAACCTCGGGTCCCTGTCGGACACAATAGAGACTGGGAAACCATGCAGACGGACTATCTCCCTGATATATAGCTCCGCGTACTGCGTCATGGAGAAAGTCGTCTTCACTGGTAGAAAATGCGCTGACTTAGTGAGTCGGTCTACTATAACCCAAATAGAATTCGATCCTCTGACTGATCTCGGCAACCCGACCACAAAATCCATAGTAATGTTCTCCCACTTCCACTCGGGAATGGGGAGTGGCTTAACCAATCCCGCTGGCCTCTGATGTTCAGCTTTTACTTGCTGGCAAGTGAGACATTCTGATACGAATTTACGGACATCTCGCTTCATCCCTGGCCACCAATACAATAACTGGAGATCCTTATACATCTTGGTACCTCCTGGATGGATAGAATACGGAGATGCGTGTGCCTCTGTCAAAATATCCTGTCTGATCGAACCAACACTAGGCACCCACATTCTACCTCTGTATCTCACAATCCCTTCTGACACTGAATAAAGAACACTGCCCTTGGCCTCATCTTTCAGTCTCCATTTCCGTAACTGCTCATCTGAAGACTGTCCTGCACGAATACGGTCTAGCAAATCAGATTTGACTGTCAGATTAGACAGCCTAGGAGCTCTGCCCTCACGATAAATCTCTAGACCAGACTTCTGAATCTCAGATTGAAGCGGTCTCTGCACTGACAATTGAGCGATGACTGCCACTTTTCTGCTTAAAGCGTCTGCGACGACATTAGCTTTCCCCGGGTGGTAGCTAATCTCGCAATCATAATCTTTCACTAGTTCCAACCACCGTCTCTGCCTCATGTTCAACTCCTTCTGTGTGAAGAAATATTTGAGACTCTTGTGGTCGGTGAAAATCTGACATTTCTCGCCGTATAGATAGTGTCTCCAAATTTTCAGTGCGAAGACAACGGCGGCTAACTCCAGGTCGTGAGTCGGATAGTTCTTCTCGTGCACTTTCAATTGCCTGGACGCATATGCTATGACCCGACCCTGCTGCATCAATACTGCGCCTAACCCGAGCTTAGATGCATCGGTATATAACACAAAGTCTCCTTGCCCTGATGGCATGGCTAGTACCGGCGCAGAAATAAGAGCTTGCTTCAACGTGTCGAAGCTCTTCTGACATTCATCACTCCACACAAATTTAGCATTCTTCTTGGTGAGTGAAGTGAGTGGCACCGCTATGGACGAAAATCCCTTTATAAACTTGCGGTAGTACCCAGCTAAACCCAAAAAGCTGCGGATTTCAGAAGCATTCTTCGGCTCAACCCATTCCTTGACAGCCGCTACTTTCGCTGGATCCACCTCAATTCCACTGCTAGATACTATATGCCACAAAAATGCTACCTTTTCTAACCAAAATTCACACTTACTGAATTTCGCAAATAACTTGCGACTCTGCAAAGTCTGTAAAACTGTCCTCAAGTGCTGGCGGTGCTCCTCATGGCTCCTCGAGTATATAAGAATATCGTCAATGAATACTATGACGAATTGATCGAGGAACGGCTGAAATACTCGGTTCATGAGATCCATGAAAATTGCTGGAGCATTAGTCAGCCCAAACGGCATCACCAAAAACTCGTAATGTCCGTATCTAGTCCTGAAGGCTGTTTTGTGGACATCTGCATCCCTCACTTTCAGCTGATGGTACCCTGATCGAAGATCTATCTTAGAGAACACTGTGGCTCCCTGCAACTGATCAAACAGGTCTTCGATTCTAGGCAACGGGTACTTATTCTTGATTGTTACCTTGTTCAGCTCACGGTAATCGATGTACAGTCTCATGCTTCCGTCCTTCTTTTTCACAAAAAGTACTGGTGCGCCCCACGGTGAGAAACTCGGACGGATAAACTCCTTGTCTAAGAGCTCTTGAATCTGTTGCTTGAGTTCTAACATTTCTGCTGGAGCTAATCGATACGGTGCCTTAGAGATTGGCACTGTGCCTGGCATGAGGTCAATGGCAAACTCCACCTCTCTTTCTGGTGGAAGACCTGAAACATCGTCTGGGAAGATATCTGGGAATTCACTGACTACTGGCACTTCTGCTAAAGATGGAGTAGTCACATCCGGTGCTGAAATAATACTCGCCAAGAAGGCCTGGCAGCCCTTGGAAATCAGTCTCCTCGCCTGCATGCACGAAATCATGCGAGGGAAGCTTCTCCATCTATCTGGCTCAAAAAGAAACTGCTCCATACCCAATGGTCTGACTAGTACTGATCTCTTCTGAAAGTCGATAAGAACTCTGTTCTTAGTCAGCCAGTCCATTCCCAATATGATGTCGAATTCTGGCATTGGCAATAGGATTAAATCTGCATACACTAGGTGGCCATGCAGTTCTAGATCGATATCTCTGACCACACTGGTAGCTAACAGCTCTTCCCCTGATGGGACTGTTACTGAGAAATTCACGTCTAGGCCAATGGACTTGAGATCCAAGTGATTAGCAAACGTTTCCGATATGAAGGAGTGAGTGGCTCCTGAGTCTATCAATACGGTTGTGGATAGTCTCTTAATAAAAATGTTTCCTGAGATGCGTTAGCACAACACAAAACGAACTTGTATCCCCAAAATTACTAACTTAAGCCTTAAGCATAGAAGAGCCCAATATCTCAAGTTACTCAAAAGTAGTACTAGCACACTAATAATCCCAACAAAAATTCACATGCAAGGCAAAATAATACTGAACTTTGGTAGGAAAGTTTACCGGTCAGTAGTGTGGTGTCTGGGTTCGCCTCCTGAGCATGCATGGCGAAAACTCTCCCTTGAGTTGGTTGCTTCCACTGCGGGCACTCCTTCAGCATGTGATCCGTAGCTCCACACTTGAAGCACTTGCCTGATCCATAAAAGCACTGCCCCGGGTGCTGACGGTTGCATTTAGGACACACGGGGAAGGCAACGGGCTTCTGAGGCGCCCTTTGCTGCTGAACTGGACCCTTGCCCTTTGGTGGTCCATGATAAGACTTCTTCGCTGGCGGCCCCTGGTACTGCTTCTTAAATTGGGGCCTCTGATGTTGCTGCTGTTGCGGGGGAGCCTGGTAGGGCCTCTTGCCCTGACTGTCGGCCTCAATATCTCGCTGGTCTTGTTCCGCCGCCAAAGCCCTAGATACGGCGACTGCATAAGAAGTAGGGCCAGCTACCCTCACATCACGGCGCAAGACGGGCCGCAAATCATTCAGAAAATGCCTCAGTTTTGCTTGGCATCATTTGCAATGAGGGGTACGAAGTGACACCCCCTCTCAAATTTCCTCACAAACTCGGCCACGCTACTGTCTCCCTGTCGCAGCGTCATAAACTCGTTGGCTGAGTCTGGTTCGTACTTCCTCAGTGAAGTACTTGGAGTAAAAGACTTCCTTTAAACCATTCCATGGCAGTACTTGCAGATTAACCGCCACGGACGCGCTCTCCCACCATAACCTGGCGTCTCCAGTCAATAAGAAGATGGCACAACGGACCCTATCAGCATCTGCCAGCTCCATAAAGTCGAAAATTACTTCGATGGACTTGATCCATCCCTCAGCGACCATCGGGTCAGTAGTACCCGAAAACTCCTTCGGACTCATCCTCCGAAACCTCTCATATACTGCCTCTGGTTGGGGCCTCGCCCCTGCGCCTGCTGCTGCCTGGTTCCCCGCAAACTGTGCGAAGAACTGCGTCATACCAGCAAGCATCTGAGCCTGCATATCTGGTGGTGGAGGTGGTGGAGGATTGGCCCTCTCCTCATCTCGATGCTCTATGTTCTCATCCCTTGTTTCACGGTCGATCACACGTCTAGGAGGCATACTGTTCCAATAAATTACCCAACACGTAAACCCAACATACATGTAAATATATCAATATTTTATGATGCACGTAATCAAACTTAAAACATGCACATACTGAAATCATAACTTGATGCTTACTACATAACATAATGCAAAACTTTAAACTTACAGACTTGAGGTGTGACTTCGTGAGCTTCTTGCGACTAGCAGTAGGCATAACCCTTTACAAGAACACCGCTCTGATACCAACTGTAACAAACCGTATTCTTTACTACTTAAAATTTGCGGAAAAATTAAAAATTTTCTTTTAAACTAAATGAAATGCGGAAATGAAATCAAATACGGTCGTCACTACATCCTTCATCAATAAAAATATTCGAAATCGACATCATCAATAAAATTTGCTGAAAAGAAACACTGTTCCAAAAGTCTTGAAACGAAACATAACATCAGAGTATTTTAAACTTGCATAAAAAGAATCGTAAAATAACGTGGGCGGTCCTCGGGTTTAGCCTGCCGCTCAGTCCAAGCCTGCCCCTTGGTCACCACCTCCTGCCTCCTCGTCAACATACTCACCTACATCGATCAAGTCTAGTGAGTCTAAAGACTCAACACGTATAAACTGGGATAACTAGTACTACGTAATAAAATCGCATGCAACTTTAAAATAGGACATACATAACTTGAAACTTGAACATACGTACATGCGTAACTAGACGTGCCATCAACATAAACTTTCATAACATACTGCGTACATAACATATATAACATGATCATTTTGCGTAGAGGCATGTTTCAAAGCAAGTGACCCATAACATAAATGAGCCTGATCAGACTATACCACAATACTGGGCTGACAGGGACGTATCCACTGCCCCATACATAAGATCCCCGTTCATAATTTAACGGGCTGGTTGGTCCCCGTTCATAATTTAACGCTTTCCAACCACGATCTAACCCGTTCATAATTTAACGGGCGGATTGGTCCCCGTTCATAATTTAACGCTTTCCAATCCTAACATAATTTGGTCACAAGACATTTAGCATACCTCCAAAACTTAAAATATTTTCTTGCACGTCATACATACTTACTTGGCGTTGAGGGATTCGTTGGACTTCGACTGGGGCCGTTGCTGCACAAACTAACATGAATTTTCATACTTAACTTGCATAACTTAACGTAGAAATTGCACTTACTCTCAAGTTCAATCATTACTTAGGACATTCTAAAATTCCCATGACTCGACATTGTTGAACATTGCACTAAATCAAGACATCAAACCTCAAAGTATAGCATGATAATTCTTAAAACTCAAGTACACGGACCCCGTGCCCAGGTCCGGCTCCGGGTCCGTGTAGGTGCGGTGAATTGCCTTATGAAGAAAAGGGAAGGCACGGATCCCGTACTGAGGTCCGGGTGGGGGTCCGTGTAGGTGCGCAAAAGTGAAACTCGAGAAGAAATGAGGACACGGACCCCGTGCTAGGGTCCGTGTAAGGGTCCGGGTGTCTACGCAAAAATGGCTGTTCGAAGGAAACAAAGGCACGGACCCCGTGTCAAGGTCCGTGTATAGGTTCGTGTGGCCTCGAATTTTCTGAACCTGCGAGGAAAACTTACACAATGTCTATTCTCCCAATCAAACAGCAAATGGAACAAAATTAGACAACTTGAGACCATCCTGAGACACCATAGCATTGAACTAAACTCGTACGAACACCCAAAACAACGACGTTCCCCTACTATACATACAATTCAAGAAACGTGGCAATTGACCCCGAACGCTTCCTACGACTTCTAATGTACTCGAGTGCCTATCGACACTAAAGGACATACCCAACACCAACCCAAGCATCATACTAATCATATCTAGACGCAGCACCGATCACCCGTCGATCCCCAACGAAGCCTGCAACAAATAAACTTCAAGAACACAATTTTTCGTAAAAGTCGCAGTTTGAGCAGTCCCACGAAAAACATCATAACTCACTCAATTTTCATCCAAAAATCTCGAATTTTATATCAAATCGAAGGCATCGAAAGTTATACGATTTTCTAGTTGAAAGTTTTCTCAAAATCTCGACTGAAAGTTCGCAGTTTTGACCAGAACATCAAAAACGGATTTTTAGATCTAAAAAGGACTCCGAAAGCGATTTAAACGTGATTGCTCAAACTTCTACACAACATACACATGGTTTTACGCATAAATAACAACGCACGCATAATATGACATGATCGATGCATCAAGAACAGAATATACGTGCCTTTTGACTATTAAAATACCGATACGACGACACCGAGGCGGAGAAGGATGCGAGGTTGGTCCAGGACGACTTGCGGCTCGACTTTCTTGCAATAAAACTCACCAAAACTTGCTAGAAATGTTTAGGGGGAGGGGCGGCTGCTGCTCTAGCCAAGAACCCGATTATTTCTTCTCTCAAAAAGATAAAAATCTGATTTGTGAAAGTGTGTGTGTTGTTTTAACGATTTTTAGTGTGTGTGTAAAAGTGTGTGTGTGTGTGTGTGGGCGTGAGTTTAGTAGATTAGGGAATATAATATGCTAAGTTAACAATTAAAAATGCTAATTAAAGATAATCTCCGCATTTACAAATTCCCCCAATTAAATAAAACCCACACTCCCTAAACTTTTAAATTTCGAAGCTTCAATAACACTAAATAAACATTTTAGGCTTTAAAGGTTAAATACTAATTAATTATTTAGAATGCCTCAAACCCAACTAAAAATAAAATACCACGTTACAAAATGTCAAAATCGTCACCGGCCTCTTCCTCGATCCCGCCTCAAATCATCGCCTGAAACATGAAAGTTGAAAACATTTGAACGTGCATCACATAAACATGAGTAATTTAAAATAATGCATTTAAATAAATCATGCACTGCAAAGGCTTGTTTTAAAATTAATTAAAAATAATTTAATAATTAAATGAATGCATGGGTTTACGTGTACTGAATTTGGGCACTACAGTTCCTCCCCCACTTATAAAAATTTCGTCCTCGAAATTAAATCTTACCGAACAACTCCGGGGTAGCGAATGTCTCATATCTGCTTCGGACAACATGTGGCCTCTTCCACTGATTGGTTTAGCCACCGGACTTTGACTAGCCTAGTCACTTTGTTCCGAAGCCTACGCTCTTGCCTGTCTAAGATTTGGACTGGTTTCTCCTCATAAGACAGTCTGGAGTCAGCTGCAACGGCTCATAACTCAGAATGTGCGAAGGATTAGCCAGATATTTCCTCAGCATTGAGACATGGAACACATTGTGCACCCCGGCCAGATTCGGCGGAAGGGCAACACGATAAGCTAATGTTCCAACTCTCTCCAAAATCTCGAATGGTCCTATGAACCTCGGACTCAACTTGCCTCTTTTTCCAAATCTCATCACACCCTTCATGGGTGCTATCTTGACGAAAACGTGATCACCCACCGAAAATTCGAGATCTCTCCTCCTCTTATCAGCATAACTCTTTTGACGGCTTTTGGCAGTCTTCATTCTCTCACGAATCTTGACCACCACGTCTGCAGTCTGTTGAACTATCTCTGGACCAAGTTCTGTCCTCTCACCAACTTCATCCCAATGAACTGGTGATCTGCACTTCCTCCCGTACAACGCCTCATAGGGAGCCATACCAATGGATGCTTGGAAGCTGTTGTTGTAGGTGAACTCCACTAGAGGTAGTCTAGACTCCCAAGCTCCTTGAAAATCAATCATGCAGGCTCTCAGCAAATCTTCCAAAATCTGTATCACTCGCTCAGACTGGCCATCTGTCTGTGGGTGGAATGCTATACTGAAAAGCAACTTCGTCCCCATGGCTGCATGTAAGCTTTTCCAGAAGGACGAGGTGAACCTCGGGTCCCTGTCGGACATAATGGAAACTGGAAACCCATGTAAACGGACTATCTCCTTGATGTAAAGCTCCGCATACTGCGTCATAGAGAAAGTCGTCTTCACTGGCAAAAAGTGTGCTGACTTAGTGAATCGGTCAACTATAACCCAAATAGAATTCGATCCTCTGGCTGACTTCGGCAACCCAACCACAAAATCCATAGTAATGTTCTCCCACTTCCACTCGGGGATGGGGAGTGGCTTAACCAATCCTGCTGGCCTCTGATGTTCAGCTTTTACTTGCTGGCAAGTGAGACATTCTGATACGAATCTACGGATGTCTCGCTTCATCCCTGGCCACCAATACAAAATCTGGAGGTCCTTATACATCTTGGTACCTCCCGGTGGATAGAATACGGAGATGCGTGTGCCTCTTTCAAAATATCCTGTCTGATCGAGCCAACACTAGGCACCCACATTCTACCTCTGTATCTCACAATCCCATCTGACACTGTGTAAAGAACACTGCCCTTGGCCTCATCTTTCAGTCTCCATTTCTGTAACTGCTCATCTGAAGACTGTCCTACTCGGATACGGTCTAGCAAATCAGATTTGACTGTCAGATTGGACAGTCTAGGAGCTCTGCCCTCTCGATAAACCTCTAGACCAAATCTCTGAATTTCTGACTGTAGCGGTCTCTGAGCTGACAACTGAGCGACCACTGCCACTTTTCTGCTCAAAGCGTCTGCGTCAACATTAGCTTTTCCCGGATGGTAGCTACTTTCGCAGTCGTAATCTTTCACAAGTTCTAACCACCGTCTCTGTCTCATATTCAACTGCTTCTGTGTGAAGAAAATATTTGAGACTCTTGTGGTCGGTGAAAATCTGACATTTCTCGCCGTATAGATAGTGTCTCCAAATTTTCAGTGCGAAGACAACGGCGGCTAACTCCAGGTCGTGAGTCGGATAGTTCTTCTCGTGCACTTTCAATTGCCTGGACGCATATGCTATGACCCGACCCCTGCTGCATCAATACTGCGCCTAACCCGAGCTTAGATGCATCGGTATATAACACAAAGTCTCCTTGCCCTGATGGCATGGCTAGTACCGGCGCAGAAATAAGAGCTTGCTTCAACGTGTCGAAGCTCCTCTGACATTCATCACTCCACACAAATTTGGCATTTTTCTTGGTTAGTGAAGTGAGTGGCACTTCTATGGACGAAAATCCCTTAATAAACTTGCGGGAGTAACCAGCTAAACCCAAAAAGCTGCGGATTTTCGATGCATTCTTTGGCTCTACCCATTCCTTAACGGCTGCTACCTTGGCTGGATCCACTTCAATCCCGCTGCTAGACACTATATGCCCCAAGAATGCTACTTTCTGCAACCAAAATTCGCACTTACTGAATTTCGCAAATAACTTGCGACTTTGCAAAACCTGTAAAACTGTCCTCAAATGTTGGTCATGCTCCTCATGGCTCTTCGAGTATATAAGGATGTCGTCAATGAACACGATGACGAACTGATCAAGGTAGGGCTGAAACACTCGGTTCATGAGGTCCATGAAAATTGTTGGAGCATTAGTCAGTCCAAACGGCATCACCAAAAACTCTTAATGTCCGTATCTAGTCCTGAAGGCTGTTTTGTGGACATCTGCATCCCTCACTTTCAGCTGATGGTACCCTGATCGAAGATCTATCTTAGAGAACACTGTGGCTCCCTGCAACTGATCAAACAAGTCTTCGATTCTAGGCAACGGGTACTTATTCTTGATCGTTACCTTGTTCAGCTCACGGTAATCGATGCACAGTCTCATGCTTCTGTCCTTCTTTTTCACAAAAAGTACTGGTGCGCCCCACGGTGAGAAACTCGGGCGGATAAACTCCTTGTCTAAGAGCTCTTGAATCTGTTGCTTGAGTTCTAACATTTCTGCTGGAGCTAATCGATACGGTGCCTTAGAGATTGGCACTGTGCCTGGCATGAGGTCAATGGCAAACTCCACCTCTCTCTCTGGTGGAAGACCTGAAACATCGTCTGGGAAGACGTCTGGGAATTCACTGACTACCGGCACTTCTGCTAAAGATGGAGTAGTCACATCCGGTGCTGAAATAATACTCGCCAAGAAGGCCTGGCAGCCCTTGGAAATCAGTCTCCTCGCCTGCATGCACGAAATCATGCGAGGGAAGCTTCTCCATCTATCTGGCTCGAAAAGAAACTGCTCCATACCCAATGGTCTGACTAGTACTGATCGCTTCTGAAAGTCGATAAGAACTCTGTTCTTAGTCAGCCAGTCCATTCCAAATATGATGTCGAATTCTGGCATTGCCAATAGGATTAAATCTGCATACACTAGGTGGCCATGCAGTTCTAGATCGATATCTCTGACCACACTGGTAGCTAACAGCTCTTCCCCTGATGGGACTGTTACTGAGAAATTCACGTCTAGGCCAATGGACTTGAGATCCAAATGATTAGCAAACGTTTCCGATATAAAGGAGTGAGTGGCTCCTGAGTCTATCGATGCGGTTGTGGATAGTCTCTTAATAAAAATGTTTCCTGAGATGCATTAGAACAACACAAAACGAACTTATATCCCCAAAATTACTAACATAAGCCTTAAGCATAGAAGAGCCCAATATCTCAAGTTACTCAAAAATAGTACTAGCACACTAATAATCCCAACAAAAATTCACATGCAAGGCAGAATAATACTGAACTTTGGTAGGAAAGTTTACCGGTCAGTAGTGTAATGTCTGGGTTCGCCTCCTGAGCATGCATGGCGAAAACTCTCCCTTGAGTTGGTTGCTTCCACTGCGGGCACTCCTTCAGCATGTGATCCGTAGCTCCACACTTGAAGCACTTGCCCGATCCATATAAGCACTGCCCCGGGTGCTAACGGTTGCATTTCGGACACACGGGGAAGGCAACGGGCTTCTGAGGCGCCCCTTGCTGCTGAACTGGACCTTTGCCCTTAGGTGGTCCATGATACGGCTTCTTCGCTGGCGGCCCCTGAAACGGCCTCTTAAACTGGGGCCTCTGATTCTGCTGCTGTTGGTGCTGCGGCGGTGCCTGATAGGGCCTCTTGCCCTGCCTGTCCGCCTCAATATCTCGCTGGTCCTGTTCTGTCGCCAAAGCTCGGGACACGGCGACTGCGTAGCTAGTAGGGCCAGCTACCCGGACGTCACGGCGCAAGATCGGCCGCAACCCATTCAGGAAATGCCTCAATTTTGCCTGTACGTCATTCGCAATGAGGGGCACGAAGTGACACCCCCTCTCAAACTTTCTCACAAACTCTGCCACGCTACTGTCTCCTTGTCGCAGCGTCATAAACTCGTTGGTGAGTCTGGTTCGTACTTCCTCAGTTAAGTACTTGGAGTAGAAGACCTCCTTGAAACCATTCCAAGGTAGCACTTGTAAGTTCACCGCCACTGACGCACTCTCCCACCACAGTCTAGCGTCTCCAGTCAGAAGGAACGTGGCACATCTGACCCTATCTGCGTCGGTCAGTTCCATATAGTCAAAGATTACCTCTATGGACTTGATCCATCCCTCTGCTACCATCGGGACAGTGGTACCCGAAAACTCCTTAGGACTCATCCTCCTAAACCTTTCATATACTGCCTCTGGTTGGGGCCTCGCCCATGCACCCAATGCTGTTGCCTGGTTCCCCGCAAACTGTGCGAAGAACTGCGTTATCCCAGCAAGCATCTGTGCCTGCATATCTGGTGGTGGAGGTGGTGGAGGATTGGCCCTCTCCTCATGTCGATGCTCTCTGTTCTTATCCCTTGTTTCACGGTCGATCACACGTCTAGGAGACATACTGTTCCAATAAATTACCCAACACGTAAACCCAACATACATGTACATATATCAATATTTTATGATGCACGTAAATCAAACTTAAAACATGCACATACTGAAATCATAACTTGATGCCTACTACATAACATAATGCAAAACTTTAAACTTACAGGCTTGAGGTGTGACTTCGTGAGCTTCTTGCGACTGGCAGTAGGCATAACCCTTTACAAGAACCTGGCTCTGATACCAACTGTAACGAACCGTATTCTTTACTACTTAAAATTTGCGGAAAAATTAAAAATTTTCTTTTAAACTAAATGAAATGCGGAAATGAAATCATATACGGTCGTCACTACATCCTTTATCAATAAAAATATTTGAAATCGACATCACCACTAAAATTTGCTAAAAAGAAACACTGTTCCAAAAGTCTTGAAACGAAACATAACATCAGAGTATTTTAAACTTGCATAAAAAGAATCGTAAAATAACGTGGGCGGTCCTCGGGTTTAGCCTGCCGCTCAGTCCAAGCCTGCCCCTT
The DNA here is from genome assembly GCF_022965805.1 of Primulina eburnea. NCBI lineage: Eukaryota > Viridiplantae > Streptophyta > Magnoliopsida > Lamiales > Gesneriaceae > Primulina > Primulina eburnea. The sequence goes on from NC_133111.1 coordinate 33,629,908, forward strand.
GGTCACCACCTCCTGCCTCCTCGTCAACATACTCACCTGCATCGATCAAGTCTAGTGAGTCTAAAGACTCAACACGTATAAACTGGAATAACGAGTACTACATAATAAAATCACATGCAACTTTAAAATAGGACATACATAACTTGAAACTTGAACTTGCGTATTAAAACTTGAACATACGTACATACATACTTCGACGTGCCATAACTTAAACTTTTCATAAACATGCTGCATACTTGAACATACATAACTTCATCATTTTGCGTAGAAGATGTTTCAAAGCAAGTGACCCGTAACATAAATGAGCCTGATCAGACTATACCACAGTACTGGGCTGACAGGGACGTATCCACTGCCGCATACATAAGATCCCCGTTTATAATTTAACGGGCTGGTTGGTCTTCGTTCATAATTTAACGCTTTCCAACCACGATCTAACCCGTTCATAATTTAACGGACGGATTGGTCCCCGTTCATAATTTAACGCTTTCCAATCCTAACATAATTTGGTCACAAGACATTTAGCATACCTCCAAAACTTAAAATATTTTCTTGCACGTCATACATACTTACTTGGCGTTGAGGGATTCGTTGGACTTCGACTGGGGCCGTTGCTGCACATACTAACATGAATTTTCATACTTAACTTGCATAACTTAACGTAGAAATTGCACTTACTCTCAAGTTCAATCATAACTTAGGACATTCTAAAATTCCCATGACTCGACATTGTTGAACATTGCACTAAATCAAGACATCAAACCTCAAGGTATAGCATGATAATTCTTAAAACTCAAGTACACATACCCCGTGCCTAGGTTCGGCTCCGGGTCCGTGTAGGTGCGATGAATTGCCTTATGAAGAAAAGGGAAGGCACGGACCCCGTACTGAGGTCCGGGTGGGGGTCCGTGTAGGTGCGCAAAAGTGAAACTCGAGACGAAATGAGGACACGGACCCCGTGCTAGGGTCCGTGTAAGGGTCCGGGTGTCTACGCAAAAATGGCTGTTCGAAGGAAACAAAGGCACGGACCCCGTGTCAAGGTCCGCGTATAGGTCCGTGTGGCCTCGAATTTTCTGAACCTGCGAGGAAAACTTACACAATGTCTATTCTCCCAATCAAACAGCAAATGGAACAAAATTAGACAACTTGAGACCATCCTGAGACACCATAGCATTGAACTAAACTCGTACGAACACCCAAAACAACGACGTTCCCCTACTATATATACAATTCAAGAAACGTGGCAATTGACCCCGAACGCTTCCTACGACTTCTAATGTACTCGAGTGCCTATCGACACTAAAGGACATACCCAACACCAACCCAAGCATCATACTAATCATACCTAGACGCAGCACCGATCACCCGTCGATCCCCAACGAAGCCTGCAACAAATAAACTTCAAGAACACAATTTTTCGTAAAAGTCGCAGTTTGAGCAGTCCCACGAAAAACATCATAACTCACTCAATGTTCATCCAAAAATCTCGAATTTTATATCAAATCGAAGGCATCCAAAAGTTATACGATTTTCTAGTCGAAAGTTTTCTCAAAATTGCGACTGAAAGTTTGCAGTTTTGACCATAACAGCAAAAACGGGATTTTTAGATCTAAAAAGGACTCCGAAAGCGATTTAAACGTGATTGCTCAAACTTCTACACAACATACACATGGTTTTACGCATAAATAACAACGCACGCATAATATGACATGATCGATGCATCAAGAACAGAATATACGTGCCTTTTTTATATTAAAATACCGTGACGACAACACCGACGCGGGAAAGAAGCGAGGTTGATCCGGGACGACTTGCTGCTCGACTTTCTTGCAATAAACTCACCAAAAACTTGCTGGAAATGTTTAGGGGAGGGGCGGCTGCTGCTCTAGCCAAGAACCCTAATAGTTCTTCTCTCAAAAAGATAAAAATCTGATTTTGTGAAAGTGTGTGTGTTAATAAACGATTTTTAGTGTGTGTAAAAGTGTGTGTGTGTGTGTGGGCGTGAGTTTAGTAGATTAGGGGAATATAATATGCTAAGTTAACAATTAAAAATGCTAATTAAAAGATAATCTCCCCATTTACAAATTCCCCCAATTAAATAAAACCCACACTCCCTAAACTTTTAAAATTTCGAAGCTTCAATAACACTAAATAAACATTTTAGGCTTTAAAAGGTTAAATACTAATTAAATTATTTAGAATGCCTCAAACCCAACTAAAAATAAAATACCACGTTACAAAATGTCAAAATCGTCACCGGCCTCTTCCTCGATCCCGCCTCAAATAATCGCCTGAAACATGAAACTTGAAAAACATTTTAACGTGCATCACATAAACATGAGTAATTTAAAATAATGCATTTAAATAAATCATGCACTGCAAAGGCTTGTTTTAAAATTAATTAAAAATAATTTAATAATTAAATGAATGCATGGGTTTTACGTGTACTGAATTTGGGCACTACACGACTAACATTGATTTATTTGCAGAATTGTAAAGAGACAACTTGTGACAACTATTGTTATTTTATTTAGAATGTAATTGAAACCAGGTTACTCGATCTAATTCATTTCCTACAGAGTCTTGCCACTCAGAAATCCCGTTATTCAACTCATGACTCCTAATCCTTTTAAAAGATTCTGCACTGGAAATCTTTCCTAGCTGATGCCATTCCTTCCAGAGCATCACGTGAAGTAGAACTCTATCAGTAGCAAGCTCAGAAATATGAGCAACTTCAAACTCCCGCTTGTACTTCCTTGCTGTTGCTCTTTGTGCATCAGTTGGAGTCAAACCATTTTGTTGCAAATTCTGAAGATCTTGCACCTTGAACCATGAAGACATGACCTTTATCCAAACATATTCTTCAACTGTTTTCTTCAAAGATTCCAGATGAGGAAGTGTCTCTGGTGTTACCAAAACATGAGTACTGCTACAGGCATCTGAATTGCTTGAGTCCGACATATCGAATTGTTGTTTCCTTAACATTTGTTGTTATATTATTTATAGACAGGTTACATTTAATGTTGAATAAGTTGAAGAGTCTCAAGTCAACCGAATCGTTCTCTAATTTACACAAATTGAGTTTTTCTTATACATTACTTATTTATGCAATCAATAAAAGAAGTAGATAAACAAAGATATGACAAAATGAGATTTTTCATTCATAAAACAAGAAGCATTACATAATGTTTATCTACTACATTTGTTGATATCAGCAGCTTAAAATACTTCATTGCAAAGTACTTCAGCAAGAACATATCTAAGGACTGCTGGGATCCCCTCTCTTCGAATGATTGTGATTGTGGAGGAGGTGATTCCACAGCTTAGTCCTAATAATTTTGAACAATCTAACTGAATTTTCATATTATAAACTAGGGATTTTCTTCCCAGCCCTCATATCTTGAAAAAAGATGTCTTCAAACATCTTTTTACAAGACGCTGGAAGTTGCTTCTGGAAATCCTCAGCTGATTCAGACTCTGGAGAAGACTCCGAGAGATTACTTGTTCTACTCATTTGATTTTATAAAAGTATAAATGACTTAGTTTGTGAAATTGCAGGCACTTATATAGAGTCTTGGAGATATGAAGAGACGGCTATCTGATTACTCGAATACTAAGAATCATCTGTCACTCCCCCAGATTTTGTATCTTCACATTTATTAGTTGCATTAATTTAGGGGAAACAGTATCGTTTTCGGACTGTTACTTTCGTGCTTTGTCAGAAGCAGAAAAGGTGTTTGTCTTTTCGATAAAACAATGTGTCTACTGGTTTTGTATCCAAGTGCTGGAAATATTTCAGCACCTTATGACTACCAGTAGATATTATCATAAAACAACAAACCTTCTTCTGGATATTTTCAGTAACCAATTGGATAGCCCGCTCTTTTAATTACTTTTCAAAATTTGAAATCATTTGTTTTTCTGACACCCTCTATTTAACTTTTCAAATACTCAACCGCAAACATATTGACACGTGTCTTTATGTTTCACTGATGGCTGTAAATTTTTGAATATTAACAGCCTCCTTTCATTTCTTTTCACTTTCTACGTTTCCAGACTTTTGCTTTCTAGCTACTGATTTCTCTTGCTCACTTCTCTTACAGATCTTATTTCAAATTCATCTTGTTTACATAAATGGCCGGAGCTTACTCTTTGAACGCTTATCAAGTTAACTTTGCTTCCGTTCTAACTATCAAGGATGAACATCTTGTCAAAATGTTTCAAGCTATTGAGAAATCCGGGCTTAGAAAATTCTTGGAAGCACCTGCCGTTATATACAAAAATGCTATTTTGGATTTCTATGCCAAGGCAACTATACAAGAAGGAAAAATCACCTATTCTCAAGGGAACGCATCTATTTCCATCGACAGTGCCCTATTGGGATCAACTTTATTTCTGCCTTGTTCTGGTTTCTCTGAATGTTCTAGCATTTCTAAGGAGGAAATGTCTACTGCTTTACTTGGTTTCTCAGCTTTTGGAGAGGAACTCTCTCCATCCTGTTTTAAGAAGCTTTTGAAGATGGAATTTCAAGTGCTCGCTGATGTTGTAGCAAAAGCATTGTTGGTAAAAGCCGGAACGTTTGATCGGCTGACCAAAGAAAAGGTTCAGGTGATGATTTCTATCACTTCTAAATATAAAGTTGATTGGAGTTCTTTCTTGTTTCGAATAATGAAGGATATGGTGCTACGAAGAGTTCTGGTTTTGCTGTTCAGATCATCACAATGCTCAAGGATGCTGGTTTTGCTTTTACTACTGATCAGGACGCCTCCTACGTCACAATGGCTGATGCTTACAATGTGCTTGCGCTACTGCCAAAGCCAACTGTGGCTAAATTTATTTCTATGAAAAAGGAGGTTGGAGATGCACAAACTAAGGCTCAAGAACCTCATAAGAAGATAAAGAGAAAGAGAGTGGTTATCTCCACGGATTCTGATAAAACAATCTCTGAGGAGTCTGCTGCTCCTATTCAAGCATCTGTCCCTGCCACCCCTACCAAGAAGAAAGCGCACACTCTCCTTCGCATCAAGAAAATAGCAGCAATTGCTGATCTAGACGCTATCCCATTGCGACAAATATTTCCAGAAGCTGTTTCTTCTATACCAGAAATCACATTTGTCTCTAAACCAGCTGCTGCCCCTGCCGCCACCACTTCTACTGTTCAAATTTTCAGACCTCATCTGGAGTGGTCATTCATGAATCTACTGCAGGGTTTTCTGCTCTTCGACCCATATTGACTGCCTTATCTTCAGGTAAAGGCAAAGGAAAACTCGTTGAAGAACCACCGTTTCACGTCGCCAAATCATTTGTTTCAACTGGTGTTGATCTTCATCTGGAAGATATTGAAAATTTTGCTAATGAAGAAATGACTTTCTTTGATGATTGGCACAAGGTTCGAGTATATCATCCTCTTACCTTCTTCAGGACAAAAGATGCATTCGGAAAAATGGACAGAAATGAGGAAAAAGTGTTTGCACTTGCCAAAACTGAGAATGTGATCGAAGCAATGAAACGCTGAGGTTTCATTTTTGAGCAGCTTAAACGACAAAAACTGGAATCAGTTTTAAAGACTCTTCAGTCTAACTTTGATGCCAAGATTCCAACTGCTGCTCAGGATTAGAACATGATCCATATTCTCTCTGACCACTTGAGATTGATGAATGAACAAATTCTTGCTCAAGAACAGGCGTTTGGTGAGCCCGTTCAATATTCAGTAAGCTTTGTTCCAGAAGTTGCTCAAAACAATCCAGTTGAGGAAAGCACCATGGCTTCTCCAAAAGCTAAAGTGTCGAGTACTCCTGCCTCTCCCAAATTGCATACTCACTCATCTCCTCTCATATCAGTCCGTGAACTGGCTTCAGTGGATGAAGTCGTTCAATCCATTGCTGTTGATATCTCTGCTGCACCAAAAGCAGCCCTGGCTGATGGCATGGTCCAACCGGTAACTTCTCCAGCACCTCCACAATTAGCAGAATCAGATGCTGCCAAATCTCTGTCACTGTCGAATTCGGAGATCTTCTCCTCTGAACATCGAAGAGAAATGGTAGCTATCTTGACTGATCAAAATATAGCCGCTGAACAGTCGGAGGCCATAGAAGCCATGCAACCAGAAGAAAGAGCATTTCCTGAATCCTCTGATGTTGCTGAAAGATCTTCTATTGAACATATTACTGCTGTCTCTACTGGTCCATCAGATCCCACTACTTCTACTGCCTTAGCAGTTCTTCCTACTGAGTCACCTACTCGCATCGCTCACATTGCGCATCTAGCTGAAATATCTGAACGCATGCTTGCTAAAACTCCATCCTCAGATGAAGAACGCTTTGATCTTGAATTTGAGATTGATTTGCTAAAATGGAACATTGAAAGAATCTTAGAGATCATCAAAGCGATGTCTTTTGAACATACTGGTGAGGTCGACGCCACAAAATTTTTCCGAGATCACATAACGAATAATGTCGTTAAAAAGACAGAATCGTTAGCTAAGCTTGAAGTTGAATCTGAAATCTTCAGGAAGAATTTCTTGGCCAGTCACGCCAACATAGTTCTTGGACAATGTGATGTTCTACGAACAGTTGTTGATCATGAGTCATATCTACGTTCTATTTCGAATAAAATGGAGGCTACTGATTTGAAACTGGAATCCATTGACACCAAGATTGGGTCACAATCTCAATCTATTCAGATCATGAATGATCGTGTTTCGAATCAAGTCTCTTTCTTGGAAATGATGAATGATAGCATTATCAGTTTTTCGGGCCGAATGGATGATACGTTAACTCGCCTTGATGCCAAAACGGGGAAGCAGTAAGTAGAACAGAAGTAAGAACAGAGGAAGGTAGATTGGGAAGACATCATCAAGCAGAATCATCCCTCAGAAGCCAAGAACCTCAGGATGACGATGATGCACTTTTCAAAGACATTCAAACTGCTGATTAATCTTTGAGATTTTCTCCAAACTCTGATTTACTGTTTACTTACCTTTCAGTTTATGATTGCTATGTTTTATGATTTAACTGTTTTCTTCTTCTTACAAACTCTAGGTTTTGGCATCACCGCAAAAAGGAAAATTGATAGACTTAATTTAATTGTGGTGATGATAGTCAAAACCAGTAGATCTCGTTAAGTAAAACTAGAAGACTGTATAAAAATAGAATTTCTCTTGTCGCCTCAACTAAGAAGTACTCTTCGAGTACATATCAGATTAACAGAAGCAAAACTTGACTCACTGCTAAAAACAGAACCTATCATTGATATATTAAATGTTACCATTACTTTACCAAGTACGAGTATTAAATGCTTCATTAATGCTGAACAAAGTCATTTAATACGCATTACCTATTTAGTATGTAACAAGAATGATTGTTTTTATAGCCTTTTTGCAGGAACCTTTTTAAGCAATAAAGCTGTTTCTATCAGAAGTCAAAGAAGTCGTTTTGATTATAGACGTTGGATTCAAGTTATATATATATATATATATATATATATATATATATATATATATATATATATATATATATATATGTATGTATGGATCAAAACATTTTTAAAGAAAACAACGCTGAAATATATTATCTATCCAACGTTACATTGAGCAACCGCGAACCAATCATTATTTTCCAAGCTCAACTTGTAGAAAAGCAGTACACGCTTCATATCTTACATCTATTCTTTGGAGATCATTTTGTACTGTTGTTTCTTCACCTCTTCAAGTAAAAACACCTTACGATAATTTTTTGAAGAAAAGTTTGTAAACTGGAAAAGAGTCTTTTCCAGAACCTTGTTGTAGTAAATTATATTGTGTTGAGTTACTAAGAGTTTCAGTAGGCAAAGGATAAGTCCTGCTGAAGTTGTTGTGTACAAGTGTTGTACTGTAAAATCCAAAGTCTTTTAGTGATATCTTCTGGAAACAGAAGAAGGGGAGACGTAGAAGATTTTATTTTCGAACTTCCAGAAACAACTATTGTTCTACTGCCTACTGTTATTACTGTTTTTCACCTTCCTCTATCGGATTGTTTCCACACTTATATTGTGAACTGCTAGACATACTCTTGAACAAGACTACAATCTCTAACAGGATTCTATCACCCTTTGCAAAAACATTGTCAAAGGAAAGAGTTTATTCACCTCCCCCCTCTAAACTATAAATCGATCCCCAACATTAAAGTAGAAGACTTTTTGTAATTGACGATTTTAGGGATTTTATGCACTTGAGATTTGAATTGTTAAACTAGTTTGATTAATGGAAATGTTAAGTTATTTAATTTGTTGATCTTCGATTTTAAGTGATATATACATATATATAAATTAGTAAAATTTTAAAGTTAAAAAGTAGAGGACATTTCACAGAGTCCCTATATATTTATCGTTATTCAAAATACATCATCCCATAACTTGCATAAAGGTTTGTAAGATTCATATTGTCAGTGTTCGTGGGATATTATCATCAGTTCTTGTCTCAAATTCAATATTAATTGCTAGAGGTTAGAATTTCTTCTTGTTTATATTTCCGAATATTGTTCTTTACATGTTATGTTTATGTATTAATAGATCGAATTTAGTTCAGTATTATTTTAATGTATTCAACAATAATTTCGACTATTGTAAAGTATCAAACAATATATTCCGATAACTAGATGAATTTACTCGGCGTTATATATTAACTCGGAATAATAAGGGGTTTTTTTTATAAATAATTGAATTTTTTTTTCAAATTTTTTTTAAAAAAATACTGTTCACTTTTACTGCAATCCGTTCTTACGAAGCACGGACCATGCTCACGTGGAGCAGCGTCCGTGCTTTGTAAGCGCGGACAATGGTCCACGTTGGAGAGCGCGGACGCTTCAACGTGGACGTCCACCTATTCCAGAGTTCGTGCCTTGTAAGCACGGACTCTGTATATTATATTGTATTTTCTTACTTTTTTTTCGTTCTCTTCTTTCTCTTAATTACCATCCATTCATTTTCTGAAGCTATCACGTGAAGTCAGTAGTTCTGAATTATCACGTGAAGTCTGAAGTTCTGAATTATCGGGTGAAGTTGAATAATTGAAATCTAAATAGTCTTCAACATTCTTCGTCTATATAATTCATCATAACTTCGACGAATGAATTATCAATTTCCTCTTATTTTTTCTCTCAAATTTCATCCGCAAAATATCTAACATCGATGTGCTCTTATATTTTGGTGGTCATGTAGTTATCGATAATGGATTGGTTGAATATATCATTCCATTTGTTAGACCGATACGAGTATTATGATCTATTAATTTGTTGGAATTGGTTGAAGTTGTGCATAAAATGTTAGGAATCGATCCAACGAATTTTTCTCTGAAGTTTTCAACAAAATATTCATTCATTGAGATATCATCTTGGCATCAAATTCAAATCAATCTCGTTGATGATGATGCTTTACAACTTATATTGCAATGTGAAAATATGCATATGTTGTATTTATACTTGGAATCAAATTCAATTGAGCATCATGTTGGATTTTGATGATCCTGAATCCTACGTTCCACATACATTCGATTCAGGTTTCAATAACCAACCCGGTACTTCTACATATGGTGGTTTCCAGGATCAAGAATCTAAAGTTCCACAGGTTACTGAAGGACTCGGTAATATAAATTTAGATGATGTAAGTGGGTCTTGGGATCAATATATCAATGTCTCGTCGGAACAAAATCATGCTCCATATTGGCCGAATCCAACATTAGATACGAGTGCTCATTGTCCGGATCTGGCCACTAATGATGATATTTGGAGGACTGATTCTGAACCCGACATGTCATATAGCGAGTCTGAAGAAGAAGAAGTGAATGATGATGATGAAGTGAATACTTTTACAAATCCTGATGAGGGGACATCATCTCGACAACAACCTCGTGACACATGACAGAGGCAGATCGTACCATTTTTTTCAAACAATTCTGAAATGCAATCATTTTTCAATAAATTTTTGTTGAAGAGCCTCCTGATTCTGTCGATGTACCTTCTGGAGTGCAAACAAGCTATTACCATCCGGATATAGGTGAATTATGCATTAATATGTTATTTAAAGATAAGATGATCTTATTGCATCTGTGAAGGATTATTCAGTCAGAGTGGTCAGGCGTGAGTACCGTGTCGTGGATAGCACACGCATTTTGTGGAAGTTACATTGCAAAAATAATTCTTCTACGGTCATTTGTCGATGGGGACTTCGCGCTTCTTTGAAGGCCAAGACTGGTTATTGGAAAATAAGAAAATATGGCGGGCCTCACACATGTATATCTACCTCTGTTCTTATAGATCATAAGAATTTGAACAATGATATGGTGGCACATACGCTATTGGGAGTTGTTCGTTGTGATCCTTCGTACAAGATTAAGTATATCATCAAAAATGTGAAAGATAAATATGGACATCAAATCTCGTACACAAAGGCATGGCGAATTTTGAAACGTGCTATGGAAATTGCTTATGGTACATGGGAGAGCTCCGTTCATTTACTTCCAAAATATATGTGTGCTTTGTCCAAATATAATCCGGGAACAGTTGTGGAGTGGAAGCATCTCAGAGCCAACACTGAAATGAGTAAGACATTGAACTATATTTTCTGGGCATTCAGGCCGTGTGTTGATGGGTTTCGGTATTGTCGGAAAATAATTAGTGTCGATGGTATACACTTGTATACCAAATACAAGCACAAAATATTGATCGGTGTCACTCTGGATGGGAACAATCAGGTTATACTGCTAGCATTTGCTATTGTGGATGAAGAAACAACAGATTCTTGGAAATGGTTCTTGGAGAACCTAGGCAGACATGTTGTTCGTGGTAAAAATGGTGTGCATCTTATTTCCGATAGGCATAAAAGAATGTGCGCGCAACTGAAGATCTACCATATTTTCAACCTCCTTACGGTGGACATCGTTTTTGTTTGAGACATGTTTGTTCAAACTTTAACGCTAAATTCAAAGACGTACATTTGAAAGATTTATGTTGGGCGGAAGGCACACAAAATCAAATTTGTAAGTTTGAAGCAATAATGTAGGCAATCAAGCAAAAAAATATTTTGGCGCACCGATTAGGATGATGCATCTCCACGATGTCAAAGCAAATTAGGGGACAAATACATCGCCATATTTTGTTGTCATATGAATCAATAATCGGCTTTACATCTAAGTCATTCTTCTGGTAACGATCAAATTAAACTGTAAAAAAAAAAAAGAAATGTTCAAATTAAAAATTCATTTAATCAAAACAAAAATAATCTTCATTTAATCAGTATTAAATATTAAAATTCTATAATACCTCATTATAATTCATATGATTTAGAGAATCCCTTATAATTCTTACAGAATGTGTTGGCGAATGTGTGTAAATAAATCCAATTTTCCACCTACAATTTAACAAAAACAATTACATATCAAAAAATTATAAGAGATTTGATATTACCACAATAATTTTTAAATATTACCGTGCATCATATGGAAAAACTGGAATAAAAACATCTGGATCAATAGGAGGTACAACTAATGTTAAACCATCTCGGTCGGAGTTAACACATTTAATCCTGCTCCATGTCCATATATGCTTATAATAATAAAAATAGATCAACAAAATTAACAAAAACATTGTGTTAAATAATCACATTACATTAATTATACCTGCATGATATATAACTCATTGTAGTCTTTTCTATACGAGACGCGTTACACAACTCACGGTACATAAATGCTAAAACTGAACTACCCCAACTATAAGAATTCACGTTATCAATATCTCGTAGCAGTTGCAAAATTATTAATCTAGCTAACCCTCTTTGATAGCCAAGGAGCATTATTCCTCCAATAATTATTAACGCTACACTCCAGGTATATTTCACAACATCTACTTCTGAAGTATCATCAGTGACAAGGTTAGACATGCAATGATCGTGTAGTGCAGTCATAGACAAATGACCACCTTTAAAATGTTTTGATGACGACAGAAATCCCAACAAATCCAAACAGATGTGTTGTCATTCCTCAACTTTAAGTGACACATCTATTCCAGTGACTGCTTCACGATCAGTTGTAAGACCTCAAATTATTGAAACATCTTGTAATGTGACTGTTACTTCACCACATGTAAAGTGAAACGTGTGTGTCTCGCGTCACCAACGCTCAAAAAGTGCAGTAATCAAATGATTATCTAAAACTTGTGAACCACATTCTAAAACTCCATAGAAATCCATATGGTTTAAATATGCAAGTATTTAATTGTGTTAATTATCAGTGTATAACTTCCAAATCAAATGGTCTGACCTCTTCACTTTGAGAATATCATCAACTGTTAATGAAGAAATTGTTGAAGACATATGTGTATCTTGTAAATAGAGGACACTGGGATTTTCTGGACCTCGATTACATGTCATTTTGAAATAAATTGTCGATCTTCTAAACTTCATTATGCGGAAGATAACCTCTCAAGAAATGTTCTGTGACGAAGGAAGAAATTTTGATATACAGATAAATGGAGAAACGAATGTAGTAGGTAAAATAAGGAGGAAATGGGAGATAAGGAAAAGAGAAGAGACAGCAATTATTGGCGGAGGGATATGGGGGGTGAGGCGAGGAGATGAGCCACGTGGAGAGAGCTCCAACGTGGAGCATGGTTCGTGCTTCAAAGCACGGACACTGCTCCACGTGAGCGTGGTCCGTGCTTCGTAAGTACTGATTGCAGTAAAAAAGAAAAGTTTTTTTAAAGAAATTATTTTTAAAAAAAACCCAATAATAAGTCATCGTTTGAAAAATAATGCCTTAATAAAAAGGCAATAGCAATGCTCTGGAACATTTATTATACTTAATTAATATGACTAAAATAATTATGACTTTTATAGTAAATTATAAAGAGGTGGCTCTTATAAGGAAATGCAGCACTTTGATCTATAGGTTTATGACGTGGCTTCCACACACATACACGTATTAGCTAGCGATTATATATTTCTTGCTCATCCGACTGTTGACAGTTTTTTATAATGTTTTGTCACGTTCTGGACTCGAGCACATGAAAGTGTGACTGCACAATGGATCTCTACAACAATTATTTTGTATCCACCATCATTCTAGGAAAATATTTAACTCAAGTTTTTATAAAATATATTACAAACCATTATAAACACTTTTAATTTTTATTTTCAATCGATGTAAAACAAGAGTATAACATATTTAGTATATTATTCTTTATGATAACTAAATGTCTAATGTCTTTACTCAAAATAAAAAGTCAAATGTCAACAAACACCAAACATTTTATAATGCAAAAATATTATTTGCTCTATTTATTATCCGCATAATAAATAAAAACACTGTACCAGCATGCCTCTTTGCAGTATTACCCAAAATTTTTTTATTCAAATTATTACTCTAAATTTTTAAATTTCTACCCGTTTTTTTGTCCATTCATAGTTCTAATCTATTAATTTATAGTGTTCCAATTTTGATTCTTTCCACATGTTTCGTCACACATGCCGGTAATTCCCTACCACATGATCATTTTTCTTTGATCATCATTTTTAGTATCAGGTCAATATTATGGTATAAAATGAATAAAAAATTCAAATAAATACACATTTAAGTGTATATATGTGTGTGTAAGTGTATAAATATATATGAGTGAGTCTCATGTGAGACCGTCTCACGGATCATAATCCGTGAGACGGGTCAACCCTATCAATATTCACAATAAAAAGTAGGCAAAAACTTATGTGAGACGGTCTCACGGGTATTATTTGTGAGACGGATCTATTATTTGGGTCACCCATAAAAAAGTATTACTTTTTATGCTAAGAGTATTACTTTTTATTGTGAATATGAGTATTGTTGACCCGTCTCACAGATTATGATTTGTGAGACGGTCTCACACGAGACTCGCTCTAAAAAGTAATACTCTCAGCATAAAAAATAATATTTTTTCATGAGTGACCCAAATAAGAGATCCGTCTCACAAATACGACCGTGAGACCGTCTCACACAAGTTTTTGCCAATATATAATCAAGAGATATATAATATGTGTTGTGAAAAAGTAAAAATTTATGGTAAAAAGTAAAAATCTCAAACTCTCAAAATTTACCAAACTACACACTTTATAATATTTTTCTCTCTACTCAATTGTGATTTTCTTCACAAATGACAGATCTATTTATAGAGTTTCATTACACATAATCCAAAAATAAAATACATCATTACCTACATCATCACACACAAATTTCTAACTTTACAACTCTTATTTTCAACATTCAAATATTCATCTATTACTTTTTCCATATTAAAATATATTATTTCAACACTCCCCCTTGTGATGATGATCATGATACGATGATGTCTTCATTACGTGTTTTGTACTGCCTCGTTAAAAACCTTACTAGGAAAAACCCATTGGGATAAAAACTATAGTAAGGGAAAAAGAGTGCAGTCACGTGAACTCCCCCTCATGTTGACACGAACAACTCTTCACAAATTTCGTAGATTGCGCATCCCAATATTATATATGTGCTTTCTGAATATTGACGTAGGTAGTGCCTTTGTGAAGAGATCTGATGAGTTTTCACTTGATTGAATGTGACGAACATCAATACATTTATTCTTCTCAAGCTCCTTGGTGAATGCGAAGAACTTAGGAGGAATATGTTTAGTTCTGTCGCTTTTTATGTATCCTTCTTTCATTTGAGCAACACATGCAGCATTATCTTCATATAGTATCACAGGCTTCTCATCAAATGATAATCCGCATGAAATTTGGATATGTTGGGTCATTGATTTTAACCACACACATTCACGACTTGCTTCATGTAGTGCAATAATCTCGGCATGATTTGATGAAGTTGTTACGAGCGTTTGTTTCTGTGAACGCCAAGATATTGCAGTGCCTCCACGAGTAAATACATATCCAGTTTTAGAACGTGCCTTGTGTGGATCAGATAAGTATCCAGCATCGGCATAACCAATTATACTTGGATTAGCATCTTTTGAATATAAAAGTCCCAAGTCTGTCGTTCCTCGTAGATAACGGAATATATGTTTAATTCCGTTCCAGTGTCTCTTTGTTGGATATGAGCTAAATCTTGCCAACAGATTCACGGCAAAAGATATATCAGGCCTTGTACAATTTGTAAGGTACATAAGGGCACCGATGGCACTTAGATATGGTACTTCTGGACCAAGAATATCTTCATCATCTTCACATGGACGGAATGGATCCTTTTCTATGTTTAATGATCTAACAACCATTGGAGTACTTAAAGGATTTGCTTTATCCATATTAAAACGTTTAAGGATCTTTTCTGTATAATTTGTCTGGTGAACAAACATTCCACATTCTTTTTGTTCAATTTGTAAACCCAGACAATACTTGGTTTTTCCAAGATCCTTCATTTCAAATTCTTCCTTCAAGTATGACACAACTTCTTGAATTTCCTTATTCGTTCCAATGATGTTTAAATCATCAACATATACAGCAATAATTACGCATCCGGATGTTGTTTTCTTAATGAAAACACCAGGGCATATTGAATTATTTACATATCCTTTTTTCATCAAGTGATCACTTAGTCGATTATACCACATTCGACCTGATTGCTTTAACCCATATAATGATCTTTGTAATTTCACAGAATAACATTCCCTGGGTTTTGAACTTTGTGCTTCAGGCATCTTAAATCCTTCAGGGATTTTCATATATATATTACTATCAAGTGATCCATATAAGTAAGCTGTAACAACATCCATAAGACGCATTTCTAAATTTTCAGATACCGCCAAGCTAATCAAATACCGAAACGTAATTGCATCCATCACAGGAGAATACGTTTCTTCATAATCAATTCCAGGCCTTTGAGAAAAACCCTGTGCAACAAGTCGAGCTTTATATCTTACTATTTCATTTTTCTCATTTCGCTTTCGAATAAAAACCCATTTGTATCCAACAGGTTTTACACCTTCAGGTGTAAGGACTATAGGTCCAAAAACATTACGTTTATTTAGCGAATCCAATTCAACCTGGATGGCTTCTTTCCATTTTATCCAGTCCTGCCGATTTTTACATTCACCAAAAGATTTTGGTTCATGATCTTCATTATCATTTATGATGTCGATTGCCACATTATAAGAAAATATATCATCAATTTTATCTATATCTTTTCGGTTCCATATTTTTCCAGTATTAATGTAATTGATAGAGATTTCATGATTCTCGTCAGTTTGTGGTTCTGACAGAACATTTTCATCATCATGTGTTTCTTCAGGAACAACATTCTCTATTTTGTGATCATCATGTTTCTCTATGAATTTTCTTTTTCGAGGATTTTTATCCTTGGAACCGACTGGCCTTCCACGCTTCAGGCGTTTAATGACATCATGAGTATCTTCCATTTGTTTCTTTGGAATTTCAATTCGAGCAGGGGCATTTGCAGCATGTATATATGATTTAGTTACCCCTTTTGTGTCTGCAAATGCATCTGGTATTTGATTTGCTATTCTTTGCAAGTGTACAATTTGTTGTACATCTTTTTCACATTGTTTTGTTCTTGGATCCAGATGTAACAATGATGATACATACCATGTAATTTCTTTTTCGGTATGTTTTTGTTCTCCCCCTAACATTGGGAAGATTTCCTCATTAAAATGACAATCAGCAAAACGTGCTGTGAACACATCTCCTGTCTGAGGTTCAAGATATCGAATGATTGATGGACTATCATAACCGATATAAATTCCAACCTTTCTTTGAGGTCCCATTTTCTTTCGTTGTGGTGGTGCAATAGGCACATACACCATACATCCAAAAATTCTCAGATGAGAAATGTCTGGTTCTTTACCAAATGCAAGCTGCAATGGGGAGTATTTATGATATGCACTTGGTCTGATGCGAATTAATGAAGCAGCGTGTAAAATTGCATGTCCCCATATAGAAATAGGGAGCTTTGTTTTCATAATCATTGGTCTAGCAATCATTTGCAGACGTTTAATCAATGATTCAGCCAATCCATTCTGTGTATGTACATGAGCAACAGGATGCTCAACAATGATTCCCATAGACATACAATAATCATTGAAAGTCTGGGAAGTAAATTCACCAGCATTATCAAGTCTAATTTTCTTGATTGTATAATCGGGAAATTGATTCCTCAATTTTATTATTTGAGCAAGTAATCTTGCAAATGCAACATTTCGAGTTGACAATAAGCATACATGTGACCATCTGCTGGAGGCATCAATCAATACCATAAAGTATCTGAATGGTCCACATGGTGGATGGATTGGTCCACAAATATCACCCTGAATACGTTCAAGAAACATTGGTGATTCAGTTTTGATTTTGACTGGTGATGGTCTTATAATAAGTTTTCCAAGAGAACATGCTTTACATTGAAACTTATTATTCTGAAAGATCTTCTGGTCTTTCAGTGGATGACCATGTGTATTTTCTATAATTCTTCGCATCATTGTTGAACCAGGATGTCCCAATCGATCATGCCAATTGGTTAATATCGAAGAATTATCAACTATCATGTTTGATTCAATGGGACTTATATGTGTATAATGCAATCCAGTAGGGAGCATTGATAGTTTTTCAATCACATATTTCTTTCCTGATTTATATGTGATAAGACACATATATTTCTCATTCCCTTCATTCATTGTTTGAGTATCATACCCATGGGAATATATATCATTAAAACTCAACAAATTTCTTTTCGATTGTGGTGAATATAAAGCATCATTGATAAAAAATTTTGTACCATTAGGTAACAAAAATTGTGCTTTACCACATCCTTTAATCAAGTCTACAGGACCTGATATTGTGTTCACCGTTGTTTTTGTTGGTTTTAGTTCCAAGAAATATCTTTTATTTTGGAGGATAGTGTGCGTTGTACCACTATCGGGTATGCAAACTTCAGCTTTGCTCATAGCATTTTCCATATTTGAACTTCAAAAAAATATGCAATGAAATAAAATTACTGACAATACATATATAAATATAACACATATCATAATTGTACAATAAAACATTATTATATGAATACATGAAAAACAAATTATTGTACATTTATATTCTACCACTATATTGTTCATTTTCAGAAAAATCATTGAGAAAATCTGCAGCATCAAAATTGTTCATTTCTATCCCACCAACATGTTGATCATTTCCAGAGAAATCATTCATAAAATCACCAGCATCAAGATGAGTTGAATCACTCAAACGGTCACTGCGTTCAGTGAAGTTGGTCTCCTTTTCTTTCCCCTTTAATGATTCTTTATAAAGTTTACAAAGGTGCTCAGGGGCTCGACAAACTTTGGACCAATGTCCTGGAGTACCACATCTGTAACAAAAACTTTCATATCTTTTTGAGTGATTCTCATTAACACTTGTATTCTCATGATGTCTTTTCTGTGGATGGTTTGGGACGCTCTTTTGAGAAAGTTATAACTATCTCTATTATTTTCAAAACCACGGCCGCGTCCACGACCACGACCAATTCTACGTCCACGTCCACGTCCACGTCCACGACCTCGACCTCGACCTCGACCAAAACCTTGTCTTTGAAATTGATTTTGGTTTCCAGGTATAAATTCATTTTTACTTACAGCATTTACTTCTGGAAATGCTGTTGATCCAGTGGGTCGGGACTGATGATTTCTCATTAATAGCTCGTTGTCCTTTTCCGCCACAAGAAGACAGGCGATGAGCTCAGAATATCTCGCAAATCCACGTACTCTATATTGTTGCTGTAGAGTAATATTTGATGCATGAAATGTGG
Organism: Primulina eburnea; assembly: GCF_022965805.1. NCBI lineage: Eukaryota > Viridiplantae > Streptophyta > Magnoliopsida > Lamiales > Gesneriaceae > Primulina > Primulina eburnea. Next base: position 33,648,692 of record NC_133111.1, read on the forward strand.
AAAATGTTTTTTCAAGCATCTCAGATTCTGTGACCTCATGTCCACAAAATTTTAATTGCGAGATTATTCTATACATCGCCGAATTGTAATCACTGACTTTTTTAAAATCTTGGAATCTCAGTGTGTTCCATTCATCCCGGGCGGTCGGAAGTATAACTTCCCTTATATGTTCAAATCTTTCTTTTAATCCCTTCCACAAAGCCATGGGATTTTTTTCAGTCAGATATTCACATTTCAATCCATCGTCGAGATGTCGACGCAAAAATATCATGGCTCTTGCCTTTTCTTGTGACGTGCATATGTCATTTTCTTTAATGGTCTCGCTTAGACCCAATGACTCAAGATGCATTTCTACATCTAGAGTCCATGGCATATAATTCTTTCCCGTGATGTCGAGCGCAATAAATTCGAGCTTTGTTAAATTTGACATGGTGGTACTAAAAAAAATTACGATGCATTTTATTAGTTAATAAATATTGCAATACAAAGTAACGGATAAACAACAAGTACAAGTATTTGTAAAAATAAAGAAAACGCACGAGGAGGATATTCTCCGATAAATACAAGACTCGTGAGTATGATAACCAAAATAATTAAAAATATCCTTGAGAAAGCCATCTTCTTTTTTCTTCGAAAAATTTGATGATGAATAATTTTTAGAGAAGAAGAGAAAGTTGGAGTGATTGAATGTGTTTGTGAGATGATATTTAGAGTGCAAAAACTAGCCATTTGTTACCGTTTATGACCGTTGGTGTACAAAAAAATAAATGTATGTATTTGTATAATTTTATGGTAATAATATGATGTATATAATATTAGACATGTTTAAATAATTATGTATATCATATCATAATATTATAATGAGTGTCATAATTTATTTTGTTTAAAAACCTTATAGGCTTTTATACTTGTTGTATCCCTTACCGGGAGTGTGGGATGTCGTCTTGACATCCTCCCAGGATTTATAACAAGTTTATGAAAAATTTATTTTTATTATTTCTAATAATAACATTATATTTTATATTAAATAAATACACAATAAATAAATAACAGTAAAATAAATATTATTACTTTTGTTACCTTTTTCTTCTGTTTGGAGCTTGGAATAGTATGTAGGACTTTTAGAGCTTCGTGCTGATAACGTGTTGTGAAAAAGTAAAAATTTATGGTAAAAAGTAAAAATCTCAAACTCTCAAAATTTACCAAACTACACACTTTATAATATTTTTCTCTCTACTCAATTGTGATTTTCTTCACAAATGAGATATCTATTTATAGAGTTTCATTACACATAATCCAAAAATAAAATACATCATTACCTACATCATCACACACAAATTTCTAACTTTACAACTCTTATTTTCAACATTCAAATATTCAACTATTACTTTTTCCATATTAAAATATATTATTTCAACAATATGCATATTTAAATTTTACTTTTTTTAAAGTTCTTTTTATCAAGTTATGAGATAATTTTATAAATTTCAAAAATTATATATATTCTGTTATAGGTATTTATCATGTATCATGATGCATCGTTCACGGATAAAATATTATTAATGTGGAATAGAAATTGCAAAAAATTCAACTTTATGTGCAATTTTTTAAAAGTATCAAATTATTAACTCAAAGTCGCACATTTCCACCGACCTCTATTATGCATAAACTAATACAATTAGCAAGCTAGGTTGCTTTGACACCCAATTGTGAATTGTGATATTCTATCGGTCGTATCCATATATAGGGTTTGCTATAACCCCATCTATTTTTTTTAAAAAAAAATAGTTTTAATTTATTTTAATTTAATTTATTTTTTCAGCCCCGTATTTTTTCGAAAAAAATTCAGCCCTATGTTAAAAAATTAAAAATAGAACTCTGAAAAATCACATTCCATTCTCGCCTAGCTATTGTTTGGTTTATTATCGTAGGTTTTGATTTTTGTGACTTGGAGATAAAAATCTACAACTCTAAAATGTTATCGAATATTTAGTTACAATTATTTAATTTGCAATAATATTGACTAATTATGTATATGAATTTCGAGTTTGGCTGTTAAATCTAAAATCTTTTGATGCGATTTTGGGGAAAATAATCATTTGGTTGAAATTTTTTACAATTATTGATGTTGCTATTATTATGGAGCTTATATTGTATTTTTTGATTTAGAATAACCGAAAATTGAATAATTACGAGATTTGGAAAATAATTATTTGCTGTAAATTTTTGGGATATTTAAATTTCTAGTTAGGTAATTAATTAGGGAATGAAGAAAATAAAAACAATAAAGATATTTTTAACAAAAATAACAAAGATATATTATAGTCTAGAGTTGAGCAAAATATGGGCTTCAACCGGAACTGAATTAGTTTGAAAAATCGATTCGTGTTTATTAGAAATTTTGATTTTAGTTTTAAAAATATTGGTTTCATCCGAAATTGCGATTGATCTGAATTAGTTTGAAAAATCAATTCCTGCTTATTAGAAATTTTGATTTCAGTTTTAAAAATATCAACTAGTTCGGTTTAGTTTTTTTTGTTAAATATAAAACTTGATTAAATAACAAACTAAATTTTATTAAAAAAATAATATTATTAAATTTTTAATAAAGTTTATTCAGATATAAATATTACGAATTTCTAATAAAATTTTATTGAACAATAGAACTAGACTTCAAAAAAAAAATTAATAAATAAAATTTAAATTTATTTAATTCAGTTTTTATGTTACATTTGTTTATTAAAAATTTATATTTTTAAAAAATTTGTACAGGTTTGGCTATTTCGTTTTCCGGCCAAAATAATGGATTTTCTTGATTTAGTTCATTATGTTTATTAGTAAATTTCGGTGTATTCGGTTTAGCTTGTCGATAATTTGATTTTATTAATAATGGTTCGATTTTAGTCGAATGCTCACCCTAATTATTACTAACACAGGGCAGAGCCAGCCACATATATTTTTGAATCTTGGCTCCGCCCCTATATATATATATATATATATATATATATGTGTGTATTATCTTTTAAAAGATATCCAAATAAGAGTCATGGCAAAGTTTAAGATGCTTATAGTGTTTATCCTTTACTCTGTCACTCATGCGATTGTGGCATCGAGCCAAGGCCCTCAACCGGTAGATGCATGGTTTCAAAATCTAAGTATCAACAAGTTAGCATGGAAACGGACTGTCATTCAGGTATACGTTCAAGACGTTTTAGGTGGTCCGGGACAAACGGTTTATGAAATAGCGAGGTCTAACATCACTTCAATTTCACGAACATCGTTCGGACAATTATTTATGTCCGATGACTTGCTGACTGAAGGACCTGACCCAAGTTCCAGACCACTCGGCCGCTCGCAAGGGTTGGTCGGCTTTTCCGACCTGAATGAATTTTCATTATACTTAAGTGTCAATTTTTTCTTCAAAGGAGGTCCGTATAATGGTAGTACGATCTCTGTAATGGGGCGGAATCCCATACTGAATGCTGCTAGAGAGTTATCTATCGTTGGCGGTACCGGAGTTTTTCGGTTGGCCCGTGGTATTGCTGTAGCTAGCACTTTTATGAATTACAACGCAACTGGCTATGGTATCCTCAAATATGTTTTATATGTCACTTATATTTGAGCATGCTTGTCAAAGAGTACTGTAATCTCATTGTTGGATACTTGTCCTTTCTTGGTTTCCCCGAAACTGTTTGATACTTGTTTTGATATATGATGCATGTAAGAAATAAAGTTTTTAAAATAAAGGATCTCGATATATTTAATCGTAGCGTAATAATTATGTAGTATTTGGTATATATATATATATATATAAATATATATATATATATATATAGGTGGAGATCACGGAGTGTGAGTTTTTAGTTCAATCAAGATCTTTTCAATCATGTAAATTTGCCTCTGATGATAAGAGCTTCTGGTTCTTCCTTTAAAAGAGATTCGAGAAAAGATGGGATAGGAAGACGTATTTCCACAACGAACAAGATATGGGCAATTCTGGAATCTTGATTTTCTTGCAATGGCCAACATTGTCACACATATTAATTCACGATCATCTTATCATTAAAATCTTAACAATCTTTCAAATCTATCAATATTTCAATTTAGCAACTTTCCAACGTCACCAGCTTATTTAAACTCAAAAGATTAACAAACAATAGAAATGTAGAATTTAATTATAGGCAAAAACTTGTGTGAGACGGTCTCACGGGTCGTATTTGTGAGACGGATCTCTTATTTGGGTCACCCATGAAAAAGTATTACTTTTCATGCTAAGAGTATTATTTTTTATTGTGAATATGGGTAGATTTGACCCGTCTCACGGATTATGATCCGTGAGACGGTCTCACATGAGACTTACTCTAATTATATATCCTTCAGAAGCTAAACCGAAATCAACATAGCTTATATGCAACTTTCAAACAATTAGCATTATATTTTATGTGCAATTTGTCAAGGGTGCATGCATGTTCTTAAAATTTGAAAATATAAGGAGTTAATAGATATTTTTTTCACGGATTAGAAAGTTTTTAAGCAATCTCGGAATTTCATAAAAATGGTATTTGGATTAAATAATGCATGAACAAAAAAGTTGTATTAACTTGAAGAAAGTACAAGTAGTACTTTTTTGTACGAATATGGTTTTGAGAGTGAAAGCTTCTGGTGACTATTATGATATGATTTTAAAGGGTGAAAATTCTGGGTATTAAAACCAACATTATTCCCCACTTTTCTTTAATTTTTTTTTATTATTATTCGTCTAATTATTTAAACCAGACATTTTACCACGACAATTTGGTTGTAATAGGAGTCTACCATAACTTATTAAAAGAAAGGGCTTTTTAATCTCAGACAATTGATACTGTCAAACTCCTAATTAATCCCTTCAAATTCTTTGAAATGGTAAGGGAAGTTAGGTCGTGGATTCTTTAAACAAATCATGAGATAAACGCTTGCGCGTATCCTCTTCGAATTTCGATACAGGCTCTCCAGCTATGTTATTGAAAAATTTAGAGAGATTAACATATGGAATGGTCCTCCGTCCGTCAAATATGAAATCGAAGCTTTCTTCATATTTCGAGTTCTCTTGAACCACTTTGTTTCTCTCAAATACATGACTTGGGACTTATACATGATATCTTCTTAATTGTGAACGTTGACAATAATTGCGATGGTTTACTTTATGGATGAGGTCTCTGGTTCAAGTCCATGATGTCCCAGCTGCGTCAAGGAAAAGAAGAAGAATAGAAAAAGCATCTAACTACTTCATGTATGGTCCATTTGGCTAATGGGGATATAACTTAGTTGGTAGAGCTCCGCTCTTGCAATTTGGCTGTTGCGATTATGGGTTGGATGTCTAATTGTTCAGACATAAATGATAGTATCTTGTACTTGAACCGATGGCTCACTTTTTCCAAGTAATAGGGAAAATGACCGAAACATGCTACCGAAAGAATCTACCGAGAGAAAGGAACACATTGAGGATGTGATTGGCTAAAATTAAAGCCGTTTCAATTAATTTGGTCAAGCCCAATTGGATGAATTGGTCGGCAAAGTTAAACAAAGGCCCATTAATTATTCTAAATAATTTGAATCTGATTGGTTGGCAAGCAGTTCAACTGAGATGTTTGTGGTTGATAATAGGTAGCGAGAAGTTGAGCAAGTGAGAGTCAGCAAACTATTTCATTCACTTTTCAGCAAATTTTATTATAATTTTTATGTCTTGTGAATTCGTACTAATTTACAAATATATATAATCATGTCAATGGTTTATCCTAGTGTCATTTTCAATATTTCTCTTTGTTTTTTTGCATATTATTTTCTTATTGTTAAACGGATAACCGCTCTTGGGAGAAGCAATCAATTCATTAGTGTGTTCAACTGGAATGTTCTGTACATGCTTTATTATACGAGAGAGAAAAAACGTAAGTCCACAAATGCTAAAGACGTAAAACCAAATAGCGATTACAGTACATGGGTCGACAACCAACTTGGGCTGGTTACCGACTTCAGTTTATGGGCTCTTCAAGCTTGGAATAAGTTGTGGACATCAAGCTTGGATAAGAGAAAGCAATATTGATTGGTACTCAAACCTTTGGTGAGGATATCCGCAAGTTGCTGCGAAGAAGCAACATATGCTGTCTGAAAACACCCAGCTTTAATCTTGTCGCAGATGAGGTGACAGTCGATGTCAATATGTTTGGTGCGTTCATGGAACATGGGATTAGCGGCAATGTGTAGAGCAGCATTGTTATCACAATATAATTTGGTAGGAACAGTGAACTGCACGCCCATGTCAGCTAGCAAACCTTGTATCCAAATGATCTCACACGAGGTAGTGCCCATGGCTCTATATTCCGCCTCGGCCGAGGAACTGGAAACGACGCTTTGCTTCTTTGTACGCCATGACACCAGGGAATCACCAAATTTAATGCAAAAACCGGCAAGTACACGACGAGACATGGGACAAGAAGCCCAATCCGGGTCACAATAGGCAGACAAGTGTAATGGACTGTTAGAAAACAAAAGATCGAATGCCCATACCAGGAGATCCTTTGAGGTACTTGACAACCCGGATAGCAGCGTCCATATGAGAGCGTTTGGGGAAATGCATAAATTGGCTCAACCGTTGAACAACATAACAGATTTCGGGCCTGGTAATGGTCAGATAAATAAATCTTCCAACTAAACGCTTAGAGGCATTGGGATCAGCAAGGATGCCATCCGAGGCAGTGATCGACTAAGAGGTGAACAAAAGATCAAACTCATGAGAAGTGAGTTTGAGATATTTTTCAGCAGGAGTATCAAATGGTTTAGCTCCCAGAATGCCGGCTTCAGCAATGAGATCCAAGGCATACTTACGCTAATTCAAAAGAATGCTAGCGGTGGAGCGCGTTATTTCAATGCCCAAGAAATATTTCAATGGTCCAAGGTCCCGAAGATCAAGCTTAGAATGTAAAACTTCTTCAAAGCAGTAATGACATCTATGCTACTACCAGTAATGACGATATCATCAACATAAACCACTAAAAGGGTGGTGGTGTGATCATCATGATGGATGAAAAAGGAATGATCATGGTGCGACTGTGCAAAACCTGCTTCAAGCATTACAGCAGCAAATTTTTTATTCCATTGGCGGGAGGCCTGTTTCAACCCATAGAGTGACTTGCGAAGGCGGCAAACCTTATTCTCCCCTTGAACATGATAGCCAAAGGGAAGGTGCATAAAGATCTCTTCATCCAAATCGCCTTAAAGAAAGGCATTGGCAACATCCACTTGAAACAAATTCCAACCACGGATAGCGGCTGCGCTCAACAAACAACGGATGGTTGTGATCTTAGCTGTAGGAGAGAACGTGTCATGGAAGTCGTCTCCCGCTTGTTGTGTATAGCCCTTTGCAACAAGACGCGCTTTAAACTTATCAACTTTCCCAGTAGGTAAGAATTTCAGTTTATATACCCATTGACACCCGACAGGCTTGGCACAAGGAGGCAAATCAACCACATCCCATGTATGGTTAGAATCCAGAGCTGCAAATTCTATATCCATTGCATGCTTCGACCTAGGATCCGAGATTGCCTCGTGGTAAGAACGTGGCTAGGTGGTAGAAGAAATTTCTGTGAGAAAACTTTGATAGGCTGGAGAAAACTGAGAGTAGCTGATATGGTTGGAAATGGGAAATGTACAGGAAGTGGTGTGGATTTGAGACAAAGTGGGACAAGAAAAATCCTTTGTCCAAGTTGGTGGCTTAGTAAACCGAGATGATCTCCGCAAAGAAGGAGGAGATGCATCAGCTGGAGTGGAAATATCAGACATGTTGAGGCCTTCTATTGAGGAATATTCAGAAATTGGACTGGTCTCAGGGAAAATGGAACTGGCCGAAACTTTGTGGCAAATGGAAAATGAGATTCATGAAACACAATATCTCTTGAAACAAAAAATCTTTTGGTGTCAAATTCCATAACCTTATATCCCTTTTGAAAGAAAGAATATCCCAAGAATACACAAGCCTTAGTTTGAGGTGAGAATTTGTGATCGACATGTAAAGACGTCGCATAACACAGGCAACCAAATACTGTTAATGAGCATAAGAAGGGGGCTTGCCAAAAATGACTTCAAAAGGAGTTTTATTGGTAATAAGGGGGCTGGGAGTGCGGTTTATAAGGTACACCGTGGTGAGAACACAATCTCCCCAAAAGCGAAGACGAATGGATGATTGGAAAAATAAAGCTCGGGCTAAGTCAAATATATGGCGGTGTTTTCTTTCAACCACCCCATTTTGTTGAGGAGTGTTTGGACATGAGCTTTGGTGCACAATCCCAAGTGACATAAACAATGAACCACATTCATGTTTAAAGAAATCAAAAGCATTATCAGTCCAAATGGTTTTGATTTTGGACGAAAATTGTGTGGTAACCATAGCAATAAACTAGCTTAAAATTGGAAGAATGTCCATCTTGGATTGCATAAGATAAGTCCATGTACCTCGAGAAAAAGCATCCACAATTGTAAGGAAATACTTGTCTCCATTATAGGTTGGTGTTCGAAAAGGACTCCAAATGCCATATGGACTAATTCGAACAAACCGAATGATTTAGACAAACTAGCTTTAGAAAACTCAACCGTGTTTGTTTCGACTTAGGACAGATCTCACAATGAGACAAATCTAATTGTTTTGACAAAAAAAAGTAACAAATGCATTCTAGAAAAAGACATATGTCCTAGTCTTTGATGCAACAAGTCATGACTCACAGAGGTACAAGAAATGAAAGTGTTACACTGTGGTGTACTATGGGCAGTATGGTGTGCAATCTGGATGGAAAAAGGTTGAGACAATCTTGTAGACAAGTAATAAAGTCAATGGCATTCTTTACCAGTCCAAATTATCCTCCCATTTTTGTGGTCCTGAAATGTACAACAATGGTGATAAAATGTAACACAACAATTATAGGATTTAGTGAACTTGGAAACGGAGAGGAGGTTGTATCGAAAGTTAGGAACATATAATCGTGAATGAGAATGCTTTCTGAAATGGCCACAGATCCTTTATCACTAACAAGGAGTTGATCACCGTTTGGCAACCTCACAGAACTAGGGGAAGCACAGTAAAAAGGAATAATTACCAATCATATGCTCGTTAGCCCATATATCGATGACCCAATCTGCATGAGTTTCCTCAGTGACATGCCCAGCCATAATAGCAATATTGGTGCTCGATGATGACAGATTATTGACTGCATTAGTGTTTGATGAATGCATGGTGGTACTGCCCAGCAATTGTAGTATTTCAGCATATTGAGTTGGTGTAAAATTAGATCCAGCCCCTGCTGTGGCTTGTGGTGGTGATTCATTATCATCTCCAGCCACATTGTGAGCCATGTCACCTAGTTTGGGCCTGTCAAAATCTCGATTAGGGCGCTTAAAATTTCCTTTCCCTTGTTGTGGTTTATATAATCTGTGTCCTGACGGATATCCAACCAATTTGAAGCAGTTGGCTTTAACATGACCATTCCACCCACAGTGTCCACATGTCAGTACATCCTTCCTTCGCTCATCACCCCGTCCCTATCTTGAGTAGAAAACTACAGCAGGTTGCTCAACTAAAGATAGCAATCGATGAGATTCTTCTTGAGACAGCAATGAAAAAGCCTGACCAACTATTGGCAGAGGCACCATCATCAAAATTTGGCTTCGAACATGCATAAAACTATCATTAAGCTCCATCAAAAATTGCAATAAATGTTTTTGCTGATCATGCTCAACGTACTTTAGTGATGTAGCACATTCGCATGATGGTAGGGTCACCAAAGAACTATACTCATCTCACAGCTGTTTCAATTTACAAAAATACACCGAGATTGTGTTATTTCCTTGAGTCAATCTTCCAAGCTCTTGGTGAAGAGAAAAAATCCTTGAGCCATTTATTTTGTCAAGTTGATCTTTCAAATATGACCAAACCGTAGAAGCATCACTGGAATCACTACAAGAAAAATGCTATACGACAACGGATTTTATCAGTTGTCGTAGCCATTTTAAAACTGTTGTTGAAGCCAGTGTTGTTAAATGTTCGCTCAAAGAAAACAGTTAAAAATTGTTGTCGTAGCTATAGTTTGCGACGGATTTGAAAACCGTCGCCAATCAAAAACCGTCGTCGTAGCTGTCTTTTGCGACGGGTTTTACAACCGTCGCCAATGATAGTTGCGACGGTTTTAAAAACCGTCGCAAACTATAGTGACGACGGAAATCTTTACATGCCGTCGCTAAATGTAGCGACAGTATTCATGTGGAAAAACCGTCGCTATTTAGCGACAGTTATTAAGTGTGTCGCTAATATTTTAGGTAAAATAAAAAAAAATTAAGAATTTAATAAATCTGTGTTTTAAATCGGTATAATATTGTAAAAGATAAAACATTTAAGTGTCGTGAAGTGATAAATCGTGTAAGAGATAAAAAATTTAATTGTTTTGAAGTGGTAAAAAAATTGTATAAGAGATAAAAATTTTAAGTGTTGTGAAGTGGTAAAATCATGTAAGGAATAAAAATTTTAAGTATTGTGAAGTTGTAAAATTGTGTAAGTGAAAAAAAGTTTAATTGTTGTGAAGTGAAGTGGAAGAAATTGAAGGAAATTTGCATGTATTTATAGAGAATGGTGAAACAAAATGGAGGGAAGTTTAGGGGGAACGAATTTTTTGAAAATAGCGACGGTTTTGATTTAAACTGTCGCAAAATTTTAAATCGGCGACGGTTTAAGAAATTTGTCGCTAAATTTAGCGACAGTTTTGGATGAAATGGTCGCCACATTTAGCGACGATGTTATAAAAACCGTCGCTGATTTTAAACATGCGACAGGTTTTCTTTAACGGTCGCTAAATGTAGCGACGGTTTATATTCAACCGTCGCCGATTAATAATTATGCGACGGTTATCTAAAATCGTCGCTACATTTCGCGACGGTTAACGAGAAAACCGTCGCTAAATATGCCACAAAAATCCTTTCCCTCAACGGTTTTCTATAAAACCGTTGTCGAATGTCTCAGAAAAAACGCTAATAGACAACGGTTCTGTAAACCGTTGTCTTTGATCCTAAAAAACGCTGAAAGACAACGTTTTATAAAACCGTTGTCTTTGACACTAAAAACCGTTGTCTTTGCACGCGAAAGACAACGGTGTTTGTAAAACCGTTGTGGTTTGCCCCCAAAAAACAACATTTTTATAAAAACCGTTGTCTTTTTCTTAAAAAACACACTATTAACAACGGTTTTTGCTAAAACCGTTGTTAAAAGCTTTTTAACAACGGTTTTTGTTAAAACCGTTGTTAAAAGTGTGTTGTCGTTTACCATTTTTCTTGTAGTGAATACACAATTCCACCAAATATATCTTTTGAAACTGAATTCATGATCTAGGACCACACAAATGCATTACCTCTTTCCCACTATTGTAATGTAACATTCCCTGTAGCTGGACTTTTACACGTACCATCAATGAGTGCTATCTTATTCTTGGCTAAGAGCGCTATCAGCATAGCACGACTCCATACGCTATAATTCTCTACTCCTGTTAATTTCTCACTAACAATAGTCATACTTGGAGTATCCGACGGGTGCAAGAACAATGGATCATTGAAATTAATGTTGTTCGCCATGAACACAGCTGCTCGGAGTAAGAAATAACTCGAATTTACAAGGAGAAGAAGAAATACTCATTGACCTCAACCGATTGAGCACAAAATCTGCTGTGAGCTTGAACTATGGACAGGGAATCAGCGATGATGATAGCGATCATGATTCCCGCACCAGCTCTGATACCACGTTAAACGGATAACCGCTCTTGGGAGAAGCAATCAATTCATTAGTGTGTTCAACTGGAATGTTTTGTACATGCTTTATAATACGAGAAAGAAAAAACGCAAGTCCACAGATGCTAAAGACGTAAAACCAAATAGCAATTACAGTACATGGGTGGACAACCAACTTGGGCTAGTTACTGACTTCAGTGTATGGGCTGCCCAACATATACCAACACTTAGGAGATTATAACTTACAATCAAATTTGGTTCCTACATCGTTTGAATTCTTCCAAGTTAGATTTTCATTATTTTTTACTCAAATTGGTTCTGACACGCTCACAAATACAAATTTTGCACAAACATGATGCTTATGAATTTGGTAGCTACGCTAGCTGATAAGTTAATTAATCACCTATGCTACCAAGAAGAGACACTGAATCGGCCGTAACCAAAGCTCAATTAGCGTGGTAATCAGCCACTAATGACAATAATAAAATTGCTCTTTCAAGATGTGTCATGCTAATCCGGCTAGTGTATATGGAAAAATTGTTTTCAACACAAAAAATCACGTGTAAATGGTTAAAAGAAGGGGAAACATAATATAAAACTTTTCCAGAGTATTGTTAGAAAACATCTTCTTTCCAAAGTTAAGCAAGTTGTTTTTCTATTATCCATGATATCCAGTAATCAATATTCGAACTCCAAGTGATTTCAGATATGTAGCAGACATGCTTCTTTCATGCGTGTTTTGTGACAATTGTGCGTTAATGTTTTTTTTACGAGGGAAAATGTCTAAAATACCATTAAATGACTATATATGGAGTCATCTTCCTCTTTACATGCAGATTCTTCTGTAAGACTCTGTAATTAATTATACTATAATTTAACATAATTAAAATAATTATTAAGTTGTTTAATTAAAATAATTATTTACGTCAAATAAATTTAAGAAACGTGTTAAAAATATTTATTTTGAATATCGAAAAATTTAAATGAAATAAAATACTTCCGACTAAATAACATATCATGACAAAATAAATAATGCTAAATGGGGTCAACTGAGCTTAGTTAATATCATTAGTAATAATATAATACATAAAAATTTTCACTCCATTACCTCAATTAGGACATCTCCAATGCTGCACCAAAATGGTTCAATGGGAGTTGCGCTATTTTAGAAAAAAAAATAGTGCAGAGGAGGAAGTGCGTGCAACAAAGCTTGCACTGAACAGTGGTGGTAGCAGTGGTGGTAGCAGAGGAGGAAGTGCGTGCATCAAAGCACGCACTCTCCAACCTCCCCGATTCGAGAGTGGCAGTAGCAGTGGTGGAAGGAAAGATTTTCTGAAGGCTAGAAGAAAGCAGTTTAAGAAGTCTGGCGGTAGTTCTTCTAGCTCTAGTGGTTCTCAGCAGAGTTATATCGGTGTTTACTGCGGAAATTGCGGAGGGAGACATTCCACTGAACAATGCCAAGGAGTACTTGGTAGTTGCCACTTCTGCAAACAACAGGGACATTTTGCCAGAGTATGTCCACAGAGGGGTTCCCAAAGATCCCAGGGAGCCGAATCATCTGGATCAGCGGCACAGTGGAGTAGACGATCAGCTGCTGTTCATTCATTTCAGCCAGCACCATCTCAGTTACAGCAGAGGCCAGGAGGAAGCCCGACAGTTGGCCAGCCTCCTAGACAGCAGGCCAGAGTATTTGCTTTGACCGAGGAGCAGGCTCAGGAAGCACCAGATGATGATGTTGCAGGTAACTGATTTGTTTGATTATCCTGCATATGTATTGAGTGATGCCGGTGCTTCACATACTTTTATTTTTGAAAGATTTGCATTGATGCATGCATTGTCTGTTGAGTTCCTATTTACTGTAGTATTTGTTTCTTTTCCTTTGGGAAAAGATCTTGTATCAGCGATTTCTGTTAGATGTTGTATACTACAGTAGGATAAGAATGAGATCGAGTTAGATTGTGTGGTAGATGGTATTGTACTGGTGTTCTCTGATTTTGGAACTGCATTACTGATATTGATATGCGGATCAAGTACAAAGCTACCATAGATTAATTCCAGAAGATGGTGAGAATCGGACCTGAGATGGCCAAGGGATGAATATTGTACAATAAGAATTCTAGACTGAGAATTCCTTTGATATTCGTACTAGCTATGACTCGATTATTACAGAAAGGAGCAGAGTGACTCCGTATGTATTCAGTTAATTTACTGAAGTTGAGTCTATCACTGGCTGATTTACCAATGATAAGAAAGTTATTAAGGTTTTCCCCGGATAAGACTCTAGATCTGATTTCAGAGAGATTGATTTTAGCTTTGAGTTGATATCAGAAACTGTTGATATAGTAAATCCTGATTGAGACAGATTGGGGCTCACGGATTTTTATATCTGAAAATGAGGTATCTGTTGATTTTAGCAGAGTCAAACCGTGATTAGTCAGCCGAGGTTGACATCGGTGTCAGACATTGCGGTTTATGAGTTTAGCATGTTTTGAATCTGATTGAATATTGATGTTATTCTGAATACGTGCTTGAGACAGATTATAGACAATGGAGATTATATTGCACAGTCCGAACCAGTGCTGATTTTGAAACGTTAGCAGTTCAAAAAGTTGATTAGAATGTTTAGAACTCAATATCGATAGTCAGAACAGGGTGTCGATTAAAATATCAGGTAAATAATGCTGTATTGTATGTTAATAACTGACTTGTTGGTGCCCGATATTTTGAATTTGAAATGACAGAATTGTCAGAAGGGTGCAATACTTGATCCTGTAGACATCCTGATAGTAGAAAATGTTTTGATAAAAACAGATGAGATTAGATATGGCAGAGTTTGGACTGAAATGTCTGAACTACAGACAGATAAAGACAGAAAGAAAACAAACCAAGAGATTGGTTATGTAACTTGTCGGTTCCTGAATGGAAATGAGATTATATTTCCAAGGATATCGTGATGAAATTACTACATTCCTTTCGGAATTGAGTATGGATTGAGTTAGGAATGACAGACTGATCCAGTCTGCGAGTGCTAAACCGTACATGAAGATGTACAAATATGATATACTATTAGTATTCCGTCAGGAAAATGATTAGATTATACGGGGTGTGGAGAATGATTATATTATACCGTGATTTTGGTTGAGTCTGAACGTTTGACAGAATGTACAGTCAGAATGGGCTACTAGATTATATCTGAATACTGAATAGTATTCACTACTTGACAGACAGTCAGAGTGGATTATCCGGATTTCGGAACATATGCTTGGAGTTGTAGTGCTGGATTTTAGCACTAGTTGACATGATTTATTGTCATTTGTGAGTTTTCGTACAACAAAAGCTATCAAACGAGTATTGAGATAACTCCTTTCGAAGCATTGTACGGAAAGATATATGGATCCTCTCTTTATTGAAATGATATCTCTGAGGTTCTTGAGATTGGATCTGAAATGATCAGAGATATGACTGAAAAGATGAAGCTAATTCAGAAGAAGATGGAAACAGCTCATAATAAACAAACTGAATATGCAAACGTCGGACGATGACTGTTGGTATTTGAGACCAAAGATCGAATATATCTTTGATTGAGATAAACAGACTTAATAACAGCTGATGGTGTTGAGCTGTTACAAACTATTAGTTGGGTCTATACAGATGTTGTATAACCAGTATTGCGAGATTGACTTTATCAGAACTATTGTTAAAAAAAAAAATAGAATCGAGATTATAAGATTGAGATTTCAGAATAGATTCATTGAGATGAGTTTTTTAATTTAAACTCTGTATACAATTCTTCTAATATATCTGAGTTGATTACTTGCGAGTTCGAGGACGAACTCAGATCTAAGAGAGGGAGAAATGTAAGGCCCGAGAAATTAATCCGGTTAATCTGAAAAGATTTGGAAATGATTTTTATAATCATAGATGATAATTGATATGATTATAGCCGGAACGGATCGGACGGGGAAAGACGAAAGAAAATTAAAGAGATGCAAAGAGAAGTCCCCGCGCACATGCGCGACATGTATCGGCGCACATGCGCGAGGAAGACAGAACCATGCGCGCACATGCGCGGCTTGAATGCGCGCACATGCGCGGAACGTCCAGTAGCATTGGCGCATATGCGCGACGTGAACGGCGCATATGCGCGAGCAGGGCAGTGAGTTCGACGCACATGCGCGACGGAAGGCGCGCATATGCGCGAAAGATGCCGAGACACACGCGCCGAGAAATTGTGTCTCGCGCATATGCGCCGAAAGAGATCGCGCATATGCGCGAGACGTGTTGCATACGGGGTTTGCCATTTGCCTTGCTGCATGTCCATGTATGTATATATATATATATATATATATATATATATATATATATGTATATATATATATATATATATATATATATATATGTATATATATATGCACGAATTCTTCAGAATCAGAAAGGGGAGAAGCGAGAAAGGTTCGGGAAAAGAATTGAGAAATCCTTACGCCTTTTGTGAGAAATCCGTCCGTCCGATTTTGAATCCGACTGTGGTACTGTGTTCCTATCGACGTAGGCTACAACTGGACGTAAGTTTTGCTACGTTTTGATATGATTTGAAATTATGGTATCGTCAGAATCTGATATGATTCATATATGATGTTCTTGGCATGTTAGACATCGTATAATCGAAACTGGATTGAGAAACAGATACCATATGAAATTATTATGATTTTCGGAATTGTTTTGGAATCAATAGATATCATAACTGAATTGTTATCGAGTATGAGATGTTGGGATTGATACCTGACTGATATGGTAGCGCTGGATATATTGAAATTATGACATTATGTTATTGAAACAGATTCTGATTATATCCAGTATTGAGTGATTGGTGTATTGATACCGTACCCTCGATATTGTTATTGTCAGATTGAGTATTGACAGATTTGAGTTCGAGACTTCGACAGAGTCAAAGTATCAGAAAGAAAGGTATAAATTAATGTTGAGTTGGGATTGCACAACTCGAGGGAGGTTTGACTCGAGTTTCCCTAAATCACATACTTAGTTTATTACATTGATATTTGTAATTGATGAGATTGATGTTTGTAGGCTATTGATTCATAGTCACTGCATGTATTGATTACTGATTCGTTGAGTCACCGGCTGATTCGTCTGGTTATTGGCTGATTCGCCTAGTCACCGGCTGATTCGTCTGGTTATTGACTGATTCGTCTAAACTTAAGCTGATTCGCTTAATTACAGGCTGATTCATCTGGTTATTGGCTGATTCGCCTAATTCTTGACTGATTCGTCAATTCTGCGGCTGATTCGCCCAGACACTGGATATATGAATTATATCGATGCCGTTAGGGATTGATTCATCCCTATCGACTGAGATTCGGTATAATTATTATTATTCAGACACCGGGATCCCTAGAATAGAATTGAGTCGAGTCTGAGACGACACTTCAGTTGAGCCGAGTCTGAAACGACGCGTCGGTTGAGTTGAGTCTGATATGACATGTTGATTTACAGTTTTATATCATTCATGTTTGTTGAATTGCTACATGTTAATGATAACTGATATATGCTTTTGTATATGTTTCTATATAATTGCATGTTTACATTGTTTATACTGGGATGTATTTCTCACCGGAGTTATCCGGCTGTTGTCTTGTTTTGTATGTGTGCATGACAACAGGTGGGACTGGATCAGGGTCAAGAAGAGAATGAGAGAAGATAGATAGCGTGGAGATCCGGTCTTTGAAGCAACTTAGGATTCAGCATTGATATATAATTGAACCTAGTTGAATGCTTGTAGATAACACAAGATTTGTATGTTCATGTGTAATATGTAATTTGAGTAAATTACATTACGTTGCCGCTTTGTATTTTAAAAAAAATTTAGACCCTGTTTTATAATTGATTAATTAGTCCCAATGATGATTAAGATCATGATTAGCGTCCGGGTCCCCACAGCGGGCCTAAGTCAAGCCGACTTAATGGCCATAGCAACAATAGTTGTAAGGACCGTGTATTGTATTATCGTAAATCCTATGTTGATTATCAATAATTAATGAAATTGTCATGTGATTATGTATATGATGTATATCATGACAATGAAAGTGAGAAAATAGGTTGTGATAATGAAAGATTATATTAGAAATTGATTTGTGTTGGAAACGTGTGCTGAACCGCAACAGAAAAGTGACACATGTTACGGTTTTTAGCATAAATAATTGAGTATTGGTCCAAATGACATGAGGTCAATTTCATTGGAAAGCTAATACATTGTACTAAAACTTTCATGTCTTGATTTTTGTCCAAATCCATTTGGAAATAGGAGAAAAAGCGTCCCGAAGTGTATCGTAAGCGTTGCAGTTTCTGCACTGACACATGTTGGGAGAATGAGCATAACTCTAACATCAAATATCCAAATTGAGTGAGGTTGGTGGCAAATGAAAGCTAAGACATGGAGCTATAACTTTCATGTTGACCACTTTTGCAAATTCGAAGCCTAAAGTAGCGTTTCGGACAGAAGAAGTCGCCCTTGGGCGCAGAAGTTTGCGCGCCCCAGCGCGAGGCTAAGCCAAAACATGTTCGGCAATACCGGGCGCGCTAGGGCGCCCAAGTTTGACCGCCCCAGCGCGGTTACATCTGATGCACACTATTTAAAGTCGATAAGGATGAGTTTTACGATAAAACTTCTCCTTTATTTCTCTGAAACTCGAAGAAACAAGTTAGAAATTGATTTCTTTCAGCCGAATCGACTTCAAAACGTTGTCCAAACTTGAAACAAATTATATATCTGGAATCCTCGCGTCGAGAGCTTCCTTTTGAGGTAATTTTCTTTTTAGTTTCGGCAGTTTCGGCACCTTTAATTATTGAGGTGCTGAAATAACGTGTATTTGAAGTCGAGATTCTTATATGTAGTAGAATGACCGACAATAAACTTATATTCGAAGTCGGAATTGAATTATGTTATGATTTGGATTTGATATGAATTTTTGAAAATTCAAAAGATATTTGAAACTTATATTATTGAATTGGAATGAAGTTATTGATTGAAATAAATATGTTATTGATGTAGATAGACTATTATACTGATATCTTCAAGCTACATCAACTGGAAACGAAGAATTGAGGTATGTTGCAACCGGGTAACATACGAAAGATATCTATATTATATGATATATGTTGGATTGATTTGATTGATTGGAACGAGAATATGTGTCTATATACCTTATTTGTTGATTGATGTGGCATACAAGACATTGAGATTTAGATATCGATGTATAAAATAAATTTTTTGTTAACACACATCGTTTGATGCATACATCGATACATGACATGCACGTTGAGATATGATCCTTGGATACCCTGATATGATTTGATTGGATTCTGGGGTTTGTGAACACAATTGCTATGTTGGTATTATATGACCCGTAAAGCATAGAAAATTGTGGCCCCGATGATTGGATATGAGATTTGGGATTTGATGGCGCTTTGTCGACGCTATCATATGAGTATCCCTTATTGAGGCCGGTGTGCCAGCTCGAGCATTGATTTGATAGCGATTCGTTTGATTCTGACATGTGCTCAATGGATGGGCATACTACCTGATACCTCCACGACATACATGCATTGCAAACCATATATCATTGTTTAGATACTTGTGGTATATATGATGGTTGTTCCATACGGAGCTTTGCTCACCCCAAATGAGGGCTGTTGTTGTCTTTGTGTGTGGACAATGGCAGGTACTCCAGGATATCAGGAGACCGGAGAGGGTGCTTCTGGAGGGAGTCACAGTTTGAGTTGAGGTTTATATTTTGTTCCTAGTATATATGTATATATATGTATCTATATACCGGGGCATGTCCCGAGGATATGAGTTGTTTGTATGTGATTGGTTTTGATTATGTGTGGGCGTGTTTTATGATTTGAAATTTAGATACTATTTCAGTATTCAAATTATAAAAGAGATATTTTTGGGCTCGTCGTAAAGAAAATTTAAACTCCTTTTCCGGTGTAATTAATTAACCCTAATCAGATTGTATTGTAATAACGATTAGGAGCTAAGGGCCCCATATTGTATGGTATCACAACACTCTGTGTGGGGCCCTTAGCTACTAATCGTTATTACAACACAATTTGATTAGGGTTAATTAATTACATCGGAAAACGAGTTTAAAATTTCTTTACAATGAACCCAAATCTTTTTATTTGAATACTAAAAATAGTATCTCATCTCACGTCATAAACGTACCCACACGTAATCAAAACCAATCACATACAAACATCTCATATTCTCGGGATATGCCCCGGTATATAGATACATATACAAATATACTGGGAACAAAACATAAACATAAAACCTCAGCCCAAGTTGTGGCTCCCTCCAGAAGTACCCTCTCCGGTCTCATGATATCCTGGAGTACCTGCCATTGTCCACACATAAAGACAACAACAGCCCTCCTTTGGGGTGAGCAAAGCTCCGTATGGAACAACCAATCATATATACCACAGATATCTAAACAATGATATATAGTATGCAATGCATGTATGTCGTGGAGGTATCAGGTCAAATGCCCATCTACTGAGCACATGTCAGAATCAAACGAATCGCTATCAAATCAATGCTCGAGCTGGCACACCGGCCTCAATAAGAGATACTCATATGATAGCGTCGACGAAGTGCCATCAAATCCCAAATCTCATATCAATCGTCGGGGCCACAATTGTCTATGTTTTAAGGGTCATGTAATACCAAACATAGCATTGTGTTCACAAACCCCAGAATCCAATCAAATCATATCAGGGTATCTAAGGATCATAGCTCAACGTGCATGTCATGTTTCGATGTATGCATCAAATGATGTGTGTTAACAAAATATTTATTTTATACATTGATATTCAAATCTCAATGTCATGTATGCCACATTAACTCAACAAATAGGCATATAGAGACATATTCTCAATCCAATCAATCCAACATATATCATATAATACAAATACATGTCGTATGTTACCCGGTCGCAACATACCTTATTTCTGATTATCCAAACTTGATATCTTCAATGTTGAATGAAATCTACACAAGTCCATATATTTATTTTTATTTCAGTTTCTCATTCGATAATCCAAATATGTCTAACGATTTATTTCCTATGATTCTTCAATTTGTTAAACTAAATTGAAGCAATTATCCCTAATTATCATTTTTTTAATATTTAGTTCTCCTTCTCGCAAATCAACATGTGATAGTAGAAAATACAAGAAACTGTCAATTAAAACTATTTAGCTAATCTCTTCATTAATTGACATGGGTATATATATATATATATATATATATATATATATATATATATATATATATATATATATATACATACTACCTATTCAAATCAAAAACTTCTCCATTAATCCTAAAATAAACGAAGATAACTCACCCTTCTCAGACAATTTGTAGTAACTCAACAACTGTGATTTCTCAACTAGTACTTCAAATTTTGATTTTTAACGAAATTCCTTGGTCGGCTTCTCCCTGCTTTCGCTCGATCTTCTTTGCTTTCGTTTCTCTCCTGTAATTGAGATTATCTCACCGCCTTGTCTCTTCTTTGTTGGGTTTTACTCGTATATTGCTCATGCCGGTGAACAACCACTTGTATGTGTGGTGAGGAACAAGTGGGATTCATTTTCCAATCAACAAAAGTCACGTACATGTGGGTAACATATCATTATATTCCCATCTTTGTATTAATTACACTATTGCCCTTAGAAATTAAATCAAGTATTTTTCATTTTATTTACACAAGTGCCATCAAATTTAATTGAGTATTTTTCTATTAATATACACAATTGCCATCACACTTTAATGCAATATTTTTATATCTATTTCCATAATCGACATAATTAACGTTAATCAAATCACGGGGTCTCACAATAGTGGCTACCATCATCCAAGGGTTGAGAAACATAAATGCCAAAACAAAATACTGAATGAAAATTATATCAAAAAATGAAAATCTTCTATGATTATGTTTATTCAAGGAGATGACATAATAACATAAGAAAGGTGTACGGCCTATGCAATCGACTATTATTTTTTAGAGTAAGTCTCATGGATCCTAATATGTGAGAAGGGTCAACTCTATTCATATTCACAGTAAAAAGTAATACTTTTAGCCTAAAAAATAATATTTTTTCATGGATGACCCAAATAAGAGATCCGTCTCACAAATTCGACCCGTGAGACCGTCTCACACAAGTTTTTGCTTATTTTTTAATGCAAGGTGAATCATAATTTTCGGATCTTGAACGTGTTATAACCTTTTAAATAATACATTTTACCAAAAGGATATAAAAATTTAGGACAATATGCAGCAGCCTAGATATTTCCAAATACAATTCAATCAAGTTGTGTTTTTTTTTTTCCCGAAATCAACAGTTCAATTTTATAAATAAAAAATATACAATGTACGTTGTCAACTTGACCCAAAATCCTATTTGGTTCTACAACAAGACTGGAGAGAAAAATGGGATTTCAGAGTTATCCGACCATAAACAAAATAGGCAAAACCCAAGATCCATCAACACCAAATATTAGGACATAGAAAAAAACCGAAAGAGCATGAGCTACACTTCACCTATCCCAACTACAATGAGATAGTAGAAGTCTTGTAAATTATCTGGGCAAGTCTGGACAATACTGAAATAATGCATTTGAATATTATTAATATTAATTATTCTTTATCTATATTATTATATTAAAAATGTTGTCATCATATCAATAATTTTAAAGGACATTAAAATATTTAATTTCATAAATATCTTTCTTAATCGATTAAAAATTTTCTCAAGTCATTTCATATTTTATATAAAAAAACTAAACAAAATATACTTTTTAAATCGAACAACTCTTCTAAATTGAAAATAATTTTATATTAATTGTTTAACATTAGTTGATCAAATTAAAAATAATAATAATACATATAATACACGTTTCTTATTCGACTAAAAACTTCTTCAAGTCATTTAATTTTTTACATAGAAAAAAATCTAAACAAAATATAATTTTTAAATCGAACAATTTTTCTAAATTAAAAATAATTTTATATTAATTATTTAATATTAGTTTATCAAATTAAAAATAATAATAATCCATAAAATACGTACACATGCATCTTTTGTTAATATATATAATGAATTTTAAATTTCCATCCTATATATTTAAACCGAAACTATTCACCAAATGGAATCTTAAATAATCAATTATGACGGGACGAGTTGACTTCTAAAAAACTCAAACAGGCAAGAAAGAGAGAGCAAATGTGATCGAACTCATTTTGTACCCTTAACTTTGATTTTAAGTTGCTAATTATAATTCTTGGAAACGATCGATCTTTTGTTTTGTTTTGTTTTTTATTTTATATTATTTTTTTGGTGGTCTTTGCTGATTCGGAGCAATGACTGTGGTTACTTCTGTTAGTGTTTCTTGGAATTTGTTGGGATTATTTGTGTTGTTATTGTTTGCTGGTTTTACGAATTCGTACAAGTGGGATTTCGAAGTGGAAGAGGATTCGCTCTCTGTGAGCTACGAGTATTACAGGATCGATGAGGTTAATAAAGAGTGTGCATTTGTGTTGGATTCTGCAATGGAACTGGAACCAGATGATAATAGATTGTATTCTATAAAAGAGAAACTATCTTTTAAGAATGGAGATTGGGGTCAGGATTTGAAAGAGGAAGGGGCTCCGTTGATGCCATATAAAGAGTTAATCGACTTTACGGATCGGCAATCTCCAAATAAAGTCCTATCTCCTACAAAATTAGTTTCATTTTGGCTCACTGATATTTACAGGAAGAATCATTTCAAGAAGTCGATATTAGTTAGTGGGGTTTTGCAAATAGGAATTGAGGCCGAGAATGTGTTCTCACGCAAACCATATGATCGAAATCCATCTTTCAGTTTATATCCGGGCCATTCTGAGCTTGTGGTAAGTTTTCAGGGGATTTACACTGAATCACAAGAAAAAAATGGGGAGAGGGTGCTTTGTTTGTTAGGGGATGCGAAATTGCCTTCTCGTCGGTCTGATTCAGTGGATCCTTGGGTATGGGTGAAGGAATCTGGTGATGCTAATCAACCTGTTGTTATGCAAGATGATAAGATTTTACTTGTACTCAGATATCCTACGACACGGACCTTGACAAACAGAGCGATCTTGGGAAGCATGAAAAGTTTGAATCCAAAGTCAGACCTGAAGTATTTTGATGAAGTTCATATATCTTCTTGGTTCAGTTCTAGTGGTTATGAGTTCACGGCAGACAATCTTGTTTCAAAAGCTTGTGATCTACGCCGGGACGAGGATGGGTTGGTGAATGGTGAAATCGATATTTATAAAGGTCTTGATTTCTGTCTCGTACTGAAGAGATTTACCAACCAATATTCGGTATATGTTTTGCCGAACTGGAAGTGCAATGGAACTGATGTATTTTGCAGTAAGATGGGCCCATTTGTATCAGACAAAGAGATCCTTGCCACGAATGGTTGCTTCAAAAATGTCAACCTTCTCCTACAGGACATCCGATGCGAAAAAATGACCGCACTTGACAGTGCTGGCACTGCGAAAGTCGCTTTGGTGTTTAGGGCCGTTCCTCCTTCTGAGAATCAATATGTTACCACACATCGAACGGGGCTTAATCATTTGACCCTTTCTGCCGAAGGAATCTGGAAGTCTTCCAATGGACAACTTTGCATGGTTGGATGCCTGGGATTTGTCGATGGAAATGGAGATAGCTGTGATTCTCGTATCTGCTTGTATGTTCCTCTTTCGTTTTCAATAAAACAGCGTAACGTACTTTCGGGTACCTTTTCGAGCATAGATCAAACAAGCAAATCGTATTTCCCTCTAGAATTTGGAAAGTTTGTTCGTGCCGATGAGTTGTCGAGCCAATACTCTGCTGCTTCTCATCCATTTTACAAATACTCCAAAATCGATGATGCTGGTGCTGTACTCGAGAAAGGCGAGCCCTTTAACTTCGGGGCCGTAATCAAGAAGTCATTGTTGAGATACCCGAGAATAGAAAACGAACAGTTTCCTTACAGTCTTACCACTCTCCATGAAGACCTCACACTTCACCTACCTGCAGTACCCGATCCGTTTCCCAATTCTTTCTTCACAAAAACTTCTATTGAACTGGAACTCCTGTCGCTGGGCTCTTTTTTTGGATCATATTGGCCTTCACAAAATGATTCGACATTGGGGATAGAGAATCCTCTAAGTGATATGATCACAGAGAAACAGCTCATTATTAATGTTTCTTGCCAGCTCAATCCTTTGGGAGAAGTGTACAACAACTTCTCCCATCTATTCTTGGAGGGGATTT
The DNA here is from genome assembly GCF_022965805.1 of Primulina eburnea. Taxonomy (NCBI): domain Eukaryota; kingdom Viridiplantae; phylum Streptophyta; class Magnoliopsida; order Lamiales; family Gesneriaceae; genus Primulina; species Primulina eburnea. The sequence goes on from NC_133111.1 coordinate 33,673,850, forward strand.
ATGATCCACGGTTCGGAAATATGTATCTCATTGGTTGCCGGGACGTTCGAGCCTCGTGGTAGATCTTGTATGACAGCATGGACCTAGAAGCTGGTTTGGATTGTTCAGTAGAAGTGGTTGTTCGTTATCCACCCACATCATACCGCTGGTTAGTAGATCCAACGGTTAGTATTTCCATATCTAGTCAACGAAACGAAGATGATCCGCTCTACTTTCTGCCGATCAAGCTGCAAACTGGACCCCTTATGTATAGTAAACAGCGGGAAGACATTCTTTTCCGTAGAGGCGTGGAAGGGATTATCCGTATTTTGACACTCTCGATGGCAATTGCTTGGATTTTGTCCCAGCTTTTCTACATTAAAAATAATGTGGCCTTGGTTCCTTTCATATCTCTCGTGATGCTAGGAGTACAAGCTCTTGGATACAGCTTTCCATTGATCACCGGTGCAGAAGCCCTTTTCAAGAAAGCCGCAACTGATTTTAGTATCGACCAGCAGTCCTACGAACTTCAAAAAAGTCTATCTATAACAATAATAGATTATTCGGTGAAGCTCCTAGTACTTGTTGCATTTTCTTTAACTCTAAGGCTTTGTCAAAAGGTACGGAGGTCACGTATCAGAATGCTGACACGAGCCCCCCTCGAGCCTCACCGTGTTCCAAGTGACAAGAAAATTCTCTTGGCGACCTTGATCATACACTCCATTGGGTACATCATTGTTCTTATTACCCGTTATGCAGGTGCAAGCAAAGAGCCTACTCAAACATCACGATTCGTTGATTCCTCATGATACTCTTGCACGATACGCCTATGGGAGATTGAATTGGAGGAGTATCTTGGCCTTGTTCAAGATTTCTTCCTACTTCCTCAAGTAATAGCGAACTTGGTGTGGCAGATCCACTGTCGACCCCTCAGAAAAACATATTATATGGGTATGACAGCCATTCGGCTTCTTCCTCACATATACAATCGCGTGATAGTACCCATCCCAAATCCTTACTTCTCGGAGCCGCTATATGATTTTGTGAACCCAAGAATGGATTTTTTTTCCATGTTTGGAGACATTGCTATACCAATCACTGACATTTTACTAGCACTGGTGGTTTATGTTCAGCAGAGATGGAACTATGCAAAGCTAAGTGAGAAGCTTGTTTTAGGGCAAGCAAAACTATTGCCTCTGGGTTCCAAAGTATACGAGAGATTGCCGTCTATGTCGTTTGAAGCGGAGCTCATCTCCGACGTCAACAGAAATTCTGCATATGAGAAAGAGCATAATGCAGAGTGACTGAGATACTTCTTTTCGTTTCTTTTTCAGGTTTTTAACATGAATGAATTTAGAAAATTGATTTGTGGAATTTTTTTTATTCGTTTCCCTTTTATCACTCTCGTATCTCACTTTGGATCATTTTTATTCTCAGAAGATTGATGTGAAATCTAGTTCAAATTCATATTTTAGTTGTTTGGTTCATAATCTCCTATTCATTGTATTTTGATAATCATGCATTCATAAACGCAGCAAAAGCAATGGCAATTAGCATTAATGGAAAAGAAGTTGGTGGCCAAAAAATTCAATCGGCACATAAAGAAATTTTTCTCACAAAATGGATTGCTCAATTCTTCAACCAATAACTATGCACCATCAAGGGACTTGATGGTATAAATATATAGTTTTTGTTTTATTAAATGTTTAAATATTATATGTTTTATAATAAATTGTATAAAATATAAGTTGTTGTGTAATTATAAGTTTTTACTATTTTTTACAGGTTCGATAAAACAAGAATAACCTTGGCGTTGCAAATGGGATTAAGATGATTCTTGGACCTGTAGAAAGTTGATTATAAGATCTACAATATTGTTGCCAAGCATGAGATAAAAATCCTCTCACAAGTGGGATCAAATTAAGCAACAATTAAAGTTACCAAAGGAGTGACAGTTTTACCATGCTCTAGTATTTTGACCATATCTTTCAAATTACTTGGTCAAATATTCTGAAAAAAATACCACAACTAGACAACTCAATTATCCACATGTTTCATTTTATGTGAAGAAGCAAATTCGGAGAAGAAGATTTTCAAAAGTGATGTGTAATATAATATTAATTTCTTGGAACACCAATGAAGACTTATGTGTAAAAAATAATATTTTATTTGTGGTTGTCTCCCCAAATTTGGCTATAAATAGGGGTGCATTGTAATATATTGAGATATCCCTCATTCTATGAACAAACCTTTGAGTTCATATTATTTCTCTCTATATTTTTTTTTATTTCTTCATTTAAATATAATTAGCATGTTAATTTCATATTCAAAGTTTTACACTTTGAATAATGAATAGCTAACTTCCTAAAGGTGAGATGATAAGGTGAAACTCTTGGCATGATAATAAGGTTATTAAAAGGTAAGAATCTATGTTTTATATTATTTAATCATTATTTATTGTTTATGTTATATTTATTTCTTTAAGCATTTTTATACTCTACTTATAAGTGGGAGTTTTGATTTATTGTTGTTATATGTTACACTAAATTCTTGGAACCATTTAAATGTTAATTTGGTATTACCAACCATTTAAAGTGGATGCCTTGATTTATTATATATAAATATATTATAATATTAAATTCTTTGAACCATTTAAATGTTAGTTTGGTTTTACCAACCATTTAACTTGGATTCCTTGATTTACTATATATAAATATATCATAATAATATTTTCTTGGTACCATTTAAATGTTAGTTTGGTTTTACCAACCATTTAAAGTGGGAACCTTGATTTAGTGTTTACAAATATATATATAGCACAATAAATACTTGACCACATTTATAAGTTTTGGTATATATTATATATATTTGAGATAATAATTTATAACATAATATAAATATGATTATTTAATATATTGGAACCATTTTATTAAGTGGATTTCAATATTGTTCGTTAATGTTAACTTTATTAAAATACCAAGAGTGGATCCTTTAATCTCAACTACTTAAATTAAAATTTGAACAATTAAAATTTACCCATTAAATATTCAAAAAATTTAAATTAAAAAGAAACAAAAACAAAAACAAAACAAAAAGACATTGTAGTGGACTTGTAATTACCTTAGCTTCCCTGTGGATACGATATTCGGACTCACCGAATTATATTACTTGTGGACAACCTGCTCTTGGGAGTGCAACAATCAAAGTCGCAACATACACGAGTAGGGATGGCAATGGGCCGGGTTTGCCATTACCATCCTCATTCCCGAATTCCATCCCCACCCACATCCCCGCCCCGATCCCCGCTTTTTCGGATCGCTTTTTCGGGTTCGGGGAATCCCCAAACCCGAAACTTCGGGGATCAACTTCCCATCTCCGTCTCCGTTTGAAAAATATTAATATGTCAAGATGATGATGAATTCAGAGATTTTCTCAAACTAAAAGTTATTATTATCTATTATTATTAGAGATAATATTAATATTAATATCAATATCAATATTAATGATAATAAGATTATTAATATTTTAAAAAATAATAATATTATTATATTATTAATATTAATAATACTATTATTTTATTACTGATATTATTTTTGGGATGGATTCGGAGATTTCGGGAATGGGGATAGTAATCACATACTCGCCCCGAATTATATCGGGGATTTAAAAAAATCCCCGAACCCGAACCCAAATCCGAAAAAATCGGGGATCCCCATCCCCGTTTCGGGTTTTCCCCGCGGGGCCCCAAACCCGTGGGGAAAGTTGCCATCCCTATACACGAGCCTGTACTTGTAGTGAAAGCTAATAATTTCAACCTAAAAATAAATGTAATCTATTTTCCAGGAATGGAAAAAAGTATATAGTTTAATCCATAGCATGTGCATCAGTAAATTGTTGGGACATGTCCAAATTAAAACTTTCAAGGTAAAATAATGAAATGTTTGTATAAAATATCAATTAAAAGTGAAAATACAGTCAAAATAGCAAAGCAATGATGAAATACATTTTGGCTTCATGGTTGATTTGTAAATTTTAAAAATTCTTTTGCGTCAAATTAAAAAATAAGGGGTTAATATTTAGTTTGAAAATATATGAATCAGTTGAATAAATTGATTTTCATTAAAACTGTCTGTACGGTTAAGTTTTAGGCAAAAACTTGTGTGAGACGGTTGCACGGGTCGTATTTGTGAGACGGATCTCTTATTAGGATCACCCATGAAAAAGTATTACTTTTTATGCTAAGAGTATTACTTTTTATTGTGAATATGGGTAGGGTTGACCCGTCTCACAGATTATGATCCGTGAGACGGTCTCACATGAGACCCACTCTAAGTTTTATTAGTTTAAGGAGTATTAAAGGATTAATTGTCCTACAATTATTATTTAGTATTTTTACATTTAGTTTCGCAATAAGAAATTCAACAGTATTATTTGAAGTTTTAAATTTTAACATAAATAAACAATGGAAATGGAAATTTTTATGGTAATTATTTAACAACAATTAGTTACTTCCTCTTATATTATGTGTGAGTATGCTACACATCAAAATAAAATAAGTCGCAGATAATTATTTTTTTAAAAAAAAATCAATATATTCAAAGAGGAGACATTTTTAAAAATTTCAAAAATTAATTAATAATGCTTAGTAAAATTAGAAATAAATTAATATTTTAATTACCAATATTAAGAATCAACATTGTCAAATACCATTTTCTGAGACAAATGATCAGTGAATGTTACACTTAAAATAAGGTAAAACAAATAATTCTTACATATTCATTTCTCCGATCATAATTTAAATATTAAAAACTCCAGTCCTCCATGTTGAAATAAATCAACCCAAAATATTAATCTAAAATTTAAATATAAGTAGTGAGAGCTTTTTTGTATTTAGCATAAATATTTTTTGGTATCAACATATAGGAGTAAGTGCATGTATTCTCAAAAAAAAAAAAAAAAAATTATATTGCTTTCAAAATATAATAACAATAATATACCTAAAATCTTGTTTTAACAATACTTTTTCTTACTATTTTATGTATACAAAATGTTTGCATTTGGTACTTAGTAAATGTTATTACATGTGTAACATAAACAATGTATTTAATTATTAATAATAATAATTAATTATTAATATTAATTGAAGGGTTCAAATTGAAGAAGCAGGTTAAGTTCCTATTTGACATCATAAAATAATATCACAAATTAAATGAAATATGAACCAAATTAACTCAAATGTTCAATTGAAGTTTAATGTTTCATAATCATTCATATTACATTTGTGAAAATTTTGTTTGATATATACAAAATAGTATATGGATACATAAAAAAAATAATACTTGTAATTAAATTTGGGTTCATCTCATTAAATTGTTATTAATTTGGTGTTCCGAATTTTTTTGGGAATGAGTGGAAGTAATTGTATCCAGCAAAAATAATAAAATTATGTTAAATAATAAGTTGCATAGTGTACTTTAATTTTGTAAATAATAAAATGTAATGAGATATAAAATTATTACCAAAGTAATAAGAAAATATGTATTTTAAAAGAGTTATGTACTATTGATTAATATGAATTGTCTAACTTTAAAATGCGATGTTGTAAAATTATACTTCCACATCCACCATTTATTAAAAAAATTAATAATAATAATAATAATAATAATAATAATAATAATAATATAATATAAGTCATAACGTTTATCGCGTTTCCAAAAGTTATAGCTCGTTGTAATGTTGTAATTCAAATCTTTTAAACCGTACAACAACTCAACTACGATGTTTCGATTGTTTTACGATCAATGACAATTATTACATACGAAGAATATTTCTCTCATAATTTACACTCCCGTGTAATAAATATGAATCGAACTTGTGACTTTGACTCTGATGGATCTGATAAAAATCGTAGGACCGAGCGTTTTGTCGCTTTACCAAAAGTTATAGATGGTGGCAATTGTGTAACTCAAATCTTTTGAACTGCACACTAGCATGTTTCGATTATTATACGTAACATAGACAATTATTGAACAGAAGACTTGATATCTTATCATTGTCCTTTTAAAAAAGTATAATACGATTATTATCGGATCATAAAACACTAATTCATATCCTTTGCTACATATTTTCGCACATCTAAATTTAGTTATTAAATATCTTAATAATGAACTAAATATCTTATTGCTGTTACTCAAATTAACCACTCCCTTTATTGTAATTCTAGAGTATCTACTTATATAATAAGTTATTACATTAAAATTTATTACTTTAAATAATTTTTTTATTTATATAGAAATACAAGAGCATAATAATATTTATTTTAAAATCATCATAATCATTATTTATTGAATTCATGATCGAGACATTGGAAAAGATCACCACAAAGCCCCCAAAACCTAAAAAATTTCTAAGAAAGACACGATGGTATGATGCCTATAATTATTGTTCTAAAGATGCTATAAAAACATGAACAAAGTGAATTGCCTTAATTGCATCATATTAAATGTGGACATAGTTCTAACGTAATGTCATTTGAAAAAACTTACAAGTATTTTTTTCAAAGTAATAGATAAATAGTTATTAGAAATTTATTTAACTTTACATATATATAGGTTGACAATATTGATGCAATATATATAAAAATGACATTGAAAATACCACAATAAACACCTATGATGACTAAATATATTTTTTTCTTAAAAATCATATTAGACGATTTTGAAAACACGAAAAACCATTTGGTAAAAAACATACCACCGTGGAAAAAATCACCCAATATCAACATGCAGGAAAAAACGGCGAACAAACTACGAGCATGTAAGAGGAACGTATCTCCCAGCAGAGGAGTAGAAAGAAAGACAATATGTTATATTTGGTCATTATGCATCTTTTTTTCTATCCAAGCAAGAACCGAATTATAAAGTGTGTCATGTGAATAAGATAACAATTCTGGTTCATCTATTGATTATGGTCTTGATGTTTTAAATTTAAATTTTGACTTTTATAAATTGAAAATTTCTCATAGCCATGTTGTTTTTTGAATGCTTTTAAATATTGCCTGAATTTCATTAATATATATACATTGTTATAGAAAGTAATTCCTTCTTTCTTTAGTTTGCTATTAATGTAATGCCCGAGATTTAATTGCTGTGATCAGACGTTGATTAATTGACATAATTGATGTTATAGGAACTCAAATGAAGAAGCAGTGCATCGTTATATTATAAGCCAAGATGCTAGACCGAACATCTCAAGATGTTGGGCCGAACATCTCGCGCCCGAGCGGTAGAAAAGAACCGTCCGAGCGCCAATTTTACTTCTTGGACAGAAAGTGTGGCGCCCGAGCGGTAATTTGTGACCGCCCGAGCGCCAGGAGATGATCGGTTGAGTATCACGACAGAAATTTCCGCGCTCGAGCGGAAATTGATGACCGCCCGAGCGCGAGGCATGCGGAATATATATATATATATATATATATATATATATATATATATATATATATATATATATATATATATATATATAAAAGACAAGCCTTATTCAGAAAGAAAAGGAAGAATCGAAGAAAACTTTTGGGGAATTTCTTCGTGAAATTCTAAATCAAGATTTCACAAAATCCGCTCGTCCGATTTTAGATTCAACTTCAATACTGTGTTCCTATCAACACAGGCTACAACTAGACGTAAGTTTTGTTACGTTTAGACATGATTTGAATTTATGATATTGTCATAATTGGATATGAATCAGAGATGGTGTTTCTGCTATAGTAGGCATTGTATAACTGAAGTCAGATTAAAAATAGACTGTTTATGAAATTGTTATGATTTTCGGAGTGGATTTGATTGAGATTTGATATCAGAGTTGTGTTGTTACTGATTTTAAGTATACCGAAATTGAGATTATAAATTGTATTGATACTGATTATGAATTCTGGTATTATATCTTTGATGTTGAGATTGACGGGGTTATTGAAGCTGTATTGTTATGCTGTCGAGACATCAGTTGATTTAGATTAATCAGATTCAGTAATGATCTCGATTGTATCGTGACATCGTTGATATGAATTAGATTATACCTTGTTCAGATATGAATCAGATTATATACCGATTTGATTATTGATCAGAACAGGTTGGGAATCGAATTATATATTGATATTGTGTCTGTTCGATATTGTTATTACCAGATTGGGAATGGACAGAGTTGGATTCGAGACTTCTTCTTCGTCAGAGCGAGAAGATAAAGGTATAAATAAATGTTGATTCGGGATTGCACAACTCGAGTAAGGTTTTACTTGAGTTTCCCAAAATCACATACTTTATTTTATTGCATTGATATTTGCAGATTATCAGATTGATATGTTTAGTCTATTGAATTATAGCAGAGCCAGAGTTTGAGTTTAGGGCAGATCAGCCTAGCTAGGGCAGAACCGCCAGGTCTTTGACAGAACAGCTAAGACCCTAGACTTACGGTGTATCTATGAGCTTAGATGTAGATCGACTTCTATTGTAGACATTCGATACAGCATACCAAAGTCTAAATTAGATCGGGATCCCAAGATTGGAAATGAGTCCTGGATTTAGGTACAGATTTGTATTGATTCATGTGGTCAGATTAGATACATATTTTCATGTTTATTATGCTTTTATATATGTTTTATATGATTTCATGGATACATTATTTATACTGAGAATATAATTCTCACTGGAATTATCCGGCTGTTGTCTTGTTTGTATGTGTGCATGACAACAGGTGGAGCAGGATCATGGTCAAGACGATGATGAGAGATCGAGATTAGAGTGGTGATTCCGGACTTGGATGTAGACTTGGTTTAATACTTGAAATTTAGTAGTTGAACCTTAGACTGGTTTGAATAATTGTTATACATTATTGTACTTTTATACTGAGATGTATATTAGCTAATTCCATTACCTTCCGCACTTGCATTTAAAAAAAAAAAATTAGACCCTGTTTATAATCGATTAATTAGTCCCAATGATGATTAAAAACATGATTAGCGTCCGGGTCCCCACAACAGGTGGTATCAGAGCGATAGATCTTTTAGATTGAGATAGAAGAGAATGAGCGGGGTAGATTGGGTTTTCTTTCCTGCTTTTGATTGCTAGCATGTGATTTATTATCATGTTGATTTACATTGTGTATGCTAGCATGATACTATGTGTTACTGCTTTGAAATACATGTTACCTGATTATCGGATTTGAATTGGTATGATGTATGAGTATGAATCAGATCTGATTCATGATCGGCATTAAGATGATCCGAGAAACAATGGAACAGGTTTGTAGTATTGGGTTACTAATGTTTTGGTAATCAGATATACCTCCTAGAAGAATTCCAGAACGGGGTAGTACTTCTGTTGAACAGATAGATATATCAGAAACTCAGATGGAAATACAGTTGAAGAAGTTTCAGTCGTTTCAACCGCCGATTTTAAGGGGTACTGAGATGTCTGAAGAGTGTCAGAATTGGTTAGATGACATAGAACTACTGTTTGATTTATTTGATTATTCAGATGAACAGAGAAGTAAATTGGTATCCAACCAGTTTCAAGAGGCCGCTAGGAGTTGGTGGATTACAATCAAAGGAATATTAGAACAACGTGGTGCTGTGATCACGTGGGAAGTCTTTAAAGCCGAATTCTATCGAAGATTTTTCTTAATGTCGTATTGGGAGGATAAAATAATAGAGTTTGAGAATTTGAGACAAGGACAACTGAATATTGAAGAATATGTTGCTAAATTCTATACTCTACTGCGTTTTGTTCCTCAGATAGCTGAGAATGATGAAGCTGTAGCTGAGCAGTTCATCAAAGGATTGAATTCAGAAATAGTTGCATTGAGAAATATGCAGCGACCTTACCATTTTGCTGATACTTTGAGTAAGGCAAAGAGAGCTGAAGTGAGTCTGATTCGACAACGAGAAAGATTGGATGTGATTCAACTCCAAACACAGCAACTCCCTATCAGATTTGATAAAGGCAGTACGAGTGGAAAGAAAGATTTGCTGAAAGCCCAAAAGAAACAGTTTAAGAAGTTAGGGAGCGGACTGAGTGGTTCATCTCGCTCCAGTGGTTCTAGCCCGAGTTATACTGGAGTTTATTGCAGAACTTGCGGAGGAAGACATCCCACAGAGCAATGTCAGGGAGTGACTGGTATTTGCAATATCTGCAAACAGCGGGGACACTTTGCTAGAGTTTGTCCACAGAGAGGTTCCCGAAGATTTCAGGGAGAAGAATCATCTGGTGGCAGTGACTGAAGAACAGCACAGGAGGTACTTGATGATATAGTGGCAGGTACTGTTACTCTATGATTATGTTGCATATGTATTGATATATACTAATGCATTCATTATGAGTATTTTTGAATGAACTGCATTGATATATGTTGTATCGGTTGAGTCTGTTTGTACTGTAGTATTGATTCCCTTACTTTTTGGGAAAGAAAGATTGATATCAGAGATTGCTATGAAATATTGTATACTACAGTAAGATGAGAATGAGATCGAGTTAGATTATGAAGTACTTGTGTTGTCTGATATTACGATTAATATATTGACCAAGTACAGGACTATTGTAAACTCCTTTTTGGAGAGTATAAGATTCAGACCAGATAGGGCTGATGAGTAGAAATTCCATGGTAAGGATTCTAGATCTAGAATTCCTTTGATATCTGTATTGTCTATTATTCGATTGATACAGAAAGGAGCAGATGGTATCCTTATGTATTCAGTAGATGTACTGAAAACGAGCCTAGCATTGGCAGCTTTGCCATTGATGTACGAGTTTGTTGATGTTTGCCCAGATAAGATTTCAGATTTGCTTTGTATTAGAAAGATAAATTTCAGAATTGAATCGATATCAGGTACTGTTTGTGCGTTAGAATTCAGTACAGAATGACATTGAATGTACAGAGTGATACAGAATGAATTGAAAGAATTGAAAGATCAGTAGAAGAGTACCGACCAAGAGTTACATCTGATTTAGTGTTTCTCTTTGGCATGTTTCAGTATATTCAGAGATATTCTGATGATTTCATGCTCGTTGTATCTATGATATTTTGATATATTTGCAGCATCTGACTGACTGAATCGAATATCTGAAGACTGTATTGAATACTCTGAGAACTGTGATTATTGTATACAGAAATTATTCAGATACGAACCTTGCTTGAAACAGATTGTATTCAGAGTATGCTATATCTGAAGTTAGTATACCGATTGATTTTGACACAGTTGAGATCATGATCAGTGACTGAAAATGATACCGATATCGGAAAGATCTGAAATATCAGAAATTTCAGAAATTTCAGAAATTTATTTTTGGTCTGAGTTGGCAGATTTTCTTATACGATTGTTGTTTTGTATTTGCTTGAGTATTGTTATTGTTCTAAAACAATATTTGAGACAACTTATATTGTTTGGGGGCATAGTATATTTGCAGATGATATATAGCAGTTGATCTGAGCGACATGAAGATATGATTGATTAGTCAGAATTGACAGTATTGCCAGAAATTGCAATTTTATGAGTTTACTGAACTCACTAGATCAGTATAGATTATTGATATTTCGAATATGATTTGATAGTACTGTTATTCTGAGTCAGTGTTTGATACAGATTATTCAAACCGAATCAGAACCGAATTCGAGAATTACGGCAGTTCAGAGATTTAACCAGAATGTTCAGAACTTAATTTTGATAATCAGAGCAGAACATCGATCAGAGTCACATATATGCGATTTTTACTGTATGAGAATGACTATCTTGTGATGTCAAATGTTTCAGAATTGTACAACAGAATTTGATATCTATAATCAGAACCGAATACCAGGTAGGTATTTTTCTTTAATTTATATTATTAACTGATTTATTGGTACCAAATAATTCGAATCTGAAATGACAGATAGGAACAGAAGCGCACAATAATGAATTCAGTATTCATTCTGGTAACAGAAAGTGTATGATAATTTGAACAGACAACTCTGATATACACACAATAAATCAGTAGTGGCAGAATTTGTATTGATATGTTGAATCGTCAACAAATGAAGACAGAAAGATAAAAATCAGAAGAGTTATTACAGAATTGTTTATTTCTGAATAGAAATGGGAGTACATTTCTATGAATTTCGTAATGAAATTACCGTTATCCTTTCAAGATGGTGATATGATATGATTGCGATTTACAGATTGTTCAATCCATATATATAGTAGTTTGTACAAGATGATATACAAACATGATCAGATGACAAAGATCAATGTCAGAGAAATGGCCAGATTAAACAGAATGCCGAAGTAGATTATATTAGGTTGTGATTTTTGATTGATTTTGTACTTGTGGCAGAATATACCTTGAGCTTTTTCACATACTGTAATGCCGGAGAATTAATTCCGATAATCAGACGTTGATTATTGACATGATTGAGGTTATAAGAACTCAAATGACGAGGCCGGGCGTCGTGGCATGGTTAGCCAAGAATTTTGGACAGAACCTTCGGCGCTCGAGCGGTAGAAAAGGACCGCCCGAGCGGTAGAAATTGACCGCTCGAGCGCCAGGGAATTGTAAGTTAAGTAACCGGGCAGAAGGTTCGGCGCCCGGGCGGTAATTCTTGACCGCCCGAGCGCCACCTGGAAATCATGAAATGTGCCACGTTTTGTAAACATGCACGGTAAGTGTATATATATATATACCTACGGTTCTTTCTTCAGAAGGAAGAAAGAAAATGGAAACGAAGGGAAACGCTGGTATAAATTTAATCTTACGAGAAATCCATCCGTCTGTCTTTAAATCCGACTTCGGTACTGTGTTTCTAGCAACGACAGCTACAACTGGACGTAAGTTTTGTTACGTTTAGACAAGATTTGAATTTTTGATATTGTCAGAACTGAATATGAATCAGATATGATGTTTCTACGACCGTAGATATCGTATAATTGAAGTCAGACTGAAGAACAGATTGTTTATGTATTTGTTATGATTTTTGGAGTCGATTTGACTGAGATTTCATATCAGAATTGTATTGTTATTGAGATTATGACTGGTATTGTTATTGATTACGAAGTCTGATATTATATTTGTGATGTTTAGAAGGACGGGGTTATCGAGACAGTATCGTTATGCCGTTGAAACATCAGTTAAATTAGATTGTTCAGATTCAGATTTGATTTCGATTGTATTTTGTCAGATAATGATCAGATTATGTACTGAGTTGAGTATTGATCAGAACAGATTGTGTATTGAGTTATTTACTGATACGTGGTATTCGATATTGTCATTTCAGATTTGATATGGACAGAGTTGAATACAGGTCATCGTCTTCGTCAGACAAGGACGACAAAGGTATAATTCATGTGATATCTGGGAAGATATAACTCAAATCATATCTCATTTGAGTTTCCCAATAAAATCACATACTTGATTATTGTTTATCTTCTGATATGATTATGATTTGTTTATAGACTTTATATTCAAATCTTCTGGAAATGAGCATGCTTTGTTTACAGATTGTTATACATTGCATTTGAGATAGTAAAGTTTGACAGATAGTCAGACTTCTAGACGTTCGGTGTATCGTACATAGGAGCAGACACCCTCCGATTGTAGCACCACGATACAACCATGGCCGAAGTCTAGGAATAAGACGTACAGTTACCCCGATCGGTTGAGTAGGTAACAACCATTGATGTCTTATTCATCACGGGATCCCTAGAGTTATAGTTGAGTCGAGTCTAGACATGATTTGACTAGAATTGCATGCGTATATGAATGGGGTTCATAGACTATGAAACCCATTGATATTGCTTTCAGTTATGATAGCATTTTTTATGAATTAGATTGTTTATAAGTATGTTTATCAGATTGAGTTGCATGCTTAGTTGGTATAAGTTCATAGATTATGAAGGTTGTTTCTGTTGATTGTATTCAGGACAGCATGTTTCATGATTTACTTTGTGTATATACATGCTTACCATGTTTTATACTGAGATTTATTCTCACCGGAGTTATCCGGCTGTTGTCTTGTTTTGTATGTGTGCATGACAACAGATGGGGCTGGATTGGGGTCAAGAAGATGATGATAGAAGACGAGTTAGCGTGGTGATTCCGGACTTATTGTAGACTTGGTTTTATTACTTGAATTTAGTAACTGAACCTTAGACTTAGTTTGTACAGTATTGTACTTTTATACTGAAATGTATTTTATACAGAGATGTATATTATTTAGATTCCATTACCTTCCGCAAATGCATTTTAAAAAAGAAAAATTTTTAGACCCTGTTTATCAGAACTGATAATTAAATCCCAAGAAGATTAAGAAAAAGATCAGCGTCCGGGTCCCCACAACAGGTGGTATCAGAGTGATAGATCCTTTAGATTGAGATAGTCAGAGTTGATAGATCTTTTAGACTGCGATAGTAGAGAATGGGCGGGGTAGATTGAACTTTCTTCCTTGCATGTGATTGCTATCATGAGATTTATTATAATGTTGAATTACATTATGGGTGCTAGTATGATTTACTGTTTTCATATTACATGTTGTTTGTATCTGAGTTGATTGCAGTATGTAATTCTTAAGCCTGAATCAGAACCGAGTCTGGATCAGAGATATATGACCAGAGGAGGGCTGAAACAGATTGTATAGATTATGTACTAATCTGTTTAATTATCAGATATATCGCCTCGAAGAATTTCAGAAAAGGGCAGTACTTCGACTGAACAGATAGATATATCAGAGAATCAGATAGAAACACAGATGAAAAGGTTTCAGTCGTTTCAACCGCCGATTCTGAAGGGAACTGAGACACCAGAAGATTGTGAGAATTGGCTTGAGGAAACAGAAATGGTATTTGAATTTCTTGGTCTCACAGATGAGTGCAGAGTTAACCTGATTGAGAACCAATTGCAAGAGACTGCAAGAAGATGGTGGTTACTAACCAAGGGAGCTTTAGAACAGAGTTGTTCAGTAATATCGTGGAAGATCTTTAAATTTGAATTTTATCAAAGATTCTTCCCTACATCATACAGACAGGACAGAAGTGCAGAGTTTACTAACTTGAGACAGGGTCAGATGAGTATTGATGAGTATTTGGCACAGTTCTTCACCTTATTACGTTTTGCCCCTCTTGTGGTTAGGAATGATGATGCAATATCTAGCCAGTTTATTCAGGGATTGAATCCTGAGATACGTACATTGGTGAATGTGAAGCAATCGAGTAGTTTTGCTGATACAGTAAACAGAGCCAAAAGAGCAGAAACGGTTCTGATAGGACAACAGGGAGCATCGTATGATCTTCCAGCATCGAATCCACCACAACTGCCTTCCAGAATTGAGATTGGCAGCAACAGTGGTAAAAAGAAAGAACCCTTGAAGATCGAAAAGAAACAGTTTAAGAAGTTAGGAGGTGGACAGAGTAGTTCATCTAGCTCCAGTGTTTCCAGTCCGAGTTATACTGGAGTATACTGCAGAACTTGCGGAGGAAGACATTCCACAGAACACTGCCAAGGAGTACTTAGTAGATGCAATGTCTGTAAACAGTCGGGACACTTTGCGAGAGTTTGTCCTCAAAGAGATTCCCGAAGATTTTAGGGAACAAGAATCATCTGATGACACTGATTGTGGAACAGACCCAGATATAGTGACAGGTACTATTATTTTATGATTATGATGCATATGTATTGATATATACTAATGCATTTCATATGAGTATATTTGATGGAGTAGCATGGAGATATGTTGTATCTGATTGGGTCTAGTTGTACTGTAGTATTGATTTCCTAGCTTGTTGAGGAAATGTTGATATCATATATTGCTGTACATATTGTATACTACAGTATGATGAGAATGAAATAGAGATAGATTATGATGTACTTGTGTTTTCTGATTTGAACGCATTATTGATATGTATATGCTGAACAAGTACAGACACACTGTAGAATTTTTCCAGAAATGGTAAGAGTCAGACCAGAGATGACTAATCAGTGGAGATACCACGATAAGGATTCTAGATTTAGAATTCCTTTAATATCTGATTTGTATATGACTCGATTATTACAGAAAGGAGCAGATTGCATCCTTATGTATTCAGTAGATCCACTGAAATCGAGTTTAGTATTGACAGATTGGTCAGTATTATACAAGTTGGCTGATGTTTGCCTAGATAAGATTTCAGAATTGTGTTATATCAGAAAGATAAATTTCAGAATTGAATTGAGATCAGGTATTGTTTGTATAGTAGATTTAGTACAGAATGGTATTGACTATACAGAATGATACAAAATGAATTGAAAGAATATTTGAAAGATCATACTAAATATTCTGAGAATTATGATTCTTGTATACAGAAATTGTTCAGATATGTATTTTGTTTGAAACAGATTGTATTCAGAATAGATTATATCTGATGTTAGTATACTGATTGATTTTGAGACTGTTGATATTGTGATCAGTGACTGATCAGATACCGATATCAGAAAGATCAGAAAGTCAGAAATGTCAGAGTTGTCAGAGATTGATATTATATGAGTTGACAGATTATCTGATATGATTGTGTTTTGAACTTCTTGAGAATTATTGCTTCTAGATCAGTATTTTATACAGATTGTATTGTTTGGGGAGCATATTATATTTGCAGATGATATATAGCAGTTGATCAGAATGGCATGAAGATCTGATTGATTTGTCAGAATCGATAGTATTGTTAGAACTTATAATCCTATATATTTACTAGATTAATATAGATTATTGTTATTCTGAATCAATATTGATACATATTTTATGAACCGTTAAGAGTATATACAGTTCAACTTGTATCAAAAATGAATTCGAGAATTTCAGCAGTTCAGAAACGTGATCAGAGTGGTCAGAACAATATTTCGATAATCAGAGCAGAGTATCGGTCAGAGAAACAGATATGTGATTTTGTGTTTTGTATTAGACGGGTTGTGTTATGATATCAGAATGTTTCAGAGTTGTATAACAGAATTGATATTTATAATCAGAGCCGAATACCAGGTAGGTATTTTTTTTTAAATTTTATTATTAACTGATTTGTTTATATCGAATAGTTTGAATCTGAAATTACAGATAGTGTCAGAAATGCATTGTAGTGGATTCAGTGTTCATTTTGCTGACTGATAATGTATGAGATTCGAACAGACAGGTATGATATAGACAGATTAGATCAGTCGTGACAGAATTTGTACAGAAATGTTGGCAGAAATTGTACTGATATATCTGAATCGCTAGCAGAGAAGACAGAAAGAAAGAAATCAGAAGATTTATTACAGACTTAGTATATTTCTGATTCGACATGGGGAGTATATTTCGATGAATTTCGTAATGAGATTATCCCAATATTTTCCAGATTGTGATATAATATGATTATGATTGACAGATTGTTCAATCTATATCTATTAGTTTGTATAAGATTATGTACAAACATGAGCAAATGACACAGATTGATGTCAAAGAAATGATCAGATTGCACAGAATGTTGCAATAAAATGTATCAGATTGTGGTTGTGATTTATTTTGCACATATGGCAGAATATACCATACGTTATTTCACAAATTTTTTCACCAATCGACGGATAGCCAGAGTGTACTATCCAGATATGGAAGATATCCAGAGAGCGGTAGTGCTGGATGCTAGCACTAGTTGATATGAGGTATTGTTACTTTATGGATAATTGTGTGATGATAGCTATCAAAAGAGTACTAAGATAGTTACAGACGACACATTGTACGGTGAATACTACGATTTCTTTTGAAAAAAATTAGAAAGAAGATGAAGATAGTTCAGAATGGACAGATTTAAGAAACCAACGTCGGATGATGACGATTGGTACTTGAAGCTGAAGATGGTATATGTCCTTGACCGAGATAAACTGATTTGATACCAGCAGATAGTACTGATATATGATGAGCTGTAAATTGGTTTATACGGATGTTGTAAAGCCAGTAATGTGAAATTGATTCTGTCAGAAGGACTGGAGAAGTATTATGACATTATACTTAGTAAATTCTTATTCCAGACTGGAATCAGATATTTGAGTTTTGGTTTAAACTCTGTTATGCATTTCTTCTGATATCTCTGAATTGATTGTTTATGAGTTCTAGGACGAACTCAGATCTAAGAGGGGGAGAAATGTAATGCCCGAGAATTAATTCCGATAATCAGACGTTGATTATTGACATGATTGAGGTTAAAGAACTCAAATGACGAGGCCAGGCGTCGTGGCATGGTTAGCCAAGAATTTTGGACAGAACCTTCGGCGCTCGAGCGGTAGAAAAGGACCGCCCGAGCGCCAATGCATCGCAAATTGATCTTTGGACAGAACGTGTGGCGCCCGAGCAGTAGAAATTGACCGCTCGAGCGCCAGGGAATTGTAAGTTAAGTAACCGGGCAGAAGGTTCGGCGCCCGGGCGGTAATTCTTGACCGCCCGAGCGCCACCTGGAAATCATGAAATGTGCCACGTTTTGTAAACATGCACGGTAAGTGTATATATATATATACCTACGGTTCTTTCTTCAGAAGGAAGAAAGAAAATGGAAACGAAGGGAAACGCTTGTATAAATTGAATCTTAAGAGAAATCCATCCGTCTGTCTTTAAATCCGACTTCGGTACTGTGTTTCTAGCAACGACAGCTACAACTGGACGTAAGTTTTGTTACGTTTATACAAGATTTGAATTTATGATATTGTCAGAACTGAATATGAATCAGATATGATGTTTCTACGACCGTAGATATCGTATAATTGAAGTCAGACTGAAGAACAGATTGTTTATGTATTTGTTATGATTTTTGGAATCGATTTGACTGAGATTTCATATCAGAATTGTATTGTTATTGAGATTATGACTGGTATTGTTATTGATTACGAAGTCTGATATTATATTTGTGATGTTTAGACAGACGGGGTTATCGAGACAGTATCGTTATGCCGTTGAAACATCAGTTAAATTAGATTGTTCAGATTCAGATTTGATTTCGATTGTATTTTGTCAGATAGTGATCGGATTATGTACTGAGTTGAGTATTGATCAGAACATATTGTGTATTGAGTTATTTACTGATACGTGGTATTCGATATTGTCATTTCAGATTTGATATGGACAGAGTTGAATACAGGTCATCGTCTTCGTCAGACAGGGACAACAAAGGTATAATTCATGTGATATCTGGGAAGATATAACTCAAATCAGATATCATTTGAGTTTCCCAATAAAATCACATACTTGATTATTGTTTATCTTCTGATATGATTATGATTTGTTTATAGACTTTATATTCAAATCTTCTGGAAATGAGCATGCTTTGTTTACAGATTGTTATACATTGCATTTGAGATAGGAAAGTTTGACAGATAGTCAGACTTCTAGACGTTCGGTGTATCGTACATAGGAGCAGAAACCCTCCGATTGTAGCACCACGATACAGCCATGGCCGAAGTCTAGGAATAAGACGTACAGTTACCCCGATCGGTTGAGTAGGTAACAGCCATTGACGTCTTATTCATCACGGGATCTCCAGAGTTATAGTTGAGTCGAGTCTAGACCTGATTTGATTAGAATTGCATGCGTATATGAATGGGGTTCATAGACTATGAAACCCATTGCTATTGCTTTCAGTTATGATAGCATGTTTTATGAATTAGATTGTTTATAAGTATGTTTATCAGATTGAGTTGCATGCTTAGTTGGTATAAGTTCATAGATTATGAAGGTTGTTTCTATTGATTGTATTCATGACAGCATGTTTCATGATTTACTTTGTGTAAATACATGCTTACCATGTTTTATACTGGGATTTATTCTCACCGCAGTTAACCGGCTGTTGTCTTGTTTTGTATGTGTGCATGACAACAGATGGGGCTGGATTGGGGTCAAGAAGATGATGATAGAAGACGAGTTAGCGTGGTGATTCCGGACTTATTGTAGACTTGGTTTTATTACTTGAATTTAGTAACTGAACCTTAGACTTAGTTTGTACAGTATTGTACTTTTATACTGAAATGTATTTTATACAGAGATGTATATTATTTAGATTCCATTACCTTCCGCAAATGCATTTTAAAAAAGAAAAATTTTTAGACCCTGTTTATCAGAACTGATAATTAAATCCCAAGAAGATTAAGAAAAAGATCAGCGTCCGGGTCCCCACACATACTATCCATGTTGCGACTTTGATTGTTGCACTCCCAAGAGCAGGTTGTCCTCACAAGTAGTATAATTCGGTGAGTCCGAATATCGTATCCACAGGGAAGCTAAGGTAATTACAAGTCCACTACAATGTCTTTTTGTTATTGTTTTTGTTTTTGTTTCTTTTTTAATTTTAATTGTTTGAATCTTTAATGGGTAAATTTTAATTGTTCAAATTTTAATTTAAGTAGTTGAGATTAAAGGATCCACTCTTGGTATTTTAATAAAGTTAACATTAACGAACAATATTGAAATTCACTTAATAAAATGGTTCCAATATATTAAATAATCATATTTATATTATGTTATAAATTATAATCTCATAAATTTATAATATATACCAAAACTTATAAATGTGGTCAAGTATTTATTGTGCTATATATATATTTGTAAACACTAAATCAATGTTCCCACTTTAAATGGTTGGTAAAACCAAACTAACATTTAAATGGTACCAAGAAAATATTATTATGATATATTTATATTTAGTAAATCAAGGAATCCAAGTTAAATGGTTGGTAAAACCAAACTAACATTTAAATGGTTCCAAGAATTTAATATTATAATATATTTATATATAATAAATCAAGACATCCACTTTAAATGGTTGGTAATACCAAACTAACATTTAAATGGTTCCAAGAATTTAGTGTAACATATAGCAACAATAAATCAAAACTCCCACTTATAAGTAGGGTATAAAAATGCTTAAAGAAATAAATATAACATAAACAATAAATAATGATTAAATAATATAAAACATAGATTCTTACCTTTTAATAACCTTATTATCATGCCAAGAGTTTCACCTTATCATCTCAGCTTTAGGAAGTTAGCTGTTCATCATTCAAAGTGTAAAACTTTGAATATGAAATTAACATGCTAATTATATTTAAATGAAGAAATAAAAGAAAAATATAGAGAGAAATATTATGAACTCAAAGGTTTGTTCGTAGAATGAGGGATATCTCAATACATTACAATGCACCCCTATTTATAGCCAAATTTGGGGAGACAACCACAAATAAAATATTATTTTTTACACATAAGTCTTCATTGGTGTTCCAAGAAATTAATATTATATTTCACATCACTTTTGAAAATCTTCTTCTCCGAATTTGCTTCTTCACATAAAAAGAAACATGTGGATAATTGAGTTGTCTAGTTGTGGTATTTTTTTCAGAATATTTGACCAAGTAATTTGAGAGATATGGTCAAAATACTAGAGCATGGTAAAACTGCCACTCCTTTGGTAACTTTCTTTGTTGCTTAATTTGATCCCAATTGTGAGAGGATTTTTATCTCATGCTTGTCAACAATATTGTAGATATTATAATCAAATTTCTACAGGTCCAAGAATCATCTTAATCCCATTTGCAACGCCAA
Source organism: Primulina eburnea (assembly GCF_022965805.1). Taxonomy (NCBI): domain Eukaryota; kingdom Viridiplantae; phylum Streptophyta; class Magnoliopsida; order Lamiales; family Gesneriaceae; genus Primulina; species Primulina eburnea. The sequence goes on from NC_133111.1 coordinate 33,695,432, forward strand.
GGTTATTCTTGTTTTATCGAACCTGTAAAAAATTGTAAAAACTTATAATTACACACAACTTATATTTTATACAATTTATTATAAAACATGTAATATTTAAACATTTAATAAAACAAAAACTATATAGTTATATTATAAAACATTTAATTAATGTACAATTTTTTTATCTTTATCACACTCCCCAACCAGCTTATTGCTAGTCCCTAGCAATTTAAGCGTTAATAGCAATACAAAACATATTGATTAATTTAAATAGAAATGTAATCAAAACTATCTAAGTGTTAAAATTAAATTTGAAAACTGTCAAAGTTCTATCAAGATCATCATAATTATAATTTGTGAAATAATTTGAGATGATCAATTCAAAGCTTATTTCAGGTAGTTAAATGTATACGGTCTTTAGAAAGTCCTAGTAAGAGTCTCAACTCCATATCCTCAGAGGTTAATAAATGTTTCAAATTTATGGCAACGATTTCTCTCATGAAGTTGGAATACAGATAAATGCTCAAGGAAATGGTTTACAGAATGCAGACAGACAAACGAGACAAACTAATCAAAAGATAGAAAATCCATTGATTCAAAATCTAGTTGTTCTTATTATATTTTTTTTTCCTGATAATATTTATTATTTTTTTTTTCATAACATCATGGAATCAGACTAAGTTTATGCTTCTTGACCACATATTTATTTAATTTGTACAATAATTTTCTCTCTTTTTTTTATGAGAGATATATGGGTCGTAGCATATAACTTAAAAATTACATAGATCTTCAATATCTTTCTTTTTTTTTTTCTCCTCTTTTTTTTTCAGGAAATAACATTTTTTTTTTCAAAATAAGAACTCAAGATCTAAACAATAGATAGTCTCTCTCATGATCAATAAAGGCTCGAAAGCTGTTTTCTCAGTCCTCTCCACTCACTCACAAAATATGTGTAAGTTTAAAATTTTAGGCACTCTTATAAGGTATATCTTGGGCCATATACTTTAATACCTAATTTTATCACAATGGTTAATCACTCAAAAAGATTTCATAAATCATATTTTTATATTGATCAGAATATTAAAAATGACCTTTTTTCAAATAAAAATATAAACATTCTTAAATAGATTAATACATGTTCTAATTTAAATCTTTCAAATATGTAAAGTATGACATTTTTGCAAAAATTACTAAGGTACAAACAATAAACATGGTTTTATTTTAAAATAATATTTAATTATTTTTTTTTTAAAATTTGTTTTTTTTTTAAAATTTGTTCTCCCCCCAATCAGAATATGACATTGTCCCTAATGTCAAAATAGCTATTAATAAAGAGTACATAATGAAATAGATATCACCTGAAATTTTATTGAAGATAACAAACGCAAAACAATCCACGACGTTTGAATCAATGATCCAACTTCCTTTTCTTACTGCTTGATTGCGACCAATTGATATTTTCTATCATCGGATCAGGCTTATGAACAAAAGCTTCCAAATCATCAATTAATTGGTCGGCAGTCGAAGCACAAATGAGCATCCGTCGTGAATTTTCTGAAATGAAATTCTGTTCCACAGCTTTATCAAGAAATGTCAACAAACTGTCAGAATAATTATTGATATTCAACAAGCCCACAGGTTTATTATGGATATTAAGTTGTGCCCAAGAAACAGTGTGAAAAATTTCTTCTAATGTACCAAAACCACCTGGTAGTGCGATAAAAGCATCAGAATTTTCAATCATTTGAGTGATTCTTTCATACATAGAAGAAACTTTTAATTCCTCCCCATTCGTAACACCTGAACTATTTCCTTCAGCTAAAGCTGTAGGAATAATACCCAAAACCTGACTACCTCCAACAGGAGTAGATGTTGAAACAGATCCCATTAACCCAATATTACCTCCCCCATATACCAAGTGAATTTTTCTCTCAGCCAATATCTTTCCAAGATTATTCGCTGCTTCTACAAACACTTCACTTTTTCCAGGACTCGACCCACAAAATACACAAATATTTTTCAATGTTTGTGTAGAGGATCCAGCCATGTTTTTGCCTTTTTTTTATGCATATAAACAGTAGTGTGATTGTGGTTCACAATTTTCCTCTGGTTTTACGTCCAGAAACGGCTTCAACGCCTTCTATGAGTCGAGGATATGCTTCCCATCCAATTTTCTTATAAATTGGCAAACATGGTCTTTTTTAGTCAGATTCCCAAGACTATGACACTCATCTTGGAATTGTTTCCATAAACGGAGAAGTTTAATATGGACATGTCCACTAGAATGCGTCTCAAGAGTCAATAAGATGTTATCTAAAGACTCCTTACTCAGCTCATTCTTAATGAAATCAATTTTATCTTCTCTGTTATTGGAAACACATCCCAAAGATCTGCATCGTTTGTCACAAGTCCATCTTGCACACTTATGACAAACCTCTAAACTTTTGGCCCTTCGTTTTTTCGCATAAGTGCTTTTTCCTAATCCAGGCAAATACTGAATGAGCAATGATTGTGGAACTTCTCCTCCTAATCGGACCTTAGCTTCAATTACAAGACGAATATCTTCTGGAATTCCTTTTTGCATTAGCAATCTCAATCTTTCACACCTTCCTGCATAAATTTTTCTTAGAAAATTTTCAGAAACAGAGGGAAAATATTTACAAATTTTTGAGAGAATTTCATCCATTTTGAAAAGAAAAGAAATGATTTTTTCTAATTTTGTATCAGCAATTGTGGGAAACTGATTTAACCGACTATGAGAGTCACGGAGTACCGTTATCCGCCATTTAACCGGGAAAATAAAAGATTAAGGAAACCTGAAATAAAAACAAACAAAATTAAATGCAACATAAAAATGTAAGGATCAGAAAGAGAAATAAACTCTTCTTGAAAGATTTCATTTTTCAAAAATGGTTTAAGCCTTTGTCCATTCACTTTAAAAACATCACCATTTTTAGGATTTTTCAATATCCACAGCTCCATAAGGATACACATGCTTTACAACATATGGGCCTGTCCATCTTGATCGTAATTTTCCTGGGAATATGTGAAGTCGAGAATTATAAAGCAAAACTTTTTTACCAATCTCAAAAGATTTTCTAAGAATTGTTTTATCATGAAATGATTTGATTTTTGCTTTAGAAATCCTTGAATTTTCATACGCATCATTTTTGAGTTCATCAAGTTCATTAAGTTGCAATTTACGCAATTTTTTGGCATCACCCATGCTTGAATTTAAAGTTTTGATCGCCCAATAAGCTTTATGTTCCAATTCTACAGGCAAATGACAATGTTTTCCATAAACCAACCTATAAGGAGACATATTCAATGATGTTTTAAAAGCTGTTCGATATGCCCAAAGTACATCATTAAGTCGCAGAGACCAATCTTTTCTATTTGAGTTAACAGTTTTATCCAAAATTTGCTTTATCTCCCTATTAGCTAATTCAACTTGTCCATTTGTTTGAGGATGATAAGGAGTAGTTACTTTGTGAGTAATACCATATTTTTTCATTAATGAAGCAAATGGTTTATTAACAAAGTGAGTTCCCCCATCACTTATCATAGCTCGAGGAATTCCGAATCTACTAAAAATATTTTCTTTCAAAAATTTGATGACGATTTTATGATCATTTGTTCGACATGGAATTGCCTCTATCCATTTGGAAACATAATCAACTGCAACTAAAATATACAAGTATCCAAACGACGGTGGAAAAGGTCCCATAAAATCAATTCCCCAACAGTCAAAAATTTCAATTTCAATGATAGGATTCAAAGGCATCATGTTTCTTTTTGAAATTGCACCCAATTTTTGACAATTTTCACAGATCTTGCAGATTTCGTGGGTGTCTTTAAACAAAGTGGGCCAATAAAATCCACACTGCAATATTTTTGCAGCCGTTTTCTTTGAAGAAAAATGTCCTCCGCATGCTTCTGAATGACAAAATTTAATGATACTACTTACCTCATTTTCGGATATGCAACGTCAAAAAATTTGATCCGGACAATACTTGAACAGATACGGATCATCCCAATAAAAGTTTTTTACCACATTCAAAAATTTTCTTTTATCTTGAGAACTCCATTGCGGAGGCATTTTTCCTGTCACAAGAAAATTTACTATGTTAGCAAACCAAGGTGTAGTAGTAACTGAAAATAGATGTTCATCAGGAAAATTATCGTTAATTGGTGTCATTTCACAAGATGATCCTGTTACTAGTCTCGATAAATGATCGGCTACGACATTCTCGGTTCCTTTTTTTATCTTTGATCACAATGTCAAATTCTTGGAGCAACAAAATCAATCGTATCAGTCGTGGCTTTGCATCCTGTTTCGTCAACAAATATCTAATAGCAGAATGATCAGTAAACACAATAGTCGTTGATCCAATCAAATAAGAACGAAATTTATCTAATGCAAATATTACAGCAAGTAGTTCTTTTTCAATTGTGGAGTAATTCATTTGAGCATTGTTTAAAGTTCTACTTGCATAATATATCACATAAGGCTTACCGTTTCTTCTTTGACCCAGTACTGCACCGACTGCATAATCACTCGCGTGGCACATGATTTCAAATGGTAAAGACCAATCAGGAGGTTGCATGATAGGAGCTGATGTTAAATGTCGAATGATTTTATCAAAAGCATTTTGAAATTCTTGAGTCCACTCAGATGCACTGTCTTTTGTTAAGAGGTTACAAATGGGTTTAGAGATTAAACTAAAGTTCTTTATAAACCTCCTATAAAATCCAGCATGTCCCAAAAATGAGCGAATTTCTTTAATGGTTTTTGGAGGGGGTAAATTTGCAATGACATCCACTTTGGCTTTATCAACTTCAATTCCATGAGATAACACGACATGTCCCAGAACAATCCCAGAAGTAATCATGTAATGACATTTTTCCCAATTTAAAATAAGACCTTTTTTCTCGCATCTTTGTAAAACTTTTTCCAAATTTTCAAGACAATTATCAAATGTATTCCCAAAGACAGTTAAATCATCCATGAAAATTTCCAAACAATTTTCAACCATGTCGCAAAAAATGCTTAGCATACATCTTTGAAATGTTGCTGGGGCATTGCATAATCCAAATGGCATCCTTTTAAATGCAAATGTTCCAAAAGGACATGTGAATGTAGTTTTATCTTGATCTTCGAGTGCAATGGGAATTTGACAATAACCTGAATATCCATCAAGAAAACAGTAGTATGGATGACCTGCTACTCTTTCTAAAATTTGATCCAAAAATGGTAATGGAAAATGATCTTTTCTAGTGGCGTCATTTAATTTTCTATAATCAATACACATCCACCAACTAGATGGGACTCGACTTGTTAACAATTCACCTTTTTCATTTTTTATCACTGTGATGCCAGATTTTTTTGGAACTACTTGTGTTGGGCTTACCCACTTACTATCAGAAATAGGATAGATAATCCCTACATCAAGTAGTTTGAGAACTTCAGTTTTCAAAACATCTTTCATGTGTGGATTTAATCTCCTTTGTGGTTGTTGAGATGTTTTTGCATTTTCTTCTAAGTGAATTTTGTGAGTGCAAATTAGTGGATTAATGCCCTTGAGATCTTTTAGTGTCCACCCAATTGCATTTTTATGTAGAAATTACCACCGGATATGTTTCATCTTCTCCAAGAAATGCATACTTCAATTCTTCTGGCAAGGGTTTTAATTCCAATATTGGTGGTTCATCTTTGTTCTCATATTTTGCATCAAATTCTTTCTCTGATCCTGGTAACGAGTGATACTTGATAAAATCATCAAGATCAATTTCAATATTTTCTTTAACAGTTTCAATTGAACAAATATCTAATTGATCACGAGTACTCCCTTCTTGAATGTTTTCTTCCACAAGAGTTTCAATAAGATTTTCATCTTCACTTTCATCTCCTTTGTCATGTGGTTGCTTACAAAGATTAAAAACATTGAGCTCCAAGGTCATGTTACCAAATGACAACTTCATTATTCCATTCCTGCAATTTATAAGAGCATTAGAAGTTGCTAAAAATGGACGACCCAGAATTACAGGAATTGCATTACAAGCTTCGATAGGTTGTGTATCTAAAACTATGAAATCGACAGGATATACAAAGTTATCAACTTGGACCAACACGTCTTCTACCATACCTCTTGGCACTTTAACAGATCTATCAGCAAGTAAAAGTGCTACCGAAGTAGATTTTAACTCGCCTAGATTGAGTTCTTGATAAACTGAATATGGAAGTAAATTAACACTAGCTCCAAGTAATCTTTCGTTCTCCAATAATACATGAAATAGTAGGACAACCAGGGTCTTTGCATTTCAAAGTATTATTATTTTGAATGATTGCACTTACTTGTTCGGCTAAAAATGCTTTCTTTTTCACATTCAATTTTCTTTTCACAGTGCACAAGTCTTTCAAAAATTTGGCATATGATGGTACCTGTTTTATTGCATCTAATAAAGGAATATTAACTTTTACTTGTTTAAAAATATCATATATATCAGGATTCCAATTTCATTTTTTTGTATTTTTTAATGCATGAGGGAATGGTGGTGACACTGTCTGTTGAACCTCCTCTTCGGAAGTTATGGGTTCCACTTCCTTACCATTTGAAGTTGATTTATCATCATCTTCACAAGGTTCAAGATTGGATTTTTCCACAACCTTACCACTTCGAAGGGTAATAAAAAAATTTTACCTGATCCATCGGTTGAGTTCCAGAAGTTCCAGTTTGTGAATGATGATCCTTGGGATTAGGCAGAGGTTGTGAAGGAAATTTAACTTTTTCATGAACATTAAGTGCAGATGCAAATTTAGCAAGAGTATCTTTCAAATCTGTCATGGTTTGAGCAGTTTAAGTATTGATAGACTCTTGCTTTGCAATGAAAGAATTCAATAAATCTTCCAAATTCCTTTTAGGTGGAAGAACTTAAGGTGCATAATTTTGAAAATTTTGTTGATTTTGAAAATTTGGTTGCGGAAATTGTGCAACATTATCATTCCTCCAACTAAAATTTGGATGATTCGCCAACCAGGATTGTAATTTTGAGAAAATGGTTCAAAATTTGGCTTTTTGAAATTGTTCAAAACATTGACTTGTTCATGGAGACATTCTTTAAAAGAGGGTAAAGTGGGACAATTTTTTGTAAAATGATCACTTGTATCACATATGTGACACACAATTTCTTGAACAGATTTTAATTGACCATTCTTTTTCAATTCAAGTGCCTCAACTTTTCTTGCCAAAGAGGTAAATCTAGCTTGAAGATCATGTTCATCTTTGAGAGTGTACATACCTCCACCAGATGTAGGAGATTGAATCTTGTTTTATGGTTCAATTGTACCTATAGTATCCCAATTTTGAGCATTTTCAGCTAATGAATCGAGATACTCAATTGCTTCGTTTGGATCTTTATCTTCAAATGTTCCATTACACATAAATTCAACCATTTGCCTATCTTTAGGTGTTAAGCCTTCATAAAATTGCGAAACAACTCTCCAAATTTCAAAACCATGATGTGGACAAAGATTAAACAATTCTTTATATCTATCCCAACAATGATAAAAAGTTTCTCCTTGTTTTTGAGTGAAAGTGATGATTTGCCTTTTGAAAGAATTTGTTCTATGAGATGGAAAAAACTTTTTCAAAAATTGTTGTTGCAATTCATCCCAAGTTCGAATGGATCCCGATCTAAGATTTTGTAGCCAAGTTTTAGCTTTATCTTTTAAAGAAAAAGGAAAAAGCTTAAGTCGAATGGTGTTCATGCTACAATTTAGATCATTATATGTGTTGCACACTTCTTCAAACTCTCGTAAATGCATGTATGGATTTTCAGAATCTAAGCCATGAAAGTTGGGTAAAAGTTGGATAATACCAGGCTTAAAATTGAAATGAGATGCATCAGGGGGAAAAACTAGACGTGAAGGTGCACTAGTACGTGTAGGATTCATGTGATCTCTAAGTGTTCTTCGTCTATCATGATCATGTTGAGATTGAATTTCATCTTCATTTTCTTGGATGGGTTCTTCCGCCATGTTTTGTAAAAATAAAGGGTTGTTTCGAATGAGTCGACCACTAAGTGTACGTGACCAAATGCTCATGCAAATGCAAAAGAAAAAAAAAAAAACACACAAAAGCAATAAAAATTCAAATAAAGAAAAATAAACTATAAACAATATTAAATAGACTTGAAATTAAATTATACTCCCCCGGCAACGATGCCAAAAACTTGTTGCGACTTTGATTGTTGCACTCCCAAGAGCTGGTTGTCCTCACAAGTAGTATAATTCGGTGAGTCCGAATATCGTATTCACAGGGAAGCTAAGGTAATTACAAGTCCACTACAATTTCCTTTTGTTATTGTTTTTGTTTTTGTTTCTTTTTTAATTTTAATTGTTTGAATCTTTAATGGGTAAATTTTAATTGTTCAAATTTTAATTTAAGTAGTTGAGATCAAAGGATCCACTCTTGGTATTTTAATAAAGTTAACATTAACGAACAATATTAAAATCCACTTAATAAAATGGTTCCAATATATTAAATAATCATATTTATATTATGTTATAAATTATTATCTCATAAATATATAATATATACCAAAACTTATAAATGTGGTCAAGTATTTATTGTGCTATATATATTTGTAAATACTAAATCAATGTTCCCACTTTAAATGGTTGGTAAAACCAAACTAACATTTAAATGGTACCAAGAAAATATTATTATGATATATTTATATATGGTAAATCAAGGAATCCAAGTTAAATGGTTGGTAAGACCAAATTAACATTTAAATGGTTCCAAGAATTTAATATTATAATATATTTATATATAATAAATCAAGGCATCCACTTTAAATGGTTGGTAATACCAAACTAACATTTAAATGGTTCCAAGAATTTAGTCTAACATATAGCAACAATAAATCAAAACTCCCACTTATAAGTAGGGTATAAAAATGCTTAAAGAAATAAATATAACATAAACAATAAATAATGATTAAATAATATTAAACATAGATTCATACCTTTTAATAACTTTATTATCATGCCAAGAGTTTCACCTTATCATCTCAACTTTATGAAGTTAGCTATTCATCATTCAAAGTGTAAAACTTTGAATATGAAATTAACATGCTAATTATATTTAAATGAAGAAATAAAAGAAAAATATAGAGAGAAATATTATGAACTCAGAGGTTTGTTCGTAGAATGAGGGATATCTCAATACATTACAATGCACCCCTATTTATAGCCAAATTTGGGGAGACAACCACAAATAAAATATTATTTTTTACACATAAGTCTTCATTGGTGTTCCAAGAAATTAATATTATATTACACATCACTTTTGAAAATCTTCTTCTCCGAATTTGCTTCTTCACATAAAAAGAAACATGTGGATAATTGAGTTGTCTAGTTGTGGTATTTTTTTCAGAATATTTGACCAAGTAATTTGAGAGATATGGTCAAAATACTAGAGCATGGTAAAACTACCACTCCTTTGGTAACTTTCTTTGTTGCTTAATTTGATCCCAATTGTGAGAGGATTTTTATCTCATGCTTGTCAACAATATTGTAGATATTATAATCAACTTTCTACAGGTCCAAGAATCATCTTAATCCCATTTGCAACGCCAAGGTTATTCTTGTTTTATCGAATCTGTAAAAAATAGTAAAAACTTATAATTACACACAACTTATATTTTATACAATTTATTATAAAACATGTAATATTTAAACATTTAATAAAACAAAAACTATATATTTATATTATAAAACATTTAATTAATATAAAATTTTTTATCTTTATCAATCCACAGACTGACAGATAGCCAGAGTGGACTATCCAGATATTGGAAGATGTTTATGGGGCTGTGGTGCTGGATGTTAGCATTAGTTGACATGATGTATTGTCACTGTGTGAATTATTTTATAATGATATCTATCAGATAAGTATTGAGATAGCTGCTGACGAGACATTGTACAATGAGTACTGCAGATCTTCTTCGAATGGGAATGATATTGCGGTGATACTTGAGATTGAATGTGATAGGAGTAGAAATCTGATAAAGAAAATGAAACTAATTCAGAAGCAAATGAAGACAGCTCGGAATTGATATGAAATATGCCAACGTCGGATGATGACTGTTGGTATTCGAAGCCAAAGATTAAATATATCCTTGACTGGGATAAACAGAATTGAGAACAGGTGATTTGTTATGAGCTGTTGATTGGTATATACGGATGTTGTATAACCAGTATTGTGAGATTGATTTTATCAGAGTTACTTTGAGTTATATGATGATATTATATTTCTTGAAGTATTATTCTATATTGAAATCAGAAATCCGTGAAAGAGAGATACTTCAGAATGAAGACTATTCTGCTGTTGGAAGTACAATAAAGTCATTAGGGCATCAAAGAAATTATCTGGGAGACAGATTCTGATATGAAACAAAGATTTCCAAAATTTGTTCATGGTTGTGAGTTCTCTGATTAATTCTGTTATGCATTTCTTTCCGTATCTGATTTGATTGTCGGTGATTTCGGGGACGAAATCATATCTAAGGGGGGAGAAATGTAATGCCTGAGATTTAATTGTTGTGATCATACGTTGATTAATTGACAGAATTGAGGTTATAGGAAAAGATGTTGGGCCGAACATCTCGCGCCCGAGCAGTAGAAAAGAACCGCCCGAGCGTCAATTTTAATTCTTGGACAGAAAGTGTGGCGCCCGAGCGGTAATTTGTGACCGTCCGAGCGCCAGGAGATGATCGGTTGAGTATCTCGACAGAAATTTCCGCGCCCGGGCGGAAATTCATGACCGCCTGAGCGCGAGGCATGCAGAACAAGCATTTGACATTTGGCTTCTCTCATGCTACGTGTTTATATATATATATATATATATATATATATATATATATATATATATATATATATATATATATATATATATATATATATATATATATATATATATATATATATATAAGACAAGCCTTATTCAGAAAGAAAAGGAAGAATCGAAGAAAACTTTTGGGGAATTTCTTCGTGAGCAGTAGAAAAGAACCGCCCGAGCGCCAATTTTAATTCTTGGACAGAAAGTGTGGCGACCGAGCGGTAATTTGTGACCGTCCGAGCGCCAGGAGATGATCGGTTGAGTATCTCGACAGAAATTTCCGCGCCCGGGCGGAAATTCATGACCGCCCGAGCGCGAGGCATGCAGAACAAGCATTTGACATTTGGCTTCTCTCATGCTACGTGTGTGGATATATATATATATATATATATATATATATATATATATATATATATATATATATATATATATATATATATATATTATATATATATAAGACAAGCCTTATTCAGAAAGAAAAGGAAGAATCGAAGAAAACTTTTGGGGAATTTCTTCGTGAAATTCTAAATCAAGATTTCACAAAATCCACTCGTCCGATTTTAGATTCAACTTCAGTACTGTGTTCCTATCAACACAGGCTACAACTGGACGTAAGCTTTGTTACATTTAGACATGATTTGAATTTATGATATTGTCATAATTGGATATGAATCAGATATGGTGTTTCTGCTATAGTAGGCATTGTATAACTGAAGTCAGATTAAAGAATAGATTGTTTATGAAATTGTTATGATTTTCTGAGTGGATTTGATTGAGATTTGATATCAGAGTTGTGTTGTTACTGATTTTAAGTATACCGATATTGAGATGATGAATTGTATTGATACTGATTATGAATTATGGTATTATATCTTTGATGTTGAGATTGACGGGGTTATTGAAACTGTATTGTTATGCCGTCGAAATATCAGTTGATTTAGATTAATCAGATTCAGTAATGATCTCGATTGTATCGTGATATCGTTGATATGAATTAGATTATACCTTGTTCAGATATGAATCAGATTATATACCGATTTGAGTATTGATCAGAACAGGTTTGGATTCAAATTCTATATTGATATTGTGTCTATTTGATATTGTTATTACCAGATTGGAAATGGACAGAGTTGGATTCGGGACTTCTTCTTCGTCAGAGCGAGAAGATGAAGGTATAAATAAATGTTGATTCGGGATTGCACAACTCGAGTCAGGTTTGCCTTGAGTTTCCCAAAATCACATACTTTATTTTATTGCATTGATATTTGCAGATTATCAGATTGATATGTTTAGTATATTGAATTATAGCAGAGCCAGAGTTTGAGTCTAGGGCAGATCAGCCTAGCTAGGGCAGAACCGCCAGGTCTTTGACAGAACAACTAAGACCCTAGACTTACGGTGTATCGATGAGCTTAGATGTAGATCGACTTCTATTGTAGACATTCAATACAGCATACGAAAGTCTAAATTAGATCGGGATCCCAAGATTGGAAATGAGTCCTGGATTTAGGTACAGATTTGTATTGATTCATGTGGTCAAATTAGATACATGTTTTGATGTTTATTATGCTTTTATATATGTTTTATATGATTGCATGGATACATTGTTTATACTGAGAATATAATTCTCACCGGAGTTATCCGGCTGTTGTCTTGTTTGTATGTGTGCATGACAACAGGTGGGGCAGGATCATGGTCAAGAAGATGATGAGATATCGAGATTAGAGTGGTGATTCCGGACTTGGATGTGGACTTGGTTTGATACTTGAAATTTAGTAGTTGAACCTTAGCCTGGTTTGAATAATTGTTGTACATTATTGTACTTTTATACTGAGATGTATATTAGCTGATTCCATTACCTTCCGCACTTGCATTTAAAAAAAAAAATTAGACCCTGTTTATAATCGATTAATTAGTCCCAATGATGATTAAGAACATGATTAGCGTCCGGGTCCCCACAACTAATCTTTATACATGATGTTTAATAAGTTTCATAATCATTGTGTAACACTGTTTTTACAGGTTGAAGAATAGAGATTAGAAGAATCATGCATGAAGTTATTTTATTTACGATATTTCAAGTTTCTAATTTAAATTATAAGATTCTTGCGCAAGTTTTCTTTTATTTACGATATTGTAAAAACATTGATTTTTATGATGCAGACTAGTTTTGGTTTATATTGCGCTAATAGGCTTTCCATTTGGCGATTATGTGATTATTGAACAACATCAGTGTCTATACGCCTCTGGCTCGGGGAGTGACAAAATGAAGCTTAGACATTTGAGTTATATATATATATATAAACACACACACACACAAGCATAAAGCACGTGCGATATACGTAAATATCAATTATATGATAAAAATTTAAAACGATATTTTTTAAAAAATAATTTGAGTCATTTTGTTATTTATTTGAGTTTAATCTCTTGTTATATTAGACGAATATATTAATTAAGAACTTATATAATTTACTTTCGATATTTTTGCCAAATTATAATTCAAGATGCTAATTTTATGTTATATAATAAATTATAATTAACATAAAATATAGGACGAAATGAATTGAAACAAATTTTTAAAAAATATATATCCAAACATCACATATAAGACATAATAAACTAAAAATCAATCAAATTATGGACGTTATCATTGCATAAATCATAATTTACATAAATTAAGCACAATAACGATAAATAATTATCAATTCAAAATATCACGACTAACTCATCAAAACTAATGAAATAATAATACTGATAGTAAAATATATCTCATAATATTTCATTTAAATAATATTTAAACACCTACATAATTTTTTTACCATTTGTTTTTAGAATTTTATATCATATAATTAATTTTGTATCACAATCGATCTTTTATAAACTACATTGATTATTAATTTCTTGTTAAATATAATTTTAAAATAATAGATGTTTCTCAAGCTGCTGGTCAGTTAGAGCGGCTTAGGATGGATGAGTTAGATCCTCTCTTTTATATTATGCATCAACCTCGTTTTGGTACTGAAGGAGCTGAAAATGCTGAGTTGTGGATTTTCGAAATTTAGGATTTAATTTATTTGATTTGATCGAATATCCAACTGAGCTTCGTTTGAAATTATCACTTTATCAGTTGCGAGACTATGAAAAGATGTGGTAGTCTACTGTGTTGATGACTTTGGAATCTCAGAGGATTGTTCCATATTAAGATATCTTTAAGTTTGAGTTCAGAGAAAGTTATTTTCATCCATCGTTTTATGGTCTAAAGCTTCTGAATTGTATTCAAACCCACTATAGGAGAATATAGGAGATAGTTCAAAGGACAAACAGTACAAGACATTGTATAAAATACTTTCCAACAAGATTAAAATATTTCTCACTGGCAAAGATATATGGGATAAACTTATACAATTATGAGAAAGAAATTAACAAACAAAGGAGAAAAAATTGTCTTTGGCAGTCCAAAAATCTGACAGTATCGAGATGAAGGTTGGAAAATCCATGTCGGACTTCGATGAAAAAGTGAGAAGCATTATACTTGAACTAGCTGTTCTTGGCAAGAAATATTGCAATAGAAAAATAGCCTTAAAAGTTACGAGGGCACTCTCAAGAGAATGTGATGTCAAAACAATGGCTTTGCAAGAATCAAAGGACCTAACAAGCATGAACTCCATGATCTGTTTGCAGAACTCAAAGCATATGAATTTGAATTAGAAACAAGAACTAATGGTGAATCTTCAACCAAACTAACAAAGGACATGGCTACTTCAATTACTGAACAAAGGCCTTGAAAAAGAAGTCAGCTGAGCAATGATGTCATGTCACTGTTTGTAAAGAAATTTGAGAAGTTCTTAAGGAAGAACCAGGATAACTCCAAAGCTCAAGCAGACATAATCATCACAAGAAAGAGTTCACTAGTAAGGACAATGGTTGTTTCAACTGTGGCAAAGTTGGACATTTCATATGTAAGGTCCAAAATATGATAATGTAGTTCAATTGCATGCAAATATGAGGGAAAAATGAAAAATGCCTAATTAAATTATTTTAATTTTATTTATTGAATATAGTAGGCATGTTTACATGGTTAAAATATGATTTTTTACTAGAATACATAAAACTGTGTTTTAAGGGTTATTCGAAACACGATCGAGGAACAGATACCAGAGCCATAAAAGGGAAAATATTTTTATTAAATGATTATTTTTAATTATTTAATATATGGTATTTTTTAAATGGTATTTTCTAAAATGGAAATTTTTGAGTGTTTTTTACGCGTCGAGTCGTATTTTAAATCGGTAATCGATTTCTGACAAAAATATGGACTTTTTTGGAACTCAGCTAATATTTTCGAAATTTTTTCTCAAAGAAATAATTTTCCTACTATCGAATGAGCCTATTATACCTATATTATTGGGCTTAGCTTTCTACCCAATTATTTATACCAAAAGATAGAGTTTCCTAAACCTAAAACACTTCAAACCAAAAGTTTAAAACACTAGAAACCTAGGGCTTTTCCACCATCAGCACACAAACACACACCACACATTTTCTTATAGCAAATCACGTGAATTTGAATGGAATTCAGCAAGGTCTCCTCACCGCCAACATTCTTCGCATCGCAAGTTGTTTTTCGTGCGTGAAATACGCAAAGGCATGCCTTAATCTTGCTTCACTCATTGTTCATACCATATTACATGTATTGATACATGTTTGCATAAAAAATATGATACACTATCTTATATTTTCGTTTTTATGGCAAAACATGAACAAAACAAGAGTTTTCATATTTTAAAATTCATGTTTATGATGCACAAAGGGGCTGCCATGGTAGGGCCATGGGAAGAGACATTTTTTAACATGTTTAAGTGTCCATAGATGCATATGCAATGGTGGAAAAGAAGGTAACAAAGTGGAACAAAAATTGGGAAGCATATAGGAGCTAGGGTTTCGGCTAGGGTTTCCTAGTGGGGCGCCACACTTAGCTGCTGTAGGGTCATGTACAGGGGTACAAGGAGGGCTGAGTTAGGGTCCTAGAAAGGCTAATGGTCAGATGGTGCAAGGGATAGGGCTCAAACCACAAGGGGTGGCCGCGCTTGTCTTGCAGGAGCAGGTATGATGGTTGCTAGTTCTACGTTATTTAAGCTTAGCCCAGCAGGGTCTCTAGGGTTGAGTCATGGTCCTAGGATGGTCAGCTAAGGTCTGGATGCGTCGGCCATGGCCTAAGGTCGAAGGAGTTGAAGGTATGATCAAGATAGAGTTTCGAAAAATAAGTTCATAATTTACAGCAGGGTTCTAGGCTTGTTAAAGGGTTCTAAATGGTTTGATTTGGGTTGTATAGGGTATGATTAGGTGTTAATAAGCTATGGTTCAAGTTTGGTTTAGTTTCGAGTTGATTCGGGTTGAAAACTGAGACGTACGTTTAAGTTTTAAAACGAATTGATTAGTCGAGGAGAATAATTTCACGTCTAAGATATGTTTATGGGTGCATTTTATTGAGTTATGTTAAGTTTGGATGGATTTGGGTCGTTGTTTTAAGGTCTAAGGATATAGTGGGAAATTAGGGTTTCAGGGGCAAAACGATCATTTTACACCTGAAAAATGTTAGACGTCATGGCAATGCCCTAAATGCTGTAATGAATGCGAAAATGTTTATTTTGAAAGTTTATGGAATTTTATGATGAAAAACGATAATGCTAAAAGATGTGTTGTATTCTTGGTTTAAAAGAAAAATGATATTATATTCATGCATGAATGTTTATAAGTGATGAAAATAATGACATGTTAAAAGAGGTGAATTGATTGTGATTAATACGATTATATGATGATATATAAGCTCAAAGCTCAGTTGACAGGTGAGAGTGTCGCTGATGTTGTCACCGCCTGGTACCATGGTTATACGTAGATGGATCCATCGAACTACAGCTGATACGAAAGTCACAATTGAAGGATCGTGTGCTGGTGCCTTTGAAGGAATTTCAAACACAATATTCTCCAATGAGCTGCAATAGCTTGTGTTCTAAAAATGTTAACACCGATGAATTAAATCGAGTTTGGTTAAAAACCAAGCAGAAGAAAATCGAAGTAATTATTCGTAATGAAGACTGTTAAATTAGAGAACATTTTAACTTATGTAAACTAGATAACTAAAAATTAGGTGATCAGTTATCGCATATATCAGTTCAGTTATGGCAAGAACTGAACTGACGGATGCTCTAACTGATCAAGTCAATTTGAAAACAGTAGTTAATCAGTTAAATACACAAGATATGTTTATGGATGTTCGGAGACTTCAACTGCTCCTATGTCACCACTTCTACCACATCGGGTATGATTCACTAAAAGACTTTGATTTATACAACTACTTGTACAAACCCACTCAGCTTAGGACTTAAAATACTGCCTCAACTGAACTCCTAGCCTAGACTGAATGTAGCACCTTTCAGCAAACACTTCTTTCACGTCTGTGTGTCAAAGACTACATACACAAGTTTAACATCTTTGTGCAAAACTATATTTTGGGGGAGGCGGTGAGTGTGTGTGTGTGGGAACTGAACAAAGAATGCACCGGAAAGATGTTCCCACACACTGAGGGAAATGTGCTTCTAATATGAGCTGATAACAAGTTGAAGTGTCCCTCTGGGCTAATTGCTTCATGTAAGCTAATATGCAATAAGCAAGCCCTTTTTCTTTGTATCTTTACACTCTCTTTGTTTTGTTGGTTTTCACTGATCTTCTATTTATAGGCGGGAAACTGATCGTACAGTGATAATCAATTATTGTATCTGTTGCATCTTGAATTCGTTCTTTCGACTCTTTGTCTCGAATTTTCGACTGCCCTTCTAAAACGTTTGTCTTTATTGCTCTGATGCAACGTTCATTATTGTCCTTTGACTGGACAATTTCTTTGTACATTTATGTATAGCTGGAATCCACTGAATGAGTTTGTCTTCATCTACAGCTAAAAGATTCTTAACTGACGCTCCGAACTAGTCAGCTGAACTGGTCTTCGGTTGGGCTGATAAAATCTGTTGACCCGTCTGTTGAACTGATTACACTCTCATTCAGTTGAATTGATCATCTGGGTTTCTTCATCAGTTGAACACTCCTTCGGCTAACCGGGATTTGAGGTTCTCCTGCTGAGCTGCCTATCAACTGGACAATCAGCTGAACTACTCATTTGACGTATCAGTTCGCCTGATTCAGTTTGTGTGATCAGTTGAGTCTTCATTTTGGGATGTAAACAGCTCGCAACTGATCCTAGCTTCTGCACCCTAAGGTAAAACATTAGTAACACAAAATAACAAGTTTTGTTAACATCAAAATTAAGATTGCGAACTTGAAAATTTCCAAGAACAATTAACGATCTGAATTCAATAAAAAGGGAAAACATATACGTATATGATGAAAAGAAATGTTTATGATGAAAGGAAAAAGGTTTAAAATTGTGCATGTGCATGAAAAGATATTTTATTAAAATATCTTTCATTGTTGCTTGTGAACAAATATGAATTACTTGTTATCATGGTTAAGATTTTTTGAGTCAATAGACTCGTTAAGTATGAGCATGATGTTGTTGATTTAAATGTTTTTATGATGGTACTTACATGTTTACATGATTTATGTGCTTACGTTACATATTTAAATGCTTTTTGAAGTTAAAAGATATTTATGCTTTAAGTTGCTCGAAAAAGGATTTTTATATGCTGCGTGATTAGAAGTTTAGATTTAAATGCATGTTGGTTACGTTTAGAAATTTGGAAAACGTTAAGATATAATTCCTCCTAGATGCGCACTTAGTAGCGATTGGCAAGCTGAGACTAATGAGGATCGTTGATAAGTGCAAGATTTGCACTTAATTTATATTAGATTCCAATTTGATTTATGCTTGTTTCAAACAGAATTATGCGATTTTGGTTTGTTTTTGTTGCCATTTCAGGAATGGAGAAAATAGTGAAAACGGAGCCAATTGGACCAAGAAAACAGAGCGATGCCAAAAGAAGACCAATAAGTTGCAAAGCCGCAAGCACTCCATCGCACAGAGGTGCGCGCACGGCAGACATGCAAGATTCGACAGAGGGGCGTGCGCAGCCGCGCGCACACATGCAGCTCACTGACCAAAGGTGCGCTCGTGGCCGCGCCACTTCACGCGCAGCCGCGCGCGCACAGAAACTTGAAGACTCAAGAAGAGCACGCGGCCGCACCACAACTCGTGCGACAGTGCGCGCGCAACAGCAAGCCATGCGACAATATGGCACGCGCAGCCACGCGAGATCATGCGCCATCGCGCGTGCCGTGCGCCCAGAATTGTATATGTGCGTGACTCATAGGTCAGAAAAGGGGTTTAGCCGTCATTGGAGAAAGAGACGAGAGATCGGAGCGCATACACGAGACGAAGATTCAGAGTGCGAAGAACAGTCACAAATACGAAGAACAACGGATCTGGGGACGGAGACGACACTTCGGATTTGTTATCTTTTTTTCCGCTTTTTTTTACTGTGTTGCGATGTCTAAAACGTTGAACATGTCTTGTTTTCGCTTAGATTTCGTGATGAACTAATTTCCCATTCTAGAGAATGATGTAACTTTGTGGACACGATGATTTGACGTGGTTATTTTATATGATTGAATTCTATTTCAAATTTATTTGTATTTCTCTGTGTTTATTTCAGTGCAATTTAATGGCCATAAATTGTATGTTGTCTGATTTATTCTACAACTCGGGAGAGGGACTAGGGTTATAGATCATTAGAGAAACATCGTTGATTGTTTATATCGTTCAGGAGGCGTAGAACTTTAGCGAGGCTTAGGTAACAACATTGTTTGCATTTATCAATTAAACGTATATTTTTATTAGGAATAATTGAATCGAAGTTTGATTGTTACAGTTATTCGTCACTTGGGAAAGGGGGAATAAATTAATTAAATGTTCTTGGCCATTAAATAATAGGAATTCAGGAATATAATTTTAACTGAGAATAATTGTCCTGGAAACTTGATGAAATCATTTCTCTAGATATTTTCTCTCATTGTTATTCTTCAACTCGGTGATTAGATTAATTATTTGTCATCAATTAGTTCGTTCAAACAAACCAATCCGGTTATTGATTTTTCTAGATAAAATCTTGACTATTTTAATTACAAGAACTGATATACATTTTTACACACACTCTTCGTGGGATCGACACTTGTGCTCAAAAATACATTTTACTATAACTTGTCGTCGTGCGCTTGCGAGCATTCAAGAAAACACGCAATAAGTTTTTGGCACCGTTGCCGGAGATTTTCAAATTTGAATTTATATCAGTATTGTTACCAATTAGTCTAGATTTTAATTTAGAGCTTTTATTTTTATTTTATTTTATATTGATTGAGTTGTCATTTTTTCCTGCTTGACAGTGTATGCTAAGATCGCAAAACTCAGACTTGCTGATTTTTGACCCGGAGATCGAAAGAACTGCGAGAAAATTAAGAAAAGCAAGAAGGGAAGAGATCCAAGAAATGGCTGAACACAAAGAAAATGACAGACACATCCCGCCAGAGGCTATACCTATCAGAGATCACTTCCGACCAGTGATCAACAATCATTACTCTGGTATTGCAAGAGGGACCATCAACGCCAATAATTTCGAGTTGAAGCCTGCTCTAATCAATATAGTTCAGCAATACCAATTTGCTGGAACAGTCACTTCTGATCCTCATGTTCATTTGAGGACCTTCTTGGAGATAACGGATACGTTAGATATTAATAATGTTCCTGATGATATTATTAGACTGCGTTTGTTTCCATTTTCTCTCAGGGATCAAGCTAGAGGATGGCTCCAATCGCTTCCCTTGGGAAGTACCACGACATGGCAGGAGCTGGAGACGAAATTTCTGGCAAAATACTTTCCCCCTGCAAAGTCTGCACAGTTGAAGATTGAGATTAGCACGTTCAGACAGACTGATTTTGAGCAATTATATGAGGCATGGGAAAGATACAAGGAGCTGTTGAGAAAGTGCCCGAACCATGGCTTCGAAGACTGGGTGCAGATTGAATTATTTTACAACGGTCTAAATGGGCAAACAAGAGGAACAGTGGATGCTGCAGCTGGTGGCACGATCTTTGTTAAATCTCCCGAGCAAGCTTATGACTTGCTTGAACAGATGACGATACATAGCTACCAGTGGCCGTCAGAAAGGGCAGGAGTAAAAAAGACAGCTGGAGTTTATGCTGTGGATCCTATTACGCCACTCACTGCTCAGGTATCTGCATTGACCACTCAAATAGCAGCGATGAATAAGGTGAGCATATCAGAGAATGAGAGTCCATCGACTGTTGATGAAGAACAATCTATTCCTGAAGAAGCTCAGTACATCATCAACAGAAACTTTGGAAACTATGGAGGATATCGAGGTAACCCTCCCCCTAATACTCATCGTCCTGGGTTGAGAAACCATGAAAATTTTTCTTATGCAAACAATAAGAATGTATTGAATCCTCCACCGGGGTTCAATACATCAAATGGGGAAGGGAAGCCATCATTTGAAGATTTAGTTGGGACGTTTGTTGCTGAATCTGGCAAGAGAATGGCTAGGACTGAGTCTAAGCTTGACAACCTAGAAACCCACATGGCAAGTATTGGTGCTACTTTGAAAATCCTGGAATCGCAAGTTGGGAGATGACGAAACAACTCCCGTCTCAACATCAGGTGCATTAACAAGGACTGCAGATCCAAATATGAAAGAAGTGAATGCGGTTTTCATACAACATGAGGATCTTAGAATGATAGAAGTAGAAGAAAAGGAGGTTGAACACACACCTGTCCGGGATGAAAAGCCAACTACAACCAAAAGAGCCCGAAGTAAGAAATATGAGAGGTAAAATTTAAATCAATGCATTGATATTTCTTTACTTCCCTACCCCCAGAGATTTTTACAATTGCAGGCTGAATTTCAAAAGAAAAAAGGTCTTGAAGATCTCAAGAACCTACACACTAATAATTAGTTTGCAGATCAGGTGGAGGGTGAATTTACCGAAGGAACACGAAGAAATCTTCCTCAGAAGTTGCTAGATCTCGGTGAATTTATTATGCCATGTGAAATAGGGGGTCATTAGGTGAAAAAAGCTATCTGTGACTCAAGAGCGAGCATAAATATAATGCCAAGTTCTCTCTACGAGAAACTTGGATTGAGCAGGATGAGGCCCACAGGACTAAGATTACAGATGGCAGATAAATCGATCAGGACACCGTTGGGTATTGTGGAAGATGTTGAACTTCGGATCGACAAATTTAAGGTTCTAGCAGAGTTCGTGGTACTTGACATGGAGAATAGTCAGAACGTTCACGTCATTCTAGGACGACCATTATTGGATTTTTTTGGAGCCATCATTGACGTGAAACGAGGAAAGTTGACCATGGAAGCTGAAGGTCAAAGGATAGAAACCAAGGCATCCAAAAGTTCTCACGACCCACCTTGAATAAACAGGTGACAGTCGGGCTGACAACGTTAAACCAAGCGCTGAGTGGGAGGCAACCCACAATGCATTCGTTTTGTTTATGTATTTTCATTTTAATCTTTTATTTGTTAATTTTAATTTTCATTATTCGAATATTGATTCAATTGTTTTATTTTTGTAGGTATTTTTTTTAAAATAATATATATATATATATATATATATATATATATATATATATATATATATATATATATATATATATATATATAAATATATATGGACAGACGTAAGCGCGCAGCCGCGCCAGTTCACGCACAGCCGCGCGCTCGGAACCAGTGGTCAGCACAGAAGCATGCACGCGGCCGCGCCACATCGCGCGCGACCGCGCGCTCTCAATTATTGAATGGGACAGAGCACCGCATGCGGCCACGCCACTTCATGCGCAACCGCCCGCCCTCAATCATTGAAGACCAACAGAACCTCGCACGCGGCCGCGCCACTTCTCGCATGACCGCGCGCGCCGTGTACAGCCCCTATTTAAAAACCCTATCTCAATATTTCACACACACAACTCTCCTCTCCCTAAATAAAATAGCCGCCTCCCCCTACTCTCTTCCCTTACAGATCCTCTCCAACTCAAACAATATCACTCCACCAACACCACCATCTCCAACACCATCTTCATCTTCACTCATCTCCTACATAACACAACCACAACTCATCATCTCCAACCACCTACATATAGCCGCCGTCACCGCCTACAGCCAAGTGCCATCTACAAGTGCTTTACTTCGCTAAACGGTACCGTTTCCTTTACCTTGTTATAGTTTGGGTTAATTTTCATAAATCAAACATTGTGGGTGCCATTGTGTCTATATTTGTTGATTATAAGTGTGGATATGTTGATAATCATGCCGCCTAGAAAGAGATCGAAGGATGTGGTCTCCTCTTCTCGTTCCTATGATACTAATAGATTTTGGAATGAGGAAGCCTTCAGAGTTTATGAGAGCACCATGTCTAGGTCTATTATCAAAGAAAGAGGGCTAGATCTGACGTACCCTGACTGTGCAATAATTGAAGAGGTTGAGCGAAGGGGGTGGTTAGATATAGCCCAGTCACTACCAGATGCAATTATATCTATAGTCCGGGAATTTTATGCTAATCTGAGAATCAAACACGATTACTATGGAGTTTTGGTACGAGGGCAACTGGTCTATTTTGATTTGGAAACCATTAATGCAATCTATTCTGCCGGGTTTTGAAAATGACGAGTATACTGCTTTGATTACTGGGACTGTGGACTACGATGCGATTATCAAGACATTATGCATCGAGGGTGTAGAGTGGCGCTTGAATCAGGGCTCCCCAGTCACTCTGAAGAAATCTGACTTACGCCGTGACCCACGCTGTTGGACATCTTTCATTCTCTCACGGATCATGCCCTCATCACATCAACCAGAAGTTACAAAGGATAAAGTGGCGTTGATTTACGCCATAATGACTGGGAAGACCGTGAATCTGGGAAAGCTCATTAACAGTTTTATCATGCGTGCTGGTACGGGATTTATGACCGTCAGCCTCCCTTGTCCACATACTATCACTGCACTATGTCTTCATGCTGGTGTGCAAAGGGGTTCAGATGAACATGTTTTGGAAGTGAGTTAGAACGACAAGAGGCTAGGGCAGATTACAACCAGAGAGCCAGAGAACGCCAGCCACCGCCACCACCGTCGATCCCTCGAACCAGTTTGCGAGACAGGATGTTCCGAATAGAACATGATATGCGGGCTCAGCGCCAAGAGTTGGCCGAACACCGACACACTACTAATGCTTTCATGTCTTATATGATGGATTTCACATCGGTGCTCGCCTAGCGTTTTCCACCCATGGGACCCGAGAATACTCCCTTTCCACTACATCCAGCCTGGCTACCACAGTACCCACCACAAAATCTATCATCGCCACAGCCCATGGACGATGATGCTGAAGATACTGAGAACAATGACTCGAGCCCTGAGTTCTGACACTCGGGAGCGAGGTATGTGTTGTCATGTTCTTTATTTCTATACATTGAGGACAATGCATACTTTAAGTTTGGGGGGGGGGGGGGGGGTTAAAATTGCTTTTTAGAAATTTTTTCTTCAAATTTTTTTATTGCTCAGTAGTTAATTTGAATTTTTTATTATTGCATGCTAGATTTGTTAGGTAAAGTCATGGATAAGTAAAATGTGTGGACGACGATGAAAAGTGAATTGCGATTCTGAAGTGTATATATGTGTTCATGATAACTTAGGAGTCACAATTATTCTGCACTGTCGTGTTTGTTGATACTATCGTTTCTTAGAGATAAGTTGCATGCATGTTATGCTAAATAGACGATGGAGATCTGATTCTTTATAATTATTGCATGACATTGATTGACACCTTTGAAATCACATAAATGAGCTAGGCAATTTTTCACAATATCCTTGGGCATGTGTTCTTTGTTAACTGTCAATTGTAGCCCTTTGAGCTTCGAGTTAATTGAGATGATTAATTTTTCTTTGTGCACCTATTTCATGTATCATTTTGATTGAAAATTGCATGTGACTGGTTTGTATGAGTTGACTAATGGATTGACGGAAATCTAGAACTTTCGTGAACAATTTTCGAGGCGAAATACGGATAATATGTGACATAGGAATGATTTAGGCGATCTTTGGAGCCGTTTTGAGCCTTCGAGCCTACCAAATGAATATGAAATATCCCTAGTGTCCCATTTTGAGCCTATTAAAAATCAAGTGGTGTATGTCAATGACATACAATTAGCCTCCAATTGTATCTATTTTACATCCCACAACAACTACCTAATGAAGCTTATACACTTATTCTCCTACCTAATTTTGAGAGAAAAAGTTCATGGGTAATGTAATGATTCAAATAATCCTTGAAAAGAAAAGAAAAATTGAAGTGTGCAAAAAAGAGTTGAAAATAGACAAAAAAAAAAAAGGAAAATAAAAAAAAATCAAGGGAATGAATCAAACAAAAGTGGTGAAAAAGAAAAAAATTTGAAAATGGAGGATATGGTGGAGAAGAAAACAATAAAGTGATGGTGAATGAAATGATAGTGAAAATGATGAAGATTTGATTATTTCTCTCAAATTTTGATTTCCATACCCTTTATTGTAGCCGTGAGCCGTGGCTTAACGTTACAAGCCTACAAGAACTATTAACCTTGTCACATTTATCCAATATACTAGTGGAGAAAAGTTGTTTAATTCAAGCCTATAATTACCTGAAAAAACATTGTCAACGAGTATAGACTTTAATCACTTTCTTACAAGCATCTCATTGTGTGATTTCATCTATGTCATACTTGTGTTGACCGTCTTTCGAGCCAAATAATCACCGATAAAGTCCTATGTGATTTGTGAATGTGAATTTATATTTTAATGAAGTGTGAGTTGAACTGAACTGATGATTTCTTAATTCTGGAAGGCGAATGTGCATTACAACTCTATTTGAGCATTCAATGGGGTAAACGAACATTGACATATCACACACACACACGTGACTCTTGGGAAATCGTGAATTACATGAAAATAGATAAGTCGGAGGTCAATATCACTTTTCGCATATCCATGACTTTAGTAGTTTGCGTAAATTTTTTCCTTATTTATTAGATTTTATTCTATTTTGCTCGGGACTAGGAAAAGTTCAAGTTTGGGGGGTTTGTTAAGTGCAAGATTTGCACTTAATTTATATTAGAATCCATTTTGATTTATGCTTTTCCAACAGAATTATGCGTTTTTGGTATGTTTTTGTTGTCATTTCAGGAATGGAGAAAATAGTGGAATAGGAGCCAATTGGACCAAGAAAACAGAGCGATGCCAAAAGCGGACCAATAAGTTGCAAAGCCTCAAGCACTCCATCGCACAGAGGTGCGCGCGCGGCCATGCAACTTCACGCGAGGTGCGTGCGCTCACCGACCATAGGCGTGCGCACAGAATAACTTGAAGACCCAAGAGGAGCGCACGGCGCACCACAACTCGCGTGACCGCGCGCGCGCAGCAACAAGCCATGCGACAGGATGGCACACGCAGCCGCGTGTGATAATGCGCCATCGCGCGTGCCATGCGCTCAGAATTGTATATATGCGTGACTTGAAGATCAGAAAAGGGGTTTAGCCGTCATTGGAGAAAGAGACGAGAGATCGGAGCGCATACACGAGACGAAGATTCAGAGTGTGAAGAACAATCACAAATACGAAGAACAACGGATCTGGGGACGGAGACGACACTTCAGATTTGTTATCTTTTTCTTCCGCTTTTTTATTTTATTGTGTTGCGATGTCTAAAACGTTGAACATGTCTTATTTTCGCTTAGATTTCGTGATGAACTAATTTCACATTCTAGAGAATGATGTAGCTTTGTGGACACGATGATTTGACGTGGTTATTTTATATGATTGAATTTCATTTCATATTTAATTGTGTTTCTCTGTGTTTATTTCACTACAATTTACTGACCATAAATTGTATGTTGTCTGATTTATTCTACAACTCGGGAGAGGGACTAGGGTTATAGATCATTAGAGACACATCGTTGATTGTTTTTATCGTTCGGAAGGCGTTGAACTTTAGCGAGGCTTAGGTAACAACATTGTTTGCATTTATCAATTAAACGTATATTTTTATTAGGAATAATTGAATCGAATTTTGATTGTTACATTTATTCGTCACTTGGGAAAGGGGGAATAAATTAATTAAGTGTTCTTGGCCATTAAATAATAGGAATTCAGGAATATAATTTTAACTGGGAATAATTGTCCTGGAAACTTGGTGAAATCATTTCTCTAGATATTTTCTCTCATTGTTATTCTTCAACTCGGTGATTAGATTAATTATTTTTCATCAATTAGTTCGTTCAAACAAACCAATCCGGTTATTGATTTTTCTAGATAAAATCTTGAATATTTTAATTACAAGAACTGATATTCATTTTTATACACACTCTTCGTGGGATCGACACTTGTGCTCAAAAATACATTTTACTATAACTTGACGTCGTGCGCTTGCGAGAATTCAAGAAAACACGCAACAATCATCAAGGGAATGCACCCCACCTCCTAATGGGGATGATGCTAATCATGTTCTAGAGGGTATGTCACGTTTCTTTGAGCAGCAGGCTCGGAGGCCAGAGCACGATATGTTTGATCAGTTCCAAAGGCTGAGTCCAAAGAAGTTTTCTGACTTTACCGACCCATTTGTTGCTGAGAGTTGGATTAGATCTCTTGTTGTGCATTTCCTTTATCTGAATATGGGAGAGGCTGACCGAGTTAGTATGTGCTACTTACATGTTGCAAGATGATTCTACTCTTTGGTGGGAACGAGATGAACATGGTGTAATCTAGCCACCCTCACTTGGGTGAAATTCAAGAACATTTTCTATGAGAAGTATTTTACTACTGAAGTCCGTGGACACTTGAAGAGGAAGTTTATGACTCTCCGTCAAGGAGACACTACTGTGGCTGAGTTCGTTAAGAGATATGATAGGGGTTGCCACTTTGTGCCCCTTATTGCTAGGGACTCTGCTGGGAAAATGAGGCACTTAATGGATGGTCTTCGACCTACTATACGTCGTGATGTGAAGCTAATGCGATCGACGGATTATACAGCTGCCACTGCTTGTGCATTCCAGGCTGAGCAAGCCCTGAAAGACATTGATTTTGAGATGCAGCGCAAGAGGCAGCAACATCAGCAAAATTCTCAGCCGAATAAGAGACAATTTATGGGACCTCCTAAAGCTCAAGGGCAGCCAAAGCCCCAAGGACAATGGAAGAAATCGGGGCAACCGAAGCCACCACAGCATGGAGCGCCAAAACCTGAAGAGAGGCCACTGTGCAAAGAATGCAATCACTTACACTTTGGTAAGTTCATGTGGAGAACATACAAGTGCTTTGTATGCAAGGAAGTAGGACATAAAGCTAATGATTGCCTAAAGAAAAAGGAACCAACCATTGGCAGAGCTTATGTGATGCATGCTGAAGAAGCCGAGGAAGAGTCAGATATGAATTTGATCACAGGTAAACTAGTTGTTTAATATTTTATATTGCTTTTGTTGCATGAAATATTAAATTGGTTATGTGAATTGATTGGGATAATGAAGAACTTAGAGTAAAATAGGTTGCATGCTTTACTATAGTTAGATTTAAGAGACGACATTGAAAATTATAGAGATTAGGCATAAAATATAAACCTTAATGATTTAACGCAGCGTTTGGTTGGGTGGATTAGGTGTGATAGATTATTTTATCACACCTAATCCTGCGTTTGGTATGATTTTTATTTAAACAGCTCAATCCTTCCTATGATTAGGTGGTATTACGTGTGATAAAATAATACCTCCTTCTTCCGTAGGATTATTAATCCCTCCTCTATCCCTACTCTCTTTCCAATTTTACTCTTCTTCCTTCACCCTATTGAACCACCTCGGCTGCCGGACCGCCGCCCTCGTCGGACCGCCGCCGCCCTCGCCGGGCCGCCGCCGGACCTTCGCCGCCTTCGCCGTCGCCCGACCGCCGTCGACGCCGCCGGATTGCCGTCGCCGAACATATGCCAGACCGCACCGCACAGCCGTCGCCAAACATTCGCCGGGACGACATCGCCGCCGTCGAACCGCCGACTCACCGCCGTCGCCGCCACGTTGGCTGCCGGATCCTCCGTCGGAGTGGAAGAAGAAAAAAAGAGGAAGGGCAATTTTGTCCTTTCATCAAAAATTTCAAAATTATCCTACACTCAAAAATCTTACCAAACATACTACCATATATTACATATCTACGACAATCATTTTCTTTATCATTTACATACTAATCATTAGTTTATTTTATCCTGAATCAAAAGTAAGAATTTTAAGGCTTGGAAATGAAAAAAAAAAATCGAAAAATTTTGGGTAATTAGTGATAGAAACTCCTTAAGTTTCAACACGATTGGATTTGATGATATATTTGTCACATGAAAGATATTCATTTTAGGTGTAGCTACCTACGCATTGCTGGATTTGGGAGCTACACACTCATTTATATATGAGACATTCGTCAAGCGACTAAAGATTATACCCGAGGATATGATATTGGGCTTTAAAATTTCCATTCATTGTGCTGATCAAATGGTCACTACGAGCATTGTGAAGAATTTGGAGTTTTTTTTACTAAAGAATATGGTTTGGGCAGATCTTATCATACTCTCGATGCCTAAATTCGACATCATTCTTGGCATTGATTGTCTATCTATGAATGGGGCTTCGATAGATTTTCAGCAGAGGTCAGTATCTTTTCGACCGCCCATCGGAAAATCTTTTTTCTTTGAGGCAGCAAAGAACGAGCAAATGCCGCACATTATCTCCTGCATCTGTGCGATAAAGCTTATGAGACGTGGCTGCCAAGATTTTCTAGTATGTGTTACTTCAGCACCTGCTCTGGTCAGTCAGAAGCTAGAGGATGTTGAGGTTGTCAAAGAATTTCCTAGTGTCTTTCTTGAGAACGTTTCTGGCATTCCATCGAATCGAGAGGTGGAATTTTCCATTGAACTGATGTTGGGCACTGTGCCAATATTTAAGGCAACCTATCGTCTAGCACCCGCCGAAATGAAAGAGCTAAAAAACCAAATTCAAGTGTTGCTGGACAAGTGTTTTATTTTCCCGAGTTGTTCTCCATGAGACGCACCTGTATTATTTGTGAAGAAAAATGATGGAAGTATGAGACTCTGCATTGACTATAGAGATCTGAACATAGTCACCATCAAGAACAAGTATCCTTTGCCTAGAATCGAGGATTTATTTGATCAATTGTAAGGAGCGTCGATTTTCTCGAAGATAGATCTTCGTTCCGGATATCATCAGCTGAAGGTGAAGGAGTCTAATGTTCATAAGATGACTTTTAGAACTCGATATGGGCACTACGGGTTTATGGTAGTGTCATTCGGGTTGACCAATGCGCCAGTGATTTTCATGGATCTCATGAATCGCGTATTTCATCCGTATCTGGATCAATTTATTGTATTATTCATAGATGATATTCTGATCTCGAGGAGCAAAGAAGAGAACATCCAGCACTTGAGAACGACACTACAATTGTTGCAAGATAGAAAGTTAATCGCTAAGTTCAGAAAGTGTGAGTTTTGGCTCGAGAGAATGGCGTCCTTAGGCCACATTATTTCTAAAGATGGGGTCGAGGTCGAGGCAGTTATAGAATGGCCAGAACCAAAGAGCGTAACTGAGATCCGTAGCTTCTTGGGTTTAGCTGGATACTACCGGAAGTTTATTCAAGGATTCTCTTCTATAGTGGTACCCTTGACCGCCGTGACGAAGAAGAATGCGAAGTTTTTTGGGGATTAGGCTACCAAGAGAGTTTCGAGAAGCTGAAGCAAGATTTGACTTCAGCGCCAGTTCTATCAATGCCATCAGGGAAAGGAGAATATGTTCTTTATACGGACGCTTGGAAGCTTGGTTAGGTGCAGTCTTGATGCAAAATGATCGAGTGATAGCTTATGCGTCTAGGCAGTTAAAATTTCATGAGAAGAATTACCCAACTCATGACCTTGAGCTCACAGAAGTAGTATTTGCTCTCAAGATTTGGAGCCATTACTTATATGGGGATAAATGCAAGATTTTCATTGATCATAAAAATTTGAAATACTTCTTTGCCCAAAAAGAGTTTAACATTAGGCAACAAAGATGGTTGGAGTTGGTAAAGGGCTATGACAGCGGTATTAGCTACTGCCCAGACAAAGCTAATGTGATTGCGAGATGCTTTGAGTAGAAAGACAGTAGTCATCCTGCAATTGACAGTTCAAAGACCATTGCAAGCAGAGATTCAGCTATTCGAGTTTGTCGTGTATGCTACGAGCGAGGCTCGTAATCTTTCTACTATGACAGTGCAGTCGACTCTGAGGGATATAATCCGCGAAGGTCAGTGTTCTGATGAGCAGTTGCAAAAATGGAGACTGAGAGACGAGTCTAAGGGTCGGAAGTTGTATTCTGAGGATGATGGCATAGTTCGATATCGAGATCGACTATGGGTTCCTAATGGAGATTTACTGAGACAGGTCATTATGAAAGAAGCCCATTATACCTCATTCTTCATCCATCCTAGAAGTACGAATATGTATAAGGACCTGCTGTAACGTCCGAAAAACCAACCTACGTAAACCACATGCATGCAAATTATTTGATTACTTCAATTTTTTATTTAAATAATTCTTACTTGATGCATATTATGTGATTAAAGGTATGATTGCATGATTAAATGATTATATGGCATGATTTCATGAAATTAAAAGATTTTATCCGAAGATTCGATAATAGGCTGGGAAAGGAGACCGAGGACGACCAAGACAAAAATAAGTTTTTTTTCACTAAATATTTTCAAGACTTCTTAATATGATTAAAAATGATTATATTTTTCTAAAAATTGTAGGGTTCGAATAATTTTACCAGACGAGCTCGATTTTACCCGGGGAGCCGATTTTGGGCAAACAAGGAGTTTTTAAAATATAAAAAATATTAATTTTTGTTGGAACATTTCATGTTCGCAATCTTTATTTTGATGTTAACATAACTTGTTTATTTGTTTCTAATGAGTTTACTTAAGAGTGCAGAAACTGAAACTGAAGCTATTGAGATGCAAACTGAAAGTGCCAACTGATTGATCAAACTTAACCAGTTCAACTGAAGTATCAAGAGAAATTCAACTGATTTTCAAGTTGATAGGTGGTTCAGCAGAAGACCTTCAGAAGCCCGGCCAGCTGATGAAGTGTCCAACTGATGAAGAGCCAAACTGACCAATTCAACTAAATCAGTGAAATCAGTTCAGCTGACGAGTCAACTGATTTCACCTCACCAGTTCAAGACCAGTTCAAAACATCAGTTAAGAGCGAACCAGTTTGCAGATACGACAAGCTAAATCCAGCTGTGCACAAAGGTACAAAAGCTATTGTACGATCAAGGTACAATAAGAGACGTTGCACTTAAAGCCAAAAGTTCCGGAATGGATTTTGAGGAACATATTCAAAATGCAACAGTCACAATCATTGAGTTTCATTGTACGATCAGTCACTCGCCTATGAATAAAAGATGAAGATCACTGAAGACAGTGATAATGATACACACATGATATACACGATATATATACATAGCGTGTGTTCATCAAAAAGAAGAAGGGCACGCTTATTTACTCATCAGATTACAAGAAGCAATCAGCTCAGAAGGAACACTTCAATTTGTTATCAGCTAAGATTAGAAGCCTATTTCGTTCAGTGTGAGCACAGCTTTGGGGTAGTTTTCAGAGACCAGTTCTCACACACACACACTCACCACCACTCAAATCCCGTCTTGCACACAGACGTAAAACATGTGTATGTAGTCTTTCTCACACAGACATTAAAGAAGTGTTGACTGGAAGGTGTTGCCTTCAGTGTAGACTAGGAGTTCGGTTAAGCAGTGGGTAAGTTCTAAGCTGGGTGGGTTTGTACAAGAGTTTGTATAAATCAAAGTCTTCTGGTGGATCCTACCCGAGGTGTTAGAAGAGGTGACGTAGGAGCAGTTGAAGTCCATGAACATCCATAAACATATCTTGTGTACTCTAACTGTTAACCCATAGCTTTAAATTGTCTCGATCAGTTCGCGTGTATATCAGTTCAATTCTCACCATAATTGAACTGATACATGCGAGAACTGATCCCCCTTATCTTCAGTTAATTAGTTACACAAGATTAAAAGCTTTAACCGATCAGTTTTCTTAACGAAGGATTACTTCGAGTATTTTCCGCTAGTTTCTATATCAGACTCGATCTAATTTATCCGTATATACATTCTTAGATTACGAGCTATTGCAACTCATCACGTTTTTAATAGATCATCTCGATCCAACATATTCGGAAACTAATTTTTATAAACTCTTATGTTTTAATTAAATAAGAGATATTGGGCCCAATTTAACTAAATTGAGAAGGCCCAATTGCTCCTATACTTGGAGGCCCAAAACCTCAGCCCATTAACATGCAAATTAAATCTATAAAAAAATTCAAACCTAGGTATTTTACTACTCCATGCAGCTGTCCACTTCACAGACTTTCACACACAAAAATTCGAAAATTTCAAGGGAGGAAAAGCTAGGGTTCTTCATCGCTCGGTCGTCCATCTTCGCACCCTCGTCAACGATTAAATATTCAAGCATTTTAAACTCAAAGACATGTTTTCTAAACCCTTTAACGCAACATTCAAATCATATTATGTATGTTTTTATTATTTTTGCATGAAAAAT
Organism: Primulina eburnea; assembly: GCF_022965805.1. Taxonomy (NCBI): domain Eukaryota; kingdom Viridiplantae; phylum Streptophyta; class Magnoliopsida; order Lamiales; family Gesneriaceae; genus Primulina; species Primulina eburnea. The sequence goes on from NC_133111.1 coordinate 33,729,051, forward strand.
ACTCGTGTTCGATTATTTTTACGACTAAACAATTATTTTCAAAAATATGAGGATTTTACGCTTGTTTGAAAAACACTATTATTCCTAAGGACACGCTGTCATTAGAAGATGTTTAAGGGACAAGAAAAGAGTTGCTAAGGTGATAAAACGAGGGCTGGAACGCACATGATCAAGGGAGAATTGCCTAGTTTTTTTTTAGAGCCACATACATGCATCCTTAACCAAGGGTGCGGCTTGACGAGAACCAAGCTTGGATCGGCTAGGGCTTGGGCAGGGGCCTAGGCAGGGTGTGGCTTGACCCTATGAAGAGTCCTAGCACGGCTAGGGCTCGAATTTTGCAGCTAGGGAAGAGTCCTAGTTCACTAGGACTCTTCCCCACATGCGTATGGGAAGTTGGCCAAGGCGGGGCTGCGGCTTAGTATGGGGCGGGGCCATGTTGTCTAGACGGTGCCCTAGGATGGTCCAATGAGGATTAGGAAGGGCTGGCTCGATGGTGGCCCGGGTAGAAACCCCGACGCAAAGAGTAGTCCATGCGCTTAAGGGGGTATGTGCGTAGCTTGTCTTTTATTGCAGGGCTCGCGGCGTTGGTTTGAAGACTTGGGATAGGTTCGGATGACTCTGAGCAGGGTCCAAGGAGGGTGAGGGTCTGAGAGGTTCGGTGATTAAGTAGCAAGAAGGTTCTTACGTGGGATAGGAGTCCTAGTGAACCTAGGAGACACCACGCGCAGCTCGGGTCTAGGGGAAGGAGATATTGTGCAAGAAAAAGGGCTGGTTTATGGCTTGGGGTTGGTCTGTAGGGTCCCTAAATGGGTTGGCTAGAGTTTGGCTTAAGGTGACTCTGGTGTGGCTCGACAAAACTAGGACTTGGCTCGGTGGGTTCATGCAAGGGTCAAATTTCGAATTTAAGGGGATAAGTTTCGAACTATGGGTCCACAGGGGTGGTTCATGGCTCACAAGGGTAGTTTAGGTAATAAAAAGTCTATGATTCAAATTTGGAAAAAAAATAATAAATTTTGAATTAATTCGGGAATTGAACGCCTCACGAATAATTAAATAGGAAATTAAATCGAAACCCATGAATTTAAGCTAAATAAAATTATGAAAAAAATATATTTAAGCTTAAATAATTATTGGGATAATACCATGTCAATAAAAGTAAGAAAATGTCAAAATCGAGAAATTATACGTCTAGGGGCAAAACGACCATTTTACATGTGAGTAAAATTTATAGGTTGGCAGCGTGCCGAAAGGTCATAACGCATGTTAAATGATTTATTATGTTGATTTTTATGAAAATATGATATTTCATGATTGATGGTAAAGTTATGCAATTTTTACTGTTAAAAATGATATTTTTGAAAGTCATGATATTTTATGCTTTAAAAAGAAAAGGAAAAATATTTTGAGGGATGTGAATTGACTGTGACGAAGGATGGAGGATAAGTGGGGGATCCGTTTTATGAAAAAACGGTGAACTTAAATTTTTTGGGAATGTCGTGAGGAAAAAGGCCCCAGAGAGAGTCTGTTTACTGGAAAAGGTCCCAAAGAGAGCCCGACGATCGTATTTTCATGGCAGTGCCTAGTGATTATCCTCATCGGTCATGTGGAGCTGAAGACTGATCAGTTGACCGGAGGATAAAATGCTAGTCACTTTCAAAGATCAAACTTCACCCAAAATGATAAAGGATTGAAAACTTTACGATTAAATGATTTTACGATTTACGATTTATTTATGCATAAAAGATATTTTAAATAAAATTATGATTTTTAATGCTTGAAATTTTATATGTATTATTTTCTACTTATGTTTAGAACGTGCTAAGTCATTAGACTTACTAGATTTGAATGTTCCAGAATTTGATGATATGAGGAGGCGCTGACTCTTGAGTGGGTCGAAAGCGGCTTTGCACACCCGGGGACATTATTTTCCGCATTAGCATGTTAGATAAAATTTTTAAAATATTATTGTTAATGATTTTATTAGAGACATTTTATGCTTTATTAATTGATCTTTTTAATGTTCGATGTAGGATTTTTGGTTAGTTGACGATTTAGGTATTTTTATGCACTCAAGATTTCAAATGTTAAATTATTAAGATTTATGGAAATTTTAAGTTATTTCAAATTAGTAATTTTCGAGTTTATGATTCACACACACACACACACACACGCGTATATATATATATATATATATATATATATATATATATATATATATATATATATATATATATATATATATAAAGTAGCAGATGTTTCACCTGCAGTCATCGTATTGGTAGTCGAGCATGAAGCGAGACATCTTACGTTTTGTGTACGAATGTTTGACATGCCAGATAGTTAAGACAGAGCATCAGAAGCCAGCAGGGAAGCTTAATCCACCTACTATTCCTGAGTGTAAATAGGAAAACATTACGATTGACTTTGTAGTGGGATTCCAAGGACTGTATATTACGAAATCAGCACATTTTCTACCTATTAAGATGACATTTACCGTGACACAATATACAGATCTGTATATTCGAGAGATTGTCCGACTGCATGGGATTCTAGTGTCTATTGTTCTTGACAGAGATTCGAGGTTCATATCGTCCTTCTGGAAGAGTCTACATTCAGCGATGAGAACAAAGTTGTTGTTCAGTACAACATTTCATTTTCAAACCGATGGTCAGTCTGAAAGGGTGTTGAAATTTTGGAGGATATACTCCAAGCTTGTGTGACTGAATTCCAATGAATTTGGGAGCTAAAGTTACCTCTAGTGGAGTTCACATATAGCAATAGCTACCAATCATCTGTAGGAATGGCTCCTTACGAGACAATATATGGAAGGAAGTATAGTCACCCATACTTTGGGACGAGGTTGGTGAAAGAGGAGAATTCGTTTCGGAGTTGGTCAAGCAGACAACAGAGCTAATAGTCAAAATTCAAGATATGACGAAGACTACTCAAAGTCGCCAAAAGAGTTACGCTGATAAACGATGAAGGGAGCTGGAGTTTGCAATAGGAGACCACGTATTTGTGAAAGTAGCACCTATGAAGGGTGTTTTGAGATTTGGCAAGAAAGGAAAACTCAAGGTTCATAGGACCATTTGAAATTTTAGAGAAGATAGGAACATTAGCTTATAGAGTGGCACTGCCACCGACGCTAGCTGGAGTGCATAATGTGTTCCGCATTTCGATGCTGCGAAAGTACATGTCGAACCATTCACATGTACAGAATTATGAACCTCTATAGTTGACTCCAAATATGTCAAACGAGGAAATGCCTATAAAAATTGTAGATATGCGAGAAAGAAGGCTCCGGAATAAGGTTATTCAAAAAGTCAAAGTCCAGTGGCTAAATCATTTAGAGGAGGAAGCTGCTTGAAAAACTGAGACGGTCATGAGGGGTCGCTACCCAGAGTTATTCGGTAAGTTTTTAATTTCGAGGACGAAATTTCATTTAAGGGAAGGAGAAATTATAAGGTCCAAAATGCGATAACGTAGTCCAACTGCATGCAAATATATGAAAAATGAAATATTCCTAACTAAATTATTTTAATTGCATTTATTGAATATGGTAGACATATTCACTTGGTTAAAATGTGGTTTTCTACTAGAATGCATAAAGTGTGTTTTAAGGGTTATTCGAGACGCGGTCTAAGAAAGGAGACCGGATACCATAAAAGGTAAAATATTTTAATTAAATGATTATTTTTAACTATTTAATATATGATATATTTTAACTGGTATTTTCAAATGACAACTTTTGAGGTGTTTTTATGCATTGGGTAGTATTTTAAACCGTTAATCGATTTTTGACGAAAATAGTGACTTTTTGAGAACTCGACTAATATTTTCGAAAAATTTCCTAAAAGAAATAATTTTCCTACTGTCTAATGGACCTATTACACGTAGGTTATTGGGCCTAGCTTTCTAACCAATTATTTATATCAAAAGATAAAGTTTCCTCAACCAAAACACTTCAAACCACATGTCTAAAACACAACAAACCTAAGGTTTTTCCACCATCAGCACACAAACACACACCGCACATTTTCTTAGATCAAATCACATGAATTTGAAGGGAATTCAGCAAGGTCTCCTCACTGCCAATGTTATTCGCATTGCAAATTGTTTTTCATGTATGAAATACGAAAAAGCACGCCTTATTCTTCCTTCACTCATCGTTCATACCATATTATATGTATTGATACATGTTAGCATGAAAAATATGATACATGTCATATATTTTAGTTTTTATGGCAAAATATGAACAAAAGTTGATTTTTCATCTTTTAAAATTCATGTTATCATGCATAAAGGGGCTGCCACGGTAAGGTCATGGGAAGGGAAGTTTTTCAATATGTTTAAGGGTCCATAGATGCATATGCAAGGGTGGAAAAGAAGGTAACAAAGTGGAACGAAAATTGGGAAGCATATGGGAGCTAGGGTTTCGGCTAGGGTTTCCTAGAGGGGAGCGGCACTTAACTGCTGTAGGGGCACGTCAAGAGGTGCCAAGAGGGCTGAGTCAGGATCTTCGATAGGCTAAGGGTCGGCTGGTGCAAGGGCTAGGACTCAAACCGCAAAGGGGTGGCCCCGCTTCTTGTAGGATCTGGTTTGATGGTTGCTAATTATAGGTTGTTTAAGCTTGGTCCAACAGGGTCTCTAGGGTTGAGTCATCGTCTTAGGATGGTTAGATAGGGTCTGGTTGGGTCAGCCATGGGCTAGGGTAGAAGGAGTTGAAGGTTTGATCAAGTTACGGTTTTGAAAAATAAGTGCAGAATTTGCAGCAAGGTTCTAAATGGTTTGATTTCGGTTGTATATGGTATGGTTAGGTGTTAATAAGCAATGGTTAAATTTTGGTTAAGTTTCAACTTGATTCAAGTTCAAAACCGAGACGTACGTTTAAGTTTTAAAAAAAATTTGGAAATTAGTCGAGGAGCGTAATTTTACATCTAAGAAATATTTATGAGTGTGTTTTTAGGTGTTATGTTAAATTTGGATAGATTTGGGTCGTCGTTTTAATATCTAATGATAAATTGGGAAAGTCAGGGTTTCATAGGCAGAACGGTCATTTTACACCTGAAAAATGTTAGAACTGATGTCTCTGGCGCCTGGTACGATGGTTATACATAGATGGATCCATCGAACTACAGCTAATACGAAAGTCACAATTAAGGATCTGAATACAATAAAAAGAGAAAACATATACGTATATGATGAAAGGAAATGTTTATGATGAAAGGAAAAGGGTTTAAAGTTGTGCATGTGCATGAAAAGATATTTTATTAAAAGTATCTTGCATTTTTGCTTGTGAATATATATATGAATTACTTGTTATCATGGTTAAGGTTTGCTTAGTCAATAGATTCACTAGGTGTGATCGATACATGTGAATATGATGATGGTGCTGATGGATGACTTGATGGTTGAACTAGCTGGACTGATGGTGCACATAACCCGAGGATCTTTGCTAGTTTTCCGCATTAAGATTTCTTTTAAGATTTTATGATGTTATGTTTTTTATTGGTTTTGAGAGCTTTAAGAGTTTATGATTTATTTTGAAAAATGCTAGTTTTAAGTTTTGTTTACGATTTATGATTTTATGTTTTGCATACATTCTTTTGGATTTTTAAATAATAGGTTGGTTGGATTAATTTAAAATGATGCAAAGTATATTTAAAAATACATGATGTATAGTATATTGCGGCCGAATGAAAGGATAGGAAAAAAAATTTCAAGCTTATTTTAAAGAAAAAAGAGTAGTGGACGTTTCATCATAGCCGACTATCCCAAGCCAAAGAAGGATGACATGTGGTCATTCAGAAAGAAAAAAAAAATCAGAAGGTGCTTGTGGCTGAAGAAAACACTTTCAAGTGGGCTTCTGAGACTAACTCATCCGAGTGAGACTATTCCACGAGTAAAAGTGATGAAGATGTGATATGATACCCCATGCTTGATGTTGAGCTTGAATCTACTATGATGAGGTATTTGACTTTAGCTCAAATGATTTTACACGAGAAGATCTCATTACTGCACTCAATGACTTGGTAATAGAGTACAAAAAAATTTCTCAATCATTCAAGGAAGTTAAAGGAAAGCAAGCAAACCTAACTAACAATGATGCGAGCCTAACTAGGGACAATCCAGAGCTGTATTAGGTCTTCAGACAGAAATTGCAAAGCTTAAAATTTAGAATGAAAAGATTATTGAATGAGCATCAACGACATATTTCTAAGAATAAAAAACTAGTTGAACTGATTAGTATTTGGAATAAGTCGTCAGTAAGTCTTAAGAAAATACAAGAGTTGCAAAAGCACTCAGGAGACAAAACTGGCATCGGCTTCAAAATGATAATGCGAGCAAACTTACTGACTATAATACTCAATCAAAACTAAAAAAGTGCAAAGAAAAATACATTCATTTAGTAAAGTTCAGTACGATATATGAAAATCAGAAGCCGACTGATCAAGTTGAGAAACCTGTCGAACTGATTAACAAAGATAAAAGTTCGGTATTTGGTATACACCAGAGAGTCCATTTGTCAAGATCAACTGTTCTGATCACATATTCAGTCAGACAAGATAAAACTCAAGTATGGCTAAGCCCTATTTATAATATAACTTCGAGATTATTCAAAAGAGATACAGGGAAACCAATGATGAAAAAAATGTTAAAGTATATTTCGTTTCAAGAACTTACCAAGCATCGCACACACATGTTTTCGCACAACTCTTTCAAAAAAAACCACGAGGTTGGACTATCAAACTAATCCAAGTGTAGGTTACTAAGAGACTAATCTCGTTTGGACCCAAATAGGGCTGGGTATCATTTGATTCAATTTGTGAACGCAGATCAATGAACGAGAAGAGCTGGAGAATTCAGTTTGGTACCTAGACTTTGAATATGACTTTATTCACATTTATTAAAAACTATCATATTTTGTTAGTTCATATTTATGTTAATGATTTTATAATTTGATCCACTAAATCAAATCTCTGTAAGAAGTTTGCTAAATTGATGCAAAATAAGTTCAAGATGAGCATCATGGGTGGACTAAATTTCTTTCTCGGATTGCAATTTAAGCAATGGGATATTGGAATCTTTGTCATTCGGTCAAATTTTACCAAAGAACTACTTAAGAAATTTGGAATAGATTCTTTTTCAGTAGAAGCAACCCCCATGAGATCATCAATTAAGATAAATATGAAGATGGAATATCAATCGAGGTAACATTGTATCGAGGTTTGATAGGTTCTCTATTGTACTAATTGTCACTCAACCTGATATCATGTTTGTAATTTGTATGTGTGCACATTTTTAGTCTGATCCAAAACAATCTCATTACTCAGCTGCAAATAATATTCTTAAATATCTTAAATGAACTCAAAATGTTGGATTTTGGTATGCTAAAGACTCATTGTTCAATCTAGTTAGATATTCTGATGCAAACTATGAAGGGTATAATCTTGATTGTCAGTTTCTTGGTGATAGACTGATTTCTTTGTTCAGTAAGAAGCAAACATCAATTTTCACTTCTACTTCAAAAGTTGAATACCTAACTATTGTAAGCTGTTGTGCCAAACTGTTGTGGGTTCAGGAATAATTGAAAGACTATATAGTTGATGTCAAAGAGTTACCAGTTTTCTGCGACAATATAAATGCAAAAGTCATCACATACTATCTAGTTTTGAACTCTTGGTCTAAGAATATTGGCATTCATTATCATTTCGTCTGAGATCATGTATTGAATAAGGACATTAGATTGGAGTACGTCTCAAATGAATGACAGGAAGCGGGTATCTTTAGCAAACCACTTTTAGATAATGATTTTTCTTATTTAAGAAATATTTTAGGACTTATTGATTTATCATGAATGCATTAGTTTATCAAGAATACTGAATCACGAATCTTTACTGATAAAACAGTTGTCAGTTAGTCTTTGAGCGTTAAACTAATAGTTAGCCTCACGACCTAACTGATAGACAATACTCTCAGTCTGATTGATCATATTATTTAGTAGTGACTTTAATGATTTATTTAAATTATTTTTATTAACCATTAAGAACGACTTAATTACTCAGTTAATATTTTTCTGTTAAAATTCGTACACTGTACTTTCCGCATTTTTTTAAAATTTTCAAAAATCTCAACAACAATGTGACGTGTTCCGTCTGTGACAAGGTCAAAAGTCGCACAAGTTAAATATATGAAATCCCTAAATTTTTCAGTTTACCTTTGCATCTTCTTACTCAAACCATATTTGTTCTCAAACTCTTTGCTCTATTTCAATTCGAAAATTATCTAATTTCCATCTCTAAGATCTTATTTCAGAAATGGTCGCTCCAAAAACTCCTTCATACATCATTAACGCTCTCGCAATCGATTCAAAACAATTTATTCCATGGAAGATGCTGCTATCACACAAGTATTCAAGGCTATTGAGTCATTTGGACTCAAGACTTTTTTCAATTCTTCTTTGGACATCTACGTGGATGAGCTGAAAAGTTTCTACACAAGAGAGATAGTCACTAAAGACAGAAAGTTACTGATTCCCTTAGGAGAGGATACTCGGTTGATCGAGCAAGATTACTTCAGTTTCAGTTGCCCATTGAATGGCTAACTGACGTCTCTGAAGTGCCTCGGCAAAAAATTGAGGACATGAAATGCAAGATCTCTATATCCAGTGATCCTACCAAGATGTCTGAGAAGAAGAAAGAGATGAAGTTGTAGTATCAAATTCTGGATGATGTGGTGGCCAAGTCAATTCAGGTAAAGGCGGGCTCATTTGATGCCTACACTTCGAAAAAGTTTCTGGTAATACAACCATTAGTCATTCATTATGATGCGAACACGGGTCGTCAAGCCCCAAGGAAAGCATGGGATCCTTTGCAGTTGCTGGAGGGACCAGTCACGAGGGGTCGATTAAAGAAGTTCAAGGAGGCACTACAAGGAGTCATGAGTAGGCATGAAGGAGTCGTGATGCATGGGAGTGTGTTAGAAGACCAAAGGAATATTATTCAAGTATTGATAGCATGGGCCGAGTCTGGACGGACCCGTACACGTACCTGCACACGGGGTCCGTGCTCTATACAACCTGAGGTGCCCATTGACAGTATCTACACGGACCCGACGACGGACCCAGGCATGGGGTCCGTGCCCTATTACATTGGCGAAGACAGAGTCTACATGGACCCGTACACGGAGGTGAGCACGGGGTCCGTGTCCCTTGTTTCCAACTGAAGTCTGTTTACCGAGTGTACACGGACCCAGACACGGAGGTCTGCACGGTGTCCGTGCCTAGTGTTTTTCTGCGCGAATTATTTCCTTCTTTAGAGTTTTATTTTGTTAGGAAACTAGATTCTAGTAATCTTTTTGATATGTAAACCATATTGGACGAAATTTTATACACAATACACATATTATTTTGAGTTTTATCAAACTTGTGAGAATTCTCTCTCAACTTTTCAAGGCTTTAGCTTTGTTAAATCAAATCAAACTTATCAAAGTTTATAACTTTGTGGCGTTTGTCGATCGTGCTTGTGCGGATTGTCGTAGGCGTCGTTCTTCGAAGGTTCGTATCAAATTTCGATTGTTATCCTCGTGTTTATTTGTTGCTAAACTTATATAGTTTAGAGGTGAATAACACATCAATTACTTGATTCAAAATATCGGGAAAACACACGAGTCTTATTGTCGTAATTAAATAGAGGGTGCGATTGCGTTTTAATCGCGTTTGCTATTTATTCGTATCGAGATTCACATCATTTGGTATCAGAGCTTTGGGTTTATTGAATTTAAGTAAGTATCTTGTTATTAAATTTCAGATCTGTGATATTTCTTCGTTCCTTGTCAGATCCGTGTCAATCTATCGTTCTTCGTTTATTTTTTCGTGAATCTGTGATTCTCGAAAATTTTTGCTCTTAAGTACTCAAGCCAAAAAAAAAGATTACAAAAATTCCGAAAATTCACCATTATTTCTTTTTGATATCTTGTTCTATTTTCTTTAGAGAGTCATATTTAATTGTCTCACACAGTCAAAATATATATATATATATATATATATATATATATATATATATATATTATATTCGAATTTCTTGTCTATACAGTCCAAGTGAGTCGGTCGTATTTGTCACGAGTTGAAACTTGATGGTTTGATTTACTCAAAATACAAAGCTTGACGCTCTTGAGAGAACTCTCAAATTTGAGTGACATTACTTGAGTGTGAGTGTTATTTCTTTGGAGTGACTAGTGAGTATTTGTTGTGAGCAAAAAAAAGAGAGGAGAGACGAGTGAATTTCTTTGGAGTGACCGTGAGCATTTGGGTGAGGATCATTTGTTTTATACTAACGTTTTCTTGTAGGTACAAATTTGAAATTAAATGGAGAGGGAGGTAGGAGATAGTTCGAATTCGGGGTTGTCCAAGGTCCAAATAGATGCTTTGTTTGGGGATTTTAGTAGGATGATGACGACCCAAATGGAGTCGTTGCATGAGTGGTTGGGTAAACTTGAGGTTAGTGTTAGTGGGGGTAAATCTAAGCCTAGGGATTTGGGTAGAGATGATGAGGAATATGATCTGGGAGGAGGCGATGAGAGTCAAAATGAGAATTGGGGTAGGAATGGAAGAGGTAGAGGATTTGGGAGAGGAAAAAGGGAAGCCATGCGGGGTAGATATGAGGAGACTAGGGAAGATGGTCACATGGGTAGCATTAAGATGAAAATTCCATCGTTCCATGGGAAATCTGACCCGGAGGCATACCTAGAGTGGGAAAAGAGGGTAGAGTTCGTATTTGAATGTCACCACTACTCCGAACAAAAGAAGGTGAGGCTGGCGGTGGTTGAATTCTTAGACTATGCTCTCATTTGGTGGGATCAATTAGTGACCACTAGAAGGAGGTATAATGAGAGACCCATTGAGTTTTGGGATGAGATGAAGAGGGTCATGAGAAAAAGGTTTGTGCCCAATCACTATTATAGAGAGATGTTTAAGAGGCTACAAACTTTGAGGCAAGGAGCTAAGAGTGTTGAGGACTACTATAAGGAGATGGAAGTAGTCATGATTAGGGCAAATATTGAGGAGGATAGTGAGGCGACCATGGCACGTTTTCTTTGTGGTTTGAACAGGGAAATTCAAGATCAAGTGGAGCTTCGGCACTACTTGGATCTAGACGAGATGGTGCAGATGGCCATAAAGGTGGAGCAACAACTCAAAAGGCGTGGGGTTGGCCGTACCAGTCAAACTGGGGGTGCATCATCTTCTTGGAGATCAAATGTGGGGAAGCGTGAGGAGAACAAGGTGGTGGCCAAGCCCAAATTTGAGACCAAACAAGAGGCGCCTAAGCAAGGAGTCCAAGGTAAATCTGAAACTCCTCTCACTCGATCTAGAGATGTTAGATGTTTTAGGTGTCAAGGATTAGGACATATTTCTAGTGAATGTCCTAATAAAAGGGTGATGATTCTGAATGATTATGGTGAGTATGAATCTCAAAGTGAGGGAGATGGCGAGGGTAGTGATGATGAGATGCCTGCGTTAGAGGATCCTGATGAGGAATATGAGGCGGTTGTAGGTGAAGTATTAGTGACTAGGCGTATCATGAGTGCCCAAGTCAAGGAGGAGGAGACTAATCAAAGGGAAAACTTGTTCCATACTAGATGTTTTGTGAATGGCAAGGTTTGCAATCTTATTATAGATGGGGGAAGTTGTACTAATGTGGCTAGTAGTGAGATGGTAGAAAAATTGGGTTTACCTACATTAAAACATAGTCAACCATATAGGCTTCAATGGTTGAATGATTGAGCGGAGGTGAAGGTGAACAAACAAGTTTTGGTGTCTTTTTCTATTGGGAAGTATGTTGATGAGGTCTTGTGTGATGTTGTACCCATGCATGCATGTCATATTTTGTTGGGTAGACCTTGGCAATATGATAGGCGTGTGTCACATGATGGGTTCAAGAATAAGTATTCATTTGTCTTGAAGAAAGAAACCATTGTATTACTTCCTTTGTCTCCAAAGCAAGTGTTGGAGGACCATTTGAAAAAAAAGAATAGAGATGAAGCCGAAAGAAAGAGTGAAATAAAAAGTGAGGTGGCCTTGGAAAATAAAAAAGAAATGGCTGAAAAAAAGAGTGATCAAAAGAGTGAGATAGCCATAAAAACAAAAAAAGAGAGGAAAGAAAATGAGGGAAAAGAAAAGGAGAGGAAAGAGGTCAAGAAGAAATCATATATGGCCCAAAAAGGTGAGTTGAAACAATTGTTGCACACACATGAACCACTTGTGTTAATTCTTTACAAGGAGACCTTCCTTAACACAAGTGACATAGCCGGGTCCCTTCCGAGCGTTATTGTTTCACTATTGCAGGAATTTGACGACGTATTTCCGGAGGAGCTACCTCAAGGTTTACCACCATTGAGGGGGATTGAACACCAAATTGATTTGGTGCCCGGGAGTGCCTTGCCGAACCGTCCAGCTTATAGGAGCAATCCGAAGGAGACTAAGGAGCTGCAACGACAGGTAAGTGAGCTATTAGATAAAGGGTTTGTGCGTGAGTCCATGTCACCTTGTGCGGTGCCCGTTTTACTAGTCCCTAAGAAAGATGGCTCATGGAATATGTGTGTGGATTGTAGGGCAATCAATAACATAACCATTAAGTATAGGCATCCCATACCTAGACTAGATGATATGTTAGATGAATTGCATGGGTCTTTCATTTTTAGCAAAATTGATTTGAAAAGTAGGTATCACCAAATTAGGATGAGAGAAGGTGATGAGTGGAAAACTGCTTTTAAAACCAAATATGGGTTATATGAGTGGATGGTTATGCCTTTTGGCTTGACTAATGCACCTAGCACCTTTATGAGGTTAATGAATCATGTTTTGCGTGCACACATAGGAAAATTTGTTGTGGTCTATTTTGATGATATCCTAGTGTATAGCAAAAACATAGATGAGCATGTTAACCACTTAAAACTTGTGCTAATCACATTAAGGGCTGAAAATTTGTATGCTAACTTGAAGAAATGTGATTTTTGTACTAGCAAATTTGTCTTCCTTGGTTTTGTGGTAAGCTCGCAGGGTATACAAGTTGATGAAGACAAGGTAAGTGCTATTCGAGATTGGCCAACGCCTACTACTGTTGGTCAAGTCTGAAGTTTTCATGGTCTTGCAAGCTTCTATAGGAGGTTTGTAAAAGATTTTAGCACATTGGCAGCACCAATGACGGCAGTGACCAAGAAGAATGTTCCATTTCATTGGGGCGGGGAGCAAGAGAATTCCTTTAATCTCATCAAGCAAAAATTGATTAATGCTCCATTACTTGTTTTACCCGATTTTGCTAACACCTTTGAAATTGAATGTGATGCTTCAGGTGTAGGTATTGGTGGCGTGTTGATGCAAGGAGGAAGGCCGGTGGCGTACTTTAGTGAGAAGCTCAATGGGGCAGCGCTGAACTATCCCACGTATGACAAGGAGTTCTATGCACTTGTGAGGACTCTCGAGACGTGGCAGCATTACTTGAGGCCTAAAGAGTTTGTGATTCATACGGACCATGAGTCTCTAAAGCACCTCAAGGGGCAACAAAAGTTGAACAAGCGGCATGCTAAGTGCGTGGCTTTCATAGAGACATTTATCACGGAGGTATGTGCTTTTCTATACTTTGGAATCTAAAATCTTGGGGTTTGAGCTTGTTAAAGAATTGTATGTGCTAGATGATGATTTTAAAGAAGTGTTTGAAACTTGTATGCATGGTCCACATGGTAAATTCTACTTGCATAATGGTTTCTTGTTTAGAGAGGGTATATTGTGCATCCCTAGATCATCTATTCGTGAATTACTTGTTAGGGAGGCACATGGGGGTGGCTTGATGGGACATTTTGGTGTGGCTAAAACTTTGAGTACATTGCATGAACATTTCTACTGGCCACACATGAAACGTTACGTTGAGCGTGTTTGTGAGAAGTTTATAACTTGTAAACAAGCTAAGTCTAGGACACAACCACATGGATTATATACACCACTTCCCGTCCCTAGTGAACCTTGGGTTGATATCTCTATGGACTTTGCTTTGGGGTTACCTAGGACAAAGAAGGGGAGGGACTCTATATTTGTTGTTGTGGATAGGTTTTCTAAAATGGCACACTTTATTGCTTGTCACAAGACTGATGATGCATCTAACATTGCGGATTTGTTCTTTAGAGAAGTCGTTAGGTTGCATGGCATGCCTAGGACTATTGTTTCTGACCGTGATGTTAAATTCTTAAGTTACTTTTGGAAAACACTATGGGCTAAACTTGGCACTAAATTACTGTTTTCTACGACCTGTCATCCTCAAACTGATGGTCAAACTAAGGTAGTTAATAGGACGCTAAGAACTTTATTACGTGCTATACTTAAAAAGAACTTAATGAATTGGGAAAGTTGCTTGCCATTTGTTGAGTTTACATATAATCGTTGCGTGCATTTTACTACTAATTATTCGCCATTTGAAATTGCGTATGGTTTTAATCCTTTAACTCCGTTGGATTTGATGTCTTTACCTGTGAGTGAAAGGTTAAACATGGATGGCAAAAAGAAGGCTGAATTTGTTAGGGGGTTGCATGAAAAGGCCAAAGCCAATATTGAGAAGCGGAATGAGCAATATGCCAAGCAAGCTAACAAGGGGAAAAAGAAGGTGGTATTCGAGAAGGGTGATTGGGTGTGGCTACACTTGAGGAAGGAGAGGTTTCCGGAGAAGCGATGCTCAAAGCTATACCTAGGGGCGATGGACCATTCCAAGTTCTTGAGAGGATCAATGACAACGCCTACAAACTCGACTTGCCAGGTGAGTACAATGTAAGTTCTACATTTAATGTTAGTGATTTGTCGTTGTTTGATGTAGGTGATGAGCAAGATTTGAGGACAAATCCTTTTCAAGAAGGGGAGGATGATGCGAACACGGGTCGTCAAGCCCCAAGGAAAGCATGGGATCCTTTGCAGTTGCCGGAGGGACCAGTCACGAGGGGTCGATTAAAGAAGTTCAAGGAGGCACTACAAGGAGTCATGAGTAGGCATGAAGGAGTCGTGATGCGTGGGAGTGTGTTAGAAGACCAAAGGAATAGTATTCAAGTACTGATAGCATGGGCCGACTATGGACGGACCCGTACACGGACCTGCACACGGGGTCCGTGCTCTATACAACCTGAGGTGCCCATTGACAGTATCTACACGGACCCGACGACGGACCCAGGCACGGGGTCCGTGCCCTATTACATTGGAGAAGACAGAGTCTACACGGACCCGTACACGGAGGTGAGCACGGGGTCCGTGTCCCTTGTTTCCAACTGAAGTCTGTTTACCGAGTGTACACGGACCCAGACACGGAGGTCTGCACGGGGTCCGTGCCTAGTGTTTTTCTGCGCGAATTATTTCCTTCTTTAGAGTTTTATTTTGTTAGGAAACTAGATTCTAGTAATCTTTTTGATATGTAAACCATATTGGACGAAATTTTACACACAATACACATATTATTTTGAGTTTTATCAAACTTGTGAGAATTCTCTCTCAACTTTTCAAGGCTTTAGCTTTGTTAGATCAAATCAAACTTATCAAAGTTTATAACTTTATGGCGTTTGTCGATCATGTTTGTGCGGATTGTCGTAGGCGTCGTTCTTCGAGGTTCGTATCAAATTTCGATTTTTATCCTCGTGTTTATTTGTTGCTAAACTTTTATAGTTTAGAGGTGAATAACACATCAATTACTTGATTCAAAAGATCGGGAAAACACACGAGTCTTATTGTCGTAATTAAATAGAGGGTGCGATTGCGTTTTAATCGCGTTTGCTATTTATTCGTATCGAGATTCACATCACATTATGTTCTAGATTCTGAAAGAGATAATTCAAAATTAAAAGCAATTAGTCAGATTCATCTTCCCATTTAGCATATTTTTTTAAGATGCAAGAGCCTTGCTGAGTGACTTTGTAACTCTGCACAAGTTCAAGTCTCTTGCTCCACCAAATATTCTCTCTCTCAGGCCTAAAGGACATGCACTAAATATCTATACTGCTAGGATGATGGTAATCAAGAAGGAAATTGGAGAAGAACTGGCTACTGTAAAGAAACCGGATGAAAAGAAGGGAAGCAAGAAAACTAGATCCAAGCCCAAGAGAAACTGATTTTGCAATCCAGTTTTTCTGAGGTAGCAACTCCTTATACTACTTTGTAAAAGACCATAACAACAAAAACCAGTCCCATGCCTACACCAATCAAAGAAGTACCTATCTCTCAGGTGCAAGCGGTCAATGTCACTGAAGACAAGGCTACTGATGAGCCAATAGAAAAGCTGAAACTAATAGCAGTGTAGTGCCCAAATTCAGTACACGTATAACCCATGAATTTATTTAATTATTAAATAATTTAATTAATTTTATATTGATTTTAGCGGTGCATGATTTATTTAAATGCATTATTTTAAATTATTTATATTTATGTGATGCACGTTAAAATGTTATTCGAGTTTCATGTTTCAGGCGTTCATTCGAAGCGGGATTGAGGAAAAGACCCGGTGATGATTTTTGCAATTTAAATATGCGTTATTTTATTTTTAAAAGCAAGGATGGGACATTTTAAATAATTTATTTAGTTTTAAACTTTTAAAAACCTTTAAAGATTTAGTGCGTGTGTAATTTTATTTTTTTAAGCAAGAGAAATTATTTAGAGTTAATAGTGGATTTACATGTTATAATATTTTAACTAGCATTTTAAGGAGAAACTTGCTTAGCCTTTTATTTGGCATTTTAATAGAGTAATTAAACAATTTAATTACCTAAATTCCTATTAAACACACGCACACACACATTATTTCACACACTACTTATCGGCTAAACACACACAATATCACAATTCACATTTTCATTATTTTAAAACAAGGAAAGACCTAGGGTTCTTGTTCCTAGAGCAGCCGCCCCTCCTCCACTAGATTTCCAGCAGGTTTCGTGTATTTTGTGGCAAGAAAATCGTTGCACGATCGTCCCGGATCAACCTCGCTTCCATATCCGCTTAGGTGACGCCGTTTCGGTAACGTTTGATATCATAAGGCACGTATATTCTGTTCTTTCTGCATCGATCTTGTCATATTATGTGTTATGTTATTTTTATGCGTAAAAATTCATATGTGACATTCGTCGTTTGAGCGGAAAATGGTTTGAATGCATTTCGAAATACTTTTTAGATCTGAAATCTCGTAACTTACCGTTCTGTTGAAAACTGAGATTTTTCCGTCGGGATTTTGAGAAAACTTTCAACTAGAAAATTTTATAAATTTTTGATGCCTTCGATTTGATATAAAATTCAAGATTTTTGGATGAAAATTGAGTGAGCTATGGCGCTTTTTGTGGGACTGATCAAACTACGACTTTTACGAAAATTGTGTTCTTGAAGTTTCTATGTTGCAGGATTCGTTGGGGATCGACGGGTGATCGTTGCTGCATCTAGGTATGATTAGTATGATGTTGGGATGTTAATGGATACGTCGTTTAGTGTCGATAGGCACTCTAATGCATTAGAAGTCGTAGGAAACGAATTGGTGTCAATTGCTAAGTTTTGAATTGGATGTGTCGTAGGGTGAACATCGTTGCTTTGGGTAGTTGTACAATTTTGGTTTGATGTTATGGCATGATAGGATGGGTCTCGGGGTGTCGATTCATGGTACGTGCAATCGAGTCTAGGATGATAAGCATTGCGTGTTCAGAATTTTCGTGAATTTCAGATTTGCGCGGGTGCACGGACCCTTACCCGGACCTCTACACGGGGTCCGTGCCTTTGTTCTTCCGGAGTGCCCTTTTTCCAGAGTCTACACGAACCTAAGCACGGGGTCCGTGTCTTGCATATTTTGGGGAAAATATTTTAGCATGCTTTGAGGTTCAATGTCATGGTTTAGTGCAAGGGTTATCAAGGTCGTGTCATGGGAAATTATGGAATGTCCTAAAAAATGATTGAGCTTGAGAGTAAGCATGATATTTACGTCTAAGCTTTTCAAGTTAAGCCTTTGAATCCATGTTAGTATGTTGCAGCAATAAACCTTTAAGTATGTTTGATGTGCAAAAAATATGTTCAGTTTTTGGAGTATGCTAAATGTCTTGTGACCAAATTATATTTAGGATTGCAAAGCGTTAAATTATGAACGGGGACCAATCCGCCCGTTAAATTATGAACGGGTTAGATCGAGGTTGGAAAGCGTTAAATTATGAACGGGGACCAACCAACCCGTTAAATTATGAACGGGGATCTCATGTATGTGGCAGTGGATATGTCCCTGTCAGCCCAGTACTGTGGTTTGTCTGATCAGGAATTTATTATGTTATGGGTCACTTGCTTTGAAACATGCCTCTACGCAAAATAAAGTCATGTATGTTTATGTACGTTCAGTTATGCAAGTATGCTTATGAAAGCTTTCAAGTTATGGCACGTCTATGTATGTACGTATGTTCAAGTTACGTTATGCAAGTTCAAGTTTCAAGTATGTACGCTCTATTTTAAAGTTGCATGCGGTTTTAATATGTAGTACTCGCTATTTCCCAGTTTATACGTGTTGAGTCTTTAGACTCACTAGACTTGATCGATGCAGGTGAGTATGTTGATGAGGAGACAGGAGGTGGAGACCAAGGGGCAGGGTTGGACTGAGCGGGAGGCTAACCCGAGGACCGCAAAGCTTGTGTTTTTACGCAAATGTTAATTTACTCTGATTTCTTATTTCGAGGGAAATACTTTGAGCACATTTTTCGTGAGAAAACTTTATTTAAGCTATTTTGAGCAACCATGTCTTATGGGGGGACTTGGTTGAGTTATTTTACGGCAGACATTGAAAGAATTTTTACATTCAAGAAAATTTTTAATTTTTCCGCAAATTTTAAGTAGCAAAAGTACGGTACGTTACAGTTGGTATCAGAGCCAGGTTCTTATAAAGGGTTATGCCTACTGCCAGTCACAAGAAGCTCACGAAGTCACACCTCAAGTCCGTAAGTTTTAAAGTTTCAAATTTATGTTATGTAGTAAGCATTAAGTTCTAATTTCGGCATGTGCATATTTTAAAGTTGTAGCACGAGTATCCTATGTCAGTGATATCATGTTCATGCATATTGAGTTTACGTGTTGGGTAATTTATTGGAACAGTATGCCTCCTAGATGTGTGGTTGACCGAGAAGCCAGGGTAGAGGACAGAGAGGCCCGAAATGAGGAGAGGGCCAATCCTCCACCTCCACCTCCAAACATGCAGGCACAGATGCTTGCAAGCATGACGCAGTTCTTCGCACAATTTGCGGGGAACCAGGCTGCAAAAACAGGTGTATGGGCGAGGCCCCAACCGGAAGCAGTGTACGAGAGGTTTAGGAGGATGAGTCCAAAGGAGTTCTTAGGTACCACTGACCCGATGATAGCTGAAGGATGGATCAAGTCTATTGAGGTAATATTCGACTTTATGGAATTGACTGATGCAGATAGATTCAGGTGCGCCACGTTCCTTCTGTCAGGGGACGCTAGACTATGGTGGGAGAGTGCATCAGTGGCGGTGAATTTTCAGACTTTGTCATGGACTGAATTCAGGGAAGTGTTTTTCGGCAAGTACTTCACTGAGGAAGTACGCTCCCGCCTGACCAGGGAGTTTATGACACTGAGGCAGGGGGATAGCAGCGTGGCAGATTTTGTTAGGAAGTTTGAGAGAGGGTGTCACTTCGTACCACTCATTGCGAATGATGTCCAGGCAAAGTTGAGGAATTTTTTGATGGGTTTGCAGCCGATCCTGCGCCGCGATGTGAGAGTATCTGGCCCTACTAGCTATGTCGTCGTCGTGTCTAGAGCATTGGCGGCAGAGCAGGATCTGAGGGATATTGAGGCTGACAGGCAGGGCAAGAGGCCCTATCAAGCGCCGCAGCACCAGCAGCAGCAGCATCAGAGGCCCTAGTTCAAGAAACCGTATCAGGGGCCGCCAGGGAAGAAACCGTATCAGGGACCACCAAAGGGCAAGGGTCCAATTCAGCAGCAGGGGGCACCTCAGAAGCCCGTCATTTTCCCAGTGTGTCCTAAGTGCAACCGTCAGCACCCAGGGCAATGCTTATACGGATCAGGCAAATGCTTCAAGTGTGGAGCTAGTGACCATATGCAAAAGCAGTGCCCGCAGTGGCAGCAGCCGACTCAGGGCAGAGTATTCGCCATGCATGCGCAGGATGAGAATCCAGACACGACCTTACTGACCGGTAAACTTTTCTACCCAAGTTCAGTATTATTTTTCCTTGCATGTGGATTTTTATTTGGGATTATTAGTGTGCTAGTATTATTTTTGAATAACTTGAGATATTGATTTCCTCTATGCTTAAGGTTTATATTAGTAATTTTGGGATATAAGTTAGTTGGTTGTGCTAATGTCTCTCAGGAAATATTTTCGTAAAGAGATT
Source organism: Primulina eburnea (assembly GCF_022965805.1). Taxonomy (NCBI): domain Eukaryota; kingdom Viridiplantae; phylum Streptophyta; class Magnoliopsida; order Lamiales; family Gesneriaceae; genus Primulina; species Primulina eburnea. The sequence continues at coordinate 33,749,457 of NC_133111.1, forward strand.
AGCAACAACGGCACTGATAGATTCAGGAGCCACTCACTCCTTTATCTCGGAGACTTTTGCTAATCATCTGGACATCAAGTCCATTGGCCTAGACATGAACTTTTCAGTGAAAGTCCCATCAGGGGAAGAGCTGTTAGCTACCAGTGTGGTCAGAGATATCGATCTAGAACTGCATGGCCACCTAGTAAATGCAGATTTAATCCTACTGCCGATGCCAGAATTCGAAATCATCTTGGGCATGGACTGGCTGACAAAGAACAGAGTTCTGATCGATTTTTAGAAGAGATCAATGTTGGTCAGACCGCTGGGCATGGAGCAGTTTCTATTTGAGCCAGCCAGATGGAGAAGTTTCCCTCGCATGATCTCTTGCATGCAGGCTAGGAGACTTATTTCTAAGGGGTGTCAGGTCTTCTTGGCCAGCATTATTTCTGCACCTGACGTACCCACTCCGTCTTTATCAGATGTGCCAGTAGTCAGAGAATTCCCAGACGTCTTTCCCGATGACATCACAGGACTTCCGCCAGAGAGAGAGGTGGAGTTTGCTATTGATCTCATTCCAGGCACAGTGCCAATCTCTAAGGCACCGTATCGATTAGCTCCAGCTGAAATGTTAGAACTTAAGCAGCAGATTCAAGAGCTCTTAGACAAGGAGTTTATCCGCCCGAGTTTCTCACCGTGGGGCGCACCAGTACTGTTTGTGAAAAAAAAAGACGGGAGCATGAGACTGTGCATCGATTACCGTGAGCCGAACAAGGTAACGATAAAGAACAAGTACCCGCTTCCTAGGATCGAAGACTTGTTCGATCAGTTGCAGGGAGCTACCGTGTTCTCTAAAATAAATCTTCGATCAGGGTACCATCAGCTGAAAGTGAAGGATGCAGATGTCCACAAGACAGCCTTCAGGACCAGATATGGGCATTACGATTTCTTAGTAATGCCATTTGGATTGACGAATGCTCCAGCTATTTTCATGGACCTCATGAACCGAGTATTTGGTTGCAGAAAGTTACATTTTTTGGGCATATGGTATCAAGCAGTGGTATTGAGGTGGACCCAGCGAAGGTAGCAGCCGTTAAGGAATGGGTTGAGCCAAAAAATGTATCAGAAATCCGCAGCTTTTTGGGTTTAGCAGGCTACTACCGTAAGTTCATTCAGGGATTTTCGTCCATAGCAGTGCCGCTCACATCGCTGACAAATAAAAATGCCAAATTTGTGTGGAGTGATGAATGTCAGAAGAGCTTCGATACTTTGAAGCAAGCTCTTATTTCAGCGCCGGTCCTAGCCATACCATCAGGGCAAGGAGACTTTGTGCTATATACCGATGCATCTAAGCTCGGGTTAGGCGCAGTATTGATGCAGCAGGGTCGGGTCATAGCTTATGCTTCCAGGCAATTGAAAGTGCACGAGAAGAACTACCCAACGCATGATCTTGAGTTAGCTGCCGTTGTCTTCGCACTGAAAATTTGGAGACACTACCTATACGACGAGAAATGTCAGATTTTCACCGATCATAAGAGTCTCAAATATTTCTTCACACAGAAAGAGCTGAATATGAGACAGAGACGGTGGTTAGAGCTGGTGAAGGATTATGACTGCGAAATTAGCTACCATCCAGGAAAAGCTAATGTTGTCGCAGACGCATTGAGATGGAAGGTGGCTGTTGTAGCGCAGTTGTCAGTGCAGAGACCTCTTCAGTCTGAGATTCAGAAGTTTGGTCTAGAGATTTATCGTGAGGGCAGAGCTCCTAGGCTGTCTAGTTTGACAGTCAAATCTGATTTGCTAGACCGTATCCGGGCAGGACAGTCTTCAGATGAGCAGCTACAGAAATGGAGACTGAAAGATGAGGCCAAGGGCAGTGTTCTTTATACAGTGTCAGATGGGAATGTGAGGTACAGAGGTAGAATGTGGGTGCCTAGTGGTGAATCGATCAGACAAGATATTTTGACAGAGGCACACGCATCTCCGTATTCTATCCATCCAGGAGTTATCAAGATGTATAAGGATCTCCAGATTTTGTATTGGTGGCCAGGGATGAAGCGAGACATCCGCCGATTTGTGTCAGAATGCCTCACTTGCCAACAAGTTAAAGCTGAACATCAGAGGCCAGCAGGATTGGTTAAGCCACTCCCCATTCCCAAGTGGAAATGGGAGAACATTACTATGGATTTTGTGGTTGGGTTGCCGAGGTGAGTCAGAGGATCGAATTCTATTTGGGTTATAGTGGACCGACTCACTAAATCAACGCACTTTCTGCCAGTGAAGACGAATTTCTCCATGACGCAGTATGGAGCTTTATACCCGGGAGATAGTCCGTTTGCATGGGTTCCCAGTCTCGATTGTGTCCGACAGGGACCCGAGGTTCACCTCGTCCTTCTGGAAGAGCTTTCACGCAGCCATGGGAATGAAGTTGCTTTTCAGTACAACTTTTCACCCGCAGACAGATGGTCAGTCTGAGAGAGTGATTCAGATTTTAGAGGATTTGCTGAGAGCCTGCATGATTGATTTTCAAGGAACTTGGGAGTCTAGACTACCTCTAGTGTAGTTCACATACAATAACAGCTTCCAAGAATCTATTGGTATGGCTCCCTATGAGGCGTTGTATGGGAGGAAGTTTAGATCACTAGTTCATTGGAATGAAGTTGGTGAAAGAGCGGAACTTGGTCCAGAGATAGTACAGCAGACTGCAGAAGTGGTGGTCAAGATTCGTGACAGAATGAAGACTGCCCAAAGTCGTCAGAAGAGCTATGCTGATAAGAGGAGGAGAGATCTCGAGTTTGCTGTTGGTGATCACGTTTTCGTCAAGATAACACCTATGAAGGGTGTTATGAGATTTGGAAAAAGAGGCAAACTGAGTCCGAGGTCCATTGGGCCGTTTGAGATTTTGGACAGAGTTTGGACACTAGCCTATCGTGTTGCCCTTCCGCCGAATCTGGCCGGGGTGCACAATGTGTTCCATGTCTCGATGCTGAGGAAATATTTGGCTAATCCTTCGCACATTCTGAGTTATGAGCCGTTGCAGCTGGCTCCAGCCCTGTCTTATGAGGAGAAATCAGTCCAAATCCTAGACAGGCAAGAGCGTAGGCTCCGAAACAAAGTGAGTAAGCTAGTCAAAGTCCGGTGGCTAAACCAATCAGTAGAAGAGGCCACATGGGAGTCCGAAGCAGATATGAGACTTCGCTACTCGGAGTTGTTCGGTAAGATTTAATTTCGAGGACGAAATTTTTATAAGTGAGGGAGGAACTGTAGTGCCCAAATTCAATACACGTATAAACCCATGCATTCATTTAAATATTAAATAATTTAATTAATTTTTTATTGATTTTAGCGGTGCATGATTTATTTAAATGCATTATTTTAAATTATTTATGTTTATGTGATGCACGTTAAAATGTTATTCGAGTTTCATGTTTCAGGCGTTCATTCGAAGCGGGATTGAGGAAAAGACCCGGTGACGATTTTTGGCAATTTAAATATGCGTTATTTTATTTTTAAAAGCAAGGAAGGGGTATTTTAAATAATTTATTTAGTTTTAAACTTTTAAAAACCTTTAAAGATTTAGTGCGTGTGTAATTTTATTTTTTTAAGCAAGAGAAATTATTTAGAGTTAATAGTGGATTAACATGTTATAATATTTTAACTAGAATTTTAAGGATAAACTTGATTAGCCTTTTATTTGGCATTTTAATAGAGTAATTAAACAATTTAATTACCTAAATTCCTATTAAAACACACGCACACACATTATTTCACACACTACTTATCGGCTAAACACACACACTATCACAATTCACATTTTCATTATTTTAAAACAAGGAAAGACCTAAAGTTCTTGTTCCTAAAGCAGCCGCCCCTCCTCCACTAGATTTCCAGCAGGTTTCGTGTATTTTGTGGCAAGAAAATCGTTGCACGATCGTCCCGGATCAACCTCGCTTCCATCTCCGCATCGGTGACGCCGTTTTGGTAACGTTTGATATCATAAGGCACATATATTCTGTTCTTTCCGCATCGATCTTGTCATATTATGTGTTATGTTATTTTTATGCGTAAAAATTCATGTGTGACATTCGTCGTTTGAGCGGAAAATGGTTTGAATGCGTTTCGAAATACTTTTTAGATCTGAAATCTCGTAACTTACTGTTCTGTTGAAAACAGCGATTTTTCTGTCGGTATTTTGAGAAACTTTCAACTAGAAAATTGTATACTTTTCGATGCCTTCGATTTGATATAAAATTCGAGATTTTGGGATGAAAATTGAGTGAGTTATGGCGCTTTTTGTGGGACTGCTCAAACTGCGACTTTTACGAAAATTGTGTTCTTGAAGTTTCTATGTTGCAGGCTTCGTTGAGGATCGACGGGTGATCGTTGCTGCGTCTAGGTATGATTAATATGATGTTGAGATGTTAATTGATACGTCGTTTAGTGTCGATAGGCACTCGAATGCATTAGAAGTCGTAGGAAACGAATTGGTGTCAATTGCTACGATTTGAATTGGATGTGTCGTAGAGTGAATATCGTTGCTTTGGGTGGTTGTACGATTTTGGTTTGATGTTATGGCATGCTAGGATGGGTCTCGGGGTGTCGATTAATGGTACGTGCAATCGAGTCTAGGATGATAAGAATTGCGTGTTCAGAATTTTCGTGAATTTCAGATTTGCGCGGGTGCATGGACCCTAACCCGGACCTCTACACGGGGTGCCTTTGTTCTTCCGGAGTGCCCTTTTTCCAGTGTCTACACGGACCTAAGCACGGGGTCCGTGTCTCCCCTTTTCTGAACAGACATTTTACAGTACCTACACGGAGCCGGAGCCGGACCTGGGCACGGGGTTCGTGTCTTGCATATTTTGGAGAAAATATTTTAGCATGCTTTCAGGTTCCATGTCATGGTTTAGTGCAAGGGTTATCAAGTTCGTGTCATGGGAAATTATGGAATGTCCTAAGAAATGATTGAGCTTGAGAGTAAGCATGATATTTACGTCTAAGCTTTTCAAGTTAAGCCTTTGAATCCATGTTAATATGTTGCAGCAATGACCCAATCGACGTCCAACGAATCCCTCAACGCCAAGTAAGTATGTTTGACGTGCAATAAAATATGTTCAGTTTTTGGAGGTATGCTAAATGTCTTGTGACCAAATTATGTTTAAGATTGGAAATCGTTAAATTATGAACGGGGACCAATCCGCTCGTTAAATTATGAACGGGTTAGATCGAGGTTGGAAAGCGTTAAATTATGAACGGGGACCAACCAACCCGTTAAATTATGAACGGGGATCTCATGTATGTGGCAGTGGATATGTCCCTGTCAGCCCAGTACTGTGGTTTGTCTGATCAGGAATTTATTATGTTATGGGTCACTTGCTTTGAAACATGCCTCTACGCAAAATAAAGTCATGTATGTTTATGTACGTTCAGTTATGCAAGTATGCTTATGAAAGCTTTCAAGTTATGGCACGTCTATGTATGTACGTATGTTCAAGTTACGTTATGCAAGTTCAAGTTTCAAGTATGTACGCTATATTTTAAAGTTGCATGCGGTTTTATTATGTAGTACTCGCTATTTCCCAGTTTATATGTGTTGAGTCTTTAGACTCACTAGACTTGATCGATGCAGGTGAGTATGTTGATGAGGAGACAGGAGGTGGCGACCAAGGGGCAGGCTTGGACTGAGCGGGAGGCTAACCCGAGGACCGCAAAGCTTATGTTTTTACGCAAATGTTAATTTACTCTGATTTCTTGTTTCGATGGAAATACTTTGAGCACACCTTTCGTGAGAAAACTTTATTTAAGCTATTTTGAGAAACCATGTCTTATGGGGGACTTGGTTGAGTTATTTTATGGTAGACATTGAAAGAATTTTTACATTCAAGAAAATTTTTAATTTTTCCGCAAATTTTAAGTGGGGAAAGTACGGTACGTTACAAGCGGTATTAGCTATACCCAGAAAAATCAATATGTCAATAGCTCTCCCTCCACTAAGACCAACAAAAAAGTGATCATTAGAGACTCCATCCAATTCACCAGGTCAGGACTTGTCTCTACTTTTTCCTCAGCCTCGGGAAAAGGAAAAGAGAAGGTAATTGAGTTCAAGTATCGGAACCAATATTAGAAGTACAAACACAAATATACCTACTCATTGACGAGGTTAATGAATTCGCTGAACAAAATATCAAATTTTTTTATGAATGGGTGAAATTAAGAATAGTCACCTTCGATAAATAGTTGAAGAAGAATAATATATTGAACAGATACATAGCACTAGAGAATTTTTTCTACAAGAAGTAAAAACTGTGGTTATAACTGATGCTCTTCACCGTCGAGCTTATCTTCTGGATCTTCTAAAAATTCAAAATCTGGCAACAGCTTGTGTCGAACAAAGATCAATCTATGATCTTTTATGCCCGACCACATTTGATGACATAGAAATGATAAATAAACTGGATATGGACCTGGTCTTCTGTAGATGAAGGTCAAATTCTAGAAAAATGATCACAAACTATTTGAGCCAGTAGTATCCAAGGAACAACAAGTGGCTACATCTTCATCTAATTCTGTTTTTTAGCAGCCGACTGAATCTGACTCCAAGGAGGACAAATTGCCTACTCAGCTAGATCTTGTGACTTTTCCTCCTCTGAAGAAGATTACTCTTGAAAATGTTGAAGAATTTGTGCAATTCATTGCACAACAAAAACAAGATGATGATGAAGATGAAATCCTATTGAGAGAATTTCTTTCCAAGTCTCCTTTGCCTAAGAAGATTGATTAAGTGGTCTCTAATGCATAACTAATCTTATATGAGGATGTACTTATGATTGAATCTGATGAAGCTGCATTTGTTAGCAGAATCATGCAAAAAGTGGTTGAAATAGCTATGACTGAGCAAGATGGCCTAGAAACTGAAGAACATATCAGTTAGATTATACAGGAATATCATGACCTATTTATCAGCCAAATTGAATCAGTAGTCCTAATTATGTAACAAGAAGTACCGTACAGCAGTCAGCTCTTGGACTAAAATTATTGCATCCAAAGAACTTCCAAGAATATAGTCATTATCTCCTTATTTAGACTTAACTCATGGAACAACTTTGGATCGGATTCGCTCAAGTCTCATTGCCATATCTTCTTCTACATAAGTTCTTAAAAGAAGAAATATGAATATCGGGAAGCTTTGGGATCATTTAAAGATAAAATTCTAAAAGAAGTTTCGGATCTACCCAGGGGCATGATCGACATATTTAATCTATTAAAGCTTATCAGAAAAGCTCGGGAAGCTACAGCTACTCATCTTTGTGGGTTTTTGGCACTTCAAACCAACAACTTTCAAATCTGCACCAAGATAGAGAAAGTTTAAACAAATTTTAATGAAAAGTTTGACGCAATCATCTCTTAGTTAGTTATGTTCTTACCTACCTCAAACCAACTTCTGGTGTTGACAAAAAAAGGGAAGATAAGAATTCAAATGGCTCTAATCAGCCTAAATCTACTGATGCACAAAAGAAGCCTACTGACAAATTCTTCAGTCAGTTTAGCAGATAGTTCATGAAAAACAGTGTTTGTATAAAGTCATTCAGATAACTCAGTTGTATATACTGTTGAAAATAATGAATTTAGTATTTTCTTAATTTTTTGAAACACAAAAAATAGGACATTGTTGGAACATTTTAAGTTTTGGTGATTTATCAAGGCTGCTTATCCATCGAATAATTACTGAGCCTAATCTAACTGAATTCAAGAAAGAAAACTGAATATTCATAAGAGGTTTTCAAAGGAGTCTAACTGATTACAGACCCAGACTGATAAAGCATAAGAAAGATACTGATAGTCAAACTGATTCAAGGTTAATTGATGAAGCCAAATTGACAGTCTATATAAATCGATCAGTTGGTCCAAATCCAAACATTACCTGAAGAATCAGTATATTCAATTATTAAGGATCAGATTTCAAATGAAATAACAGATAAAGTTTTATGTACTAATAGTCACTGAATTTTAATAGAATGTCAGGATCCTGCGTACTACAAGGATGTATCAGAAAGGACGATGACATGATAGCAATTACATATGTATTTGGAAATGGATATATTTTTTTGAAAAAATTAGTGCTGATTAATCATCAAATAGATCACTTGAACAAACTTTGAAGGTTACAGACACACAATGTATCTCTGAACTTTCAAAAATCAACTATCTTCTCTGAAAAATCTTTTTGCGAGCCAAACTGAAAGGCCATCACATGTCAACAGGTATTATCTGATCATTTTGTAGATCAAATTTGAGCTTAAAATTTCCTTGTGAAATCTATGTAATTGAGAGTAAGAATTTTTACTGTTCAAAATGGTTTTAGATTTAAATTTACTAAGAGTTTCAGTTAGACAATGTTAAGTACTATTGAATTGGGTTATTTCAAATTTCTTGTAATTACCAAAAATTTTAGTGAAATTCTTCCGTGAAGAAGAAGACGTGACATAGGAGTATTGAAGTCTCAAGGGGCATGATCGACATATTTATTCTATTAAAGCTTATAAAAAAAGGCTCAGGAAGCAACAGCTACTCATCTTTGTAGGTTTGGGCACTTCAAACCAACAACTTTCAAATCTGCACCAAGATAGAGAAATTTTAAACAAATTTTAATGAAAAGTTTGACGCCATCAGCTCTTAGTTAGTTATGTTCTTACATACCTCAAGCCACCTTCTGGTGTCGACAAAAAAGGGGAAGATAAGAATTCAAATGGCTCTAATCAGCCTAAATCTACTGCTACAGGAAAGAAGCCTTCTGACAAATAATACAGTTAGTTTAGCAGATATTTCATGAAGAACAGTGTTTGTATATAGTCAATCAATCAGTTGTATATACTGTTGAAAATAATGAATTTAGTATTTTCATAATTTTTTCAAACACTAAAAATAGGAAATTGTTGGAACATTTTAAGTTTTAGTGATTTATCAAGGCTGCTTATGTAGTGCCCAAATCCAGTACACGTATAACATGTGCATTCATTTTATTATTAAATCATTTGATTAATTTTAAATGAGTTTTTGTCATGCATAATTTATGAAAAATGCATTATTTTAAATTAATCACGTTCATTGTGATGCACGTTAAAATGTTTTCGAGTTTCATGTTTCAGGCGACTATTCGAAGCGGGATTGAGAAAAAGACCGGTGACGATGTTGGTGATTTAAAATATGGTATTTTATTTTAAGTTGAGGATGTGGCATTTTTAATAAGTTATTAAGTTTTAATATTTTAAAGCATTATTATGTATTTAGTGATTTAAGAGTTTAAAATTTTTAAAATTGGTGTGTAATCATTTTAATTGTAGAGTTTGATTAAATTAGTGAGTGTTAACTTTTAATTAGTATTTTAATTAGTTAATTTAGCACTAAATTTCTCCTAATTAAATCACACACACGTTTTCTACACTCACACACACTAAACATGTTTTTACACACACTAAAACACACAACACACACCTACAAGTTTATTTTCAGATTTTAAAAAAAAAGAAAACCTAGGGTTCTTGTGAAAGAAACGGCCGCCCCCTCCTCTGAATTATTCCAGCATATTTTCATGTGTTCTCTTCAAGGATTTTAGCGCCACTTCGTCCCGGATCGAGCCTCACACCGTCTCCGCTTCGGTATCGTCGTCACGGTATTTTTAATATCAAAAGGCACGTATAATCTGTTCTTTCTGCATCGATCTTGTCATAGTATGCGTCGTGTTATTTTATGCGTGAAAATCCATGTGTGACGTTCGTCGTTTGAGCGAAAAATGGTTTGAAGGCGTTTGAAATACTTCTTAGATCTGAAATCTCGTAACTTACTGTTATGATGAAAACTGCGATTTTTCTGTAGATATTTTGAGAAAACGTTCTACTAGAAAATTGTAGAACTTTTCGATACCTTCGATTTGATATAAAATTCGAGATTTTTGGATGAAAATTGAGTGAGTTATGATATTTTTCGTGGGACTGCTCAAACTGCGACTTTTACGAAAATTCTGTTCTTGAAGTTTTTGTTGCAGGCTTCGTTGGGGATCGACTGGTGATCGTTGCTGCATCTAGGTATGATTAGTATGATGTTGGGATGTTATTTGATACGTCGTATAGTGTCGATAGGCACTCGAATGCGTTAGGAGTCGTGGGAAACGAATTGGTGTCAATTGCTATGCTTTGAATTGTATGTTTTGTAAGGTGAACTTATTGCTTTGGGTGTTTTTACGAATTTGATTGATGTTATGGCATGCTAAGGTGGGTCTCGGGGTGTCGTTTCATAGTCCGTGTAATCGAGTCTAGGATGTTAAGCAAAACATGTACAGAATTTTCGTGGGTTTTCTTGTCCTGCGAGTACACGGACCCTTACACGTACCCCCACACGGGGTCCGTGCCTTTGTTCCTCAGTAGTGTCCAAAACCCGAGTCTACACGGACCCCTTGACGGACCCATGCACGGGGTCCGTGCCCCTCTCCTTTCCGAGTGTTCCCTTCACAGTATCTACACGGACCCTGACCCGGACCTATAGACGGGGTCCGTGCCTTTACTTTTCGACACAGACACCATGCAGTATCTACACGGACCCAAGCCCGGACCTAGGCACGGGGTCCGTGTCCTCCTATTTTTTTTGGGATACATTCTTTCATCACTTAGGATTCGGTTTGAGGTTGTATGCTAAGGTTTAATATGATGTTTTCAAGGTCGAGTCATGGGAAAACTTAGAACGTCCTAAGTATTGATTGAGCTTAGGAGTAAGTATGATTTCTACGTCTAAGTTATGCCAGTTAAGTATGCAAGTTCATGTTAGTATGTTGCAGCAACGGCCCCGATCGAAGTCCAACGAACCCTTCAACACCAATTAAGTATGTTGACGTGCAAGAAAATATTTTAAGTTTTGAGGTATGCTAAATGTCTTGTGACCAAATTGAATGGGTTTGGAAGTCGGTGAACGTGGCCGAGGACCTCTCCACCCCGTTAAATTATGAACGGGTTAGATCGTGGTTGGAAAGCGTTAAATTATGAACGGGGACCAACCAGCCCGTTAAATTATGAACGGGGATCTCATGTATGTGGCAGTGGATACGTCCATGTCAGCCCAGTACTGTGGTTTGTCTGATCAGGCATTTATTATGTATGGGTCACCTGCTTTGAAACATCCTCTACGCAAAATGATGAAGTATGTATGTTCAAGTATGCAGCATGTTTAAGAAAAGTTTAAGTTATGGCACGTCGAAGTATGTATGTACATATGTTCCAGTTTTAATACGCAAGTTCAAGTTATGTATGTTCTATTTTAAAGTTGCATGTGATTTCATTATGTAGTACTCGTTATTCCAGTTTATACGTGTTGAGTCTTTAGACTCACTAGACTTGATCGATGCAGGTGACTATGTTGAGGAGACAGGAGGTGGTGACCAAGGGGCAGGCTTGGACTGAGCGGCAGGCTAAACCCGAGGACCGCCCATGTTATTTTACGATTTTTTATGCAAGTTCAAAATACTCTGATGTTATGTTTCATTTCAAGACTTTTGGAGCAAGTGTTTCTTTTTAGCAAATTTTATTGGTGATGTCGATTTCAAACATTTTTATTGACGAAGGATGTAGTGACGACCGTATTTGATTTCATTTCCGCATTCCTTTTAGTTTAAAAGAAAATTTTAAATTCTTCCGCAAATTTTAAGTAGTAAAGAGTACGGTTCGTTACAGTTGGTATCAGAGCGGTGTTCTTGTAAAGGGTTACGCCTACTGCCAGTCGCAAGAAGCTCTCGAAGTCACACCTCAAGTCTGTAAGTTTTAAAGTTTTGAGTTATGCCGTGTACTATGCATTAAGTCATGATTTCAGCATGTCTATGTTTTAAGCCTAATTTACGTGCATCTTAAAATTGGTATTATATTCATGCATGTTGGGTTTACGTGTTGGGTAATTCATTGGAACAGTATGCCTCCTAGACGTATGGTTAACCAGGAAGCTAGGACTGAGGACAGGGAGCACCGAGAGGAGGAAAGAGCCAATCCTCCACCTCCACCTCCACCACCAGATACGCAAGCTCAGATGCTTGCTGGTATGACGCAGTTCTTCGCACAGTTTGCGAGGAACCAGAATACTGCAGGCCCCGAGGAGAGGCCTAGGACAGAGGCGGTATATGAGCGATTCCGGAGGATGAGTCCGAAGGAGTTTTCGGGTACCACTGACCCGATGGTAGCTGAGGGATGGATCAAGTCCATCGAAGTAATATTCGATTTCATGGAGCTGATGGACGCTGACAGGGTCAGATGTGCTATATTCTTGCTGTCAGGGGATGCTAGACTGTGGTGGGAGAGTGCATCGGTGGCAGTAAACTTGCAGACTCTGTCGTGGAATGGATTCAAAGAGGCGTTCTACGCCAAATATTTCACTGAGGAGGTAAGATCCAGACTCACCAGTGAGTTTATGACGCTGCGTCAGGGAGGTAGTAGCGTGGCAGAGTTTGTTAGGAAGTTCGAGAGGGGGTGTTACTTTGTACCCCTCATTGCAAACGATGCCCAAGCAAAGTTAAGGCATTTTCTGAATGGGTTACAGCCGATCCTACGCCGCGATGTGAGACTAGCTGGCCCCACTACTTACGCAGTTGCAGTTTCTAGGGCTTTGGCGGCAGAACAGGATCTGAGGGATATAGAGGCAGACCGACAGGGCAAGAGGCCCTATCAGGCACCGCCGCAACACCAACAGCAACAACAGCAGAGATCCCAGTTTAAGAGGCCGTTTCAGGGGCCGCCTGGGAAAAAGCCTTATCCAGGACCGCCAAAAGGCAAGGGTCCAATTCAGCAGCAAGGGGCGCCTCAGAAGCCCGCTATCTTCCCAGTGTGCCAGAATTGCAACCGCCAGCATCCCGGACAGTGCTTATGGGGATCCGGGAAATGTTTTAAATGTGGAGCTACGGACCACATGTTGAAAGAGTGCCCACAGTGGAAGCAGCCGACCCAAGGAAGAGTGTTCGCCATGCATGCACAAGAGGCGAACCCAGACACGACATTACTAACCGGTAAACTTTTCTACCTAAGCTCAATATTACTTTGCCGTGCATGTGGATTTTGTTTGGAATTATTAGTATGCTAGTAATATTTTGTGTACCTTGAGTATTGGGTTCTTTTATGCTCGAGAGTGTTGGTAAGATTTTTGGGATATAAGTTAGTTTGTGTTGTGCTAACGCGTCTCAGGAAGCATTTTTATTAAGAGACTATCCACAACCGCACTGATAGACTCAGGAGCCACTCACTCCTTCATATCGGAGACTTTTGCCAACCATTTGGACCTCAAGTCCATTGGCCTAGACGTGAACTTTTCAGTGACAGTCCCATCAGGGGAAGAGCTGTTAGCTACCAGTGTGGTCAGAGACATCGATCTAGAACTGCATGGCCACTTAGTGTATGCAGATTTAATCCTATTGTCGATGCCAGAATTCGATATCATATTGGGAATGGACTGGCTGACTAAGAACAGAGTTCTTATCGACTTTCAGAAGAGATCAGTACTAGTCAGACCGTTGGGTATGGAGCAGTTTCTTTTTGAGCCAGACAGATGGAGAAGTTTCCCTCGCATGATTTTGTGTATGCAGGCGAGGAGACTGATTTCCAAGGGGTGCCAGGCCTTCTTGGCTAGTATTATTTCAGCACCTGATGCGCCTACTCCATCTCTAACTGAAGTGCCAGTAGTCAGTGAATTCCCAGACATCTTCCCAGACGATGTTTCAGGTCTTCCACCAGATAGAGAGGTGGAGTTTGCTATTGATCTCATGCCAGGCACAGTGCCAATCTCTAAGGCACCGTACAGATTAGCTCCAGCAGAAATGTTAGAACTCAAGCAGCAGATTCAGGAGCTCTTAGAAAAGGAGTTTATCCGCCCGAGTTTCTCACCGTGTGGAGCAACAGTACTTTTTGTGAAAAAGAAAGACGGAAGCATGAGACTTTTCATCGATTACCGTGAACTGAACAAGGTAACGATCAAGAATAAGTACCCGTTGTCTAGAATCGAAGACTTGTTTGATCAATTACAGGGAGCTACAGTGTTCTCTAAGATAGATCTTCGATCAGGGTACCATCAGCTGAAAGTGAAGGATGAAGATGTCCACAAGACAGCTTTCAGGACCAGAGAATGCATCTGAAATCCGCAGCTTTTTGGGTCTAGCCGGTTACTACCGTAAGTTCATTCGAGGATTTTCATCCATAGCAGTGCCACTCACGTCACTCACCAAGAAGAATGCCAAATTCGTGTGGAGCGACAAATGCTAGAAGAGCTTCGATACGTTGAAGCAAGCTCTTATTTCAGCGCCAGTGCTAGCCATGCCATCCGGGCAAGGAGACTTTGTGTTATATACCGATGCATCTAAGCTCGGGTTAGGTGCAGTATTGATGCAGCAGGGTCGGGTCATATCCTATGCTTCCAGGCAACTGAAAGTGCACGAGAAGAACTATCCGACTCACGACCTAGAGTTAGCCGCCGTTGTCTTCGCACTGAAAATTTGGAGACACTACCTATACGGCGAGAAATGTCAGATTTTCACCGATCATAAGAGTCTCAAATATTTCTTCACGCAGAAGGAGTTGAATATGAGACAAAGACGATGGTTGGAACTTGTGAAGGATTACGACTGCGAAATTAGCTACCATCCAGGAAAAGCTAATGTTGTCGCAGACGCATTGAGATGGAAGGTGGCTGTTGTAGCGCAGTTGTCAGTGCAGAGACCTCTTCAGTCTGAGATTCAGAAGTTTGGTCTAGAGATTTATCGTGAGGGCAGAGCTCCTAGGCTGTCTAGTTTGACAGTCAAATCTGATTTGCTAGACCGTATCCGGGCAGGACAGTCTTCAGATGAGCAGCTACAGAAATGGAGACTGAAAGATGAGGCCAAGGGCAGTGTTCTTTATACAGTGTCAGATGGGAATGTGAGGTACAGAGGTAGAATGTGGGTGCCTAGTGGTGACTCGATTAGACAAGATATTTTGACAGAGGCACACGCATCTCTGTATTCTATCCATCCAGGAGGTACCAAGATGTATAAGGATCTCCAGCTTTTGTATTGGTGGCCAGGGATGAAGCGAGACATCCGCAGGTTCGTGTCCGAATGTCTCACTTGCCAGCAAGTAAAAGCTGAACATCAGAGGCCAGCAGGATTGGTTAAGCCACTCCCCATCCCTGAGTGGAAGTGGGAGAACATTACTATGGATTTTGTGGTTGGGTTGCCGAGGTCAGTCCGAGGATCGAATTCTATTTGGGTTATAGTTGACCGACTCACTAAGACAGCACACTTTTTGCCAGTGAAGACGACTTTCTCCATGACGCAGTACGCGGAGCTATATATTCGGGAGATAGTCAGTTTGCATGGGTTCCCAGTTTCAATTGTGTCCGACAGGGACTCGAGATTCACATCGTCCTTCTGGAAGAGCTTACACGCAGCCATGGGGACGAAGCTTTTCAGTACAGCTTTTCACCCGCAGACAGATGGCCAGTCTGAGCGAGTGATTCAGATTTTAGAGGACTTGTTGCGAGCGTCTATGATTGATTTTCAAGGAGCTTGGGAGTCTAGACTACCTCTAGTGAAGTTCACATACAACAATAGCTTCCAATCATCAATTGGTATGGCCCCCTATGAGGCATTGTATGGAAGGAAGTGCAGATCACCAGTTCATTGGGATGAAGTTGGTGAGAGGGCAGAACTTGGTCCAGAAATAGTTCAGCAGACTGCAGACGTAGTGGCCAAGATTCGTGACAGAATGAAGACTGCCCAAAGTCGTCAGAAGAGTTATGCTGATAAGAGGAGGAGAGATCTCGAATTTGCCGTTGGTGACCACGTGTTCATCAAAATAGCACCCATGAAGGGTGTTATGAGATTTGGAAAGAGAGGCAAGTTGAGTCCGAGGTTTATTGGGCCGTTTGAGATTTTGGACAGAGTTGGGACACTAGCCTATCGTGTTGCCCTTCCGCCAAATCTGGCCGGGGTACACATGTGTTCCACGTCTCGATGCTAAGGAAGTACCTAGCTAATCCTTCGCATATCCTGAGTTATGAGCCGTTGTAGTTGGCTCCAGACCTGTCCTTTGAGGAGAGACCGGTCCAAATCCTAGACAGGCAAGAGCGTAGGCTTCGGAACAAAGTGACTAAGCTATTCAAAGTCCGGTGGCTCAACCAATCAGTGGAAGAGGCCACATGGGAGTCCGAGGCAGATATGAGACTTGGCTACCCGGAGTTGTTCGGTAAGATTTAATTTCGAGGACGAAATTTTTATAAGTGGGGGAGGAACTGTAGTGCCCAATCCAGTACACCTATAACCTGTGCATTCATTTTATTATTAAATCATTTGATTAATTTTAAATGAGTTTTTGCCATGCATAATTTATGAAAAATGCATTATTTTAAATTAATCACGTTCATTGTGATTCACATTAAAATGTTTTCGAGTTTCATGTTTCAGGCGACTATTCGAAGCGGGATCGAGAAAAAGACCGGTGACGATGTTGGTGATTTAAAATATGGTATTTTATTTTAAGTTGAGGATGGGACATTTTTAATAAGTTATTAAGTTTTAATATTTTAAAGCATTATTATGTATTTAGTGATTTAAGAGTTTAAAATTTTTAAAATTGGTGTGTAATCATTTTAATTGTAGAGTTTGATTAAATTAGTGAGTGTTAACTTTTAATTAGTATTTTAATTAGTTAATTTAGCACTAAATTTCTCCTAATTAAATCACACACACGTTTTCTACACTCACACACACTAAACACGTTTTTACACACACTAAAACACACAACACACACCTATAAGTTTATTTTCAGATTTTAAAAAAAAAGAAAACCTAGGGTTCTTGTGAAAGAAACGGCCGCCCCCTCCTCTGAATTATTCCAGCATATTTTCATGTGTTCTCTTCAAGGATTTTAGCGCCACTTTCGTCCTGGATCGAGCCTCACACCATCTCCGCTTCGGTATCGTCGTCACGGTATTTTTAATATCAAAAGGCACGTATAATCTGTTCTTTCTGCATCGATCTTGTCATAGTATGCGTGAAAATCCATGTGTGACGTTCGTCGTTTGAGCGGAAAATGGTTTGAAGGCGTTTGAAATACTTCTTAGATCTGAAATCTCGTAACTTACTGTTCTGATGAAAACTGCGATTTTTCTGTCGTGATTTTGAGAAAACTTTCAACTAGAAAATTGTAGAACTTTTTGATACCTTCGATTTGATATAAAATTATAGATTTTTGGATGAAAATTGAGTGAGTTATGATATTTTTCGTGGGACTGCTCAAACTGCGACTTTTACGAAAATTCTGTTCTTGAAGTTTTTGTTGGAGGCTTCGTTGGGGATCGACGGGTGATCGTTGCTGCGTCTAGGTATGATTAGTATGATGTTGGGATTTTATTTGATACGTCGTATAGTGTCGATAGGCACTCGAATGGGTTAGGAGTCGTGGGAAACGAATTGGTGTCAATTGTTATGCTTTGAATTGTATGTGTTGTAAGGTGAACTTATTGCTTTGGGTGTTTGTACGAATTTGGTTGATGTTATGGCATGCTAAGGTGGGTCTCGGGGTGTCGTTTCATAGTCCGTTGAATGGGTTTGAAAGTCGGTGAACGTGGCCGAGGACCTCTCCACCCTGTTAAATTATGAACGGGTTAGATCGTGGTTGGAAAGCGTTAAATTATGAACGGGGACCAACCAGCCCGTTAAATTATGAACGGGGATCTCATGTATGTGGCAGTGGATACGTCCCTGTCAGCCCAGTACTGTGGTTTGTCTGATCAGGCGTTTATTATGTATGGGTCACCTGCTTTGAAACATCCTCTACGCAAAATGATGAAGTATGTATGTTCAAGTATGTTCAAGTATGCAGCATGTTTAAGAAAAGTTTAAGTTATGGCACGTCGAAGTATGTATATACATATGTTCCAGTTTTAATACGCAAGTTCAAGTTTCAAGTTATGTATGTCCTATTTTAAAGTTGCATGTGATTTTATTATGTAGTACTCGTTATTCCAGTTTATACGTGTTGAGTCTTTAGACTCACTAGACTTGATCGATGCAGGTGACTATGTTGAGGAGACAGGAGGTGGTGACCAAGGGGCAGGCTTGGACTGAGCTGCAGGCTAAACCCGAGGACCGCCCATGTTATTTTACGATTTTTATTACAAGTTCAAAATACTCTGATGTTATGTTTCATTTCAAGACTTTTGGAGCAAGTGTTTCTTTTTAGCAAATTTTATTGGTGATGTCGATTTCAAACATTTTTATTGACGAAGGATGTAGTGACGACCGTATTTGATTTCATTTCCGCATTCCTTTTAGTTTAAAAGAAAATTTTAAATTCTTCCGCAAATTTTAAGTAGTAAAGAGTACGGTTCGTTACAGCTTATCCATCGAATAATTACTGAGCCTAACCTAACTGAATTCAAGAAAAAAAACTGAATATTCATAAGAAGTTTTCAAATTAGTCTAACTGATTAAAGAGCCAGACTGATAAAGCATAAGAAAGATACTGATAATCAAATTGATTCAAGGTCAATTGATGAAGCCCAATTGACAGTCTATATAAATCGATCAGTTGGTCCAAATGTACCAATAGTCACTGAATTTTAGTAGAATGTCAGGATCATGTATACTACATGTACGTATCATAAAGGACGGTGACATGATAGCAATGACATATGTATTTGGAAATGAATATATTTTTTTGAAAAGATTAATGTTGCTGATTAATCAACAAATAGATCGGTTGAACAAACTTTGAAGGTTACTGTGGGGACCCGGGCTCCAACTCAATTCTTTTCGGGATTAATTGGATCTTTGTTCGAAAATATGGGTCATAAAAAAAATTTCTTTTAAACATTATAAACTAATGTATATAAATTAAGCACAATATCTGTCTCTATTTTATTTCAACTAACATAGATACATGTCTTGTTCTTATACATTCATACCAACTAGTGTTTAAGTACAACTACAATACATGTAAAACCACTAGTAATCTTCTATGCCCGAAATCTCCACGCTACCTCGATCTCTCATCTCTGTCGCGACCCAGATCCTGTCCCACCTAACAATGCACACATACAGACACAACAACAATCAGAAACTCCGGTGAGAACAAATCCCAGTATAAAACATGTATACATGCATGTCATGCGATTGAATACAAAATCATAATACATGACTCGGTAATTATGACACATTAGTGAAGACAGATAAAAAAATCATGCATATAATCAATAGCAATACGTCCCATAGTCTATGAAACGTAATTCATATAATTCAAACTCATATCTTAACTCGACTCGTATCTAAATCTAGGGATCCCGGTGTGAATAAGATGTAACAGGTTTCCCACATACTCTCCCAATCGGGGTGGCGTTACATCTTATTCCTAAACTTCGGTCCTGTCTGTATTGATTCTACAGTCGGAGTGAATCTTCCCCTATGCTTCGATATCACCGAACGTTTAGAAAATTGGTGTATCTACCAATGACTCTCCTATCTCAGTACATATATATAAATCAATATAAAGTACAAACATAACAAGTATGTGATTTTGGGAAAACTCAAACTGAATCTCATTTGAGTTGTGTCTTCCCGAATCAAACTGAATCTCGATATCGAATCTGTCAATAACAAACCTGAAATGGCAATGTTGAGGTGTCCAATATCAATTCACAACTCAATTCAACACATGTATGAATCAATAATAAATCTTGATACAATTCGACGGAATAACGGCGTAGTTTCTCGATACCGATCAACTCAATAACAATAATCAATACAAGAACCATATCATCAACACATAACCATCGCAATCTATACATCATAATCTCTTAAAATCTGCATAGTCTCATATACATGTATGCTGAAAATACACAACCATCACGTACAGTAACATTTCTTCGATCCGATTCTCATTCTATATATCTCAACATATCAAAAACACAACATAGAACTCAATTCTGATTTCCCCCAACATCTAAACTTCAAAACATGCTGAAACATATAAATATTTACATCATTTTGTAGCCTTTGATGCAAGGAGCACAAATATGAACTTGGATTAAAAATCGGATAGCTAGATCTTGAGTAATCACAATTCAGAGATGGAATGAACTTGAGGATTTCTATGAAGTGCTCTCGGTTCTTGCCTGCTGAATTCATGAGGAAAGGAAGACACATACACTATATATGCATGGCAAGGACACATGGTTTAATTTTTTTATCAACACGTCTCGCGCATATACGCGACACCAACCAGCGCATATGAGGTCTCGGCATTCTTGTTTTTTGACATCTCGCGCATATGCACGCCTTATCTCTCGCATATGCGCGAGGTCTTCTGGACTTCTCGCGCATAGGCGCGCATTTCTTCGCGCATGTGCATCGCCTATTTTGTCCTTCACCTCAATTTTGTATATTTTCTCGTCTTTTTCGGTCCGATACAATGTGTCTACAATTACCTTAATTATCAACAAAACATGTTTGATTATGATAACCAAATTCTCGGGCCTTACAGTTACGGACACACAATGTATATATGAACTTTCAAAAATATCTTCTCTGTAAAATCTTTTTGCGAGCCAAACTGAAAGGCCATCACATGTTGATAGGTATGATTTGATCATTTTATGGGTCAAATTTGTGCTTAAAATTTCCTTGTGAAATCCGTGTAATTGAGAGTAAGAGTTTTACTGCTCAAATGGTTTGAGATTGAAATTTACTAAGAGCTTCAGTTACACAATGTTAAGTACTACTGAATTGGGTGATTTCAAATTTCTTGTAATCACCAAAAACTTTTAGTGCAATTCTTCTGTGAGGAAGAAGACGTGACATAAAAGTATTGAAGTCTCTATAAACAACTTTGTACATACTTACTTCTCAGCTTACCTACTTTAAATACTATTCAATAAATCACAACTTATTTTCATGATAAATCATAGTCTCGGTCAATCTACTTTTGCACAGTTCATACCGATTGACTTACTCAGAACCTAATTGACAAAAATAAAATTTCAGTGTTGCTAACCCAACCGAAATTATTTGTTAAGATAAATGTATCCACCTCCTCTAAATTAATTTATGATCCTAAAATTTCACAAGCAAGACTAAATTACAAATAAATCTCATCTATTTCTTGACAAGTCCAATTTTCAAAGAAGGCGCCAAAGACGACCAGCCGGATTAAAAACATAAACGGTTATGTATTAAATTCGTTTTGTTACTCCATTGGTCAAGACTGAGATAATAAATATTTTGTCCACTTCGGTGTTCTTGAATGGCATTTATAAAATAGGCAGTCATAAAGTCGTCAGAATCCTTGTGACACCGTGGTATTAACATTTCTCAAGAAAAAAAAAAATTGAATGAAAACCCACGTTCAAAAAATACCGCGATGAAATGATTTTAAAAAAAAGGGTAAATTTCCCCAAGAAAGTTCTTCGTCGAGCACCCAACCACCCTTCATTTTATCAAGTCTCAACTATGTATTCTAAAAAATAGGTTTTATAAGGACGTGTTTTGGATTTTAGTCTTATAATTTGTTAAAGTTTTATTTTCATCTAATAATATAATTTTTTTTTTGTTTTAGTCTTTTTTTTTGTTTGGTCTTCATCCAATAACTTAAATTTTATTTCGTTTTTTCGCCTGAAGCCATGAAATCTATCAAATAATGCTTATTTGATATTGATACTTATCTACATATATGATGAGAATGCAACCTATTCAGGGGCGGAGGCATGTACTTGTTTAAGCCCGGGTGGCCCAATATATTTTTTTTAAAAAATATATATATGTAAATTTTGTATAATTTTGGAATAATATGATATTAGTCCGGGTAGATTAATTTAAAATATTAAAAAATTCTAGAGTTTAAAATTTCAGCTCGGACATAAACATATTCATGGCTCCGCCACTGAACCTATGTTATACGTATTAAAATCTATATGAGCAAAAATAAAGAGAAAAGAAAAGTTTTTTTTTTTCATTTTGAATTATTAGGTCGTTTTTCTTTATTTTTCCCTTTTTGTTTTTTGATGTGCTTGATATAGTTTTTTCTCGCTATAAAAGCTACGTAAGAAAGTTTCAATATCAAATAAATAATATTCGGCATGATTTCTAGGATTTATGCTAAGAAAATGGCCAAATAAAAAAATTCAAGTTACTGTATAAAAAATAAACTTTAATAAATTACAAGATTAAAATTCAAAATAAATAAATTTATCGAACTAAAATTATAATTTTTCTACGAAAATGTTGCAATCATTAACCATCAGTACTTAGTATACGAGTCAAGACTTAATAAATGCTTTGGATTCCGATACAATAAAGTACGCTAAAACAATAGTTTGTCAATAGATTAATCTACTACCTCAGTTGAACACTTCGAAAAGTCTATAATGTCAGATATTTAACTTTTTCTTTTAATTTCCGTAACCCAATATTTCCACACTTGTGATTCTTAAATTAAATTAAATTAAATTGTCACATGCCAAACATCTTCGTAATAGGATTTATCATCAAGAAAATAAGTTGTTCCAACTAAAATTTGTATCATGGGTTAAGCAAGGATTACATACATGAGTTAGTTTATGTTACATCGAGACTGTTTCACTTATATTCCAATAGCAATAACAAAAATATGGGTCATTAATTCATATGTCGTATCAAAATTTTCTATATATCGAGTCTCTGTGTTATTCCGTAATTTTCGGTACATATAACTACAATACTGATTATACTGAAATTTTATTTTAGTACGATATCGATATATACCGTTTTATATATATTAAAAAAACCTTATATTTTTAATTTATTGCATTATTATTTAATAATATTATATATTTTTTAAAATTTATATATCTTATTTAAGTCGCATATACCAAAATATTTCTAGTTTCATGTCGTTATCATACCAAAAATATATGTGTCATTACTACACTGTACCGAAATTATTGACATATGCAAAATTTCGATAAATTCGGTATTTTTAGATACGATAACGTTGATATACCGAAATTTCAATATTTTTTCCCACCTCTAAATTTGCATAGCCCTAATCTAGAACCCTTTTTCGACCATTTGGATAACTGTAGTCTCGATTTTAATCCAACTTCAAATTTTTGAACATTGTGTTATCTTGGTATTTATTAGTTAAAAATCGTGTGGTTGCAATCTTTTATCAATTATTTATATTTATGAGAATTAAAAATCTATTTATAAATTTAGTAATATAATTTTTTTTTTGTGTTTTTGAATTTTTATTATGAATTGTATTGTTATATTAAAACATTGTTGAATTTTACTTATCCATTATATAATATTATTACTAAAAAATAAATTCATTAAACAAATATTTATAAAAAATAAAAACTAAAAAATTAATTTTTTTTAAAAATGACTTCGCGCCAAATTTGCACTATTAGCCCACATCTTAGTGCAGGTTGGAGATGCTCTTGGTTTACTCGTTTATATTTTTAGCCGTATGAATTACGATAATCATATTTTTATTAGACTCTTTTTTACTGAAATTATCATAGTTTTCTTGAATCTTGGCCTGATGATTACCTTCCAAAGAACGGAGATTTGAATGTCGTTGTTTTGTTGAAGCCTAGGAAATTACCTATGCTATATTTTGTTAAGTTCTGTTCGTTTTAATTTACTGCAAATTTGTTTCACGAAAGTTTTTACAAATTCTATGTCTTAAAAAGTTTTGTGATCGATCAGCCAAAGTCGCGACCAAATTACGTTGCGGGTAGGATCACAGGTAGTACTTATTATGAGGATGGGACTGAAAATTGTAATATACATTTATTTAAATATATTTTCAAGACAGTAATGAACAAATTTTGGAACAAAATGAATTTAATAGTTGATTCAGACCCTGTGTTTGTTAAACTGCATGCGGTATTGTTGATATTATTATTATCATTTGAAGCTAACCATTTTCAAGCAAACCAATTTTGACTACGTCTTGTCTGATTTCTGTGGCAAATACCTTTATATATATAGTAATATCCTTTCAAACTGTTGCTTCAATTCTCATTCATCGCACAATTTCAACTCATTCGTCGAGGAAAAAGAAAAAGAAAACTGAGGTAAGTGTGATGGGAAAGTTTAGGCTGCAAAGCATTTTCAAGATTTGTTCATTATTGCTTTTGGCATATAATTCATATGTCTACGGCAAAACTGAAACACCTAAGGCCACTGAGTCTGTAGAGAAGTGGTTCAAAAAGCTCAAGAAATCGACCGAGCCGAAATTTAAAATCATTGAGTTCTACGTTCAAGATATCGTCAGTGGCGAAGGACAGACCGTGTTTCCGGTCGCGAAATCCAACATTTCTTTCACTTCGCCAACGAATTTCGGCATAGTAGTCGTTGCGGATGATCGTTTCACCGTCGGAGCTGATCCTAAGTCCCCGACACTCGGCAGAGGACAAGGGATCGCTGCGTTGTCGGATTTGGCTGATAGGGTCTTGTACCTGAATGTTGTTTTTTACTTCACTGAAGGGAAGCATAAGGGAAGCTCAGTCGTCATATTGGGACGGGATCCGATGTTGGTGAATTCCCGCGAACTATCTATAGCTGGTGGTAGCGGTGTTTTTCGATCGGCACGTGGAGTAACTGAGATAACCAATTGTACACCTTATAGTCCCACTGGTTATACTTGTTTCAAGTATACTCTCTATTTTACTCATTTTTAGTTCCATTCGAGTCATGTTTTGGTTTGTCATGAGAATAAATTCTCCAATGATATATTAATTTTCGACTCTGATGAAAGAAGAAAAGTACATTCTCAAGTCGAGAAAAATAAAATGTTACTATTTTTATTCAGTAATTAATCTATAAAGATAAGCAACATATAATATATAATATTAATAATCTATTGAATATACAAGTATGCAAATATTGAAAAATATGACATTTTAGCCTTTAGGCTCGCTATATTTGTGGACTTCGGCCATCTCCAATCGATAACTATATCAAATTAAATTGTTTCATAAATAAAATAATAAAAATTTAAAAGAAATTAAAAGCCCCTGCGCCAAATTTGGTGCAGACACTGTTTTTCCGCAAGAAATAGAATTCCAATTGAACAAGTCGCGCAGGTCGGCATGATCCCGAGACATGAAAATTTAAGTATAGGGTTGGAGTTGCCTCTATGTCTACAAACTGTGCACAAAAGTAGTTATTTATACTCAAATTTATATTAAAATTTGCTCGAACGAAAAATTGAGTACAAGTAATATCATTCAACTAAATTTAAGGAAATGAAAGATAAAACTAAACATATCATACTTTACGATCTTTATAACTACTTTTCCTCGTTTTTTTGACTAACTAATCTCATTCTTACTTCCATCTTATCAAAACAAGTTTCTTTTAAATTTAGTCAAACAAATTTAAAAAAAAAAAATACAATTTATACCAAAATATTAAAATTAATTAATTAATATATCAATTTGTAGACAGAGTCCAACCTTATCGATCGATAGACACACACAAATTACCTGGTTAAGAAAATTAATTCGACGTTAATCATTTAAATTTTTTAGAAATAAATTTATTTATAAAAATACTTTTGTACTCTTAAATTCCTATAATTCGTGCCCCAGCAATAATTTTGAAGTTAGATATTCTTTTACATGCATATTTGACTCGCATTTTTCAAAACTGGGAGGCGACGTAGAATATAAAATCCAGCAAACAAATTTTTCCATAGAAAACAAATTTTTCCATAATTTGCAATTGCCACTATAAATACTTTACTTATACTCCGAGCAAAAGTTGAGCCATGGGAAAGCTTCTTGAGATTAGCAAGAGTTTCTTGATTGTGTGGCAGCGATCTCCGGAGCCTTAGCCAAAACTGGCACATATGACGGCCTCGATCTTGGGACATCGTATTCTCGCAACTAAGACGTAGCAGAAGATTAAATTTTTTTTTCTTGAGCGTCGTGTGTTTAAAAACATTAATAGCACGTTTAGAATTATATCTGATACCTCCATAAGGATCCGAGTCATTGATGACCCAGGATATTAATTGGATAGCGCTGATCAAGGCCAATATGCCGGGCACTCTCCTCAAAATCCCGAGGCACTTCGTCTTTTCCCAGGTGATCAACCAACATCCCGAGCTCTCACGCAACCATCCGGGTACCTTACTACCCGGGCCCAGAGACGGATCTACGCTAGGGCTATACTGGGCTGTAGCCCAGCCCATTTTTTTTTATTTAGCGACGGTTTTAGCGACGGTTTTTTGAAAACCGTCGCTAATTTTCCGACGGTTTTAGTAAACCTGTCGCCGATGGGGATCGGCGACAGTTTTATCAAAACCCGTCGCAAATATTAGCGACGGTTATTGCTAAAACCGTCGCTAAATTATTAAAAAATAAAAAAAAAGTGGATCGGCGGTTTTAATTAGCAACGGTTTATTCAATAGAACATCATTACCACTTTGATGTTTTTAATGCAGCAATAGATTTCATTTTGATGGAGTTAAATACTCGGTTCAATGAGTTATCGGTGAAACTTCTTTCTCTTAGTATAGCTTTAGATCCTAAAAATTCATTTGACTCATTTAACAGTGATGATATTTGCAAGCTTGCGAAGAAGTTTTATCCTGGAGATTTCACAGATCAAGAAATTGTTGTTTTGAAGTATGAATTGATACATTTATAAACTCGATGTGATGCAGAATTTAAAGGTTTCTACACTTGTTGAGTTGTGTCAGCAATTGACCGAGAGTGGACGGTCAAGTGTTTATGTTATGTTGACTAGATTGATTCATCTTGTTTTGACATTATCTGTGTCTACTGCCACTATTGAACGGGCTTTTTCAGCAATGAAGCATGTGAAGACGGCACTTCGCAATAAAATGGAGGATGACTTTCTTGCCGATTGTTTGACACTTTATATTGAACGAGATTTAGCTAAACATATTGATGTAAATTCTATTATTGATGAATTTTATGTTTTAAAATCCCGTAAGGCACAACTTCGTTGAACGATATAATGTACTTTTTTTTTAATAATATATAACTTATCATATTGAGTTCAAGCCCACCCCAACTCTTATTCCTGGATCCGTCCCTGCCCGGGCCACCTCGAGAATTGCACTGCACTCGAGTGTGATTGATACAGACAGTCTAATCTGTCAGAACAACTTGGGCTTGGAGTGTCCTAGAAGCCATCAGAAGCTATGGTATGGGCAGCCGACTTGCCATACTTAGTAGGTGGCACGAGAATCAAGGTACCTACCCCATTTTTTTACTATAAATAGCAGGTATACTTCTCATTTTAATGATTCTGAAACCTTCAAACTTTCAAGCACTCACATATTTTCTCTCAAATATTGCTTGTGTTCATCTGAAAACCTGCTGACTTTAGCATCGGAGTAGATATGTCGGACACCACTCCGACCCCCATTCACGAGTTCTTTTCATTGTTTGCAGGTGCTATCGCAGCCATTAATTTCACTCAAAATTCATAAACATTATAAATTATTGATTTGATCCGTTGGAGCTCCTTACCCGGCTCATCCATTTCAGCGAGATCATATCATTGGCGCCGTCTGTGCGAAATCGAGATTAAAACGTTGATATGGCTCGGACAAGAAAGAATAACAAAGATAATTCCCGGGCCCCTGAAGACAGGGGACAAACTTCGAGACAAGGTGACCAAATCTCATTACCATGACCCCGGAAGAACGGACAAAAATTATATCCGATGCGGTAAAGCAAGCTATGGCTAGGAAAGAAGTTTCTCAGCATGTTACACCACCCTGAGATAGACAAGAGCATGAGCAAGAGCAAGAGCAGGAGTTGAGGGAGGAGGAGGAGGTAAGAGGAGAAGACGAGGAGTCCAGCGCCGGGTCCAAATCTCCAACTATGGCGGAAGAGCTGTTGGAGTTTGGACAGAAGATGAAGGTGCTGGAAGGGCAGTTGGAGATCCGGAGTACTTCCTGGGCAGTCACCAAAGGATGCCCGTTTGCTGAGATAATTGTCCGGGAACCTCTTATCGGGAATTTCAAATCTGCAAAAGTAAAGGATTACGATGGCAATGCAAACTCTGAGGAACACCTGGCCAGATTTGAAAACATGGCCATGCTGCACTGTTACACTGATCGAATAAAGTGTAAGGTGTTCCTGACAACATTGGTAGATTCGGCCCAGAGATGGTTCGAGGGATTAGCCCCTCAAAGCATATATTCCGTCTAAGACTTTCAGAAGGTGTTCTCACACCATTTCAGCAGTCGCAAAAAATACAAGAAGACTGCTTTTAGTTTTTTGAGGTCAAGCAGAGCCCGGAGGAGAGTTTAAGGGCTTATATCAGAAGATTTAATAGAGTGGCTCTAGATGTCCCTACTTGTGCCACTGAAACAAAGGCGACCGCATTAACCCAAGGCTTGAGGGAGGGTGAATTTTCTAGAACATTAACCAAGAAGGTGCCCGGGTAGTTCGAGGACTTATTGTCCCGGGCAGAGAAGTATATCAATATGGAAGAAGCTCAGAAGTAGAAGAGGAGGCTGTAAAGAAGGAGAGAGGGGACCGGGTGTCTAAGTTCGAGAAGAGAGGACAGAGGAAGGGTAATCCAGGGCACTTTTCTCACCATGTGCCTCTAAAGATTGCCCGGGATAGGGAAGTCCAAAAATGCAGTAGAGACCTAGCCCCGGACTATCAATTATCCCGGCCAGAGAAGAGAGGATTTTGCACTTTCCCCAAAGTGTGTTGTTATCATAACACCGAGGACTGCAAAACATTGAAGGGAGACTATGTATTACCTTCCGTCCCCGGACCTAGTCACGCTAACAAGAGACCGAGATTCCCACCATGGACATCTCGGCAGCCAGGATCCAGTGCCCGAGGAGGAGGTATAAGGAGTAGTCCGAGGAGTGAGCCCGGGAGAAGAAGAGATCCCGAGCCCGAAAGAAAAAAGAATTTGCCCCCTGCTGTGGGGTTGATTAAAATGATATCAGGAGGCTCCATTGATGGAGACTCAAATCGGACGAGAAAATCAAGAAGTAGGAGGGATTGTATGGAGGTAGAGGGGACGAGGAGGAACGAGACGGTCATCAGCTTTGGCCCGGAGGATTTGAATGGGGTGAATCTGCCCCACAATGATGTCCTGGTTATCCAAGCCCGGGTGACAAATTATGACATTTTGAGGGTCTTTATTGACTCCAGCAGCTATGTAAATGTAATCTTTAAAGATGTTTTCGTACAGATTGATTTGTAGGGTTACCATTTGGAAGCTGTAGAAACTGCCCTCTTTGGCTTTGCTGGCCATGTGGTTTACCCTGAAGGGGAGATTGTCTTACCACTAACTTTGGGCTCCCAAGATCTCAAAAAAAATGGTGATGAGTTCTTTCACTGTGGTGGACTCCCCATCATCATATAACATCATTCTTGGGAGGCTGTCTATAAATGAGTTGAGGGCTGTGGCATCCACTTACCATCAAAAGATAAAGTTTCCTCTGAGAGCCCGGGTAGGAGAAGCCCGGGGAGATCAATCTTTTTCCCGGAAATGGAATGTGGAGGCAGTTCTGGCTGATCAGAGCAAAACCATGAGGGAGGAAAAGAAAGCAAAGGTTGATGAAGGGGGAGGGAGAATAATGGAGAAAGGATAAGTACATTTTGTAGTTGAGGAGGAGCAGGAGGTGATAGAAGTCGGACCAGGCTAACAAATCCGGGTGGCTCAGGACCTCAGTACATCCACCTAGGTTAGTTTAATTAACTGTTTGAAAGCTAATATTCATGTGTTTGCCTGGTCCCAACAGAAGTTGACAGGGATATCGCCCCTGATATCGGAGCATCAACTGAATATTCTCCCGGAATCTCACCCGGTGACGCAAAATAAGAGACACTTT
The DNA here is from genome assembly GCF_022965805.1 of Primulina eburnea. Classification (NCBI taxonomy): domain Eukaryota; kingdom Viridiplantae; phylum Streptophyta; class Magnoliopsida; order Lamiales; family Gesneriaceae; genus Primulina; species Primulina eburnea. The sequence continues at coordinate 33,779,315 of NC_133111.1, forward strand.
GGTCCTGAAAAGGACAAAGTTATTGATGAGCAAGTGAAAGAACTGTTGAAGGCCGGTCACATTCGGGAAATTCAATTTCCTACATGGCTCTCGAATGTGGTGTAGGTACCTAAATCCACCGGGAAGTGGCGGATGTGCCTGGACTTCCCTGTTCTCAATAAAGCTTGTCCCAAGGATCATTATCCCTTGCCCAGGATTGATCAACTAGTGGATTCCACCTCGGGCTTTGAACTGCTGAATTTCATGGACGCATACCAGGGGTATCATCAAATCCCCTTGGCCAAGAATGATCAAGATAAAGCCAGCTTCATCACTTTGGGAGGTACATTTTGTTATATTGTAATGTCTTTCGGGTTGAAGAATTCAGGGGCTACTTACCAACGTCTAATGAACAGAGTCTTTGAGAAGCAACTGGGCCGAAATGTGGAAGTCTATGTGGATGATATTCTGGGAAAGTCTAAGAAGGTTGCGGACTTTATTGCTGATCTAGAAGAAATTTTTTCCACTCTGATGAACTATGGAATCAAACTCAATCCTGCCAAATGTATCTTTGGAGTGAAGAGTGGCAAGTTATTGGGTTTCATCGTGACAGACTGGGGGATTGAGGTGAATCAGGAGAAAATCAAATCTGTGCTGTGTATGTCATCTCCTCGATCTGTCATAGAAGTGCAAAAGCTGACCGGGAGGATTGCTTCTCTTTCTCGATTTATTTCCCGGTCAGCACATAGGAGTTATCCTTTCTTTCAAGTCCTAAGGAAGGCCCAACAATTCGGGTGGGCTGAGATGTAACGTCCCGAAAATCGGAAAGTCCACGTGAACCATATGCATGCAAATTATTAAATTTCTTTGGTATTTTATTAAATTCTTTTAAATCATAAAATGCATTTTTATTTTATTAATTATGTGTTTAATTATTTTATGCATTTTATGCATAATTCATGCATTATAGAATTTATTTCATGAAATTTTAAAGGTTCATGCATTAAAGATTTTTTAAGTTGCATTTCGCGCTCGAACGAGGAACGGAGACCGGAGATTTATCAAGAAATTATTTTTATTACAAGATTAATTTTTATTAATTAATATTAGATGTTTTAAAGGTACTTTTCAAAAATGAGATTTTTCTGGGTATTTTTACCCGCATGATTTTATTTTTAACGGTACGTAAATTTTAGCGAATCGGAGAACTTTTTAAGGGTTCGGCTATTATTTTCAAAACTTTTTCAACATGAAATATTTTTCGGTAGTATGATTAGATTTAATGGGCCTATTTTTAAGCTTATTTGGCGTAAATAACTTTTAAACTTTTAATTATCAAATTTAAGTATATTATCTATTATTCAATCATTTAATTAATCCTAAACCTTATAATTATTACCTAATTACTTCCCTTAACTCCCCACTAAGCCTACTTAATTACGTTTCAAAAGCTGCCCACCTCCTCCACTCATCTCATTCCTCTCGGCTTCACATTTTCCCAGCAACAAGCTTCACCGATCGTTGGATTGCTAGAAAAATTCCTCCGGATCTCCAATTTTTGCATCGGTTTTTATTCTCCCACTCATCAAGGCATGCTTTTACTTTCTTTTCTCATCATTTACGCCCTAAATATTCTGTAAAACAGGTATGTGTAGGTTCATATCTCGTTCATGCATGTGAGTGTGCTTTGGTGAGTTTTTATCGTGTAACAAGCATCGTTTTTGAATCAACCACTCACGTTTCTGATATGTGGTGCAAGGGGCTGCTGGGTTGGGTTGTCAAGAGCTGGTTAATATCGGGTGTGAGAAGGGGTAGATGCAGGAGTAGGAATTTGATTGAGTTTGGTTCAAAGTCGTGAAGGTTATGCGGATCGAGACTTGGTGTAGGGGTTGGTTCCTTGAATTCTTGTACACCAGCCGTGGGAGGACCTTCTCCAGTCCTAGACCAGACCCTGATGGGTCTGTGGTGGGGGTTGGAATGGCTCGAACAAGGCTGGGGTCGAAGGAGCAAACAACCGAGCCATGTTGGGTATAGAAGTCTCGGTAGGGAGCTTAGTGCGTTTTTCTTGATTCCTAGTGGTTAGGTGCGTGCATGGGTCGGTGTCTTGGTTTTGTTAGATGGCTTAAGGTCTGATCGTGGTCCTTAGTAGGTTGGCTTAAGGTTGGGGAAGTCGGTTTAGCGTGAGGTGTGAGTTTTGGGAGATGAGTGCACATGTGTTGGTGTAAAGTGATAGGACCGAGAGATGCTGTCAATTTCTGAATGTTTCAGCCGTGGATTAGCAGCTAAATGACTTTTATTTAAGGCCTCTTAAGCGTTTTTAAGATGTGGTAAAAGTTGGGAAATATTTGGATAAAGTTTCGAGTCGATTCGGGTTAAAAATGGGACTTCGGTCTAAGTTTTAAAACGAATTGGTTAAGTTGTAATATGGGCTCGAGTTTATGTCTAGGAACGCTTGTAAATATGTTTTGGAATATTTTAAGGAGTTTGGTAAGCTTCGGGTCATTTTTAGAAGTCCAGGAGTGGAATGATAATTTTCGGGTTTCCAGGGGCAAAATGGTCATTTTGTACCCGGGGTGAGATTTTGGTCTTGGCAGCGCTCTGAGCACAAATATATGATATTTTAAATGTTTATGCATCATTTCTATGATTTTTACGCAATTACGATAAATACGTTGCATGCTTGTTTTAAAGGAAAAGTTACGCATATGCATGTTTTTATTAACCGATGAAAATGATGATATTTTTGAAGGATGGGAATTGGTTGTGACTGACGATGTATATGTATACGATGACATGAGATATGATGAGCTGAGGCCCGGGCTCAGTGGGCGGGTAATGCTGTCGCTGATGTCCCCCGCCGCCGGGTACCACGGTTTTTATAGATGGATCCATCGATAGAGCTGATACGATAGAGCTGATACGAAAGTCACAACTAATGAACTGAATTCAAGTAAAAGAAAATGTTTAAGTTTATGACACGATGAGCTGTTTTGACACGTATATGATGATATGAGATGACATGAGTTGACACGACATGATTTTATACGACACGTTTACGTTATGCTTTTAAGTTCATGAAAGATATGTTGAGTATGATATTTTCACTGTTGTGTGCTATGTATATGTACTTGTTATTAACGGTACAGGTGTGTTGAGTCTTTAGACTCACTAGGCGTGTGTGATGCAGGTGAGCTTGTTATTGAGAGGACTGGAGGTGCTGAACACTGAGTAGACAGACCTGGTGGGGTGACACGACCCGAGGACCATATGTTTTCCGCATTTTGTTTTTATGAGATTTGAGATGATATGAACATTTTTATATGCTGGTTTTGATACGCTGATGATTTTCACAATTTTTACTCGTTTATGTTTACGCACTATTTATATTGTCAAATACTTAAGACATTTTTAAATGTTATTTCTAAAATGCGAGCTTTTATTTAAAAAAAAAATATTTCCGCTCTTTTAAAATTAATAGATGTTTCATGAGAAGTGTGAGCAGGCATTCCAGGACTTGAAGATCCATCTTGCAGAGCTCCCTGTATTGGTGAAGCCGGAGCCCGGGGAGAAGCTATTTGTTTATCTATCTACTACAGAGTATGCTGTCAGCTCAGTCCTTATAAAAGAAGAAGGCTCTGACCAAAAGCCTGTCTATTATGTCAGTCATGCTCTAAGAGGCCCCGAGCTTCGGTATAGTGAAGTAGAGAAGATTGCTTTGGCCTTGATTGTGACCCCCCGGAAGCTGCGACCATACTTTCTTTCGCATCAAATTATTGTTCTCACCAATAGTCTTCTCGGGAGGATTATGCCTCACTCAGAAGTGTCCGAGCGAATGATCAAGTGGACAGTGGAATTGGGCGAGTATGACATTGAATATAAGCCCAGGGTTGCCATCAAAGCACAAGCTCTTTCAGATTTTTATCTGAGATGGTCCAACCCAATGAAGAGGAAGTATGGAGAGTGCTTGTGGATGAGGCGTCTATCCTTGCTGGGTGTGGAGTAGGGGTTATAGTAATATCTCCCCCGGGAGAGAAGATTAAATTGGCACAAAGGATTGATTCTCGGGTAACCAATAATGAGGCCGAGTATGAAGCTGTCCTCGCCGGTATCTGAGTGGCCCGGGAGGTTGGAGCTTCCCGGATTATTCTATACTCTGATTCACAGCTAATCAATCAACAGATAATGGACGTTTATGAAGCTAAGGATGACAGGATGCTCAAATTGTTAGAGTAGGTACCCGTCGAGCCAAGTGTTGGCCGAGTGTTCACAATGAAACTCTATGTATAAACGATCTTTATTTTCATAATATTTGAAATTATTATTTTGGCACTTCTTTATCTGTATACCCATGCTAGTTTCATAGATAAAGTCCTTGAATATACAAATAGTAGAAAGAATATGAGATGCTCATATGATGAGTATCATGAAACTCATATTTGGAATACTGTATATTCTAAACAGTTCCTAGTCAATTCAGCCGCCACTAAGAAGGATATAGGCCGCTCGAGTTAGAGACTAGTATCTGCGATGTGAGTACCATGTTTCATTGGTAGGGGGCATTGTGATGTCCGAGCATTCAGATAGGTGCTCCTGATAGAATGCACTGAACAACCCTCCATAAAGGACTTTCCAAGTGGTTCTCACTTATCGAGTGGAAACGTCCTAGTTTATGGTTGTACACCATTAGTCCTTATGACCCTGGACAACATTGAGACTCTATATGCTAGAATTACACTTTGACTTGTTTACCGACTCTCATGGAGTCATCAGGTGGCAAGTTTGGGTGTTCTGTGGAAACATATAGTAGTCGATGCATTGTAGTCGGGGATTCACCGCTTACCTTCGGGTATGGATATCCTATGTGTTCTCATATGTATGTAGGTTGAAATCTCTTATCAGAGTATGGTGGTAATTATGAAAGAGGTTTCATAGATTACACCATCGATGCAACTACGACATGACACATAGTATCGATTCATTGACAACTCTCGATAAACCAATGATTGTCGAATCGGTCGGGATATATGAGTTGAAGGGACCGTACTGTACGCTAATCATAATAGAATGGTTCTTGCAGGCACTATCATTTGATACCTAGGGAATCATGTAAGCGATGCTGCTAGGCGTTTAACATGATTGGTTGGGTACTATCTGTCACAGCCTTACTCTATACTTGACATGATTAATGATACTTATACTTGTAATCAAAATAAGGTTTGAATGATATAACTATAGTATGAAGTAAATTAAACAAGAGGCATCACTTTGATGGTTTATAAAAATTTTGGCATGATGTCCCTATATTTTGTATACACCAAAACTCAAGCAATACTATTCATACACATTTATAAACATATTCTCATATACCAACATACTTTGTATCATCATACATAACATGGAACTTGTTTCAAACCCTCATATAAAATTTACTACAATACATATGCGGAAGCTATACAATAAGAAGTCCCGGTTCTTGTCGAGGTAGGCACGTCACAAGCATCCTTGGCGAACCGACATCCTATGTCTCTTCACTACCGGATCCTGTAACACATGAGCTACGTGAGTTTATAAAACTCAATAAGTTGGCACTTATACGTATCAATATGCATCGAAGGAACATACATATCAAGTCGTGACAACAATGAATCTTAAAAACATGTCATACCGTAGCATATATTCAATGTTCATTTTTGTACTTGAGCTTCATCAGTTGACCTGTACTACCGTGCTTGCTTTATTATATAGCTACTACTGTGTTGGACGTCAGGGAGCAACCTTTGGCAACCCCACGCCCCATGAACATATATTGGCCAATAGATTTGGTGGACTTAAAACCACCCATGATGTCAACAAGCTCTATATCATGTAAATCAATCCTTTTCTTTTCATGTTCATGTTCTTGTTCATGACATAGCACCCATCATCAATATTCATGAGTTCCTTACATATTTAATACATAACAATGGAATATGGTGCTATGTTTTCATCAATAAACATACTAACAATGTACATATATCAATAGACAATGAGATGCATTTGAAATTCATAATATTACTCATGTATTACTTCAAGAACATGCCAACTTACAGTCCAATCGTACGAATACTTGTTTGAGACGATGTTTCTCGCTCCTATACTGTCAAATATACCAATAATTCAGTCACTATTGCATAAACTAGATGAAAATCATTCCTTTATTGTCACCTACATGTACCATAACTAAAAGAGAAGAAAACTTACACCCTTATGAAGTTCTTGTGATGGAGAACCAAAATCTAACTTCAAAACTTTGAAAGGAATGAAGAAAGAAGCTTTGGAGGATGGTTTCTAGATTTTTCTCTCGAGCTTTTGCTGTTAAGGAATGGAAAATACTGAAGAAATGGTTTAGAAACTCGATGCTTATCTTCTTATATATTAGGCGGCGCTCGGGCGGTCATTTTCTACCGCCCGAGCGCGGAATGTTCTGTCCGAAACCAAAAATGCAGAACCATTGGCGCTCGGGCGGTAATTTCTTACCGCTCGGGCGCCACTCTGCGCACAACCCTCTCAAAGATCGCTTCCGAAATGGCTCTTCCGTTCATAATCTGAAAAAATGGTAAACTACAAAGTTGTAGTTCTATGTCTTGGCTTGAACCTCCCACTAGTTTCAGGTCATTTGGAGGTCTGAGTAAAAAGTTATGCCCATTCTCCCAACATGTGTCATTGTAGGAGTGACGATACACACGACCCATTTCGGGACGCTTTTGGCTTGTCTTCCACAATGATTTGGACAAAACCCAAAACGTGAAAGTTGTAACCTTACATCTTAGCTTTCTAAAGGTTATGGCCTAACACAATTTGGATCAATACTCAAATGATTATGCTAAAACCCGTAAAAACTGCCATATTTGCATCTCATTTCCTACCAACTTCATAACACTACTTCTACCTACACATCTTACTATCACTATTTTAACACATATTCATTCTCAAGATACCATGGACGATATAAAAGTCATGTTCAATCTCAATATTGATACCTCAATCTTCACGTAAAATCTAACGAGCTAAATAACTACATAATAAACGACATAAACGCATTATTATCATTTGTACGAGTAACCGGGCATTACAATTCTCCCCTCCTTCAAAGAATTTCGTCCTCTAAATTTGACGTACCATATAGTTCAGGATATCTCTGTTGGATCTCGTCTTCTCGCTCCCATGTTGCTTCTTCAATCGCATGATTGCGCCATAATAATTTCACCAAGCGTATTTCCTTGCCTCGTAACACATTTGATTTCCATTGGCGCTCGGGCGGTAATTTCTTACCGCTCGGGCGCCACTCTGCGCACAACCCTCTCAAAGATCGCTTCCGAAATGGCTCTTCCGTTCATAATCTGAAAAAATGGTAAACTACAAAGTTGTAGTTCTATGTCTTGGCTTGAACCTCCCACTGGTTTCAGGTCATTTGGAGGTCTGAGTAAAAAGTTATGCCCATTCTCCCAACATGTGTCATTGTAGGAGTGACGATACACACGACCCATTTCGGGGCGCTTTTTGCTTGTCTTCCACAATGATTTGGACAAAACCCAAAACGTGAAAGTTGTAACCTTACATCTTAGCTTTCTAAAGGTTATGGCCTAACACAATTTGGATCAATACTCAAATGATTATGCTAAAACCCGTAAAAACTGCCATATTTGCATCTCATTTCCTACCAACTTCATAACACTACTTCTACCTACACATCTTACTATCACTATTTTAACACATATTCATTCTCAAGATACCATGGACGATATAAAAGTCATGTTCAATCTCAATATTGATACCTCAATCTTCACGTAAAATCTAACGAGCTAAATAACTACATAATAAACGACATAAACGCATTATTATCATTTGTACGAGTAACCGGGCATTACACTATCAGACTTGAGTTCTGACGTTCTTGTTATCAAGGTGTTGATAAGTAAGAATGGAGCAATTGGGGTATTCTCATATAAGGACATGTTTAGTCCGAATCACATGGAGATGTGAACCCACGGCTAGTTGTATCAATGAACCATTGAGGGCCACACAAGTACTAGCTTTCTAGATCCCGTTGAGAAGTAAAATTGTTCAATGTGTTGAACGGCTTGTAAATGAGTTTATAAGCATAAATAAAATAGAAGTATGACTTCTATGAGAGAAATGTGACTTTTAATTTGTGGAAGTGTTTCTAGATTAAAAGTTGGCTAAATAAATAATGTATTTGAAAATTGTGATTTTCATAAACATTATTATGGACTAAATTAAATTAATTCAAGTGTTGAATTAATTAAACACTAGTGGGCCTAGTAGAGTCCAAATAATTAAATTAATTCAAGTATTGAATTAATTAAATCATATTGGGTCTTGTAGAGCCCAATATTGAAATAATTATTCAACTAGTAACTTGAGTGAATTCAAGTAATGTTTAATTAGTCTCAAATATGTTTGAGATGATTAAAATAAGTCCATGGATTTTTAATTGTTAAAAATCAAATAAAACTTGCATGCATGGGAGGTGAAGAGTTGGAGACAACTTTCTCAATATTCAAGACATGTGTCACACATGCCAACAACAACTTTTTACACTACCAAGGCTAGTCTCCCTCTCCCCATTCAAGACTTGATATGGCAGAAATTTGCAAGAATAATTCTCCAAATTTCTCTCATTTTTCCTTCTTCAATTGTTGAGGAAAGAAAACACTTCTCAAAGAAAAATGCTCTAATTTTTCTAGTGCAAAATTAGAGTGGTTCTAGCTTGTTGGTGGTGGGCTTAATATTTGAGCAAGGTAGGCTCAAAGGGAAGCTTCAAGATTGTCTTGCCATTGAAGAGCTAAGATGTTTACATCTTAGTTGGAGCCATACATCAATCCTTGTGATTGATAGGTATATCTCTCAAACACCCTATGTATGACAAAGTTGAGATTTTGTATATGCTATACCTAGTACTAGGTGGCCGAAATTTCTTGTAAAAAATTCGATTTTTAAACTTCCGTTGCGCTTCCGGTCACCGTAACCGATCCTCTTTCAAGTGGTATCCGAGCTATGGTTACGATTTTGTGTAGCAACTACAAGATATTATATTGAGATCGGTTTCTAACCGCATGAGTGTAATTTTTGCAACCAAAAACTGAGGCATTTTGTGGGGTGTTTCGGGCAGCATGTTGCTGCCCGTTTTGGGCAGCCCGAGGGCTGCCCATTTCGGGCAGCTAGGGCAGCCCCTCAGCCCCTATATTTAAAAAAAAAATTGGCATGTTGGCCGGAATCCGGCGACGGCGATGACGACTAGGGTTTTCAAAAGGTGTTTTGAATTATCAAAGTGTCATGGGCCTTGAGTTGTCGGGCCATTGGATGGCCAACATATTTGTGAATTTTAAATGGGCCAAAATGTTTTTGGTGAAAAATAAGTTTTTGGGCTCTTAAGTTTAAAATTACAAAAGTTGCAAAATTTTCTCATAAAATAAATAATTGAAGTTGGACTTTAATTATTTATAGTAAATTGTGATTTACAATAAATTCGGTTATAAATAAATTAATTAGAAAGTAGACAAAGGTATTTGTATACTTTGTTAATTTAGTTTATAATCGTGGCGGTTAGTGATTGGATCAAGATATATAATATTGGATCAATTAATTATTGTGATAATTAATTGATGGTGTATGATATGTGATATTATGGATGAAGGATGATCAAAAGCCCAAGCCCAATTTGCTAGGTGTATGCTAGGATATTTTGTGTTGAATGATTGTAATAATTATCAATTTATAAAATGGGCTTGGTTTATGGCCCGTTTCCACCCATTAGATGTATCCCTATTTGCCATGGATATTTATTTGTAAATATTAGTATAGTGGAAGATCAAGATTGGAAGATGGTGGCCATGATGATTATGAAGATCGAAGACATGTAAATATTGGAAGCTTATGTAATAGTTGCATTTGCATCCCGTGTATTTCCCTAGGATTGGACCTAGGCCCGTGTTTAGCTCACACGGTCCGTTAGTATTGGGGCGATTGATCATCCTTGTTTGTTTACTGTTTATAATATATGCATGATATGTTATAAATAATGAGTATGTGCGTTATTATTATGATAATAACAAAGTTGCATGAATCCGGCAAACATACGATCAAACATGGCAAGCTTTTAAAATAAAATTAATGATGAGACCTTTCAAAATTAAAAACCCTCATTTTGAATAAGATTCAAAATTAATATCAAGCCCTAAAAGGGGAATTATAAATTTGTTTATAATTTCCTTGTCTTCCATCGACAATGGGTGCATGATGAACGCTACCCGAACTCGGGGCTCGGCTCATATTATTGGGGGAGCTTTGGGTGCCGGAAAGCTGTGACATCCATTGACATGGTGATGTGAAGTACGTGGAACTCCCATGATTTCGGCTCATATTATTGGGGGAACTCATGGCGACCGTCCATTAAGGTTCAACATCGATGGGTAAGGCTTGACACGTGAAGATGAACGACGTCATATTATTGGGTCCTAATCAAACGTGAGACAAAAGTTTACGTAGAGGGTTGCATTGTGATGCAATTGGAAACTACCTTTTAGGAATTGTGATTGGCTGATATTATTCGGGATCATAATTCGCTAATTGGACCTTACGTACCTACTGAGGAAAGGAGTTTCCCGTTTTCACTAGAGGGTAGTGAAAGATGTCAAAACAGTGGGAGCAAATATTTATGAAGTAAAAGTCCAAACTTCATATCTTACTAAATATTTTAAAATAGTCATCAACATTTATCTGTTTTTTACTTTTCAGTACAAATTGACAATGTCTTCGATTCGCAATCCGATATCCGTAATACTCGAAAAACACATATTAACTGGACCTAATTACCTCACTTGGCTAAGAAACCTAAAAATCGTCTTGAATTCGGAAAAGGTAGCATATACACTGACTGAGTCGCCCCCTGTTGAGGCTCCGACTGACTGCACTCCTGAGGAATTGCAGGCTTACAAGGAATGGTGTGACCATGACTTGATAGCCAGGTGTTATATGCTGACTTCTATGAATGATGAGCTGCAGAGGCGTTTTGAGGATGCAAAGAGTGCTGCTGACATTCATTTGCATCTCAAGGAGCTCTTTGGTGAGCAGACACGGCCTCTTAGGCATGCTACCATCAAGGAGCTGATCACTTTGTGCATGCGAGATGGGGCCTCGGTCCATGAGCATGGCCTGAAGTTGATTGGGCTCGTGGACAAGCTCGTTGGCATAGATCTAATCTTGCCTTCGGAGTTGACCACCGATGTGTTGCTGTTATCATTCCCTAGCTCATTTGATCCTTTTGTGGTGAACTTCAACATGAACAACATGGAGCCGACCCTTGAGGAGTTGGTGAATATGCTTGTTACGTTTGAATCAACCATCAAGAAAGAGAAGTTGGTTCTTTATGTGGGTTCTTCATCTGGTACGAAGATTGATCCACATGGGAAGAGAAAGAAGCGTTCTTTCCAACATCCCAAGAAGAACGTGCCCTTGAAGAGGCAGACTCCGGGTCCCGTTGTGACAGCCACACCAGTGAAGGCTGACAAGACTGTTGACATCTGTCATCACTGCAAGAAGCCTGGACATTGGAGGCATAACTGCAGGGAATATCTTGCCCAGAAGAGTTCTGGAAACGGTATGTTCTACATTGAAGTAAACATTTCAATTAACTCTACTTCTTGGATATTGGATACCGGCTGTGGCTCACATCTCTGTAATGATTTGCAGGTGATGGGAAGAAGTAGGAGGCTCAGGGAAGGTGAGACCTTCTTGAGGATGGGCAATGGAGCAAGGGTTGCTGCCAAGGCTGTTGGAGATGTTTATTTGCATTTGAACAATGATTTTAAGTTTGTTTTAAGAGATGTTTTGTTTGTACCAGACTTGGTGAAAAACATTATTTCCATTTCTATGCTTGATAAAGATGGATTTTCTTGTTTATTTAGCAAAGGTGTTTGCAACATTTACAAGAACGAATGTTTAATTGGTACCAGTGAACTAGAAAACGATCTCTACACCTTAAAATTTAAAGATATTCCACTTAACAATGTCCAAGCTATAACAACAAACAAGCGCAAACAAGATACTCTAAATTCGGCACAATTATGGCATGCTCGATTATGACACATAAGAAGGATGAACAAGCTAGTGGGAGTGGACATGTTTAATATGTCTGATATTAATACTCTCACGACTTGTGAATCCTGTCTAAAAGGAAAGATGACCAAAATTCCCTTTAAGGGCCATGTGGAGCGAGCCAAAGGGTTATTGGATTTGATCCATACCGATGTGTGCGGTCCGCTTATCATCACCACTAAGCATGGACATGCCTACTTCATCACCTTTACCGATGACTTTTCGAGGTATGGGTATGTGTATTTGATGAAATACAAGTCTGAAGCCTTTGAAAGGTTCAAAGAATTCAGAAGTGAAGTAGAGAAGCAATTGGTACGAAGCATGAAGACACTTCGATCGGATCGAGGTGGTGAATACTTGAGTGCCGAGTTCCAAGAGTATCTTAGGGAGAATGGGATTCTCTCGCAGTGGACTCCGCTCGCTACACCGCAGTTGAATGGTGTTTCGGAGCCTCGTAACCGGACTTTGATGGACATGGTTCGGTCTATGATGGGGTTCACGAAGTTGCCGCCATCCTTTTGGGGATATGCGCTTGAGACAGCGGCACTGTTGTTGAACAATGTCCATTCAAAGGCAGTTGACAAGACTCCATATGAGATATGGATGGGTAAGCCACCCAAATATTATTATCTTAGAATATGGGGGTGCCTTGCTTATGTGAAGCAGGTAGTGGGAGATAAATTGGATAGTCGATCCATTTTATGTTACTTTGTGGGATATCCAAAAAATTCTGTTGGATATTACTTCTATCATCCCCAAGAAACAAAGGTGTTTGTTTCTAGGAATGCAACCTTTTTGGAAAAGTATTTTCTATTGGATAGAAAAGGGGAGATGATAGAACTCGAAGAGGTTCAAGAGACACCCACAGTTATGGAACCCACACCCGAAGAGCCAAGAGAGGAGATACAAGCTCCTAGAAGATCCGAGAGAGTCTCGAGACCACTTATGAGGTATGGTCTGCTTCTTGAAGAGGGCCATGATGAGCCTAACCTTGGATGTGATCCAAGGACCTTCAAGGAAGCGTTATCTGATACCGATTCATCCAAATGGCTTGAAGCTATGGAATCTGAGATGAATTCCATGCATTCAAACCAAGTGTGGAATCTTGTGGATCCACCTGAGGGAATTGTTCCCATAGGGTGTAAATGGATTTACAAAAGGAAACTTGGGGCGGATGGGAAGGTATTGACCTTCAAGGCGCGATTGGTGGCAAAAGGATATACTCGAAGACAAAGAGTTGACTTAGAGGAAACTTTTTCTCCAGTTGCAATGTTCCAGTCTATAAGGATATTGTTAGCCATAGCTGAAAGCGGATCGGTTACGGTGGCCGGAAGCGCAACGGAAGTCAAAAATTTAACATTTTAAGCTAGAAATTTCGGCCACCATGGTTTTTGCACAATATTTACAAAACAACATCAAACATAGGATGTTTAGATATTTACCTATCAACCTCTCAAGGTTGATGAATGACACCAACTTTGTTGTAAACAACAAAACTCTTCTTTGGTAGGCAAATCTACAAGCTCCTCCTTCTTTGCTTCAAGAAATAAGGCCCACCACTAGCAAGGCAAACCCCCTCAAGTTTTGCACTAGAAAAACTTAAGGATTTTTCAAAGAGAAGATTTTATTCTCCAAGAAAATGAAGAACAAAAATGGAAGAAAAATGGGAGAGAAAAACCCTCAAGAATTCGGCCAAGTGAGGTGTTGGGAGAGTGTGGGAGACTAGCCTTGGTTGTTGAAAAAGTTGTCTCTCAAAAGTTGCATCCTTTTTGAATATTTTAATAAAAATTAATCCGCACCTCTTCACCTCCCAAGCATGCAAACCCTAGCATGTCTCACATATATTATATGGTTTCTAACACATTAAAAAAAACCATGGACTAAATTTTTAATTATCTCAAACACATTTGAGATTAATTAAATACTACTTGAATTTATTCAAGTCCCACTAGTTAAATAATTATTTTAATTGAGCTCTACAAGACTCAATATAATTTAATTAATTCAACACTTGAATTATTTAATTATTTAGACTCTACTAGGTCCACTAGTGTTTAATTAATTCAACACTTGAATTAATTTAATTTAGTCCTCAATAATGTTTATGAAAATCACAATTTTCAACTACATTATTTACTTGGCCAAATTTTAATCTAGGAACACTTCCATAAATTAAAATTTATATTTCTCTCATAAAAGTCATACTTCTATTTTTCTTTACGCTTATAAACACATTTATAAGCCGTTCAACACATTGAACTATTTTACTTCTCATCGGGATTTACAAAGCTAATACTTGTGTGACCCTCAATGGTTCATTGATACAACTAGCCGTGGGTTCACATCTCTATGTGATTCGGACTAAACATGTCCTTATTCGAGCATACCCCAATTGCTCCATTCTTACTTATCAACTCCTTGATAGTAAGAACGTCAGAACTCAAGTCTGATAGTACCCAACCAATCACGTTAAACGCCTAGCAGCATCGCTTACGTGATTCCCTAGGTATCACATGATAGTGCCTGCAAGAACCATTCAATTATGGTTAGCGTACAGTACGGTCCCTTCAACTCATATATCCCGACCGATTCGACAACTATTGGTTTATCGAGAGTTGTCAATGAATCGATACTATGTGTCATGTTGTGGTTGCATCGATGGTGTAATCTATGAAACCCCTTTCATAATTACCACCATACTCTGATCAGAGATTTCAACCCACACATACATGAAAAACACATAGGATATCCATACCCGTAGGTAAGCGGTGAATCCCCGGCTACAATGCATCGACTCCTATATGTTTCGCCGTAACACCCAATCTTGCCACCTGATGACCCCATAAGAGTCGGTAAACAAGTCAAAGTGAAACGCTAGCACATAGAGTCTCAATGTTGTCCCGGGTCATAAGGACTAATGGTGTACAACCATAAACTAGGACTTTTCCACTCGATAAGTGAGAACCACTTGGAAAGTCCTTTATAGAGGGTTGTTCAGTGCACTCTACCAGGAGCACCTATCTGCATGCTCGGACATCACAATATCCCCTACCAATGAAACATGGTACTCACATCGCAGATACTAGTCTCTAACTCGAGCGGCCTTTATCCTTCTTAGTGGCGGCTGAATCGACTAGGAACGGTTTAGAATATACAGTATTCCAAATATGAGTTTCATGATACTCATCATATGAGCATCTCATATTCTTTCTACTATTTGTATATTCAAGGACTTTATCTATGCAACTAGCATGGGTATAAAGATAAAGATGCGCCAAATTAATAAATTCAAATATTATTAAAATAAAGATCGTTTATACAAAGAGTTTCATCGTGAACAGTCGGCCAACACTTGGCTCGACGTGCACCTACTCTAACAATCTCCCACTTGCACTAGAGCCAACTACCCATATACTTCAGACCCATTGATTCGCGATGCTTCTCGAACGATGGTCCTGGTAAAGGCTTAGTTAGTGGATCAGCAACATTATCTGCGGAGCCGACTTTGTCAATCACGACATCTCCTCTTTCCACGATCTCTCTGAGGATGTGGTACTTTCTCAATACGTGTTTGGACTTCTGATGAGACCTTGGCTCCTTCGCCTGAGCTATGGCTCCCGTGTTGTCGCACATCACCGGGATAGGAGCAACTTCATTTGGAATGACGCCCAACTCTTGGACGAAATTCCTAATCCAAACAGCCTCCTTTGCTGCAGCCGATGCAGCAATGTATTCTGCCTCAGTGGTGGAATCCGCAGTACTGTCTTGCTTGGAACTCTTCCAAGAGACAGCACCACCATTGAGCATGAATATGAATCCGGAGGTTGACTTCGAGTCATCAACATCGCTTTGGAAGCTAGAGTCGGTATAGCCTTCCAATTTTAGTTCTCCACCCCCATAGACCAAAAACAACTTATTGGTCCTTCTCAAATACTTGAGGATGTCTTTTACAGCTTTCCAGTGTGGAAGACCAGGGTTGGATTGATATCTACTCACTACACTTAGTGCAAGTGCTACGTCAGGACGTGTAGATATCATCCCATACATGATACTACCAATAGCCGAAGCATATGGAATTCGTGTCATCGCCGCTATCTCTGCATCAGTCTTGGGAGACATAGACTTGGATAGGGACACGCCATGACACATTGGTAGATGTCCTCTCTTGGACTCATCCATCGAGAACTGCTTCACGATGGTATCAATGTATGTGAACTGGGTGAGACCAAGCAATCTTTTTGATCTATCTCTATAGATCTGTATTCCCAATACAAAAGATGCTTCACCCAAGTCCTGCATTGAGAACTTACTTGCTAACCATATCTTAGTTGATTGCAACATTCCTACATCATTCCCAATGAGTAGAATGTCATCAACATAAAGAACAAGGAATGTCACAGCACTCCCACTGACCTTCTTATATACACAGGGTTCCTCAGGATTCTTAGTAAAACCAAACTCTTTGATTGTACTATCGAATCTGAGGTTCCAACTCCTAGATGCCTGCTTAAGACCATAAATAGATCTTTGAAGTTTGCATACCATATGCTCACTTCCGATAGATGTAAACCCTTCAGGTTGAGACATGTAAATCTCTTCCTTAATATCCCCATTAAGGAAGGCTGTCTTAACATCCATCTGCCATATCTCATAGTCATACCATGCAGCTATGGCTAGCAAAATCCTAATGGACTTGAACATTACAACTGGAGAAAAGGTTTCCTCATAGTCAATACCTTGTTTTTTAGTATACTCTTTTGCTACCAATCGCGCCTTGAAGGTCAATACCTTCCCATCCACCCCAAGTTTCCTCTTGTAAATCCATTTACACCCTATGGGAACAATTCCCTCAGGTGGATCCACGAGATTCCACACTTGGTTTGAATGCATGGAATTCATCTCAGATTCCATTGCTTCAAGCCATTTGGATGAATCGGTATCCGATAACGCTTCCTTGAAGGTCCTTGGATCACATCCAAGATCAGGCTCATCATGGCCCTCTTCAAGAAGCAGACCATACCTCACAGGTGGTCTCGAGACTCTCTCGGTTCTTCTAGGAGCTTGTATCTCCTCACTTGGCTCCTCGGGTGTGGGTTCTACAACTGTGGGTGTTTCTCGAACCTCTTCGAGTTCTATCATCTCTCCTTTTCTATCCAATACAAATTCCTTTTCCAAAAAAGTTGCATTCCTAGAAACAAACACTTTTGTTTCTTTGGGATGATAGAAATAATATCCAGCTGAATTCTTTGGATATCCCACAAAGTAACATAAAATGGATCGACCGTCCAATTTATCTCTCACTACCTGCTTCACATAAGCAGGGCACCCCCATATTCTAAAATAAGAATATTTAGGTGGCTTACCCATCCATATCTCATATGGTGTCTTATCAACTGCTTTTGTATGGACATTGTTCAACAACAGCGCCGCTGTCTCAAGCGCATATCCCCAAAAGGATGGCGGCAACTCCGTGAACCCCATCATAGACCGAACCATGTCCATCAAAGTTCGGTTACGACGCTCCGAAACACCATTCAACTGCGGTGTAGCGGGCGGAGTCCACTGCGAGAGAATCCCATTCTCTTTAAGATACTCTTGGAACTCGGCACTCAAGTACTCACCACCTCGATCCGATCGAAGTGTCTTGATGCTTCGTCTCAATTGTTTCTCTACTTCACTTCTGAATTCTTTGAACCTTTCAAAGGCTTCAGACTTGTATTTCATCAAATACACATACCCATACCTCGAAAAGTCATCGGTAAAGGTGATGAAGTAGGAATGTCCATGCTTAGTGGTGATGCTAAGTGGACCGCACACGTCGGTATGGATCAAATCCAATAACCCTTTGGCTCGCTCCGCATGGCCCTTAAAGGGAATTTTGGTCATCTTTCCTTTTAGACAGGATTCACAAGTCGTGAGAGCATTAATATCGGACATATCAAACATGCCAACTCCCACTAGCTTGTTCATCCTTCTTAGGGAAATATGACCTAATCGAGCATGCCATAATTGTGCCGAATTAAGAGTATCTTGTTTGCGCTTATTTGTTGTTGTTATCGTTTGGACATTGTTAAGTGGAATATCTTTTAATTTTAAGGTGTAGAGATTGTTTTCAAGTTCACCCGTACCAACTAAACATTCATTCTTGTAAATATTGCAAACACCTTTGCCAAATAAACAAGAAAATCCATCAATATCAAGCATAGAAATGGAAATAATGTTTTTAACCAAGTCTGGTACATACAAAACATCTCTCAAAACAAGCTTAAAATCATTGTTCAATATTAAATAAACATCTCCTACGGCTTTGGCAGCAACCCTTGCTCCATTGCCCATCCTCAGGAAGGTCTCACCCTCTCGGAGCCTCCTACTTCTTCCCATCACCTGCAAATCATTACAGAGATGTGAGCCACAGCCGGTATCTAATACCCAAGAAGTACAATTAATCCAGATATTTACTTCAATATAGAACATACCCTTGCCAGAACCCTTCTGCGCAAGATATTCCCTGCAGTTACGCCTCCAATGTCCAGGCTTCTTGCAGTGATGACAGATGTCAACTGTCTTCTCAGCCTTGGCTGGCGCGGCTGCCACTACAGGACTCGGAGTCTGCCTCTTCAAGGGCTCGCTCTTCTTGGGGCGCTTGAAAGAACGCTTCTTTCCTTTCCCAGGTGGACCGGTCTTCGTGCCAGATGAAGAGCCCACATAAAGAACCGACTTCTCCTTTTTGATTGTGGACTCAAAGGTCACAAGCATGTTCACCAACTCTTCAAGGCTGGGCTCGAGCTTGTTCATATTGAAATTCACCACAAAAGGATCGAACGAGTTCGGCAGTGACAACAGTAGCACATCCGTGGTCAACTCCGATGGCAAGATCAAATCCATGCCAACGAGCTTGTCCACGAGCCCAATCAACTTTAGGCCATGCTCATGGACCGAAGTCCCATCTCGCATGCGTAAAGTGATGAGCTCCTTTACTGTGGCATGCCTCAAAGGCCGAGTCTGCTCACCGAAGAGCTCCTTGAGGTGCATATGAATGTCAGCAGCATTCTTAGCATCCTCGAATCGCCTTTGCAGCTCATCGTTCATCGAAGCCTGCATATAACACTTGGCCTTCAAGTCATGGTCGCACCAATCCTTGTAGGTCTGCAGTTCCTCGGGACTGCAGTTAGTCGGAGCCTCATCAGGGGGCGACTCAGTCAGTGTGTATGCGATTTTCTCCGAGTTCAAGACAATCTTTAGATTTCTTAACCAAGTGATATAGTTAGGTCCGGTTAGAACGTGTTTTTCGAGAATAACGGAAAACGGGTTGCGAATTGATGACATTGTCAAAGATTTGTACTGAAAAGTAAAACAGATAAATGTTAATGACTATTTTAAAATATTTAATAAGATATAAAGTTTGGACTTTTACTTTATAAATTATCGCTCCCACTGTTTTGACATTTTCACTACCCTCTAGTGAAAACGGGAAACTCCTTTCCTCAGTAGGTACGTAAGGTCCAATTAGCGAATTATGATCCCGATTATACAGCCAATCACAATTCCTAAAAGGTAGTTTCCCAATTGCATCACAATGCAACCCTTCTCGGAAACTTTTGTCTCACGTTTGATTAGGACCCATTATAGACGTCGTTCATCTTTACGTGTCAAGCCTTACCCATCGATGTTGAACCTTAATGGATGGTCGCCATGAGTTCCCTCAATTATCTGACCCGAAGTCATGGGAGTTCCACGTAGTTCACATCACCATGTCAATGAATGTCACAGCTTTCCGGCACTAAGGGCCCCCCCAATAAAATGAGCCGAGCCCCGAGTACGGGTAGCGTTCATCATGCACCCATTGTCGATGGAAGACAAGGAAATTATTACCAAATTTATAATTCCACTTTTCGGACTTGATATTAATTTTGAATCTTATTCAAAATGAGGGTTTTTTAATTTTGAAATGTCTCATCATTAATTTTATTTTAAAAGCTCGCCATGTTTGATCGTATGTTTGCCGGATTCATGCAACTTTGTTATTATAATAATAATAACGCACATACTCATTATTTATAACATATCATGCATATATTATAAATAGAAAACAGTACAAGGATGATCAATTGCCCCAATACTAATGGCCCGTGTGAGCTAAACACGGGCCTAGGTCCAATCCTAGGGTAAATGCAAGGGATGCAATGCAACTAAATTATTACATTAGCATCCAATATTACATGTCTTCGATCTTCATAATCACCAAGGCCACCATCTTCCAATCTTGATCTTCCACTATTCTAATATTTACAATTAAATATCCATGGCACATAGGGATACATCTCATGGAGTGGGAACGGGCCATAAACCAAGCCCACTTTAAATTGATAATTATTACAATCATACAACACAAATATCCTAGCATACACCTAGCAAATTGGGCTTGGGCTTTTGATCATCCTTCATGCATAATATCACATATCATACACCATCAATTAATTACCACTATAATTAATTGATCCAATATTATATATCTTGATCCAATCACTAACCGCCACAATTATAAATTAAATTAACAAAGTATACAAACTCCTTTGTCTACTTTCAAATTAATTTATTTATAATCGAATTTCTTGTAAATCACAATTTACTATAAATAATTAAAGTCCTACTTCAATTATTTATTTTATGAGAAAATATGTGCAACAATAGTAAATTTAAACTTAAGGGCCCAAAACTCATTTTTCACCCAAAAATATTTTGGCCCATTTAAATTTCACAAATTATGTTGTCCATCCAATGGCCCAACATCTCAAGGCCCATGACACTAAGATTCTCCAAAACACTTTTGGAAACCCTAGCCGTCATCGCCGTCGCCGGAGCTCCGTCACCGGATTCCGGCAACACACAAAAAATTTTTTTCTTTTATTTTAAAAAGTAGTATTTCGGGCAGCCCCCTCGGGCAGCCCCTCGGCTGCCCGAAAAATATTTTTTTTTTTTGTTTCTTCAAATTTTCGGCCCTTTGAATTTCCTTGCAAAAATATTTCTCAAGCGGTTAGAAATCGATCTCAATACAATATTACGTAAATATAACACAAAAACCGTAACCTTAGCTCGGATACCACTTGAAAGCGGATCGGTTACGGTGGCCGGAAGCGCAACGGAAGTAAAAAATTTAACATTTTAAGCTAGAAATTTCGGCCACCATGGTTTTTGCACAATATTTACAAAACAACATCAAACATAGGATGTTTTGAGATTTACCTATCAACCTCTCAAGGTTGATGAATGGCACCAACTTTGTTGTAAACAACAAAGCTCTTCTTTGATAGGCAAATCTACAAGCTCCTCCTTCTTTCCTTCAAGAAATAAGGCCCACCACTAGCAAGGCAAACCCCCTCAAGTTTTGCACTAGAAAAACTTAAGGATTTTTCAAAGAGAAGATTTTATTCTCCAAGAAAATGAAGAACAAAAATGGAAGAAAAATGGGAGAGAAATACCCTCAAGAATTCGGCCAAGTGAGGTGTTGGGAGAGTGTGGGAGACTAGCCTTGGTTGTTGAAAAAGTTGTCTCTCAAAAGTTGCATCCTTTTTGAATATTTTAATAAAAAGTAATCAACACCTCTTCACCTCCCAAGCATGCAAACCCTAGCATGTCTCACATATATTATATGGTTTCTAACACATTAAAAAAAACCATGGACTAAATTTTTAATTATCTCAAACACATTTGAGATTAATTAAATACTACTTGAATTTATTCAAGTCCCACTAGTTAAATAATTATTTTAATTGAGCTCTACAAGACTCAATATAATTTAATTAATTCAACACTTGAATTATTTAATTATTTAGACTCTACTAGGTCCACTAGTGTTTAATTAATTCAACACTTGAATTAATTTAATTTAGTCCTCAATAATGTTTATGAAAATCACAATTTTCAACTACATTATTTACTTGGCCAAATTTTAATCTAGGAACACTTCCATAAATTAAAATTTATATTTCTCTCATAGAAGTCATACTTCTATTTTTCTTTACGCTTATAAACACATTTATAAGCCGTTCAACACATTGAACTATTTTACTTCTCATCGGGATTTACAAAGCTAATACTTGTGTGGCCCTCAATGGTTCATTGATACAACTAGCCGTGGGTTCACATCTCTATGTGATTCGGACTAAACATGTCCTTATTCGAGCATACCCCAATTGCTCCATTCTTACTTATCAACTCCTTGATAGTAAGAACGTCAGAACTCAAGTCTGATAGTACCCAACCAATCACGTTAAACGCCTAGCAGCATCGCTTACGTGATTCCCTAGGTATCACATGATAGTGCCTGCAAGAACCATTCAATTATGGTTAGCGTACAGTACGGTCCCTTCAACTCATATATCCCGACCGATTCGACAACTATTGGTTTATCGAGAGTTGTCAATGAATCGATACTATGTGTCATGTTGTGGTTGCATCGATGGTGTAATCTATGAAACCCCTTTCATAATTACCACCATACTCTGATCAGAGATTTCAACCCACACATACATGAAAAACACATAGGATATCCATACCCGTAGGTAAGCGGTGAATCCCCGGCTACAATGCATCGACTCCTATATGTTTCGCCGTAACACCCAATCTTGCCACCTGATGACCCCATAAGAGTCGGTAAACAAGTCAAAGTGAAACGCTAGCACATAGAGTCTCAATGTTGTCCCGGGTCATAAGGACTAATGGTGTACAACCATAAACTAGGACTTTTCCACTCGATAAGTGAGAACCACTTGGAAAGTCCTTTATAGAGGGTTGTTCAGTGCACTCTACCAGGAGCACCTATCTGCATGCTCGGATATCACAATATCCCCTACCAATGAAACATAGTACTCACATCGCAGATACTAGTCTCTAACTCGAGCGGCCTTTATCCTTCTTAGTGGCGGCTGAATCGACTAGGAACGGTTTAGAATATACAGTATTCCAAATATGAGTTTCATGATACTCATCATATGAGCATCTCATATTCTTTCTACTATTTGTATATTCAAGGACTTTATCTATGCAACTAGCATGGGTATAAAGATAAAGATGCGCCAAATTAATAAATTCAAATATTATTAAAATAAAGATCGTTTATACAAAGAGTTTCATCGTGAACAGTCGGCCAACACTTGGCTCGACGTGCACCTACTCTAACAATAGCTGCATGGTATGACTATGAGATATGACAGATGGATGTCAAAACAGCCTTTCTTAATGGGGATATTAAGGAAGAGATTTACATGTCTCAACCCGAAGGGTTTACATCTATTGGAAGAGAGCATATGGTATGCAAACTTCAAAGATCTATTTATGATCTAAAACAGGCATCTAGGAGTTGGAACCTCATATTCGACGGTACGATCAAAGAGTTTGGTTTTGCTAAGAATCCTGAGGAACCCTGTGTGTATAAGAAGGTCAGTGGGAGTGCTGTGACATTCCTGGTGCTGTATGTTGATGACATTCTTCTCATTGGGAATGATGTAGAAATGTTGCAATCAACTAAGATATGGTTGGCAAGTAAGTTCTCGATGCAAGACTTGGGTGAAGCATCTTTTGTATTGGGAATACAGATCTATAGAGATAGATCAAAGAGATTGCTTGGTCTCACCCAGTTCACATACATTGATACCATCCTGAAGCGGTTCTCGATGGATGAGTCCAAGAGAGGACTTATACCAATGTGTCATGGCGTGTCCCTATCCAAGTCTATGTCTCCCAAGACTGATGCAGAGATAGCGGCGATGACACGCATTCCATATGTATCTGCAATTGGTAGCATCATGTATGGGATGATATCTACACGGCCTGACGTGGCTTTCGCACTAAGTGTAGTGAGTAGATATCAATCGAACCCTGGTCTTCCACATTGGAAAGCTGTGAAAGACATCCTCAAGTATTTGAGGAGGACCGATAAATATTTCTTGGTCTATGGGGGTGGAGATCTAAAATTGGAAGGCTATACCGACTCTGGCTTCCAAAGCGATATTGATGACTCAAAGTCAACCTCTGGATTCATATTCATGCTCAATGGTGCTGATGTCTCTTGGAAGAGTTCCAAGCAAGACAGTACAGCGGATTCCACCACTGAGGCAGAATACATTGCTGCATCAGCTGCAGCAAAGGAGGCTGTTTGGATAATGAATTTCGTCCAAGAGTTGGGTGTCATTCCTAATGGAGTTGCTCCTGTCCCGGTGTTTTGTGACAACACGGGAGCCATTGCTCAAGCAAAGGAGCCGAGGTCTCATCAGAAGTCCAAACACGTATTGAGAAAGTACCATATCCTCAGAGAGATCGTGGAAAGAGGAGATGTCATGATTGACAAAGTCGACTCCGCAGATAATGTTGCTTATCCGCTAACTAAGCCTTTATCTAGACCATTGTTCGAGAAGCATCGCGAATCAATGGGTTTGAAGCATATGGGTAGTTGGCTCTAGTGCAAGTGGGAGATTGTTAGAGTAGGTGCTCGTCGAGCCAAGTGTTGCCCGAGTGTTCACAATGAAACTCTATGTGTAAACGATCTTTATTTTAATAATATTTGAAATTATTATTTTGGCACTTCTTTATCTGTATACCCATGCTAGTTTCATAGATAAAGTCCTTGAATACACAAATAGTAGAAAGAATATGAGATGCTCATATGATGAGTATCATGAAACTCATATTTGAAATACTGTATATTCTAAACAGTTCCTAGTCGATTCAGCCGCCACTAAGAAGGATATAGGCCGCTCGAGTTAGAGACTAGTATCTGCGATGTGAGTACCATGTTTCCTTGGTAGGGGGCATTGTGATGTCCGAGCATTCAGATAGGTGCTCCTGATAGAATGCACTGAACAACCCTCCATAAAGGACTTTCCAAGTGGTTCTCACTTATCGAGTGGAAACGTCCTAGTTTATGGTTGTACACCATTAGTCCTTATGACCCGGGACAACATTGAGACTCTATATGCTAGAATTACACTTTGACTTGTTTACCGACTCTCATGGAGTCATCAGGTGGCAAGCTTGGGTGTTCTGTGGAAACATATAGTAGTCGATGCATTGTAGTCGGGGATTCACCGCTTACCTTCGGGTATGGATATCCTATTTGTTCTCATGTGTATGTAGGTTGAAATCTCTGATCAGAATATGGTGGTAATTATGAAAGGGGTTTCATAGATTACACCATCGATGCAACTACGACATGACACATAGTATCGATTCATTGACAACTCTCGATAAACCAATGGTTGTCGAATCGTTCGGGATATATGAGTTGAAGGGACCGTACTGTACGCTAACCATAATAGAATGGTTCTTGCAGGCACTATCATTTGATACCTAGGGAATCATGTAAGCGATGCTGCTAGGCGTTTAACATGATTGGTTGGGTACTATCAGACTTGAGTTCTGACGTTCTTGTTATCAAGGTGTTGATAAGTAAGAATGGAGCAATTGGGGTATGCTCATATAAGGACATGTTTAGTCCGAATCACATGGAGATGTGAACCCACGGCTAGTTGTATCAATGAACCATTGAGGGCCACACAAGTACTAGCTTTCTAGATCCCGTTGAGAAGTAAAATTGTTCAATGTGTTGAACAGCTTGTAAATGAGTTTATAAGCATAAATAAAATAGAAGTATGACTTCTATGAGAGAAATGTGACTTTTAATTTGTGGAAGTGTTCCTAGATTAAAAGTTGGCCAAATAAATAATGTATTTGAAAATTGTGATTTTCATAAACATTATTATGGACTAAATTAAATTAATTCAAGTGTTGAATTAATTAAACACTAGTGGGCCTAGTAGAGTTCAAATAATTAAATTAATTCAAGTATTGAATTAATTAAATCATATTGGGTCTTGTAGAGCCCAATATTGAAATAATTATTCAACTAGTAACTTGAGTGAATTCAAGTAATGTTTAATTAGTCTCAAATATGTTTGAGATGATTAAAATAAGTCCATGGATTTTTAATTGTTAAAAATCAAATAAAACTTGCATGCATGGGAGGTGAAGAGTTGGAGACAACTTTCTCAATATTCAAGACATGTGTCACACATGCCAACAACAACCTTTTACACTACCAAGGCTAGTCTCCCTCCCCCCATTCAAGACTTGATATGGCCGAAATTTGCAAGAATAATTCTCTAAGTTTTCTCTCATTTTTCCTTCTTCAATTGTTGAGGAAAGAAAACACTTCTCAAAGAAAAATGCTCTAATTTTTCTAGTGCAAAATTAGAGTGGTTCTAGCTTGTTGGTGGTGGGCTTAATATTTGAGCAAGGTGGGCTCAAAGGGAAGCTTGAAGATTGTCTTGCCATTGAAGAGCTAAGGTGTTTACATCTTAGTTGGAGCCATCATCAACCTCAAGAGGTTGATAGGTAACTATTTCTCAACACCCTATGTATGACAAAGTTGAGATTTTGTATATGCTACACCTAGTACTAGGTGGCCGAAATTTTCATGTGATTTTCAAAAATTTTTGTTGCTTCCGTTGCGTTTTCGATCACCTAGAATCGATCCATTTCACAAATATCTACAGCTCATTCAAGCCCAAGCAGAAACCTTTGTGGATTGGAGTATTGAACAAATACCCCGGGTGGAGAATGGAGAGGCTGATGCTCTGGCAAAAATAGCTGCTTCTTTGTCAGAAGTCGGTACCCAGGAAGTCTTGCATGTTTCTCGGTTAGTATTTTCCACCGAGGAAGAAATATTACTAGTGCCCGAGGACTCCTGGATGACACCACTGATCAAATTCATTATCAGTAATGAATTACCTGATGACAAAGTCCGAGCCCAGAAGATTAAGAGAAAAGCTCCCAGGTTTGTTCTTTTAAATAAAATCTTGTGCAGGAGATCATTCCAGGGGCCTCTATTAAAATGCTTATTTGAGGGAAAAGTGAATTTTGTCCTCCCAGAAATTCATGAAGGGTGTTGTGCGGAGCACCTCAGAGGAATATCTTTGGCCCTGAGGACAATGCTTGCCGGGTTCTTGTGGCCAACTCTTAGCAAAGATTCTGCTCAAGTGGTCCAGACTTGCGAGGGCTGTCAACATCATTCAAATTTTCACCATAGCCCGGCTACTCTCATGAAGCTTATTTGGGCATCATGCCCCTTTGATCAGTGGGGCATGGACATTGTGGGTCCTTTCCCAATTGCCCGGGTTCAGAAGAAATTCTTGCTAGTAGGTGTTGATTATTTTTCCAAATGGGTAGAGGCTGAACACTTGGCTAAAATCACTGAGCAGGAAGTTTTGAAATTTCTGTGGAAGAACATTGTGTGTCGGTTTGGAGTGCCTAGAAGACTGATCTCAGATAATGGAAGACAGTTTCAGGGCAAAGAAATTACGTCCTGGTGCCGGGAAATGAAAATTACTCAGTCTTTCACCTCTGTTGCCTACCCACAGGCTAATAGCCAGACAGAAGTCGTAAATAGAATTATTGTACAAGCACTGAAAACTAGTCTACAAGGCAAAGGAAAAGACTAAGTGGAGGAATTGACCAGTGTTCTCTGGGCATACAGAACCACTCCCCAAGCACCTACTCAAGAAACTCCTTTCAACTTAGTATATGGTTCTGAAGCAGTCCTTCCAGTTGAGATCGGGCAAACTTCTTCTCGGGTAGAATCTTACC
The DNA here is from genome assembly GCF_022965805.1 of Primulina eburnea. Lineage (NCBI taxonomy): Eukaryota > Viridiplantae > Streptophyta > Magnoliopsida > Lamiales > Gesneriaceae > Primulina > Primulina eburnea. Next base: position 33,807,089 of record NC_133111.1, read on the forward strand.
CGGATGACAATGATCAAAGCCGAGCCATGGTATTGGACTTAATAGAAGAAAAGAGAGACCAAGCATTCTTTCGAATGGAATCATACCGTAGCCGGGTTATGAAATCATATAACAAGAAGGTCCGGATCCGAGACTTCCAAGTAGGGGATCTAGTCATGAAGAAAGTCAACCCTGCTGGGGATGTTGGGAAGCTGAAAGCTTGGTGGGAAGGACCTTATAAAATCACTCGGAGAGTCAGCTCATGGTCTTTTAATTTAGAAGATGCTCAAGGATATTCTCTTAAAAGGCCTTGGAATGTATCTAATTTAAAGAAGTATATGCTTAACAGATGTAATTGTTTGGTGGAAGATATAATGAAATATCTATTTTGTCATAGAAAAGAGTTACATATTGTTTCTTGTATCTTAGCCCGGGAGGTACAAAGCCTCTGTTATTTAAAAAGCTCGGGGCACCACACTCGACCATTCCCAAGTCTCGGGACATGCTCCTCGGCCCAAGGCTCTGTACCTTGGTTCTTAAAAGCCCAGGGCACTATACCCGGGCTCCGGGAAACACACCTCGACCATTCCATATTCTCGGGACATGCTCCCCGACCCAAGACTCCATACCTTGGTTCTTAAAAGCCCAGGGCATTACACCCTAGCTTGGGGAACCACACCTCGACCATTCTCAAGTCTCAGGACATGCTCCCCGGCCCAAGGCTCCGCACATTGGTTCTTAAAAGCCCAAGGCACTACACCCTGTCTCGGGGAACCACACCTCGACCATTCACAAGTCCCGAGACATGGTCCCCGGCCCAAGGCTCCGTACCTTGGTTCTTTAGAATCCCAGGGTACTACACCCTGGCTCGGGGCACCAGACCTCGACCATTTTCAAGTCCCGGGACACGGTCCTCGGACCAAGGCTCCGCACCTTGGTTCTTTAAAAGCCCAGGGCACTACACCCTTGTTGTTCTTGCAAAATAAGGCTGCATCGGGACTTGGAAGGATTTACACTTTGGGCATTTATTATTAATACATGGTTCATAATCTCGATTATTTATTAAAAAGTCCCGATCATTTCTCAACACTTAGAAAATTTTCTTGTTATTTGCATAGACGCAATTATATTGCCCGGTTTTCTTGAAGACTTACCATGCTATTATTATAAAGAAACAATGGAAGGAACGAGAAATTTTTCATTAATAAAAGCCCGAAGGCATTAATTACAGGAAAGAAATAAAAGAAAATACAATCCTAGTCTATATCTACGGGCTCGGACTCTTGCTGTTCTTCTTGAGCCTCCTTCTTCTCTTCGTCCCCCTCCTTGGGAAGGGATGCTATAGCACGTCTGAAATCCGGGAAGTCTCCCCTATCCTCAGGTAAAAGCCAGGACTCTAAAAATTGTTCCCGTCACTTTTCAAAACCGGTTTGGAAAAAGGGATATGCCCGGTCTTCTACGGCTTTCTTAAACTCACGAGATTGAAGGAAGGAGGCTTGCCATTTTCCTTTATTGTATTCAGCCTGGGCCAGGGCACTTTCAGCTTTCTCTGTCTGCGATTGTTGTACATCTACCTGCTCCGAGAGAGAATTCCTACCGCAAGTGTACGGTGTCAAGTTTTAGTACTGGTTTGAGTATAGATATCGATTTCACGAAGAGTAATTATTTAAAATTGTATATTAATTATCATAATTGACATAGCTCAACTTTATTTAGACAAATCAAATGGTTGGTTTATAATCAATTCAAAGAAAATAACAATTCCTGTAATTCTAGCATGCATTAGAAATTCAATGAGTAAAGCAATCTAGAGATATGATTTCGTCGAGTCTCTCCTATGCTAAATTAAATTCGTCTAACATATCATTAATTTACACCATATTTATTAATCAAGAACTCACAATATTTTCTATTCCCTTTTTCAAGTGATAAATAGAACTGTATAACCTATTACCGATTTTAATATGTCTATTCAAAATCATGTAACACGTAATAAATGCAACCAAAGTTCTCTTATGGATTCGCCAAAGTTATACGTCTTTTGCACGTTATAAACATCTGACGATGCGATTTCTCCCGTCTTAATTTCGATCACCTCTCTCGAGTGTTAGATCTCAATTATTAGATCAGTCGAATTATGGCCAGTAATCCAACAGCATTAAAGACAAGAAATCACAAATAAACACGATGAATTAAATCAATGAAAATTCAAAACGTCAATAACATAGGTTCGACCACGACTACGTCAATCTCTAGAAAATAAAATTAGTTCATGCTCAAATCTATATCACAACTAGAAATTTGTTGAAGAGTGATAAAAGTGTGTCTCCGTGTCCGGATTTAGCATCTTCAGTCTCCATTCTTCGCGTTCCGTCGTCCGTATCTTTTGACTTTTTCGCTCCTTTTCTCTCTGATATGTCGGCTGCTTGTAGAATTTTTGGAACTCCCCTCAAAACCCACGCCGAAACCTATTTAAATCTGAGAGATCGCGCCGCGCGCATATGCGCGGGTCCTTCTGTGAGTTGCCTTCTTCTTGCGCGAATATGCGCGCACAAGTCCGGCGCATATGTGCGCTGCTCTCTGGCCTCGTCTCACGTCTCTCGCGCATATGCGTGCCATGAGTAGCGCATATTCGCGGGTCTCACTGTATTTTCCCTTGCTTCGGTGCATCTCTCGTGCATTTGCGCAACTCTTACTCGCGCATATGCGCGAGCCTCAGTGTATTTGGAGTTTGGTTTGCTCACACTTCTTCTCCTAAGCGCCATTTTAGTTTGTTTTCACGCCCATGTCATAGCCGCACCTAAATTCCTGCAATCACACCAAATATAACAAAAAAACACATAATTCTGCCCAAGAAAACCAACAATCTATCTGAATTATAAGGATAATTTAAGTCCAAAAAATGCACTTATCAAATCCCCCCAAACATAAACTTTTGCTAGTCCTGAGCAAACTAAAATAAATAAAACATTAACTAGACTAGACTAAACACATCCTAAAGAAATTAACTGAACGAACAAGAATTGTTGAATAAAAAGATAACTACTAGCCTCAGAGATTACAGTTTCCATGATATTGAATCGAACAAATGCCACATTACTCACAGTTCAAGTGCGTGTGTGTTTTGCTATTCTTGTTTACCCGATCCAAATGCCAAGTTAAGTTCACAACTTCTTATCTCATAAACTTCTGGACTCCTCGACACACATGTAATTAGCAAAACCATTGATACACACATTTACCTTCACAAATCAACAGGACATATACGGTAATGTTTGGCTAAAAAAAATGACAATCTGAAGAAAATAATTAACCACACAAAGTTCAATATCATGAGATGCGCACATATACACAATCGAATTTTATTTCTATCGACGGCATTTTTCAAGCGTCCATAGGCTTAACTTTGGCAACTCTTCTCCACTAGTATATTGGGTACGTGTGACTCGGTCAATAGGTCTTTTAATCTTATAACGTTAGGCTATGGCTACAAATGAAGGTAGAGAATCAAAAGTGAGAGAAACAAACCAATTTATTTTTCAACATGAGTCTCCTTCTTCCTTTTGTTTCACTTCCACTTGTCTTGCCACAACATATTCACCATTTTGTCCTCTTTTTTCACATCACATGTCATACTCTTTATTCAACTTTTTCCTTCTCCTTTTATTTTTCAACATCTCCTTTTTTTTTTTCTTTTCATAGAAATTCAATTCTTTCTTTTCATCTTTTTCCTCTTTCTTTTCGATGATATTCTTATATGCACACAAGAGAGAAGAACTTTTGTAGTGATACACAGGTTCGTTTTCTCTCAGTTTTCGGTAGGTACTAGTGTATATGCTCAAAAGTTGGTAGTTGATATGAATGGGGGCTTTTGTGTACCTTGGCACACTCCATCCGATTTTCATTAAGCTCAAACATGGGACACTAGGGTATCATATGATGTTAGGGGTAGGCTTGAAAGGCTCAAACGTTCCAAAAATCGCCTAAATCATCTCTAAGTCACACAATACCCGTATTTCGCCTCGAAGAGTGCCAAACCAAGTTCTAGACTACTTTCAATTTACAATCAACAAACACAGACAGATCATGTTTTCGGGTATTTTAACAGAACAAATACCACATCTCATTCTCATTCATGCTCAAAGGGCTAACAATTGACAAATTATTGAAGGAAAAACAGGCCCAACATAAATCAAAGACTGCCTGAATCATTTTTGTGTTAGTGAACATGTAACTCAACAACAAGTAATCAACATGCAGGTTTTGGAGTCCATCCATACATTCCAATTCACAAATTACATGGACACACTCTTGACATCGGATGTATCAACAAACATAGCACTCGTGAATTAATGTGTAAACGGTTAAGTAAAGATAGCATGCATTCGGATTCGTAATCATGGGACAACATGTGTTTCAGGTCAACTCTCATCATTGTTTGGTTATTACATTAATTCCACAACTCTAAACAAAAAATTAACGACTAAAAAATGGACAAAAAGACTAAATTAACTATTTTTTTTATAAAATAAACATCAAAATTAAAACACTAAAGCATCAAAATTAAATCATCAAAACAAATCAAATCACCCCCCCAAACTTAAAATATGCATTGTCCTCAATGTATAAACAAGAAAGAACGGGACAATCATACCTCCCACGACGAGCGTCAGTGCTCTCCGTCATCATCATCAACATCTTCGTCCATGTGCTGGGGTGGGGCCTGTGGAGGAGGTGCTGGATACTGTGGTGGTCATACAGGTGGCTGGGGAAACATGGGATCCTCTGGACCTACAGGTGGGAACCGCTGAGCAAGCACGGAGGTGAAGTCCATCATGTACCCCATGAAGTGGTCGGTGCGGTACTGAAGCGAATCCAGCACCTGGCGCTGCTCGACGAGTAACTGCCTCTGATCCTGCATCTCATTTTCTAGTCGCCTCAATCTGTTTCCCCTGCGCTCTCTGGCTGCTGCAAGTGGTGGTGCTGGTAGTTGTTGTTTTGGGAGATCCTCTTCGTCCGGGAACTCATGGGGAACATAGGATGCGGCTCCAAAGAATGCAACAATGGGGGCCTTTGGCTTGAGCACTGGTTCATCGGGGACCCATGAGATGCCGGCCTAGCGGCATAGCTCGGTAACAGTGTGGGGACAAGGAAGAGCAACCGTGGCTAACCCTGCGCCGGCTCTCATAATCGAGCCATAAATGATTCGCCCCACGTCAACTGATTTGCCGATCTGTATGGCATAGATCAATGCGGCTTTGCCTTTGGTGACATCGTAGTAGTGAGAGGATGGGAGAATTCGGGCCAGTACAAAAGATGTCTAGGCGCTTGCATTAGGGCCCATGTCGCTTTTTTTTAAAGAATTAGGCCCGCTTGAGCTCATTTTCAAGATGGTGCATGCTTGGCATATGGTCCGGATGACCTCTGTGTAATCAACACCTGCTTCGAGGAATTCACTATATTCTTCTTGGTCGAAGCTGGGCATTTGGTATAGCATGTTGATCGTTTGAGAGTCGAACGACACCAATTTACCTCGGACCAATACTTTGGACTCGTCGTGCCGAATCCGGAGGTTGGCGTAGAATTCTCGCACAATCGAGATAACAGCGTCCGACGTGTGTTGAGCGAATTCAACCCATCCTCTACGTTCCAGTTCCTCTATGATCACACCACGTGGAATGGACAGATTGAACCCCCGTTATTATGGGCCGTGTCATTGAACTATCATATATTTGCTGGGCTTCCTCATTCCAAAATCGGTGCGAATCAAAACTTGCGGAAGACGAAGCACCCTTCTTTGATTTCTTCTTCGGTGTCATTTCAATTAACAATGCTTACACAACATTTTAAACTCAACCAACAGACAAGCCAAAATCAAAGCTAATCGGACCCCAAATTTGAACGCTAATATTTTCACCACACCAATTAATCCAGTAAGCAATGCAACGTGCAGACCCAGTAATCACAAACTAATTTAGACAAATTGAAACACCCGGTTCACTATATCAAAGGTTCCTCAAGTTTCTTGAACCAATTTCTAACAAATCCGAATATTTTAACACAATCTGGAGAAAACCCCTTACTTGAACCCGGAGATGACCGGAATTAGGAGTGTGTCGGAACTTGTGGCGGTGCTTGAAGGCGGCGGTCGTTTCTATTGAGCGACGACGGTGGTGTGGCGTTTAAGAGAAGTGGCGGCTGTGTGGTGTTTCAGAAAGATGGGGCGCGGCTGTGTTGTCTGAGAGAAATGGTTCACGAAGCCCTTTTTTTCTTAACTTAGGTCGCGCGCATATGCGCGCCTTGGAGCGGCGCATATGCGTGTAACTCACTGCCTCAAATTTTCTGCCTCTGGATCTCGCGCACATGCGCGCCTTGAGTAGCGCATGTGCGCCGAGTTTACTGCCATGGGCGCGCATGTGCGCGCTTTGAGTTGCGCTTATGTGCCAACGTCTCTATGTGTATCGCGCATGTGCACAAAAATAAATCGCGCATATGCGCGACTCCCTCTGTCCAGTAGCTTTCGGATTTTTTTTAATTACCTGCAAAAATAAAAAAGATTCAAATTAATTCTTGAACAAAGAAAATTAAGATTAACAAATAAAGAATTAAAATAAAATAATAAGACGGATGCGAAAAATAAATGTGGGTTGCCTCCCACGCAGCGCTTGGTTTATTGTCATCAGCCCGACTGTTACTAATCCTGTTCATGGTGGGTCGTATGATGTCTTGGATGCCCTTATTGCCACCGATTGACCTTCAACTTCCATGGTCATCTTTCCTCGTTTCACGTCAATGATTGCTCCAACAACAGCTAATAATGGTCGTCCAAGAATGACGTGAACGTCCTGACTATTCTCCATATCGAGTACCAAGAATTCTGCTAGAACTTTCAATTTGTCAATCTTCAGTTCAACATCTTCCACCATGCCCAATGGTACCTTCACCGATTTATCTGCCAGCTGCAAGCTTAATTCTGTGGGTTTTATCCTGGTTAGTCCAAGTTTCTCGTAGATAGAACTTGGCATTATATTTATGCTCGCGCCTGAGTCACATATAGCCTTTTCCACTACATGACCCCCTATTTCACATGGTACAATAAATTCACCTGGATCTAGCAACTTCTGAGGAGGATTTCTTCGTGTTCCTTCGGTAAATTCACCTTCCACCTGATCTACAAACTAATCATTAGTGTGTAGGTTCTTGAGATCTTCAAGACCTTTTTTCTTTTGAAATTCAGCTTGTAATTGTAAAATCTCTGGGGGTAGGGAAGTAAAGAGATATCAATGCATTGATTTAAATCATACCTCTCAGATTTCTTACCTCGGGCTCTTTCGGTTGGACTTAGCTTTTCATCCCGAACAGGTTGAGTTCAACCTCCTTCTCTTCTCTGCCTACCACACCAATCTCTTCATGATGTATAAAAATGGCATTCACTTCTCTTAGGTTTGGGTCTGCAGTCTTTTGAACTGCACCTGACGGTTGAGACGTGAGTTGCTTCGTTATCTGCCCCACTTGCGACTAAAGAATTTTCAAGGTCGAACCAATACTCGCCATGTATGTCTCAAGGTTGTCCAGTCTAGACTCAGTTCTAGACATCCTTTTACCAGATTCAACAACAAATGTTCCAACTAAATCTTCAAATGATGGCTTCCCTTCCCCATTTGATATATTGAATCCTCCACTTCCCCATTTGATATATTGAACCCCAGTGGAGGATTCAACACATTCTTATTGTTTGCATAAGAAAAATTTTCATGGTTTCTCAACCCAGGATGATAAGTATTAAGGGGAGGGTTACCTCGATATCCGCCAAGCCCTCCAACATTTCTGTTGTTGATATAATGATCTTCTTCAAGAAAATGTGGTTCTTCAACGACAAGCGATGGTCCCTCAGTATTTGATGTACTCGCTTTATTCATGGTTGCTATCTGTGTAGTCAATGCTGATACTTGTGCAGTGAGTGATGTGATAGGATCCACAACATAAACTCCAGCAATCCTCTGTACTCCTGACCTCTCAGACCGCCATTGGTAGATATTAATAGTCATCTGCTCAAGCAAGTCGTAGGCTTGAGCAGGAGATTTGGCAAAGATCGTGCCACCTGTCGCTGCATCCACTGTTGTCTGTGTCTGACCATTCAACCCATTATAGAAAAGCTCAATCTGTACCCAGTTTTCAAAACCATGATTCAGGCACCTCCACAACAAATCTTTGTACCTTTCCCACGCCTCATAAAGCTGCTCAAAGTCATTTTGCCTGAAATTACTGATCTCAATCTTCAATTGTGCAGACTTTGCAGAGGGAAAATATTTAGACAGAAATTTCGTTGCCAACTCTTGCCACGTTGTGATGCTCCCCAGCGGCAATGATTGGATCCATCCTCTTGCTTGGTCCCTGAGAGAAAATGGAAACAAACGCAGTCTAATAATATCAACAGAAACATTATTAATTTTTACCGTGTCCGTGATCTCCAGGAAGGTCCTTAAATGAACATGAGGATCAGCAGTGGCAGTTCCTGCAAATTGGTTCTATTGAACCATATTTATCAGTGCAGGCTTCAACTCAAAATTTATTTGCGTTTATGGTCCCTCGAGAAATTCCAGAATAATGCGTGTTGATCACTGGTCTGAACGGGTCTCTGATAGGTATGGCGTCTCGCGGGTTATATCTCGCGTCCTCTCTGTTTTCAGCCATTGTTTAGATTTCTTCCCTTCTCGCTTTTCTTAGTCTCCTGACAGTTCTTTCGATCTCCGGATCAAAGATAAGCAAATCAGGGCTGTGCGATCTTAGCATATACTGCAAAACAGAAAAGATTCTAACGTAACAAAATAAATAAATAAAATAAAATCTAAATTAAAGTCAAGACTACTTATTAACGATAACAATATGCAATTAAACAGCTTACTCCCCGGCAACGGCGCCAAAAACTTGTTGCGTATTTTCACAACCGCAAGTGTACGGTGTCAAGTTTTAGTACTGGTTTGACTACAGATATCGATCCCACGAAGAGTAATTATTTAAAATTGTATATTAATTACCATACTTGACATAGCTCAACTTTATTTAGAGAAATCAAATGGTTGGTTTATAATCAATTCAAAGAAAATAACAATTCATGTAATTCTAGCACGCATTAGAAATTCAATGAGTAAAGAAATCTAGAGATATGATTTCGTCGAGTCTCCCCTATGCTAAATTAAATTCGTCTAACATATCATTAATTTGCACCATATTTATTAACCATGAACTCACAATATTTTCTATTCCCTTTTTCAAGTGATAAATAGAATTGTATAACCTATTACCGATTTTAATATGTCTATTCAAAATCATGTAACACGTAATAAATGCAACCAAAGTTCTCTTATGGATTCGCCAAAGTGATACGTCTTTTGCACGTTATAAACACCTGACGATGCGATTTCTCCTGTCCTAATTTCGATCACCTCCCTCGAGTGTTAGATCTCAATTATTAGATCAGTCGAATTATGGCCAGTAATCCAACAGCATTAAAGACAAGAAATAACAAATAAACACGATGAATTAAATATATGAAAATTCAAAACGTCAATAACATAGTTTCGACCACGACTACGTCAATCTCTAGAAAATAAAATTAGTTCATGCTCAAGTATAGATCACAACAAAACCTATTTGCAATCATTAAAACGTAAAAGCAAAGAACCAAATTAGAAACGTGTTGAAGAGAGATAAAAGTGCGTCTCCGTGTCCGGATTTAGCGTCTTCAGTCTCTGTTCTTCGCGTTCCGTCGTCCGTATCTTCTGACTTTTTCGCTCCTTTTCTCTCTGATATGTCGGCTGCTTGTAGAATTTTCGGAACTCCCCTCAAAACCCACGCCGAAACCTATTTAAATCTAAGAGATCGCGCCGCGCGCATATGCGTGACAAAGACTCGAGCATATGCGCGGGTCCTTCTGTGCGTTGCCTTCTTCTTGCGCGCATATGCGCGCTGCTCTCTGGCCTCGTCTCACGTCTTTCACGCATATGCGTGCCATGAGTAGCGCATATGCACAGGTCTCACTGTATTTTCCCTTGCTTCGGTGCATCTCTCGCGCATATGCGCGACTCTTACTCGCGCATATGCGCGAGCCTCACTGTATTCGGAGTTTGGTTTGCTCACACTTCTTCTCCTAGGCGTCATTTTTGTTCGTTTTCACGCCCATGTCATAGCCGCACCTAAATTCCTGCAATCACACCAAATATAACAAAAAAACGCATAATTCTGCCCAAGAAAACTAACAATTTATCTTAATTATAAGGATAATTTAAGTGCACAAAATGCACTTGTCAACAGGCAGTCTAATTTTTCAGAATAAATTGGGCTTGGAGTGTCCTAAAAGCCATCAGAAGCTATGGTATGGGCAGCCGACTTGCCATACTTAGTAGGTGGCATGAGAATCGAGGTACCTACTCCATTTTTTGCTATAAAGAGCAGGTATACTTCTCATTTAATGATTCTGAAACCTTCGAACTTTCAAGCACTCACATATTTTCACTCAAATATTGCTTGTTCATCTGAAAACCTGCTGACTTTAGCATCGGAGTGGCTATGCCGGACACCGCTCTGGCGCCCATTCACGAGTTCTTTTCATTGTTTTCAGATGCTATCGCAGCCATTAATTTCACTCAAAATTTCTAAACATTATATATTATTGATTTGATCCGTTGGAGCTTCTTACGCGGCTCATCCATTTCAGCGAGATCACATCAATACCTTTACGTTATTAACAATTGGACTCCAAATTATTCCGATTTTATGCGGAGATAGTTATTCTTGTAAATCCCTACGAATGGCTTATTTCTTTGATCGCCTAATTGGGTTCACGATCAGAAGCTTTGTTCTTCTTTTGGATTGCATTAGAAATCAGAAGCGATTTATGCGTTAAGACTGCAGCTTCCAAATTTCCAAAATTAGGAATCGATGTGGCGCGGCGTGGAAGAAAGCTCTTGGCCGAATTTTTTTATTCAAAAACTTTATGTGGCCATGACTTTCACTTGATGGATTGGAGAGAACTTCCTATTGTTTTGCGTGGAAAAATTAGGTTAGTAATTATGAGTCCTAGTGGTGTATTCATAGAGTGAGTCTCCTAAACTAATTAAGAGTTCCTCTCCCACAAAACTTTAATAATTTCAATATATTTAAACTCTCATATAATCAATATATAATGTATTTATTAATCTCTAATAATACATGATATAATAATATCATATACAAATATTTTATATCACCACATAAAATACATACATGTATATTTATATTAAATTAAATAACCATTATTTAATTTATAAACTAACTCATTGGTTAATTTAATTCTAGACTCCTCTAGAATATTTATGAAAATTTGTGCATGTTAGTAGTCACTATTACTAGTACAATCATTTAATAAGTAAATTCTAAATTCACGAAAAAAATTATTCCGAACTTATTATAATCCCGATCAACGATCCGAGAGCACTGATGTATCAATGATACAAATCTTGTTCATATAATGAAAATCGAAAATTTTGAAGATCAAAATTTTCACTTACCAAATTTAGAACTTACCATATATGGTGGTTACCATATTTGACAGCTGTCAATTTTAGTGAACTCCTTCACAAAACAGACAATTGCACTCCCTTCATTATTTAGCAATCATGTCAACTTCTATTTTTCCATTCTATAGAATCAGCTCATAAACTACTTTATAAGCTTCATGTTTGATCTCCATCAAACTGCAGTCGTCAAATTCCAACTCCTTGAAATTTGACTATCTCAACGGGAACACAGAATCTGATCACATCTCCATATGATTCAAAATAACATTTATTCTTATTCGAGCTTACCCTAGTTAGCCATATTCTTTTCATCAACTCCTTGATCAAGAATTTCAGAACTCATTTCTGATTGCACCCATCGGATCATGTTAAGAGTATCTAGTACCATCGCCCCACGATCCCCAAGGTTTCACTGATACTGCCTGTAAGAGCCTTTAGTCATGTTTAGCGTACAGTACGGTCCCTTTAACATATATATCCTGATCGAATGTGCAACCATTGGTATATCGAGAGTTGCATGTGAATTCAATAACGATACGATTTATCTTTGAGTACTAAAAGTGGCATGATATGTGCAACTAAGAAAACACCTTTCCTTAAAGCACATTTTTTGCTCTGGCCAGAGACTCCTTGCACTATTAACTCATCAGATCACATAAGATATCTTCACCCGTAGGCAAACGGTGAATCCCTGACTGCAAAGCATTTGCTCCAACGTATTTCGAAAGTACACCCAACCTCGCCACCTGATGACCCTCGATGGATTTGGTGACAGATCAAAATGAATCCTAGTACGTATAGCCCCTACATTGTCCCGGGTCTAAAAACTAATGGTGTACAACCATAACTACATACTATTCCAATCGATAAATGAGAACCACTTGGACAGTCCGAGGGAGGATTGTTCAGTGCATCATCATATGATCACCCATATGTGTGAATGAACATCTTCATGCCCTTGCCAATGAAACACTGCGTTTACATCGTAGATGCTAGTCTCGAGCTCGAGCGACGTTTATCCTTGTTTTAGGCAACTGATTCGACTAGGAACCTGTTTAGAATATAATGTACACTTCCTAATGAGTTTCATAGTCTTATGTTGTGACACAGACCTCATGGTACCTATTGTATATTCAAAGACTTTATCTATGTAGTTTGCATGAGTGTACAAATAAAGTATAATACCATAATCAATTAAAATCGTAAAATATTATTAAAATAAAGATTGTTTTACATTAGAGTCAATAAAATCCTTAACCAGAAGTTGGCTTATTAGATACCAAGTTGGCTTGTCAGACACCTACTCTAACACCCGAACCCGTAGAAAAGTGGTTCGCAGGTCTAAAGAAATCGATGGTCCTGAAGTTTAAGTTCATCGAAATTTATATCCAAGATATTCGAGGAGCCGCCAACCAAACGGTGTGGTTAGTGGTAGAGTCCAACATTAGTTCCACTTCACCAACATTTTTCGACCAGGTCTATCTTGCGGACAATATACTAACCACAACGCCCAAGTTCGAATCGACGAGACCAAGGCTTCGGTGCTTTTTCTGACTTGGAGATACCAGCTTTGTCTTACAGCTGGTATCTTGTGTTCACAAGTGGTAAATATGGAGGGAGCAGGCACACTCTCGATTTCAGGAAGAAACCAAGTCCTGAATTATTCCAGTGAGTTATCAGTCGTTGGTGGCACCGGATATTTCAGGAGATGCTCGTGGAATCTATGTCCTCAAATATACTCACTATTCACATATTATTGAATCTTGTGAAATAAAATAATGATCTGAGTAAGTAAAAAAAACACTAAAACTTATATGAGATGATTTTACATGTTAATTTCGTGAGATATATTTCTAACTCGATTCATCTAATGAAAAATATTATTTTTTATGTCAAAAATATTTTTTTTAATTTTATATATGAATCGAATCAATTTATCTGATATATGTAGATTCGTGAGACCGTGTTACAAAAAAATCGATTAAAAAAAATAATAAGAATAATATGAGCATGTGTAATAATTACCTTCGTGGTTGTGTAATGAACAAAATCTTTTAAATACTATCTGATTTATGCAATATAAGTTTATGAAATTAAAAAATTTGTTTTTACGGAGCAAGTTTTTTTATATATATAGAATAAATTATAGAATAACCTTTTTTAGTTAAATTGAATATAGAAGAGTTCGAGAGATGAAGGGAGAGACCTCTCGACTTTGTAAACAAAGTCAAATTCCGAAATTTGATTTTTTTGCCCCTCAAACCTTTGATCGTAATTTCAAAATTTTATTGCACCAATTTTGCATATGATCGAATTATTATTTTCTGAATCGGTGGTTTGAAAATGCATGCATCCAAATTTGAGTGACGCCATTTTTCGCAGAGCGATTTTCATGAAAGCATGCGTCTCTTGGAGTGGGCAACGGCGCGGCTGCTGCCGTCGTTTCACTCCCTTTATAAGGCCTTCCATGGCCATTGGCCCGCCCCGCCGCATCTTCTGTTCTTTGACAGGTTTACTGTTTCCTCCTCTCTCTCACACACAAAGCACGAACACTGGGATTTCTTGTTACGTCTTCGATGGAATGATTGTTTGATTTTTGATTATTTAATCATGGACTTTGATTTTGCTTCTGTGTTTGTAGAAACGGGAAAGTGCCTGGCCTGCTGTGCATTTTCTGGACTGCTAGATAATAGAAATCTGAAATGGTCAACAGCAATGGAGGTTTCCTCTCTTTCCTATCTTACACACACACACACAATCAAAAACACGCAGCCAAAATTTATGTAAAATATCTCGTAAATTCTCCACGACCCGATGCAAGTACTCGGCCCTTTTAATTATTTCCTCTTGCTCGGTTTATATTGATTTCGATTTTCAATACGATGTTGGTGAACTTTGTCGTGTAGAGGCGAAGGATGAGGATTCGCATAAGGATCCGCGTAAGAGGAAGATGAAAGGAGTTGCATTAGAATCTACGGAACTAGTCAATCTTCAAGGCCGAAAGTTTGCTAATTGGGTTCCCTTCCCAAATGCTCCACCTTTCACTCATGGCAGCAACTCGCATTCTCAACAGGTTCTAAATGCTGCCGCGCCATTCAAATCCTTCACGTCTATGTTAGCCTTTGCAGTAGAGGACGGTGGTACCTCTAGTCCGGCAGATTCTAAACACCATAGCAAGGAACTAGATCTAATAATTAAGTCCCATGTATGGTATGATTTTTCTTGATCATCTCTCATCATCAGATTTTTCGAGTTCGTAACTAGTTTTGGCGCCGTAGGGTGAAACTCTGAAGCGACAAATTGAGGCTATAATGGAGAAGAACCAACACTCAATCCATTATGCAGTTGAGGAAAGAGCAGCCAAGAAACTCAAAGAGATGGAATCCAATATACGTACAAAGTTGAGGGAAAATGCGGAGTTGGAGAGGAAAGCTGAACATTACAAGACCGAGTCACAAAGGCTGCAAAGAAGAGTGATGTACCTGGAGCAAAAGGCTCTCTCTCTGAAAGAGGGCTTGGAGAATGCCATGTCAGCACCTCGGCAAGGAGAAAATGTGCAGGAAGATGCCGAGTCATCGTTTGTGGATACAGAACGGGCAGGTCTGGTTAGGCTCGACTGCATTGTCTGTGAGAAGGAGATAGCAACGGTGATGATATGGCCTTGTCGCCACATTTGCCTCTGCTCAGGCTGTGACGCTGTTACTAAGTTGTGCCCTTTTTGCCAGTCCATTAAAACTACAAGTGTAAAAGTTAATCTCCCTATAGAATAGGAAGGATTCGATTTCTACAAGATGATCATATTATCATTCTTTAAAATTTAAATCAAATTCTTGGTTTTCTGCCAAAATTTAGACAGTCAAATTATTAAACTTTTAACTTGCTCTATGTATATCCCCAAAAAAATAACTCCCAGAAAAAATAACTCAAAAAGAAACACAAAAATAAAAACAAGGCAAAACAAATTAACAAATCCAATCACAGGGACGTATATATAATTCACTAAAAGAGAATTACAGTAAATCCAAACCCTTCTGTCTGGATTTTGATTACATTACAACATATTGCTACTTCAAAAAACATTTCGTTGAAAAGAAGAAACATTGTATAGAACTCATCGTCTTAAGAGCCGAATTAATGGCCACCAAGAGGGACAGGAATCGGAGTTAAGCCCAGACTCTCTTCCGGGGTATAAGATCGGATGTCTTTATCTCATCTATTTTAGCAGCAACAATGAAATCATTCATGCTCAGACCTCCTGCAAATTATAGGAACTTCGACCATCAAAAACAGGTCCAACTTTACATGTAACAAAGTTGTAAATTTAACCAGACGATTGATTTTGTTTTTTTATCGTTTCAAGCTCGTACCAATAGACGAAGTCCACAGTTCCGCTCTAACTTGATTAGGCTCCTCTATACGAAGAGTAGGAACGTGCCCCGTCGACTCTACAGCACGGTTAATCCGGCTGATGAGTACTTCTGCACAGTTTGTATCTCTTACTTTCCACCAACATTGTAACCTTAACGAACCTTCTTCATGTACAAGTCTCCAACCAACAACCTACATGACAGAATTTTTAAGAGAATTGAATGGGAATTGGGAACATAACCAATTCAATATTCAAGAAAATTGAGCCGGAAAATATACTTCAAAATAAAATGATAGTCTGGAAAATGCATCATACAAATAAGAACTAGAAAACTAAAAACATATTCAGATTTCAGAATGATTGCAAACTTAAATAGCCACAGAATCAAGAAATTCATTATCTAGGCAAACTGATGAGCCCATTTGAATAAACAACTATCAAAATTCGATCTTCGATAAGCGGAAGAACAAGAATCGAACTTCATGCACAATTTAATCATCTAAAAGAAATCAAAATTTAGCAAAAATAATTGCATTAAAACTAGATTTTTAAATCGGCGAAAGGGTAAAGAACCTTAAACAACAGCTGCTTGGCCTCATATTCGGACAAGGGCTGCAGAATTTGAGAAAGCGGAACGCGGTCTTGCTGAGCCAAAGACAGAGCCGAAGCATTGGGGATCAAAATCTTGTGCTCCGTGCTGGGATACCCCAGCACTTTTTCCCCGAAATTGCTCTCTATTTCTTGCGGAAACGGGTCTCTCGCTCCAAAATCACCCACTAAGTCTGTTCCCGCTGCTTGGATTGTGAATGGATAACGAGTGTTAATGAAAGGGAGGAAGTTGTGGGAGTATTTTTGTGGGTTTTTAGAAAGATTGAAAAGGGTAAACGAGATGGAGCGATGTGCGGAAGCCAATGGAGAAAGAGTGAGGTTCATAGTTGCGTGGTTACTTTGCTCCAATGGCTAAGAAAAGGTGTTTGGATATACTTTCTTAAACAAATAATATAAAATAAATTAACAAAATGTCCGAGGATATATATACATATACATAATACATATATATATATATATTTTTTTTAAAAAAAAATTAGTTTTAAATAATTATCCAGAGTTATATTATTTAAGACAAAAACTTGTGTGAGATGATCCCATGGGTCGTATTTATGAGACGAATATCTTATTTGAGTCATCCATGCAAAAATATTACTTTTTATGCTAAGAGTATTATTTTTAATTGTGAATATTGGTAGGATTGAACCGTCTCACAGATAAAAGTTCGTGAAATCATCTCATAATCGACCTACTTTTTATGAAATAATCCATTGTTTAGTTAGTTGAATTTTTAATTATTGGTAGGAGAAGATAAAATTATTATGAGAATATAATCAATCAACTGTGGTGCATACAAGCAAGTCCCTCAAGCCCATCGATAATTTCCATGTTATAAGATTTAATGGTAACAGAAGATATTTATTTACGGCAAAAACTTGTGTGAGACGGTCTTACGAGTATTATTTGTGAGACGGATCTCTTATTTGGGTCACCCATGAAAAAGTATCACTTTTTATGCTAAGAGTATTACTTTTTAGTGTGAATATGGGTAGGGTTGACCCGTCTCACAGATTATGATCCGTGAGACGGTCTCACATGAAACTCACTCTTTATTTACGTACCTCGAACCTCAAGCCCATCGATTATTTCCATTAGAAGATGAAAAGGGAAATAAACAATACAAAAGAAATACATTAAAAAAAATTCCATTTGCAATAACTCAAAAGGTTACGTCGGTAAAAAATCAATTAAATAGCAAAGTTTAAAGAAAGATGAGAAGGTTGATATAGCATTATGAAAGATCATAATAGTTTGTATTTTTGTTATCAAATTTTTCATTATTTTCATTTTCGATATGTTTGATTGATACATTTTTTTGTTATTTTGTTGTGGAAATAAGTTTTATGCTGTTGGAGATAAATTTTGGCTGAAAAAGTTATTTTTAATCACATTTGAAATTAACAAGATGAACCGTTTGAAAGACTTGAAACTGGAAAAATTTAGAAGTGAATTTTCCAACTGGCATGGGCACGCCCTGTAATTGTTTTTCAGCGACCTGTGAAAACTAAAGCCGAGGATAATTGTAAGGAGTGGAATTCGAAATTATGACGATAATACCATATTTTAGAAGTTCTAATTGTGATATTTAATTCATCTAAAGCTTTTGGCTAGATAAATATATTATTGAGATAAAGAAAATTTTGATTGAGTTGTATTTCAAAAACACTATAGTATATTTATTGATAAAATTAATCTCTTCCTAATATTATTAAGTTTTATTCTAGTTTTGGATTTATTTTTAGAATTCTCTCTGTATCTTTCTAAAACTTCAACGTGGAGAACAAGAAAAAGAGTGCAACAAATTTTTCATCTTCTCTCCACAAATATGAGCTAAATTTTTATTTTTGATTCATGAGATATTTTTACTATTTCAGTTTTATCACCGTGAGGTTTTGTGATTTAATAAAATGTTCTTGTTTTTTTAAGTATTTGTTGATTTATGATTTTTCTATTATTATCCATGAATTTAGTAATATGTAATTGTCATGAATCGATTGGTACATGAGTAGAAATATATTAGATGTGTTGTGATATCATATCATAATTAATATATACAAATCAACGAAATTGGATCTATCAATTGCAGCTCTAGTTTGTTGTTCGATTTTAGAATTAACTATTTTCACAAAACGAAAATATTATCTTTAAATAGTATGGAACACTATTGTGCCTAGTTAGTTACTGATAAGTTTTGACTAGATGCTGGATTTGGTCAATTAAATTTGAAGAACATAATCATATTAGCAATTATCCATATAATTCTAAAATTAATTACTTGGAACTGTTGCATGAATGACTGACTTATTGACCGATGACCAGTGATACATTAAAATATATGAAATATCAAGGTCGCACCTTGGCATTTGTCTTTCACAACGTCATTACACTCTTAAGCTGTTGGAGGATACTGGTTTTTTAGCCAGTAAACCATCTTCAACACCAATGGAACCACGACTTCATCTCAACAATACTTACGGCAAGCCACTGGAAGACATCTCCCAATACAGACGCCTCATTGGACGCCTTCTTTACCTCACTTTGTCTCGCCCAAACATCATGTTTGCGGTTCACAAACTAAGTCAATTCTTGTCTAAACCATGCACCCCTCATCTGCAGGCTGTACATCATCTTATGCGCTACCTCAAATCAACACCTGCGTGCCTTTTCTGATGTTGATTGGGCATCATGGATAATATCAGAAAATCTGTCACAGGCTTTTGCATTTTTCTGAGTGATGCCTTGATCTCATGGAAAGAAAAGAAGCAAGCCACTATTTCCAGGTTGCCCACAGAAGCAGAATACAGAGCATTGGTTAGTATTACTAGTGAAATTATTTGGCTCATCCATTTACTTCGAGACTTTCACATATATCCATCTTATTGTTATGTGACAGTCAATCAGCCATACATATTGCTCATAATTCAGTGTTTCATGAAAGAACCAAGCACATAGAGATTGATTTTATTTTCGTTCGGGAAAGATTCTTGACAGTTCCATCAAATTGCTTCTCATTGGTTCGGCATCACAACTTGCAGATATGTTCACCAAGCCATTGCCCTCTCCCACTCTAACATACTTACTCTCCAAGATGTCTATCAAAAAAATTTACAGTACATCTTGAGGGGATATTAGATATACTAACATCTAGTCAGTTTAGCAGTTAGTTAGTTAGTTTAGTTAGTTGGGTTAATTGATCTAATAGTAGTTAGATGGTAGAAAGGTGAAGACCTAAAAATACTACTAAATATCATTTACAACAGAGTTTTTCCTTTCAATAAACAATATTTCTCTCATCACGTAATAATAGCAGAAAAAACTTCACCGAGTCAGATTAGTGTTAATGTGTATTTAAAATTTATTAACTTTGTATAATATACTACTATAAAAAATTATATAACGATTGGTTGTTAAACTGAAGGAAATTATTTAAGATCCTTGCTTTGAGAAAATAGGAAAAATAAAGATCGAAAAATATGACCATGTTTAATAGATTTTATATGGAAATTGAATTGTCCGATAAAGGGGAAGTTGGTGAAAATTCCCCAATCAAAACATTTATTTGGGTTCACTCCCTACCCACAAAATTGTGGTACTATGTCATACAAAATGTGGTACACTTCATGTGGAAATATGGTATACTTCATGTGGAAATGTGGTACTAAAAAAGTAACCAGGGACTGAACACAAAAAAAATCGGCGGCTGGGGACTGAAGGCCAATTTCCCGTCCGATAAACTTCACCTCAATTCCACAAGTCTGACAAAAAAATTCTTATAAATCTGATCAAAGCAGAAGTTACAGTTTGAATGTGTTTTAGATTTTATTGTGATGTATTAAATATATTTAAAAAAATACAAGTGTTACTTAATTATGAATATATTGATACTGTGATTATTTAAAAACTCGTAATTTTACCGAGTAATAAATTGACTTTGAATCTTGTAGTAGACAACTAATAAATAATCATATGCAAATGTTAATTTTTTTAAACAATATGATTCTTTGTGTTTATGGGTAGGACAATGATACTCACAGGAAATTTAGGGTCCGATCCACGCAAGCGTCACTAATTCAGACAAGGGCTTTAAGATTACCCTGGGCCTGAAATCACAAATAAGACCGTTAGGAGGGGGCCAGGAGGGTGTCCTGGCGTAGCCCCTCCGACTCTCAGGTCAGTAACTGAGGATATATGGGAGGAGCAGCTAAGGGTGCTGCTGAAAACAATATAGTGAAAGAATAATCATACGCTCCAACCTGGTATTTATAGGAGAATACCTGGGCTTGTCATGGGCCATTCACCTGTGGGCCTTAGAGATGGGCCGAGAATTTGGGCCGGATCTTGATGGGTTCATCCCTGGGTATCACCAGTCTCCCCCTCCCGAGTCGAACTGAATCGTAGGTTCAAAGTTCGATTAATTGTGTTGTTCTCGGTTTACAACATGTGAGTTGTGCATTTTCTTCCAGCCCTCCGTCAGTCTCCAAAAAGTTGGAAACAAATCAAATAGCAATCCTAGCACCGCTTCATCATCACCTCACCATCACCTCGCTCAAGCACAGCCCTCGCCGCCTGCACGCCAGCCCCAACAGCGTGCGTCCGCCCTTGCGCGCCTCGCCCCCTCGCGCGCTCGCCCGGCGCCCTCGCCCCGCGCGGCCGCACAACTCCCGCGTGCCACGCCCTCACCGAGCTCGTCCAGCGCGCCCCGCCCCCTTGTGAGCTCGCCCGGCGCCCTGCCGAAGCACTCGCCCCCTCGTGCACCCCGCTCGCCTGCTCGCCCGGGTGCCAGCTCGCCCGCATCATGCCGGCTCGCCCGCATGCCACAGGCTTGCCCTCAAGCCCTCGGCCATGCCTTCGCCCTAGCGCCTGCTCACCAGCGCGCCCCGCAGCTCGCCCGCCACTCCAGCTCGCCGAGCGCCTACCTGCCCAGCAAGCCTGCCACTCGCTTGCCCTTGCGCCACAGGTCGATCCCCGTAATTTTTGCAGTGGCAAACATCGTTCGTTAACGACAAATTTTTCTCTCACTTCACCCCTACGGAATTCATCTACGATCTACGACACAATTCTCCTTTGTTCACACCCTAGCCAACCTGCGCCCACCGCCGCCCTCGCCACACCCTTCGCATCGCCCAAGCCTCACACAAGCTCGCCCGGCGCACTCGCCTCTTGCTGCTCGCCCCTCGCAACGTCGAGCTCTCGCCCATCGCCCAGCCGAGCAGTTCCCAGCGCTCGCCCCTGCCACACTGACACGCTCGCCCGGGTGCCTCAGCCACGCTCGCCCATCGCGCCAGCTCACCGCGCGCCCACGCTTGCCCTAGCACGCGCCCACGCTCGCCCTGCCGAGCGCCCAGCCAAGCGACCTCGCCTTGCCACCTGCCGAGCGCCCAGCCAAGCGCCCTCGCCTTGCCACCTGCCGAGCGTCGCCCTCGCTAGCCTTGCCGAGCGCTCACGCTCACCCACGCTCGCCTTGCCGATCCTCACGCTTGCCCTACCGAGCCGAGCGCTAGCCTCACCCACAGCCTGCCGAGCCCAGCGCCTGTAGCTCGCCCAGCGCCTTCCGAGTGCCTTCGCCACCTGCCGAGCTCCCTTCCCACGCTCTCCCTGCCCCTCCTCACGCTCGCCCTGCCGAGCCGAGTGCTGGCCTCGCCCACAGCCTGCCGAGCCCAGCGCCCCCAACTCGCCCAGCGCCTACCGAGCGCCTTCGCCACCTGCCGAGTTTCAAGCCGAGCTCCCTTACCACGCTCGTCCTGCTCCTCCTCACGCCCGCCCTTGCCGAGCCGAGCGCCCTCGCCCAGCAGCGCGCCTCGCCCCTGCCAGCGCCCTCGCCCAGCAGTGTCTCGCCCTCGCCAGCGCCCTCGCCCAGCAGCGCGCCTCGCCCTCGCCAGTTCGCCGAGCACCCTGCCGTGCTACGCTCGCCCCGGGCTCAACACTTGTTCGTTCCTGTGGTCCTATCTTTCGAGTATTTTGCATTTGAATTTACTGCTTCTCACGAGTTTATCTTTGATGTTATTAAACCACCAGGGCTAATAAAATATCCAACTCTCCTTTTCTTCTACTAGGCGATGTTCTAACAGGAAAATAAAGATTCAACGTCTCCATCCCCTAACTCCTCTGCTAGGTGATACCTTAGCAGGAAAATAAAGATTCAACAACTTCACCCTCTAACTCCTCTGCTAGGTGACACCTTAGCTGGAAAATAAAGATTCAACCTCGTTATCCTCTAACTCCTCTGCCAGGCGACGCCTGAGCAGGAAAATAAATATTCAACATCTCTACCTCTAACTCCTCTACTAGGTGATACATTAGTAGGAAAATAAAAATTCAACATCTCCACCTCTAACTCCTCTGCTAGGTGATACCTTAGCAGGAAAATAAAATTTCTACATCTCCACCTCTAACTCCTCTGCTAGGTGATACCTTAACAGGAAAATAAAATTTTTCTCATCCCCAGCTCTGCTCCTCTGCTAGGCGATGCCTTAGCAGGAAAATAAAATTTTTCTCATCCCCAGCTCTGCTCCTCTGCTAGGCGATACCTTAGCAGGAAAATAAAGATTCTCCACCCTCACCCCCTAACTCCTCTGCTAGGCGACACTTTAGCAGGAAAATTTAATTTGGTCTCTACTCCACTCTGCTCCTCTATTAGGCGATGCCTTAGTAGGAAAAATAAAATTTAATTCTCCTCCTCCACTCTGCTCATCTGCTAGGCGATGCCTTAGCAGGAAAATAAGATTCTTCTCATCATCTCGTAATATTACAACACACAAACTTAATATAAGAACTTGACTTTATTAAATTTCAACTGATAATATAAGACAAATTCAGAAACGAAATACAGCAAAATTCAAGTCAAGATAAATATTCTCTAAGGTGGTAAGCGTTCCCGAGCCTCTTTAGAGTCTTGCCCGGCGCATTCTCCAACTTTCATCTCTGCCCCTCTTGTACCTCAATAGGACAAAGTTACCCACTTCTTCCTTTCCCAATCATGTTAAGCTCCACACGTGATCTTTTTCCCTCCCCCCTCACTACCCCTTCATAACACCGACGCGCGACTTTTTGGTCCCCACACAAGACCCCAACTCCTTTTTCCACAGAAAACTTAAGCTTTTGATGATAAGTGGAATCTACGGCTCTGAAATCCTTCAGGGCTGTCCGTCCTAGAATTCCATTATACGCTGAAAAAGTATCCACCACGGTGAATGCTATCATCTTTGTTACCCGCCGAGGATCAGTTCCCAAGGATAGGGGAAGCACAATCTGACCCAAAGGCGGGATGGCGTGTTCTACAAACCCATACAGTGGGGTGGATACCAGCTCAAACTCAAATCCTCCCATCTTCATTTGATCCAACGTGCTCTTGAACAAGACGTTCACGGAGCTTTCATTATCAATAAATATTCTCGCCACATCATAATTGGCAATAGTGGTCGTTACCACCAAGTCATCGTTATGTGGAGTCACAACGCCTCGGAGGTCTTCCGACCCAAAGCTGATGACGGGGTCTTGTGGTAAGTCTGCACCCTTAGATATTTCAAAATTCTCCAACCTCTTCCCATGCGCCTTTCGCGCTCGCCCGGAATCCCCATCAGTAGCACTCCTCGAGATCATATGAATCATTCCTCTCGTAGGGCGGTTATCCTCATTCGTTCCCCTCCTCAGTTCGACGGGCTCCTGAAGGACATCTTGACCTCGAACTTCCCCTCTCTGCTCCCCAACCCCCTGATTTATCCATGGAGAACCTTGACCACGTCTAGGGGACGGGCGAGACCTCGGTCGACTCCCGGATGCGGATCCTTCTCGTCTGTCCCACGAAGGAAATCTAGCACTGCGCTCAACCCTTCGTGACTTCTCCCACCTCCCCGCGGGATCCTTCACCTCCATCACCTCGTCACGAGTCCTATTCAAACGAACATGTGATGAGAATTGTCCTCTACTTCTGGTTATGTCTTCCTCCCTCTCACCTATACCTCTCTTCTTACTTCCTCTCTCGGCTCCCTCCCCCCTACTCCCTCCGGGTCGATTTTCCATCCTTCTGTACCGTTGGGCATTTTCCAAGTTTACATATTTTTCTGCCCGAGATAACAGATCATCATAGCTCGACGGAGGTTTCTTAACCAGCGATTTAAAAAACTCCCCTCCTCTCAGGCCTTGGGTAAAGGCGCTTATCATGATGTCGGGGGTAGCCGCTGGTATTTCCAACGCTGCGCTGTTGAAGCGCTGGACAAACTCCCGTAAAGTTTCATTCTCTTGTTGTTTCATCACGAACAAGCTCAAATAATTCTTCTGATGCCTCTTGCTGCTGGCAAATCTGTGCAAGAAAGCCGTAGCAAAATCTTCAAAAGACTGTATGGAGTTGGGCTGCAGGGTATTAAACCATTGCTGGGCTGACCTCACTAACGTGCCTAGGAACACCCTGCACCTGACCCCATCTGAATATTGATGCAACATAGCCGCATTCTCAAATCTCCCCAAGTGTTCTTCGGGGTCTGTATGTCCGTCATATTCTCCCACGTTCGATTGTCGGAAATTTGGGGGAAGCCCCTCTTCCAAGATGGATAGTGAAAAAGGGCTTCTTTTCTTGGGTATTTTTTGGGTACCGACTCCCTGCTTCCTACCTGCTCTCTCAACCTCCGTATCTCCTTCCACATCTCCCTCATCTCACTAATCTCCCCACTTTGGAGGGGATGCGTCTCTTCAACCATGCTCTGGTGGACTTCAACATTTTCTTCACGCACCTGACGGGCGGCCTGTTCCTCTACAAACATAGACTCTTGATTCTTCATCATGGCCTCATCCACTGTCCGGGTGATAAATTGACCCAACTGCTCCAATGTCAAGTTCCCCACATTTTAATTAGGACGGGGTTGCTCGACCCTGTTCTCTTGACGAGGCTGTTCTGTTCTCGCCTCCTGATGGGGTTGTTCCTGCCTTGCCTCTGCATGAGACTGTTCGGGTCCCCTCCAGCAAGTGTCACTAGTCCAGACGCGGGTTCTGAAATTAACCTGAGCCTGAAATCACAAATAAGATCGTTAGGAGGGGCCCAGGAGGGTATCCTGGCGTAGCCCCTCCGACGCTCAAGTCAGTGATTGAGGATATATGGGGGGAGCAGCTAAGGGCGCTGCTGAAAACAATATTGAATGAATTATCGTACGCTCAAACCTGATATTTATAGGAGAATACCTGGGCTTGTCATGGGCCCTTCACCTGTGAGCTACCTGTGGGCCTTAGATATGGGCCGGGGGTTTAGGCCAGATCTTGATGGGCTCATCCATGGGGTATCAGACAAATTAAATTAACGTTTTTCATTAAAACATAGGAAATGGGAATTTAATTACAGGGGTCTCGAATCCTTCACTTTTCATATTTATTTATTATGTTTTTAATTGATAATTCACGACTTGAATTATTGTTTTAAAAAATAAAATTGAAAAATAATTATAACAATCATAAAGTGTTAGGAAACTAAATGGATTGTGATTAAATAATTTAGATGATGAAATTGTAATGGTCTTCAATGGGTAGGGCTATGGATTACGTGGGAGAGGGGATATATTATGAGGAGTGATGAAGTTGTTTTTCGATCATCATATTTTATTTGTTAAATATTTTTGTTGGGTTAAATGTATATGAGTGAGAGTAATATTGAGATGGACAACTTCTTGAAAAGTTCTCGTGCGTCGAGCTATTGATGTTACGCTGTTTAATCTGATTGGTTAGATGGCCCATAAAAAAGTGACATTAAATCTTAACGGGCAATATTGTCAGTATTAAGGACAGAGTTTGTGCTCAAAATTGAAGATAAACCAAGAGAAAAGCTTTTCTTGTTCCCTGTCTTTGCTAGTGGATTACAATAGAAAATATGATGAATAAATAACAACTTCCTCACTCCTCACCATAGCCTCACGGGTTGTATTTTGTGAGACAGATCTCTTATTTGGGTCGTCCATTAAAAATTATTACTTTTTATACTAAGAGTATTACTTTTTATTATGAATATCGGTAGGGTTGACCCGTCTCACAGATAAAGATATCACGTGAGACCCACTCAAATTATAATTCTTTTCCTACGAACGTGCAAAGACGTTGAAGGGCATATTAGTTAGATTACTGGTGTTTTGAGAACAAAAGTGAATTTTGATCCCTTCGACTTTTTAATAGTAGTTTTATCATCTATGCATTTTTTTACCGATAAAGATTATAATTTTTAAAATACTAATTTAAGATTGGAAAATTTTCCTTTATATGGATGGTGATTACACAACTCGTTTTTCAAAAATTCAAAAACGTCAAAAAAAAGTGTGTATGTATTTTATTATGCGACAAATATCTGCCACATTAGATAAAAAAAACGAGTGAATTTAGACACAAGCTTTTTATTGTCCACACCATTTTCTTGTTAAAAGATAATATTTAATTTTTTTCTAAAAAAATTATTTAAACGGATAAATTGTTTTAAAAAAGTGTATTTTAAAAAATTTAGACCTCACTTATTCATTATTCTAATTAATAGAGTCATCAAAACTATTTTTTTAAAAAAATGAATAAAAAATGAAAATGCATCCAATGACAATATTGGGACATGAAATCATTTGAAGGAAAGATTTGAGAATAAATGGATTATGACGTTGACTTTTGAAGACGTGGGGATGAGTTCAGACAGGGCTAGGGATGTAAATAAATCAAACCGTTCGCGAGTTATTCGGAGCTCGGCTCGATAAAAAGCTTGTTTGAGTTCGTTTGTTAATCATATCAAACCAATCTCAAGCTCTATTTTGAGCTCGACAAGTTAATCGAACCAAGCTCAAGCCTAAGCGTATTCGGCTCGTGAGCTCGCAAACATGTTCGTTAATAGGCTCGCGAGCTCGAACTCGGCTCGTTTAGGTGGTTCGTAAGTTCGAGCTTGACTCATTTGTTGAGTTGACAAATAAAAATATTAGTACTAATAAAAGTTAAACTTTTATGTCTAATATTAAATTAGTTTATAGATATATTTAATTTTAACAAGCTCGAATCAAGCTCAAATTCGAGCTCAATTGTATGTTTTACGAGCTCGAAAACGAGCCGAGCTCAAGTCAAGCTTGTTAAATATGATAAACGAGCTATTAATAAACCAAGCTCGAGCCCAGCTTGATTAACATGATAAACGAGCTTTTTAACGAGTCGAACTCGAACTTTTCACAAGCTTAGTAATTTCAAGACAAGTCGAATTCTAGCTTGATGATAAAAGCTCGAATAAAACTCGAGCTCGAGCTCGAGCACTATCAATCTTAAACGAGCCAAACTCGAGCTCGAGCACTATCAATCTTAAACGAGCCAAACTCAAGCCAGATGATAAAAGCTTGAATCAAACTCGAGCTGGAGCTGGAGCTTGAATTCATCTTAAACAAGTCAAGCTCAAGCCTAATACTGTTCGGTTTGGTTTGGATCATTTACATCCCTAGACAGGACGTCCACCCATTACGAGCTACGACACAAATAATTTTTATTTTTCTCCTCTTTTTTTTTTCTTTTTCAGCTTTATTTTTTTAAAAAATTTTGTGTCAGCTTTCTTTAATTTTGTCTTGTTTGCCACACTAAAACTTTTTTTTAATGAAAACTACATTAATTATATTATTTCAGTTATTATAAACTACAACTACTACATTAATTATATTATTTCAGTTATTATAAACTACAACTATATACATTTTCAGCAAGTCTCTGTGAGACGATCTCATTAATCTTTATCTGTGAGACGGGTCAACACTCCCGATATTCACAATAAAAAGTAATATTTATTCATGGATGACACAAATAAGATATTCGTTTCACAAAATAAGACTCGTGAGACCGTCTCACACAAATTTTTGACATACATTTTTAATATTACGATTCCAATGATGATATACATCACAAGTATACCTCAATTATTATTATTTTTTAATAAACAAAAAAATATATTATCCCTTCATTTCAATCGTAAGAAATTTTTTCGATTATCTTAAATATATAGTTTGGTTTAATAACATATTTTCTTGTTTTACTTATATAACTTTATTAATTAACTTTCGAAAAATGTGCAACCATTTTTGAATTAAATAAAACATAAAATTTGTTTGTAATTTTTTTTCCGATGAATTTTTTAATATATATATATATATATATATATATATATATATATATATATATATATATATATATGAAACCTCGTACGAATGAGAAGCAAACACGATTATCGAAATCACACCTTCAACTCAATAACAAACAAGGATCGATTATGTTGTCCCGATCTTTTGAAACAAGTAAAGATTTGTGATATTCACCTCTAAGCGATTAAAAACTTAGCAACAAATATCGACGATAAAACAATTGAATTTCAAACGAACCTTCAAATATCTTGTTTTGACAATCCGAGCAAAAAACAATCGACAAACGCCACAAAGATACAATCTTTGATAAGTTTGATTTGGGTTCAAGATCAAAGCAAAATGCCTTGAATATTGAGAGAAAATCTCCAATAATATGTTTAATATCTGAATTGGTTCTTTCATCATTGATACAAGGCATATAAATACAATAAAATAACAAGAAATGTGTATGAAAATGCTTAAATAAGATAACTAGCAAATTCGACACGGAAGTGCGCCAAAAGACCGCGGGTGCGATGCTTGTTTGACCGCGGGTGCGATGTGGCTTCGGGAAAATAAAAAATTAATTTTTTTTTCCGATTATCATGGACCGCGGGTGCGGTCCCTGTTTTAGCGCGGGTGCACTAGACCTTCGGCAATTGGACCGTGGGTGCGGTCTCTGTTTTAGCGCGGGTGCGCTGGACCTTCGGCAATTGCACTTGAATAACATTCCAAAGACCTCCAATATTATTCCCATGATTCCCAACCTCCTCTAATTTAGTCACCCAATTTGTAGATCCTCCTTGGTAGTTCATCATAAGTTCTTGAAGTGCTTCTTTAAACTTCTTGCTACGTCCCCTCGTTATAGGTCCTTCGGGCAACTCAAACGATTCCCATGCTTTCTTTGGTGCTTGATCAACCACGTTTGCATCATTCTCCCCTTCTTGAAAAGGATTTGTCCTCAAATCTTGATCATCTCCTACATCAAACAACGAAATATCACTAACATTAAAAGTAGAACTGACATTGTACTCACCTGGTAGGTCTAATTTGTAGACATTTTCGTT
The DNA here is from genome assembly GCF_022965805.1 of Primulina eburnea. Classification (NCBI taxonomy): domain Eukaryota; kingdom Viridiplantae; phylum Streptophyta; class Magnoliopsida; order Lamiales; family Gesneriaceae; genus Primulina; species Primulina eburnea. The sequence goes on from NC_133111.1 coordinate 33,836,769, forward strand.
AATCTTTTCAAGCACTTGAAATGGTCCATCACCCCTAGGTAAGAGCTTCGAACGTCGTTTTTCTGGAAATCTTTCCTTCCTTAAGTGCAACCATACCCAATCTCCCTTTTCAAAAACCATCTTTTTCCTCCCTTGTTGGCTTGCTTCGTATATTGTAAATTCTTCTTCTCGATGTTATTCTTGACCTTCTCATGCAAACTTCTAACGAATTCAGCTTTCTTCTTGTCATCCATGTTCAACCTTTCACTCACAGGCAAAGACATCAAATCCAAAGGAGTTAAAAGATTAAAACCATAAACAATCTCAAATGGTGAATAATTCGTAGTAGAATGCACGCTACGGTTATAAGCAAACTCAACAAATGACAAACATTCTTCCCAATTTTTCAAGTTCTTTTTGAGTATAGCACGCAAAAGTGTTCCTAGAGTTCTATTAACAACTTCAGTTTGTCCATCCGTTTGAGGATGACATGTAGTAGAAAACAACAGTTTAGTGCCAAGCTTAGCCCACAAAGTTTTTCAAAAGTAACTCAAAAATTTAACATCACGGTCAGATACAATAGTCCTAGGTATACCATGCAACCTAACGACTTCCTTAAAGAATAAATCTGCAATGTTGGATGCATCATCGGTTTTATGACAAGCAATAAAATGTGCCATTTTAGAGAATCTATCAACAACAAAAAATATTGAATCCCTCCCCTTCTTAGTCCTTGGCAAACCTAAAACAAAATCCATAGAAATATCAATCCAAGGTTCACTAGGAACAGGAAGTGGTGTATACAATCCATGTGGTTGTGTTCTAGACTTAGTTTGTCTACAAGTAATGCATTTTTCACAAACAAGTTCAACATCACGTTTCATATGTGGCCAATAAAAATTCTCATGCAAACAACTCAAAGTTTTAGCCACAACAAAGTGCCCCATTCAAACCTCCACCATGTGCCTCCCTCACAAGTAATTCACGAATTGATGAATTAGGAATGCACAATCTATCTTCTCTAAATAAAAACCCATTATGCAAATAAAATTTATCATGTGGACCATGCATACATGTTTCAAATATCTCCTTAAAATCCTCATCCAACAAATACAACTCTTTCATATGTTCAAATCCCAAGATTTTCGACTCTAATGTAGAGATTAATACGTACCTTTGTGATAGTGCGTCGGCCACTACATTATCCTTACCTTATTTGTATTTGATTATGTAGGGAAATGTACCTATGAATGTCACCCACTTAGCATGTCGCTTGTTCAGTTTCTATTGTTCCTTAAGGTACTTTAGAGACTCATGATCGGTATGGATCACAAACTCCTTAGGCCTCAAGTAGTGTTGCCACATCTCCAAAGTCCTCACAAGCGCGTAAAATTCCTTGTCATACGTTGGATAGTTCAGTGCTGCTCCATTGAGTTTCTCACTAAAGTCCACTGGTCGTCCTCCTTGCATCAAAACCCCACCAATACCTACACCTGAGGCATCACATTCAATTTCAAAAGTATTAGAAAAATCAGGTAAAACAAGTAAAGGCGCATTAATTAATTTTTGTTTATTATTATTAAAAGACTTGTCTTACTCCTTGCCCCAATGGAATGGAACGTTCTTCTTAATCACCTCCGTCATCGGTGCCGCCAGTGTGCTAAAATCTTTTACAAACCTCCTATAGAAGCTTGCAAGACCATGAAAGCTTCGAACTTGACTAACATTAGCAGGCGTTGGCCAATCTCGAATAGCACTTATCTTGTCCTCATCCACTTGTATCCCCTGTGAACTTACCACAAAACCAAAAAAGACAAGTTTGCTTGTACAAAAATCACATTTCTTAAGATTAGCATATAAATGTTCAGCCCTAAGTGTTGTCAGTACAAGTCTCAAATGCTCAACATGCTCTTCTAAATCTTTGTTATACACGAGAATATTATCAAAATAAACAACAACAAATTTCCCTATGTAAACACGCAAGACATGATTCATCAACCTCATAAAGGTACTAGGAGCGTTTGTTAAACCAAAAGGCATTACCGTCCACTCATATAACCCATATTTGGTTTTAAATGCTGTTTTCCACTCATCACCTTCCTTCATCCTAATCTGGTGATAACCACTATTCAAGTCAATTTTACTAAAAATACATGCACCATGCAACTCATCTAACATATCATCTAATCTAGGTATGAGATGCCTATACCTGATGGTTATGTTATTAATTGCCCTACAATCCACACACATGCGCCATGAGCCATCTTTCTTAGGAACTAGTAAAACAGGTACAACACAAGGAGACATGGACTCACGCACAAAACTCCTATGTAACAACTCACTTACCTGTAGTTGTAGCTCCTTAGTCTCCTCCGGATTGCTTCTGTAAGCTGGACGATTTGGAAATACACTTCCGGGTACCAAATCAATTTGGTGCTCAATCCCCCTCAATGGTGGTAATCCTCGAGGTAGCTCCTCCGGAAATACATCTTCAAATTCCTGCAAAAGTGAAACAAAAATGCTCGAAAGGGATCCGGCTATATCACTTGTGTTAAAGAGAATATCTTTGTAAAGAATCAACACAAGTGGATCATGTGTGTGCAACAATTGTTTCAACTCACTTTTTTGGGCCATATATGTTTTCTTTTTGACCTCTTTCCTCTCATTTTCTTTTCCCTAATTTTTCTTTTGTATGACTATCTCACTTTTTCTTTTAGCCATTTCATTTTTGTTTTCAAAGGCCATCTCACTTTTTAATTCACTCTTTTCTCCAGCCTCATCTCTCTTTTTTTTTTCAATTGGTCCTCCAGCACTTGCTTTGGGGACAAAGGAAGTAAAACAATGGGTTCTTTCTTGAGTACAAAAGAATATTATTTCTAAACCCATCATGTGTCACTTGCCTATCATATTGCCATGGTCTTCCTAACAAAATATGACAAGCATGCATTGGTACCACATCACACAATACTTCATCAATATAATTCCCAATCGAAAACGCAACCAAAACTTGTTTGTTCACCTTCACTTCGGCACAGTCATTCAACCACTGTAGCCTATATGGTTGAGGATGTTTCAAAGTAGGCAAGCTCAATTTTTCCATCATCTCAAGACTAGCAACATTGGTACAACTCCCTCCATCTATAATAATGTTGCAAACTTTGCCACTGACAAAACATCTAGTATGGAACAAGTTTTCTCGCTGATTCGTCTCCTCTTCTTTGACTTGGGCACTCATGATACGCCTAGTCACTAATGTCTCACCCACAATTGGTTCATATCCCTCATCAGGATCCTCTAATGCAGGCATCTCATCTTCATCCTCTCCATCATCTCCCTCACTATGAGATTCATACTCCCCATAATTATTCAACACCATCACCCTTTTATTGGGACATTGGCTAGCAATATGTCCAACTCTTTGACACCTAAAACATTTAATATCTCTAGAACGATTAATAGGAGTTTCAGGTTTACCTTGCACTCCCTGCTTAGGCGCCTCCTGTTTAATGTCAACTTTGGGCTTGACCACTACCTTGCTTTCTTCACGTTTAACAACGTTGAAACGCCAAGATGTTGATGTATTACCAGATTGTGTGGTACGACCAACTCCTCTCCTCTTCAGTTGTTGCTCCACTTTTATCGCCATCTGCACCATTTCATCTAGATCCAAGTAATGTCTAAGTTCCACTTGGTCTTGAATTTCCCTGTTCAAACCACACAGAAAACGAGCCATAGTAGCCTCACTATCCTCATCTATGTTTGCTCTAATCATGACTACTTCCAATTCTTTATAGTAGTCCTCAACACTCTTCACACCCTGTCTCAAAGTTTGTAACTTCTTAAACATTTCTCTATAGTAGTGATTTGGTACAAACCTCTTCCTCATTACGCTTTTCATCTCAGCCCAAGTTTCTATAGGCCTCTCATTGCATCTTCTCTTAGTGGTCACTAATTGATCCCACCAAATAAGTGCATAATGAACAAATTCAACCACGGCCAACCTAACCTTCTTTTGTTCAGAATAATGGTGACAATCAAACACGAATTCAACTCGCTTTTCCCATTCTAAATAAGCCTCTGGATCCGACTTACCATGGAACGACGGAATTTTCATCTTAATGCTACCTATGTTATCATCTTCCTTATTCCCATCATCTTACCTACCACGTAAGGCTTCTCTTCTTCCCCTACCAAATCCTCTACCTCTTCTGCTCCTACCCCAGTTCTCGTTTTGACTCTCCTCTTCTACTCCCAATTCATAATCATCCTCTTCTTCTTCGACTGTACCCAAACCTTTTGGCTTAGATTTATTTTCACTAGTGCTAATTTCAAGCCTATCCAACCTCTCATATAAAGGATCCAATTCGGCCCTCATCATTCTACTAAAATGCCCAAATAACGCCTCCATTTGAACCTTAGACAACCCCTGGTTCGAACTCTCTCCTACTTCCCTCTCCATTTTAATTTCAGATTTTATACCTACAATAAAATGTTAGTAGAAATAAAAGATTTTCCTCACCCAAATTCTCACGATCACTCCAAAGAAATAACACTCGCACTCAAATGTTTTTCACTCGAATTTGATAGTTCTCTCAAAGGTGTGCTCAATCTTTATATTTTCTTTTTATCAAACTAAAAAGATTCAACTTGTGAACACTTGCAACTGTCTCACTTGGATTGTACAAAAACAATAACGATAGAATAACACAGAACAAATTTTTCGAGAATTCTGGTTTATCAAATAATAAAGGATGATAGAAATAACGCAGATCTTAAAATAGAACAAAGGATAACACAAAACTGAAACAGAACGAATTTTTGTTTTTGTTTTTGATAGATATGACAATAGAAACAAAAGTATAACACATATCTGACGAATTTTTAAACAGATTTGAAAATAGCAACGATAACTTACTTGAATCAAACAGAACCTGAAAGCTCTGATACCAAATGATACGAAACCTCGTATGAATGAGAAGCAAACACGATTATCGAAATCGCACCCTCAACTCAATAACAAACAAGGATCGATTATGTTGTTCCGATCTTTTGAAACAAGTAACGATTTGTGATATTCACCTCTAAGCGATTAAAAATTTAGCAACAAATATCAACGATAAAACAATTGAATTTCAAACGAACCTTCAAAGATCTTGTTTTGACATCCGAGCGAAAAACAATCGACAAACGCCACAAAGATACAATCTTTGATAAGTTTGATTTGGGTTGAAGATCAAAACAAAATGCCTTGAATATTGAGAGAAAATCTCCAATAATATGTTTAATATCTGAATTGGTTCGTTCATCATTGATACAAGGCATATAAATACAATAAAATAAAAAGAAAGGTGTGTGAAAAGGCTTAAATAAGATAACTAGCAAATTTGACACGGAAGTGCGCCAAAAGACCGCGGGTGCGGTGTGGCTTCGGGAAAATAAAAAATAAATTTTTTTTTTCCGATTATCATGGACCATGGGTGCGGTCCCTGTTTTAGCGCGGGTGCGCTAGACCTTCGGCAATTGGACCGCGGGTGCGGTCTCTGTTTTAGCGCGGGTGCGCTGGACCTTCGGTAATTGCACTTGAATAACATTCCAAAGACATCCAATATTATTCCCATGATTCCCGACCTCCTCTAATTTAGTCAACCAATTTGTAGATCCTCCTTGGTAGTTCATCATGAGTCCTTAAAGTGCTTCTATAAACTTCTTGCTACGTCCCCTCGTTATAGGTCCTTCGGGCAACTCAAACGATTCCCATGCTTTCTTTGGTGCTTGATCTACCACGTTTGCATCATATATATTTGAAAATAAGATAGTATATTTTCAAAATTACGATCCCCAAATATTAAATACTTCTTTCCCCGATACTCCTATTATTTGTGTAAGGATTATTTTGTCCGACAGATATCGAAAATAATGAAAATATCAGAATATGATGTAAGACAGTAAATTCGTGTTTTATCAGAATTAAATGTTGAGCCAGATGTTACAACATCTCGGACAACATCTACACGCAGCGGAAAATTAACTTTTATAACACAAATTGACTTTAAATTAATAGATGGACAAGATTGAATATGCACAAGTATAAATACTTGTGCGGTGCCTTATGGCAAAAATTAATCACTAGAAAAACCAAATCGTTTACACGAAAACTTATCACTAGTGATTTCACGAAAATCAATTTCCTCAACAAGTTGAGAAAACAAATGCTTTCTAAAACAAATAACCAAAACAAAACTACTGAACAAGAAAGCAAAACGTGTGCCAAAAGGGAATCCAAGAAAAACAGTCTTCAGCCAACTTCTGCACAGATGTTGTCTTCAGATGTTCCCAACATTCAAGGCAACACTTGTTATCGGCAGTCTTCAAAGCAGCAACGTTGACAGTGATTTTCTCTGAGATTCAGAGCGTGAAAAGTGTGTGTATTACTTCGAGTAGAAAACGGCCGGCTCTACAAAGTCCTAGGTTTTCTTATTTATAGATGAGAGCCTTATCTCATAAGGAAACCTATTAAGCAAAGAAAGTAAGAGTTTAATTAGAAATAAACTCTATTTAAACATTGATATCATATCTTATCAAATCATTAACATAAATATAATATCTCAATAGGTCAACAGTATGCTTAAATATATTTGCACAATTATCTCATTATCCTAAGAAAGGCAAAATTACATAATATAATCATACTCAATTTAAGTCAAAAGATATAGTTAGGGAAATAATTTAATTCTATAATTCTTTCACACTTGACAATATTATTTCCCTTCAATCTCCCCTTTTTTTGCCTTTCTTGGACAAAACGAGATCAAACCCATTTATCCTTTGTCAGCTCAAAGCAACTCCCCCTGAATTCAAGAATGTTTGTCTCCCCCTGAATAAGATACTGTTAGCAGAAGTGTTGTTAGTAATGTTGCACAAACTCTTTGATTTTTCAGTAATGCATGAGAAACAAACTTACACAAAGATTAAAAACATAAGAACCTAGTCATAGCAAAAAAAACGCAAAACACTAGAAGAGCAGAACCACCATAAACATTAAAAAATAACCCTCATTCATCATCCTCATCACTATCAGTATCATCCTCCTCATCTTCGTCACTGTCATCCTTAGTTCCAGAGGGACCAGCAGCATCTCCCCCTTTTTGTCCATGAAATACACCTATTGCCAATAAAACCTCGATGGTAGTAGCCATATTCTCATAGTAAGCCAAATCGGCTTTGGCCTGGGCAATCTTTTTACGGACATGAGTGAGATGAGCCTGAGCACCAGCGAATGGAATCTTCAAATACCCAGACGTGGGTGGAGAATAGGTGGTATGTGGAGAAGGATCAGCGGCAGAGGGTGTTGAGGCAGAGGCATTCCGAGGAAGATCAACCTTCCTCTTGCCTTGCAGAAGAGCAGGAGCAATCTTCAGGGAGTCACTGGCCAAAGAGAAAGGTTCTACGATGTCCTTAATAAACCCTTGTCACTCCAAGATTCCATAAATGAGAGATGGAAATGGGAGCTTGGATGACTTCAAACCGCCGTTGGCATACTGCAAAACTGTGGTGAACACCAGACGTCCAAAATTTAAGGTTTAGTTCCCAACCGCAAAGAGAGTCAGTGCCTGAGCCTTGGTGACAACAATGGTATTAGTAGTCGGAGTCCAATTGTGGATGGCAATCTTGTGCAGTACCGAATAGACTGATGTAAGTGTAGCAGCTGAGACCTTGTGGGGATGGAGAGGAAACTTGCTGACCATGCCACCAGTTAGGACAGAAATTACCTCACTTAAATCCGGAGGAGGGCCTTCGGCAACAGCAGGTGTACCATAGTGTGCATTGATTACATCGGCTGTGAAGTTGTACACCCTGTTGCGGACAAAAACTTGTCCAAATTTTGCCGATCTCGGATCGCCAACACTCAAAGAAAGATTTTCATAAAATTCGAGGACAACCTTATGACAGTAAGGGAGAGCAGATGAGCTTGTGGAAAACAGACCCCTAGACTTCAGAAACTCGATTAAATTGTACCGAGAAAATGCTTCCAAATCCACATTGTGCTCCGCAACAAACTCTCGATTTTCATAGAGTTGGAGAATGCCGTCTCAGAGTAAAACATGTTGTTGTAGCTGTTGGCCAGATCATAAGCAGATAGATCAATGTCGTCCTCAATTTCCTCAACATCTGGGTCGACATCCATAGGTTCAGGGTTATTGGCTTGTCTGGCACCACCAGAAGCCGCTTCGTCAGCAGATTCACCATTAGACTGACTTGATGCAGTTGGACTTGTAGAGATTTGGGGAGCAGTAGAGGTAGATGGAGCCTTACCCTTCTGATTTTTCAAGTTGGCCATAAATTGGGCCAACGAAATTTCATCCTCACTTTCTTCAAAAGGATTCTGAGAGGGTTGTGTTGGAGAAGGTGCAGGCTCAGAAAGAGCATCATCATCATCCTGGCCGGAGGAAGAGGATGACGGGACAACAGTAACCCGTGGTGCAGGCTTTTTACGAGCAACCAATTCGTAGTCCCCATCAGCAGAGTCATCTCCTGAAGTCTCTGCAGGGTCAATCAACGATAGGCGAGTGGATGATTGCCCTTGTGTGAGGTCTGGATTATACCCAGCCTGTCTCTTGGATCGATGAACAGGTTGACGCGGAGAATTGAATACTTGGATAATTGGTGGATTCTCAACATCGAAAGCATTTCTGGGTTCGCCTGGTGCAATTACCTCCAAAGGGACTGGTTCTTCAGTCGTAAGCACGAACGGTAGAGACGATTCGACAGCGGGTGTCGTAGCAGATGTTGTCTCACTAGGGGCAACATTTTCTGTGTGCCCCATTTCACTCCGAATATTAAGGGGATCAAAACCTTTGCATGCCATTGATGGTAAATTGCAAGTTAAGCCGAGAAAGGAGGAAAATTTCAGAGAGAAATGAAAAAATGCTGGTGCAATTTCTTAGGGTTTCTAGAACAGTTAGAATGAGTGTGATGTGAGTGGGGAGTGGAGAAACTAATCATCACAATTGAGCACAATGTAACTGCCCTTAAGTCTAACAGTAATAAAAATGAAACCCAACAAAAATTAGCCGTTAACCCCATCGATTAATTACAGAGTTAATTTTCGCACAAAACTGATTCAAAATTACCAGAAATAACCCACATCGATTTTCGCTCCACTGGACATCGAGGACCACGTAAATTCGAGATTTTCGCACAATCTGGATTTTCATTGAATTTTCTTTTGTCGAATTATCAATATCCTTGTGGCACACCAATATTCACGGAAATATGTTTATGCATGACCTAATTATGCCTAAAACAGAATGTAACTGAAATAGAAACATGAGAGCAGATATGAGATATGTTTACAGATTAAGTGTTGTCACAAATGTTGGCAACATCTCCTGACAACACGCACAATTCCCGAAAACAAATTTGATTATCTTCACACTTGGTGACTTAACAACTTTCTGAACATAGGAGTGGTAGCTCCCACACTAGGAGAACGATCTTCATTGGACTCCCCTAGGTAGCTTTTTCCATTTTCTCCTATTTCTGTGTTAATTTTAGAAGGGGTAGCTTCCACACTAAAAGCACAGCCTTCATTGGGCTCTTTTATGCAGCTTTTTCCATCTTTCCTTCTAATCACAGACCCATCACTTTACTTTTCAATTTTTCTTAGGTACTTGTCACATTGGTTAGAGTCAAGTGACCAATCTTCAAGTTCATTGTGACAAAGTTCAAATGTATAGGTGTGAAGATTTAAAAGATAACAAGGAATTGTAAGTGCATCAGAAAACTATGCTACATAGTTTCAACACAACATATCACAGTATGAATGCAATGTAGTATGCCTAAGTCCTAAAAATGCACATGCAAGTTAGGTGTTGTCCGAGATGTTGTAACATCTGGGACAACATCTTTCAATGATCAAACAAAACACATGCTGAGAGATTTCCTGAGATTGGAGAATCTCTCAAAGTCCAATGCTTTTGTGAATATGTCAGCCAATTGGTTATTTGTATCAACAAAATCAATTCTAATCAATCCTTGTTCTACTAAATCTCGAATAAAATGATGCCTTATGTCAATGTGCTTTGTTCGAGAGTGTTGTACTGGATTTTTTGAAATGTTAATTGCACTAGAATTATCACAGTACACCACTAAAGATTCACTTTTAAGTCCATAATCTTCTATCATTTCATTCATCCACAAAAGTTGGGTACAAGCATTTCCAACTGCCACACATTCTGATTCAGCAGTGGATAAAGATACATAATTCTGTTTTCGACTATGCAAAGAAATCAAATTATTGCCAAGATAGAAACACCCCCCAGAAGTACTTTTTCTGTCATCTAAATCCCCCGCCCAATCAGCATCTGAGAACCTTACTAGATTTGAGTTGGTTTCGTGAGTATACCATAATCCTAAGTTAATGGTTCCAGATATGTATCGTAGGATACGTTTTACGGCTTTTAAGTGAGAGATCTTAGGATTAGATTGGTATCTAGCACATAAGCATACACTAAACATCAAGTCAGGGCGGCTAGCAGTCAAGTACAAGAGACTTCCTATGATGCTGCAGTAAAGGGTGTTGTCAACATCTTCGGCCGCACATCTTTGGATAGTTTTTCATTTGAGCCCATTGGTGTTTTCATGTGCTTGGTGTTATCATTAGCAAATTTGTTTACCAGATTTTTAGCATACTTACTTTGACATAAGAATATGCCATCATGCATTTGTTTAATTTGCAAACCAAGAAAGAAATTTAACTCACCAACCATACTCATTTCAAATGTAGATGACATGCACTCAACAAAATCATCAGCATGCTTTTGAGAGGAAGAGCCAAAGATTATATCATCAACGTAGACTTGACAAATAAGAATCTCACCTTTGGACTTTTGAATAAAAAGAGTTTTGTCTACCTCACCTCGTTTGAAACCAATCCCGAGTAGATATTCAGTTAATCTCCCATACCATGCACGTGGTGCTTGCTTCAGGCCATATAGTGCCTTCTTCAACTTGTAGACATGGTCCAAATGATGTGGATCCTCAAACCCCTTCGGTTGTCTAACATACACTTCCTCACTCAAAATGCCATTTAGAAATGTGCTTTTAACATCCATTTGAAAAAGTTTTATTTTCATGTAGCATGCAATGGATAGTAGTAGTCTAACTGACTCACTACGGGCGACAGGAGCAAAGGTCTCATCAAAACCAACCCCCTCAACTTGTGTGTACCCTTGAGCAACTAGTCTAGCTTTGTTTCTAATGATGTTTCCTGACTTATCGGTTTTGTTTTTGAAAATCCATTTTGTACCCATTATGTTACCATGGTCAGGAGGCGGAACCAAGTTCCACACATCATTTCGAATAAATTGCTCAAGCTCATCATGCATAGCATTAATCCAAAACTCATCTTTCAAAGCTTCATCAACATTTTTGGGCTCAATATTGGATATAAAACATGAAAATATAACCTGTGAGTATGTCGAACTCATGCAAATCAGTCCAACCATTTTTCGATAATCGATCTTTTCTTTCTACCAAGTTTGAACATCTCCATGCATGTTTCCAATAATTTGAGATGATGGATGGTTTTTCTGAATTTTGATTGGAATACACGATCCATCATCCACTGCATCATCATTGTGGTGTGGTTCTTCTGATTCTGTGACTTCAGTGTCACATGTTGTGTCAGATGCTGCAACATCTGGGGCAACATCTCCATTTTCCAGTGAGATTGGATTGTCCAACAGATCTTCAATGTCATCTTCAGCAGTTTTCTTCTTAAGATCTGTACAGTCATCAAAAACAACATTAATTGATTCCAGAATAGTCCTTGTTCTAGGTTAAACATACGATAAGCACGACTGTTGGTGGCATAACCGAGGAATAAACACTTGTCACTCTTGGAATCAAACTTAGCGAGTTGGTCTCTGTCATTTAAGGTATAACACACACAACCAAAAACATGAAAATATCTAAGGTTAGGCTTTTTTCCCATAATTATTTCATAGGAGGTCATGGTTGAACCACTCCTTAAATACACCCTATTTGAAATATGACATGCCGTGTTAAGGACCTCTTCCCAAAAACGCTTTGCAATGTTATTTGTAGTTAACATTACTCTCGCCATTTCTTGCAAAGTTCTGTTCTTACGTTCGGCAATGTCATTCTGTTGTGGTGTTTTTGGTGCTGAAAATTCATGAGAAATACCTTTCCTGTCACAGAAGGATGAGAATGAATGATTTTCAAATTCCTTACCGTGATCAGTTCTGATCCTTTTTACCTTCAGGCTATGGAAGTTGGTGATTCTTGTGATCAAGCTTTTGAATACATCGAAAGTATCTGACTTCTCTCTAATAAAATTAACCCACGAAAAGCGTGATAAATCATCAACACACACAAAAGAGTATTTCTTACCTCCGAGGCTCTCAACTTCCATAGGACCCATAAGGTCCATGTGCAGTAATTCCAGACAGCGTGTTGTCCCAGATGTTGGCAACACTGGATGCGACATGCGGGTCTGTTTACCCTTTTGACAATCTCCGCAAACATATGGTATACCAGACGTGAGATTAGGCATACCTCTTACTGCATTGTACTTACTCAGGTTCTTCAAGGTTTTAAAATTTGCATGTCCTAGTTTTCTGTGCCAAAGGTCAAGATCAGTGATTTGCACATGCTTGCATGAAAGTTCCTCACGTATTTGATAGCAATTATCTGAGGACCTTGTACCTGTCATAATACACACATTAGATTCATCAAAGACTTCACAGTTATGTTTATCAAATTTCACAAACAAATTATCATCACATAATTGACTTATGCTTATCAAATTTGAATTCAATCATTCAACATGGAGCACATTGTGGAGTCTTGGTAGTCCTTCAACATTTAATGTACCCTTTCCTACAATTTTTCCTTTTGCTCCCCCTCCATAGGTCACTCTACCATACTTTTGTTCAACATAATCGATCAGATGATCTCTTGAGCCCGTCATGTGACGTGAGCTACCACTATCAAAGTACCAGTGACCTGTAGTGTTAGTTTTCAACTAAGTGTAGACAATTTTACAATGAGTTTTTACCTTTGGTATCCAAATTTGTCTTACTGTAGGTTGAGAGTAGGAGGTGTTACGGAAGGTGTTGTGGAAGGTGTTGTGCAACATTTGAGGCAACATTCGTCTTGACTTTTGGTTCAAGCGATCGTCCCTGAGTCTAAAACAGTAGGGCCTGATATGACCAGGCTTAAAACAGTAATGACATACATACCTTCGTTTTCTCTTCTTAGGAACAGATGCAGTGGTTTGTCTTTTTGATGGTATGATTTTGATCGGAGACATAGATTGTGGCGGTGTGAATGTTTCAGTTTTTCCTTTTACAAAGACAGTGGATTTTGAAGTTTCACCAGTTTCATACACACTGTCTTTAAATCCCAGACCCTTCTTGTCATCTCTTCCCATTGAAAGAATGGTTTCAAGCTTTGATGTGCTCGAATTAAACTTGGACAAGGTTTCAGTTGCCTTTTGAAGTTCTTCTTTGATATTACCAAGTTCTAAATCCTTTTTGCTCAAAATTACCTCAAGTTTAGCAACCACTGCTTTTAGATCAGCATTTTCTTTCACCATCGATTTCAGTTCGGCATTTTCTTTCATGAGATTTGCATTAAGCTTGTTTCTTTTGGTCCAATCTTCAAACAGTTGTTCATAAAGCTTCTGGACACTTTCAAGAGTAAGTTCTTCACCATCACCTCCAGATCATCTTCACTCAAGTTTCCAGAAACTATAGAGTTGAAGCAGACTGATTTTTCATAAATGTTGCGGCCAGGTGTAGCAACACCTAGGGCAATACCTAAAGGATTCACTTGTAGCAAGAGGGTTTCTGTCAGTAGTGCAGTCAGGGAGGTTTGATTGTCTTCATCAGTGGACTTCTCCTCAAGATCAGATTCTTCATCGCTTAGAGACGCATTGTAGCCTTTGTTCTTGCGTAATCTGTTTGCACACTCATTGGCGTAGTGGCTGAATCCTTGGCATTCTCTACACTGCACCGAATCATACTTCCTTGGTATAAATTGTCCCTTGCCATCGTTCCTTGTTTGAATTTGTAACTTCGCAGGAAACCTTTGTGACTTTTCAGGTGCAGGGAGTCTCGGAGATTTAGATGGTTGTGCATCCTTCTTCTTATCTCGGATTTTCGTCAAAGAGTCCTCGCAGAGATCAGAATCATTGACTTCTTGGGATATTTGAAGGAGTTCATTATAGGAGTCATTTGAAGCTTGAAGTGCAATTGTCTTCCCTTTATCCTTTTTCTGCATGTCCAGGTTCATCTCGAAAGTACGTAATGAATTGATAAGATCTTCCAATGACATTTTAGAAGTATCCTTAGCCTCATCTATTGCACAAATCTTTATGTTGAATCTTTCAGGTAGAGACCGGAGAACCTTGCTAACTAGACGCTCATTGGAGATGGCCTCTCCAACACTGAAAGCCTCATTAGCAATTTCCCGTAGGCGCCGATTGTACTCAAGTATGCTCTCCGATTCTTCCATCCTCGTCATCTCGAATTTTGAAGTAAGGATCCTTAATCTGGTTTGTCGCACACTCTCAGACCCTTCACAGTGACATTGGAGGATATCCCATGCACTTTTAGCCGAAGTACAGTTTGTGATTAGGCTGAACATATTCGTGTCAACTGATGTGAATATTGCATTCAAGGCCTTTGAGTTGTGGTTCGAATTTTGCACTTCATCAGCAGTCCAGTCAGTTTCAGGCTTTGGCCGTTTGTCCCCCTCTTGATCCGTTGCGACTGGTGGAGTCCATCCGTTGATGACATGCTGACATGCCCGTTCATCTAGAGATTTTATGTAGTATCTTATTTTAACATTCCATAAGCTGTAATTAGTACCATCAAGAACTGGTGGTCGAAGTGCCGCGCTTGCAAACGAGATGTCCATTATTTATTTCAGTCAAACAAAACAAAAACCAGAATCAGCACTTAGTATATCAAGAGAAGGCTCTAATACCACTTGTAAGGATTATTTTGTCCGACAGATATAATTTCGACCGAAAATATATCTTTTTCTCTAGCTCAAAATATACTCGACTATTTAATATTTGTACTCCAATTTACACATACTATACACAAGAAAGTAAAATTTGTATTCAAAACTATGTTCATATTAATGTATGACTAAATATTACATTAATTGAATAACGTTTGAATAGTCAACAACTTCCAATTTGGACATGTATTTTGTATTTCCGGTATAATATGAGTACAGTTTTCTTGTGCACACAATATACCTAATTATTTAATATTTGTACTTATATTTACACATAATATACCAAATTAAGCAATTTTTGTACTCAAATATTTGTTCAAAATTGATATGTACCATTTGAAACACTCCTTAAACCAAACATTAAAAAATGAACAAATGAAACACCAAACCTTCCAGAAACAAACAACAATAAATAGAAATACATATTGAAGTACTTAACACCTAACACAAACAAAACAATAAATTCTCCAACTTAAAATATTAACATAAACAACAACCTAAAGCCTAAGTTTTTTTCCAGAGAACATATAAGAATACAAGACATCAACAAGCACTAAAAAAACATGACAGTAAGGCAAACCAAACCAACTCTTTCCCAACATTTTCAAAAACAAAACAATCACATAATGCGTAAACCACCAATGCTTCCACTCGAACGCGTACGACTTCTCACTGGTATCAACATGCTTGATTCCCCTTCCAGCACTCTCTTTTTCCTGTTAAAGTTTCGAAAAATATTTCAGGTGTCAATCATAAACAAAAATACTGAATATTGATAGATACTAACAGTAAGATAGTAATAATAAAAACATTGAAACACCATTTTCATGAAACAATAACAGCTAGTTTATACCTTCTTTGCAGCTACGTCTGTTATGTCCTCCCTTATGACAACGACTACACTTTGACACACGTGATTCGATTTGCGATGGTATCCTCTTGGTTTTCCTACGACCAGGCTGACTCCTCACATCAGAAGCATTGATTACATTTCCATCATCAAGATAAGACTCATTAATGTCAAACGTTGGGATGAGATTAATAATTCCTCTGTACGTTTGGCGGTACATTTCAATTTTGAAATATTTGTCGCAAAAATCATAAAACGACATCGACTTGACTCAATAGCGGCGCAAGCATGCTTGCAAGGAAGCTTGTGGATTTGCCAATATCTACATGAACAGGTCATGGCTATCAAGTCAATAGCAAATTATTTTTCACCATCGACTACTTCAAACCTCCAATTACAAGATCGGTGCACTCTCAACTTCCGGGTTTCCACATATACACTACCAATAGCTTTATCCTTTTTTGGACTTAATTCTTTAACCATAATAGTTGTTGATTCACGTCGTTCGTGCATCATGTTCATGATCTACACTCGTATATGGTCCACCATACCCACGATAGGGAGATAACGAGCTGCTTTAACCCAATTATTCCAACATTCGGCGATGTTATTATTTATAACACCACATCTATTGCCAAAAAACAATGCATTTGCCCAACTCTGTGGTACAGAATTTACAATAAAATCCCTAGCAAGAGGCATGGACTCTAGGATATTTTTTATATATTTTTCATTCTTCTGCAAAGATGGAGCATAAGCAGCTTTTTTGAATACCGAAAACCAATGCTTTTTGTTATGTTTTGGATAGCTTCGCAACACCTAAAATGGTTACAAAAAAAATCAGATTAAATACATCTATTTATACATATAAAAAAAAGAACGTTCTACATAAAAATAAGTAATTGATTATGTACCACTTTCACAAAATTATCAACTAAATGTCTCAAGCAGTACGCATGGTGACTGCCCATAAATAGTAGATTAACTACCTTGATAATCTCAGGATGTCTGTCAGAGAAAAACGTGTACTAATTGAATGGAATGCTTTGACACGAAAGCAAAACACTTCTCAGATGATAATAAAACCATTCCCAATTAATATCATTTCCGCGTCCACTACAGAATAAGCAATTGTGAAAAGATCATCATTGGCATCCTTCGACACAGCAAGTAGGATACAACCTTTAAACTTATTCTTTATATGAGTCCCGTCCAAAAAAATCAACGGTCTACAACCAGTAACAAAACCAACTACACATGCGTACAAACAAATGAACAGTCGTTTAAAATTGTTAGTTTCAATATCAATCTCACACTCAGCAACACTTCCAGGATTCGTTTCTTTAACAGCTCGACAATACCATCTTAGTCTATCATAGCATCCCTCATCTGTGCCATGAATATCATGCATCGCTAACTCCTTGCCCTTCCACACATTGCGATAGTATAACTCTACAACATAATCTCTTTGTAAGTCTTTTTGAATTGTACAAGGACGATAAGAGGGCTCTCCTATAAGTTTGCCTTTCACCACATTAGCTATCCATGTTGCATCTGCTCTAGGATGTCCTCTACTACGTAGATTATTCTCACCACATGTATGCTCTAAATTGCATTTTCGGATCGCAAATATATTGTATGCTTTGTAGTTAGAAGCATAAATTCTCCATCCACAACTAGTGTCAGTAAAAGTAACAGTGACTTTTTCGCTATCATTCTTTCTGTACGAAAATGAACGTCTTGTAGAAACAACATAATTTTTAACACATCTTCTAAAGTCAGCAGCATCTTTGAATGTTTGACCTACACCACGAATGCAATTAATCCAAGCATCTAGTGTATTGCTCAAAGTGGCTTGATCAGCTTCGTTACCACTATTTCTCTGTCTGTCTTCCTCATCAACCCTTACCAATATGATATAAACTTGTTAAGTGCAAGATACAAAAATAACTTAACATAAAAAATTCAAAGTATGGAATGTAAATAATATTAGTATCGTCAAATAATTCATATCATGACAACAAAACATATTTATATTATTATAACATAGAACAAATTATATAACCACAATAATCTCAACTAGTGCACAATTTCATGCTTGATAAATTAAAATATAAAAAAATTATCAAAACTAAACAAGGACATAAATCTAATATATTTTACCTCCGAATATTTTGGTTGCGGACATGTTCATTTTTACTCTCTGCCCTCAATTCAATCATGCAGAGCTTCATACACATATGAAGATGAATCATATTTAGGACATCATCATCGTCATTCAAAGTCACGTTCATCTTGTGTTGGGGGGCTACGTATTGTAGAATCATAGCTTCAGGAGTAATCTCAGCACATTTTTTCCAAGCCTCTCAAAAATGTCCAGCAAATTACAACCGCTGAAAATTGAAATCACAAACAACCGTTTCTTGCATTTACAGCTACCCAAAAACGACAGGTTGCAAGACCCACTTTCATATTGCATTTTGCACCTAATACAAAAAACATACAAAAGTAATTGATATGCACATTTCAAGACTTTAAAGAATTTTCAGAAAATTTTTAAACAAAATTAACAACTTTATCATTCAAGAACTAAAACATAAAAATTGAGGATAAAATTGCATTAATCGAAAAATCAAAAATAATTTCTGCATTCATCTTTACACTGCTTTGTATTCAAATAAGGCAGCCGTATGATTAAGACCACAAGATACTTGAATTGCTTTTACGTTATTCTAAAAAACAATCATAATACAAAACCCTACATTTTCGAAATTCAATCGGTGGAATTCAAATAAATAATTGATTTAAAACAATAAAAAACACACGATAACAATTAAAAAACATAAGAGAATCATTAAATTGAAACAAATAAACACAAACTCACTAAAAGCTGGAATTTCACGAACTACCTAAAAGCTGGAATTTCACGAAAAAATGAGAAAGTTTGAGGAAAGAAACTCACCTTCACTTTTTGTTCCCTTCTTTGAGCTTCAAGTAAATGAGGTTTCACACAGACCCACCATGGGATTTCTTCTCACGAAGCCGATGGGGGATTGGGGTAATAGTATTAAAATCCCAAATACAGATGGTGTTAGGGATTTTAAGGGTAAAAATGAGTTTTAATTAAAAATGAGATCAATTAGGTAATTTCATGCTTACGAGGGAGTTAAAACATATGAAATGGTTTTGTTAGGGAGTGAGAATATATTTGTTTTACACTAGTGACTGAACACAAACTTTGAAGTGGTATTAGGGATTTTAATACAATTGTCCCAATATATATATCATACAAAATATATATTTGACATGGGATTTAGATTTTTGTAACAATCCAAAATTAATTTATTTTAATCATTAATACTTTATCTATCTATAAACAAAATTAGTGAAAACTTGCATTTTATGTCATTTATGTTAGTTTTTTGTATACTTTTGTTTTTTTATATTGTCGATTTTCAGTTTTACTCGCTGTCTTTTTTTTTTGACAATTTTATTTGTTTTCCGACGAGCCGCTCATGTGACGCTGATGTGGTACCGATTTGTATAACGTCATATGAGCACGTCTAATAAAAAAATGACTCAAATTGAAGAAAAAATAAGAAGATACATAACTAAAACTTAAATTTGATAACATAGATAACCAAAATCGCAAAAAAATATATATATACAGTATCAAAAAAGCAATTTCACCAAAAAAAATATAGATCTCGGAAAATACTATGGAGAGAGAAATATTGAATGTAATTTTCTGTTCCAAAGATGAATATAAAATCACAGACAACGGTTGACTTCAAGATTAATATAAAAAGTACTGTGTGGAAAAAATTATATACATAATGAAATTCATAATATTCAGAATATTTCTATTTGATAACCTGGATCCCGAGATCAGGAAGAAGAAATTAAAACCCTCTAAGCATGAAAACATTCCTAGGCCAAATTCAGATCGAAATCCATCATATACAGAATGGAGAACACGAAGATCAATCGACTCGATTACGACATTTATTTACATTTGATTATTGGTTTATCTTACGTTTTCTTCTCCCGTGTCAGCAACAACGAGCATCTGTTGATGCTGGAGAAGCCACAGCAGAAATTTACAGCGGACTCGAAAATGGTAAGTTTTTTTTTTATATCTCTAGGGTTTGCGCGATCTACTTCTTGTTTATCGAACATCAAAATCTCGAATTTGAGTCGTGACTGTAAATTAGTGTGGGACTTAGGGATCGAATATTCAGACAAAAAAAATATATGAGGAAATTCTTCTACTCTATAATATTTTTTCTGCAATTTTTAGCATAATTTCATTTAAATTTTTAATTCGTTTCACTGTATTTTATATTTGGAACAGCGTGAGAAAGATATGATAAATAGTTTGAAATGTAATTAAATTTGTAATAAATAAATTTACTTTATTTAATTTTGAGCGATATATGTCAGGGTAACATATTAGTCGATAAAGACGAGCTGGAAAGGACCTTATCATCAACTTCAACTAGCTAGGAGCAAGACTTTGATCATCACCATTATAAATAAAGCATATGTAGAAGGAGACAAGCCGATGCTCGACTTGTTTCTCGACGGGTTTTGGATGGGCGAAAACACGAGGAATTTAACCGAACATCTGTTGATCGTGGCGATGGATCAAACCTCGTACGAAAGGTGTCGATTCCTCAGACTCCATTGTTACAAGCTCGAAACTGAGGGTGTCGATTTTGTGGGAGAAAAGCTTTACATGTCTGAGGATTTTATCAAGATGATGTGGAGAAGAACGTCTTTTCTTAGAGATGTGCTCAAACGAGGTTACAACTTCATTTTCACGGTTAGTTTGTCGTCTATATCTGTAATTTAATTTTTTTGGACAGTTGGATTTTTATTCCGTTTTGGGCAGAAAATTAATTTGTTTTTCAATTTAACTATTACTATCTATATTATATTATAAAGTTTGATACACTTAGAATAAATAAGTTTTGGTGTTATTGTCTGTTTTATAATTATATATATTATTAAAATGTTAAAACTTTAGTGCAAGCAAACATGTGATTCAGCGGATAAAGTCTTTGTTTTTTAGACATCAAGTTGTAGATTAAATTCTTACTTGAATATTTTTTTTATTACTTTCTTACATCTATTTATTTTTTAATTAACATATCAAAATTACAGTATATATAGTCCATCACTATTTTTTATAATTATATTTTGATCTATATTTAAATATAAACCAAATAAATTATAAAAAAATATTATACAAGCATGCAACGCGTGTGTAAGGTAAGTAATATGTTAATATGCATGGGAGATATGGTACAATTAATTAAACTAATTTGGAGACTGATAAATAATCCCTAATAATCTCGATAAGCATTAAATATGATAATAAAAATGTTTAATAAGTTCAATTGAAAGTCAATGTCTCTTAAGTACAAATTACAATAATTAATTAGAAAAAACGAAGATGTGGAGCGTGAATCGAATATGACTTTGCCTTACTTTAGACACTCATTTTCAAATGCAAAACCAAATTGGTCAGCATAATTAAATGGAAGTAGGTCTCTTGTGAGACGATCTTACGAATTTTTATTTGTGAGACGGGTCAATCTACCGATATTCACAATAAAAAATAATACTCTTAGCATAAAAATTAATATTTTTTTATGGATGATCCAAATAAGAGACTCGTCTCATAAAATATGACCCGGATCGTCTCACACAAGTTTTTGTCATTAAATGAAGGGTTAATTGAGATTCAGTACCTTTTATAAAAGGATTTTTGTTTTAGTACATGGAAAGAGAAACTTTGTTTCATATTGCCAAAATTGCCCTTATTCTCTATTTTAATTTAATTGATCCTCGTGCCTCCGAAAATGGTATCAGAGCTTTAGGTTGATTTATTTCAAACACAAATTTTATTATTACTAGTAATTAATTGTATGAGAAGGAGAATTTTGAAAAAAATTATGAATCCGAACTTCGGTTCGAGAAAACTAATTTACAAGGAATATTCCAATATTTTAGAATATAAACAAGTGCATCTAACTATTGTTAGATATCAGAAACAGAAAGGGAAGCTACACACCCTCAGGTAAAATCTCAGGTAAACTTATGATTCAAAATAATAAGTTTCTGGAGATAGTTTCAGATTCCTCTAAGCTCTCTTCAGATCTTAGAGAAATTCAGAAGACAGTACAAAATTATGGCAATATGCTATATTTTGTACCACAACGAGTTGAGAAAATCATTGAAACCCAGGAAGATATTCTTGGAATATTAAAGGATATTCAAACAAGAATCCAGAAACTGGAACAACAACCCAGTTCCAGTAGACGAGCTTCAGGAGGTTGGTTACCACCATCTTTTGGTACTGAACCTTTGTTACATCAACAAGGGAAGGCCAGAGTGGTGTCAAAACCTTTTACTGAAGAAGAAAAAATGATCAATCTAATCAAGTCTGTCTCAGAAAAGAAATTTAGCTGATGACAACTTTAGAAAGGATTGGTTTAGAGGATCTACAAGAGCTTGTGGAATCTTTCGCAAATCTCAAAGTAGTAGATCTAAAGATGAACACAGCAATAGGTGAAACACCACCTGCTATAAACTGATCATCTTCTCAAGAGCCACCTAGGGAAAGTGTGGGATCTCAAAATGTAAACATGGGAGAATCTCAATCTGATTTCCATACTGGTGGAGGATCACACCCAGCAGGGACAAGGGCAAGGAGAAATCAAATTCCGTTGCACCAAACACCCTATGGAAAAACTGTTTTGGATCCTATACATCTTTACGGGGTTATGCTTAACCTTGATGTATTAGACTTCAAAAACAGAGAAGATCTCATAGACGATTGGACATCTGCTATGAGAATTGCAGCAGGAATACTCGATCTCAACAAAGAAAGATTCATTAAACTTTTGGAAATGAGTATTATGGGATCAGTGAAAATTGCATGGGACATGACTTCATTAGACATGAAGGAGTCAGTCCTAGCTGGTGAATCTCTTAGTGAGATCGCTGGAAAAATGGCTACCCTATTTAAAGCACATTTTATAGGGGTTGACTATTTCAACAGTCAAGATACAGAGAAGAAGAAGAAATACACTCAAGCTCTGTATAGTCTTGAATTACATGACATATGTTTGGTGGATGAATACATCATGTTATTCACCAAATATAGATGGAATTCAGGAGTCGAAGAAGATATAGCTATGCAGCTTTTCTTCGCAAAAATGCCAAGCCCTTGGAGAGAAATGCTCATAAGGGAATACGTACCAGGTAATCCAGATACGCTGGCAAGAAGAGCCTCTTTCCTTAAAGGAAAATTGACAGAATGGTGTCACATGGCAGCATTACAAAAGAATTACAAACGACTAAGGGGTATCAACAAAAGAAATCCTTTGTGTTGTAAGGAAAATGATCTTCCAACAATTATTGGAAGTAAACCACAGAAGCATAAGAGGAAGAGTTTTAGGACTCATCCTTATGCAGGAAGTGGAAGAAGTTCTTTGAAACCAAGAACTATATGGTCTAGACAGAAAGCCAGATCTTATAAATCTGGACAAAGAAGCGGACCATCCAGGAGTAGGATATCATCCCAAACATCGAGTACATCTCGAAGCACGGGAAGAACACCTACGAAGAAAACTTTCAGAAGAGCTCATACTCGAGCCAATGAAAGTTTCAAGGATTGCAATTGCTGGACATGTGGAGCAAGAGGTCATATCTCGACCAACTGTCCAGAAAATGAAAAAAGAGGTATTAAACGCTTTGATCCTACCCCAAATATTGAAGAATCAGTTTACTACCAAGATCTTATTCAAGTATACCGATTTGAGGACATCGCCTCAGATGAAAGTATATATGAAGAAGAAGAAGTTTTAAGTCAGGAAGAATCTGATAGAAAAGAATCGGAATCTGACTGAAAACGAGGTGTTTCGACACGAAACACCTGAAGATCTGTCTGGATTTTTCAGCCAGACAACCATATCTCATAATATGGTTCAAAGAATCATGAGAGAAAATCCGAGTCTACAGAGATATCAAGGTTTCTCTGCAGGACAAGTAGAAAAGTTCTTAGGAAGTCTTGGCCTAAGAAACAGAAAGCATCATCTAATCTATAAAGTTTCTAGAAGGGAAATGGCAATCCCAATGGAACTTACAGGAAATAGAATGGAGATGCAGTTAATTCCTTCCGAAGAAATTAAGGAGGAATTACAAAAACTCAAGATAGAAGTAGCAAGGACCATGTCCTCGATTCATATCGGAGAAATCCAGATTATGATAAAAGCTACTTTCAAAGAGGGAATAGATTCACCTATTGATATTGCTATATGTGATAAAAGAATGGGGAATCTACAAGATTCAGTACTGGGAACAATCTCAGGAAATATCGGTGCGGGAAAGATTGTAGGAGTAATCTATCCAAGGATAGCCTACAACCTGGCAGATCGAGATTTCAGCCGAGCCTTGACATTGCATCAGAACTTCAAAGAAAAAAGGCTGATGAAAGAAAGTAATAGGCCATATTCTATTACCTATCAAATTTCATATGCTCTATCTAATACACATCATTCTGAACTGTTTATTAGAAATGAGTTTATTGAAATCCCTGAAATATTCGGAAAAGTTGCTCATGTAGTTTATCCAGAACGAGTAGAGTTTCCATTAATACAGGAAACAGATATCCAAATACAAGACAAACCGATTCTACAAAGGAATCAAAGCCTTAGATTGGAATCAAGAAGACTATCTTTTCAGGGAGATAGAATAACAAGTTACAGGTCGGGAAAAATGCCTGTCATAGAAACCCAACAAGAGCCAAAGAGTTTTTCTACAATAGGAAAACTTAGATGCCCAGAAGGTTGGAAGAAAGTAGAAATAGTATTTGATATTAAAAAACAAATGAATCAATTTCCTTGTAATTCAATATACTATTTAGAACAACCGATGATAGGAACTTACCAAGGACTGATTAATATCGGAGAATTGGAGGTTCACATTCAAGGAATTCCAGGGAAATAATCAGATCGACTGATTCTTGGACTAGAGTTTCTCGAGGAACACAAACCTTGGAAACGTCTAGAGTATGGAATGGAGTTTATGGCAGAAGATAAAATGTGGAAAATCCAATGACCACAAGTCCATTCTCCATATACATTCCAGTAGCAATGTTGTATGAACAATATAAGGCAGAATATTTTGCTGCATATATTGATTCAGGTGCTGGAATATGTACAGCAAAACGAGGAGTTTTTCCAAATAATTTGGAAAAAG
The DNA here is from genome assembly GCF_022965805.1 of Primulina eburnea. Classification (NCBI taxonomy): domain Eukaryota; kingdom Viridiplantae; phylum Streptophyta; class Magnoliopsida; order Lamiales; family Gesneriaceae; genus Primulina; species Primulina eburnea. The sequence continues at coordinate 33,861,922 of NC_133111.1, forward strand.
AATTACCCAAGATTGCTGGAAGAGATTTTTCCAAAAGAATCTTAATCCTATGTAAAGGGACTAAGATGACTGAAATCACGATTGGCGGTGCTGGACAAACACCTTGGTATAAGGTAAAGACACCACCAATTTATTATCATGATACAGGAGCTGACATATTGTTAGGAAATAATTTCCTACAAATGTTCAAGTCATATACACAAGAAAATCAGACTAGAAGATTAGTGTTCACAACACCATGTGATCACAGAATCATAATCCAGAGACTTAGAGAGGCATTTTATAGAAAATTGCCAATCCAGTTTCGCAGCAAGCGTGGTGATTCAGGAAAACTTCTGAATCCAAAAATGAAGGATTCAAGACAGTTTGGAGAAATAATGCTCCAGTTGAGAGCAGATAAAACACTCCAACCAGAAGATATAGAATGCCTTAAGATAACTTTACAAACAAATGAAGTAGAGTTCGAATCTAAGGTATCATTGGAAGATGTCAAGAAAAGGATCAAAGAAAATTACAATGAAGATCTCTTGGCATGGTGGGACAGAAATCAACTTAGGGCTTGCCTTAAGATCAAGGAAGGCAAAGAGTATGAATTTGTCCGTTGCAAACCCATCCCAATGAACATCATTGACAAAGGGATATGCAGATTATAATCAAGGAACATTTGGACCTTGGTTTGATCAAAGCAGGTATGTCACCATATAGCAGTCCGGGTTTTCTGGTAAGAAATCATGGTGAAATTAAACGAGGTAAACCCAGATTAGTTATTAATTATCAAGAAATTAATAAGATTCTGGAGTTTGATGGGTATTTTATACCAAGCAGAGAACATCTAATTAGTTGCATACGCAATGCCAAGATATTCTCTAAATTTGATTGCAAGTCTGGATTCTACCAGATTCGGATGCAGGAAGAAAGCAAGAAATTCACAGCTTTCTCCACACCTCAAGGACATTATATTTGGGAAGTATTACCAATGGGATTGGCTAATTCACCCCAAATAATCCAAAGAAAGATGGATAATCTTTTTAAAGATTATTTTAAGTTTATGTTTGTTTACATCGACGATGTTTTAATAGCATCTAAAGATATGAATGAACATGTTAAGCATTTGGAGATTTTCTCTAATGTTTGCCAGAAAGAAGGACTGGTTTTATCTGAAAAGAAAGCAATCATTGCTACAAGAAAGATTGAATTCCTCGGAAATGAAATTGATGAGTCAGGAATAATTCTGCAAGACCACATAGTTGAAAAAGTGCAAAATTTTCAAGAAAATCTCAAAGACAAGAAACAACTTCAAAGTTTTTTAGGAGTTGTTAATTTTGCTGGGATGTTTATCAAAAATCTAGCAAAACACAGGAAGGTGTTCAGTCCATTATTGAAAAAAGATGCAAGATTTATAAGGACAAAAGAACACACAGAAGGACTTATCCATTTAAAGAAGGTTTGTAAAAATCTTCCAAAAATGGCTATTCCTCAAGACGAAGATGATTTGGTATTATATACCGATGCCAGTGATCATTGTTGGGCAGCAGTTCTTACTAAGCTCACACCAGATGGAGAACAACCATGCAGATATTGTAGTGGATTATTCTCGGATGCAGAAGCCATAAGATGGCATATCAACGAAAATGAATTTTATGCAGTAAATAGGGCTTTTGAAAAATGGCCATTATTTCTACTTGCAAAGAAATTCACTTTGAAAGTTGATAACACACAAGTTAAAGCTTTTTTAAGGAATAGAATTGAGTCTAAACCTGAGAAGGCTAGATTATTACGATGGCAAGCACTATGTCAGAATTATATTTTTGATATTGTGATAATAAAATCTCATGAAAATATTCTTGCAGATTTTTTAACAAGAGATGGACAGCATTGACATTGATGCTATTATCAAGATGCAGAGGCATTTAAGGGAACACCTTAAAATGCTTCAAACCGAGTTCAACAAGTTGGCCGTTAACGCAGAAGTTGCGGGAAGGCTACAACAAGCTGATAAGAGAATTGTCTCTGATCGAATTACAGGTTGTTTACAGGCATATACTCAGTTATGGTCTGTAATGCAAAGGCCTATCCTCCAAGGCATTGAGAAGCCATTGGTTTCCCAAATGGATAGTTTTCGAGTACATGACTCTATACCTGTAGCGGGGGATTCAAATACCCCTTGCACAAGTGTTAAGTCGGGATCATCACCAGATGAGTCGGCTAAAACAAAAATTGAGACTCCTGATCCTTATCTTGAGTTTTCAAGTCAACCCTTCACCTCGGGGATTGAAGAGGGAGAGATCAACCTTAGGCTTCGTATTGACAAAGGCAAAACTAAGGTTGATACTAATGAAGGTGTAATTTCTCCATTTCAGGTTTATCACCAGAATTGGGAGAAATTGAAAACACGTATTGGCATTAACCCAGCTACAAACAGGGTTGATGTTTCAGGAAAATATCCCAGGATATGGATTAAACCATTTTCCTGAAACCAAATTCATATCCAAAGGAGGTCAAGGCATGATATGAATTCGGGGCTCTTGCCTCAGTTTATACTACATCACCCAGCTTTCCAGAAATTTCAGGTCTACCAAAGTGGATCCAGGAAGCTGTTCAAGAGACTTGGACAAATAATGATTATTTGTCCAGAGGAGATGTTCTGGAGCTATACTTCTTTAGCGCAGCACCAGAACCAGTATGAAAAGGTTCTCATGAAGCCTTTCATTTCATCAAGCTAAGGAGGCCGGATACAAATGTCCAAAAATTTATCAAGGATCCTCCGACAGACGAAACACCCCTGGTTGCTTCAATTACTAAGATGATATTTCTACCAAAAGAGCTTGGGGTCTATGGGTCTGTCTCACTGAGATGGATAAAGTCAAGTTTTCGTTCAAATTTTATAATCATTCAGTGAACGGAGCATTCCTGTTAAATACCATGACAGGAAAAACAACAAGTTTTGCAGAAGATTTATTCGAGAAAAAGAGAAATCTTTTGTGGAACAGCAAGCTGCCGGCCAGTAAAGAAACTCGCCGAAAATTCTGTAACATGGTACACATAGGAAGATGGTCAGAAAACGTCTGCCTTGAATGCCAAAACCAGAAGGAACCTGAATTCGGTAAAGGATTCAAACCGAGATCTGATCGGAAACAATTTACCGACACGAGCACAAGTGGGGATGGACCACATTCACGTTTTCCTCGAGGAAATCGAAAGCCAAAGATTCCTCGACAAAGTTAAAAGGAACATGTGAGCATCCCACCAAGAAAAGAAGGACCAGCATGTGAAAAATCATGTGAGTGGAATTCAAGGACCACCAATAATGGGTGGAAAATGACAAGGAACATTGAATACCTAATTTAAAAAGGGAATCCAATGAATAAAGGCAAGACAACTGGTCCCGAAAATTTTATCTATAAATAAGAAAGAATGGAACCAGTAAAACACACCCAAACAAAACTTGAAGATGTATCGGCTATATCTGAAAGTTTTGAAAGTACTATATGTAATTTTATAAATAGATATCTGAAAATAAAAAATTTAAATAACATGTTAATATAAAATGGAAAAAAATCAAACATCTTTGGTTATATATATAAGTTCAAATTTGATCCGATTTATTCATTTTCAAATATGAATTCCAACAATAATTTATTCAAAAAAAAATTTAAATTCAAACTCAATCATTAAATTAAAATGAAAATTTAATCTATTAAATATATTTAGATTCTGTATAACATGCGCATAAAATATTTAATATAAAAAATATGTTATTTTTTTTTCTTGAATAAGTCTAACGATAAACAAATAAAATACTAAAAAAATTTGTTAATCAACGAATAAAAATATTTTTGGAACGTATGATTGGGTTATATATATAAGTTCAAATTTGATCCGATCTATTCATTTTCAAATATGAATTCCAACAATAATTTATTCAAAAAAAATTTAAATTCAAATTCAATCATTAAATTAAAATGAAAATTTAATCTATTAAATATATTTAGATTCTGTATAACACGCGCATAATTTAAATATGGCAAATCACAAGCCGACTAAACTTGTACAAAATACTGTACAAGAACATGAATTATATTCTTATAATAAAATATTAGAAAAGGCTAAACAAAAAGAAAGAGAGCCTACTATTTCTGAATTAAAAGGAGAAATAGATCAGATAAAATCTGAGATAAAATATTTAAAAGAAAGAGTAAATACTCTTAAGGCATAGTTTGGTACATGGGATAAGGGAGGGATTGATAAATAATCCTCCCTATCCCATGTTTGCTACATTTTTAAAAAGCTCATGATAATATCATGGGCCTTTGATAAATAATATTTTAGAATGATAAATTGTCACTTCTATTTGGTGTGATAATTTTAGTCTAATGATAAAATACACTACAAATGACTTAATTACCCTCAATTTATAAATGATTTTTATAAATCTATGCTAGTAGGTAGAAATTAAAATCAAATAAATATTTTTATTTATTTTTATATATTATAAAATATGATAATTATATAAATGAATTCGAGATAATTATATAAATAATTTTTATAAATCTCTATAAAATTATTAGTATCACTCGATTAACCTTAAAAATTGATAGTTGACTTGACTCACAAAATCAAGAGCTCAATTATCATATTTTATAATATATAAAATTAGGTAAAAATAAATAAATCATGCAAGCACTATCGGCACCTTAACGGATAAAAAATATGAACTCAAGCAACAACTTTGAAATTATAAAATTTATTATGATAAGGTTAATTTTGTCATTACAATCTAATATATAAATTTAATCACTCTTATTAAAATCATACCAAACATTAAATATCATATCCTACATCTTATTTATCCTCAACTTATCCTTATATTATATATCACATGTTTATCCTATCATATGTACCAAACTATGCCTTAGTATTAATAATAATACTTGGGACAAAGATTCTACTTCTGAGGAAGAAGAAGAAGAAGATATTTTATCAAAAAATGATGATGATCAAAAAATAAATCAAATGGTATGGATCAATAAAATTGATCAGATTATTTTTGGAACGTATGATTGGGTCCATGCATTTAAAAATATCATTAAAATATTTCTCAAATAGTATTTAAATTAGAAAATTATGACATATACCCCAATGGGAGAAGATCCTATGCTGTGCATTGTCCAACAGCACTATGTACTGTGTTATCAAACGACGGAGCATCTGTTTTTTTTTTTTGGTTTCAAAGTGTACTGTGGTATGCTGTGTTATTATGTTTTCTTTTCCTTTCTTTTTTTGTCTTTTATAATTTTTTAATTTTTTTTAGCTTGCAAAACAACTTTACATAAGAAATTAAACTAAACGAAAATTTTAATTAAAATATAAAATTTTAATTATATATATATTAAATCTATTTCTATTAAGTTAGTCAATGATTTTAAAATTAGATATTATTATATTAGTAATAATATTTTTACTTGTTAACAAATTTTCCATATAACGAAAAAAATTATACTCTGACCTTAAAAAATATTTACTTGTTAAAAAAAAATTCATACTTGTTAACTTAAAATTTTTACACACCAAAAAAATTCTAAATATCAAATTAAAACAATAAATATTAGGACTCGTTCTACTAATATTTTCAATAAAGAGATGCATTTGGAAAGATACACTTTCATGAACATCGTGAAATTATTTTAATAAGTATAAGGAAAACATTTTTATTTAGTGGCATATAAAATTCTTAACCATAAATCACGACGTCATTTATTCGAGAAATGTAAAACCTATAAAAAATATGAGGATCATCTGCTATTTTCTTAAGTGAGATCCCACTTAAGCAAAACAATATTTAAGATAGTTACACAATAATGGTAATTACTACAAAAGAAAAATTGAAGCAAAGCAACTAAATTGACAAATGAAAAAGTATTCTGAATCTCTGATAAAACAATTTTGCATAGTTTATAGACAAAAAAATTACTCATACATTTTGAGCATTAATAAATTCAAATAATTGTATTATATCTTCAAAAAGAAAGACAACAATTCAAGAATATGTTTTAGATATATCTTCATTGAAATCCATGGTTTCAAGAGAATATTGGAGATGGTCAAGTAGTGCCTACATTAAACAAGAATACATATCATAATAAACATTTTCACCTTATAAGAATGAAATTTTTTTTGCTTACAATTTTGACACACCAAAAAAATTATATATATCATTCAAGTTCATACCATAAATAATTCGGTGAAATTGAATTGACTCCCAGCTGCTTGAACATATGCATGAGGTACCGACGGTACTGAATAAGATATAGGCAATTCATCATGATTTCCATTGTCCTTCAATGATTGTAAGAAAAATAATTTAGGCAATTTTGTTTCCATAAACTGTCAATAGTAATAAATATATTTACCTTGAATTTCGGATTTGTTTTTCTTCGTTTTGATTGAAGTTCTACCCAACTCTTCAATCGTTTCGATTTTTTCACACCAATTCTTTTCTTGAATCCTTTTGCTTGTACCATGGAAGGTTCTATTGATGATGTCCTGGAACAACCATTGTTGTCTTGGCTCACTTCTGTCAGACGCATTTCCATGACCTGTTTGGTTAGATCACACACCGAATTATGCACCAGAGAAAAAGTTGATGGTTGGACGGATGCCTCGGTCGCCAGGCTTACGAGCATCATACAAAGTTTTCTATATCGTTCCGTACTTTCTAGCTTAGGATCTTCTTTGACTTTGTTGCCCATATAATCGTGTACCACTCCACTCCTAGCTTTTCTCGTCCACCTATTCAAGATATAATGCTCTGGAAGTATTTTGACATCCATGACATCATATACTTTCACAGCATGACAACACAATAAACCAGTCATCTCAAATTTTTGGCAAGTACATGAAATCATCTTGGTTCTAGGATTAAATGCCACTCTCCATTCTCCATCCTCATCGATTTTCCCAACAACATATTCAAATAATGGTTGGGTTTCATTTTTATATTTTATGTAAGTAGTTACAAACAAAACAAACTCCATTTGAAATAAATTAAAGATCGTGGGGGTATAAATCTCTGAAAGTTGACGCAACATAGGAGAACTCTCTATCTTTAATCTCGGTAATTTTTGGCGTGCCTCAAATTCAGACCTTAGATCATTGTATCATTTGTTCTGTAAGACCTGTTCGAAATTCTTAAAAAATTGCATTATGTCTAAGTCGGGCTTCATACAAATCTTGATATCAGAATTGATGCTCTCACTAAGTTGTGTGCTCCTCATACCAAGCGTAAAAGCCTTCTTCGTGTAACAAGCTGCCCATTTCTCTTTTATACTGTAAGTGGATTGTAGCCATGTGCTTTCATGAATATTATATTGTGCTAGTAGGACAATCCATGCCTCCTCAAACTGGGTCTCATCATCAATATCATACATGCACCTCTTAAAATCAGTTAAGAAATGAGAACCATCCTTCATCAAGTTTCCCAAGTTCTTGATGCCATTTTGCATTAAGTGACATGTGCACAATCTATGGAATATCTCAGGCATCACCTCCTTCAAAGCCTTTGCCATAGCTTGATCTTGGTCTGTGAAGATAGTGAGAGGTCTTTTTTGCTTGTGTGCTTCTAAAAATGTATCAAACAACCATTTAAATGATGCTGCAGTCTCATCATACAAAAGTGTTGTACCAAAAATCACCGCTCCTCTATGATGATTGAAACCTGAGAAGATAGCAAGTGGTCGGTGTGCACGGTTCGTACAATATGTGGTATCGAGTGACACAACATAACCAAAGTACTCATAGTCAATTATCATTCTTGCATCGGCCCAAAAAAAATTATTTATCTGTTCCTCCACATCCATCTGATTAGCATGGTAAAATGATGGATTTTTAGATAATTTTTGTTTAAAATATCGCATCAGACAACCAAATTCCCCATATACCATATTTCTTTGTCTTTTGGATCGAATATAGTTTTTAGCATCCAACATGGTATAACTGAGACCATCTCTTCCTCTTGCATGTCCACTCATCAATTGAAAAGTCTATTTCTGTTTAAGTCCAACATCGACTGCCAAATCAATCTCATAGGCCTGAACTTCTGTAACATTACGTTGGGAAAAGCCAACATGTGAACTGTCTCTTGAAGATGAAGCGGGTGATTATGATCTTCGATAAATTCAGTAACTTTATACTTACCATTGTCAAATGTCACTCCCAATCTTACTTTACAATTTGTTCGAGTCTCAGCCCGAGGATTGAGTGTCAAAGAATCTCTTTTGTCTTGTATACGAACGCCCTCCTTGCAACAAACATATTTATACGAAGTTACAAAGTCAGTGTTCTTGTTCTTATTAAAATAATGTTTCCTAACTACAAATCCAGTTTTTCAATCATATTCAACCCAATACTTCCAAGTCTCATCTAAGATGTCAAATTTCATATCAATCTTAGGTTTGAATTCAATATCTGAACCACAATCCATCAAGAAACTCTGCTGATCAATTAAATTTTTGTCTTTATACATGAACAATATTACAAAACAAATCTTGGCTAAACTGAGCGCTTCTAAAGATATGAACAAATCCAATTAACATATGCGTGAAAAATGGTGTGAAATAATTTTTAACATCTTATACAGTTTTAGTGTTTAAATAACAAATGAAACAATGTGAAATTGAGAGAATTTGACTCTGCGAATGATGGAGGATCCCAAGGAGAGGGACATGAAATTTAGGGAGTGTTTGTATGATAGGAAAGACAAGTGCCAGAAAACTAAGGAAATGTGGAGCTTACCTCTGCGACCCTATGGCTTCTGGACCTTCGAGCGGCACAATGCTCAGATTTTCTGGGATTCTCAAATTAGCCAAGTTCCAGGGCGCAGAGAAACAAAGTGAAATGGAGTGAAAAAAAGGGAAATTTTGGTTCATAGGGAAACGAAGTGAAATGGAGAAAAAAAAAGATGGAAATTTGGGCTCATTTTTTTCCAAGCCCGATTGGAAAAAAAAATAGATGCTACGTCGTTTGATCGCACAGTACACAGTGTTGTTGGACCATGCACAGCAGAGGATCTGGTCCCATACCTCAATAACTATAAAGTTGTGGATGATTTGAATTATCAATTACCAAACTTCTATTTATCATCAAATCTATCCACGACAAAAATTAATGATTTATAAGACAAATATTTTCATTTGTATGTAATTTAAGAAAAAATAATTCATAATAGTGATTCAATTTCAATCTAAAGATTGTTCAGCAAAGTAGTAATTACAATCACTTCCGGAGAGCTTCAAAATAAAATTTGTGCAATTGATGAAGCACGGGATACAACTCAGATCACACTAGATGTCTTTATTAGTTATCTTTGTAATTTTGAGATGAATATGGACTTAAAAAAGGACAAAAGTATGATTTCCAAGTTTCTTTGATTACTACAACGATCTTCTTCAATTGCCACAAGAAATCAATGAGTTTGACCTAATTGAAGACTCTAACTCATTAACCAAGAAGAAGTTTGGAGATTATTTGAAAAATATTAGAGAAAAAAAGAAAGTTTAACAATAATCTAAGTTCTCAGGTCTAACTTCTCCTAAAAAATCTCAAAGGTTTTAATTCATCCAATGAAACTTTCGACAGAAAAATAAGGTAAGAATGAATCTGATCCTAAGAAGTTTGATTGTGTGTAATGTAGAGAGTTCACTGATTTTGGACACTACGCGAATGAATACGTGAATAGATTTCGTAAAAATAAAAAATCAAATGTCTCCTTAGACAATGAGAAATCGGATGAAGAGCAAAAATCCAATAAATAAAAAAGTTACACTTCCCAATTGGACTCTTGGAAGTAAGATTTTGGTTGTAAGTCAATCCACTAGGTGTTTCCTTTGGTGTTGCAACACTTGGCTGGAACATCACTCAAAAATCAGTCTGCTTCAATGCTACAACTCTTTTAAATTCAAGTGATCAGGAAGATTTGGAATTGAGGACAAAGAAATCACCTTGGATGGTGTTTACAAATTGTATGAGGAGTAGTTGTATGTTGATCGGATCATGAGAAATAAATTGGACACAACTCTCTCAAAGGACAATACTGAGTTAGAGGATGATGTGGTCAAATTTGATATATTCCTAAGCAAGAAAGATTTGGAATTGTTCAAGATTAAGTGCAAACTTGAAACAACAACCCAAAATTTTGCTCAAGTTTAATACAAACACAACCAAGCTTAACATTATATTGATGATGAAAAAGGATAGTAAGGTTGGTCTAGGTTTCAACAACACTTTGTTTGAAGTTAGGAAATCATCAAAACCAACTGTACTTATGAGAGAAAGTAGTAACACGACAAGTACAACAATAGTCACTCCTACGGCCAAAATATTCAACTCAAAGAAGCAAGTTTCCACTCAGAAGCCGAAGAAAAGTATGCGCCATTTTTTGCCATTATTTTCACAAACCTGGTCATATCAAGCTGTATTGTTTTAAGCCAAGAAAAGACTACATATACTGGGAAGCCAGTCGGATTTTTTCCAAAGTGTCCCACAACACCTTCAACAAACGAACTTCGGCGAAGAAAAATTGGGTACATAAGGATGAAATTAATTGCCATGTTATATATAATTATCTGATAACTAACATTGCAGGTCTCTGATACTTTGATAGTAAAAGCTCTCGTCGCATGGTAGGTTCAGGAGAATATCTTACTGACTATGTCGAACAAAAGAGTGGAAGAGTGACCTATGAAGGTAGTGAAAAAGGAAGGATAATTGGAAAAAGAACATAGGATGTAGAAGGACTGGACTTCCCATGCTTCACAACATACTTCATGTCGAGGGACTTAATTCAAATCTACTAAGTATTAGTCAATTGTGTGATGATAACTTATGTTAAGTTTGATTAAAAAAAAGCACTTGTGAATTTTTGATATGGCTAACACTTGTGTCACGAGAGTTACAAGATCTGCAGATAATTGCTATCAATTATGAAAAGAACTTATAAGCTAACATACAAAAGCAAGTGAACTTGATCTATGACATCAAAAGTTGGGGCACTGCAAACTTCGGGAAATTGAAGAACCTTTTTAAGTATGATGTTGTACGAGGTATACAAAATTTATCATCAGCGTTAACATATGTTTGCGGAGCTTGTTAAAAGAAGAAGCAAACTTGGGTGCGGTACTTTAAGCTACTACATATGGATCTCATGGGTCCAATGGAAGTGAAAAGTTATGGAGGTAAAAAATATTCTTTCGTTTGTATCGATGATTTTTCACGGTTCACATAAGTAAGCTTTCTTAGGAAAAAATCAGACACTTTCATTGCTTTTAAAGTTAACTTGCAAAAATTACTAACCTGCATAACTTGAAGATAAGAAAAATCAGAACTGACCATGGTAACGAGTTTGAAAACTCTCTGCTTTCATCATTGTGTGATAAAAAGTGTATAACTCATGAGTTCTCTGCCCCAAATACTCCAAAAAAAATTGATATTGGCGAAAGTAAAAATCGTACCTTGCAAAATATGATTATGGTAATGCTGAGTTCAAAGAATATTTCAAATATGTTTTGAGCTGAGGCCTTAAACACTGCATGTCATATGGGAAAGATATCAAATCTTAAATATTTTCATGATTTTTTATACATATTTTATGTTTTAAATGATATAGATCAACTAGCAAAGTTTTATTCCAAGAGTGATAAATGTTTATTTCTTGGATACTCTACAAATACTCGTTTCTATCAGATGTTTAATTTAAGTACTAGGACAATTATGAAATCCATTAATGTTATATTCGATTATTTTGTTGACCACTCTTCCACTGCATTGTCACCGCAACACCACCGAATTTTTGAAATTCCAACGATCTAAGCTCGATGCAATCTTCGTATAGATATCTTGTGTGATCTATATTAGGAACAATGTTTCTGATAGTGGACTTGATTAGGAGATTAAAGAAAGTTTGTAGGGAAATACATGAAAAACTATCTCTGATTAAAATCCGGAATTGTTTGGTATGCAATACTTAGAACACAAAATTTAATATTCTATATGCCCTATGAATGATTTAAAATCATACAACACGTAAGAAAAGTTTTGAATGCCAAAATAAAAATTTTATAACTTTTTGCTGCTTCTTAGGTGCGAGAAAACGCTACTCTAACACAAACTTCTTTTTCTCTAATTGATTTATAGGATCCTTGAGTTTCAAGGATACATAAGAGACATTGATGAGGAGCTGTCCAATATAACTGTTCTGCTAAAGATTGCCCTGCCTTATTCAAAGGTAATCGAAAGATAGATTTTCCCTGGTCTGATCACATGTTGCCCCAGATGTTGGCGCCAGGGCCTCATCATCTGACTTCATACTGATCATTTCAGCACATCTCTAGACTCAGATTGATTTTTCCCTCAAAGAAATTGTCCAAACCAAACAGTTAATTGCTCATTATGAAACCCAAGTGGCAGAATATTTGATATGAATCTGGTCGGGCATGACGTGCTAATGGTTGGAAAGAAATTCAAAAAGGCACTACAAGGAGTGATGATCAAGGAAGAAGGGCTCGTGATGCATGGGAGTAGGTTTGGGGGTCAAAGAAACATTCTTCAAGCATCTTTTTGAACGACCGAGGCTACACGGACGTGTACAAGGACCTGTATACGGGGTTTGTGTCCCTTAAATTCGAGCATGAGAAATCCAGAGCCTATACGGACCCGAGCACGGACCTATACACGGGGTCCGTGTCCACTACTTTCGAGACGTGAAAATTACAGTGCCTACATGGACCTCCTTCCGGACCTGTACACGGGGTCCTTGTCCTTTACGACTAGGAGAGAAGATTTTTCCTAAATTAGAGTTTTAATTATTTTGGCAAGTATATTTGACATCTTTTTGATTTTGTATCAATATATGCACGAATTTTATTGATGGAAAAGACAATTAAGAGTTATTCATTGAGTTTAATCATATTAATTGAGTTTTTCTCTCAATTTCAAAGCTTGACTTTGTATACACCTTTGTGTGTTTCTCAAATCAAACTTATCAAAGTTTAGTACTTTGTGGAGTTTGTCGATTGTTCTTCACTCGGATTGTCAAAGACGAGTTCTTTGAAGGTTCGCTTGAATTTCAATTGTTTATCTTCGTTAATATTTATTGCTAGATTCGTTGTAATTTAGAGGTGAATATTACACCCTTACTTGTGTCAAAAAGATCGGGACAACACAACCGTTTCTTTGTTTCATCGAATCGAGGGCGTGACTCCGTTTTTGAGCATGTTTGCTTTTCGTGGTTGAAGGATCGCATCATTTGATCAGAGTTTTTGGTTCCCTTTGATTCAAGTAAGTTTATCCTTTTTACTTTCAGATCTGAGTTTATCTCTCGTTTGTTATCATATCTGTTTATCCTATCGTTCTTCGTCTTTCGTGAATCTTGCGAATCTCGAAAATTCTGATTTTTTTTCTTTTTCTCGAAAATTCTGATTGTTTTTTCTTTTTTTCGAGTTTGCACAGCCATCATCTTGTGCAATTCCAAAAAAAAAAGTACCAAAATTCCGAAATTTTGCCGTATATTGATTTTTGTATTTTGTTCTATTCTCTTGTGGGAGTCATATTCAAGTGTCTCTCACAATAAATAAAAAAAAATCATTGTGCTATTATCTAGCATTTTATCTTGTTCCTTTTTGTGAGCCATATTCAAGCGTCTCTCACAATAAAAAAATATCATTGTGCTATTATCTAGCATTTTAACTTGTTCCTTTTTGTGAGTAATATTCAAGTGACAATCACAATCAAAAAAAAATATTTCAAATTTCTTGTTCTACGCAGTCCGTGTAAGTCAGTTTGCAAGTGTCGTGAAGTTTGAACTTGTGAGTTTGATGCACACAAACTACAAAGCCTGAAAAAGTACCCTACGAAAGAACTCTCAAAAATCGAGTGAAATACTTGAGTGTGAGCGTTTATTTCTTGGAGTGACGTGATGTATTTGTAGTGAGGACAAAAAAAAAGAAAAAAATAACTCGAGTGAATATTCATTGGAGTGACCAGTGAGGATTTGTGGTGAGGAAATTTATTCTTTATTGTTTTATACTAACCTTTTCTTGCAGGTATAATGTTGACGAACAGTCAATTTCAATCAATGTTAGGAGGGTTGGATAGAATTTTGGAGAAAGAATTTAAGCATCTACGTGAAAAGTATAGGCGGTGTGAAGGAGAGGAGATGTATGATATGCATGTTGATGAGAATAGGCGAGATAGTAGATTTGGGGGGAATAGAGTGTTGCATGTGGATCGTTATGATGATAGGCGAAGTGATGAGATGAAAAGGGTGATGAGGAAGCAATTTTGTTCCAAATCACAATGATGGGAGAGGTGGTAGGAGCGATGAACATGGCTTGTATGATAATTTGTTGTCATCCACCTGGCGGCCCAACAGAAACGACAAAATCATGGGAAGGTCAATGGTTGAGTCGAGGCATGAAGCTACAAGGCATGAACATCGATGTACATCTAAAACTTCTAATCATCATACTCTTGATATTATATGTTGTTGGTGTTTAGCCGTTGGGCATGATATCAACCAATGTCCACGTGAGAAGGTGACCGTAGTAGAATCACCAATGGAGCCTAAATCTCAAATGGAGATTGATGTTGCGGTTGAGCTTGAGTCTCAAGTGGAAGTTGTGGTTGTTGTTGAATCTCAATCTAAAGTTGAGGTTGAGGAGAGTGAGTTACATGTTGAACGATATACAGCGGAGAATGAATCATTAGGTGGGGAAGAAATGCTTAATTTGTCTATTTTGGAGGAAGAGAGTAGGCAAGGAGAAGCTATTGTACATAAATTTCTTAATGAACTAAATGTTTCATTGTTTCAATTGAATCAAAATGTCCTTGAGGATCAATTGTAATTTATTCGTGAATTGAGTGAAAATAAATGTGAAATGGCCGAAAGAAAGAGTGAACAAAAGAGTGAAATGACCATAGAAAAGAAAAAAAGAGAGAAAAGAAAAAGAAAAGAGGCCAAAGAAGAAGAAAAAGAAAAGAAAAATAAATTAAAGGCCCAAAAGAGTGAAAAGAGAGGTGAAGAGTTGCTTATTCTTGCATAAACCATATCAAGTACCTAGGTACAAAGTGGTTTATTCTCATTGTGATGATATAGCCGATTCAATCTCGAGCCTTGTTACTTCTTCTTTGTAGGAATTTGATGAAGTCGTGATGAGGAGGCGAGACAGTGTTATTGGTGTGAGAATGCAATGGGATGATCCATATGAATTTCGAACTAATAAAAGTGATGTAAGGTTAGTTGCCAACGCAACAACCATGAGGTATGACTTTCGTCCTTATCTTAATTCGTTGTTGTGTTGTATTCAAGAATTTGGAGTGAGTGTCAAAAATGTGATGTCCAAAGGGTCTAACTCTGAATTAGCGCTTTCGTCGAGGAGTCATGGAGGTGAGAGTGGTGTGGCATTGATTGAGTTAATTTCAAATGTTACTGATTTTGATTTCTCAAAAGCTTTCAAATTGATAAAACTTAGTCTTAGACATGAATTGTATGCATTATGCTTAAATCATCATGAGGTGTTAAATGATTACATGGATAGTACATTTAGTATGTTCTATTTGCATGATTTATATTTGTGTTGGCATGGTGTTGAGAGATTGATAGTTGGGTATCATAATTGTTTCATTCATGATGAATATATGTTTAAAGAGATTAAATTTGACATTTTATATTCATTGCATGAGTTACGTACTAGTGGAGCATACTGTTGCTATTTTATCATCGACATAATCCATGATTATATGTGTCGGTTGCCTATGAAGAGGAAAAGATCGGCAACGATTCTGGCTATTTTAAAATATGGTATTTATTTTATTTAAGAAAAGGATGAAGTATTTTAAATAATTTAATTAATTTTAGTAATTTAAGAGCCTAATTAAATTATTTAAATGATTAATTGATTTTAAATTTTTAGAGTTGTAGCATTTGTGCATATTATTTAAATTTAAAATTTATAGTGGGGTTAATATGAGTTTTATTTTAAAGTAGTATGTTAAATATTTTTAAATATATTTTAATCATGTTCCACTCATATACACACATGTTTCAAATTCTTTTATATATATATATATATATATCAAATCATGCAAGCACACACACTTTGACTCACACACACACTCACACCTTTACACATACATATACACGCATATCCTATACTCACAACAAAACAAAACACACTCTATTCTTTATAACCACACACGTACAACATATACACACCAAACTTATAATTTGTCTTCTTTGACTAAAGAAGAGTTTCAAAAATATTTCTTTGACAAAAAGGGAATAGAAGAATTATTGAAGTTCTCTCCTCCTTTCCCTTCAACGACATCTATTCTCTGAAATTTTCCAGCATCATTTCATGTAGTTTATTCAAGAAAATCGAGCCACGTTGCTCCCGGATCGTCTCCCGTATCGTCTCCGCTTCGGTATCGTCGTTACGATATTTTTAAATATCAAAAGGCACGTATAATCTGTTCTTGCTGCATCGATCATGTCATATTATGTGTTGAGTTGTTTTTAAGCATAAAAATGTATATATGATGTAGAAGTTTGAGCAAGAAATGTATTAAATATGTTTTGAACAAATTTTAGATCCGAAAACTCATGTTTTGATATTCTTTCGAAAACTGCAATTTTTCGGTATATATTTTGAGAAAACTTTTAATTACAAAAACGTAGATCTTTTCAATACGTTCGATTTGATATAAAATTCAAGTTATTTGGATTAAAAACGAGTGAGTTATGGTGTTTTTAGTATGACTGCTATTTTTATATCGAAAACTCATGTTTCGCTGTTCTTTCGAAAACTGCGATTTTTCGGTATATATTTTAAGAAAACCTTTTATTACAAAAACGTAGATCTTTTCGATACGTTCGATTTGATATAAAATTCGAGTTATTTGGATTAAAAACGAGTGAGTTATGGTGTTTTTAGTATGACTGCTCAAATCGTGTTTCAAGAAAGTTATGAATTTTAATATGTTCTTGAAGTTTTTATGTTGCAGGCTTTGTTGGGGATCGACGGGTGATCGTTGCTGCATATAAGAAAGTTAGTAATGATGTTTAGAGTATTTTTGAGGTTTTGATTCATGTCGTTAAGAGCTTGAATTATTAAGATGTCGTAAGAAATAAACTTTAATATAAATGACAATATTTTGGGTCGTATGAATTGTAGGGTGATTATAAAAGTTTAGTTCATTGTTATGGTGTCCTAGAATAGGTCTCATAGTGATGAATCTTGATGCCTTATGTGTTAATTGGGAGAATAGACATGTCGCAAAATTTTCATAAAATAATTCGTCGAACAGAGCGAACACGGACCCGGACACGGAGGTAGGCACGGTGTCCGTGCCTTCTTATTTCATCACAACAATTTTTAAGCGCACGGACACGGACCATGAGACGGACCTAGGGACGGGGTCCGTGTACCTTCAGATTTTAGGTATATTCTTTTATTATTTAAGGTTTGATTTGAGGTTTTATACCATGGTTTAATATGATGTTTTACAGGGTTATGTCATGGGAAATTATAAAATGTTCTAAGAATTTATTTAGCTTGAGATTAAGCATGACATTTACGTTTAAGTTGTACAAGTTAAGTTTATGTATTCATAGTAGTATGTTGCAGCAACGACCCGATTGACATTCAACGAATCCCTCAATGCAAAGTAAGTATGTATGACGTGCAAAGAAAATATTTGAAGTTTTTGAGGTATGCTAAATGTCTTGTGACCAAAAGTGAATGGGTTTGGAAGTCGGTGAACGTGGCCGAGGACCTCTCCACCCCGTTAAATTATGAACGGGTTTGAAGTTAGGATTGGAAAGCGTTAAATTATGAACGGAGACCAATCCGCCCGTTAAATTATGAACGGGTTAGATCGTGGTTGTGAAGCGTTAAATTATGAACGTGGATCAACTGGCCTGTTAAATTATGAACAGGGATCTCATGTATGTGGCAGTGGATACGTCCCTGTCAGCCCAGTATTGTGGTTTGTCTGATCAGATATTTATTATGTTATGGGTCACTTGCTTTGAAACATCCTCTACGAAAAATGATGAAGTTAAGTATGTTGAAGTATGAAATCATGTTTAAAGAAAAGTTTATGTGATGGACACGTCATATTATGTATGCATGTATGTTCAAAGTTTATGCAAAGTTCAAGTTTATGAAAGTTCAAGTTATTATGCAAGTTCAAGTTTCAAAGTATGTATGTTCAAGTTCAAAGAAGTTTATGAGAGTTCAAAGTTATTATGAAAGTTAAGTTTATTAAGAGTTCAAGTTTATTACGCAAAGTTTAAGTTTCAAGTATATATGTTATATTTTGAAGTTGTATGTGGTTTTATTATGTAATACTCGTTATTCCCAGTTTATACGTGTTGAGTCTTTAGACTCACTAGACTTGATCGATGCAGGTGAGTATGTTGATGAGGAGACAGGAGGTGGCGACCAAGGGGCAGGCTTGGACTGAGCGGAAGGCTAAACCCGAGGACCCCTATGTTTATGTTTTATGAAAACTTTAAAAATATTATGTTTTTATGTTGGTTGTGAGATAATTTGGAATAAGTACTTTGTTGGAAAATTTGAGTATGGGATGTTGATTTTAAATATTATTATGTTGAATGATAA
This sequence comes from Primulina eburnea, assembly GCF_022965805.1. Classification (NCBI taxonomy): domain Eukaryota; kingdom Viridiplantae; phylum Streptophyta; class Magnoliopsida; order Lamiales; family Gesneriaceae; genus Primulina; species Primulina eburnea. The sequence continues at coordinate 33,880,596 of NC_133111.1, forward strand.
GTAACGACTGTATGAATTTTATGTTTAAGAAAATTTTTAATTTGTCCGCAAATTTTGAAAAGTAGTAAAAGTACGGTTCGTTACAGCATTGGGTATCGGGAAAGGGCATCTAGGCTTGATTCTTATGTGTTGCATCAATTATGTCTTATTCCTAGTGAACTATGGTCGTACACATGTATGGATATTATTTTAGTATTGAATAGGTCTAAGAAGGGGAGGAATTTAATTTTCGTGATGCTTAATGAGATTTTGTTAATGTCATTTTATGTCATGTATTATTTATCGTATGGAGCAATATATGAATACATAGGGAAGGCGACCGTGAAGTTGGGAATTCCAGTAATGATGAAGCGAGCACCTGATAATGTCTACAAACTTGAGTTGAAAGGTAAGCATGTTGATAATTTAATTCTTTTTACTAACTTGCTTCATTTTTGCATAGATAGACAAGATTTGAGGACAAATCTTTTTGAAGAAGGAGAGTATGATATGAATCTGGCCGGAAATGACGTGCTAATGGTTGGAAATAAATTCAAAGAGGCACTACAAGGAGTGATGATCAAGGAAGAAGAGCTCGTGATGCATGGGAGTAGGTTTGAGGGCCAAAGGAACATTCTTCAAGCATCTTTTTGAATGACCGAGGATACACGGACGTGTACACGGGGTCCGTGTCCCTTACATTCGAGCATGAGAAATCCAGGGCCTACACGGACCTGTACACGGGGTCCGTGTCCACTACTTTCAAGACGTGAAAATTACAGTGCCTACACGGACCCCCTTCCGGACCTGTACATGGGGTGTTAGAGTAGATGCCCTGCAAGCCAACGGTTGGCTAGGGAATTATTTGACTCAAGTGAAATAAACAATCTTTATTTTAATATAATTTAACTTTTAATGGTTTCGTGATACTTTATCTGTATACCCATGCAATCAATATAGATAAAGTCCTTGATTATGCTTTAATACAAATGAATCGTAATTCGATGTTGAAACTCATTAGTAAACTGCTGCATATTCTAAATTCGTTCCTAGTCGATTCAGCCTCCTAAAACATGGATAAAGGTCGCTTGAACTCGAGACTAGCATATGTGATGTTGTGTACTGCATTTTTTGGTAAGAGCATGGAGATGTCCAAACATGCATATGGGTAGTCATATGATGATTATACTGAACAATCATCCATCGGACTTTCCAATTGGTTATCATTCATCGAGAGGATAAGTATGTGGTTATGATTGTACACCATTCGTCCTTACGACCCGGGACAACACTGAGGCTCTATATTCTAGGGGTGTTCTTTGACTCGTTTACCGGCTCTAGGAAAGTCATCAGGTGGCGAGGGTGGGTACAGTTGCGACACATATAGGAGTCAGTGCATTGTAGTCGGGGATTCACCGCTCACCTACGGGTGTGGATATCATGTGTGATCTGATGAAATAATAGTGCATGAAATCTCTGGCCAGAGCATGAGATGTACGTTAGAGAAGGAGTTCTCAAATAGTACACGCGATGCCACTATTACAGTTATCACATAGTTATCGAATTAATATGCAACCCTCGATGAACCAATTATTGCAGATTTGATCGGGATATATGTGATAAAGGGACCTTACTGTACGTTCAAAATCGACTGGTTCTTGCAGGCACTATCAGCTATACCTAGGGGATCATGGGGCGATGCTACTAGACGCTCTTACCATGATCCGATGGGTGCAATCAGAAATCAATTCTGACATTCTTGATCAAGTTGATGATGAAAAAAATGGGGCTAACTAGGGTAAGCCCGAATAAAGGATTATGTCCTGAATCACAAAGAGTTGTGAACCCACGGCTAGCTGTATCCCTGAACCATTGAGGGTCACACAAGCACTGGATCGTTTGTTCCCGTTGAGAGAATAAATTCAAGGAGCTGAATTTATGTCATGATATAGTAAATTCAAGGAGTTAAATTTATTATAATTAAATTTTGAGAAAATAAATTCAAGTAGTTGAATTTATGAGATAGTAAATTCAAGAAGTTGAATTTATGAAATTTGGCGAGAATAAATTCAAGGAGTTGAATTTATAAATTTGATAATTTAATTTATTAAACTAAAAGGTTGAGTTTATTCAATATTAAATTTTGGAGGTGATAAAATTCAAAGAGTTGAATTTATAATAATGAATTCAAATGTTGAATTTATAATGGATTTAATTTATTAAACTCAAGAGTTGAGTTTATTATATATTAAATTAAATATGATGGGAGGTATGTTTAATGGGCTTGTAGGACTACAAGTCCAACATATTAAATGATTAAAGTTCTTAATGGACTTTAATATAATTAATTAAACTAGTTTAACTTGTCCATTTAATTAACAAAGCACATTGGATTTAATTAAGTAACCTAAATCCATAATTATGGAATTTAGGTTAAGGTTATTGTTTTTTTAATACATAAATAAAAAAAAGACCTAGCCTCCAACAATACTAATTGCGATGGCCGAGAATCACAATTCAAAAATTCCTCCAAATATTTTTTCCATTTTTCAAGAAAAGAGATTTGAGTCTCTCTCAAATTTTAAATCTCCAACGTAAAACTTCTTCTAATTTTTTTTAGTACGAATTAGAAGAGGAACAAATCATCTAGTCGTGGACCTGATTAGAAGAAAGGAGTCCTTGAAGAAAGTTCGTAGGAAAATCATCAAGAGCTATCGCCGCTAACCCAGGAATAGTTGGAGCCGTGTGAATCGTCACCAAAGGTATATTATTACACTCCCTATGAATGTTTAATGATAAAATCATACGAGCGCCCAAAGCAAAACATATTTTGATTGTCAAAATAAATAAAAATTTGAAAACTTCCGTTGCATTTGGGCGTATAGAAAACTGGGATCCAACACGGGGTCCGTGTCCTTTACGACTTGGAGAGAATATTTTTCCTAAATTAGAGTTTTAATTATTTGGCAAGTAGATTTGATATATTTTTGATTTTGTAGCAATATATGCACGAATTTTATTGATGGAAAAGACAATTAAGAATTATTCATTGAGTTTAATCATATTAATTGAGTTTTTCTCTCAATTTCAAAGCTTGACTTTGTTTACACCTTTGTGTGTTTCTCAAATCAAACTTATCAAAGTTTAATACTTTGTGGCGTTGTCGATTGTTTTTCACTCGTATTGTCAAAGACGAGTTCTTTGAAGGTTCGCTTGAATTTCAATTGTTTATCTTCGTTAATATTTATTGCTAGATTCGTTGTAATTTAGAGGTGAACATTACATCATTACTTGTGTCAAAAAGATCTGGACAACACAACCGTTTTTTTGTTTAATCGAATCGAGGGCGTGACTCCGTTTTTGAGCGCGTTTGCTTTTCGTGGTCGAAGGATCGCATCAATATTGCCTCCTTTTGGATTTTGTTGTCCATTCTGGACAAAAAGATTGAGATTGGAGTGGTGCAAAAACTTCGGAAGGAGGACCATTAGGACCATCAGGAACAAAAGAAAGTGATAACACTAAAGAAGAAGTTGCTAACACTAAGAGCAATCAGTAATTATATTTTCTCTGCTCTTAAGTTTGTTTAGTTTTAAGTAATTTTTATGTTTCTTAAGTTCTTGTTAATTCATTGGATGTTAAGTTGTTTTTAATGTTATGCTCTGATTTAGTAGTAAGTGATAAATGTTTTTGTCCCCGTGTTGTAACACTGAAAATAACATCCAAGCTGACATGATCAAATTCAGGGGGAGATATGTTTTCAAATTCAGGAGATGTTAAATGGAGTTTCATTAATATACGTAAACTTGTTTGTGCTTATTTTTCCAGGAAAACAAAAAAAGTGGAGATCGAAAGGAAAGGAAACGTGATTTTCATTGCAAGACACAATTCCTTAAAATCATTTCTTTCTTTTTAAATGAGATTGTACGTTAAAGATTGTCTTTCTGGAATATGGAGTTTCATAAACTCTAGATTTGATATCTAATACTAAAAAGAGTTTGTTTCCTAAAGAATATTACTTTTCTTATCTTTTAGAAATCTATTCAAGGAATCTTATTAAGATTGACACAAGTCTCTATATATTGAAGAATAGTTGTTGCACAATAAACGAGCGAGATACGAGAAAATAGGGATAAAGTTCTGGATAATTTTCTGAAGAACTCGCAAAGACAAAACATCGATATTTCACTTCGATGTAATGACGTGTTGGAGACACTTGAAGATAACAACCGTACATAGTGTTGATTGAAGAATTCTTTTGTTCCAAATTTTGGCTATACTGATTTGCATTCTTGTGTTTTGGTTATTTATATTTTAGGATGCGATTTACTTCTTTTAACTTGTCAACGAAAATATTTTTTTCATTTATTGACTGGTATTAATTTTGTAAACTCAATTTCTTTTCTAGTTATTATTTTTCTTTGAGATATCGCACAAGTGTGTTCACTTGTTCATAATTATCTTTGTGATATTTCTAATCAAGTTATTTATCTGTGTTATATTATTATGTTGTATGTTGTCACCATATGTTACAACATTCGAGACAACACTTATATTTGATACACGCAATCTTTATTATTATGTTAAAAAAATTATTTAACTAATAAGGCGGGAATCAAGAGTAGTCTCCGCACGATTCTACGACTGTCATAAAACGAAGAATTCAATGGTTTGGTTAATTTGAAAAAATAGAAAATTATGCGGGGTCTAACTAATTTTTAAATATATTTTGGTATAAATGGAATTTTCTCACTATAATTTCATTTTGGTTTCCTGGGAAATTTGAAAATGAAAAAATGGAAAGAATAAAAAAAAAGAGAAAACTACAAAATAATTCACTAGTTTTGGTAGAGGCCGCGCGAACGCAGGCCCCCTCTATCACAAATTATGATGTAGGTTCGACCATTTAAGCCGACCTCAGGCAGACACCCCTCCCGAGTGCAATGGAGGTCGCCAACCTAGGCCATGGACCTTGTTGATCATCCATCGACCCCATCCAGGTAAGTATGTAATACGGGGCACGACCATTGGTTTATATACAAATATGTTATTTCTTAACTATGTTCATCAGCGATGTGGGATACTTCTTAAATCCTGCTTAGATCAATGCAAGAAAATGTAATGATAACTCCAAAACATGCATGTATCCTTCAGTTCTCCAAAAGTTCAACTTCAAGGCCATCCAATTTTAGTCTTATTGTCCTCTTTAAGAGGTCCTAAAATCAGAGACAATATAAGTTCGGGTCGACCGATCTCCGTTTCATGGAAATCGAACCGTCAATTTTTTTTGATTCGTATGGAGTTCAAAAAATTGTGTATTATTAGGGAAATTTGATTTTTTTCTTCGAAATGTGAAAAATAATAAACTTATTGCATACGATATTTTTAATTAGATTTGTGGTTTTTATTCAACTCTCCGATTCAGTTGTTTTAGTTTCCATCGTAAAATAATAAGTACTCTTAAATATACCAAAACATGAACATTCAAGTGTTCCATAATCTGCGTATTTACACTCGGCGTAAATCGTGCGGCTCGGCACATCGATTCTTATGAACTTAGGTTTAACATATCACGAAAGGCATTCTAATCGTCCCTGTGATTTACTAAAATTCATAAATTTAATGGAATTTTATTTTTAAAAAAAGTCACACTTTTCTCATACATTTTGAATCAGCTGGATGAGCTCCTACGGTATGTATTTACAAGGAAAAACTCTATTGAAATGGTGCCGATAGTAATCTTTATTTTTGTTGTACAAAATTTATAATATTAGTTATTTTTTAGGTAAGTTTGTTAATAGTTCTTGAATAATTATGATTAAATTTGTCAATATCATTAAATATAAAAAAAACTTGAAAATATTTTTTAAAAATATACCCATTATAATAATTATTGCTCTTATTTCATCTTAACTTTAAAGAAACAAATATATTAAAGCAAAATTTGCAAATGCTTAACAAAAGTGATTATTAAATATATTTTTTTATAAAGTTGCACAACTTTGTAAAGAGAAAGTTCATAATATATTTTTTAACCATTTGCAAACATCTATCGTTTCCTTTGTATATATATATTGTTTTCTAAAAAAAAAACTTGATATTAAACACCATATATATATATATATATATATATATATATATATATATATATATATATATATATATATTAATCAATCTAAAGTTTAATATATGTTTAGATAAAATGATCAGAGTATCTTCAAATTTATAAAAATAATTTGGTTTTGATGAGTTCTGATCCTTGTTTTAGTTCTGTGTTCAACTTTAGGTGAATTAAGATATATATTAAGCTTTGTTAAATGCGTACCCTTGCTTTCATTAAATTGTTAAAACTAAAAAATCAACCATACCATAAATTTCGGTTTTTATGATACGGTTTAAACGATTTTTCGGTCGGTTCCATTTTTGTTTGTGACCGTTTCGGTTTTACGGTAGGTTTTCGGTTTTCAATTTAAAAAATTGTAACAACTGAAACGACTGTTTTATATAATAATAAATAATAAAATAGTCCAAAAAAAATATGTAGGTTTTTTGCCTCTTTTTTTTTTTAATATATTTTCACACCTCCAAGCCACGCGTCTCAAGGTGTTTCCTAATTCTTAAGCACTTGTTTCTATTCGAAACATTTATGTGATGATGTTGACTTGATGAAGCATATTAAGAGCATGTTTTGTAAGATAAATTACTTGATTGATGTTTGATTATGGATTATGATCTTTATTATATATTTTTTTAAATTGTTTATTTTATTTTATTATGAAAACTTTGACATTTCTAGATATTTTAAAAGAGTATTGAAGTTTTGACATGTAATAATTCAATAATCCTTCTAATTATTTCAAATTATCAGATAATTAATTTCAGGTTCTTATATCATTAGTAAAATATACAACTTGATATATAACTAAATTTATTTCACACACCATATTGTAAATAAATTGAATCATACCGAAATAAAGTAGTTTGGTTTCGGATTAATAATTTAAAATTTTGAAATCCGAAAAACCGATTTGTAATTTAGAAGACCGAACCAAACTGACTGTTGCACAATCCTAATATTTACTTTTTGTAGTATAAATTGAAAATAATATATATGCAATTCTATTAGTTCTTAGTTTTCTAAAATAAGTCACATTTAATTTTATTTACTCCAATTTTTCTGATTAAATTTCACCAATATCCTTCAGTATAAAAGCTCGTGAAAATAAAAAAAATTTAAAAAGTATTCATTAAACTTATCATCACTTTTATTTCCATTATATTATATTATTTCTTTATTCTTTACATTTTAAACAGAACGTATCTACTAAACAAAAATTTTCCAATCAGATTTATTCCTTTCTTCGATGATTGTCCTAACTGCTAAATCCCATCTTCCAAATGGTTCAAAATCTAATTAGATTTTTGTTAGACTTAATTATAAATAAACATTAGACTTAATTGTGGGGCAAATCTCAAAGAGACTTGAGCCCTCCAAAAATAGTTGTATGCTGCTTATAAGCAGCGAGCACACGGTATTCTTTAGTAAAAGGCGAAAGAATAGTTCGCTTTGTGCTCACTGCGCAGCTGCATGGTTTCAATGAAGTTTGAGTCCGCTATTTATAAGGTAGGTTCTCCTTTTGTCATGCAGTTTTCTCCATGTGGGAAAAGGGTAATGGAACAAGGCTAGAGGCATGGGTCTCCCACATATTTGCTACACTCGAATTATGGCTTCCAGCGCCTAGTAATTCACAATTTCATATTTTCATGGAATAAATATGAAATCTCTTGCCGATGCTGCATTTTTTCTTCTTCCAGGGGAATCACAATAAAAGTTGGATTTTTTTTTTGGTCACATTTATGGAATCCACCAACGCTTCTTTTTCACAGAAACGGATAGCAAGAGGATAAAATTTGTGCAACGATTCTTTGATGATAAAACAGAGATTTGAATTGTTAGTTTTAACAAAAGTGTTAATTTAACATCGAACGACATATTTTCAAGATTTGTTATCAACTTGAGACACAGGGACTTGTTCAAATCTTAAACTGCGACCAAATAGGATTGTTATCAACTCGGACTATAATGGATTTTACACAACAAATCGAGTTTGCGATTTATTAATTTCCCACAATATCTAATTATCTATTGAAGTTAGACAAAAAATAGTATGTTTCGATATATTTATCATCATCATATTCTTGATACAAACATGGTGAAGTTGGGTGAAATTGGCCCAGATTCCAATTAGGCCGACATTAGGCAGACACCAATCTCCCAAGTGCAATGTGTAGGAGTATCTTTTTCTTGCAAATAAAACGCGGCAGAAGTTTAAAAATTTTAATTTTGACATGAAAAACATTCATCGTATGATTTAAAAGATTAATAGGATATTTATATTTGTTTAACTTTATGTATTCAACGATAGCTCTAACTATTCATGTTTTGGAACGTTTATAACGTTTCTCGTAATTTCTTACGAGCATATCTATTTATTTAATTAATAGATTCTAACTTTACTAAATAAATAATTGTGAATTCATTATAACTTTGATCGACGATTAGAAAGCGCAAATGTACTGTACCAAAGTTACAAATCTTGTTCATATAATGAAAACTGAAAATTTCGAATATTAAAATTTTCACTGTTTTTTTTTTTGGCAGCTGACAGTTTTGTGAATTCCTTCACCAAAACAGGCCGTTCCACTCTCCTCACTTAATTAACAGTTAAGCTAACTTCTACAACTTCCAATACATGTAATCCACATATAAATTCCTTTACAAGAAATCTGTTTCATCTTCATCAAACTGCAGTTGCCAAATTCAACTCCTTGAACTTGACTATCTCAACGGGAACATACAATCTGATACTTGTGTGATTCTTAATGATCAAAGATACAGCTAGCCGTGAGTTCACAACTTTCATGTTATTCAGATTAACATTTAATTTTATTCGGGATTACTCCAATTAGCTTCATTCTTTTCATTAGCACCTTGATAAAAAATGTCAGAACTGAAGTCTGATTGCATCTATCAGATCATGGTAAGACTGTCTAGTAGCATCGTTCCTAATCCCATAGGTATCATTTATAGTGTCTGCAAAAACCTTAAGTTATTATTATCGTACATTACAATCCCTTGACTCATATATCCCGATCGAATATGTAACTCTTGGTTTATCGAGAGTTGCAAATAAATTCGATAACGATGTAATGTATCATTAAATAATAACAGTGACATAGTATGTGCAACTGAGGAAAAGCCTTTCCAAAACGTATATGTCTTACTTTGACCAGAGATTCCTTGTACTATTAACTCGTCAGATCACATAAGATATCTTCACACGTAGGCAAACGGTGAATCCCCGACTACAATATATTGGCTCTTACGTATTTTGAAACTACACCCAACATCGCCACCCGATGACCCTCAATGGAGTCTGTAAATGGATCAAAGTGCATGCTAATATATAGAGCTTTTGCTTTGTCCTGGGTCAAAGGGCTAATGGTGTACAACCATAATAGCGGATTATTCCACTCGATAAATGATAACCACTTTCACAGTCCAATGGATAGTTATTTATGCATCATCAAATGATTATTCATCTGTATGAATGCACATATACATGTCCTTATCAATGAAACGTGACGTTTACATCTCACATCTTAATTTCAAGTTCAAATGACATTTATCCTTATTTTAGGCGGCTGATTTTGACTAGGGAAATATATGATACAATTCCTAATGAGTTTCATGATCTTTACATTGAGAGACAGACATCATGTACCTATTATATATTCAAAATTTTTATCTATGCAGCTTGCATATGTATACAGATAAAGTAAATGTCATAATTGGATAAAGCATAAAATATTATTAAAATAAAAAAATTTCTACACACTCAAACACAATGGAGGGGTCACCAAGCAATGCCATAGATCTTCTTGATCATCGATTGACCCCGTCCAGGTAAGTATGGAACACATAGCACAACCATTAGTTTATATGGATCTGCATTACTCCTCAAACATATTTCTTAGCGATATCTTGGATGATCCTCAAACTACAATAATCATATCTAGATATTGATCTATATATTTTGTTTACACAAGCAGGTGACAAAAAAACAAAAGCACGTTATAAAAAAGTGCCGACGCGGGTGCGAGTAACATTATTATTTCATTAAAAAAATTATCATTATAGGAATTATTTTTTTACACCTAAACCAAAAAAAAATAAAAATTATCTAAGTAACCTTTATTTATGATACCAACTTATAATGTAATCGGAACTCATATATAAAATTCCATAAGAAAATTAAATGTCCTGTTGTAATTATTTAATATAAAAATTTACTATGTATAATTTCAATATTTTTAAACATACTAAACTTCAATATAAATTATTCGTATAATTTGATTTTTTTTAGTTCGGTACATTTTTATTATTAGAAATTTCAAGTTAATTGAATTTTTGTATGAATATATATAAAGAAATTAAATCAAGCTTTGGAAAATAAATAATTTATTCATGTCTTCATTGGTTTGATTTTGTTTGAAAATGTATTCAGTTATTTTAATTTATTGATGATTGATGATATTTAGACAATTTTTATTATTTCTATTGTTGTTGTTCATGTTTTTTTTTTTTTTAAAAAAAATGAATTCTTCGTTCTTTAAAATAGGTAAAAAAAAATATTATACAATACAAGTGCACTGGACATTCCCATGAGACTCAAATAATAAGAATAGTATGAATCGATGGATCAGTTAGTCTAATCAACGAACATTCCCTGAAAATTTGTTGATCAATCCTGAAAAGCAAAGCCGATTAATGATCTGATAAGGTCTCAAGTAACTTCTTTTTCAATAAGTTGAATATCACAGTCCATACGTACTACCAAATGTGTACTATATGTTAAAAGAACAATAACATAGCTCAACGACATTTGCATTTGTAATAGATTTCCATATTTAAAAAGACGACTGTTGCAGGCGCTGTCTATATAGATGATTCGGGCTTACTGTAGGACCGAGTGCTTACCGTTTTAACAAAGATACAACTAGTGATAATGGTGCAACTCAAATCTTTTAAACCACACAGCAGCTCAAGGACCAATGTTTTATCACTCTACCAAACAAAAACAATTATTGCATCGAACAATCTCCTTCCCAATAATTGCACTCCTTGTAATAAATGGAAATCGAACCCATGACATTGGCACTGATACCAATTGTAGGACCGAGTCCTTACAACTTTGTCAAAAGCTATAGTTGGTTGTAATGGTGCAACTCAAATTTTTTAAACCGCACAGCAGCTCAAGCATCACGGTTCGATCGCTCTACTAAACAAGGACAATTATTGCACCCAACACTTACTTAAGAGCTCTCCTCTGAACTTCAACTTTTCTATCTGTCTAAGCAAAGTTCTTCGAGTTCAAATAAATTTTTTAGAGCCCAACCGATCATATTAAGCACATGCTTATACTTTGTAATATGATAATTAAGGATCAATTAATGTTAGAATTTAATTGAAAAATCATTGTAATTAAGAGTAAGAAGTCTTATTGCTAATCGTGATTAAGTTTCTGAGATACTGAGAGTTTCAGTTAGGATGTGTGGTAAGTCCTGCTGAAGTGTGCAGTTTCAAACTGTTGTAATTGTCAAAATCCTTCTGCAAGGAAGAAGGGGTCACGTAAGAGTAATTCAAGTTCCCGAAAATTCCGAAACAAACTTGTGTTATTTACATTTCAATTAACCTGTTTTTGCTCAATATTTGATAGCCCAACTGTTCTTGGACATAAGCCATTTGTTATGTTCAACCTTTATCAGTGAGCTTTTTTTCTATACAGTAAATAATTGTTGGTTTATTGATACCTCATCAACGAGAATTACATTTTTTATAAACCAAATCGAAATATTTTCAAAATTTATTGAAATTATTTATTCACTCATTATAAATCAATCTCCAATCATGATACATGCCATGCTTGTGGTCATACCTTAAAAATTAACAGCTTTAATTATTAGGTGGTCCAATGATATAATTATTTTAATATGAACATGTTAGAATTATGAAAATTTGAATTTAATAATTGGTGATACCCTTTTTAGGATTCGAGTCAGCATTAAACCGGTTCGTTACTTGGATAGTCCAAATAGTAACCAGTATGTCGGTCACTTTCCTACAGACCCGGGCAAATCTTCTCTTCCCAGGCATTGTGGCTCTTCTCGGTCAATCAACATTTTAAGCTCGTGTTTTTTCACTAACAACACGGTACTCAACTACCCGGGCCACCTCGAGAACTGCACCACCTCGATAAATGAACCACACTCGAGTGTGATTGATACTGGCAATCCAATCTGTCAGAACAACTTGGGTTTGGAGTGTCCGAGAAGTCATCAGAGGCTAGTATAGTAAACCGACTTAGTAGATGGCACGGAAATCGAGGTAACTACCCATTCCTCTACTATAAATAGCAGGTATTAATGTCATTTAATGATCCTGAATTCTTTGAACTCTAAGCATTACACATATTTTCTCTCAAATATTGCTTGTGTTCATCCTCAACCTGCTGACTTTAGCATCGGAGTGGCCACGCCGGACACCCCTCCGGCGACCATTCACGAGTTATTCTCTTATTGCAGGTGTAAATCCAAGCCATTACCTTCACTCAAATTCCCAAACACTATAAATTGTTGATCTGATCCGTTGGAGCTTCTTACCCGGCTCACCCATTTCAGCGAGATCGCATCATTGGCGCCGTCTGTGGGAAGTCTTGAGCTCAAGACGTTGATATGGCTCGTACGAGAAGAACAGACCAGGATAATTCTCGGGCCCAGAGGACGGGGACAAACTTCGAGACAAAGAGGTGTTAATAACACCGGGCCAAATCTCATAACCGTGACCCCTGAAGAGCTAAAGAAAATGATGGTCGATGCCATCGTGCAAGCTATGGCGAGAAAAGAAGTTTCTCGGCATGTCATCCCATCCGAGCAAGAGCAAGAGCAGGAGCAAGAACGAGAGTTGGGGGAGCAGGAAGAGGCAGGAGGAGAGAATGAGGAGAACAGTGCTGGGTCGAAATCTCCGACTACGGCAGAAGAATTACGGGAGTTGAGAAAGAAGATGAAGGTCCTGGAAGGACAGTTGGAAATTCGGAGCATTGCCCGGACAGTCCCGAGAGGATGTCCGTTTACTGATATCATTGTCCGGGAGCTTCTTCTCGGAAATTTCAACTCTGCAAAAGTGAAAGACTATGATGGCAATGCAGACCCGGAGGATCACCTGGCCAGGTTTGAAAATATGGCCATGTTGCACCGTTATACTAGATCGAATCAAGTGCAAGGTGTTCCTAACAACACTGGTGGATTCAGCTCAGAGGTGGTTCGAGGGCTTGACTTCCCAAAGTATCAGCTCCTTTAAAGACTTCCATAAGGTGTTTTTACACCATTTCAGCAGCAGTAAAAAGTACAAAAAGACTGCTTTTAGTCTATTTGAAGTTAAGCAGAGCCCAAATGAGAGTTTAAGGGCCTATATCAGAAGGTTCAACAGAGTGGCCCTAGACGTCCCCACTTGTGCCACTGAAACAAAGACTACTGCATTCACTCAGGGTTTGAGAGAGGGTGAATTCTTCAAGTCACTGACCAAGAAGGTGCCTGGGGATTTCGAGGATCTGTTGTCACGAGCAGAAAAATACATCAATATGGAGGAGGCCCAGAAACAGAAGACGGAAGCTGTGAGGAAGGAGAGATGAGACCGGGTGTCTAAGCCCGAGGTGAGGGGACAGAAGAGGGGCAATACAGGGCACTTTTCTCATCACGTGCCTCTGAAAATTTCCCGGGAAGGGGAAGTGCAGGAATGCAGCAGAGATTTGGCCACAGATCATCAGTTATCCCGGTCAGAGAAGAAAGGATTTTGCTCTCTTCACAAGGTTTGTTACCATAACACTGAAGGGGAATTATGCCTCACCTTCCATCCCGGGACCCAGCAACAATAGTCAGAGGCCGAGTGTGCAACCATGGACATCTCGGCAACCAGGATCCAGCGCTCGAGGAGGAAGTATGAGGAATATCCCGAGGATTGAGCCCAGTAGAAGAAGGGAGCCTGAACCCGAAAGAAAAAAAGAATTCGCCCCCTGCTAAGAGATTGATTAAAATGATATTAGGAGGCTCTACTGATAGAGACTCCTACCGAGCCAGGAAGTCGAGAAGTAGGAGGGAGTGTTTGGAGGTGGAGGGAGCGAGAAGGAGTGAGGCGGTCATCAGTTTTGGCCCGGAAGATTTGAAAAGGATGAATCTGCCCCACAACAATGCCCTGGTGATCCAAGTCCGAGTGGCAAATTATGATATTCTACGAGTCTTCGTGGACTCGGGCAGCTTTGTAAATGTAATTTTTAAATATGCCTTTATGCAGATGGATTTGCAGGGCTATCACTTAGAGGCTGTGAAAACTGCCCTATTTGGTTTTGCTGGCCATGTGGTTTACCCGGAAGGGGAGATTGTTTTGCCATTAACCCTGGGTTCTCAAGATCTTAAAAGGACGGTGATGACTTCATGTACCGTGGTGGACTCCCCATCATCATAAAATATCATTCTGGGGAGGCCGTCTATGAACGAGCTGAGAGCCGTAGCATCCACCTACCACCCAAAGATAAAGTTTCCAGTGGGAGCCCGGGTGGGAGAAGTCCGGGGAGATCAGCCATCCTCTCGAAAATGCTATGTGGAGGCAGTCCGAGCTGATCAGAGCAAGACCAGGAGGGAAGGGAAGAAGGCAAATGTGGATGGAGTAGAAGGGAGAGTGAGGGAGAGAGGAGAGGTTCACTTTGTAGCAGAAGAGGAGCAGGAAGCGGTAGAATTCGGACCAAGCCAACAAATCCAGGTGGCCCGGGATCTCAGCATATCCACCTGAGTTAGTCTAGTTAACTGTTTAAAAGCTAATATTCATGTGTTTGCCTGGTCCCAACAGGAGTTGACATGGATTTCTCCCCTGGTAGCGGAGCACCAATTGAACATTCTCCTGGGATCTCACCCGGTGAAGCAAAAAAAGAGACACTTTGGTCCTGAAAAGGACAAAGCTATTGATGAGCAAGTAAAAGAGCTCCTGAAGGCTGGCCACATTCGAGAGATTCAATTCCCTTCATGGCTCTCGAATGTGGTCTTGGTGCCCAAGTCTACCAGGAGGTGGCGCATGTGTGTAGATTTCCACGATCTTAATAAAGTTTGTCCCAAGGATCATTATCCTCTGCCCCGCATTGATCAGTTGGTGGATTCCACATCGGGCTTCGAGTTGCTAAGATTCATGGACGCGTACCAGGGGTATCATCAAATCCCCTGGCCAAGAGTGATCAAGATAAAGCCAAATTCATCACCTCGGGAGGTACATTTTGTTATATTGTATTGCCTTTCGGGTTGAAGAATGCAGGGGCTACTTACCAACGTCTGATGAACAAAGTTTTCGAGAAGCAGTTGGGGGCGGAATGTGGAAGTCTATGTGGATGATATTCTGGGCAAAACCCGGGAGGTTGCAAGCTTTATTGGTGATCTGGAAGAAACTTTTGCCACTCTCGTGCAATACGGGATCAAGCTTAACCATGCCAAGTGTATTTTTGGCGTAAAGAGTGGCAAATTCTTGGGATTCATAGTGACAGATCCGAGGATCGAGGTGAATCAGGAAAAATTCAAGTCTGTGTTGTGTATGCCATCTCCCCGATCTATCAAGGAAGTACAGAAGTTGACCGGGAGGATTGCTTCCCTGTCTCGATTTATTTCCCGGTCAGCGCATAGAAGTTATCCTTTCTTTCAAGTCTTGAGGAAGGCCCAGCAATTTGGATGGGATGATAAATATGAGCAATCCTTCCAGGACTTGAAGATTCATCTTGCAAAACTCCCTGTATTGGTGAAGCTGGAGCCCGGGGAGAAATTATATGTCTATTTGTCTACTACGGAGTATGCTGTCAGCTCGGTTTAATAAAAGAAGAAGGCTCCGATCAAAAGTCTGTTTATTATGTCAGTCATGCTCTAAGAGGACCCGAGCTCCGGTATAGTGAAGTAGAGAAGATTGCTCTTGCCTTGGTCATGACTGCCCGGAAGCTAAGGCCTTACTTCCTGTCGCATCAAATAGTTGTTCTTACCAATAGTCCTCTTGGCAGGATCATGACTCACTTTGAAGTGTCCGGGCGTATGGTCAAGTGGACAATAGAGTTGGGGGAGTATGACATTGAATACAAACCTCGGGTGGCCATCAAAGCACAAGCTCTGTCAGATTTTTTATCCGAGATGGTCCAACCCAATGAAGAGGAAGTATGGAGAGTATTCGTGGATGAGGCGTCTAGCCTTGCTGGATACGGAGTAGGGGTTGTGATAATATCTCCCCCGGGAGAAAAGATTAAACTGGCACTTAGAATTGACTCTCGGGTAACCAAAAATGTGGCTGAGTATGAGGCTGTCCTGGCTGGTATCCAAGCCGCCCGGGAAGTCGGGGCTTCCCGGATTATTCTATATTCTGATTCACAACTCATCACTCAACAAATAAAGGGCGTGTATGAGGCTAAGGATGACAGGATGTTAAAATATTTACAGCTCATCAAAGCCCGAGCAGAAGTTTTTGCGGATTGGGGTATTGAACAAATACCCCGAGAAGAGAATAATGATGCAGATACTCTGGCCAAAATGGGTGCTTCTTTGTCAGAGGTAAATACCCGGGAGGTCTGGCGTGTTTCCCGGTTGATCCTTTCTACTGAGGAAGAAATGTTACCAGAACCAGAGGACTCCTGGATGACACCTCTGATCAAGTTTATGGTAAATAATGAGTTGCCCGAAGATAGAGCCTGAGCTCAGAAAACTAAGAGACAAGCTCCCAGGTTTGTGCTCTTAAATAATATTTTGTATAGGAGATCATTCCAGGGACCTCTTTTGAAATGCTTATATGAGAAAGAGGTGGATTATGTCCTCCGAGAAATTCATGAGGTTGTTGTGCCGAGCACCTCGGGGGAATGTCTTTGGCCCGAAAAACAATGTTTGCTGGTTTCTGGTGGCCAACTTTAAGTCAAGATGTGGCTAGGGTGGTCCGAGCTTGTGAAGGCTGTCAACATCATTCGAATTTCAAGCACAGCCCGGCTACCCTCATGAAGCCTATTTGGACATCTTGCCCCTTTGATCAATGGGGCATGGATATTGTGGGCCCTTTTCCCATTGCCCGGGCTCAGAAAAAATTCTTGTTAGTTGCTGTTGACTACTTCTCCAAATGGGTAGAAGCTGAGCCCTTAGAAAAATAACCGAGCAGGAAGTATTGAAGTTTTTGTGGAAAAGCATCGTGTGCCGATTTGGATTGCCCAGAAAACTAATCTCAGATAACGGGAGACAATTTCAAGGCAAAGAAATCACATCATGGTGCCGGGAGATGAAGATCACTCAGTCTTTCACCTCTGTTGCCTACCCTCAAACAAATGGCCAAACAGAGGTAGTCAACAGAATCATTGTACAAGCATTAAAAACCCGGCTTCAGGGCAAAGGAAAGGACTGGGTGGAGGAATTATCTAGTGTTCTCTGGGCTTACAGAACTACTCCTCGGGCACCTACTCAAGAAACTCCTTTCAACTTGGTATATGGTTCTGAAGCGGTCCTTCCAGTAGAAATCGGGCAGACTTCTTCCCAGGTAGAATCTTACCCGGATGGCAATAACCAAAGCAGGGCCATGGAATTGGATTTAATAGAAGAAAAAAGAGACCGGGCATTCATTCGAATGGAGGCATACAAGAGCCGAGTTATGAAGTCATATAACAAAAAGGTTCGCATCCGAGAATTCTAGGTGGGGGATCTAGTCATGAAGAAAGTCAACCCTGCTGGGGAAGTTGGGAAGCTGGAAGCTCGGTGGGAAGGACCTTACAAAATCACTCAGAGAGTCAGCTCGGGATCTTTTTATCTAGAAGATGTGCAAGGACGCTCTCTTAAAAGATCTTGGAATGTATTTAATTTAAAGCAGTACTATGCATGACAGATGTAATTATTTGATGGATGAAATAAAGGAAAGATATATTTTCTCAGAGCGTGTTCTGAATGCTTCTGTTATTAAGTCCCGGGACATGCTCCTCGGCCCAAGGCTCCGCACCTTGGTTCTAAAAAGCCCATGGCACTACACCTTGGCTCAGAAATCCCCGCCTCAACCATCTAAGATTTCGAGATAAGCTTTTAAAACTCAGTTTAAATTTTCTGCGTCTTGAATATTTGAGGGAGGGTTTACTATTACTTAGAAAGAATGTGCGGATACTGATCATAAGCCCCCGATCAGTTCTTAATACCCAAAAATTTCTAATGAATTATCAAATATCTCGGTTATTATGGAGACATAATCCTGAGTACTTGTCAAGAAAATACAAGAACGCTAAAGGAAAATAAAGTTTTCATTAATAAGAGCCCGAGGGCCGAAAAATTACAAGAGAAGAGAAGACAAAAGAAAAATACAAATCCTAGTCTATGTCTACGTGTTCAGGCTCGGGCTGCTCTTCTCGACCCACCTCCTTCTCCTCCTCGCCATCCTTGGGAAGGGATGCAATGGCCAGACCTAAATCCGGAAAATTTTCCTTATCTTGGGGTAGGAGTCCGGCTTCCTCAAATTGTTCACGGCATTTCTCAAAACCGGTCTGAAAAAGTGGGTAGGCCTTGTCCACCACGGCCTTCTTAAATTCAGGAGATTGGAGGAAGGAAGCATGCCACTTATTTTTATCATACTTCGCCAGGGCCAAAGCATTCTCGGCCTTTTCTGCTCGGGACATCTGATCCTCCATCTCTCGGATAGAGAATGGTTTCTCGACTCCGAAACAGACAGGGCACCCAGTAGATTTTCCTCCCGAAGGGCGGCTTCGTTGAGATCTTCCCAAGATTTTTCCAAAGCCATGTGGGCCGACTCCAAGGAAGCTTTCAGGATGGCGATTTCCTGTTCATGAAGGCTTTTAGCCCTGGCAAGCTATCCGTGCAACTGATCTTGAACTTCCTTGGCAGCCCGGGCTTGTTGGCCTTTCTTAGTGGCCGTCGCCGCCACTTCCTCGAATGCCGAGAGCATCAATTGGGCAGCTTGAACAAAGCAAATTATTAAAAAAAATAAGAAAAAGAAGGGGGGATGAAGAGGAAACTTACAGATAGGAAGCGGTTGGATCCCTCAAGAAATTGAGCACCGGGCCCAGAGTTCTTCAAGAAGGCCTCCTCTTCAGGAGTAAGTATGTGCTTGAGGCGCCGAATGCTTGTTGAAGTGGCCCCCTCTAGAAAAATGTTGGGCCAGGTGGGTTGATCGATCGGAGGAGTTTCTTGAGGAGGTTCCTCTGTAGTTTGTTGTGGGGGAGGGGTTGAGTGACTGAGTTTCCTGGGAGGTGCCTTGCCCTCTTTCCTGATTAGTCTCAGTCAGGATCAGTTCCGGGCTCGTGGTAGCCTTTCTCTTCCGCCGAAGGAGGGGGGACGTGGTCCTCAGGGTCCTCTTGGGGTGCTTCCCAGGCCACTTCTTCTTGTTGAGTCTCAACCCGGTTTAACTCAGCACGCCGGGCTACTGCTTCCTCGGCTAGTTTCTTCTCGAGAACAGCTTTTCGGGCTGCCAATTTCTTCTCTTTGGCCGTCTTTTCAGCCGCCCACTTTTTGGCAAAGGCCTTCTGCATTTTTGAGGTATCTGCACAATAACAAGGAGAACTTTTAGCACGAACAATAAGTATGATACTTTAAAAACAAAACCAGGATATCAAGCATTACCGGGTTGAGAGCCCGAGACAGCAACCTCGTCGATCACCCTGTCTAGAGGGTCCTCAGCCTGGGAACTCAACCCATAGGCCGCTAAGTTCTCCTCTGAGATAAGGATTGAGGAGGAATACTTACGCCCTTCCACCAAGGTTGACTCATGAGGAAAGGCTCCTCGAATTTGCAGGATTGGGGAAGGGAAGGTTGTTGGGGAAGGGAAGGGAGAAAATCGGTTAGACAAGGTAAAGGACCCGGGAGTTGGATGTAGAAAAATTTTCCTTTCCATCTCTTCTGAGAGGAAGGGATGTCATCAAGAAATCGGGCATTTAGCCGGGCGGTCAAGGAGAAGGCATTATCCCCAAGCCGACAAGAGAAGTAATAGTGAAGGATAAGGGGGGAGGGGGGGGGTGATGAGAAGATTGTTCATTTTGAAAAGGACATAGGCCGAGGCCATAATCCTAAAGGAGTTGGGATGAAGTTGGTTAACCGGTACACCAAAAAACTTGGCAACTGCAATATAAAAATGGTGGACGGGAAATCGGAGACCATTTCTGACCTGGTCCCGAAAGAAAGTAGTATACCCGGGAGGAGGGTTGTTGGCTCTGTCAGAGGGCCCGGGTATCAAGATAGAAAAAGATGAAGGAATATTGCCCAGGGCCTGAAGTTCCTCATCTGCCCCCAAGCGCAATGTGCTACTCAGGGAGGAGAACCAAGGGGCTTCTGAGATCTCAGTAGGAGGAGGGCTCGAAGCCCGGGCTTTACCTTTACCCTTGCTCTTGGCAAGAGCTCGGGAGTGGCTAGAAGTAGAAGGTTATGAAGAAGTTGGTTTAGTTTGGTTAGCTGAGGGTTTTCTAGAAGGCTGGGTGATAGAGCGGCGAGGGGGAGACGGAAGGGAGTCAGAGCGTAGCGCGGTAGACTCGTCACTAGGCGAGCCTCGCGCATTTGCTCCTGATGTAGAAGTGGTAGAATTAGACATATTTTTTAAATCAGGAGAGGAAATACTTACGATTCCTTAAGAAAAAACGGGTGGTTGCAGCGACGGAGATTCACCGGAGATGGAGGAGCTTATGCGGAAGAGCTTCGAGAGAAAAATTTGCAAGGGCTTCGCCGAGATTGTGAATTTGCAAATGATTTTTCAGAAATCGGTCATCTACTATATATAGGAGGAGACGAGTGATCCTCACCGTTGATCTAAAACGAATCAGACAGACCAAATTAGCCTCGAAAATTGAGCGGGATAATTAGGCGGGATATTTGAAAAGACAGGCGCACAAATCGAGGCATCGTGATCATTCATCTGCTCGAAAAATGTACAGATTCTGACAACTTTTCAGTAGGGGGCTCGTCATTATGACATCACATTAATTGCCCGGGGAAACCAAACGACATCTTATCTATAAGCCCGGGTGGCGAAAGAACCCGGTATCTTATCTATAAGCCAGAGAGACACGAGGCCCCGACACTTCATTTTAAGTTCAGGATACATTAGGTCCTGGCATTTCAATTTCATTTAGCGATGGTTATATATTATTCAATTTACATTGATTCATTCACAGAAGAATAAGGAAGAAAAAAACGTCAATAAAAATTTTATTAAAGGAAATATCGACGAACTGTTATATTATTCATTATCGAAGCTACAGAAGCTTGCCACTCAGTTATCCAATCAGTCAATTCATTAATCCGAAGATTGATGAAAGACTCAGTAGTTAAGATCTTGTTCAGCTGATGTCATTCTTTCCACATCATCGCGTGTAACAGAACCTGATCGATAGCCAGATCTGTAACTCGATCTACTACAAACTCTCGCTTATACTTCCTTGCTCTTGCTCTTTGTGCTCGAGTAGGAGCCAAACCATTCCGGTATGTGTCATCGAGGTCTTGAATCTTATACCAGGTGGACATGACCTTCACCCAGATATACTCTTCAATCGTCTTCTTTAGTTCCTCCAGATAAGGACGCGTTTCGTTGGTTACTAGGATGTGTGTGCTACTGCAAGCAGTGGAATCAATTGAAGACATATTGAACTTATACTCACCTTTCATTTCTATCATCTTATTTATAGACAAGTGGCATTTAATGTGGAGGAAGTTGGAAGGTCACAAATCATGTGAAACGCCTTCTCATTTGTTTAGGAGAAGGAAGCCAATCGTAGACATTAATCTATAAATATGTGAATGTTTAGGATGAATTGTACCGGGTAGTCGAAAGGACGTGCACAAATATCGATAAGACAAGATCATTATTACCTCGGAATATGAAACGTTTTTCGACGGGAATTTAATGCTGATTCGTGCATCATTATGATACCACATCATAGCCCGGGAGATTTGAGGCTCCGGCATCTTATTTCATAGCCCGGGAGATTTGAGGCCCCATCATCTTATTTTATAGCCCGGGAGATTTGAGGCCCTGGCGTCTTATCGAAATCCCGAGAGGTTTAAGGCCCCGGTATCTTATTTTATAGCCCGAGAGATTTGAGGCCCTGATGTCTTAACGAAATCCCGAGAGGTTTAAGGCCTCAGTACTTTACTTTAAGCACAGGGAATTTAAGGTCCCGGTATTTCAGTTATGGTCATTTATTTTGTTCAGTTCATGATACATATATCAACTGATGAAATTAAATTCTGGCAATAGAGGTAAATTAGATGAGAATTTTTATTTATTCAGAAAAGGTTTCACCGGTTACATTAAAGAACTCCTTTTCTACAAAAGCCATTTACATGGTCATCCATTTTTTTAAAATTCCCAGTAGACGTCTTGTGGAAGCTAGCAGAGTTGGTGACGTTCACCAGAATCTTCCTCTCCTTGTGAAGTAGCAGCTGGTAGAGATGTTCATCTTCGAAAATATTCACTGCCTCGACAACGTGCAGGCGTTCCCGGTACTTCTCCAACTTGGCCATCAGTCGACGCGTGGTGGCTTCTCCGCATTCATAGAGGAATTGCAGTCCTTGCAGCTCCTCCCAGTAACTAAGGATCTTTTAGAAGACTTCATCTTCCATTTCAGTTTTTCGCTTCTCGAAAGCTGTGTTCATGAATTCTTCTGCTATATCGGGAGCCTTCGAACTGCTTGAACCCACCATTGCACTTCTCGGATAATAAATTGCTGGGGTGATGGAAAATAAGTAGGTGGATTACTATATATATGGGAAGGAAATTAATTTCCACCGTGGATCCGAATCTAATCGGACGATTAGAAGGAGTCTAGGAAATTGTGTATGCAGGTGAAAAGACATGTACGGATATCGAGGAAATAGGCTCATTATTATCTCAGAATACGAACGATTTTCGACGGTATCAATACTACCGCATGCGTCATAATGACACCTCTTGGACTTTCCGAGAGTACTAACGAAAAATATTCAAAACCCGGGAGATGTGGGACCCCGAAACCCCATCACATCTGTGGAATATTTGAAGACCCAATGCTCTTATTTACCCAGGGTTACATTTTTGACTGATCAGGACAGCGAGTCAAGTTCTAGCCCGACTATTTTAGGGATGGGTGGTGATACCCCCCTTTAGGATTCGGGTCAGCATTAACCCGGTTCGTTACTTGGATAGTCCAAATAGTAACCAGTATGCCGGTTACTTTCCTGCAGACCCGGGCAAATCTTCTCTTCTCAAGCATTGTGGCTCTTCCCGGTCAATCAGCATTGTAAGCTCGGGTTTTTTCACTAACAACCCGGGCCACCTCGAGAACTGCACCACCTCGAGAAATAAACCACACTCGAGTGTGATTGATACTGGCAATCCAATCTATCAGAACAACTTTGGTTTGGAGTGTCTGAGAAGTCATAAGAGGCTAGTATAGTAAACCGACTTAGTAGATGGCACGAAAATCGAGGTAACTACCCATTCCTCTACTATAAATAGCAGGCATTAATATCATTTAATGATCCTGAAATCTTTGAACTCTAAGCATTACACATATTTTCTTTCAAATATTGCTTGTATTCATCCTCAACCTGCTGACTTTAGCATCGGAGTGGCCACATCGGACACCCCTCCGGCGACCATTCACGAGTTATTCTCTTATTGCAGGTGTAAATCCAAGC
Organism: Primulina eburnea; assembly: GCF_022965805.1. Taxonomy (NCBI): domain Eukaryota; kingdom Viridiplantae; phylum Streptophyta; class Magnoliopsida; order Lamiales; family Gesneriaceae; genus Primulina; species Primulina eburnea. The sequence goes on from NC_133111.1 coordinate 33,904,344, forward strand.
CATTACCTTCACTCAAATTCCCAAACACTATAAATTGTTGATCTGATCCGTTGGAGCTTCTTACCCGGCTCACCTATTTCAGCGAGATCGCACCAATAATTTATATTAGATATTAACTTTGTGTATGATTTTGCTATTCCAAGCTTAAATTATTGTATTCGACTAGTTATTTATGACTTTTTGTACATTATAAATATAAATTTTAATAGATACAATATCCTTATTCGTAAGAACAGAATATACGCTAGACAAGACATGAAACTTCACACACTTCATTGTTCGGGCCAAAAGAAAGGAGAGAGACCCTGCAAAATAGCATGAAATATTTTGAACTAAATTGTTGAGGCCAACCAAAAGAGAAGACCCCTCCAAAAATAATTTGTATGCTGCTTAAATGCAACGAACACACGGTATTCTTTAGTAAAAGGCGAAAGAATAATTCGCTTTGTGTTCACTGCGCAGCTGCGTGGTATGACAGTTCGGTCAAGTTCGATTTTTATATGATTGGCTCTCCCCGTTAATTGTAATTTAACCGATATGGGAACATGTAATGTGAAAATAATGCTGGTGCCCTGGGGCTATGTGAAGTGCTAAGCTTCGGATTTTTTTATGAAGAAAAACTAAACAATAATTTAATTGAATAAGTGAATTTTAAATATTTTTGTACTTATTAAATATCAAATTAATTTTTTTAAATAACATAACCGATTTTTAGTTTTAAAAAATAAGTATATCTCATTTTCTAAAATTGATGTGCACTTAAAGTTTTAATCGCGAAGTTCGGTTGACCGAGGTAAGGGTGCCATCAAAATCGAGGTAAATTTTTTTTTCTTTGGTTTAATTATTTTTTTTTAAGAAAATGACTTTATCAAATGTATTTGAAATATACTTGAAAATGTCTTTTTCTTAACTATGTTTATTTTACAAATTTCTCTGATCATCAAAATCCAACTTTTATTGCTATTTATTTTGTGAACAAAAAAAATTGGGTATGAGTTTGAAAAAAACAATAATGCAACGGCTCCAAAGTAAGTTGCATGGAAGATAAGATAATAGTGGAAGACCATTTCGACAATTAGTCTTATTAATATATTGGTTTTAGGACAGCCAAAATTAAAAATTAGTTTTTAATTTATATTTGTCAATGTTGGTTTATTCCTTCATAAAACAAAGTTATTTTTTTTAATATTTATTTATATTAATATTATTTTGGAGAATTCAACTATAATCTCACGTTGAAAATAAAGATTGGTGTTATAGCTTTGATCATTTACTCATGAAAATCTCAGAGACAATATGAATCACGGAAATGAATATTTAACACTAAAAGAAGTTCATGCTGTTAGGTTATTTTAATTAAGTTATTTGAAATAATCTAATTTGTGGTAATAATATCTCATCGTGATAAATATGAGAGACGTCTCATATTTATCAATAAGTAAATCAAGAATATTATCTGTATTAAGATGATGATAAAAGATTTAATTTATCATATCATGGATTTGATGTCATCAAGATAAGTCACAAATCAATTCAAACGTTCTCGATGATGGTTAGAGAGATCTATAAATAGTGACGCTTGGGGTCCCTGAGTACACACACCGAAAATCACAACACCATTCATAGTGAGGTTTGGAGTACTTAGAAGACTCTCAAGCAACCTGAGGAATTCTCAAGGAGTATTCAAGGCGTTCTTCAAGTATTCAAGGTGTTCTTCATAATCAATGGCTGGAGGTAACATTTAGTTTATTATTCCGCATTCAGATTCATGTTATTAAGATTAAAACATGATTTATATGTCTAACATTTGGTATCAGAGCCTTAAGTTTTACCTCTGTCTTGATAAAAATTCGAAATTTTTTTTTTTTTGAAAAATTATATTTCCAAATTATGAATATTTTGCACGTTTGATACCATTGATGTTTTACATGTTTAAATTATTTGGATAATATATGTCAAAAATATTTTATTTATTTCCTTATCTTGCATGCAATTAAATATTATGTTAAAATTTTGTGCATATGAGGAAATTGTTCATATTAAATTATATTTGGATCCATAATTTTTATGAACAAATTAAGATATTTTATTCGAATATTCACAAATGAACAAATGATCCCACTTTATCATTACTCCGATAAAAGAGAAAAACTGTTGAGAAGCTATCATTTTCATGAAAATTTGATCCTCACCTTATCACTACTCTTGATAAAAGAGAAAAACTGCTGAGGAATCCTGATTTTCACGAAAATGTGATTCTCACTTTATCACTACTCTTATTTAAGAGAAAAACCGATGGGAGCATATTTGTTCATATTAAGTAAAAAAGTGAATGTAAAGTGAAAAATTTTGGCTTATTAAGAAATAATAAATATGAAATGCACATGAAAACATAATTTGGGGGAGTTTTCATGGACCGGTTTAAATTGCCTTGACTAGCCACCGGTATCCTTGATAAACGTTGTTCTGTCTAGGAGTTAGGTATTTAAAGGGCCTTAGCCCTACCTATCTTCCTGGGAGCACTCTTGAAAAATGTTGATTGTGTTATTAAATAATTATTATATATTTAAGTGCCAAAATTTTGTCTAGTGAACCGTGTAATTTTAAATAATTGAGGCTTAGCCACAGCACCCTTAATTATGCAAAATTATACATCAAGTTGAATTGGATCACCTTATGGACGAAATTGTAATTAATTATGTAAATATAATAAATTTTACCCCACAGGGACTTTTATTATATTTATGTGATTAATTAGGATAAAAATTTCAAAAACTGTTTTTTTTAATTTACCCACAGGAGTTAAGGAAAATTATTCTTGATAGTTTTATTATATAATTGCATAAAATCTAATAGAATTAAAATTTTAGCCCACAGGCAAATTTTATGTTACTAGATTTTATACATGATTTACATTGGTAAACATGAAATTTCCTCAAGATATTTTGTAATAAGCATGTTTATTATATTTATTGCAGTAAAACCTGTTAATTTCTCTGATATGAGTTGTGATATTCCCGAACTCAATGGGGATAATTACAAAGTCTGGAAGGAAACCTTCAATTGGGGTAGATGGATATTGACTATGCCATAAGGAAAAACGAACCAGCTGCCATACATGAAACTAGTGAACCTGATGATGTCGATTTTTATGAAATGTGGGAGCGATCTAATCGTCTCTGCGTTATGTTCATAAAGACTAAGATATCGGTTGGCATTCGTGGTTCGATTGAGAGGTATGAAAAGGTCAAGGACCTACTTAAGGCAATTGATGAACAATTTGCAACTTCAGACAAGGCCCTTGCCAGCACCCTAATAATGGAGTTCTCTTCGTTAAGGCTCATAAGTGTGAAAGGTGTGCAAGAGCATATCATGAAAATGAGGGTTATAGCGGCTCGATTAAAAACTATTGAAGTGACCATATCTGATAACTTTCTTGTGCACTTCATTTTATGCACTCTTCCACAGCAATATAGACCCTTCAAAATTTCTTATAACACACATAAGGATAAATGGTCAATTAATGAATTAATGACCATGTGTGTTCAAGAGGAAGGAAGGTTGTTGATGGAAAAGAGCGATAATGTTCTTATGACTGCACATGCAAAGTTTAAAAAGCAAGCAAAAGTCAAGGAGAAAGGGAAAGGAATAATTCCACCTCAACCTGACATCAAGAAAGAATCCAAGTGTTTCTTCTGTAAAAAGAAGGGACACATGAAGAAGGATTGCACCAAATTCAAGGATTGGCTTGATAAGAAAGGTATTAATACTTCATTTGTTTGTTATGAATCTAATATGGTTGATACGATTTATAACACATGGTGGATTGACTCTGGTTCTACAATCCATGTCACAAATACCTTGCAGGGTATGCAAAGCCTAAGGAAGCCAGTGGGAAGTGAGCGGAGCAATCTATTCTGGAAACAAGATGCGTTAACATGTGGAGGCTATAGGAACTTGCAATTTAATATTGAACAGTGGTTTTAATTTAATTTTGGAGAAAACATTTTATGTTCCAAGTTTTTCTAGAAATTTAATTTCCATTTCAAGCCTTGTACCGTTTGGATACTCATTTAGTTTTTTAGATAAATCTATGAATTTATTTTATAAATCGAATATCGTTGGGAATGGTACAATGAATGATGGTCTTTTTTCAATTTCTTTGCAAAATGATATCAAAACCACTATGCATGTTCAAGCAGGTATTAAAAGATGTGTTATAAATGAGGATTCCTCTATATTGTGGCACCGGAGATTGGGACATATCTCCATAGAGAGGATTAAAATATTAGTAAATGATGGAGTACTGAGTACTTTAGACTTTACTAATTTTAAGACTTGTGTGGACTGCATTAAGGGTAAGCAGACCAACAAATCCAAAAGGGGTGCCAAGAGGAGTACCAAATTATTAGAGATCATACATACAGATATATGTTGTCCAGAAATGGACTTGTATGATCCGAAATATTTCATCACCTTCATTGATGATTACTCACGATACATGTATATCTACTTGCTTCATAATAAGCACGAAGCATTGGATGCCTTTAAAGTTTTTAAGGCTGAAGTAGAAAAACAATGTGATAAACAAATTAAGATCGTGAGGTCTGATAGAGGTGGTGAATATTATGGTAGATACACTGAAAATGGACAAGCTCTTGGGCCATTTGCGAAGTTTCTTCAAGAAAATGGGATTGTTGCCCAATATACCATGCCTGGTACTCCGGACCAAAATGGTGTGGCTGAAAGAAGAAACCGAACATTGATAGATATGGTTAGAAGTATGAGGAGTAACTCAAAACTTCCCAAGACCTTGTGGATTGAAGCTCTTAAAACGGCAGTGTATATATTAAACCGAGTTCCAACCAAGGCTGTCCCAAAGACGCCCTTTGAATTATGGAAAGGTTGGAAACCGAGTTTACAACATATACGCATTTGGGGATGCCCGTCTGAAGTGAGAATATACAACCCACAAGAAAAGAAACTGGATCCAAGAACCATAAGTGGATATTTCATTGGGTATGCCGAAAAATCCAAGGGATACAGATTCTATTGTCCATCTCATAGCACTAGAATTGTGGAGTCAAGAAATGCGAAATTTCTTGAGAATGACTTGATTAGTGGGAGTGATCATATGCAAGATATAATTCTTGAAAATGATCACATTAATGTTCAACCCTCTTATTCAATTAATCAATTGGATGCCCTTCGCACCCCTCAAGAAACAACGGGTGATGGACAACCAATTGTTGAAGATCCACAAAATGCTGATGAAAATCTAGTCGATCAAACTGTCAATGAGGAACAAGAAACAATTAATCAAGAAGTTCCTCAATATGATAACTTAAGAAGATCAACTAGAACAAGAAAATCAGCAATACCTAGTGACTATATTGTGTATTTGCAAGAATCGGACTTTAACGTAGGAGCTGAAAATGATCCTGAAACGTTTTCACAAGCCATAAGCTGTAGTGAATCAAAATTATGGTATGATGCCATGAAGGAAGAAATGAATTCAATGGCATCAAATCGAGTCTGAGATCTTGTTAAGTTGCCTGATGGTGCAAGGACCATTGGATGTAGATGGGTCTTCAAAACAAAGAAAGACTCATTGGGCAACATTGAAAGATATAAAGCAAGACTCGTTGCTAAGGGATTCACTCAAAGGGAAGGAATCGACTATAATGAGACTTTTTCTTCTGTCTCTAAAAAGGATTCTCTTCGTATAATTATGGCATTAGTTGCATATTTTGACCTCGAGTTGCAACAAATGGATGTGAAAACGGCTTTTCTCAATGGTGATCTAGAGGAAGAGGTTTATATGAAACAACCAGAAGGATTTTCCTCTAGTGATGGTGAGCAATTGGTGTGCAAGCTTAAGAAATCCATATATGGATTGAAGCAAGCCTCCCGTCAATGGTATATAAAATTTCATGATGTCATCTCTTCATTTGGTTTTGTCGAGAACATCATGGATCAATGTATATACCAGAAGGTCAGTGGGATTAAGATTTTTTTCCTTATCCTATATGTGGATGATATATTACTTGCAACCAATAATAAGGGATTACTATATGAGGTGAAACAATTTCTATCTAAAAACTTTGATATGAAGGATATGGGTGATGCATCTTATGTCATTGGCATCAAGGTACATAGAGATAGATCTCGAGGGATCTTAGGATTATCTCAAGAAACCTACATCAACAAAGTTTTAGATAGATTTCGAATGAAAGATTGTTCACCGAGTATAGCCCCTGTTGTGAAGGGCGACAAGTTCAGCTTGGACCAATGCCCGAAAAATGACTTTGAAAAGGAACAAATGAAGAACATACCTTATGCTTCTGCTGTTGGAAGCTTGATGTATGCTCAAGTTTGTACTAGACCTGACATATCATACATAGTTGGAATGTTAGGGAGATATCAGAGTAATCCAGGTATGGATCACTGGAAAGCTGCAAAGAAAGTGATGAGGTACTTTCAAGGGACTAAAGACTACATGCTTACATTCAGACGGACTCAGAATTTGGAAGTTTTTGGCTACTCTGATTCAGACTACGTTGGCTGCATTGATTCAAGAAAATCCACTTCTGGATATATTTTCTTGCTAGCTGGTGGAGCTGTATCTTGGAGAAGCGCAAAGCAGACTTTGACTGCTACTTCCACTATGGAGGCTGAGTTCGTATCCTGTTTTGAGGCCACCTCACATGGTGTTTGGATGAAGAGTTTCATTTCAGGGCTTAGAATCGTGGATTCCATTTCTGGGCCATTGATGTTATTCTGCGACAATTCAGCTGCTGTTTTTATGGCTAAGAATAATAAAAGTGGAAGTCGAAGCAAGCACATCGACATTAAATATTTAGCCATAAGAGAACGTGTTAAAGATAAGACAGTGATTATCGAACACATTAGCACTGAATTGATGATTGCTGATCCTTTGACTAAGGGCATGCCACCACATAAATTTAAGGATCATGTAGAGAGTATGGGACTTGGTTCCTCCATGTAATTTTTGTTATAAGAACAAATTCAGTTATTAATGAAACTCTGATATTTTTCTCATATTTTTTTGGTATACGCATTCATTGATTTGAGAAATATCACTAAAGTTGGACCTAGAATAAAACATTGGGTTTTATTCATTAAGTTATATTAAGGAATATGATATATGTGATACATGGAGGATAATACTCAGTATAAGAGGACTAATCGCTATGATTCATGTATTTGTTTCTTAAACTTTGGATGATGACTAATTTCTTCATTATTATGTTATTTGAAATATGAATACCAAGTGGGAGAATGTTAGGTTATTTTAATTAAGTTATTTGAAATAATCTAATTTGTGGTCATCATATCTCATCGTGATAAATACGAGAGACGTCTCATATTTATCAATAAGTAAATCAAGAACATTATCTGTATTAAGATGATGATAAAAGATTTAATTTATCATATCATGGATTTGATGTCATCAAGATAAGTCACAAATCAATTCAAACGTTCTCGATGATGGTTAGAGAGATCTATAAATAGTGACGCTTGGGGTCCCTGAGTACACACACCGAAAATCACAACACCATTCATAGTGAGGTTTGGAGTACTTAGAAGACTCTCAAGCAACCTGAGGAATTCTCAAGGAGTATTCAAGGCGTTCTTCAAGTATTCAAGGTGTTCTTCATAATCAATGGCTGGAGGTAACATTTAGTTTATTAATCCGCATTCAGATTCATGTTATTAAGATTAAAACATGATTTATATGTCTAACACATGCTGCTCTGACGGCAAATGAAACTAAATAAGAGGTCTGAGATGACCAGTGATGAACAAAGATAAGAGTTTTTTTGTGAGGGGTCGATCACACAGAAGAGAATCCAAGAACAGGGCGGATCTCGATCAGGGTCAAAGTCTAAGATAAAAAGGAAATGTTTCTTGTGCCACAAAGGACATTTCAAAGGGGATTGCCTGGAATGAAATAATAAATATAAGGAGAAAGAAATGAGCTGTGGAGATGCTGCAGTGGTTGAAGATGGATATGAAAGCGTGGATGCATTGCTGGTAACCACAGAAAAATCTCAGAAAGAACCGCATGAGTCCATATAGGGACCGGTTCTGTGATTTCACCAAGCTTGATGGTTGGGAAAGTTCTTATGGGTAATAATGTGGCCTGCCAAGTTGAAGGTATTGGTTCTATATATCAAGATTAAATTGTCTAATGGAACAACTAATATATTATCAGAAGTTGGGTTTGTTCCAGGATTGAAAATGAATTTAATCTCCCTTGGAATGTTGGATCAACTTGGTTATAAATTCAAGGCAAGGAATGGAGTTCTCAATATCACTAAAGGTTTGATGGTGGTAATGAAAAGGACTTAGGCACAATGGTTTATATGTACCGGAATGGAAGCCCTGTAATGATCGAGTGCTTTCCATGTTCAAACTAATACCGATAAAACAAGATTATGGAATGTCCGGTTAGGTCATATTAGTGAAAGAGGGTTAATCGAGTTGAGTAAACAAGGAACCTTCGAGAAATACCAAATAAAGTAAGCTGGATTAATTATGTGAACATTGTGTTGTAGAGAAACAAACTAGATTAAAGTTCCAGAAGGCTGTTGATGATGATCGGGTAAATTGGGTTTGAGAGTGGTGGAGAATTACTTCGGGTCGGACTGCTTCCTGCAAGGATACTAGATTCTGGATGGGGTCTGATATATCTGCAGACTCAAGATAACAGAGATCGTTAGTAAGGGACTTGAAGGTTTTTCGGAGTAGTCGTTCCGACGCTTAAGTCTATCAAGTAATTTATAGTAAGAGAATGTATGTTTTTTTTCACAAGAATATATATCTGAATGTATTTGTTTATCACGAAATTTGCGGGCGTGCGAGGCACGTGTTCGTGCCAAAATTGTGAAATAATTTGACTTCGTTTACCAAGCGTTGCGAGTCTCGATTCGACCGTTAGTTATAGTTCCTTCGATATGGCTTCAAAGCTAACATATAAACTGAGAAAAATAAAGAAATTATAGCGAGGATCCATTAACAATATCAAACTTAAATATGTTGTTATGAATTTTGGTCAACATTCTACAATAAAGTTGGAGGAATGAGAAAATAAGCTGCTTGGAAATGGAAAAATGAGCGAACAATTAATGACAGAATTCTGCAGAAGATTGCTGTAGATTTTTTGTGTTGATTTGTCGAGAGCTTTTTTCTGATTATTCCTTCTGCTTTTGTCACCCTCCACGGGGGAGTTTCAGCCACATTCCACGATCTCCCCACGATTTCCACGTCGTGTAATGGTGCATCGTGCTTTTCCCTGGGCCAACCGCTATTCTCCCGGGCTTTTCTTTGTAAGGCTACTGCTCATGAGCTTCAAAGTGGGCTTCTTGGATTATATTTTAGGCACAACAATTGCCCCCTAGCCAATTTGGGCCAATGGCCAATTTGGCTAATTTGACAAATTCGGCCCAGTGAGCCAATGTTGCTATATATTTGCTTTTGTTCAGCCTTCTATCTATTCAGATACGTGAGGTTGAAAGGGATGGTTCTAAGGATTTGAAGAAGAATTGACAGCTGAAACACATGTTTTTCCTCCAACAGGTTAAATCCAAGTGTGCATTTCCTGAACCTCATCCTTATCTCTTTCTTCCTCATTCCCTTCCCCCAAATCTCCATAGACTCTCATCGATCTTCCAACAGAAATCACCGATTAGATCGCCTTTGTTATGCCATTCAAGTTTCTGAAAATTGCCATCATCAATCTCCTTTACATCAAGCTACATCTTCTCAAGGTACGCATATTCACCATTTTTTCAATTCTCCATCACAAAAACATTGTAGAATTTGTTACATTTCATGTTGCACTCAAGGTGTTTGTGCATATGTTTGAATGAGTTTTTTTTTTTTTTTTTTTATATGCAACACTCATTGCTTGCACCTCAATAGAGCGGCTTCCTTAGTGTGCACTTCAAATCTTGGTCTATAGCTTGTGCAACTTATGTAATCTTCCACGTGCTTACAAGAAATGCACCAGCACAAGGAATTGTGATGCTGAGGATGAGATCCCATTTTTTGGAATTTTGGCAAGCTATAAACTCAAAAATGGCAAGATCCGTTCCATCTCACAAAGAAGTGACGTGTGCCACATCAATGACAACATATAGCACACACAAAGAATAATTTTGATGATCAATACTCCATTATTACTCATGTGATCACATTTATTTCACAGGAACATAGTTGGAGAAATCGATGATTTATCTCAAATGCCAATGCAAGCAGTACCTTGAATACCAATAGAGAAGGAAAATATTGCCTCTTGGGAGTGCCGTCGGCCATTCCAATATAACTTTCCAAGCTTGGATGAATATATTTGCAACCGACTGAGCATATATGTATGGAGTGTGATACACATTGAAATGAAATAAAATACGTAGGCTAGGGACATTAGGTGTACGCTTTTACACTTGTTTGCCATGATTTGGCAAGTGTCTTTTCTGATGTGTAAAGTTGGGAAAGTGGCTTGAAAGCCAAACCTTGTTGTTGAAAACATGTTGTTTACCTTATACATGATGCTTGGGATTTGTTTACACATATTTGTACTTTTGGCATGTCATATTTACAAAGGAAACTCTGCCAATTTTTTTTTCTAAAAACTAAAAAAAACGACCAAAAGCCTGTTTTCTTCAACAATGATGCAAACATTGCGGGTCAACTTTGTCTGCTACCAACCAACAGTTGAACAACATTTTTCAAATAATGCTCCCCAAGGTTCCAAGACATGCACTGAAAGAAATTCATTTTGTCATTAATTTGACCAACTAACACAACAAATATTCCTCCCTAAAATTTATCAAATACAGCGGATTCCATGAGCACTTATTTTTATTTATTCACAAATACTCCGACATTATTTACAAACAAGTTCAGTAAGGAATGGCTTAAAATCTTATTCCTCACATATTTCCATAAACTTCTTATATGTCATATGACAAAACTAACCAAAGTGGCCATTCAGCCTACTTTGTACAATACTTCTCATCTATTTTAGCTTTATGAACCATATGTCTCCGACTATCGATCTTTCATTTGAGCCGGAGCTAAGATTAAATCCTCCATTTGTAACTCTTCTTCCTCGCTACCTCCATATTCCTCCTCAAATATTACTCCAGCCCAATTAATATCCCACAATTCTTGAGACCGCACTTCGTTCACTAGCTGCTGCATTTTGGCTTTCTTCTCGGAAGTTGCAGCCACTTCCATCACTTCTTTAGTGAACTTAGTCATTGACCTTCTCGATAATAGGTCGGACCATGAGTCTAGGAGAGACCATGGCAGTAGGTTTGAGAACCTTATCAACTGCTTCTTTAACCTTTTGAGTTTCCATATACAATGCTCTTGGTTGTCCATGCACCTTGTAGTTACGAAACTTAATTGGACCAAAAGCTCCATCATAATATCTATCTTCCATGACATTGGAATTAGATTGATACGACTGTGAATCAGCCTGTATCACTTCCACCTCATCCCCTTTCCACATTAACAATAATTGGTGCATGGATGATGGTACACAGTGATTGGAATGAATCAAATCCCTCCCTAACAAATCATGGAAGCTAGCACTGGAATTGACTACGAAAAGGGCTGACATAGAGGATCGATACCCTACAGTAACATTTGCTGGTAAAACTCCCAAGGTTTTGGTGGATTCTCCAGTAAAATCTGCCATAGAGAATTCTGTTGGAATCAATTCTTCCACACCTTTCCCCAACTTCTGCAGAATTTTGTGGGGTAGAATATTGATAGCAGATCCACTATCTATCAATACTCTAGATATATGTTTTCCATTAACATGCGTTGTGATATAAAGTGGTTTGATATGTTTAGTCATTTCATTATTAGGTTTCGTCATAACCACTATTTTCTCTTCATCAACGAGAACTCCAGTACAATATTTTGATACATTATTTTGGACGGAATCTGTAGCAATTTTATTTCCTATAAATCCACCAGACCCAAACATTCTTTTGCATTTGAACTTATCTAGTAACATTAATGATCCTGTGGCACACTCAAATGAGACAAGAATCTGCCCTACCTTGAAGGTAGCTTTCTTGACCATGTTACTGTCTTCCACCAATAGCAAGTCATCACCTTCTTCCTCTTTATCTTCAGTAGCCTTCCTCCCAAATTTTTTGTTCTCTTTGAAAGAATCCTCCATCTTAGATCTGCGCTCAACAGATTTTTCTCTCAACACAATCGTTTTTGGGTCCGAGAAAGAGGTTTTGGGAACTTTGGATGTTCTACCCGTTTCCATATACCGTCGGAGTTTGCTCTGGGAAGAACAACAAAACGAGGTTTCCTTTCATATTTTTTATCAGATCTTAGAGGTGTTGGCCTCTGTATTATCTTCTGAACCAACTGTGGGTCCCTTATTCTCTCACCATTCGTCAGCCCAGGAAACGAGCTCCTTCTAAGGTACTGGTTCTCTGGCCTTTTGGCCATAAATTACCTAGCATATCTCATATTCCTCCCACTATAATGCACACCACTCCCTCTGTAATAGCAGTTTTTTTCATGAAAAATTTCTGTTTTCTTCTCCTTAACCTCAAACATCATTTTCCAAGACACCCAACACTTCTTTAAAGTAAATCTTGGCCCAATGGACATGTCCTCACCTCCACTCCTTCTCCTCTCATTGATTAAGTAATGCAAGTCAGTATTGCTCACATTCACATTTGCTACCGGGCGAAAAGGATCTTCATCCACTATCATTGTTTCTTTTTTCTCAGGAAATTTCAGGACTCCCTTGTTGAATCTTTCCTGCAAGACATACTTGAAAGCCCAACAAGCATTAATATTATGGTTGAAGGAATTGAGATACTTACAGTAATCTCTTCCTCTGATATCCTCTCTGGTTGGTACTTTATGATCTGGGGGGAAGGTTATGAATTTTTCCTTCACCAAATGATCAAAAATTTCTTCTGTCTTTTATGCAGTATAAGGCGTTTGAACAAGAGAATCATTTTTCCGGGGAAATTCTTCATTCTTGTGCTTTAACAACGGGACTGTACGTGATCCAGAATTCACCACTTCTGCCAAGGCGACTTCTTCAACTTCTTGGAAGTAAGAGCCAACAATAGACTTCCTTTTATGACTTTCCTCACACAATAATTCCTCATACTCTGATACCTTGGCAGCAAGCTCATAAAAATCGCGGAATTCCATCCATTGAAATTTCTTTCTCAACTCAAAGCCAAGTCTTCGCTGAGCCATCTTCACATATTCTGATTCTGGAATGCAAACTTTGCACCTACTCCTCGCTCTTTTGAATTTGCAAATGAATTCACTAGCAGATTCTCCCGAATTCTGGACCACTTTCGACAGTTCCGCTATACTGATCTCAGGTACTATTCTGAAAAAATGTGTATGGACTTGGCGTTCCATGTCATGCCAAGTCATAATAGAATTCCGAGGTAGTGTGTCATACCAAGTAAATGCAGTACTAGTCAATGAATTGGGAAACAAACGTAGCTTGTAGTTGGAAAAGTTATCCAAATTTGCTAGTTCCCCACACTGTATTGTAAACCTCACCACATGTTCCACGCTAGATTGACCGTCTTCTCCAGAGTATAACGTGAAGTCTGGAATGCGGTATTCTCTTGGATAAGGATTGTCACGATCCACAATATCAGGATACGGTTTATGGGATTCTGGTCGGTTGATTGACCTGACTCCTGGGCCATACAACTCTTGAATAACATCACGTATCATCTCAAAATCCAACACTGGAGTTTGTTGTAATTGGTGAGGAGAATAGATTGCCCCCCGAGTGTTATTCCCCGAACCTGGCACTGAATATCTACGCATTCCCCCATCACTGTACAACCCTGGATGTAAGTTAGGAGACGTCACAGAGAACATATTACCAGCCATTTGTTTACTGTTACTGCAATTTTCCCCAATTCCTCATCCATTTTGTGCGGAAGAGTGTACCTTCCTTCCCTGGCAGATTCAGGAATCAGTGCTTCTCCCAAGCAGCGATTTTCACCTGCTTGAGGAATCCACGATCCTTGGCCTTGATCTTTAAATAGTTTAGTGTACGCTTCTTTAAGTTTATCATTTTCTGATGTAACAAACTCTCCTTTTACATATTTCCTCCATTCTTTCACCTCTGCCACAAATTCCATCATAACAGTAGTGAAAGCTTGGGTCATTTCTCTGAGATCACTGCGGATATTCTTTTCCATAGTCAACATGAAGTTTGTGGAAGGTCCATCACCACCAGAAACGGCAACTCCTTCCTTCACAGCATCTTTTTTGAACTGGTGTACGAGTCTTTCAACTGCTCTTCCATCTGCATCAGTTTCTTCTCTCTGTGAACGATGACTTTTCCCCTGTGATGGAGGAATTCCTTCATTCTTCTCAGTACGCTTTGGAGGCATTGGGTCCCACCAGGCGTGCCAACTTGTTTATCACGAAATTTGCGGCGTGTCAGGCACGTGTTCGTGCCAAAATTGTGAAATAATTTGACTTCGTTTACCAAGCGTTGCGAGTCTCGATTCAACCGTTAGTTATAGTTTCTTCGATATGGCTTCAAAGCTAATGTATAAACTGAGAAAAATAAAGAAATTATAGGGAGGATCCATTAACAACATCAAAATTAAATATGTTGTTATGAATTTTGGTTAACAATCTACAATAAAGTTGGAGGAATGAGAAAATAAGCTGCTTGGAAATGGAAAAATGAGCGAACAATTAAACAGAATTCTGCAGAAGATTGCTGTAGATTTTTTGTGTTGATTTGTCGAGAGCTTTTTTCTGATTATTCCTTCTGCTTTTGTCACCTCCACGGGGGAGTTTCAGTCACATTCCACGATTTCCACGTCGTGTAATGGTGCATCGTGCTTTTCCCTGGGCCAACCACTATTCTCCTGGGCTTTCCTTTGTAAGGCTACTGCTCATGGGCTTCAAAGTGGGCTTCTTGGATTATATTTTAGGCACAACAATATTAATATCAAGTAAACCTGGAATTTATAAGAGAAAAGCCATTGATGACTTTGTTTTCAGCGCCGAGCTGCTACTCATTACTCTGCCCCACTGTTATTGACTTAAGCTCGAAAAATCAGAATTTCAAACTTTCAATCGATGATTTAATACACGAACTAATCCCAAAATCAATCTAACTTAAGTTTGAAAAAAGTATTAATCTCAAATTCTCTATTATCAATTTAATATAAAGAATACTCTCAAAATTGATTTCATATAAATCCCATAAATCATATCTTATTTTTTTCGACCAAGTGATGTAAACATTTGTTCTCAATTATCATCATTATTTTTATATTTTATCCAGATGCTTATAGTAGTATAAAACTATTAAAGTCAAAATACGACCAAATATTGTCAAATTTACTTAAATATTGATAATAATCTCCTAGAAAGTTGATTTTAAATGATCGTACTCTATGTTAAATAAAAATATTATAAATTAGTTTGAACATCAAATTTGTTGAGGGGAAAATAATTTGGTCGATATGATTTAGTTGATATTTTCTTGTAGAAACGTTAATTATCAAATTATAATTGAACGTTTTTTATGAAAAAATGGTTAAAGTAGTATTTTAATCAAATTGATTAAATAAACTAATTATTGTTTTTTTCCAATTTTATGTAATTATTGTGGAGTGTATATATAATTCGGGAATTTTTAAAGAAATATTAAAAGAACAAAATAAAATTTATGATAATTTGTGTTATGCAGTTTTATATAAAAAGATATAATAATAAATCATCGGTGTAAGATTTCAATTAATGAAGATGACATCGTTTTTGGAGTAGATTGTTCCAATGATAAAAATCATATGAATAGAAGATATCTATTTTTAAAACACACAACTTTAATATCATATGTGTATGTAAGTTTTCAACTTCAGAAATCAAACTACTATTCTAATTTTTAAATTTTCATTTCCATCAACTAACAAAGTTTTTTAATAAATTGTCGCTGAAAAAAATCAACGAAGTGTGGTATACAGAGTCAAAATGCATACTGCTTCCAACTTCCAAGTGACCATAATCGATCAAACATATAGAAAACATAATATAAGCATTGTGAAATAAAACATGAATCTATCATATCAATATTCCACCAAAGAATTGAATCAGAATATTCAAACAAGCCTACCAAGCACTTCTCAGAGAAAGATTAATTTGACAACGTTTATGAGACAAAAAAATGGTAATATAAGATAATTTTAAATGATCGTACTCTATGTTAAATAAAAATATTATAAATTAGTTCGAACATCAAATTTGTTGAGGGGAAAATAATTTGGTCGATATGATTTAGTTGATATTTTCTTGTAGAAACGTTAATTATCAAATTATAATTGAACGCTTTTTATGAAAAAATGGTTAAAGTAGTATTTTAATCAAATTGATTAAATAAACTAATTATTGTTTTTTTTCCAATTTTATGTAATTATTGTGGAGTGTATATATAATTCGGGAATTTTTAAAGAAATATTAAAAGAACAAAATAAAATTTATGATAATTTGTGTTATGCAGTTTTATATAAAAAGATACAATAATAAATCATCGGTGTAAGATTTCAATTAATGAAGATGACATCGTTTTTGGAGTAGATTGTTCCAATGATAAAAATCATATGAACAGAAGATATCTATTTTTAAAACACGCAACTTTAATATCATATGTGTATGTAAGTTTTCAACTTCAGAAATCAAACTACTATTCTAATTTTTAAATTGTCATTTCCATCAACTAACAAAGTTTTTTAATAAATTGTCGCTGAAAAAAATCAACGAAGTGTGGTATACAGAGTCAAAATACATACTGCTTCCAACTTCCAAGTGACCATAATCGATCAAACATGTAGAAAACATAATATAAGCATTGTGAAATAAAACATGAATCTATCCTATCAATATTCCACCAAAGAATTGAATCAGAATATTCAAACAAGCCTACCAAGCACTTCTCAGAGAAAGATTAATTTGATGGTAAAATACATGAGTATGGTTGTGATTGTAAATTTCAGAATACAAATAACTATAGGTACTATAACATATGTCACTGGATTTTTTTTTTTTTTTTTGGTGAAAAAGAAGTTGAGATGTTTAACAATTATTTGATGGTGTGCAACAAGTTGATGATAAAAATGAGGTGGTCAAATATGTATATATAAAAGTGAGTGAAAGAGAAAGTGTACATGCATGGAAATGAGTGAAAGAGTTAATTAAATAAATACAAGGATAATCAATAAATACAAGGATAATCAATTAAAGATGAGTAAATAAATACAAGGATAATCAATTAAAGATGAGGAAGAGAATGATACAAATTTAATGATGACAACTAATTAATGAGGACAATAGAGTAAAATCACAATTCAATTCGTATATTTATATAGATATAGACTATATCTATATATATATATATATATATATATATATATATATATATATATATATATATATATATATATATATATATATATGGAGGAAGAAACATGCACGAGGTAGTGGATCATAGCGATAGGATTTTAGGAAGACATTATGCATAATAATTAATTGAGAAATAATGACTAATTAAAAACCATAAATTATTTATATTTATATTAGGTAACCATAAAAAAATAGGCAAAAACTTGTGTGAGACGGTCTCACGGGTCATATTTGTGAGACGGATCTCTTATTTGGATCACCCATTAAAAAGTATTACTTTTTATGCTAAGAGTATTACTTTCTATTGTGAATATGGGTAGGGTTGACCCGTCTCACAGATTATGATCCGTGAGACGGTCTCACATGAGACTCACTCAAAAAAATATTGGATAGTTCCAGTAAAATGCATACATCCCACTAAGCGAATTTATTTTTTAAAAACACAAAAATATGACAATGAAAATTTAGGCACCAATAAATTAAATTGTGACTTCCTTTTTAAAAAAGAAAACCTGGAGAATATAACTTTTTTGTAAATGAGAATGGCTGGAGAATTTTATACACCGATGAATGAGGGAAAAAACCATGTATAGATGGTGGTTTAGTGGGACAAAACATTATGAATTCTGTAGGTTACGACACATATGAGTAATTAGGATATAAATAAGGAATGATTTGAAGGCTACTCAATAATTTTAACACATGTGAAATCAATTGTCTAAATTGTTGATTGAAATAAAAATATAGATTTGAAAAACATAACAAATATATATTTTCTCAAGAATAAATGTATTTTTCTTTATTATATCGCAAATTTGGTCACGGGTATCACAGGAACCTTGAGAAAACAATCTTCATGAGACATCCAGAGGTGTTTGAGGTTGCTGGGAAATAATCTAAGGTATGTTTGCTTGAAAGGAGACTATATAGTAGTGGTACAAGCACTTTGACAACTTTATGATAAATATCTCATTTAGTAAGACTGACTGATAGTTTTGTATACTTCAAGAAAGTCTCTGAAGGATGTATTCTATATCTTCTACTTTATGTAAACCATATGCAAATTATATGTAAAAGTATGAGTGAAATTCTAAAGCTAAAGGATCAACTAAATAAAACATTTGAAATGAAAACCCTTGGTCATGCACAAAGGATTCTTGGAAATAATTGAGGAAAATCATGACTGAATAAGATGCAATGATATCTACAAGTGTGAAGGCTTTTGTGTAAAGTCTAAAAGAAAATTTATGAGGACTTTGCCCAAAATAGAATATATCATATCATCGTGGATATATGTGAGTTTCATTGTACACCAAGTACTATCAGAGTCAAGTTAGTGGAATCCTCAGATACTCAAACGAATGAGGTGAGAGCTTCTGGTAAATCAATGATGACATCGAAGTAGGTTGTGCTCCAAGTACTTCACGTAAGGCATGCGTTCCCAATGCAGTGGAGAAGAGCGACCTCGAGGATGGACAAATGGGAATGGGGGATGCTCGGACCACAAGAAGAATGGTGGTCCTTCATTTGAGAAGGAAGATTATTGAGATTTCAATAAAAGTACCACGTTGTAAATATACGAAGAAGATCATAAGTTAATAAGATGAAATGATATATCCAATATTGATACGAGGTCTTTTGGATAAATATATAAATATACTTTATTAGAATATGTTAGTTATAGATTATAGAAAAATATTAAAATAGGTTTTATAATGATTTTATTAAATAAAAAATATTTTTGTAATTTGCTAAGATAAATACTTTTGATTTGTCAAAACACTTACAATGACACCAAAATTAATTATTAAGTCTTTTTTTTAAAAAAAATAGTAAATGTAGTTAGTATGGATGTTAGGTTTGAAAAAAATGGAACCATATTCCATTGATTTGTTGTAAAAATTATCATCTAGTTTGATCGGGCAGCTAATCACATTAACATGTCACATAACTAATAAAAAAATTGAAGAAAAATTAATTCACATTTATAATTCGTAAAAATTTGAACCAAATATAGTAAACATAGTTTCCTGCACTAGACAAGACCCTGAAGTAAGTGGTCCTAAAAGAATTGCTGACCAATATTGGTCCCAAAACACCCCAAAAACCAAATATGAAACCAAGTAGAACACTAACAAAAATCCCGATTTTGTCACTTGATAGAAAAGATCCTTTACTCTCCTCTTCATCATCCTCGTTTATTGTTCTTTCACTATTTTCATCACAGTTTTCCGAAATCGGCGGCCCACAAAGCCGGTTTCCACGGAAACTCGACTTCCCGAATCCTTCGAGTTGACTACTTGATGGAATCTTTCCTATCAAGTTGTTATATGACAAGTTCAAGTTACTCAAGAATGTCAATCTCGAAATGCTTTGGGGAATTTCACCGGAGAGACGATTCTTGGAGAGATCGAAGGACTCGAGCCATTCCATGTCGCCTATGGCATCAGGAATCGACCCGGTTAACGAGTTTCCTGACAGGTTTAATGCCATTAGTTTGACAAGTTTGGTGATCTGAGTTGGGATTGTTCCGGATAAGTCATTATCCGAAAGGTCCACAGTTAGCACTAGTTGAAGATTATTGCTATATTCTGCGAATCTTCCTTTCATCACTAGGAATTGGCTATCCGCAAGGCCCCCAAACGTGTCCCCTACTGTGTAGTATATATGATCAGATGGAGTTTTTTCCCCGGCCATCACACTGAAATTGTCGAAACATGTCGGTATTCTCCCTGATAAGCTGTTACTAGCCAGGTCTAGTGCTTGGAGAGAATCAAGAAAGCATATTTCATCTGGAATCTCTCCCGAAAACTCGTTGTACCTAAGGTTAAAAATGACTAACTTAGAGAGTATATTGATCCATTTTGGTATTCGTCCCGTAAAATGGTTACGCCCCAAGTCCAAAACCTTGAGACCAGTTAGCTCATTCACAAAGAAAGGCAATGTCCCAGAAAGATTGTTCCGCCGTAAGTGCAATGATTCTAGGACGGTCAAGAATCTTACCGAGTTCGGAACTTCACCCGAAAGATTGAAATTGGAATGCAACCTTAAAACTCTCAATCTAGACCAGTTCATCCAACAGTCAGGAATTTCTCCAGACAACTGGTTGAACCCGAGATCCAGAATTTCAAGCCTGTTCTCTTGAGTACCGTTGTTGCATAGGAAATTTTGCATAGATCCCGAAATGTGATTATAAGAAAAATCTAACAACGTTATATTCGAAGAAATAATTGGCAACGGGCCTGTTATGAAGTTCCACTTCAAGTCAACTGCTATATTTTTACCACTGCCAAAATTTGTCAGACTTGGGATATGTCCTCGTATGGAATTTCCTGATAAATTTAGGTATCCTAACTCGAATGTTTGATTCCAAAACCACGATGGAACGGTGTCGGAAATCCCCGTGTGTGCTAAGCTCAAATAGTTCAAATGTTTCAGATGCTGAATCCAGAAGGGAAACTGAGGTCCCAACTCCCATTTTCTCAAAGATAGTCCAGTGAGTTGAAATGGAGGGATCCAAGTTCGGTTCGGCTTGTAAGATAATGCGTTTCCATTCGCCCGAAATATCTTCAATCTTGACAGGTTTCTAAAGTGTGATTCATACACACATCCCTCCAAAAAATTAAGAGATAAAACAAGGTATTCCAAATTTTTAAGCTGTCCCATACTATGAGGCAAAGTTCCAGTTAGCTTATTACCCACAAGGTCTAATTCCCTTAACTCAGATAGTTCCCCAAGATTATATGGTAAGGAACCAGAAAAATTATTCGTGGCCAAATGCAAGTAATGTAAAATTTTAGAACTGCATCCTAAAAGATTGTTTAAGCCACCCGAAATCAGGTTGCGAGACAAGGAAATTTCTCTGAGTTTGCAAAGATTTCTTATTGATTCCGGTAGCGTCCCCTCTAGTTTGTTCCCAGACAAATCAAGAATCGTCAAAGAAGTTAAATTTCCTATGTTATCAGGGATTTCACCCGGCATAAGATTATCCGAAAAATCCAAAACCTCGAGACGAGTAAACCGGCTAAACCAATCGGGGAAACTTGAATTGAAATGATTTGAAGACAAGTTAAGGTATCTAACGTGCGACACATTCTGCAAACCGATAGGAAGTTGATTATAAAATCCACAATCACTCAAGTCCAAATGAACCAGATTGCTCAGATTTTGAATCCAACGAGGTGCTAAGGAGTTGAAATGATTACCAGAAAGATCAAGATACCTTAAACTCGACAGATTTTCGACTTCTTGTGGGATTTCTCCTCCAAACCCAGCCTCAGAAAGATCAAGAAAGTCCAAGTTTCGCATTGAACCGATGAAGTTTGGTACCCGAATCCCTTCGAAATCATTGCAACTCAATTCCAAGTGAGACAAGTACTTCAAACTTAGCAAAGATGGATTCAAGTTTCCTCCTAATTTAGCATCACAGCCACGAAGGTGAATCCTGGTAACGTAACCGGAATCATCACACGAGATGCCATCCCATTCGCAACAATTTGTACCTGTCCAATTGGAAAGCCGGTTTCTTGGATCTTTGAGGTTATTCTTGAATATCAAGAGCGCCATCCTCTCACTTTCTCGGCAACTTGCATTAGCAAACTCATTTATCAAGAAACTGCACAGAATAGCTGATAAAAACAGAAGTGAAGCAAGGATTTTCATAGAATTCTTTTGTGAAATCTTAATCTTCGAAGAAAACTTATAATTTTGAATCGGATCACATGTATGACATTCATATTCTGAACAAATAAATGTTTTTTAAGAATGTCTTTTTTCCCATTAGCTAGTTAAAACCTTATAATTTAGTGGCGGCTGGCAATTTGTGGTTGTCCCTGATCATATCCAAATGAATGTGAAAAATTGCTCCACGGAATCTTATAATATGGAAATAACAATATTTTTTGTGTAATTATTTTGACCATCTTTAGAATGGTCACAAGTGACGTACTTGAGGGGTACTGAGTCGAATTTAAAAAATTGGACCTCTGAATAATGAGTCACCATTTTTTCATTAATAAAGTTTTCAAAACATAAGGAAACAAACCATGTTGATTCATTTTTTATGTTGATTATCTTTAATAACATTAATAATATATGGAGTAGGTTTTTGTGAGACGATCTCACGAATCTTTATCTGTGAGACGGGTCAACCCTACTGATATTCACGATAAAAAGTATTACTCTTAGCATAAAAAGTAATATTTTTCATGGATGACTCAAATAAGATATCTGTCTCACAAAATACGATCCGTGAGACCGTCTCACACAGGTTTTTACATAATATATTTTCCATTCAATTTGTTTAATGTGAAATTCGAAATCACTTTATTATTATTATTATTATTATTATTATTATTATTATTATTATTATTATTATTATTATCATCATCATCATCATCATATATGCATGGATAAGATTTATCCACATTATTATTAGTTTGATTTTAGGGTAAATTGTACATAAATCTCTAACACCCAACTCAAATTTATTCCAACCTCCTATACCTAAAAACATTTGTTCAAACTACCTAGTAAGTTTAAAAATTGACAAAAATACCCCTTATTCTCTATTAATTTTAATTGATCCTCCGCGCTTTCAAAATGGTATCAGAGCAAAAGGTTAATTTATTTCAAACACAATATTTATTATTATAAAGTAACTAAATGTTTGAGGAGAAGAATTTCGAAAAAATTATGAATCCGAACTTCGGTTCGAGAAAAATAATTTATAAGGAATATTCCAATATTTTGGAATATAAACAAGTGCATCTAACTATGGTTAGATATCAGAAGCAGAAAGGGAAGCTACTGCACCCTCAGGTAAACTTATGATTCAAACAAATAAGTTTATGGAGATAGTTCCAGATTCCTCTAAGATCTCTTCAGATATTAGGGAAATTCAGAAGACAGTATAAAATTATGGTAATATGCTATATTTTGTACCGCAACGAGTTGAGAAAATCCTTGAAACCCAGGAAGAAATACTTGGAATATTAAAGGATATTCAAACAAGAAATCAGAAACTAGAACAACAACCAAGTTCTAGTAAAAGAACTTCATGAGGATGGTCACCACCATCATTTGGTACCTAACCTTTGTTACATCAACAAGGAAGGCCAGAGTGGTGTCAAAACCTTTGACTGAAGAAGAAAATATGATCAATCAAATTAAGTCCGTCTCAGAAAAGAAATTAATCTGATGACAAACTTAGAAATGATTGATCTGGAGGATCTACAAGAGCTTGCGGAATCTTTCGCAAATCTCAAAGTAGTAGATCTAAAGATGAACACAGCAGTAGGTGAAACACTACCTGCGATAACCTGGTCATCTTCTCAAGAACCACCAAGAGAAAGTGTGGGATCTCAGAATGTAAACATGAGAGAATCTCAATCTGATTTCCATACTTGTGGAGGATCACACCCAGCGGGAATGAGGACAAGGAGAAATCAAATTCCCTTGCACCAAACACCCTATGGGAAAACTATTTTAGAACCTATACATCCTTATGGGGTTATGCTTAACCTTGATGTATTAGATTTCAAAAACAGAGAGGATCTCATAGAAGATTGGACATCTTCTATGAGGATCGCAGCAGGAACACTTGATCTCAACGAAGAAGGATTCATTAAACTTCTAAAAATGAGTCTTATGGAATCAGTAAAAATTGCTTGGGACATGACTTCATTAGATGAAACGCTTGCCCTTTTTATTGCTTTAAAAGTACTAGAAATTTTTTTTTTTAAAAAAACCTCACATAGCATTCGGCCGAACCATAAAATTTCATAAAATATTTTTGACATCGTTTCAAAATAAACAACCAACTGACATTTTTCTAAATCTAAAAATAACATTTGAAAAGTATAGCACATACTATAACCTCTCAAAAACCACTCAAACTCATGATAAAAGTCATGAAAATCTTTTAACATAAATCATAACATATATGCGGAAACTAGCGTCGGTCCTCGGGTCATGTGCACCTTCAGTCCAGTCGGATCAACCATCAAGACCTCCATTAGCATTATCATGATAACCTGCATCCATCACACCTAGTGAGTCTAAAGACTCAACACACCATAATCTTTATAACGAGTAATACGTAATACAGTCAACATATAACGGTGAAAAATACTTGTACTTAAAATATCGTTTTCATGAAGATGCATAAACATTAACATTTTCGTAAACATTTTCATGATGCATAAAACTTTAAATATAAACATTTTCATGACATGCAAACATGAATTTCCTTTTTCCTCAACATGACATGACATAAATCATTTTTCATGATCATAAACATTTTCCTTTTCATTTTCCTCTGTTGAATTCAGATCGTTAATTGTGACTTTCCTCAACATGACATGACATGACGATGGATCCATCTACATAAACCACAGTACTGGGCGGCGGGGACATCAGCGACACTCTCACCGGTCAACTGAGCCTTGGCCTAACATGATCGAATAGAAATACGATCGTCGGGGCTCCCTCTGGGGCCTTTTCCCATAAATGGGCTCCCTCTGGGGCCTTCTCCCCTCACGATATTCACATTCTTCCGTTACCACAAAACCGTTACCACATATCCGTTACCACATATTCGCAATGATGGAAACACGATCGTCGGGCTCCCACTGGGACCATAACCCTCACGACGTCGCCACCATTAACGAATTAGTCACAATCACTTCACATCCTTCAACATTTTTCCTTCACATCACTTTAGAAAAATCATGAATACATTTACATTTTCCATTTTTGAAACCAAGCATGCAACATGTATTTTAAATGTCTTCTTAAATAATAAAAATCAAATAGACATTTAAAAATCATAATTGAATCATGAGAAATTCATAAACATTTAAAAATATCATTTTTAACATGAAAACAACATTTCGGGCACTGCCATGACCTTTACTAATTTCTAGGTGTAAAAAGACCGTTTTACCCCTGGACTCGACTTTTTACGAATTCGACTTTTTTCTTGATTTCATGACTCTAAAATGTCCCAAATAATTATTTAAGCTTACATGAATTTTCTCATATTTTTATTTGGCCTAAATCAATGACTTTTAATTTACCCCTTAAATGAGACGTACTAATGCGTTTTAATCCCGAAAAATTCCAAACCTCAACATAAAATTCCCAAATCAGAAACTTAGACTTATAATAATTATTTAAGCTTAAATCTAATTTTCCATGATTTTATGAAGCTTAAACTAGACTTTTCAATTAACTCGATAGTTGACGTTTCGTGCGGCGATTAAATTCCTAATAAATCCAAAACTCGTTAGTTTGATCCCAAATTTTTAACATAACCTTTTTATGATTTATTCTACCTATCCAAGTCATGAGCCACACCCGTGGACCCTTGGATCTATTTTTTGTTCTTAAATTCGAAATATTGACACCCTAGTGAACCCGCCGAGCCATCTCTCGATTTACTCGAGCCACGCCCGAGCCACTTCGAGCCAAAACCTAGCTAACCTACCTAGGCACCTTACTGTACAAGCCCAGCCCGCTCAAAAACCTCCTAGAACTTGGCCCAAAATCTGCATGTTTTGAGTGTGTCTTCCTAGCACCTCTAGAACTCCTAATTGGACTAGGACTCAACTAGCTGTGAACCACTCGCCCCCTTACGAACCTAACCCTCCCTGGACCACACCCCGACCCAGCCCAGGCCAGCCCCAGTCCTTGAACTCGCGCCCGAAGCACTGCCCATGACAGCAACCTCACGCGAGCACAGCTGCATGCTTTCCCCTCCCTGTGTGCGTGCGTGTGTTTCCTCGCATGGTTCTGGCTCGAGATACCCCGAGCCCTTAACCTTGCTACCCCTCTCTGGACTATCCCAAGCCGTCACCCAGACCACCTAGCCAGCCCCTTAACGAGCCACCCCCCTGAAATTCTCGGCCGATCACCCTGAACCCTGCGCGTGAGTTCCTTATTTCTCGGGTGGAGTCCTAGCCTTCTAGGACTCCTCCCCAGCCCTAGATCTCGAGTCCTAGCATGGCTAGGACTCCTTCCCAGCCCCTAACCGAAACCCAGCAGTGACCCAAGCCAGCCTATGCATCGATGTTCCCTAAAACCGAACCCCAAGATCAATACGTTCAGATACGGTCCCGACTTGTCTCTAGGATTGTTTGTGGCGTGTTGTGTAGTTCTATAACCCCTTAGACTCATGTAAAAACAACTCTAGATCATAGCCTAACATCATGGCAGCCCCTTTCATGTATGAAACAAGTTATGAGATTCAAAATCATGGGTTCAACCTCCACAATGCATAAAACCGAAAACTTATAAAACTTTTAATCAATTTTCATGCATCTAGTATTTAAAAGGATTATATGATATAATGGATGAGAAAAGGAGATTAGAGGGTGCCTTTGCGTTATTAACGCTCGGATAATCGACGACGACGAAGAACGGATGAACGACGGGGCTTTGCACTTCACGAGAAAACCTCCCCTCACGGCTGCTGCTTTCCCTTTCCAGAAATAATTGAAGTGCCGTGTGTGGGTGTGTGTCTTGAGAGAGTGGGAGAGTTTTTTAAAAAGACAAACAAGGTGGCCGATTGATATTTTTAAACTAGAATAGGTTTATGAGTTTTTTTGTATATTATATACTAAATTAATTATCTAAATAGGCTTAGGCCTATTAAGCCATAAATTAAAGCCCATTTAAATTAACTAGATTTTAAATAAAATAAAAACAAAGTTTTCTTTTAAATAAAAATGTGAATTTATTAGCCGGGATGCCCGAAAGCTCGAATTTTATTTAAAAATCCAATACCGATAAAATATACGTCCCGACGTATAAAATCACCTCAAAATCCTATATTTTCAAAAATTATTAAAAAGCATCGACCGCCCTTTAAATAATTAAAAACAAATATTTAATAAAATCATTTTACAATTTTCTGCCCTCGTCCCCGTTCCTCGATCGCAACTTGAATATCCTTTAAAAAAATACATTTTAATGCAATCATGTAGAAAATATAATTTTAAACATGCAATTATGCACATCATAATTAATTAACGCAATCCCATCAATTAATTAAAATACAAAAGCAAATAATTGCGCGCATGAGGTTTACGTGAACTTTAAATTTTCGGTGCGTTACATTAGACATGAAGGAGTCAGTCCTAGCTGGTGAATCGCTTAGTGAGATCGATGGAAAAATGGCTACCCTATTTAAAGCACACATTATAGGGGTAGACTATTTCAATAGTCAAGATACAGAGAAGAAGAAGAAATATACTCAAGCTCTGTATAGTCTGGAATTACATGATATATGTTTGGTGGATGAATACATTATGTTATTCACTAAATATAGATGGAATTCAGGAGTCGAAGAAGATATAGCTATGCAGCTTTTCTTCGCAAAATGCCGAGTCCCTGGAGAGAAATGCTCATTAGGGAATACATACCTGGAAATCCAGATACGTTGGCACGAAGAGCCTCTTTCCTCAAAGGAAAGTTGGAAGAATGGTATCACATGGCGGCATTACAAAAGAATTACAAACAACTAAGAGGTATTAACAAAAGAACTCCTTTGTGTTGTAAGGAAAATGATCTTCCAACAATTATTGGAAGTAAACCACAAAAGCATAAGAAGAAAAGTTTTAGGGCTCATCCTTATGCTCGAAGTGGAAGAAGTTCTTGGAAACCAAGAACAGTATGGTCTAGACAGAAAGCCAGATCTTACAAATCTAGACAAAGAAGCGGACCATCAAGAAGTAAGATATCATCCCAAGCATCGAGTTCATCTCGAAGAATAGGAAGAACACCTACGAAAAAAACTTTCAGAAGAGCTCATACTAGGGCTAATGAAAGTTTCAAAGATTTTAATTGCTTGACATGTTGAGCAAGATGTCATATCTCGAGCAACT
This sequence comes from Primulina eburnea, assembly GCF_022965805.1. Classification (NCBI taxonomy): domain Eukaryota; kingdom Viridiplantae; phylum Streptophyta; class Magnoliopsida; order Lamiales; family Gesneriaceae; genus Primulina; species Primulina eburnea. Next base: position 33,932,702 of record NC_133111.1, read on the forward strand.
GTCCAGAACATGAAAAGAGAGGTATTAAACGCTTCGATCCTACTCCGGATATTGAAGAAGCAGTTTATTACCAAGATCTTATTCAAGTATACCGATTTGAGGACATTGCCTCAGATGAAAGTATATATGAAGAAGAAGAAGTCTTAAGTCAGGAAGAATCTGATGGAACAGAATCGGAATCTGATTGAGGACGAGGTGTTTCGACATGAAACACATGGAGATCTGTCGGTTTCTTTAGCCAGACAACAATATCTCATAATATGATTCAAAGAATCATGAGAGAAAATCCGAGTCTACAGATCAAGGTTTCTCTGCAGGACATGTAGAAAAGTTCTTAGGAAGTCATGGCCTAAGAAACAGAAAGCATCACCTAATCTATAAAGTTTCTAGAAGGGAAATGGCAATCCCTATGGAACTTACAGGAAATAGAATGGAGATGCAATTAATTCTTTCTGAAGAAATCAAGGAGGAATTACAAAAACTCAAGATAGAAGTAGCAAGGACTATGTCCTGGATTCATATTGGAGCAATCCAAATAATGATAAAAGCTACTTTCAAAGAAGAAATAGATTCGCCTATTGATATTACTATATGCGAAAAAAGAATGGGGAATCTACAAGATTCAGTACTGGAAACAATCTTAGGAAATCTCTGTGAAGGAAAGATTGTAGGAGTAATTTATCCAAAGATAGCCTACAACTTGGCAGATCGAGATTTTAGCCGAGCCTTAACATTACATCAGAATTTCAAGGAAAAAAAGTTAATGAAAGAAGGTAATAGGCCATATTTTATTACATATCAGATTTCATATGCTCTATCTAATACACATAATTCAGAGTTGTTTATTAGAAACGAGTTTATTGAAATACCAGAGATATTCGGAAAAGTTGCTCAGGAAATTTATCCAGAAAGAGTTGAGTTTCCATTAATACAGGAAACAGATATCCAAATACAAGACAAACCGATTCTACAGAGGAATCAAAGTCTTAGATTGGAATAAAAGAGACTATCTTTTCATGGAGATAGAATCACAAGTTATAGATGAGATACAAAGCTTGTCATAGAAACCCAACAGGAGCTAAAAAGTTTTTCTACAATAGGAAAAATTAGATGCCCAGAAAGGTGGAAGGAAGTAGAAATAATATTTGATAATACGAAGCAAATGAATCAATTTCCTTGTAATACCATATACTACTTGAAACAACCGACGATAGGAACTTACCAATGACTGATTAATATAGGAGAATTGGAAGTTCATATTCAAGGAATTCTAGGAAAAGAATCAGATCGATTGATTCTTGGACTATAGTTTCTCGAGAAACACAAACCTTGGAAACGTCTAGAGTATGGGATGGAATTTATGGCAGAAGATAAGATGTGGAAAATCCAATGACCATAAGTCCATTCTCCATATACATTCTGGTAGGAATGTTATATGAACAATAGTAATATTTGCAGCTTATATTGATTCAGGTGATGGAATCTGCACAGCTAAACGAGAAGTCTTTCCAAATAATTTGGAAGAAGAATTACCCAAAATAGCTGGAAGAGATTTTTCCAAAAGAATCTTAATCTTATATAAAGGGATTAAGATGACTGAAATCATGATTGACGGTGCCGGACAAACACCTTGGTACAAGGTAAAGACACCACCAATTTATTTTCATGATACAGGAGCTGACATATTGCTAGGAAACAATTTCCTACAAATGTTTAAGTCCTACACTCAAGAAAAAGAGACTAGAAGATTGGTGTTCACAACACCCTGTGATCACAAAATCATAGTCCAGAGACTAAGAGAGGCATTTTACCGAAAATTGCCAATCCAGTTTCACAGCAAGCGTGGTGATTCAGGAAAACTTTTGAACCAAAAAAGTGAAGGATTCAAGAAGGTTTGGAGGAACAATGCTCCAGTTAAGAGCAGATAGAACTCCAACCAGAAGATATAGAATTCCTTAAGATAACTCTACATACAAATGAAGTAGAGTTTGAATCTAAGGTATCATTGGAAGATGTCAAGAAGATGATCAAATAAAATTACAATGAAGATCCCTTGGCATGATAGGACAGAAATCAACTCAAAGCTTGTCTTAAGATTAAAGAAGGCAAAGATTATGAATTGGTCCGTTGCAAGCCTATCCCAATGAATATCATTGATCAAAGGGATATGCAGATTATAATCAAAGAACATTTGGACCTTGGTTTGATCAAAGCAGGTATGTCACCATATAGCAGTTCAGGTTTTCTGGCAAGAAATCATAGGTGAGATAAAAAGAGGAAAACCCAGACTGGTTATTAATTATCAAGAAATTAATAAGATTCTGGAGTTTGATGGGTATTTTATACCTAGTAGAGAACACTTGATAAGTTGCATTCACAATGCCAAGATATTCTCTAAGTTTGATTGTAAGTCAAGATTCTATCAAATTCGGATGGAGGAAGAAAGCAAGAAAGTCACGGCTTTCTCCACACCACAAGGACATTATATTTGAGAGGTATTACCATTGGGATTCGCTAATTCACCTCAGATATTTCAAATAAAGATGGATAATCTTTTTAAAGATTATTTTAAATTTATGTTTGTCTATATTGATGATGTTTTAATAGCATCCAGAAATATGGAAGAACATGTCAAGCATTTAGAAATTTTCTCTAATGTTTGCAAACAAGAAGGACTGGTTCTATCAGAAAAGAAAGCAGTCATTGCCACAAGAAAGATTGAATTTCTAGGGATAGAAATCGATGAATCTGGAATAATTTTGCAAGATCATATAGTTGAGAAAGTGCAAAATTTTCCAAACGAATTAAAAGAAAAGAAACAACTTCAAAGTTTTCTAGGAGTTGTTAATTTTGCTGGAATGTTTATTAAAAACCTAGCAAAACATAGAAAGGTGTTCAGTCCATTATTGAAAAAAGAAACAAGATTTATATGGACAAAAGAACACACAGAAGGACTTATCCATTTAAAGGAAATTTGTAAAAATCTTCTGAAAATGGCTATTCCTCAAGATGAAGATGATCTGGTATTGTATACCGATGCTAGTGATCTTTGGTGGGCTACAGTATTAACAAAGCTCACACCAGATGGAGAACAGCCATGCATGTATTGTAGCGGTTTATTCTCCGATGCAGAAGCCATAAGCTGGCATATCAACGAGAAAGAATTCTATGCAGTTAAAAAGTTTTTGAAAAATGGCCATTGTTTTTACTTGCAAAGAAATTCACTTTGAAAGTAGATAACACACAGGTGAAAGCTTTTTTAAAGAATAGAATTGAATCTAAACCTGAAAAAGCTAGATTATTAAGATGGCAAGCACTCTGTCAAAATTATATTTTTGATATTATGATAATAAAATATCATGAAAATATTCTTGCAGATTTTTTAACAAGAGATGAACAACGGTGATATCGATTCCATCATCAAGATACAGAGGCATTTGAGAGAACACCTTGAAATGCTTCAAAACGAGTTTAACAAGCTGGTCTTAAACGCAAAAGTTACGGGAAGACTACAACAAGCCGATAAGAGAGTTGTCTCTGATCGAATTACAGGATGTTTACAGGCTTTGTGGGGACCCGGACGCTAATGAAGTTCTTAATCATCATTGGGACTAATTAATCAATTATAGTAATCAAGGTCTATTTTTTTTTTTAAAATGCGGAAGGTAATGGAATCAAACTCTTATACATATCAGTATAAAAGTATAAATCTGATAAAATATACAATCATACATACTCAGCTTCAACAACTACTATCAAGTGTTCAAACCCTAGCTCTAGTCCAAGTCCGGTATCACCACTCTAATCTCGGTCTGTCTTCATCTCTGTGACCCTGTACCTGTCCCACCTGTTGTCATGCACACATACAAAGAAGACAACAGCCGGATAACTCCGGTGAGATATAAATATCCCAGTATAAACAATGTAGTAATGCAATCATATAAAACATATACAAAAGCATAAGCAAACATCAAAACATGTATCTAATCTGATTACATGAATCAATGACTCGTGATCTATTTTTATCTTATCTCAAATCTAGGGATCCCGATCTAATTTAGACTTTGGTATGCTGTATCGAGTGTCTGAGATAGACCTCGATCTACATCTAAGGCTCTTCGATACACCGTAAGTCTAGAGTCTTATCGGTTCTGAGAAAGACTCGGCGGTTCTGCCCTAGCTAGGCTGATCTGCCCTAGACTCGGACTCTGACTCTGTTCTAAGTCAATAGATTAACATATCAATCTGATAATCTGCAAATATCAATGCAATAAAATAAAGTATGTGATTTAGGGAAACTCAAGTCAAACATAACTCGAGTTGTGCAATCCCGAATCAATATTTATTTATACCTTTCTTGCTGTCGATCTGATAAAATCAAAGTCTTGATTCAAAGTCTGTCACTGTTCAATCTGGCAATGGCAATACAAATATTCTATATCAATATTCTAATCAAATCACAATGTCTCTGTTCTATCAAATTCTGACAGTATAACAGTACAATCTTACGATACTGATAAAACTATATCAGTCTATATCAATTCCAAACATTTACAATCAACCACCGTACAAATCTGATATCACTTCTCAGTCAATTCAACTCTGAAATTCATAACAATTCCATATTCAATCTGTTTCTTAATCTGACTTCGATTCTATGATGTCTACTATGTCAAGAACACTATATATGAATCATATCTGATTCTGTGACATAGCATAATTTCAAATCTTAACAAAACGTAACAAAACTTACGTCCTGTTGTAGCTATCGTTGCTAGGACCACGGTGCCATACTCGGATTCAAGTTTGGACGGACAGATTGAAATATAAAGGCTTAAGGATTTCTCCGAAAGTTTCTGAAACCTTTCTAGACTTCTTTCCTCGATTTTCTGAGGAATTGCAAGTGATACACATATATATATATATCCAACTTGCATGTATAAGAAACGTGGCTCGTTTCTCTTAATTTTCAGTCGGCGCTCGAGCGGTGCTAAACTACCGCTAGAGCGCGGCATCCTCTGTCCAAGCCTTTTCATATTGCACATTAGCGCTCGAGCGGTCAAAACCTACCGCTCGGGCGCCGCACCTTCTGCCCAAAAAGTATCTTTGATGAACACTGGCGCTCGGGCGGTCAAAAACTACCGCTCGGGCGCCATACTCTCTGTCCCCTAGTTATGTAATTCATATACTTGGCCCGATTTTGTCTCGTAATAGCCCTTGAATAATCATATCAATTCAATTTCAGTAATCTTCGCTTAACGTGATATAAAATCTAGGGCATTACATTTCTCCCCCCCTAAGATACGATTTCGTCCTCGAAATCACAGGCAATCAATCGTATCAATAAGGAGTATATACATATACAAACTGTATAAGAAATTTACATTATCGAAATAACTCTGGGAATTCTTGTCTCATATCTGACTCAGTTTCCCAGGTTGCTTCTTCAGTGCCATGACGAGTCCATTGAACTTTCACAAGTGGAATAGTCTTCGTTCTGAGCTGTTTTTCTTTACGATCAATAATCTGAATCGGTTTTTCAACGTAGCTCAACGTTTCATCTAGTTCGGCCTCGTCTGGTTGAATAGCATGTGAAGCATCAGGAAGGTATTTCCTTAATAACGATACATAAAAGACATCATGTATCCCGGATAATGAAGGCGGTAAAGCGAGTCGATAGGCACGATCTCCTATCTTCTCGAGAATCTCATAAGGCCCAATGTATCGTGGAGACAGTTTCCCTTTCTTGCCAAATCTGACAACTCCTCTGAAAGGTGAGATCTTCAAAAATACTCGGTCTCCCACGTCAAATACCAACGGTCTACGTCGAACATTGGCATATTTGGTCTGTCTGTCTTGTGCTGCCTTCATTTTCTTTTGAATTAGCTTCACTTTTTCTGTCATATCTCTGATCATATCTGGTCCAATTTCAGGCACTTCAGAGATATCATCCCAATAAAGCCGTACAACGCTTCAAATGGTGCCATCTCAATACTCGTCTGATAGCTGTTGTTGTACGAAAACTCAAAAAGCGGCAATGCATCTTGCCAATTAGTGCTGAAATCTAGCACTACTGCTCTCAGCATATCCTCAGTGTCTGGATAGTCCGCTCTGACTGTCCGTCGGTCTGTGGGTGATATGCGGTACTCAAATGTAATTTTGTACCGAGAGCCTGCTGCAAACTCTGCCAGAAGTGCGAAGTAAATCGAGGATCACGATCTGATACAATCGACTTCGGCACTCCATGCAATCTGACCACTTCTCTGACATAGATCTCTGCCATCTGGTCAAATCTGTACGTCATCTTGTACGGTATAAAACATGCGGATTTGGTCAATCTGTCAATCACGACCCAAATCGCATCACAACCTCGGGAGGAACGTGGCAACTGCGTCACAAAATCCATGGAAATGTGATCCCATTTCCATTCAGGAATGGACAAGCTCTGTAATAAACCTCCTGGTTTCTTTCTTTCTGCTTTCATCTGTTGGCAATTCAGACATTTGGAAACAAATTCTGCAATATCATTCTTCATTTGTTTCCACCAGAACTGTCTTTTCAAATCATTGTACATCTTTCTGCCACCAGGATGAATACTAAATCGACTGTTGTGCGCTTCTGACAATATCTGTCGTCTCAAATCTGTAACATTCGGCACAACCAGACGATTATTCACATACAAAACGTTATCACGTACCAGTTAATCTGATCGATGTACTGTTCTCACCATCGATACTGATCTCTGTACATTCTGATCACTTCGCTGAGCTGCCTTAATTCTCATAATCAGCTCTTGTTCTACTTGCACCGTATAAAGTCTCAACGGTCTATAATATGTTTCAAATTCTAATCCAGACAAACAGCAGTCTTCTACCAAATTTGAAACACCAATCGTCGATAAGGATAAAGAACATACCTTTCGACTCAGTGCATCAGCTGCTGCATTTAGGGGTGTTCAAACTTCGGATAAAACCGAAAAAACCGAAAATCCAAACCGAAAAAACCGAACACTAAACCGAACCGAAAACCGAATTTTATAATTCGGATATAAATGTTAAAACCGAAATTAATTTGGTTCGGTTTCGGATTATAAATGTCAAAACCGAACCGACCGAAAAAAACGAAATTTAATTAAATTAATAATGTTATTTTTATTTTATATTATTTATTGAGATGATATTAGTGAATGAAGACTTATTTTGAATAATACTTAGTTGATTGTTGTTTATGTAATTCATTTGTACTTTATATTTAAATATTTTACTAAGAAATCATTTAAAAAAATAACATATTATATTTTATAATATATTTATATTATTAATTTAAATAATTGTATCAAAACCGAAATAACCGGCCGAAATAACCGAACCATTTCGGTAGAAACCGAACCGAACCGAACCGAAGAAAAATGGTTCGGATATCGGATTATATATTTGTAAAACCGAAAACCGAAAAAACCGAAATAAAAAACCGAAAACCGAACCGAACCGACCGATGAACACCCCTAGCTGCATTAGACTTTCCTGGATAATATTTGATTTCACAATCAAAATCTTTAAGCAAATCGAGCCATCTTCGTTGCCTCATATTCAATTCAGATTGTGAAAACAGATATTTCAAACTCTTATGATCAGAATATATCTCAAACTTTTCACCATAAAGATAGTGTCGCCATATCTTTAATGCAAAGACAATGGCTGCCAATTCTAGATCATGAATTGGATAACGAGTCTCATGTGGTTTAAGCTGTCTTGAAGCATAAGCGATAACATGCCCTCGTTGCATCAGTACACATCCCAACCCTCTGTGAGAAGCGTCGCAATAAACCACAAAATCACCAGTACCTGACGGAATGGTCAACACCGGGGCACTGGTCAGTCTCTTCTTCAACTCCAGAAAACTGGTCTCACATTCTTCAGACCAAACAAATGGAGCATTCTTCTGAGTCAGCTGAGTAATTGGTTTAGCTATACTCGAGAAATCTTTAATGAAACGGCGGTAATATCCTGCTAAACCCATGAAACTGCGAATTTCAGGCACTGATATCAGTCTTGGCCAAGAAATCACGGCTTCCACTTTACTGGGATCAACAGATATACCATCTCCAGATATAATATGACCCAGAAATACTACTTGTCTTAGCCAAAACTCACATTTCGACAGTTTAGCATATAATTTCTCAGCTCTTAAAATTCGCAACACAGTTCTTAGATGCTCAGCATGCTCACTCATATTCTTTGAATAAATCAATATATCATCGATGAAAATAATCACAAAATCATCGAGATATTTCTGGAACACACGGTTCATCAATCCCATGAATAGAGCTGGAGCATTCGTCAGACCAAACGGCATGACAATAAATTCATAGTGTCCATACCTGGTTCTGAATGCCGTCTTTGAGATATCAGAATCTCTGACTCTCAACTGATGATATCCCGATCTTAAATCGATCTTGGAATATACAGAAGAACCCTGCAACTGATCGAATAAATCATCTATACGAGGCAAAGGATATTTATTCTTTACCGTTGCCTTGTTCAGTTGCCGATAGTCGATGCAGAGTCTCATCGAACCATCTTTCTTTCTTACGAATAGTACTGGAGCACCCCAAGGAGACACACTCGGTCTGATGTACCCCTTGGTCAGTAAATCTTCCAATTGATCCTTCAATTCTTTCAATTCAATTGGTGCCATTCTGTACGGAGCTCTAGAAATCGGTACTGTACCTGGTATCAGTTCAATGCTGAAGTCTATCTCTCTAACTGGAGGTAATCCCGGGATCTCATCTGGGAAGACGTCAGCAAACTCACGTACCACTGGCAGATCTGCCAATGCTGGACTCGACTTCAGTAAATCTACTGAATATACAAGGAATCCTTTTGCTCCTTTCTGTAACAATCGAGTCATAGATAATACGGATACTAAAGGAATCCTCGATCTAGAACCCTTACCGTAGAATTTCCACTCTTCAGCCATATCTGGTCTGAATCTCACTATCTTGTGGAAACAATCAACTATCGCTCTGTACTTGGTCAGCATATCAATACCGATAATACAATCAAAATCGGACAACCCAAGTACGATGCAATCTAACTCAATCTCATGCCCGTCATACTGTAGCATACAATGTTTAACCGAATTCACGGATATCAAACCCGTCCCCAAAGACGAAGAGACATACACTACAATAGCTAAAGACTCTACAGGCAATGCATGACTTAATGCAAATCGTTCAGAAATAAATGTGTGTGAAGCACCGTTATCAATTAATACGTAAGCAGGATAACCACATAAAGAACAGTTACCTGCCACAACGTCATCTGGTGCTTCCTGGGCCTGCTCTTCTGTCAAAGCGAAGACTCTGGCCTGCTGTCTCGGAGGCTGACCAACTGTCTGGCTTCCTCCTAGCCTCTGTTGTGACTGAGCTGGCGCTGGCTGAAATGTATGAACAGCAGCTGATCGTCTATCAGTCTGTGCTGCTGATCCCGATGACTCGGCCCCCTGAGCTCTCTGCAAACCTTTCTGTGGACACACTTTAGCAAAGTGTCCCGGCTGTTTACAGAAATTGCAACTACCAGTCACTCCCTGGCATTGCTTAGTAGCATGTCTTCCTCCGCAAGTCTTGCAATAAATTCCAGTGTAACTCTGGCTCGGTCTGGAACCACCGGAGCTGGAAGAACTACTGCCAGATTTCTTGAATTGCTTTCCCCTGGCTTTCAAAAATTCTTTCTTTCCTCCACTACTGCTGCCACCCTCAAATCTGGGAGGTGGTTGCTGTGGTCTCGGTGCTGGAGGCACAAATGAAGCCCCTTTCTGTCTCATCAGACCGGCTTCTGCTCCCTTGGCTCTGTTCAGGGCATCAGTAAAATTATTCGGTCGCCCTGTGTTCACCAATGTGAAAATATCGGGGTTCAGGCCATTGATGAACTGATCAGCAGTAGCTTCTTCGCTGTCAACCACATGTGGAGCAAATTTCAGCAAGGAGGAGAACTTTGATACGTATTCTTCTATGTTCATCTGTCCTTGCTTTAGATTGGCAAACTCCGCCCCCTTATCCTTTCGGTACGACACTGGAAAGAATCGTTGATAAAATTCAGTTCTAAATATATTCCAGGTAATATTCGTACCTCTATGCTCCATGGCTCTCTTCCTCGTAATCCACCAGTCCTTGGCAACGTCGTGTAACTGGTGTCCAATTAATTTCACTCTCTTCTCATCTGTATACTCCAAGGATTCAAACAACATCTCTATATCATCAAGCCAACTCTCACACTCCACAGCGTTCTCTGTGCCTTTCAAGGTTGGCGGATGAAATGACTGAAATCGTTTCAGTAACGTTTCCATTGGAGTCGGTGTGACATCCATTGTAGGATTGGATGTACTTCCCTGTTCTGGTACTCGTCTCGGAGGCATATCTGATAATCAAATAGATTAGCAACAAATACCACAATTCTGTTTCAATCCTCCTCTGATCATCTTACTGCTGATCTAGAATCAGTACTGATCCAATCTCAATAAAACATATTACTATATCAAATCAGATAAACAAGTAACATGTAATAAAGCAGTAAGACATGCTAGCATTCAAACGCATGAAAGAAACCCTCAATCTACCCCGCTCACTAGCCTCTTCTATCTCAATCTAAAGGATCTATCGCTCTGATACCACCTGTTGTGGGGACCCGGACGCTAATCAAGTTCTTAATCATCATTGGGACTAATTAATCAATTATAGTAATCAGGGTCTAATTTTTTTTTTTTAAATGCGGAAGGTAATGGAATCAAACTCCTATATATATCAGTATAAAAGTATAAATCTGATAAAATATACAATCATACATACTCAGGTTCAACAACTACTATCAAGTGTTCAAACCCTAGCTCTAGTCCAAGTCCGGTATCACCACTCTAATCTCGGTCTGTCTTCATCTCTGTGACCATGTACCTGTCCCACCTGTTGTCATGCACACATACAAAGAAGACAACAGCCGGATAACTCCGGTGAGATATAAATATCCCAGTATAAACAATGTAGTAAATGCAATCATATAAAACATATACAAAAGCATAAGCAAACATCAAAACATGTATCTAATCTGATTACATGAATCAATGACTCGTGATCTATGTTTATCTTATCTCAAATCTAGGGATCCCGATCTAATTTAGACTTTGGTATGCTGTATCGAGTGTCTGAGATAGACGTCGATCTACATCTAAGGCTCTTCGATACACCGTAAGTCTAGAGTCTTATCGGTTCTGAGAAAGACTCGGCGGTTCTGCCCTAGCTAGGCTGATCTGCCCTAGACTCGGACTCTGACTCTGTTCTAAGTCAATAGATTAACATATCAATCTGATAATCTGCAAATATCAATGCAATAAAATAAAGTATGTGATTTAGGGAAACTCAAGTCAAACATAACTCGAGTTGTGCAATCCCGAATCAACATTTATTTATACCTTTCTTGCTGTCGATCTGATAAAATCAAAGTCTTGATTCAAAGTCTGTCACTGTTCAATCTGGCAATGACAATACAAATATTCTATATCAATATTCTAATCAAATCACAATGTCTCTGTTCTATCAAATTCTGACAGTATAACAGTACAATCTTACGATACTGATAAAACTATATCAGTCTATATCAATTCCAAACATTTACAATCAACCACCGTACAAATCTGATATCACTTCTCAGTCAATTCAACTCTGAAATTCATAACAATTCCATATTCAATCTGTTTCTTAATCTGACTTCGATTCTATGATGTCTACTATGTCAAGAACACTATATATGAATCATATCTGATTCTGGACATAGCATAATTTCAAATCTTAACAAAACGTAACAAAACTTACGTCCTGTTGTAGCTATCGTTGCTAGGACCACGGTGCCGTACTCGGATTCAAGTTTGGACGGACAGATTGAAATATAAAGGCGTAAGGATTTCTTCGAAAGTTTCTGAAACCTTTCTAGACTTCTTTCCTCGATTTTTTGAGGAATTGCAAGTGATATACATATATATATATATATATATATATATATATATATATATCCAACTTGCATGTATAAGAAACGTGGCTCGTTTCTCTTAATTTTCAGTCGGCGCTCGAGCGGTGCTAAACTACCGCTCGAGCGCGGCATCCTCTGTCCAAGCCTTTTCATATTGCACATTGGCGCTCGAGCGGTCAAAACCTACCGCTCGGGCGCCGCACCTTCTGCCCAAAAAGTATCTTTGATGAACACTGGCGCTCGGGCGGTCAAAAACTACCGCTCGAGCGCCAGACTCTCTGTCTCCTAGTTATGTAATTCATATACTTGGCCCGATTTTGTCTCGTAATAGCCCTTGAATAATCATATCAATTCAATTTCAATAATCTTCGCTTAACGTGATATAAAATCTAGGGCATTACAGGCTTATACTCAGTTATGGTCTGTAACACAAAGGCATATCCTCCAAGGCATTGAGAAGCCACCGGTTTCCCAAATGGAGAGTTTTCGAGTACAGGACTCTATACCTGGAGCAGTGGATTCAAATACCCCTAGCATAAGTGTTAAGCCGGGATAATCTCCAGATGAGTCGGCTGAAACAAAAATTGAGACTTCTGATCCTTATCTTGAGTCCTCAAGCCAACCCTTCACCTTGGGGATTGAAGAGGGAGAGATCAACCTTAGGCCTCGTACTGACAAGGGAAAATCGAAGGTTGGCACTAATGAAGTTGCAATTTCTCCATTTCAGGTTTACCAACAGAATTGGGAGAAATTAAAAACAAGAGTTGACATTAACCCAGTTACCAATAGGGTTGATGTTTCAGGGAAATATCCTAGGTTATGGACGAAACCTAATTCATATCCCAAGGAGGTCAAAGCCTGGTATGAATTCGGGGCTCTTGCCTCAGTTTATACTACATCACCAAGCTTTCCGGAAATTTCAGGACTACCAAAATGGATCCAGGAAGCTGTTCATGAAACTTGGGCAAATAATGATTATTTGTCCAGAGGAGATGTTTTGGAGCTATACTTTTTCAGTGCAGCACCAGAACCAGCAGGGAAAAGTTCACATGAAACCTTTCATTTCATCAAGCTAAGGAGGCCACATATGAATTCTCAAAAATTTATTAAGGATCCTCCGATAGAAGAAACACCCATGGTTGCTTTAATTACTGAAGACGATATGTCTACACGAAGAGCATGAGGTTTATGGGTCTGTCTCACTGAAATGGACAAAGTCAAGTTTCCGTTCAAATTTTATAATCAATCAGTAAACGGATCATTCTTGTTAAATATCATGACAGGAAAAACAACAAGTTTTGCAGAAGATTTATTCTAGAAAAAGAGAAACCTTTTGTGGAATAGCAAGCTGCCGGCAAGTAAAAAAAACTCGTCGGAAATTCAGTAACATGGCACATGTAGGAAGATGGTCTGAAAACATCTGTCCATAATGCCAAAACCAGAAGAAACCTGAATTCTGTAAAAGATTCAAACCAAGATATGATCGGAAACACTTTACCGACACAAGCACAAGTGGGGATGGACCACAATCATGTTTTCCTCGAGGACACCGAAAGCCAAAGATTCCTCGACAAAGTTAATAGTGGACATGTGACTAGCCCACTAACCAAAAGAAAACCCACTATGTGAGTGGAAGGACATGACCACCAATAATCAGTGGAAAAAGACACAAGAACCACTAATAATGAGTGGTAAAAGACAAAAGAAAATTGGATACTTTATTTAAAAAAGGAATCCAATAAAGAAAACAAGAAAACTGGACCTAATCTTTACACTATAAATAAAGGTAAATGGAACCAGTTAAATACACCAAAATCAAAATTTGAAGATGTACCGTGTATATCTAAAAGTCTTGAAAAGAAGAATCAAGTATAAAAGAAGTGAGGCTGCAGCTCTCAGATCGATAATTCAAATGTACAAAGAAAAAGGAAATGAGATTACAGCTGATATCTTCCAGACTCATCTATACTGGTATCTCGGAGAAATAAAAGAAGATGAAAAGCTAATTTCTAGATTAATAATCTAGAAAAAGACAGGTCAAGTAGGGACCACCCAACCACTACATGGTCCATATGCAAGCTCTAAAGGCTTATCAAGATTTGAAGTCCGAGTTTCAAATCCGAAGAAGCCTTCTATAATAAAGAAACAGAAGGAAGATGAAGGCATCGATCAACCTCTTCATTTTTCTTCAAAATTATGTATTAATAAATATTTGTGTTTGAATAAAGAGATCTTTGCTCTTAGTCCCTCTCATGTATTATTTTCAAATTTTCCTCTTTTACTGTACACTCTAAGGTATAAAACGAATTAAAGTTGTGCCAAGTGCTGCTGAAGGAATCTGCATCGGTAACCATCGGTTGCGATCGTGTGGTTGGACTGTGAGGAGCAGTTCGTAAAATATGGTGGATAAAACCCGATGGCACTCCGGTCAAAAAGGTATAAGATTTAATTTATTCTAAGGAAGCATGATGGGCCATTAATTTAAAAAGAAAAATCAATACTAAAACAATAGTATAATGGTATTATTGAAAATTTTAAAATATTAGGGAGCTAAAACAAAGAATTGAAGGGATAGGAAGTAAAGATAAAATTGAGAAGGAATGTAGGGAGTTATGGAAAGTTTGCCCTTGATTTTATATATTCATTTTCTAAAGAAACTAGAAAATTGATAGGAAAAATAATTAATTCGTCAACCGTGCTTTGAAAAAAAACTTGACAAATTGTTAGGAAAACTAATCATTCGCAAATCGAGAGTTATTTTGAAATTTTCAAAAAAAAAAAGGACATTTAAAAATTCTCTATACCAAACTTTAATGATTGAAGTGAAATATAATGCTAAAACTTGATTATCTAATTTACTGGGTACTAAGATATTAAACTGATAGATTTGATAATCATTGTATCGTCTATATATAATTAACGTCAACATAATGTTAAAAAAGTGAAGTGTTTTACTTTTGAAATTATATAAATATTGTTTTTGTCCAAAAAGGGAAGTATCTTTCTCTCTTGGGGTAGAAAAATAATGATCGAAGTTAATTGAATAAAATAAATGAGCTTATATTGTAAAATAAATATTTTTTTTGTCCAAGAAAGATGAAAAGAAACAGGTTAAGAGGACACTGTTGAAGGATGAGAAAAGATCTTTCAAGAAGAAAGACAGATCAGAAAGTACTTGTTGTTGAGAAAAAAAAGAGAGTGAGCAGAATCAAAGATCAGAAACCAGCACTGCTAAATATTTGGAAATACAGAAAGGTGCTAAGCAAGAGACTCAGAAAAAGAAAAAAGCACCAGTGAAAAAGAATATGGTTTGCTCTGAAACCCATGAAGAGGACAACCAGGAGAACGTCCCTTTAAAACAAGTATTCACCTGACCCAAGACTCCAACCACTGCATCCAAATGGTCAAATACAGATGACTCCAAGCAATCGAAGGGCTGGATCAAGTTGGTGTCTGAAGTGACTCAACATACGACTATTTCACAAGTCCAGTCCACTCAACCGGTGGCTGCCATTAGAATTTTTAAAGGTGTTGTTCCTTCCCAAGCTTCTGCAGTTCCTCCAGTGGACCCTATGGAGAAAGGAAAGGGGAAGATGCCACCGCCATCCAAGACTCCTACTGCTATCCGTGCAGATTTCACCTTGACACTATCTCAAGTATTGAAGGCGGTGGCAAAGAAAATAAATATGTTCGATAGATGGTTTGAACATCACAACTCTGCATTGTTCAAGACCATCTTGGAGGAGGATCTACTTGACAAGTTGACCACGTTGGAAGTCTAGATGTTGGATTAGGCCAAGACTGACGAGATTGAAGTAGCTCTCGGCCGGCAGACTTTTATTTCCTTCGATCCTATTCTATTCATGAGCGATTGCTTTCTGTCACGAGCTGGATTCGAACCACGACCTCTGGGAAATGAACACAATCCCAGTGAACTGCCTTTTTTATTCTATTAACGAATTTTGGTTACCCAGTTCACCTTTCTTTTCCAACTAAGGGAAAGCCTTCTACATCTGATAATTATCCAGTGGTAGAGACATTTTGATGCCACCATCCACACAACTCCCGATGATGTTGTCGTTATCTCACAACTAGAGTTGGATGTTTTTTACAACAGCTCCAATGTTTCAGAATAAGTGGAGGGAGTTTGAAATGATTCTTCAACCGCTCCCCAAGACAATCGAAATTTACGCCAGCGAAGCCATTGCTATGTTAAATGAAATGGGCGTAGAAGGAGAAGAACAAGAAGAAGCTAGGAAAGAATAGAAAACAAAAAGAGACAAAATGAATGCCCAGATATCAACCAGTCATATACAGATGGTGGCCCTTCCACGGTCTCTGGTGTTAAAAACCAGCGGTTGAAGAACCTTCTTCAACTGCTACAGATCATTCAACTTTTTATCCTGCTTCAATCATTTGGAAAACCCAACTTGGTGTACCTTTTTCTTCCTCTACTTTTACCAACCCTGAAACATGTTCATCCACAATTGTTGAGGTTGATGTTGTCAGCCACCTACCACATTTATTGCATGTCTGGTGGGTTGGCGGAAATTTCTACAGGCGGAAATTTCGTGGATTTTAGATGGAAGAGAAAACGCGTTTTTATACGCGTTTTCACACTGACATGGGCTCTATAAATAGAGCTCCTCCCTTCATTCTGAAATCATCCCTTTTTCGAGTTTTCTCTCATCTTATAAGCATTTGAGTGCTTAGTTCTATAATATTTGTGAGGTGTTTGTTCTCCTGTATTAAGAGAGTGTGTGTTCTCTTTGGAAACACAGTGAGTGAGTTGTACACCACAAAATATTATAGTGGAAATTCTTTTCATCTTGCCCGTGGTTTTTACCCTAATTATTTTAGGGGTTTTCCACGTAAATCTCGGTGTCCAGTTATTCTTTATTTTCCGGTTTTTACTATCTCAAATTCTGCACGTGGGACCAACAAGTGGTATCAGAGCCTTGGTCTAAAATTTCCTAAAATTCTGAGTATGCTCTGTGGTTGCAGCTTAGACTGATCTTCCACATCAGAAAAGATTTTTCGAGATTTTTTATTTAGGCGGGATTATTTTGTCCGGTCTACTAAAATTGTTGTAGACATAATGACGGGAAGGTACGAGATAACAAAGTTCAACGGAAGCAATTTTATGCTGTGGAAAATAAAGATACAAGCAGTTTTGAGAAAGGAGAATTGCTTGGCGGCTATTGGAGATAGACCAGTGGAGATTACGGATGAGGGAAAGTGGAACGAGATGAATGATAATGCTGTTGCCAATTTACACTTGGCTATAGCTGACGAAGTTTTGTCAAGTATCTCTGAGATAAAAACAGCCAAAGTTATCTGGGATACTCTGACAAAGATGTACGAGGTCAAGTCGCTACACAACATGATTTTCCTAAAGAGAAGGCTTTATACTCTTCGGATGGCGGAATCCTCATCGATGACCGACCATATCAATACACTAAATACTCTATTTGCCCAACTCACTTCCATGGGGCATAAAATAGGGGAAAATGAACGTGCGGAGCTTCTACTTCAAAGACTACCAGATTCATACGATCAACTTATCATCAACATTACCAACAATATTCTTATGGGCTTTCTAAGATTCGACGATGTCTTAACTGCGGTTCTCGGAGAAGAAAGCCGGCGCAAGAATAAGGAAGACATGTTGGTAACTTCGAAGCAGGCAGAGGCTTTGCCGATGATAAGAGGAAGATTTATGGACCGTGACTCCAGTGGGAGCCAAAGACGAGGTAGATCAAAGTCAAGAAGTAAGAAGAAAAATATTTACTGCTTTAAATGTGGCGGTACAGGGCACTTCAAGAGAGAGTGTACGAGTATCGATAAAAGTTCTCAAGGAAATGTGGCCAGTACTTCAGGCATTGGTGAAATATTATTCAGCGAAGCAGCAACAGTTGCAGAAGGCAGACACAAATTTTGTGACTCATGGATTATGGATTCAGGAGCGACGTGGCACATGACATCTCGGAGAGAATGGTTTGATCATTATGAACCAGTCTCAGGAGGATCTGTATTCATGGGAAATGATCATGTATTGGAAATCGCTGGAGTCGGTACTATCAAAATTAAAATGTTTGATGGCACCATTTGCACCATACAGGATGTACGACATGTGAAAGGACTGACGAAAAATCTTTTGTCCTTGGGGCAATTGGATGACATCGGGTGCAAAACTCGGATAGAGAACGGGATCATGAAAATTGTGAAGGGCGCGCTTGTGGTTATGAAGGCGGAAAAGGTTGCTGCAAATCTGTATGTACTTTTGGGAGAAACACACAAAGAGGCAGAACTAGCTGTTTCATCAATTGGTTCAGGAGAAGAATTAACGGTGTTATGGCATAGAAAGCTCGGGCATATGTCAAAACGAAGTTTGAAAATTCTCTCAGAACGGAAGCTGCTGCCGGGACTTACAAAAGTGTCACTACCCTTTTGTGAGCATTGTGTTACCAGTAAACAACACAGATTAAAGTTTGGCACTTCTACTGCCAGGAGCAAAAGCATATTGGAGCTGATTCATTCGGATGTTTGGCAAGCACCGGTTGTATCCCTAGGAGGAGCGAGATACTTTGTCTCGTTCATTGATGATTTCTCTAAGAGATGTTGGGTGTATCCGATCAAAAAGAAATCAGATGTTTTATCTTCAAAGATTTCAAAGCGCAGGTTGAACTTGATTCAGAAAAGAAAATCAAGTGTCTAAGGACTGACAATGGAGGAGAATATACCAGTGACGAGTGTGATGCATATTGTCAACATGAGGGCATCAAGAGACAGTTCACGACGGCTTACACACCTCAACAGAATGGAGTGGCGGAGCGGATGAATAAAACCTTGTTGGACAGAACAAGAGCTATTTTGAGGACTGCGGGTCTAGAAAAGTCATTTTGGGCGGAAGCAGTTAAAACCGCTTGTTATATTATCAATCGTTCTCCTTCAGTGGCGATTGATCTGAAGACTCCGATGGAGATGTGGACCGGGAAGCCGTCAGATTATTCTCATTTGCATACATTTGGAAGTCCTGTGTACGTTCTGTACAATGAGCAAGAAAGATCGAAGTTGGATTCGAAATCCAGAAAATGTATCTTCTTGGGCTATGCTGATGGAGTTAAGGGGTTTCGCTTGTGGGATCCTACTGTTCACAAGCTTGTCATCAGCAGGGATGTTATCTTCGAGGAAGATAAAGTAAAGGGAGACAAAGGCACACTGAATTCAGAAACTACTATATTTCAGGTGGAGAATAAGACAGACGAAAGTCAAGTTTCTTGTGAAGCAGTACCAGAGCACGAAGAACAAGAACATGTTGAGTCTGAAGTTTCCAATGTGAGGCAGTCAACTCAAGACAGAAGACCACCAGGTTGGCTTTCAGATTATGTTACTGAAAGCAACATTGCATACTGTTTATTATCAGAGGATGGTGAGCCATCGAGTTTCCACGAGGCTACTCAAAGCTCAAATGTATCCTTATGGATGATAGCAATGCAAGAAGAGTTGGAGGCATTAGACAGGAATAAAACTTGGGATCTTGTTACACTACCACGAGGAAGGAAAGCCATTGGAAACAGATGGGTCTATAAGATCAAGCGTGATGGCAATAACCAAGTGGAGCGGTATCGTGCTAGATTGGTGGTAAAAGAGTATGCTCAGAAAGAAGGCATTGACTTCAATGAGATATTTTCTCCTGTGGTTCGACTTACAACAGTCAGAGTAGTATTGTCATTGTGTGCGGTGTTTGACCTACATCTAGAACAGCTAGATGTGAAAACGGCATTTCTTCATAGAGATCTTGAAGAAGAAATCTATATGCTCCAGCCAGAAGGTTTTGCGGAAAAAGGCAAAGAGAACTTGGTTTGCAGGTTGAACAAATCTCTGTACGGTCTCAAACAGGCGCCGAGGTGTTGGTACAAGAGATTTGATTCCTATATCATGAGCCTTGGATACAACAGACTGAGTGCAGACCCTTGTACGAATTTCAAGAGGTCTGGTGATGATTATATTATTTTGCTGTTGTATGTGGACGACATGTTGGTAGCAGGCCCCAACAAAGATCAGGTCCAAGGATTGAAGGCACAGTTGGCTAGGGAATTTGATATGAAGGACTTGGGACCAGCAAACAAGATTCTAGGGATGCAAGTTCACCGAGATAGAAGTAACAGAAAGATTTGGCTTTCCCAGAAAAATTATTTGAAGAAAATCTTGCAACGCTTCAACGTGCAAGATAGTAAGCCAATTTCGACCCCTCTTCCTGTTAACTTCAAGTTATCCTCCGAGATGTGTCCTAGCAGTGAAGCAGAGAGGATGGAGATGTCTCGAGTACCATATGCATCAGCAGTGGGAAGTTTGATGTTCGCCATGATATGTACAAGACCGGACATTGCTCAAGCAGTGGGAGCAGTTAGTCGGTATATGGCGAATCCTGGACGAGAGCATTGGAGCACTGTTAAGAGGATCCTTCGATACATTAAGGGTACCTCGAATGCTGCATTATGTTATAGAGGATCGGATTTTACACTCAGGGGTCATGTCGATTCAGATTATGCAGGTGATCCTGATAAGAGGAAATCTACTACTGGTTATGTGTTTACACTTGCAGGGGGAGCAGTAAGCTGGGTTCCAAAACTGCAGACAGTTGTGGCGTTATCTACAATGGAGGCAGAATATATGGCAGCTACTCTAGCTTGCAAGGAGACAATATGGATAAAAAGGTTATTGGAGGAGATCGGGCACAAACAAGAAAATGTTTCTTTGTTTTGTGACAGTCAGAGTGCCTTGCACATCGCAAGGAATCCAGCCTTTCATTCCAGGACGAAACACATTGGAGTACAACTTCATTTTGTGCGAGAAGTAGTAGAAGAAGGAAGTGTGGATATGCAGAAGATCCATACAAAGGATAACATAGCTGATTTTCTAACCAAGCCAGTGAACACTGATAAGTTTGAGTGGTGCAGATTTTCAAGTGGTCTAGCAGAAACGTAAGCAGCATGGAATGGCAAGATTGAAAGGATGTGTGGAGATGTGTTTGATTATCAATCAAATCTCCAAGTGGGAGAAATGTCAGCCACCTACCACATTTATTGCATGTCTGGTGGGTTGGTGGAAATTTATACAGGCGGAAATTTCGTGGATTTTAGATGGAAGAGAAAACGCGTTTTTATACGCGTTTTCACACTGACATGGGCTCTATAAATAGAGCTCCTCCCTTCATTCTGAAATCATCCCTTTTTCGAGTTTTCTCTCATCTTATAAGCATTTGAGTGCTTAATTCTATAATATTTGTGAGGTGTTTGTTCTCCTGTATTAAGAGAGTGTGTGTTCTCTTTGGAAACACAGTGAATGAGTTGTACACCACAAAATATTATAGTAGAAATTCTTTTCATCTTGCCCGTGGTTTTTACCCTAATTATTTTAGGGGTTTTCCACATAAATCTCGGTGTCCAGTTATTCTTTATTTTCCGGTTTTTACTATCTCAAATTCTGCACGTGGGACCAACAGATGCACCATTACCTGAGGTCCGTATGATCTCAGTGGATGAAATGGTGAAGCATATGACATAATTTGAACTCTTTGGTGACTGGTCTACTTGCATGGACACTAATCAAGATATTGTTCCTAAGAGTGCATCTCTTGAGACTATATTTGAATAAGAATCCCCAAAGTCCTCACCTACTCAAAAGATTATTGATCAAGCTGAATATTCTACTCTTTCTCCACTACCGGTCGAGTCTGACATACCAAAAAATGCATCTCCCATTCTTCCAAATCACGAAGGAACCTCATGTATCGATAAGATGTAGAATGTTGAGATGGGTACTGATAATGAAGACAACGGTCAGAACATAGTGACAGTGAGGTTGACCCTTCACGCAAAATTAATCAGATTGCGTCGATGCACACTTTATAGAGATCAATTTCTATCTTGAAAAGGTCTGACACCTCATGGTCGACTTTGATGCTCGTCTGATGGCCTCCGATGTCTTTATCTCCAATCTTTGCCAAGATGTTATGAGAAATGTGTCTGAATTCAAATCGGGCATGAAAATTTTCATAAATAAATTTAAGAGTTCAAAGAAGCACACCACCAATGTCAGTCACCTTGTAGGGAAAGTTACCCAAAGTGAACAAGTACTTGCGCTCGTATTGACGGTCTTCAGGGATCATTTTCAGAAACGTAATTCCAAAAGGGGAAAGAAGAACAACAAAGGCAAGAAGAGGACAAAAGGAGACAAGATGAAGCTAGGAGAAGAGCAGCTGAAGAGGAAAAAAGAAACAGATAACAACATAATAGAGGTGGTGGATCACGATGTGGTGGAAGTTTCTGGTTGGAGGTAGTATAGGTTTGTATGTATAGTATAGGTGCTTATGTATATTAGGATTTTTTTCCTTTCAGTCTTACATTGTAGCAATGAATTTCATTAATGAAATTCATTGTCTCAATTAAATTCATTTTTCTTGCAGCTTATGTTTCTAGGGCTTAGGTTTTGTCATCACTAAAAGAGGAGAACTTGTTAGATATCTTAGTTTTGATTATAACAAGCAATAACCTATTGAAATATATCTGACATTACAATATATTATCGGACTCAACCGCCCATTGAAGATTATGAAGAAGTTGTTCAACTGATTTCAAAATGCAAAGCTATCCGACCTTTTTTATCATCAGCGGCGTTTTTTATTTGTTCAACTGCTCAAGCGTTCAATTCTGTGGCATGAGGGCTACTCAACCGTTCATATTCTCGAAGTACATTTTATAAAGGATTGAGTAAATTCATCGTCAGATACAAGCAATGTAAGGTCCCAAATGTGATAACGTAATTCAACTGCATTCAAATCTATGAAAAAGGTAAATGCCTAATTAAATTATTTTAATTGCATTAACTAAATGTGGTATGCATGTTTACGTAAATTATGGTTTTCTATTAGAATGCATAAATCAGGGATTTCAAACATTATTCGAGACGCGAATAAGGAGCGGAAACCGGTGACTGTAAAGAAAAAATATTTTTATTAAATAATTATTTTTAGTTATTTAATATGTGATATAATTAATGTGTAGATTTCGAAAATAGGGTCTTTTGAGATACTTTTACATGTCGAGTCATATTTTAAACCAGTAATCGATTTTTGACTAAAATAAAGACTTTTTGGAGGCTCGGTTAACATTTTCAGAAACTTTCCTAAACGAGATATTTTTCCGACGTACCAATGGACCTATTATACTAAAATTATTGGGCCTAGTTATCTACCCAAGTTTTTATACCCAAGACTTGACTTCCAAGCCCTTATTTCTCCACCAAAATCACGCCTAAACAAAAGAAAAGCTAGGGTTTCCCTTCCCTAGCAGTAGCCGCACACATACCATGTCCCTTGGGCACTCACACATCAGTTATGAAAGAAAAATAATGCAGCGAGGGTTCTCTGTCCCGCTGGCAACGCCCCTTTGTGTCTAGACTCAAATATTCGTGCGTGACTCATGCAAAGGCATGATTTATACCTTATTTTCTCATCATTCACATTATATTATGTATTTTTGTATGATATTGCATGGTGTTTTATAGATCGAATGATCTTTTCACGTTTTCCTCGGATTCTAACATAAAACCTTGATTTTTCTTCCATGTTCTTGATGTTTCTTGTTGGTAGGAAGGGGCTGCCAGGTTCCCGTGGTTAGTGGCTCGAAACAGAAAGTTTAAGGGACCTTAGGTGTAAGAATTAGGCCTTTTATGGTGCAAGGTAGAGGAACAATCGGGTTGTGTCTTGGAAGAAGGCTAGGTCACAGTTGAGGATTGGGAAAAGAGGAGGCTATGTAGGGGCTGTCCAGGCAAGGGGCTGGGCTTGTGAGGGTCTGAGCCACAATCCATGATGGTCCATACACGGTTGGACATGCGCGGATGGGTAGGAACATGGCTAGGGCTTGACCTAGCCATTTCGCGCACTCGTTTAGGACGAATTATGCACGTCCTCATGCATAGCTTGTTAGGGCTGGTCGAGTAGGGTCCTAGGGGTTTGTTCATGGTCCTAGGGCAGCTGGTTAGGATCTTGTATTGTTGGTTGGGGCTAGGATCGAAGGAACACGTATTGGTTTATGGGTAGGGTTTGGCCGAGAATGTGCAGAAAAATTCAATATGGTTCCAGGTGTTGCTAAGGGTTCTAAATGGTTTGAATTGGGCTGTATAGGGTACGTTTAAGTGATATTAAGCTATGGTTAAAGTTTGACAAAGTTTTGGTTAAATTTCGGTATGATTAGGGTTTAAACCAGGACTCTGGCCTAGGTTTTAAAGATAATTACGAAATTCAGTCAAGGGGCTTAAGTTTTTGTCTAAGAAATGTTCATACTGTGTTTTAAGGCGTTATGGTGAGTTTGGAGGGGTTCGGGTCGAAGTTTTAAGCTCCAGGAGTAAAATGTGACAGTTCGGATTTCAGGGGCAAAGCGATCATTTTACACCTGAAAAATGTTACGAGCCCTTGCAGTGTCCTGATAACTTTAATGAATGTTAAAAATGCTTATTTTGTAAGGTTATGGAGTTTTTATGATGAAAATGATAAATGCTAAAAGACTTGATTAGGGGTGGGTACGGTACGGTACGGTATACGGTACCGTATACCGTACCGAAAATATCGGTATGAAATTTTTTCATATCGATACCGATACCGAAAATTCGGTATACCCCACATTTGGTATATCGAAATTTCGGTATGAAAAAAGTTCATACCGGTACCGTACCGACACCGAAAATTTTGTCTGTATACCGAAAAAATTGTCGGTATATCGAAAACATTATCGGTATACCGACATTTTTTCGGTATAATGAACTTAAATTTTTTAAAAATAATAATAAAAAATTATTTTTGGTATTTCGGTAAAATATTACGTACCGATACAGTACCGAAATTTTCGGTATCCCGGTTTTTCGGTAAGTTCGGTATTTTTTTCGGTACGATTTTTCGGTATCCCTATACTTGATCCATGCTTGGTTTAAAAAAATGATATTTATGCATGTAATTTTATAAAGTGTTAGAAATGTTGAAAATGTTTTGAATGAAGTGATTTGATTGTGATGGTAAGGAATAGGGATTCGTGATGGACAAAACCCCAGTGGTACCTATTTACGGGACAAAGCCCTGAGAGAACCTAACATCGAATTTCCATAGGCCACGTCCTAGTAACAGAAATGTAGTTGCTGGTATCCCCGCCAACTTTAGGCCAAGTCACAGAACAAAAAAGTGGTTATTGTTGTATCATCACCTGGTACCATGGTTACAACTGAGATTGATCAATCGACCGAATGATGAAAGAATGATCATAATTAATGAACTGATTTCCCCCTAAAAAGAAATGTATATGTAAAATGATGCGTTTAAGGTTATCCAAATATTCATGTTAAAGTTATTTATAAATGTAATTTTCAATGTTGCATGTGGATGTACGTATTACTTGTTATTATGGTTAAAGTTTGCTCATTCATTAAACTCACTAGGTGTGAATGATGCAAGTGAAGATATTTCTGTTGAGACATGAGGACTTGATGATTGAGCTGGCAGGACTGATGGTGCAATAGAACCCGAGACAGTTGATGATTTAACAGTACTATGAATACTTTTATGACTTAATGTTCACACTATTTTTTAAAAATAACGCATTTGATAAAAGTCAAATTGCACATTAATTAAAATATACGATAAATCAAGTAAGGACGATGACAACAGTACTATTGCATTAATGTCTATTTATTGAGTTGCAATTGAACGTTGAACATGAATATGCAATAAGTATTATATATAGAGAATGTCAAGAAGAGTGTGAACCATTGAAACTTTAATATCTACCAGATTTTACACACATGAAGCATTCTATGAAAATATTTCTGAGCACTCGTCACTCTGATATCAATTACTGTTCATATGCCCTCGCATCAAATATCATTTATCAAATAATCAAGGGCTACTGTCAAACTACCCAACTATTTCTTTCTAGAATGTTTGAAGAGTTGTTCGACAGTTTGAATATGAGGATTCACTTCATTAATTTACTTGTGTTGTATTGGTTGTTAGACTGTGTGTCTCAACCATTTGAGTTAACTAGGTGCTTCAAATTAGGTAGCAGATAAGTCCTAAGGTTGAATCGGGTTGTTTCAAATTGTTGTAAAACCAAAGTATTCTAGTGAAATTCTCTTAGATAGAAGAAGAGGTGACGTAGGAGCTTGAATCTCCAAACATCCATTAATTTTTTGTGTCATTTCTTTCAATGAATTTACTTATATTGTTTATTTTCTATATTTTAGTATATAATATTCATAAGAGTCAGCGGACCGATTTTCATACAATTTGTGATCCAATCGTTTTTTAAGAGTTGAGAAAATAAGGTATTGTATAACTAACTATATCGAGACCGGTCACATTATTTGGCAGTGTGTCAGAGAATATATTAAAATATTTATTCGCCCCTCCCCTCTAAACACAACCCGATTTTAACAAAGTAAATATAAAACGTTTCATAGAGTAACTTGTTCGAGACTTGGTAATATATGCTAAATGGAAAGTACTAATATTACCAATAGTAACAATACGACTAAACTTTTAAAAATATAAAATAGCACAAACGTCACATTTGATCACTTTTTGCATAAATTTATAATAGAGTCTATGCTTGCATGTATAACTGCCAAACGGGCTAACCCATGGCGAGGCAGGCCGGCCATCCAAAAACCCACCATTTGGCCGGACGGGCCGGCCCGTCGAGATCCCCAACCCAACCCAAGGTGGGTTGCAGGTCAGGCGAGTCCATCTGCTTGTCGTCTTACAAAAAATAAAAATAAAATAAAAAATATTATAATTAATTAAAATTTCATTTTTTAAATAAATTAATATTTATAAACATTATCAATAAAATTTCTAATTATTAATTTCACACGTTTACATTTTAAACAAAGTAATAAATACGAAAAAATCACAACTTTCATTATATGTATATCACCATAAATCCATAATTTTAAAAAATAATTTTTTTTTATTTTTTTTTCCGACCCGCCCACCTCAAGATGGTTTTACTAGGCCCACGACCCGAGTGGGTTGGCCCATCCAAGCCCACTTTTAAATGAATTGAAAAAATTTCAACTCACCTCACTTAAATTGTGTGGTAGGGCGGGCCGAGCAAAGGTGTCCAACCCAAATTGATGACTATACTTTCAAGCATGTACATTTATTTTTTAGATTAGTGATTAATTTGTTATAATTTTATAATTATTATTTGGATAATAATAATGCAATTGTATCAAATATATAATTTGTAGCTATATACATGAATATGTTACATTTAAAACGTGGATGAGATATTATAATTATGACTCAATTTTAGTTAGGACTAAATTATAAATTTTTTACAATATATTTTTATAATATTTGTCATTAAATAAAAAATATTATTTTTATATGTTGATAGAGGCATCTTTGTTAAAATCAATTGATATCATAAAGTCAACCACTGACATCAAATTTATATATAATTGTTATACAATGAAACTCAGACATCTCTTCAATGATATGACATTTTCTACTTTGGGCTTAAGTCATCGTGGATTTTCTTAGATTTTTCACATAAAAATTATCTAACACAACAAAATTTATTATCTATACACATAGATATTACACGCATCAAGTGGCCAAGAGCATAAATGTTATACTATTATATGAAAAACCAATCTGCCATCGTCTTATGAATTATGTAAGCTCATGTTCGCGTCAAATATCTCTTCCTGGTTATACCAAAAAATTTACTCAAAGATTAAGTGTAGATAGAAGTAGGTTTAACGGTTCCAAGGTTCCTATTCTGAATCCACGGTTGTCGGAACTTGTAAGAACCGATCCTAAATTGATTTAGAACCGATCTGGTTCTGGTCCTAACGGTTCCTGTAGTGGATGGATCAATTCAGGGCCGGCTCCAACCGGATGCAAGCCTTTCTTTAAAAATTAATAATGGACAAAAATAAATGACAGAAAATAATATTAATTTTATTTAGTACTTTGAGTTGAGAAAATACATCATAAAAAAGATAAATATAAATGAAACATTTATTTCTATATTAAAAATTTAAAGTGGATACTACGGATCTTCCTCGGAAGCTTGAAAATTCTTCTACCGCTCTGACGGTCATATTCTTTTTTCTGTCGTAAACCAATTTTGTAGACATGTTAGCATAAAAAGTGTTTTTTGCTTTAAATTAATTCTTTGTTCCCCAATGATTATGTCACATGTTGAAAAAGTTGATTCGGAAGCAATGCCTAAATATTGAACGGCTAGGAAATATTTTGCAATTGCCCTTAAGGCTAGATAAAATTGTGAATTTACTCTCCACTATTCTAAAACAACGAATTTTCTGGAGTCTGAAAATACTGCTTAAGTATATCTGTATATTATTATAATTTATTGTTGTAAGTGATTTTTCTTTCAACGTTTGTCGTTTCAAACTTTGAACGAAGTTGATTGCTTCCATTTTGATTTTTTATTTTGGCTCTTCCTTCGACTCCAGCTGGTTACTCGCTCCACCATGTTCATTAGCATATAAATCGTAAAATTCTTGAAGAAAATGCATTATTGACTTCTTTTGTTCATAAACATTAGTCTTAAGAAAGTTAACAGAAAAATTCAAAAAATATTTTTAAGCGACCCTTATTTTCACTAGTGCCAAGCAAGGCTGTTAAGCCATGCACAGTTGAGACATATTTAAAATTTATCTTCCATACTTGAAACAAAATCAATCAAAACAATATCGATACAATATTCAATAATTTTTTTAAAAATGTATTGAATAGTAGAGGTAGAAACACGTTTGCAGTCGGATAGTTAATGCCATAAAATTTTTGATTGACTCTTTAAAAAATTTCAATAAAGAAACACAGTTACTCAAAATATATCAAACATGGCCAGTTAAAATTAAAGCTTTTGTCACAACATTGTTGTAATATGTAAGTAAATCTTTAAAATGCAATAAATTACTAAGAAAGTGATACAAAGAACTACATCGAGTTTCAACATGAAGAAGAAATTTTTTATATTTTTCCGTTAGCAATGACTAGTTCTTTCCAATTACGACCCTATATTCTTTCATGTAACGATTTCCCACATACTTTGAATTTTCCTATCGTAGTAGTCATGCATTCATCAAATACACATTTGACACACAAGTTGATAATATGACATGCATATCTAACATTAAGCAAACTACCTTCTAAAATCGGTCTTAATGAATAATAAAGGTATATAATAGCAATATTACTGTCACTCGCATTATCTAATGTGATTAACATTATTTTCTTTGTATGCCATAAAACTTGCCAAAATTTAAAACATATCTAGCTATAGTATATCCAGTGTCTTACGATTCTAATTTATTTAAAGATAAAATACTTTTCTGCATAGTCAAATTTTCATCAATCAAATGATACCTAAAAATAAGGTAAGATTCTAATTTTATATTAATATAAATATCATTTGTGAAACTAACTGTACAAGTAATGCTCGAAAGATGCAAAATTGATGACTCTTAATATTCCTTATACATATAAAAAAAGTTTATTAAGTGTGTGCCTAGAAATATTGGAAAACATGTTAAATAGTACTAGTAAATTCAACAAAACCTTCTTGTTCAACTATTAAAAAAAGTTGGCAACAATTCGTAAAAAAATTTAAAACTGACTTTTTGAGAAATTTCTTTTGTAATCATAAAACTTTTAGCAGTTAAAAGATCAATTTTTTGTGGGTTGGTTCTCAGATGATTGATTACAAGGTATCAAGGTCAAGTTTATATACCTTGACCAAATATTTTTTTAAGTTCCGGTACCACCACTCTTTTTGTAAGAATATCTATTTTTTCTAATTCTACACAAGACAAAAGAGTCGTTCGTACCTTCTTCTTCTTCTTTTTTCGATTTCGAAGTGATCCCAAATCTTGCTTCGCTTAGCTCGGCTCGTCATCGTGTTGCTTGCTCCGGTAGATGACGTCCGCAAATCCCACAATCTTCTTTGGGGAGTCCATATCATCTTCCTCCTCGTGGTCGGGTTCTACTTAGTCAAGAATGTAGCCAAAATTTTCACCAAATTCCAAAATCATCATAAGCACACCTCGTCGTGCACCTGTGTCACAATTACTGGAATTACGGTTTGAAGCGACCAATCGAAATAAAATTTAGTGAATGTATAGCAAATAATAACAAATAGGAGATTGAGTGTAGAGCAATTTAAATTTTGAAGAATGAGATTGTTGTGTGAAAAATTGAAAAACAATTATATATTTAAACTTTAATTTCGAGTAGGTGGGATAAAAAAAATTGCAATTTGGCCTCCAATATGGGTGTCAAATTGAAAAAAACAATTTGATTGTAGTCATTGGGCCAACACATGCAATTGTAGCTGCTGGCTCAATGACTGTGTTCATTTTTTAAAATTTTATTTGGATCCAAAAGTGAAAAATCGTACTAATCCATTCACTAATGAATTCAGGGTGGTTCCAAAACGGTTACGTCAAACTGATGGTTGCAAAACCAAAATTATTGCGCAAAAACTGCAATCAGTTGAGCATGAGAAGTTGTTAGCAGTTACGGTATTTTGGTCAGTCTGATCAGCTTGGTCATCCAAATGAAACGATTCAGTATGCATTATAAAGCTAAGATGATGATCTACAAATCATATTCACTAGCAAAGTCTGAATCGGAGTGTAAAATGTTGATAAAAGATGATGAAAATATGAGTTCTATGCATACTGAAATCAGCAAGGAAGATTTCGACAGACCTCATCAGTTTGGTTCAGTTGAGGACGAACAAAACTGAACAAAAACATTAAAATTTGTTGGGCTTGGGAAAAGTGGCCAGTAAGGCAAAAATGATCGTTTCAATATCAGAAATAGTAAATGAACTTTCCAAATGATCATGTTATTATATCGAACGTATATATCATTCTTAGAGTCTATAAATACAACATCTCGAAGATCTAATACAAGCTTTTGAAGGGTATTCAAATCATGAGCAGATTACATGAAGAAATGAGCTAGAATGAGAGCATTTCTAAGTATGAGGATACATTTGAGATATACAAACACTTTAATGGATTAAATCCTCACACACGATCACTCACACATATACATGAGAGTTGAGCATCAAATTTTAGTTGAGTGAATCTTCACATAAAGATATTAAATATTGTGTTCGTAGTCTTGGTATAAGAGACGTTAAACATTATGCGGATTGTGAGGTTATGGCCTATAATAGAGTATGATAGGAGTTTTAATTAGGCAATAGATAAGTTCTATATTGAAATGAGTTTGTACAAGGAGTTGTTTAAAACAAAGTCTTATAGTAGATCATTCCCAAGGGGAAGAATATGTGACATATGAGTTGTTAATCTCTAAACATTCATAAACAAATTCATGCTTATTTATTCAAAACATTTACTTATCATTTCTGCTGTTTTAAATATGAATTTTTGAAGAATTTTATGTTTTCTTCGAATACCAAAATATTTCATATCAAGTGTTTGATAAAATGTTTCAACCAAAATGTTTTTACTAATTCAACTTGTATACCTTTTAGATACTTTACAAAATCTTTAATCAATTTCTACGAAAAAGAGTATATTCTACTTGATTTGAAAACCAAACTCAATTGAATTCATCGATATTCAATATTTTAATAACCGAGCTATTGTAGCTCAATTATTATATCCTGATTGATCATATCAATTGATATCAAAGACGGTTGTCCTTGAAAATCATTTGAAATTGATTATGATATTTAAAATTCGAAATTTCTTATTTTTTTAACATATATATGCATTATTGAATTTTCGGTTAGCTTGAAGCGACCGTGGGAAAATAGCTTATCTTCTTGCTCGAGTGTCAAAATGATAAATTTCATTTTACGTTGCAAACTAAACTCGTAAATGATCGCATCGATATAAAATTTTTAGCCTGGTAATGAATGAGGAAAATCAGTTTACTTGTTCAATTCAGACCATAAGTGTTGCAACAGAAAATAGGATATGAAAAAATTTGGTAGCTCCACTTTCAGTTCTTTCTTCCAGCTCTAGGCGTGACAAGTGATCTGCCACCTGGTTCTCACAACCTTTCTTATATTTGACTTCAAAGTCAAAATCTTGAAGTATGAGTATCAACTTGTGCTTTGCATCCTTTTTGGCAAACAAGTAACAAAGAGCTGCATGGTCAGTGAAAACAATTAACTTGGTGCCAATGAGATATATTCTGAACTTTTTGAATGCTAACACCACTGCTAGCATTTCTTTCTCAGTGGTTGTGTAATTCTGTTGGGCTACATTATGTGTGTGACTGGCATAGTAGATAGCCTTGAACATCTTATCTCGCCTTTGTCCCAAGAAATTTGGTTAGTTATCCCTCTACTTTTATAAATTTCAAAATTTCAAAGATAGGGGAGAAATCATTTTAAATGTTTAGGGGGAGAAAATTTTGTGCTTAAATTATTTTGAAAATTTGGTTTTTTGATTAACTCAAAAAAGGGTAAAAATATGTTAGTTGAAATCATTGTTTATCTAAGTTTTGTGATCATAATAAAAAAAGAGATTGTTGGGTTTTAAAACGCTAACAATCTTGATTTTGATGATAACAAAATTTTTATTGTGTTATATTTACTCAATTGTGAAGTTGCTAACTCAATATAGAAACTGAAACCCAAATTTAACCAAACTGAAAATCTACCGAGCTTCAATGTTTTGATTATATCTCACAATTCGGTGATCAAAATTACTAGACTCAAAGATGGCTGAACATAAAACTCAATTTGGGACAAGTTTTACTTCACGTCAGTTGGAATAAATCAGATGTTATCTAGGCAAGCTGTTGGTTGAAACCAAACTGATTGAACAAAAACAACAATCAGTTGAGTATGATCAGTTGCAGTATTTTGGTCAACCTGATCAGCTCAACTATCCAAATGAAATGATTCAGTATGAGTTATAAAGCTAGGACAATAATATACAAATCATGTTCACAAGTCAAAGTTTGAATCTAAATGTAAAATGCTGATAAATGACGATGAACATATGATTTCTGCGCAGACTGAAATCAGCAAGGCATGTAGATCTCATCAGTTTGGTTCAGTTGAGTAGACGAACAAAACTGAACCAAAATGTCAAAATCAGTTGGGGCTGTCCAGGCTTGACTTGAACAACTTTCCTCCACTAGTATATTGGATAAATGTGACAAGGTTAATAGATCTTGTAGGCTTGTAACGTTAGGCTATGACTCTTGGCTACAATAGAAGGTATAGAAATCAAAATTTGAGAGAAACAATCGAATTTTCATCATCTTCACTTTCATTTTATTCACCATCACTTTATTGTTTTCTTCCCAATCATATCCTCTATTTCCCATATTTTTCCTTTTCACCACTTTTTGATTCCTTCATTTGATTGTTTTTCTTCTTTTTGTCTCTTTTTGAACTCCTTTTTGCACATTCAATTTTTCTTTTTCTTTTCAAGGAATATTTGAATCATTACAACACCAATGAACTTATTTCTCTCAAAATTTAGGTAGGAAACTAAGTGTATAAGATTCATTAGGTAGTTGTTGTGGGATGTAGAATAGAAACAAGTGGGGGCTAATTTTATGTCATTGACACACACCACTTGATTTTTTTTTTGTAGGCTCAAAATAGGACACTAGGGATATTTCATGTTGATTTGGCAGGCTCAAAGGCTCATACGGTTCCAAAGATTGCCTAAATCATTCCTATGTCACATATTATCCGTATTTCGCCTCAAAAAAAGTTCAAGCAAGTTACAGGTCAATCCATTAGTCAACTCGTACAAACCAATCACATGCATTTTTCAATAAAACGGATATATGAGATAGTTGCACAAAGAAAAAAATCAAGCATCTCAATCTACTCGATGCTCAATGGGCTAACGAACGATAATAACAATGAAAACAGGTCTAAAGACATTGAGAAAGATTGCTTAGGTCATTTCTGTGTTTGCAAATGTGTTTGTTAATGTCATGTAAGAAATACTAAAATTTAGATATCTATTGTATATTTAGCATCACAAGTATGTAAATTGTCTCTAAGCATTGATAGTATCAACAAACATGACCGTGCAAAGATATTTGTGACTCCCAAGTTATCATGAATACATACATATATGCATTAAAACAACGATTTCATTTTTATCATTGGCTACACAATGACGTATCCATGATGTTTCCTAACAATTCTAGCATGCAATAAAAAAATAAACTTTTTTTTTCTTTTTATCTTTTTTTCAACTAGTTTCCTACGAAATACGAAAATTCTAGCTACTGTGCTGAAAATAACTAACTACGAATTTAACTAACAATGAATTAATAACTCAAACAATCAATATGCAAGCAAATTGACCCCCTCCAAACTTACAGTATGTATTGTCCTCAATGTATAAACAAAAAATAACGGAACAATCATAACTCTCACGAAGAGCGTCAGTGCTCGCCGTCACCGTCGTCGTCGTCGTCGTCAATGTGCTAGGGTGGGGCCTGTGAAGAAGGTCCCGGGTACTGGGGTGGCCATACAGGTGGCTGGGGAAACATCGGATCATCTGGACTTATAGGTGGAAACCGTTGAGCGAGCATGGAAGTGAAGTCCATCATATATCCCATGATATGGTCGGTGCGGAACTGAAGCAAATCCAGCACCTGGCGCTGCTCAACCAGTAACCTTCTCTGGTCCTGCATCTCGATCTCTAGTCGCCGAAATCTGTCTCCCCTGCTCTGTCTGGCTGCTGCAGGTGGTGGTGGTGGCGGAAGCTGTGGCTGTGTCCCCTCCTCGTCGTCCGGATACTCATGGGGAATATAGGAGGCGGCTCCAAAGAAGGCAACAATGGGAGCCTTTGGCTTTAGCACTGGTTCATCAGGGGCCCATGATACTCCGGCCTATTGGCATAGCTCGGTAACGATATGATAACATGGAAGAGAAACCATGGCTAACCCTACATCGGCTCTCATAACCTATCCATATATAATTTTCCTCAAATCAACAATTTTCCCATCAGAATAGCAAAGACAAGTGCAACTTTGTCTTTGGTCACATCATAATAGTGCGAGGACGGAAGAATTCTGGCCAATACAAAGGATTTCCAAGCACTTGCATTAGGGCCCATGTCGGATTTCTTTAAAGAAATAGGACCGCTCGAGCTCATTTTCCAGGCAGTGCCGGCTTGACATACTGTTTGGATGATTTCTGTATAATCAACCCCCTCTTCAAGAAATTCATTGTACTCATCATGGTCGAAGCTGGGCATCTGATATAGCATATTGATCGTTCGAGAGTCGAACGACACCAATTTACCTAGCACCAAGACTTTAGACTTGTCATGAAGAATCCGGAGGTTTGCATAGAATTCTCGCACAACCGAGATAACGACATCCAAAAAGTGTTGAGCACATTCAACACATCCTCGGCTTTCCAGTTCCTCCACAATAACATCACGTGGAATTGACAAATTAAATCCTCGCTCCGGGATGATGGACCTTGTCATAGAGCTCTCATATACGTGTTGGGCCTCCTCATTCCAGAACCTATGAGAATCAAAACTTGAGGAGGAAGAGCACCCTTTTTTGATTTCTTTTTCGGCCCCATGTATTACAATACTGCAATGCCCACACTCACACACTAAAATCAACCAACCGAAGAGTCAAAATCACAGATAATCGGACCCCAAACTTGCGTTAGAACAACTATAATCGACTCACTATCAATGCCAAGTACAACACAATCACGAAATGCTTTAGAGAAGTGAGAAACACCCAATTCACAAGTTCCGCATATAGATCAAACACAAATGCTCACTAATCTCAATATTTGAATAAATCTAGATAAACCCCTTACTTGCATAGGAGAGCAAATGGAAATCGGAGTGCGGTCGAAGTCTGGGTTGTGGACGGAGCTTCGGCGTTCAGCTTCCGGCGAGGTTCAGCGGCAGTTGTCTGTGGGGTTTCTGAGGGGAGATGCGGTGGGATTTCATGAAGGGGGAGGCAGCTGTGTTTTTGTTTTCTGAAGAGGTTTCGCGTTTCTTTTTTTTTCCTTAAATCAGGTCGCGTGCATATGCACGCCCTGACCAGCGCATATGCACCAAGGTTTTTGTCCCACATTTTTTCGTCATATCGCGCATATTCGCGCCCTGAGTGGCGCATATGCGCGAAGGTCTCTGCCTTCCGAGCTGGTGCATTGGAATCCTCTGCCTTCCGCGCTGGGCTTCACGCATGTGCACGAAAATAATCACGCATATGCGCAATGCACTGTGTTCAGATTTTTTTTTGTTTTTGTTTTTAAAATAACACCTGCAAAAATAAAGAAATTCAAATCAACTCGAATAGAGAAAATTAAATTTAACAAATAAATTATTAAAATAAAATAATAAAAACAAAATGAATGCTAAAGATAATTGTGTGTTGCCTCCCAAACAGCGCTTGATTTATAGTCATCAGCCTGACTTTCTCCTTTCTACTTTGGTTCTCCAAGTGGAATGTTGTCCATGTTTCGCACTTCACTTCCAAAGTCATGCTTGACCCTCTGACCATTTACTTTAAATGTCTGAATGTTGTTGCACTTCAGCTCAATTGCCTCATGTGGATACACTGTTTTTCACTGTGAATGGTCCAGACCATCGTGATTTTAACTTATCAGGAAACAACCTCAGTCGAGAATTAAACAATAGCACTTGTTGTCCTTGTTCAAAGTCTCGTCGAAGAATCTGTTTGTCGTGCCATCGCTTGATCTTCTCTTTGTATATCATTGCATTCTCGTATGCATCATTCCCGAATTCCTCCATCTCGTTCAAATGCAACAGTCATTGCTCGCCAGATGTCCCCATATCAAAATTCAGCTTTTTCACAGCCCAGAAGGCCCTGTGCTCCAGTTCCGAAAGTAGATAGCGATCTTTCCCAAAGACCAACCTATAAGGCGACATCCCGATAGATGTCTTGTATGTAGTCCTGTACGCCCATAAAGCATCATCTAGCTTAATCGCCCAATCCTTCCGGTTTGTCTTCATTTTTTTTTCTACGATGTGCTTGATCTCCTGGTTGGATATTTCTGCTTGCCATTAGCTTGCGGGTGGTATGACAGTGTCACCATGTGCTTCACATCATACTTAGCCAACAGTGAGTTAAAAATTTTGTTACAGAAATCGTACCTTCATCACTGATTATGGCTCTAGGGGTTCCGAATCTTGTGAAAATGTTCCTGTGGAAAAACTTAACAACAACTCGAGAATCATTAGTACTGGTGGCAATTGCTTCCACCCATTTGGACACATAATCAACATCAAGTAAAATATAAGATTGGCCAAAAGATGATGGGAATGGACCCATAAAGTCAATACCCCAGACATCAAAAAGTTCCACCTCCAAAATATTTGTTAGTGGTAACTCGTGGCGTCTCGAAATATTCAACTCTTTGGCATTTATCACATGACTTTATTAAAGTATAATTGTCCTTAAACAGATTAGGCCAATAGAAACATGACTGTAGTAACTTAGCTGCTGTTCTAGATGCTCCAAAGTGTCCACCGTAAGGTGAGGAATGACATTGCTCTATAATCGTGCCTGCTTCTTCCTCTGCTACACATCGTCTAATTATCTGATCATCGCATCTCTTGAACATGATGGGATCGTCCCACAGATAAAACTTGACATTATGAAGGAATTTCTTTTTTTGGTGATGAGTTAAATCTGGTGGTAATTCACCTGCAGCAAGAAAATTAGCTATATTTGCAGACCAAGGATGTGTAACATTTACCTTGAAGAGTTGTTCGTCTGGGAACGACTAATTGATAGCTCTACTTTCAGTTCTTTCTTCCAGCTCTAGGCGTGACAAGTGATCTGCCACCTGGTTCCCACAATATTTCTTGTATTTGACTTCAAAGTCAAATTCTTGAAGTAGGATTATCCATCGTATCAACCTAGGGCTTTGCATCCTTTTTGGCAAACAAGCAACGAAGAGCTGCATGGTCAGTGAAAACAGTTACCTAGGTGCCAATGAGATATGTTCTGAACTTGTTGAGTGCAAACACCACTGCTAGCATTTCTTTCTCAGTGGTTGTGTAATTCGCTACATTAAGTGTGCGACTGTCATAGTAGATATCCTTCAACATCTTATCTCGCCTTTGTCCCAAAACTGCTCCCACAGCATAGTCGCTAGCATCGCACATGAGCTCAAAGGTCTTCTTCCAGTCAGGCACTATCATGATGGGTGCATAAATCAGCGATGTGTTAATCCTATTAAATGCCTGCAAATAATCATCGTCAAAAATAAATGTAGACTCTTTCTCTAACAAATTACATAAAAATCTAGTAATTTAAGAGAAATTTTTAATATAGCGACGATAAAACCCGGCATGTCCCAAGAAACTTTTGATCGCTTTCATATTCTTCGGCGGTGGGAGATTTTCAATCGCCACGAATTTGGCTCTATCCACTTCCATTCCTCTAGCCGAAATCTTGTGCCCAAGCACAATACCTTCCTGAACCATGAAGTGACAATTCTCCCAATTTAAAACTAGATTTTCGCTTGACATCTCTGCAAAACAAGTGCCAGATTTTGCAAACAATGATCAAATGATGAACCAAAGACAGATATATCATCCATGAAAACTTCCATGATTTCCTTCACCATGTCAGAAAATATGGCCATCATACACTTATAAACGTAGCAGGTGCATTGCAAAGTCCAAATGGCATTCTCCTGAAAGCAAATGTACCGTAGCGGCAAGTGAAGGTAGTCTTCTCTTGATCATCTGGTGCTATGAAAATTTGATTGTAACCTGAATAACCATATAGAAAGCAATAATAATGATAACCACCTACCCTATCAAGAATCTGGTCAATAAAGAGGATGGAGAAGTGATCTTTCTTAATTGCCTCATTCAATTTCCTGTAATCTATGCACACTCGCCAACCAGTCACTGGACGAGTTGAAACTAATTCATTCATCTCATTCCTCACCACAGTCATACCCCCTTTCTTAGGCACTACTTGCACTGGTGAAACCCAAGAACTATCAGATTATAGCATAAATAACACCAGCATTTAACAATTTTAATACCTCAGCTCTCACCACTTCTTTAATGGCTGGATTAAGCCTCCTCTGATGATCAACATAGGGGGAATAAGATTCTTGCATCAAGATTTTATGCATACAAACAGTAGGGCTAATCCCCTTTATATCACAAATTGTCCATCCCAAAGCAGATTTAAACTCTCGC
This sequence comes from Primulina eburnea, assembly GCF_022965805.1. Classification (NCBI taxonomy): domain Eukaryota; kingdom Viridiplantae; phylum Streptophyta; class Magnoliopsida; order Lamiales; family Gesneriaceae; genus Primulina; species Primulina eburnea. The sequence goes on from NC_133111.1 coordinate 33,971,992, forward strand.
AATACTCTCAACAACCTATCTTTCTCATCAATAGTAAGAGCAGAAGATATAATTATCGGATAGGACGAACTCTCGTCTAAGAATGCATAACACAAGTGACTCGATAATTCCTTCAATTCAGGAGATGCTTTTGGTACATCTTTGCCCGCATCTTCAAGTAACTCTTCGTGCTGGACATCAACCTTTTATTTAGGCAGCATATTGAGAGCAAGTAACTCTTCTCGCACATCCCAATCCTCTTCATCCACGGTAGAAGCTGATTCCAATAAGCATCTCTCCAAGGAGTCTTTCGTCATCCTACCTACACTAACATGAGATACACATGAATAAATGATATCAATACTATTACAAGTACTTACCTCATTTGGTCCTCTGATGGTGTTGTAGATGTTGAACACAACTTCCTCTCCACCTACTCTCAGTGTGAGCTCACCCTTGTGCACATCAATCAAGGATTTTCCTGTGGCCAAGAATGTCTTTCCAAAGATAAGTGGCATCTCCTGGTCTTCCTCCATATCTAAAATGACAAAATCAGCAGGAAATATGAATTTGTCTACCTTTACCAGCACATCCTCTACTATCCCTCGTGGGTATGTAAGTGATATGTTCGCCAGCTGCAAAGAAATAGTGTCAGGATTTACCTCGCCAAGCTCCAAGGTCATGTAAATAGAAAAAAAAACATTAAATTAATACTGCATTTTTCATGATATTATGCATGGATCAGGTATATCATGGCGAATAGTTCAAACCGCACTCAAAGGTAGGGCATTTCCCATTTTTATAGGAACTTCTGTATCACCGTCGAGAGTAACTATCAGTCGAAGAACACCATGCGTTGATGGGTGGTGAGGGCCCATATTGACTATCATGAGGTCTTTTCTTGTAGTTGATGCAATCATAAGTTTTTTTTTTCTCGAGTCATTCTTACTTCCCTTTTGGGCCGGTTGTGGGCGAGGAGGGCACCTAAATCACATAAAGCCCTATTTACTCTAGAATCACCAATAACACAAGGAATAGTAAAAATCCCTAGATCTTTGAGTTTTTGTGGTAGTTTCCTTTCGAGTATGGCACTGCACTCTTCGGTTAGCTTCACGGTCTCAAATTCTTGAAGTTTCCTCTTCTTGGACATCACATCCTTAATGAACTAAGCGTAATTGGGCATTTGCTCCAATGCATCGACAAATGAGATGTAAATGTGTATTTTCTTGAAGATTTCTAGGAACTTCACAAACTGATCATCTAACACTTTCTTCTTGAACCTCTGTGGATATAGAAGTTTCACATTTGATAAAAGCTGCTGTTCAAGAACTTTCTTGGGTTCTTTTAATTTTTCTTTTCCAACACTTACACCTTTTCCATCATCTTCTCAACAAGAATTTATACATTTTCTTCAGTAGGCTCTAGTATTCCAATTTCTCTGCCACTCCTCAGTGTGACAGCTTTGCATTGCTCCCTAGGATTCACCTCTGTATTGCTTGGGAACTGCCCTCTATTATGATCTTTCAAAGCATTGGCTAATTGTCCAATCTGTGTTTCCAAGGACTTCATTGTGGCACCCATATTCCCCATGTGTGTCTCCATGCTATCAAGACGAGACTCAGTTCACGCCATTCTTTCCCCAGACTCAGCCACAAACGTCCCAACTAGATCCTCAAAAGACGGATTTCCTTCACCCTTCTGTGTATTGAATCCCGATGGAGGATTCAACACGTTCTTGTTGTTCTCATAAGATACATTCTCGTGATTCCTTAAACCTGGATGATAAGTATTAGGGAGAGGGTTACCTCGATATCCTCCATAACCACGATTGTTGTTGATGTACTGAGTTTCCTCCACAACAAGCTCTTCTTCGGTAGTCACCAGTGCTACATCAGACATAGATTGTCCTGCCTTGTTCATCGCTGCAATCTACGACATGCACTCCAGCAGGTATCTTTGGTCCAGATCTCTCACTGGGCCACTGGTAAATGTTAATGGTCATCTGTTCAAGCAGTTCATAAGCCTCATCAGGTGTTTTGGAGAAAATAATACCTCCGACGGCTGCATCCACATTCCCTCTAGTTGGCCAATCCAAACCATTGTAAAATAACTCAATTTGTACCCAATCTGCATATCCATGATTCAGACACTTCCTGAGTAGTTCTTTGTATCACTCCCAAGCCTCATATAATACCTCCAATTCCTTCTGCCTGAAATTGGTGATCTCTATTTTCAGCGGAGCAAATTTGGCAGGGGGAAAATACTTTGACAGAAACTTCGTAACCAAATTTGCCCATGTAATAATGCCTCCAGAGGTAGAGATTGGAGCCAACTCCTTGCTTGATCCCTAAGAGAAAACGGAAACAGACGCAATCGAATAATTTCGTCAGAAACACCGTTAATTTTTACCGTGTTCGTGATCTCCAGAAAAGTTCTGAGGTGAAGATGGGGATATGCAGTGGCTGCTCCTCCAAACTGGTTCTGTTGAACATGTTGATGAATGCGGGCTTTAGCTCGAAGTTATTAGCAGCAATGGTTCCGCGAGCTATTCCAGAATAGTGAGCGTTGATGACTGGGCGAAAATGTTCTCGGATTGGCACCTCTCTTGAGAGTTCATTCTGATTATCTCTGTTCTTAGATTGCTTTAATTTCCTCTCTTCTTGCTTTCCTTAATCTCAAGGCATTTCTTTCGGTTTCTGAATCAAAAATCAGCAAGTTGGGATTTTTCTATTTGCGCATGCACTACGAAACAGAGAAGATTACAAATTAACAAAATAAATAAATAAATAAAGTCTAAATTAAAATCAAGAATACTTAGTAACAATAGTAATATGCAATTAAATAATTCACTCCCCGGCAACGGCGCCAAAAACTTGTTGCGTATTTTCTCTACTGCAAATGTACTGTGTCAAGTTTTAGTACATGTATGAGTACAGATATCGATCCCACGATGAGTAATTATTTAAAACTGTATATTAAGTACCATAATTGACATAGTTCAACTTTATTTAGAAAAATCAAAGAGATAGTTTATAATCAATTCAAAGCAAATAAAAAATCCTAGTAATTCTTATCACGCAGTTGAAATTTAGTGAGTAGATAAATCTAGAGATATGATTTCGTCTGGTCTCCCATATGCTAAATTAAAATTGACTAACATATTATTAAATTGCATCATGTTTACTAACCAAGAACTCGCAATTTTCCTATTCCCATTTTCAAGTGATACATATAACTGTATTATCTATTACTGATTTTAATATATCTATTCAAAATCACGTAACATATAATATATGCAAACAAGTTTTTTTTATGGATTCGTCAGAGTTATACGTCTTTTGCACGTTATAAACATCTGACGATGTAATTTTCCCTGTCCTAATTTAAATCCCCTCTCTCGAGTGTTAGATCTTAATTATTTTATCAATCGAATTATGGTCAGTAATCCAAAATCATTAATGACAAGAAATCACAAATAAAAACGATAAATTAATTCAATGAAAATCCAAAATATCAATAACATAGGTTTGACCACGACTACGTCAATCTCTAGAAAATAAATTTAGTTCATACTCAAATTTAAATCAATACAAAACCTGTTTGTAATCATTAAAAACGTAAAAGAAAAGAACCGAATTAGAAACATGTTGAGGAGAGCTGAAAGTGTGTCTCCGTGTCCGGATTAAGCATCTTCTATCTCCGTTCTTCGCGTTTCGTCCTCTGTTTGCTCTGAACTTCTTTCGTTCTTTAATCTCTATGTGTCGGCTGTTGGCTCAATCTTTTCTGTTATGTCGGTTGTTGGCTTTATTTTATTCTTTTTTTTTCTTTTTAAAGCCAACGACGAAACCTAAGAAATCTGGAAATTGCATCTCGTGTATATGCGCTCCAATACTCGCGCATATGCGCGGGTCCTTATGTGAATAGGATTCTTCTCACGTGCATATGTGCGCCCAAGCTCCGCGCATATGCGTGAGACTCTCTAGTTTGTGCATGTGGAATTTCTTCTTGCACGCATATGCGCGCCTCGTCTGTCGCATGTGCACCAGGCCCTCTGTCTTCTATGTGTCTCATGCGCATATATGCGCCTCTGACTCGTGCATATGCGCGGGTCTCGCTGCCTCCAGAGCTGGGGTGTGCTCACATATTTCTTCTAAGTGCCATTTTCACTCTTTTTCACGCCCATGTAGTAGCCTTACCTAGATTCCTGCAAGCATATCCAAAAATAACAAAAAAACGCATAATTCCGCCCAAGAAACTTACAATCTATACGAATTATAAGGATAATTTAAGTGCACAAAATGCACTTATCAGCTATGTATTCAGCTTTTGCTGTCAACAAGGAAACCACTTGTTTCTTCTTTGTTGACCAACAAAAAAAATTGGATCTTAACTGAAAAGCATAGCCTGAAGTACTCTTCCGTTTTTCAGTTTCACCACCCCAATCACTCTCAGTATATCCCACGAGCTGAAAACTATCAAATATAGAGTAGAGTACTTCGTCATTCATAGTCCCCTTTATATAGCTCAAAATTCTCTTTGCTGCTTGTAGATGAGATTGCTTTGGATTCTCTGTATACCTGCTTATGATTCCCACACTGTACACAATGTTTGGTCTGGTTGAGGTCAAGTAACATAGACTTCTAATCAATTTATGGTAATATGATGAATTTACTAGTTCACTGGTACCTTCCTTGGTCAATTTCAGTCTTTCTTCCATTGGAGTGCGGATGGATTTACAATTAGACATTCTGAATTTGTTAAGAATGTCTTTAGCGTACTTTTTCTGAGATAAATATTCCTCTCTCTGATTGTGCAAATTTATTGCCAAGAAAATAAGATATGAGACCCATATATGTCATCTCAAACTCTTTTATCAAAATCTTCATGAAGTTTGCAACCATCTCTTGACTATCTCCGGTGAAGATAAGATCGTCGACATATAAGCAGAAAATTAATATTTATTCTTTCCCAACCTTGATATATAGTGTATGATCAGAAGGACATTTGCTAAAGTTTTGTTGCATGAAATATGTGTTGATTCTTGCATACCAAGCTCTAGGGTCTTGTTTAAGCCCATATAAAGCCTTTCGCAATCTATACACCATATTTTCTTGTCCTTTCTTGACATATCTGTTAGGTTGATTCACATATACTTCTTCCTTAAGTATGTCGTTGAGTAATGTAGACTGGACATCTATTTGATAAATTGCCCATTGATGTTGAGCTGCTAAAGATATGATCATTTTAACAGTGTCTAGTCGAGCAACTGGTGCAAATACTTCAAAATAGTCTATCCCTGGTTTTTGTTTGTATCTTTCGGCTACTAATCGAGCATTGTACTTGACAATTTCTCTAGTTGGCCTGTATTTATTTTTATATACCCACTTCACACCAATAGGCTTATTTCTTTTTGGAAGACTTGTTAGTTCCCAAGTACAATTCCGTTCATTTGCATGCATCTCTTTGTCCATTTCTTGAATCCAATTTTCGGCACTTGACGATTCAACATAAGTTGTTGGATCGCAGTCTACAAAAAGGGCAAAGTTGATGATTTCGTCATCCGAGGCATCGTTTTCATTTGATATGATGCAATCTTATAGTCGAGCTGCTAAGATTGTTTCTCGTTGTGGGCGATCAGGTACTGTCAATGTGATAGGTTGTTCATTTGATTCATCCTTATGTGTGTAAGATGCAACATCACTATGGGAAGATTTATTGTCAACTAACACAAATTGAAAATTATTTTATTCTTCAATGCTCCATTGCCATTCATCATTTTCATCAAACGTGACATCTCGACTAACAATTATCTTTTGTGTAACGGGGTTATACAAGCGATAGCCTTTAGTCACATCACTGTAGCCGAGAAATATGCACTTCTCGCTTTTAGCATCAAATTTCTTTCTCAACTCTTTAGGCACATGTGCATATGCCACACATCCAAACACACGAAGTGTGCTACACTAGGAGTTCTTCCATTCCAAATCTCGTATTGAGTTTTCAATTGGAGGGTCTTAGTTGGACATCTATTCAAGATGTATATTGCACATGCAACTGCTTCTGCCCAAAATTGCTTTGGTTTATGTTTAGCTTGCAACATACAACGAACCATGTCCAAAATAGGGTGGTTTTTTCTTTCTGAAACTCCATTTTGTTGAGGTGTGTATCTAGTTGTCAGCTGATGCTTGATGCCAATTTGTCTCCAACCATATATTCAGAACCTTGATCTGTCAGCAGGGTTTTAATTTTTACTCCACTTTGTCTTTCTACATAAGACTTAAATTGCTTAAAAATATCAAAATCTCTGATTTATTTTTGAGATAATAGATCCAAGTATTTCTTCTGAAATCATCAATGAATGTGATAAGGTAACTATATCCTAGGTTTGAAGAAACCTCAAAATGACCACAAAGATCAGAGTGCACTAGCTCCAACGACTTTCTAGCTCTCCAAGAATGCCCTGAAGGAAATTCATTACGGCACTTCTTACCAACAAAACAGGTCTTACATATATTTTCCGGAGGTGTGATGTGAGGTAGTCCATACACCATTTTTTTACGACTGAGAATGTTCAAACTGACGAAGTTCACGTGCCCAAATATCCAGTGCCATAACCATGATAGATCTTGAACCGATGTGCTAAAACAGGAAATATCATATTTAAGTGTAACACCCCAGATTTGACGACTGTTCTCACTGTATCAAGACGAGTCTTTTCGGCGTGCTTATGTCCTCACTCACACGCACCCTAGGAAACTTCCTCAAGCACGCTTAACTTTAGAGTTCTTATGTGATGAGCTACCGAAAAGAAGATACACCTTTTTGATATGAGTAGTACCAATTAAATCTTTTAAGCCCTCTTCAACTGTACAGTTCATTACATTGAACAGTCTCGAAATCCCTCTCCTTCCGGTGTAAGAACGGTTCATTCATGTTCTCTCCATCTAGAAGCCTGTCAGGAGCCGCTCATTGTCCGTGCCACCTCATGGCACCGGCGATCACCCCCGCCCTCTTCGACCCCGGGCCTCACATTAAGAGTCAAAGGAAAAATTCGATTCAGAGTAATTTTTACCTTTGCTATGTCTCATATTCCCTACATTGATATTGATGGCATAGCCTTGTTCGGACAAATGTCCTATACTAAGAAGATTCTGATGAAGACCAGGAACATAATATACATCTGTGATTATTGTCTTGATCCATCTTTTGTAATTATGTTTATTTCTCATTTCCCTGAAACTGAAATCCTCGTGTTGTTCCCAAATTTTACTTCTGACTGAACCGTTTCAGCCAGTTTTGTGATTAGTTCTTGTCTCCCGCACAGATGATTGCTGCATCATGTGCTAAAAACCAAATATTCTTCTGATCTTCCACTACAATATCACATGTGCGTAGTATGGCTTTTCCTGATTCATCACAATAATCCACTTCTATTGTGGTATTGTCTCTCTGCACATGTTCATTAATTTTTTCTGTGCATTAAGATTTGTAGTGACCATATCTTTGACACTTGAAGCATTTAATATGAGATTTGTCCTTCTCTTTGCCATTGTTTCTCTCTGTTCCTTTGACAGATTTATTGTTGTTCCTTTTATTGACTTGTATATGGGAACTTGGTTGTACTTTGAGGTATTTTACTTTATCGATTGTCAACTGACTTTGTAAAGCTTCCTCAATTGTATTCTCAGATTTTTCTTTCAGACGTTGTTCATGTGCCAAAAGAGAACTCATCAACTCGTCAACTGACATAATTGATCAATCCTTGGATTTTTCTATGGCTTTTAAGGTGTACTCGAACTGTATGGTCAGAGAACGGAGGACTTTCTCAACTATTTTTGGACTAAACTTCTCGCATTGGCTTTCATCTGGTTGACTAACGCTAACATCCTTGTAAAGAAATCAGAGATCGTTGATATTTTCTCCATTGGAAGAAGTTCAAATTGTCTTCTTAAAGTTTGAAGGCGGAACTTTTGAACTTTCTCCACACCCTTATAGGATTTTAAAAGAGTGTCCCATGCATTTTTGCTGTCTTGGCTATCGCAATTTTTCCAAAATTATTTGAATCAATAGCTTGAAAGATGATCAATAAAGCTTTTTGATCTTTCTTCCAATTTTCTTGCAAGATGCTTTGGTCGTCCTTTGATAATGTTTCTACATTATCTGGTTCTGTGAATCCTTCTTTGATGATGTCCAAGATCTCTTGGTATCCAAATAGTATTTCTATCTGAATCTTCCAATGTTCAAATTTCTTTCCAAGAAGCTTTGGAATTTGGATTTGAAAGAAATTGTTGTTGGAAGCCATCAATTAAAGATAACTCTGTGAGAATATTTATTTATCACACCAGAAATATCTTCTCACGAATTTTGTGAAAACCTTTCTCAGATGCCAGATGTTGGAAACATAATCGATATAAGAGAATTTTGAGAGAAATAGACTTAAGAACTCTGAAACTATTTTATTTCTTCTTCTCTGCACAATTGTGTGACTTACCTAGCAATATATTTATATTAAATAATGTATAATCTTATAAACTAGAGTTTTCATATAATATTAAAAATACATCTTTAAAGCTTTAATGTCGATTTAATGGAAGAAATCAACAATCTATTAGATTAGTTGTCTTGGTTTTAGCTTATAAGCAATAATTAATATATAAAATTATTTGATACATATTGTCGTTGAGGTAATCCATCTAAAATCTTGTGTTGATAAAAAATAAATGAAAAGTTTGATTTGAATTCGACTCCAAAAGCTCAAAATTTTTTAAAATAAAGAAAACGAATTCTTATAAATATTGTAAAACATAAATTGTAAAAATACATGAAATGGGTAACTGTGCACCAATAAATATTATACTAGTGTAAATTAAATTTAAGCCTAACAAAGAGGCGTCCCTTTTCTCCTTGTTTGAGCCAATCGGGAAACCAATAAATAAAAGCAGAAGCAAGAAAACTAAACTATCCGTGTAAAATGCACACATCTCCGCCGCAGCCGCAGCCGCAGCCGCAGCCGCAGCCGCCAGACTCAGATTCAGCAAAGGACTCAGCGGAGCGGCGCCTTCGTGAGGCAGAGGATCGGCTCAAGGAAGCGATAAAGGAGCTGCAACGCCGGCAGATAGGAGCTCAGGGAGGACTCCACCCGCCGTGCGACCACGCTGATGAGTCTTGCGTCGCCAATGCCGTCGGAAACCTCTGCCAGAGTTTTCTGTTATCGTATGGTATTCGAGTGGGGATCGGGATTCTCCTTCGGGCGTTTAAACTGGTTCGCCTAAAGTCATATTCATCTCTCCTGGATCTCAAGGTTTAGCTATACGTTTCTTTGTTTTTTTTTATCGTTGTTTCCTTGATTCTGTAGAAAGATGATGACTTGATAGATATTTTCAGTGTGATCGCTCGATTTATTTTAATAAAGTTTGATCTTTGCCATTAATTACTGATATTTTTCAGGATTGACGTATTCTTTTTGACTAAATTAGTGTTGCAGTATATAATTTATTTTCAGCAACATATATGTATCTATCAGTGGATTGGGTTACCTACTTTGACTATAATGATGATAGTTTTGAAAAAACTGTGGGTAAAACGGGCAAGGCAGGGAATTGTGTGCAAGGTTAGATTAAGGGGTTTTAACGAGACCTGGGAAATTTGCAAATGTTTGGGGTTCTTCTAGCAGCTGGTAATGGTAGAATGAGTAGTGCGTCATGAACTTGTTAACCGGGTGGTGTTGAAATCGATGCAAAGAGGATGTTATAAGAAGCAGTCCAAAATCAAAGTTAGACAGAAAACAAACTCTGGATTCTGGAATCTACAATGGATATTGAGGAATTTTATAACGATAAGATTCAGAGTCGGAAGAAATCAAAAACTAATATGGATATTTCACTACTTTTTGGGTTTTGTTGGTTTGGAATCTTTATGTGCACGAGTGTGCTGTTCCATGATTTGATAGAGGATATATACTTGTTAAGCGTGATATATACATGGAAGAGTTCTGTCATTTACTGGTTGGGGTTATTTAATATTTTGGCGACCTATTTATTTGATTGCAGCAACTTGTATCTGAGAAAGACCTTATAGTAAGAGAGGAAGCGTGCCGAGTTGGTTTGCTTTTTGGAGGATTCACTGGTTCCTACCATGCTCTGAGGTGTTTGCTGAGAAAGCTTAGAAAGAAAGAGACACCAATGAATGCGTAAGTCAACAATTGCCGCTCATTTACTTGGTTTTTGACTGCACGTACTTGATGATGTTATGTCCTTGAAGATAATCTCAAAGTTCTTGATTTGGTATTCTCTTTGTTCGAGCCTTCATTTTTTTTATTTTGAAATAGATTTTCATTGTATGATTTATCCATTTCCGTGTGTATGACATTGTTAAAGGGGATGATGGGGCAGATTTTTAGCAGGTGCAGTCTCAGGATTATCTATCTTAGCATTAGATGATTCAAGCCGGAGGCGTACACTTGCCTTATATCTTTTGGCTAGGCTCGCTCAGGTATGAGTATATAATCTTTCATTTTCCTGGGTTTTTCCCAGTGTAAGAGGTACTATGACCACGTTTGCATATTTTTACTTTGTCAATTATATGATTTCTTATCCAGTGTGCATATAACTCTGCTAAATCCAAAAACAAGTTCCACCTTTGGGGAAGCCATTGGAGTCACGGGGACACACTGCTTTTTTCAATAGCCTGTGCACAGGTATTGACTTATCACTTACTGAAAGTTTCAATTTTAACTGTTGTTTCCTTTTTGTCGATATTCTATTTTAGGGTCAAAGATCTCTGGTATTGATAATGAGAGCTTAGAAGAACATATTATCGCACTAGAAATTATCTGTACTTGTTACAGATGATACTCAATTTTGATTCCCTTGTTCTAATGCATTCCTTTTGTTGTCGATTTTTCTAAGTATAAACACATTTCAGGTTATGTACGCTTTTGTTATGCGCCCTGAGAGCTTGCCAAAATCATATCAAGATTTCATTCAGAAAACAGGTCCAGTTGCTGCACCTGTGTACAAAGCTGTAAGGGATTGCTGTAGAGGTTCTCCAGTAGATATTGCCTCACTATCTACTTACTTGTCCAACAGAAGAGGATTTAGCACTGTGAAATTGGAGGAGTTTCCTGATATTGTTCCTTGCTCTGTTATCCATCCTGTTACTGAGTCATGCTTATTTCACAATGCAAATTCTGCAAGAGATACCTTCAGGAAAACTTTTCCTCTATATTTCTCTTTGACATTTGTGCCTTTTGTTGTTCTGCGGATGCAAAAGGTACATCCTCTCATTATTAATGGTAAAAGCCATGCCTTTATAGTTTTTGTTATACACTCATTTTTTATAACAAATGTTAACAGGGTTGACCAAGTAATTTGTGTTTATCGATTCATTCATTCTACAAAAAGTTAAGAGGGGGATCAAATAAACTATACCCATTTCAGTGTAATAATTCCAGACTACCTGACCTAGGCTTTTAATTAGAAGATGGTGGAGAGCTTATTATCTTTATTTCATTGATGATCATTGCATAGTTGTGTAAGAGTACTCCTTTATTATTCTTCCTTGTACATTTTGGTAGAAGATATTGATTATTTCTTTGTCCGAGCAAATATTCAAGTAGTGTCTCTATTATGCATTTATCGAATTAGCAAATGGAAGAATCTTTGTTATGCATCTTAACGAGTTTGGAAAATATTGGGATTGATCTCCTGTATAGCATACAGACTGCCAAGATGGGATTTACTAGATGGTTTTGCCTTCAGTGTTGTAAGTTATGTAGCTGTGTTCCTAGCTAAGTTCTAGTCAGTGCAAATGAGTTCTCATAATTGCTTAGTGGGTAACTATGTATTGTCTCTTTTCAAAGTTCATGGATGCTCCAGTTCGAACCTGTTGGCTTGCTGTTAAAGGTGCTGTGCGCTCTACAACATTCTTGTCTGCTTTTGTTGGCATCTTTCAGGTACTTTTTCCTGCTGCTGCATTTGTATACATATTCAGTCATCGTAACTGTACTGATTAACATATCCCGGTGACAAAAGGGGGTAATATGCATGCACAGAAAAGTGGCATTGAAGGACCACAAGCTCTTGTATTGGCTTGCAGGGGGGATATCTGCCCTGTCTGTACTGTTGGAGAAGAAAGCTAGACGTGGGGAGTTGGCCTTGTATGTTCTTCCTCGAGCTGGAGAATCTTTATGGTATATCTTAGTGAATCGCCATTTGCTTCCAGATATAAAAAATGCTGAGGTACAAAAGACTCTTTTTTTCTCGTCAACTTAATTGGGGAATTCTACCAATGCTTTACAGTATTTTTTATTGAAAAGCATTCAAGCATATTTAGGTCATAAAATGTCTGATTTTCTGAAAACATGCTTATTCCCTCTGCTTGATGAGCCCAATGTCCAGAATCAAGCATCTTTATTCCATTTTCTTGTCCTAGAAAACTTTCCTTTTTTTCCAAAATTCCCTCTTCTCAATCATACAAGAGAGAGCCCCTTAAATTCTAGTCCAATTTTACCGAAGTAGTTGGATCCCAGGCACAAGGAATAGTGTGAAGGGCTAATCAATAATAATATAAGCAATAGTGTGAAGGGCTAATTAATAATACTAGAAGCCCTTCTTTTACCAATTCTAGTCCAATTCTACCAATAGATGAATCCCCTTAAATTCCTTTTTTACCAAACTACTTTATGGTTTGGTAACCTCTTCTTTTTCACCACCAGGTTAATCAAGCAATAGTGTGAAGGGCTAATCAATAATAATATAAGCACACTTATGAATTGTTCAAGTCCAAATATAAAACTGCTATTATTCTATCCCTGAACTTATTTTTATTTTCAAATATCTAGGTCGCTTTGTTCTGTGCATGCATGGGTGGAATCATGTATTACTTAGAACACGAACCAGATACTATGGCTCCGTTTCTTAGAGGCCTGGTTCGCCGCTTCCTTGCAAGCAAAATCAGTAATCCAGGCCCTTCAGCAAGTCGAAACGCCTCTTACGCATATCTACATGCGTTGGACGCCATAAAAGAGCCACAGATGCAGGATGTCCGAGAGGATGAAAGTTCATCTTCTCATAAATACAATCTCGAATCTATTCCTGGACTCTGAGCATGTTTGTTTTCAATTGCTCAGCTGTGACAATTTGACTCCTGGCATTGATTCATAGACATTCATTCTTGGCAAGATTTCTTCTATCCAAGTTACTATGAACCTGGAGGAGGAGAGCGGTGGTAAATTTGTCGTCTCACCTTCGTAAAAATCTCATAATTCCCTTTTAGCCGTAGTGTAAAATTTTTGGGGCGAATTTTTTTCAATTGTTCTTCATAAAACGTGTTAGTTGAAGATTTGAGAGATTTTTTCATTTGTAAATATTGCCAACTCCATCTATATTATGATCGAACTCAACTTTAGTAGGATTAGAGGACTTCAATTGATGAGTCATTTGCGGTATTGTAATGCATTCGTATTCTGATGTGTTTGGCACAGTTGTGTTCATCGATCTTGCATGGTACAATTATGTCTTTGTTCCCGTTCGTCTTTTGTGATTATATATATATATATATATATATATATATATATATATATATATTTATATATATATATATTTATATATATATATACATGCGGCCGGCGAGGTGAGATCTCTTTATTGTATTATAATTTTTAGACAATTTATTTGAAAAAAATAATATTTATTATTGTTTTTTACTCTTCGAAAATTATGTCTGAAAGTTTGCACACATTTGAACCAAACATTGTGTCCTTTGACTTATCACACAAGGTTGCGTTCGATAAACGAAGGTTGTGTTCTTTTCCGCAACCGGTGAATACGCGACAAATGATCAATTTTTTTCCATTCATACATATATTTGAAAGCTTCTGTATATTACTGTTAACTGATATCAAGAGATTGTTGTGCTACACTCTCTCGATTCGTAGTTGTTGGATCTTATGTACGACTGTAATCACCTTAAAGCACTGTTACGGGCAATTTTGTCTTGCAGATAAATAATTCATCTTTGCCTAGAGTTTACAATATTGTGGGGACCCGGGCTCTAACTCAATTCTTTTGGGATTTATTGGATCTTTGCTCGAAAATGTGGGTCAAAATTTTGCTCTTGTGCGATATACTTCTGGAACTTGGAATAATACTCAAAAGAATTATTCTACAATAAAGAAAGAAATTCTTTCAATTGTTAAATGTATTACAAAATTTGAAAGTGATCTATTAAACAAGAAATTTTTATTAAGGGTTGATTGCAAATCTGCTAAAGATATTCTTTTAAAAGATGTTAAAGTAATAGCATCTAAACAAATATTTGCTAGATGACAAGCTATATTAGCATGTTTTGATTTTGATATTGAACATATCTCTGGAAAATCTAATTCTTTACCGGATTTTCTAACCAGAGAATTTTTGCAGAGATCAACCTTGGAAGACGGTTCTAAAGAGACCAGCAACCGGAAAAAAGCCGATGAACAAACCACCCTTTAAAAGAGGGGCTGCTGTTCCTCAGCCTAATATGGCTTCCACAGAAGAAGAAAAATTTGATCCAATTAAAGAATTTGCAGATGATGATACTGCTTATGAAATTCATTACTATCATAATGCAATATTTGCATTAAAGGGTTCAAAAGAGGATTTAAAATATCCCTATTTAATATCAGGATATCTTCATTGTTGTCCTGTTGATAAAGACCTTAAAGGTCTATCTCCTATTCATATAGCTCAAAGCTATTTGATTAAAGATTTACAACCCATATTGGGTAGAAAAACCAGAGACTATTTTGAAACAATTTTAGTCGAAACTGGATCAGTTGAAATTCAACATATGGATCGCAATCGCGATTATGCATTTTCTAAAATGATAATAAAAAAGATTATCCCAGCTGCTAATTGGGGTTTACCTCTTAGCCAAGCTAGACAATTAAATACTTTTCAGGCAAAGCCTAATATGTTTAATTATCATGATTATATCATGGCTTGGGATACCATTGTACTATATGAGAATTCTCAAAGAAAACACTCGTGGTGGATAAAATTCCAATTAAATGATATTCATCAATTTATACCTACTTGGTTCAAAACTTTTTTTTTTCATGGGGGGTAATGTCCTCAATCCTTCCCAGAAATGTTAAGAACATATTGGTCAAATTCCAAAATGCCAATACCCAGTTTGATGGTTTAACAGCCATGATTCAATTTGCCATTAATTATAATGTTCCCTGGATTATTCGATGGGAATATGGACTACAAGACCTGGCCAAAGAAAAGTTTGAAATTAACTTTGCCCCTACTATATTAATTAGGAAAATTCTTATAAAATAGTGGGAAAAAGAAGACTTCTTTGCAGAAGACAAAGTTTATGATCGACAGGGAGTAATAGCTCTGGGAGTTGCCAGAGAAACTATTAGGAATTTGAGCCATGACACCCCAACACAAACCACATTGTTAAAAGAACTTTTTCAACATTTGGACAAGGATACCATTACTTCAATGTTTACGGAAGTTTTTGGTGAAAAATCAAATTTATCCACTCAAGAATCAACCTCCTCAAAAGGAAAAGAAAAAATGGAGGACGATACACAGATGGCAGATCAAGATGATCTACAAGATGCTCAGGACCCATATGAGGGAGACGACATATTCGCATTATTGAATGCATGAGACAATGGAAAAATGAGCTGGAAGTCACAAGCTTTGTGATTTATGTCTCGACTAAAAGTCATACATTATTGTTGTAAATTATTAAAGTTTGTATTCTTATCTTGTGTACGTGTCTAGGTGTACGTGTTTTTATTCTATTGGGTTATGTAAGATAATGAGTGGAAGTACTGTTTTATTTTTGTATTTATAAAAGGAGTGGTTACCCTTTGTGAACCACACACCAAAATTCTCTACTACCTTTTCTGAATAATAGTTTCGAAGTTTTCTCCAGTTCTTGAGTTTTCAGTTTCAAGTTTCATCATTTCATCAATGTAAGTTTATGTCATACAATTATATTTATGATCCTCCATTTGATTATATTATGCCGTCTGCAAATTATTTAAAAATCTTAAAAAAGAAAATTAAATTAATCAATAATCAAATTAAAGATCTTGAAAATCGTTTAAAAGATCCAGAGATAAATCCTGTTTATATACAGTGGTTTGTTTATCCACATTTGAAAAGATCCAAGATTACCTTAACGGCATTTGAAAAGCAGAGCTCACAGCTTGCTGCTTAAAGCTGAAGATTTGAAGAATAAAGATTAAATCTTTATTTGTGGTTTAGTTGAGATTAAATCTCGTGTGATTGCTTCTTTTAATTAGTTGAGATTAAATCTCGTGTAATTGCTTCTTTTAATTGGTATCAGAGCCAGCGTTCTTGAAGAAATCTTCAATAAAGTTTTATTCTTGTAATATATCATATTCTTTTATCTTATTAAAGAAGATAGTAGTTCTACAAGTCGGGTACCATAAATCCTGTAAAGCCGAAGGGTAAGGTAGGGATAAATCCTTGACCGTATCTACTAAATTCTCGAATGGATAAAATAATACGATCCTTTAACAAGAATAAATCTTCAAGTAGTAATACTAAAAATAAAGAATTAATTATTTCTGAAAATTTCGAGAAAAATATTCAGGAAATTACCAGTATCTTCTAATACGAAGATATATAGATCTAAAGGATTTAATTTTAAATCTGATTACATTATAAAAACTATAGAAGAATCTATTCCCCTAAAAGGAGGTTACGACTCTTTCAGTTTATTATCTCAAAATCTTATAAATATTCATATGAAATCTTATAGATTTATGCATCTGGGTATGATTCAAGTAGGTTTAAAACCACTTACCAGATTAGGATTAAATACTTCTGCCTTAATTTTAGTAAGAGATCAAAGGCACAACAAATTCGAAGATTCCTTATTAGGAATAATAGAATCCTCATTATGTGAAGGACCAATACACTTTAGCTGTTTTCCTAATTTTCCAATTTCTCTTTCTGATCCAAATATCATGAAAGCCCTCACATTAAATATAAAAACTGAAGGCTTTGATATGATAGATGGTACAAAAAATGTTGTTCTATTATATAGAATCTGTTATAAAGTTATGAATTCTACAATTTCTAATTTCAGAATTAATACTAATCAAATTAGTTCAAAAAGAGGTGAAACTACACTCTTTATAACTGATATTAATAAAAGTAATGTTATGATTCCTAAAACAATAAATTGGAATCAAGTTACTTTACCAGAAATCTGGAAAATGGAGAATATTGCTCCTACTATCAAAGAAGAATCTAGAAAACTAGAAAGCATAGTTCAATATGTAGATGGTGATGTTGAAATAAAATTCTCATCCCAAAGACATTTACGAATTAAACTCCCAGAAGAAAGTAGAAATTCTACTTCTTCTATATCTGATTTTGAAAAAATCAGTATATCGGGTTTTCAAAAGACTAAGGATAATATATCACAACCAGAATATAAGGTTGATCTTCCTGAATCTAGTACTTCTCGTTTTCAAAGAAGTTATTCTGTTAATAATAGAAAATCAGATTCTCCTACTTTTTCTGATATGTGTTATAATGTTATGGTTATTAATCATAATAATCCTATTCAAATAAGTTTAGAAAAGATTAAAAATCTAAATAAGAAAAAATGGTTTTTAAGTTGTTTAAAGTCAAAACAACAAGATTTATATTCTTTAAGATATAAAGAATGGGTTGAAGAAACGAAATCAAATTTAGATTTTTTCAAATGGATGGAAAATTTATATTTTCCAGCAAGAAATAAAATATTTCCAAATTTTAAAGATGAGTCTTTTATAAATACTCTTGAATCAACATATAAATTATATGTTCATGAAACTGGTGTTCAAATCCCGACTACAAATATAAGTAGTACAAGTCTAATAGGAAAACACTAGAAATCTTCAACGCCCGAGATCTCCACGCTATCGTCAATCTCTCATCTAGCTCGAGACCCAGATCATGCCCCACCTGTTGCCATGCACACATACAGACACGACAACAGCCGGATAACTCCGGTGAGAACAAATCCCAATATAAAACATGTATGCATGCAATGTAATAATTCATACACCAATGCATAGCATATATCAATGCACATGAATATAAAATCTACAACATGTAAAGGAATACAAGTCTGTATTCAACCTCTAATTCTTGACTCGATTCATTTCTACTCTAGGGATCCCGGTGTGAATAAGACGGTCTGTCACCTACCCAACCACTCGAGGTGACGGTACGTCTTATTCCTAGACTCCGGTCAACTCTGTATCGAGGGTCTACATATAGAGAAAATCTGCTACTATGCGTCGATACACCGAAACGTCTAGTTTTGGCCGATCTGCCAATATCTCCTACTCAGGACTCGAATATAAATCAATAAACAAGACATTACATAATCAAGTGTAATAACAATCTAGTATGTGATTTAGGGAAACTCGTATCAAATCTGAATCGAGTTGTGCAATCTCGTGACCACATGAATTATACCTTTCCTGTCGAATAATCGGTCGTAGACGAATTCTCGAATTCAATGTAGCCAATACCAATCTGAAATGGCAATGTGTAGACACATTCTATCAATATACATCTCAATCAACTCAATGTACGAATCTGTAATTGATTTCAATACAATTCAACGACGTAACGGCGTGATTTCTCAATACCGATAACTCAATAACATCACAATCAATGTTCACAGCTCATAATCTCTTCACAATACACTATCACACTGAAAATATCCCATCTCAACTTAATAACATGCTGGAAAATCGCAACAACAGCATACGGTGTCTAAAAATCAATCCGTTTACGTTTCTACGATGCTCGACATATCAAGAACACAATATCTTCAACAACATCACACTTCTCCACCACATATATTTCAAATCATGCTAAAAGTGAACAATACTTACATCCTTGAGTAGCAAATGATGAGAGGAGTTCGAAACCGAAGTCGGATCTAAAAATGGATGGCTAAATCTTGAAAAAGCATAACTTGAAGCTATGACAAACTTGGAGAATTTGGAGTGATGCTCTCGGTTCTCCCTTGCTGATCAGATGAAGACAATGACGTGTCATTTCAAAGTATATATATACCATGCCAAGTGTCAAGACAAGAAACAAAGGTGGCATTCTCGCATGCAGCACCGCGGGTGCGGTCTTCTTGTACCGCGGGTGCGCTCATGCTTCGGCAGCCCTTTCATTTTCTGAAATTCATCGACCGCGGGTGCAGTCTCTGCAAGACCGCGGGTGCGGTGATGCTACGACCAAACTTCATAATTCTGAATAATACACCGCGGGTGCGGTCTTGTCCGAGGCGCAGGTGCGGTATAGCTTCGGCCATTCTTTCAAAAATTCTCATTTTTATGTCATGCATTCTCACCTCTTCAAATCTAACATCAATGACAACTGATAATTCTCGAGCCTTACATTTCTCCCCCTCTTAGACAGGAGTTCGTCCTCGAACTCGTAAGCAAACAATCATGCAAGTATATACATAACAGTATAATCAAAACTAAAAGAAGACTAACATCATATGAATAGCTCGGGATGTTTCTGTCTCATATCAGACTCTGTCTCCCAAGTTGCCTCCTCAATGCCATGACGACTCCACTGAACATTCACAAGCGGAATGGTCTTGGTTCTAAGCTGTTTCTCCTTCCGATCAAGAATTATTATCGGTCTTTCCACATAGCTCAGAGTCTGATCTAATTCGGCTTCGTCAGGCTGAATGACATGAGAATTATCTGGCATATATCTACGCAACATTGATACATGAAATACATCATGTATCCCCGATAAAGAAGGAGGAAGAGCAAGTCTGTAAGCTCGATCGCCAATCTTCTCAAGGATCTCATACGGACCGACGAATCTAGGAGACAACTTCCCACGCTTGCCAAATCTGACAACGCCTCTGAAAGGTAAAATTTTCAAAAATACTCTGTCTCCCTGTTCAAATATCAACGGTCTACGTCTAATATTGGCGTATTTCGCTTGCTTATCCTGGGCCGTCTTCATTCGCTTCTGAATGATCTTCACTTTCTCGATCATCTCATGAATCATATCAGGCCCCAACTCTGGTACCTCAGAGATATCATCCCAGTACAACGGAGATCTGCACTTCTTTCCGTATAAAGCTTCGAACGGTGCCATCTCAATGCTAGTCTGATAGCTGTTGTTGTATGAAAATTCACACAACGGTAATGAATCTTGCCAACTAGTACCAAAGTCTAGTACTACAGCTCTTAGCATGTCCTCTAAAGTCTGGATAGTCCGCTCTGATTGTTCGTCCGTCTGAGGATGATAAGCAGTGCTCAAGTGTAAAGTCGTACCTAGAGCCTACTGCAGGCTGTGCCAAAAGTGAGAAGTAAATCGTGGATCACGATCTGATACGATCGACTTCGGCACACCGTGCAATCTGACGACCTCTCTGACATACAACTCTTCCATCTGATCGTGTCGATAGGTCATTCTGTATGGAATAAAGCACGCTGATTTGGTCAGTCTGTCTATCACAACCCAAATCGCGTCACAGCCCCGCGAAGATCGAGGTAACTTCGTCACGAAATCCATGGAAATGTGATCCCATTTCCATTCAGGAATAGACAAACTCTGAAGTAAACCTCCGGGCTTCTTTCTTTCTGCCTTCACCTGCTGGCAATTCAAGCATTTAGACACAAATTCTGCAATATCTGTCTTCATCTGCCTCCACCAGAATTGCGTCTTCAAATCATTGTACATCTTCCTGCCACCAGGATGAATGCTGAACCGACTACAGTGTGCCTCTGCCATGATCTGTCGTCTCAAATCGGGAACATCTGGCACTACTAGGCGGTTATTCACATACAGAACAGAATCTCTAACCTGATACTCTGATATATGACCAGCTCTGACCATATCAATCGATCTCTGAACTTTCGGATCAGTTCTCTGCGCTTCTTTGACCTTCAAAATCAAATCTGGCTCAATCTGAATCGCATCAAGTCGCAACGGTCTACTCTCTGTGTTAAATGTCAACCCAGACAAGCAACAATCCTCTACTAAATTCGATACACCTACTGTCGACAAGGAAAGAGCACATACCTTTCGACTCAAGGCGTCTGCCGCTGCATTCGACTTTCCTGGATAGTACTTGATCTCGCAATCAAAATCTTTCAGCAGATCAAGCCATCGTCGCTGCCTCATGTTCAACTCTGACTAAGAAAAGAGGTACTTCAGGCTCTTATGATCGGAATAGATCTCAAATTTCTCGCCATACAGATAATGGCGCCAGATCTTGAGTGCAAAGACAATCGCCGCCAATTCAAGATCATGAATTGGATAACGAGTTTCGTGCGGCTTCAGCTGTCTAGAGGCGTACGCTATCACGTGCCCTCGCTGCATAAGAACACATCCTAGCCCTCTGTGAGATGCGTCACAATATACAACAAACTCACCTGTACCTGAAGGAATCGTCAAGACAGGCGCACTAGTCAGCCTCTTCTTCAACTCTACAAAACTGGCTTCACAATCTTCGGACCATACAAATGGCATATTCTTCTGTGTCAACTGGGTGATAGGCTTCGCTATACTGGAGAAATCTCGGATAAAACGACGATAATACCCGGCTAGACCCATGAAACTGCGTATCTCCGGCACAGAAGTCGGTCTCGGCCAACTGATCACAGCCTCAACTTTACTCGGATCTACCGCAATACCATCTCCAGATATAATGTGACCCAAGAAGACAACCTGTTTCAGCCAGAATTCGCACTTGGATAATTTGGCGTACAACTGCTCATTTCTTAAAGTCTTCAATACAATTCTCAGATGATCTGCATGCTCAATCGGACTCTTCGAATATACCAAAATATCATCAATGAACACAATCACAAAATCATCTAAATATCTCTGAAAGATGCGGTTCATCAAACTCATAAATACCGCTGGTGCATTCGTCAAACCGGAAGGCATAACAACAAACTCATAATGTCCGTACCTGGTTCGGAATGCAGTCTTCGGTATATCAACGTCTCTAACTCTGAGCTGATGATACCCTGATCTCAAATCAATCTTCGAGTATACAGAAGATCCCTGTAACTGATCAAATAAATCATCGATGCGCGGCAAAGGATACTTGTTCTTCACTGTTGCCTTGTTCAACTGTCGATAATCAATACACAGTCGCATCGAACCATCTTTCTTTCTAACGAAAAGCACCGGAGCACCCCAAGGAGACACACTGGGTCTGATATATCCCTTGGACAGAAGATCTTCCAACTGTGCTTTCAACTCTTTCAGTTCGATAGGCGCAATCCTATACGGAGCTCTTGAAATAGGAACACTGCCTGGCACAAGATCTATGCTAAAATCTACCTCTCGAACTGGAGGCAACCCCGGAATCTCGTCAGGAAAAACATCTGCAAACTCGCAAACCACTGGCAGATCTGCCAATGCTGGGCTTGACTTCAGTAAATCTACTGAATATACGAGAAAGCCCTCTGCTCCTCTCTGAAGCAATCTACTCATGGTCAGAGCAGATACTAAGGGAATCCGAGATCTGGAACCCTTTCCGTAGAATTTCCACTCATCTGTCATCTCGGGTCTAAATCTGACAATCTTGTGGAAACAATCTACAGTGGCCCTGTACTTGGTTAACATATCTATGCCAACTATACAATCAAAATCAGCTAAACCAAGTACTACACAATCTAGATCAATCTCGTGCCCCTCAAACTGAAGCATACAGTGTTTAACAGTAGTCACAGATATCAAACCACTTCCCAACGGAGATGTAATAGACACTACAGTAGACATCGACTCGACAGGCAATGAATGTCTCAATGCAAAATGCTCAGATATGAATGTATGGGATGCACCTGTGTCTATCAACACATATGCAGGATAACCGTAAAGGAAACAGTTACCTGCAATGACATCGTCTGGTGCCTCCTGCGCCTGCTCCTCTGTCAGCGCAAACACTCTAGCCTGCTGTCTGGGAGGTTGACTCACTGTCTGACTACCTCCTGGTCTCTGCTGGGTCTGTGTAGATGGTGGCTGGAAGGAGTGTACAGAGGATGCCTGTCTCTTCATCTGTGGCACTGGTGCTGATGACCCTGTACTCTGTAATCGTTGTGCACCTCTCTGGGGACAAACTCTGGCAAAGTGTCCCGGTTGCCTACAGACGTTGCAGCGTCCCATAACTCCTTGACACTGCTCCGTGGCATGTCGCCCTCCGCACGAACTACAATACACGCCACTATAATCTGAACCCTGACCTCTCTGTCGAGATCCACTTGAGCTCGATGAACTACTCCCGGATTTCTTAAACTGCTTGCCCTTAGCCTTCAGAAATTCCTTCTTGCCACTACTACTCGATCCACTATCAAATCGAGGAGGAGGTGGTGGAAACTGTACGGCGGTAGGCTGTGGCGGTCTCTGCCCCTGAACACCATAGGAAGCCCCTCGCTGCCTGATCAAGCCAGCCTCTGCTCCCTTCGCTCGGTTCAGTGCCTCTGAAAAAGTATTAGGTCGGCACGTGTTCACCAAAGTAAAGACATCTGGATTCAACCCGTTGATGAACTGATCGGCCACTGCCTCGTCGTTCCCAGCCACATGCGGTGCAAATCGAAGCAACGCAGAAAATTTAGCAACATACTCCTCGATGTTCCACTGTCCCTGTCTCAGATTCGCAAATTCAGCTCCTTTATCTTTTCGGTAGGAGACGGGGAAGAAGCGCTGATAGAACTCATCCTTGAAGACTTTCCAAGTAATGTCAATGCCTCGGTGCTCCAAGGCTCTCTTCGCAGTCAACCACCAGCTCTTTGCAACCTCTTGCAGCTGATGCCCTATCAATTTCACACGTCGCTCATCAGTATATGCCAAAGACTCAAACAACATCTCGATATCATCAAGCCAGCTCTCGCACTCTACTGCACTCTCTGTGCCCTTCAGCGTAGGAGGATGGAAAGACTGAAACCTCTTCAGTAAGGTCTGCATTGGCGTAGCGGTGACATCCATCTGTGCACCTGATGTGCTACCCTGCTCTGGCTGTGGTATACGTCTAGGCGGCATAAATCTGATTATCAAACTGATTAGTACACAATCAATATCATATGTCTCAGCCCTCCTCTGATCATAACCTCTGATCGAGAATCGGTTCTGATTCAGGCTTGAAATGCTGTAAATCAATTCAGATACTACAACAACATATAATAGGGAAATCAATAAATCATGCTAGCACATCAAAACAAGGAAGATGACTCGATCTATCCCGCTCATTCTAGTCTATTTCAATCTACAGAACCTACAGCTCTGATACCACCTGTTGTGGGGACCCGGGCTCTAACTCAATTCTTTTGGGATTTATTGGATCTTTGCTCGAAAATGTGGGTCAAAATTTTGCTTTTAACATTAATTCAAATGTATAATTAAAGCATAACATGTCTTTATAATAATTTAACAACATCAGATACATACAAGTCTGTTTAGTACAATCATACACTAGTGTTCAAATCCCGACTACAAATATAAGTAGTACAAGTCTAATAGGAAAACACTAGAAATCTTCAACGCCCGAGATCTCCACGCTATCGTCAATCTCTCATCTAGCTCGAGACCCAGATCCTGCCCCACCTGTTGCCATGCACACATACAAACACGACAACAGCCGGATAACTCCGGTAAGAACAAATCCCAATATAAAACATGTCTGCATGCAATGTAATAATTCATACACCAATGCATAGCATATATCAATGCACATGAATATAAAATCTACAACATGTAAAGGAATACAAGTCTGTATTCAACCTCTAATTTTTGACTCGATTCATTTCTACTCTAGGGATCCCGGTGTGAATAAGACGGTCTGTCACCTACCCAACCACTCGGGGTGACGGTACGTCTTATTCCTAGACTCCGGTCAACTCTGTATCGAGGGTCTACACATAGAGAAAATCTGCTACTATGCGTCGATACACCGAAACGTCTAGTTTTGGCCGATCTGCCAATATCTCCTATCTCAGGACTCGAATATAAATCAATAAACAAGACATTACATAATCAAGTGTAATAACAATCTAGTATGTGATTTAGGGAAACTCGTATCAAATCTGAATCGAGTTGTGCAATCCCGTGACCACATGAATTATACCTTTCCTGTCGAATAATCGGTCGTAGACGAATTCTCGAATTCAATGTAGCCAATACCAATCTGAAATGGCAATGTGTAGACACATTCTATCAATATACATCTCAATCAACTCAATGTACGAATCTGTAATTGATTTCAATACAATTCAACGACGTAACGGCGTGATTTCTCAATACCGATAACTCAATAACATCACAATCAATGTTCACAGCTCATAATCTCTTCACAATACACTATCACACTGAAAATATCCCATCTCAACTTAATAACATGCTGGAAAATCGCAACAACAGCATACGGTGTCTAAAAATCAATCCGTTTACGTTTCTACGATGCTCGACATATCAAGAACACAATATCTTCAACAACATCACACTTCTCCACCACATATATTTCAAATCATGCTAAAAGTGAACAATACTTACATCCTTGAGTAGCAAATGATGAGAGGAGTTCGAAACCGAAGTCGGATCTAAAAATGGATGGCTAAATCTTGAAAAAGCATAACTTGAAGCTATGACAAACTTGGAGAATTTGGAGTGATGCTCTCGGTTCTCCCTTGCTGATCAGATGAAGACAATGAGGTGTCATTTCAAAGTATATATATACCATGCCAAGTGTCAAGACAAGAAACAAAGGTGGCATTCTCGCATGCAGCACCGCGGGTGCGGTCTTCTTGTACCGCGGGTGCGCTCATGCTTCGGCAGCCCTTTCATTTTCTGAAATTCATCGACCGCGGGTGCGGTCTCTGCAAGACCGCGGGTGCGGTGATGCTACGGCCAAACTTCATAATTCTGAATAATACACCGCGGGTGCGGTCTTGTCCGAGGCGCAGGTGCGGTATAGCTTCGACCATTCTTTAAAAAATTCTCATTTTTATGTCATGCATTCTCACCTCTTCAAATCTAACATCAATGACAACTGATAATTCTCGAGCCTTACAAATATTGTGTTGCTACTTTGTTCCAAAATAAGAAATCAGTACGAATAACAATCGCAAGACAAAATTTGTGTACATTCTGGACATGTCGACCTTGTGCCATTCGCTCCATTGGCTACTCCTCCCGCTCACGGTGAAAAGCTATCCAAATTTTCTGGTGCTGATTTCAAACGTGGGCAGCAGAAAATGATCTTCTATCTCACTACACTAAGTCTGTCTCGATTCTTGAAGGAACCCCTTGTTGTCACAGAAAGCGATACTGACATCCAACGGAGAACTGCTATTGATGCTTGGAATCACAATGATTTCCTCTGCAGGAATTACATACTAAAGGGCCCGATATCACATTGTAAAATGTTTATTATTCTATCAAGACTGCCAAAAATTGTGGGACTCTTTGAGAAAAAAATATAAGACATTGGACACATGCATTAAAAAGTTCGTTGTTGGAAAGTTTCTGGACTTAAAGATGATTGACAACAAAACAATAATGAGTCAGATGCAAGAAATTCAGATTATTCTTCATGACTTACCGAATGATGGAATTGCATAAATCATTGAAAAATTGTCACATCTGTGAAAAGACTTCAAGAAATATCTGAAACACAAGCGCAACGTATCAAAACTCGAGGACCTGATCATGAAACTTCAAATTGAGGAAGACAACTGAAACACTGAAACCAAGACATACAAAAAAGTAATGGGGCCCAAATCAATGCCAATCTAGCAGAATCAAGCACTAGTCACAAGAGAAATGACCCCTACAATGACAAGAAACAAGAGAAGACTAATAAATTCAAAAGAGATTGCTACAACTGTGGCAAACCGAACCATATTGTCAATTATTGTCGTCTTCCAAAGAGAAATAAAAAACAAAACAAAACAAAAACAAAGATAAGCCAACGTCGAAGAAAAGTATGTACCAAATCTGTTGTGTTTAAAACAAACTTGGTAGACAATCCAAGATCACAGTGGAAAGATACCGGCTCCACTAGCCATTTCTGTGCCGAAAAGAAGATGTTTTCATCATACACTCACATCAGTGAAAGTATACTATTTATGAGAAACTCTACAACTTCCGATGTCATAGGACTTGGAAAAGTGGTACTTAAGATGACTTCTGACAAAGAAATAATACTCAAGAATGTAATGCGAGTGCTGGACATCCGTAAGAATTTAGTATCTGGATCTCTATTGAGTAAGGCTGGTTTTAGACTTGTGTTTGAATTGGACAAGTTTGTCCTAACCAAAAATGACGTATTTATAAGCAAAAAGTACCAAGACAGTTGTCTCTTTAAGATGAATGTAATTAGTGTTATCGAACCATTGAAAGATTTCTAGTATAAATACGTAGATTCAAAACTTCATATGAGAATAAATCAATAAGTTTCAAGATTTCAATCTGTAATATACAAGATATCGATCACACTTATTCTTTCTAAAATATCAAATTGGTCACCTAACACACGTCTAATTGTTCATATCATATCATCAAATATCATTTGTGTCACCCTGCCAACTCTAGACATTCAAAGCTTATCATTGGAAGATTTGTTCTTTAAGCCAACTCTTGCCGTTCAAAGCCAACCAAGTGTTCTTAAACAAGCCAGAAATTATTGTGCTGAATTGATACTAATAGTTTCGACTTGAATAGTATGATAAGTTATAGTCGAAGTTAGTTTATACCATAATTATATAAATCAAAGTCTTTTAATGAATTTCTTCTTTAAGTGAAAGACGATACGACATAGGAGTACTTAAGTTAATAAAAATCTAAATGTTTTTTACTTTAATTCGCACTTACTTTCTGTTCATTTTTGTTAAAATTCGCATATTGAATATATATTATTACTAAATCTATCCGTACAGCTTTTTGGCACTCAATTATTTTAAGAAGTTTGGGTAAACCTAGTCATTCAGGAAAGGATTTTAACAACCAACAACTGTTAAAGTCAGTTCAATTTTTCCAAAGAAATTATAAAAGAGTTCATTAATCTCATCTAAATTGTTTTCCGATCCTAACACAACGTAATATACGAACCAAACCGTGATGGAGTCGATATAGCAAGATACGTATTTCCAACTTAAACAAGAATACGGTGTTTCTTGAATACATAAAAAAATGCAAGATTTAAGGTACATTGACATTTTTATCTCACTACTTCAGAAATACTTTTGTGAAATACTTCGTAAGAATGCCACAAATCAATGCCTTTGGCCTTTTACAATTGTTCAATTGCACGGTGAGGATTTCAACTTTCTTCCAAAAAGATTTCAGATGCATATCATTCTTCCAGAACTTTGCAAATATCAAAGGTTTTGTTACCTATTTTACATGAAATACCACTAAATACACAGGCACACAAGCGCTTATGTGATAAACCTCCAACGGTATTGTGCATCTTTGTTTCCTCTCCAATCACTTTCCACAGAGAATCGCTTATATCCCCAACTGCCCAAGCTATAGATATATGTGGGCGTGGATCCTATGAGAAATTTTGTAATAGTGTGTTGATATTTATAATTTGACGCGTTGATAGTAACTTAAACAAGGCAAAATTATGGAAATAACAGGCATATAAACAAACCTTGTAAAACTCAGGAAGATTATGAAGTCTGTACGCATCATTCACGGCTTCAATTTGCTTCTTTATCTGAAATAAAGAAAGTATATAAAGTTCTGCATAATTTGAAGCACAAATGATAAATTTACTCGGGCTTCACAGGCCTGCCATTTAGATCCATATCATAAACAACTTTCGTGTCAGACATATTTCAAGATGCATGATATCATGTGGGAAGATTTTGGATTGGTCTTTCCCGAGAACAACATGCTGCTATTCAAATTTATTCGAACAATTCTCTAATTCTTAAAATAATCAAAGAGCTTTCTGTGGTTTATTCTCACATTAAGAATTCCACTGTATTTGGAACTGGCCAGCACAACCAATGATACAAGTGAACAAAGAATCCATGAATTCAAGGAACAATCCTTGCATTTCAAGATTCGGCAGCTCCTTA
Source organism: Primulina eburnea (assembly GCF_022965805.1). NCBI lineage: Eukaryota > Viridiplantae > Streptophyta > Magnoliopsida > Lamiales > Gesneriaceae > Primulina > Primulina eburnea. The sequence continues at coordinate 34,001,084 of NC_133111.1, forward strand.
GAGAATGTGATAACATTTAGCTTATCTGCCAATAAAGGCCCTTCTTTTGTATCCATTTTTATCCACACATGTACATTTCCAATCATTGGCATTTCACACTATCTCATCTACCGCAGATTGTAAATTTTCTGCTATTTTTGGTAATGGTAATGGGACTGTAAAAGACCCGTTGACTGAAAGTTAGTTTCTTGTGCCATAAAAAAATGCAGCACAAGATAAACTGAGAACAAGAGCACATTCCTCTCTATTTGCCATTTTTTTTACTTGCTAGTTTGCCAAGGACATTAACTTTGCGTAAATCCAGATGACGTTCCTACATTAAAGCTTTTCACGGAAAATAGAAGTAGCTTACAGATATGATTCAAAATTGTACCTCAGTTAAGCCTCCAGCAGTGACTTCCAAAGAAAGAAATGTCCGGGTATAATCATCGTTGACAAATACCACCCATTTAGTAAAATCAATCCAGTACCTGTTAAATTTGAAGAACAACATCCAGCAATGAACTTTAACCTTACAAAGCATCTACCATTACACAAGTAGAAAATTTCCAAGTAAAAAACTAGTCACTTCCATTTGAGGGATGACTGTCCCACCATCGCCCGTAATAAATGCACTCCTACTTCTCACCTCCTATGAGACTGAAGTCTCTGTCTAAGCATGCCCACCATGGAATCTCTTTGATGTACTCGAATAGGAACCGTCCTTCCCAAGCTCACGTGAAACTCCCTCCCTAGCACAACTTGCTCAAATTTCTGACCATCTTTAATCAAATCCCTTAAAGGGATGTCAACATCAACCACATGAAGCTCAGGTATCAGCCGAGCGACCCTTTTCAGAAACAGGGCCATCTCTTTTCTTTGCGTCAATGGAATTATAACTAAAACCACAAAAATAAAAAAGAAACTTTATTTCTGTAATCCAAGACCGAAATTAGAACCCAAACAGCTTAAACAAAAAAAAAGCATATCGTACCAGGGATGTAAACATGCAAAGCAAAGTTGCCCTCGACGTGGGGGAAGCTCCGGACTCGATTGGGTTGATCACTTTGTACAGCGTAATCAAATGTGCCTTTCACAAGCAAAATGTCAAATAGTTGGGGTACGAGCATCACTAAATAAGAAAAATGCACGAGTGGGCACAATCAGGGAATATTACCCAGTGAATTTGGCGGATGGAGGAGAGACAGAGGAGGTGGGGGGAGATTGATGGGTAATTCGGTCCGGTCGGATGATGAAGTGGGTTCGGATTCTGAATCGGATTCGGAGGAAGATTCGCCATACGACGCCCTCAGAGCTTCCATCACCGCCTTACAGCTGATTGTCTATGTAATGCCCACAATGGTTAGTCCAACATCGTCATAGCATGTTGTAAAAATATTTGCCTTTAGCCCCTTAACTATTAAAGAAACTTCTTTTTAGTAACCATGAATTCAGCTCAATTCTTCAAGAAGGGAAAAATTAAAGAACGAAAATGAATCGTAACAATAAACTTCAGAAAAATTATTTTTTGGTCCAGTAACTTATATATTTTTCAGTTTTGATCTTCTCACAAGTCAAATAGCAACTTAGTAATATAAGTACACCAACTCCCATTTTTCCCGATTTCAATTTTTTGTCGGAATTAGCAATTTAGTGATCTTAGTACACTAACTCACATTTTTTTTCTATTTCAATTTTTTTCGGCGAATTCTCCCTAACAAATTGAGCATTCTGGGGTTTGCAGAGAGAATTTCATATGTATGGTCATCCATGATTTTTTTATCATATGAAAATAAATAAGGACATTAGAGTAACACTCCAATGCTAACATCTCGTTAATTATAGATCCACCACCATGATATTAATTATGAGTATTTCAAATAATTTATATGCTTTGCTAGGCGAAAGTAAATGTTTAACTCGAATTAATCCAGAATTATCGAAATAATATAGTAAATAGAGAAATTATGTATATTGTTGAACACATAATATTTTCTAAAAATTTACAGTCGTCTCTTCATCGATTTCTGTTATCTTCCATGTCTTAATCTTGTCTCACATTATAATTGCATCAATAATTTTAATGTAAAGTTATTTTATAAAACAATTTCATAAAGTCATCTCCAACCATAAAATCTATTTTGATGCAAATTTTATATTAAATAGTGCGATTTTTGTACCAAATACAACATTCATCTCCAACTCATTTACTTCAAATCTTACACTAAAAAGAATATTCTCGAAATATTCCTTTTATTTTACATATATTAATTATTATATTTTATTTAATATATTTAAATTATGACTAATGTTTTATTATTAATAAATTTAAATAATAATAAATAGGTTTATAATTTAATTATAAAACATAAATTAATTTATTTTTTAAATATTAATAATTAACATAAATAAATAAATATTTTAACAATCAACAATTATTTTTTAAAAATTTTTTGATTAAATATCTAATTATTAAAATAATAAAATAAATATTATACTATTATTTAAAAAATATTTATAATTTTTAATACAAATATTTATAATAAATACAAATAAAAAACAAACAACCATGCGCCAGATTTGGCTCAGAGGTCTCCTCTGCGCCAAATTTGGCGCAGAGTAAGCCAAAATAGCGCAGCCCCCATTGGAGGAATTAAATATGTCATTTTGGTGCAGCCTTGAAGATGCTCTAAGCAGTGATTTGATGAGCTTTGATGACTAAAGTCAAATTGGGAAAAAAATCTTGGACATTATTTTTCTAAATTTTTAAGTTCACTGGATAATCACCTTCAATTTTTGGGCTTGCCTAGGTTTCATAATTCATGTCAACTCTGAAAAGTGATAAATATATTGATGATTTAGCGGATGAATTTCCTCTTTATAAAATCAATATCATAATTAAGCACAATGTACTTGTCTAACCTTTTAAAGCTCGTAGGCCTGGGAAACTATGTTGGAATCGTACGACCAGTTATAAATGCAGTTTATGCATGTTTTATACAAACGTGTCATTCTCATTTGGGATTATACTTCTTCGAAGCAACCCGACGGCAACAAACAGGATTAGTCGAAGGGATCGATACGTGGGTCGTGCTCGCTAGCCATAGCCATCCCAGTGCAAAGACAAGTAGGGCACATCACATGCAAGCACAAAGGCACAAGACTTGCTTAGAATTGTCCCCACATACCACAACTCATATTAATGCTTTGACCTATTGCTTACAATTTTCAAAACTATAGCCAATAAAATCATCCATATAGAGATAAAGAATAATGATAGACACTTTTATTAGTATTTGTATATCAATTTATACAAGTATCTAATCTTTCTAAATAAGTACAATTATAAACTCTAATATAGACTTAATATACAAGGTAAAGAGATCACAAAACAAATCCTTCAGAATCAATATTGTGTATGCAAAGATATGCACAGATATGCTAACATGCCTCCTCAAGATGGAGGTTCATCTGAAACGCCAATTTTGTGAACTATATGACGGAGACGAGGTCCAGGTTAATGGTTTGGTGAGTGCATCAGCTAGTTGATCGACAGAGGAAACATGTGATATCCTTAGCTTGGATTGTTAGACTAAGTCACGAACAGAATGATAGTCCAAAGCAATGTGTTTCATACGCGAGTGGAAGACCGGGTTGGCACATAGGTAAGCGGCTCCAATGTTGTTGCTGTAGAGCACATGAGCGTTTGGAAGTGAAATGCCGAGTCCAAGAAGAAGAGAACAAATCCAAGAAACTTCAGCAGCACCCGATGCAATGGCTCGATATTTAGCTTCGGTGGACGAGCGAGCCATAGTGCACTGCTTCTTCGAGCTCCAAGAGATGGGATTAGAGCCAAGGAAGATAACGTAAACTGCTATAGAACATCAATCATCAAGATTGCCAGCCCAATCAGAGTCTGTGAAACCAGGAAGAGATAACAATGTGGTTGGACGAAGATGAAGGTCATAGTCCAAGGTGCCATTAAGATATCGAAGTAGACGCTTGACAATCCCCCAATGATATTCAGAATGGGAGTGCATAAACTGAGAAGATTCACCGCAAACGCAATGTCGGGGCGAGTGAGTATGAGATATTGGAGACCACCAACAACTTGGCGATAAGTAGTGGATTCTGCTGGGGAGGCTCCATCGTGAACAAATAATAGTGTGTTGGGTGCGAGAGGTGTCTGTACTGGCTTGGAATTGTGCACGTTAAAGCAAGCAAGAAGATCAAGAGTATACCCCGTTGAGACAGGTACAGACAATGAGACCTTGATATGACTTCAACACCAAGAAAGTAAGAAAGAGTTCACAGGTCCTTGATCGAAAATCTGGAGGCCAGTCTGCTACTGATATCATCAATAAGAGCTGAGTTATTCCCTATAACAATCAAGTCATCAACATATAATAAAAACAGGCAGTAACATCTTGGCGGGAAAGTATACACAAGGAAGCATCAGAGCGAGAGTTCGATAATCCAAGTGTTAGGAGGTAGCGACGTAATTCTTGGTACCAAGCACGAGGAGCTTGTTTGAGACCATATATAGATTTATGAAGCTTACAAACATAGTTCGGAAAATTCTGGTCAGTGAAACCCGGGGGCTGAGCCATAAAGACTTCTTCCTCAAGAAAGCCTTGAAGTAAGGCGTTGTTAACGTCTAGTTGACGAAGGGGCCAGCCTCGTTGGACAGCAAGGCTCAAGATGACACGAATGGTGGTTGGTTTGACCGTAGGACTGAATGTGTCACTGAAGTCAATTCCTGGACGTTGTTTAAATCCTTTGGCAACTAAACGAGCTTTAAATCTTTCAACCAACCCATCAAGAGTACACTTAATGCGAAATATCCATTTGCAACCAACAAGATTTTCAATGTGGTGGGGGGAACAAGATCCCATGTGCCATTTTTTAATAAAGCGTCAAATTCTTCGGACATAGCAACCCGCCAACGGTGATCACGAAGAGCGGTAGAAACACTAGTAGGTTCTTGGTCCAAGGAAACATTGGAGGTGTAAAGGGAGAATTTGGGATTTGGTTTGGAGATATTATTTTTGGAGCGAGTATGCATTGGGTGGCTTGGAGGAAGGGAAGGGACAGGTGGTGCATGTTGGTTCAGAGCAACCGTAGCAGGAGCGGGTGATGGTGAAGGGACCTCACGTGTGATCTGCAGGACTGGCAAAGGGCGTTCCATAGAGGTAGAGATGGCTGCATCTGTTGGAATAATGAACACATGAGGATCATGGTTTGGGGAAGAGGACAATGTCGATGAATTTGTACTGGAGGTGTAAGGGAAGACAGACTCGACAAAGCGAACATGGCGAGAGACAAAAATGCGAGAAGAGGATACATCAAGGCAAAGATAAGCACTTTGGGTAAAGGAGTAGCCGAGGAAGATGCAAGGTAAATATTTTAGGACTAATATATGGAGGCATAAGGGCGTAGTCAAGGGTAACACAAGCAACCAAACATGCGAATTTTAAGAAGATTGGGTGGACGATGAAAGAGTTTCTCGAAAGACGATAGCATAGAGAGATTGGGTTTTGGCATCCGGTTAATGAGATAAGTGGCGGCGGAAAAAGCAAAGGGCCAGAAGGTCGATGGCAAGGAGGCCTAATATAAGAATGTGAGACCGGTTTCGACAATATGGCGATGAAGACGTTCAGAATAGCCATTATGTTCAGGTGTGTGAGGCAGGTAGTGGGGTGTGAGATTCCATGCTCGGCGATAAGGGAATTGAGAGTAGTGAACTCACCACCATTATCAGTGTAGAGGGCGATAATTTTGATTTTAAAGTGCAACTCGACGAGAGACCTGTAATTTTAGAACACCGAGAGGACATCAGACTTCTGAAAAAGAGGATAAAACCATATATACTTAGTGAAATGATGTACAAAAATAAGGTAGTATTTATAACCATCCATGGAAACAACGGGGGAGGTCCATAAATCCGAGAAGATCTCGAGTGGCGAAGAAGAAGAAATAAAAGTAAAAAATGGAAGTTTGTGACTTTTATTAATATTGCAAGACTTACAATGAGAAATCGGAAAAGAAATGACAAACACTGGGAGAACTCTAGAGGACACCAAGTGACGCATAACTTCAGATGAGGGATGTACCAAGGTGAGCATGCCAAATGGGAGTAGATGGGAGTAGACACAGAGGCAGAGAGATAGGCTGAGGGAGAGGGGGAAGATGCAGCAGGAAAGGGCTAGACATAAACATCATTGTTACACGGTCCTGATGAGAAGCAGATGCCCCGTGGCTAGATCCTTCACCTGGAAATAATAGAGAAGAAAGGACACAGAAACATTGTTAGTGAGGCATAGTTGACCACAAAGATTAAATTTTTAGCCATAGATGAGACACAAAGTAAGTGATAACTCATGTGAAGAAGTGGCAGCACAATAGTGCCAGTGTGTGAAATAGACAAACCAGTGCCATTGCCATCTATGATGGAATCAAAACCATCGTAAAGGGAATGAAGTGAGAGGTTTGAAAGATCCGACGTCACATTATGAGAAGCGCCAGAGTCAAGAATCCATTCGATGGGAGTGGGAGTGGGAGTGGGAGTGGCAGCCAGGAGGGAGGCCGTGTGAGCTTGAGGAGCAGCGTAGGCAGGTCTTGAGGAACCAAAGGATGGCTGGGAATTGGAAGGCATATACTGAAAAGGAGGCACCATTTAGCCGAGTGGCAGATGATGCCACATAGCTGGCAGCGCCCTAGGTATGCTTTAGGTGCTGAAGTAGAGGCATGCAGGGCATGGCAATGAGTTCCTTGACCAGGAGGGCGAAAGTGCCCATGGCTTGGTGGAGCAGTGAGTCTTGAAGATCCCTGAGAGTAGCAAGGGCAACAAATTCAGTGGAGCGAGAAGTAGGGAAGGCCGTAGCTGGACCGTTGACAGTTGGGGTGTGAACCAGGAGTTGGGCCTCAAAATTGAGCAATTTTTCATGGAGTTCACCAAATGTGATAGATGTTTCACGTGCTTGAATGGCAAGGGAGATTTCTTTGTAGTTCTAGTCTAGAACATTGAGAATTTTCAGGGATAGATCTTCGATATCAACTGAGACGTTCATGAAAGCAAGAGCATCTACGTTGGCTTTTTGATGCCTTGGAGGAATTCGGTAATGGATTTTGATCCCTTCATTGGGAGGGATAACTGAGCTTTTACTTGCATAATGCGACCTCTTCTAGGAGCGACGTAGGTTTTGGCAAGGGTGTTCCAGGCTTCAAGAGATGTTCGGGAGGTGACAATGAACGGGATGAGTGTCGACAAGATGGCACCGATTAGTGCATTGAGCAAGAGTTGATCTTGACAGATCCAAAGTGAGTAATTGGGATTGGGCAAAGTGACGTTAGATGATAGTGGGAGGCGGACATGGCTTTGAGCCATCGAGAAAACCAAGCATATCATATACAATGAGAAAAGGTTGAATTGGAAGCGTCGTGCCAAATAATTAGTTGATGTAAGTTTTAGAGGAGCTTGAGCAGTAATGTTAAAGGAGATGAGGTTGGAATGGGATGCAAAAGAGGAGATGACAGCTGATGAAGTGATAGGTTGTGGCGGAGTCGGTGGAAGAATTGGTGTTGTAGAGAAGAGGAGTTGGCGTTAGCCTAGAGAGGCTCTAATACCATATAGAGTTTAAAATAATGACAGAAACTTTTATTAGTATTTGTGTATCAATTTATATAAGTATCTAATCCTTCTAAATAAGTACATTTATAAACTCCTAATATAGACTTAATATACAAGGTAAAGAGATCACAAAACAAATCCTTCAGAATCAATCTTGTGTATGCAAAGATATGCACAGATATGCTAACAATCCATGTGAAGACCCAAAATTTTATTATACAAGAGACAAAGTACCAAGTTGATTTTTGTTTTGTATTGAAGATGAATTATGGTATGGAGAAGAATAAATTACATGCAACCTTTGACATTGAGGGAGAAGACCTAAAGTCACATTGGTGATTAATGCCATAAACCATGCAACCTTTGGTATGGAAGGGAAATGCCTAAAGTCATATTGATGATTAACGTCACAAACCATGCAACATTTGGTATGGAGGGGGAAGGCCTAAAGTCACATTGGTGCCTATAAATAGTGGCAAAAGAATGAGTAAAATCACACCAAAACAACATAAAAAATTTTCTCCAAAAGTTGCAATTTTCGAGTACCAAAAATTCTGCCCAATTTCTGAAAGTTTTGTTCATTTTTTACACAATCAAATCCGATCTCCACCGTTCAGAATATACCTACACGTGTTTAGAGCAACATATCCAAAATTCAGATCGATTCAACGGTTCAATTATGCGCAACCATTTTTTCAAGGTGACTGGTTTTTAGTGTCAAGCTCCAACTTGTTCATTCCAAGATTTTTGGAACAACCTTTCAAGTAAGTGGGTTTATATGGTTTAAAGATTATGTATGTTTTAAAATTCGATTGTCTACTGCATGATGTGAATAAGTGTGGATTTCAAAAATCACTAAGTTACTTCAAATCATTTCGTTTTGTTACGTCTGTTTGTTCGTTTATACTTCTCCGTTGCGTTCTATGTTGGTGTCATTCTGTTCGAACCAATTTGTCTTTGAAAGATAAGTTATTTGTTTGAATCTGATAATGGTGCATCAGGAAAGCCCGTGAGAGAAAAGGCCCTAGAGTGAGTCTGTCTATGGGAGAAGGCCCCAGAGGGAGCCCGAATACGGGAAAAGGCCCCAGAGAGAGCCAATTTACAAGAGAAGGCCCCAGAGGGAGCCCAAGATCAAGGATAGCCCATGATCATTATAATATGTTTGTATGATAAATTCTGTTCTGAAATGTTCTAATTCGAAGTTCTGATTGTTCTAATCTGATTTCTGTTCATCCAACTCTGAAACTCTGATTTGTTCAATGATTAACTTATGTTCATCCAACTCTGATATACTATGTCATGTAAAAGAAGAAGGTTTTAAAATTATTATGTATCAAATGTTTTCTGGTATTCGATCGGCCCTACTTGGTGAGTGTTTCCCAAAACGCTCACCCCCTTACGTCCCTCTCCAGGTGGAGAACAGGTAGAAAAAAATGAGCAGGAGCAATTCTGGGGCTGGTAAAGAATTAGAATGAAGTAATTTAAGTTCTGGATATTCAAGTCCATTAGTGTTCCTTTGTCTTTCTTAGTAATGTTTGTACTTTTCGCTTCCGCAACCTCTGTATTTTTCTTCATTTGTAAAGACAATAGAAAATTTATGAAATAGACTGGTATTTGGCTATTTTCTACGAGGCTTATTGTTATTTGATTAACAATTCAAGATGTCACGGACGTCGCGGTCTCGAAGCGTGACAATCCATTATTGGGGTGTCCCGTCCGTTTTCAAGAGCCGGTTTGAGTCATAAGGTGCTTAACTGATACTTTAATTTCATGGAGGCCTATTTTAAACCTACGCAACACATTCCAAGCTAGAAAACGAATCCTTTAGAGAAAATCAATATTCCAAATCATCAAGCAAATTTGGCATTCAAGCTTGTTATTTTATGTCTCATTCATGAGTTTATATGAGTTAATTCTATTTGTTATTTGTTGCTCTTCTAAGACTGATCTTAGTAAACACCGTGAGACTGTAACTCTATGTAGTTAATGAGAACATGAAGATTTTTAAGATCTTCATCTTCCAGCAGAATGTTAGTGAGATAATTATGAGAGTTACTGACATTTTAAGTTGATGGATAGAAGAAATTTATCTTTGGAGCTCTTGAGGCCAAAGAAAACTCGGACGTAAGGCTAGCTCAGAGTCATAAAGACCAAGAAGTGATATGGAACCCCTTAGTTTTCTTGAAACTTTATAGGCAAAAACTTGTGTGAGACGGTCTCACATGTCGTATTTTGTGAAACGGGTCTCTTATTTGGGTCATCCATAAAAAAATATTACTTTTTATTGTGAATATCGATAGGGTTGACATGTCTCACAGATAAAGATTTGTGAGACCGTATCACAAGAGAGCTGCTCAACTTCATATATCCTATGTTCTTACCGCTTTCATTTATTTTCATTTGCATTATTAACTTGATTTATAATACTTGTTAGATCGATCGAAAAGGATTTTGCCATGAAACTCGAAGTTTTGGCCAAATCATTATAAAATACTAAAGAATCCTAAAACCTATTTCATGCTCCCGGATTAGGTTCTACCAGATTTTATGTTTCTGACTAATACCAAAGTGGATAGGATCACACTCTTTTAATTAAATTTCCAAAGAAACTCAGTTTCAATCTTACAAGGTGTGTTTATCATCAAAAATATCAAGGTACCGTAGACATGAACAGAAAGTAATATTTGGCATATGGCAGGTGGATATAAATTTAAACCTGAAACGATGTTGCCATGCCTTTCCTGATCCTGAACAGTTAGAACACCGTTCTATTTTAGGGGGCGACAAATGTTAGTTTCCACTACTCAGTGAGGAGACTGGTTCAACAAGCATAAGAGATACAAATCTTGAACAGGGAGCACATGCAAGATATCATGTACATCTGAAACGCTAAGTCCCACAAGCACCAAGATGTGTACCTGTTTTACACAGTTCAGGTCTAGACCTTAGTTTAATATGTAATTTAACTTAGTTGGTCTTCAAATATGGAAATACTATTCACACACACCATTAGAAAAAAAAAGGTTGTTCATTATCGTGCTTGGATCATGAGGTGTGGATGTCAATGATGGACGTTCCATGTAGGTATATATATATCTATAGGGATCGGGAAAAGAACACAAGTTTGTTCCTGCCAAGAAAATTGGAATGTTGGATGGCACGAGTTTGTTCCTGCCAAAAATCCTATCGTTTGCATGTTTTTTCATATCCTCTCTAGTAGGATACTACTAGAACTACAGAACAATCAGGTAGATGTAAAAGGTAATAAATAATTAAAACACGGATAAGAAATTCAAAAGGGTGACTAGGTAGACATCAATTTTCATGGCATGTTTACCTGTACCAAGAAAGTACTTGCATCTCTTATGTTCCTGTTGCTTCACATTATTTATCTCCACCACAATCAAGGCAGATATCACTCCCATTGCTCCTCCCGAATGAAGCCACGATTGGATCAACATCAATACAAGTTCAAATTGTGTTAATGTGGAGACAGAGGAAAAATTTATAACATTCAAATGTATAAAGAAATTGTAAAACTTTGTTACACATGTCGACCTCTTTTCCCGGCCCGGCCTAAACAATTCTAAGTTTTGTAATAAATTTACAGGCAAAATATAAATTATTGTGCATATATCTTTTGAGGAATATTGGTCAAAAATATATTCGCTTGATTTAGCCTCTGTATTTTAGGTAAATATATATTTGTGATTAAGAATATCTTGAGGAGAACAACCGAGCCTTGGAGAACAAGGATCTTGGTCAACTTTTTGTAATATATATTCATCATTATTGTGAATGAAAGAGACAGAAAAACCGTGGAGAATTTGTCATGGTATCGGATCCTTGGAAGATTCTAGGGCAAACACATATTTGTACTGTATTTTAGCTTCCACGAGAGATCATGGCTAGCAGAGAGGGAGAAAAGAAAGGAGATGGTGACAAAAAGTTGGATATGACTTATCACCTTGGATCGAGTGACGGTCCGAGATACATCATTAACCCGATTCAATTACATGGTGAGAACTACGATGAATGGGCGAGGGCAATTCGAACCTCGTTGAAAGCGGAGAGGAAATTTGGCTTTGTGGAAGGGACGGTCCCAAAGCCAACAACAGAGGAGAAACTTGAGGATGGGATAACTGTGCATTCTATGTTAGTATCGTGGCTGACCAATACTATTGAGTCATCCGTTCGGTCTACACTTGGAGAATATGATGATTCACAACTTCTGTGGAACAATCTCAAAAACAGGTTTTGTGTGGTGAGCGGCACTCGTGTGTGCAAATTAAAAATGTCCTTGGGGGAGTGCGAACAAGGAAAAACCGAGACTGTGGCAATTTATTTTGGTCGTTTGTCAAAAATCTGGGACGAACTGATCACATATGTGAAAGTGCCGATTTGTAAGTGTGGAGGCTGCACGTGTAACATCATCACGCAGGTAGAAAAAATGAGAGAAGAGGACTATCTTCATCACTTTCTGATCGGCCTTGATGGATCATATGCTTCAATTCGAACAAATCTGCTTGGACAACTGGAACTTTATCTGGGCATAAGGCAGGGAATTCGCAGGGCTGGCAGGTACAACTGAAGCTGCGGCTCTTGCGGGTGTTTCAGCAACACAACTGCAGCAACTTCTTGATTTTTTGAACTCAGCTAAAACAAACGATCGTTATACATGGCAAGAACAGTGATTTTAGTTGGATTATCGATACAGGAGCCTCGAACCATGTGACTTATGACTTTTCTATTTTGAGAAATGTGAGAAAGGTGAAACACTGCCCGGTGGTATTGCCGGATAGAAATACGGTACAAGCAAATCAATAGGGGAGTGTCATGTTGCCAGGAGGATTGAAGCTTGACAATGTGCTTTATGTCCCACAGTTAACATGCAATTTAATTTATGTGTCTCAATTAATCGATGCATCAAATTGTGCTGTACAATTCACTAATAATATTTGTGTTATAGAGGGCCAACCGATGAGGAAGGTGATTGGAGCGGGTGAAAGATTGGATGGATTTTATTTTTTTCGTGGTGTTCCTCAAGTGAAGGCCTTGACAGTGGATGGTGATTCTTCGTTCGAGTTATGACATCAACGAATGGGGCATCCATCTGAGAAAATATTGAAGATGATTCCGGCTGTGAGTCATTATTGTAAGAATAATAATAAAGCTTGTGATGTGTGTCCGCGTGCAAAACAACCTTGATCTAGTTTTCCAATTAGTACGAATAAAGCTGGTAGAATTTTTGAACTTGTTCATTTGGATTTGTGGGGAGCATACATGATTCCCTCTTCATGTGGGACTACCTATTTTTTGTCAATAGTAGATGATTTTTCAAGAGGAGTTTGGGTATATTTACTATCAATAAAATGGAAGTGGAGTCTGTGTTTCTTAATTTTGTTGCTATGGTTGAACGTCAATTTGAACAAGTGATAAAACATGTGAGAAATGACAATGGGACCGAATTTAGTTGTTTGCGTGATTATTTTCAAGATAATGGGATTATTTTTTAGACTTCTTGTGTTGGGACTCCACAACAGAATGAGAGGGTTTAGAGAAAACACCAACACATTTTAAATGTGGCTAGAGAATGGAGATTTCCAGGGAACTTACCACTCAAATTTTCGGGAGAATGTGTGTTGGCAGCATGTTACTTGATTAATAGGACACCCTCAACTTTAGTTAAGACTAAATCGCCATATGAAATGTTGTTTGGGAAAGTGCCCTCTTACGATGCTATTCGTTTATTTGGTTGTCTTTGTTATGCTCATAATCAATGACACAAAGGCGATAAATTTGCAAGTAGAAGCTGTAAATTTATCTTTGTTGGCTATCTTTTTGGAAAGAAAGGTTGGAAGTTGTATGATTTAGAAATGCACGAGTACTTTGTATCGAGGGATGTGAAGTTCTTCGAGAAAGAATTTCTTTTTGTGCCAAATCCACCACAGAATGTGGCGACTCCTATGCTGGCGACCAATGAGGATGGGGCATGGAGTGAAGATGAGGGTGCCGATGAGTGTGCTGTTTGCGTTGAGGGGGAGTTGGAGGCAGTGTCCACCCTCGAGGGGGGGTCTGGTGATGTGGCACAACCCGTGCAACAGTCCGCACATGAGGATGTGTACATTGAGGGGCTGAAGAATACGGTGGGAGAGCAAGGTGTGCGAGTTGACAGCGAGCTAGGGCGAGGAAAACGAGCCAAAACTTCTTCCACACGGTATCGTGATTTTGTTACTCATACTATACGGAAAATAAGTCCATTTGAGAATTATCAGCTACTTCATCTTCCTCAGGTACGCCCTATCCTATAACATACTTTGTGAATTGTGAACGTTTTTCTGTGAGACATAGGAATTTTCTTGCAGCAGTGACAGCAGGACATGAGCCCAAGCATTTTAAAGAAGCAATGAAAGACTCAGGATGGCGAGATACGATGGATAAGGAGATTCTTGCCCTTGAAGCCAATGAGACTTGGGTAATGGAGACTCTTCCACCCGAAAGAAAGCACTTGGGAGCCAGTGGATATATAAAATTAAGTATCAGTCCGATGGTAGCATAGAGCGACTTAAAGCAATACTTGTGATCTTTGGCAATCATTGACTATAACAAGACATTTGCTCCTGTGGCAAAATTGGTGACAGTTCATGTTTTCTTGCCATTGCTGTTGTTAAAAATTGGGAGGTACATCAAATGAATGTGCATAATGTTTTTCTTCACGGTGACTTAAGTGAGGAGGTTTATATGAAGGTCCCTCCAGGTTTCAAAAATACAAATCCTAACATGATTTGCAGGCTGAAAAAGACGTTGTATGGTCAGAAGCAAGCTCCCTAGTGTTGGTTCGCAAAATTGTCAATAGCGTTGAAGAACTATGGATTTGTGCAATCCTATTCCAATTATTCCCTGTTTGGGTTGTGCAGGGGACGAACTCAGATCAACGTGTTAGTTTATGTTGATGACTTGATTATTGCAGGGAACGATAAGGTTGCCTTGACAATTTTTAAAGATTATCTTGGCAGGTGCTTTCATATGAAAGATTTGGGCGTTTTGAAATACTTCTTAGGGCTAGAGGTAGCCCGTAATCCAGACGGAATTTTTATTTGTCAAAGAAAATACACATCGACATTAATTCTGAAACAGGTTTATTGGGAGCAAAGCCTGCGGCATTTCCTATGGAACAAAATCACAATTTGGCCCTTGCTAAGGGCGCAGTCCTTGCGGATCCGGCTCCGTATATGCGACTTGTAGGAAGATTGATTTACATGTCTACGACGAGACCTGATCTTGCATATTCGGTTCATATCTTGTCCCAATTTATGCAGCAACCTCGTGATGATCATTGGGAGGATGCTCTCAGGGTCGTGAGATATTTGAAGAAGAGTCCAGGGCAAGGGATTTTGCTCCGTACTGATAGTGACCTTCATCTAGAAGGGTGGTGTGATTCAGATTGGGCTAGTTGTCCACTTACGTGGCGTTCCTTGACAAGCTGGTTCATGTTACTTGGTGGTTCTCATGTGTCATGGAAGACCAAGAAGCGACAAACAGCGCCTAGATCGTCTGCAAAGGCTGAGTACAGATCCATGACGGCAACATTATGTGAGTTAAAGTGGCTTAAACAACTTTTAGGTGACTTGGGTATGTGACATCCAAAAGTTATGACGTTATATTGTGATAGTCAGTCGGCATTTTACATTGCTCAAAATCCAGTCTTTCATGAAAGAACGAAGCATATAGAGGCTGACTATCATTTTGTTCGAGATGTGGTGACTGAAGGGATGATTTGTCCGTCATATGTTTCCACAAATGTACAATTGGCAGAAATATTTACAAAAGCGTTGGGAAAGCGAAATTAGAGTTTTTACTCCGCAAGTTGGGCGTTCGAGATCTTCACGCTCCAACTTGAGGGAGGGGGGGGGATCTTTTGAACAATATTGGTCAAAAATATATTCCCTTGATTTAGCCTCTGTATTTTAGGTAAATATATCTTTGTGATTAGGAGTATCTTTAGGAGATCAACCGAGCCTTGGAGACAAGGATCTTGGTCAATTTTTTGTAATATATATTCATCATTATTATGAATGAAAGAGACAAAAAACCTGTGGAGAATTTGTCAAGTTTTGACATTTTTAGTCATCTATCTTTAGTTGAATCAAATATTCCCGACAACCAATTTTGGTCTTTCTTTTCATTATCATGTAATTAAATGCCTAATATTATTGATAAATTTTTATAATTACATGGTTAAAAAAACATTCACGTATGTTTAACAAAGTAATTATAACAATATAACTAAATTAGCAATTTCATTATATAATTTTGTGGAAAAAGACTAAAATTTGTTATTAAAACAATCACATGAGTATAATTGATTGAATAAAAGATATAAATGTCACGCCTCAGTACATACAAAATTAAAATTGATATTTTGCCTAATTTATAATTAGAGGCAAATGGAGGAGATAGAGTACTAGATGTTTGGTCCATGTCTAACAGGTAAGTTTTTGAAGATGGACTATTCCCCAGTTTTCTTCACTAAAGCTATCTCCAATCCACTGCACTACATTGGTGTTATACTAAAATCATCTTCAACCACATTGCACTACATTTTACACTACAATAGAATATTCCAAGAATATTCTTTTTTTCCATATTAATATTTCTGTTTTATGTTAATTATTTATAATTTGATAATATAAAGATAATTAAATATTATAATTTATATATTGCAATCAGAATAAATCGGACAGATTTGGATTATGAATGAATTACAATTTGTTTATTGTTTCGTAATTTTTGTTGTTTTTTGTTCGTAATTTGTACCATTTTAACGTATTATTAATTTAATATGTGTTTTTTTTATTTTTTATTTTTACACTTAATTAATTTCTAATCAGAATATTAAAAATTTTATAATTAAAATTTCAAAAAATATTAATTAATTAAATATTAAACATTTATATTAAATTAATCGAATTAAAAACTAAAAAAATAAAAAAAAATTGTTCTCCGCCACATGTGGAGCAGCTTGTAGAGTTGTTCCAATCCAGCGCCAGTTTTGGTGTTGGATTGGAGTGAAAAATCATGGCACCACAATGGTGTGGCACCAATGTGGTGCCATGATTGGAGATGGTCTAATGTCAGCAGTTATGACATGCCATTATCCTCGGTATTTCTACACTGATAAAAAAAACCAACATTTTGTACAATAACAGTTGATAGTGCACTGCTGTTTTTTTTGGGCACCTAACCAAATCTTAGTTATGTCATAATTTATAAGGAGTGACTCTCATGTGAGACCGTCTCACAGATTCTAATCTGTGAGACGTGTCAACCCTACCGATATTCACGATAAAAAGTAGTCAAAAACTTGTGTGAGACGGTCTCACGGGTCGTATTTGTGAGACGGATATCTTATTTGGGTCATAGATGAAAAAATATTACTTTTTATGCTAATAGTATTATTTTTTATTGTGAATATGGGTAGAGTTGACCCGTCTCACTGATTAAGATTCGTGAGACGGTCTCACATGAGACTCATTCTAAAAAGTAATACTTTTTTATGGATAACCCAAATAATAGATCCGTCTCACAAATATGACCCGTGAGACCGTCTCGCACAAGTTATGTCATAATTTATAAATAGAGGCAAATGGAGCAGACAATATTTGATACTCAATCCTTACTTAACAGATAAATTTTTGAAAAATGTGAGAATATCTATAATTTTATACTATTAATTAAAGTTAAACCCCCAATACTAAATGACAAAAACTTGTGTGAGACGGTCTCACGGATCATATTTGTGAGACGGAACACTTATTTGGGTCATCAATGAAAAAATATTATTTTTTATGTTAAGAATATTACTTTTTATTATGAATATGGGTAGGGTCGACCCGTCTCACAGATAAAGCTCTGTCAAATGGTATCACATGAGACCCACTCATACTAAATAGCTTTTGCTATGTTGGTAAAGCTTTTTTATAATTACAAAAATGTCTTGGAACCACTCAATTTCATATTTTACAAATCTTTTTCCATCGTATCTCTTCCTTTCTATCAAGTTTAATTTTAAAATATTTTTAAATAAACCACTTTCTTTTATTTTTTTTTATGGATCACACATGTCACGTGTTCCACGATCCACTAGTTTAAATAGTTTGGACTCTATGCATGGCACATAAACTTCGTAGAGAAACAAAAGATACAGCTGTGATTTTCTAATTGTTAAGCTAGAGTCAGAAAACATGCCAGATTCATTGCTTTAATAAGAACATGACGTCTTTAATAGAAAAGCTCTAGAATCATACCTCAATTGCATTGGAAGATGCCTACTGTTGATAAACTCGGCATTTTCACCATAAAATCTATTTTTGTGCAAATTTTTACATTAAAATAGTGTGATTTGTGTATCAAATACAGCATCCATCTCCAACCTATTTACTTCAAATCTTACATCAAACAAAATATTCTCGGAATATTTCTTTTATTTTTAATAATTAACATAAATAATAAATATTTAAAAAAAAACCAATAATTAAACATTTACTTATAAAATTAATAAATAATAATAATTAAGTTTTTATGTTAAATATTAAATTAATAAATAAAACAAATATTATTAATAATTATTAAAAACAAATAATTTTATTAAAAAAATAAAAATTATTGCACCAAATTTGGAGCTCCCAACGCCAAATTTGGTACAAGGGAGGGTGAGGCGCTATCTTGGCGCAAAAGATAGCGCTCCCATTGGAGCAATCAACTTTGCACCAAATTAGAGCAGGACAAAATATAGCGCTCCCATTGATGTTCCACCCAAGCCAGTTTGAGCTCTAGCTGACATAAGCAAAGAAAATCAAAAGCTAGGACTAGAATATTTCAGATTTCCCGACTCTACACTTGGCGAAAGTCTTTTCTGATCTTTTGTTTTCTTTTTTTACGCAATTATAGAATCACTTGTTTAGCTATTCACTTTAGAAGTAGACTTCAGGTTCGAAGAGTTCTGGAAGAAACATGCTTATCAGACAATACTCTACAAGAACTAACAAGTCGTAGGTGTGAATTAATCAAGAAATTTGTCCATTTAAGGCAATGAAACATGACTTACCAAAGGAGGCAAAAAAGGAATAAATGAAAGGAAACGGGGAAGCTCGCTTTCTTGATTTTCCTTTGCGATCCCTAGCTCTGTCCTTTTAATCCTTTGCTGTATTCTAACTTCTAAGTCGACGTACCTATACAAGTTTCAAGCTGGCAATAACAAAATTTTATCAATAACAAAAACATAAGTTAAATATGATGAAAATTCAAAATTTTATTCTTGAACCATGATTAAATAAGATGAATTCAATTTTATTTTCCCTGATATCCTGAAACAATTGAACTTGATTTAAAAAATTTAAAAATAATAAAAACAACCGGCTTTTACCTACAAGAGGGGAAATGCTAACCTCCTCCATCTGCAAAAAGATTTTATTTCGTCGACTCCGGATATTATCCTGAATTTCCTGTAATTCCATCTTTGCAAAGTCCTGGACTGTCTCCGGTCCTTAAATTATGCAAAATCTGTACCCAAACGCCACTTATCTAATCACAACCCCCATTTCACCAAAAATAGAACATAAAAACCCCTCAATCAACTCGAACCAACACTTTAACGAATAATCAACTTATAATTAACTCATAGTTACATACGCAGAATTTTGTTTTATCATACGATGAATTGGAATCAATGGAAGCAGAAAAAGAGGAGGATTCGGCCTCGGAAGCCTTGGATCTTCATTCCAGGTTGGATTTTAGCTTCCCCGGGAGGTAGTAGCATCCAGCTGTGGCGGAGATAGGATTTGAAATCTATCGAGCTAATTTTTTTTAACAAAAAAATAAAATAATTCATGACATTTAAAATCATAACTATGAAATCTGTTCATCATAGTTTCAAAAAGTTTCTCATTAACAAGATCTTCAATATTTTGGTTATTGAACCCGTAAGATTCAAAAACCGACAAAACATTGACTATGTAATATTATATCTCCATCATCCTGCAGGAAAATTTAATGAAGTTCAAATAAAACGAATATCTCTAAAATCATTCATTTAATATGTTAGATGATTAAATTAAATATTTTTAAACAAAAATATACAAAGATAATCTGTATAGACATAATTTCACCATTGAAGTTGCGATTTACGATTCTTCGAGGTAAAATATTCATCAATTATAGAATTTAAGTCTATATTTGAAGCAAACTCTCTCTCAACGTAGATAATCATAGAATCTGTCAGAAATCATTATCTCATTTTACTACGAAGAACTGTTTTAACATTCTTCATAGCCGAAAATGAACGCTCTGTAGTTTCCATGGAAACAGGCAAAGTTAAAACTAGACGGATCAACTTGTCAATCAAATTATAATATTGCAACTTTTTTGTTTCAAATAACCCTCGGCACAATTATGAAATATTGGACATTTTCTGAAAATCTTAATGACAAACTACATCGAGCTCAAAATCTTATAGCTGACACCTCAAATGATGCATTTTCTGTTCAGTGAAGTCCCCGGGATAATACTTCTCAGTGAGAATACAAATCTTGTCAATGTTGAACCATTTAAAATTATCTTTTGGATCCAAAGCAGAGCTGAGAATTAGAACTGAGAATTAGAAGTTCAACTGTTTCATCACTGAATCTAGAGTTTAACTCTTCCAACTAAAAATCTATTGCAACATTAAATATATCGTAATGAAAGTGATGTTCAACTGTGATGGTATCCTTTTTCTGGCATGAATGACTAGAATTCTTATAATGAGAACTCATCTCCGGTATATCGACATCCAATCTTGTGCAAAATGATTTTACATACGAAAGAAGAATATCAAAAGCATCATTTCTCAATCTGAGGAAAAGTTCTTTAGTCGTAGAGACCAAATCCATTGCGCTTATGATATCAAGAGATTTTTGTTGCAAGGCACATCAAAGCAAATTTGTGATCCCCATAATTTTATGCATCAAATGCAAAATAAAAATGAAATCAAAAGACTTCATCACTATTAATGAACCACCGGCTTCCGAGCGCATTGAAGTAGATATGCAATCAATGATAATGTTTTCGAGCACATTAATAGTTGCATCATACATATCTATCAAGCTGCAAATAAAATCCAAATGGGAGCTCCAACAAGTAGTACCTGCTCGATGCAAAGTACCAATGTGATTTGCTCCTCGCCCAGTCTCGCGTTCACCGGAATAAATAGAACATGCAATTTCATTAACTTGATAAGATTGTAACTCGGCATTGTGCTTGGAAGAAGTTGTAACAAGATTGACAATAGTCGTCAGATTTGAAAAGAAAAGCCATAAAGAGATCTCCTTTTCAGCTGCTGCAACTTATGCTAGTTGGATTCGATGGGCAAAACAATGTACATAATATGCACAGGGGCAATCTTTAAGAAATAAAGCTTGCAATCCATTAAAAGCACCACTCATGTTATTAGCACCATCATACTCTCAATCTCGCATATTATGAATTTCTAGATTATATCTAGTGAGGGCATCACATATTTCTTTCTTGAGTGTTGTAGCTGTGGTGTCATGAACATGCACAATTTGAAAAAAACGCTCCCGCAAAAAACCATGGGCATCAACAAATCTCAAAATTATAGCCATATGTTCTTTGTTAGACATATCTTTCGCTTCATCCACCAAAATACAAAACTTAGAATCTCCAATTTCATCTTGAATTTATTTCTGACTCTATTACCAATAATATGTAAGATTTCTTTTTGAACTTCTGGTGAGGTATATCTTGAATTCCCCGGAGCCTTGTCTAAGATAACATCACCAATACTAGCATTCCATTTCCCCAATAGTTTTAACATCTTAATGAAATTACCACAATTTTGGGAATATGAAGATTCATCATGACCTCTCAATCCACATGGTTGCAAACCAAGCCAATTGATGCACTCAATTGTTGTCGTAAGCCTTAACAAACTTTTTTGAATCTGTTCATAAGTTTCTCGATTCTTAACTTTATCTATATGCCTAGTGACATTCATCAAATCAACAACAGATTTTGAACATTTATTATGTGTCGAGTTAGAACTTCCCATGTGAGACAAAAAATCACACTTTGCTCCATCATTAACGTTTTTCCAACTTCTAAACCCTTCAATTGTAAATATAGATTGTTGTGCTTCACTTAATTCAAAAATATAGCACGGAAAACAAAATAATGCATCCTTCGAAGGAGAATAATCTAACCATGGAAACTTTTTAAACCATGTATATTGAAATCGACGATGCTGCTTTCCTGATTTAGACCATGGGTATCCGACTTGGTTGATATGGCCCCATTTTGATATAAGCTCGTCTAATTTCATCACGATGATTAACAAGATGTCGCAACAATATCGAAATACGCAATCCAGGATCTCGTTCAAGGGAAGTTTCATCAAACACAACTCTTTGAGATTTAGATGGAGGTCTGGGATCCACAATATGAATGGATGCATGAGTCTCAATCCTCTCGGATGATGAAGGATTATCAATTCTTGGCTGAAAGAATGATAAAATATTTTTTCTCCTCTTTCTCTCTTGATTTGACATTAAAATAACCTAATATAAACAAAATTATTAAATTTAGATTAGAACCAAATAATATAAAGTGTAAGGTCTAAAATCAAGACAACGTAATCCAACTGCATGCGAATCTAGGAAAAATTAGTAATAGATGATTAAATGATTTTAATTGCTTAAATTGATTAGGTTTGATATGTTAATATGATTTTAAAATAGTTTTCTACTTGAATGCATAAAACAATATTTTAAAAGTTATTCGAGAGGCGATCAAGGAACGGAGACCGATGCTGAAAAATGAAAAATATTTTTATTAAATAATTGTTTTTAATTATTTAAAATAAGGTTGATGCCTTTTGTTATTTTTGAAAATAACGAGTTTTGAGGTGATTTTATACGCCGAGATGTAATTTTTATCGGTATTCGATTTTCAACGAAAATACGAACTTTTTGATAACTCGGCTAATAATTCCACGAAATTTTTCTAAAGAAAGTATTTTAAATATGCATTTTGGGCTTAATGGACTTAACCAACCATGTTATTGGGTCTAGGCTTGTTTACTTGATAATTAAACAAATAAGCCCAAACCCTCATAAACTCACGCCCACTCCCCACACACCACACAAACTCTTTCCCCCTCAAAAAACACGGCACACACAATAGTTTGCAAGGAGAAAGCATCGATTTCTTGAGGGATATTCAGCCAAGGGTTTCTAGTCGTCGTTCTGCGTTTCGTCAACGTATTTTTGTGTGTTATATAAGCAAAGGCACGCCATAATTCTTTCTTTTCTCATCTATCACACCCTTATATGTATTTAATTATCGTTTGCATGAAAAATATGTATCCCTCCATGTATTCTCGTTTTTATGGCTTGTGCATACCAAAGCTTTGATTTTTATGCATGAAAATATGATATATATTTGCGTGAAGGGGCTGCTATGATTAAGGAACAATATGGAGCGTTTTTACACAATTTTAAGGGTCCTAGGATGCACCGTGTTAGGCTGCACGTGAACTAAGAACTAGCTGGAATATTTATTGAATTAATTGAGGACAAGGGTTCGGTTATGGCTCCAACCAATGCACGGCTCGTCCAGGGCGGGACTAGGGATCGGGCCAGGCGTGTTTGAGTGTGAGGACAGCGGCTTGGAAGAGTCCAAGAAAGCTAGAACTCTTCCCGAGCCATATCACATGAGAGCAGCTGTGAGTAAGGGAATGGGGCTCGGCCAGGGTGGTCAGGGCTGGTCTAGGCTAGGTCACAGAGAGGTCCACGATTGGTCCATAGGGTGAGGGCTCGGGTGGTGGCCTGGGCGAGGAGTCCTAGTCGAGTTAGGAGTCTTGGGCGTGGGATGAAGGGAACTCACGTGGCTGTTGTCTTGTGCAAGTGGCTTCGGCGCGAGTTAGGACTAAGTCACAGGTGTTCAGTGGGTCCAGTAGGGTCCCGGGGAAGTCTGGTCAGGAGTTGGCTCAAGGTGGCTCGGGCTTGGCTCGATGAAAATGCAAGTTGGTTCGAGGGTTTGCTAGGGTGGTTCGGTTTTAGGGTTTTATTGGTTAAGGCTAGAACCGTGGGTCCATGGTGGTGGTTGTTAAGTGCAAGATTTG
Source organism: Primulina eburnea (assembly GCF_022965805.1). NCBI lineage: Eukaryota > Viridiplantae > Streptophyta > Magnoliopsida > Lamiales > Gesneriaceae > Primulina > Primulina eburnea. The sequence continues at coordinate 34,024,870 of NC_133111.1, forward strand.
CACATAATTTACATTTAAATCCATTTTGAATTTTGCTTGTTTCGAACAGAATTATGCGTTTTTGGTTTGTTTATGATGTCATTTCAAGAATGGAGAAAATAGCGAACACGAAGCCAAGTGGACCAAGAAGCGCACGACCACGAGCACATCACCGGACAGATGTGTGCGCGCGGCCGTGCCACTTCACGCGCAGGCGCGTGCACACCCATATAGGTGCAAGACCAGAGATGCGCGCGCCATCGCGCCATTTCATGTGCAGCCGCGCGCGCGCCGCGTCCAGAAAAAGTATAAAACGCGATTGCTAGTTCAGAAAACGGTTAAGCCGCCGTGAGGAGAAATCACACGAAAATACACCATCTTGGGAAGAAAAAGAAGCGAGAGACGGAGCGCATACACAGGACGAAGATTCAGAGTGTGAAGAACAGCCACAATTTCGAAGAACGACGGATCTAGGGACAGAGACGACGTTTCGGATTTGTTATCTTTTCCTTTGTCTCTTTATTTTATTGCGTGGTGATGTCTAGAATCACAAACATGTCTTGTTTTCTCTTGGATTTCGTGATGAACTAAATTTCCATTCTAGAGGTTGACGTAGCTTTGTCTATACGATGATTTGACGTGGATATTTTTATGATTGGATTCCGCTTTATTTAATTGTGTTCTCTACTCTTGTTTCATTGCAATTTACTGGCCATAAATTGTATGTTGTGATTAATTCTGCAACTCGGGAGAGGGACTAGGATTATAGATCACCAGAGGCACATCGTGGGATGTTTATATCGTTCGGAAGGCGTATAAATTTTGTGAGGCTTAGGTAAGAACATTGATTGCATCTATCAATGAAACTTAGATTTGTATTAGGAATAATTGAATCGAGTTTGATTGATACATTTATTCGTCACTTGGGAAAGGGGGAATAAAATACGTAAGTGTTCTTGGCTATTAAATAATAGGAATTCAAGAATTTAAATGCTAACAGGAAGAATAATCGTAGAAACTTAGTGAAATCATTCCTCTAGATATTTTCTACCACTGATATTTCTCCATTCGGTAATTCGATTTATTGTTTATTCGCCGTTTAATTGGGTAATTCGATTTATTGTTTATTCGCCGTTTAATTGTTTTTATCAAACCAATTCTCTTACGAATTTTCTAGATAAAGTTTGGACTATTTTAATTACAACAATTGATATACAATTTTACACACACTCCTCGTGGGATCGATATCTGTACTCTAACCAGTATTAAAACTTGACACCGTACACTTGCGGTAGTGAAAACGAACAACAAGTTTTTGGCGCCGTTGCCGGGGAGTGTCAAATTTGAATTTATATCATTATTGTTACCAATTAGTCTAGATTTTAATTTAGAGTTTTTATTTTTATTTTATTTTGTATTGATTGAGTTTTTCATTTTTTTCTGCTTGACAGTGTATGCTAAGATCGCAAAGCCCTGACTTGCTTATTTTTGATCCGGAGATCGAAAGAACTGCAAGAAGATTAAGAAAAGCAAGATGAGAAGAGATCCAAGCAATGGCTGAGAACAGAGAGAATGACATACACGCCCAACCAGAAGCGATTCCTATAAGAGATCACTTCTGACCAGTGATCAACAATCATTACTCTGGTATTGCAAGAGGGACAATCAACGCCAATAATTTCGAATTGAAGCCTGCTCTAATCAATATGGTTCAGCAAAACCAGTTTGCTGGAACGGCCACATCTGATCCTCACGTTCACCTGAGGACCTGCTTGGAGATCACGGATACGGTAAAGATTAATAATGTTCCTGATGATATTATTAGATTGCGTTTGTTTCCGTTTTCTCTTAGGGATCAAGCTCGAGGATGGCTCCAATCGCTTCCCTTGGGAAGTATCAAGACATGGCAAGAGCTGGCAACAAAATTTCTGGCGAAATACTTTCCCCCTGCAAAGTCTGCACAGTTGAAGATTGAGATTAGAACGTTCAGGCAGACTGATTTTGAACAATTGTATGAGGCATGGGAAAGATTCAAGAAGCTGTGGAGAAAGTGCCCAAACCATGGCTTCGAAGACTGGGTGCAGATTGAATTATTCTACAACGGTCTAAATGGGCAAACAAGAGGAACAGTGGATGCTGCAGCTGGTGGCACGATCTTTGCCAAATCTCCTGAGCAAGCTTATGACTTGCTCGAAAGATGACAATAAATAGCTACCAGTGGCCGTCAGAAAGGGCAGGAGTAAAAAGGACAGCTGGAGTTTATGCTGTGGATCCCATTACGTCACTCACTGCACAGGTATCAGCACTGACCACACAACTCGCAGCTATGAACAAAGTGAGCATATCAGAAACTGAGATTCCATCAACTGTTGCTGAAGAACAATCTATTCCTGAAGAAGCTCAGTACGTCAACAACAGAAATTTTGGAGGATTTGGAGGATATCGAGGTAACCCTCCCCCTAATACTTATCATCCAGGATTAAGAAATCATGAATCCTCCACCGGGGTTCAATACATCAAAGGGGGAAGGGAAACCTTCGTTTGAGGATTTAGTAGGAACATTTGTTGCTGAGTCTGGCAAGAGGATGGCACGGACTGAATCTCGCCTTGACAATATGGAGACTCACATGGGAAATATGGGTGCCACAATGAAATCTTTGGAGACTCAAATTGGACAGTTGGCTACCGCATTGAGAGATCAGAATAGGGGTCAATTTCCTAGTAACACCGAAGTTAACCCGAAAGAGCAGTGCAAGGCAGTCACTTTGAGGAGTGGAAAGGAATTGGATGTACAAATTCCTAAAGAGAGAGTGGAAAGTGAAAAGATAGTTGAAGAAGGTAAAACTGATGAATCCAAGACAGAAGTTGAAGTTGAACGACCTCCAGTTTATAAACCGACTCTTCCATACCCTCAGAGATTCAAAAAGAAGAAATTGGATGATCAGTTTGCAAAATTTTTGGAGATTTTTAAGAAGATACACATCAACATACCATTTGCTGATGCTTTGGAGCAAATGCCGAATTATGCAAAGTTTATCAAAGATGTGATGTCTAAGAAAAGAAAGCTGCAGGAGTTTGAGACGGTGAACCTTACCAAAGAGTGTAGTGCCATACTGCAGAAGAAGCTACCACAGAAATTAAAAGATCCAGGGAGTTTTACTATTCCTTGCTTTATTGGTGGTTCTAAATGTAGTAAAGCTTTATGTGATTTAGGAGCGAGTATTAATTTGATGCCATTTTCTATTTACAGGGAATTGGAGCTTGGAGAGGTTAAACCAACCACGATCACCTTGCAGCTTGCGGACAGAAGTCTCACGTATCCACGTGGGATCGTCGAAGATGTATTGGTAAAAGTGGATAAATTTATTTTTCCTGCTGATTTTGTGATTTTAGACATGGAAGAGGATCATGATGCTCCACTAATCTTTGGGAGACCGTTTTTGGCAACTGGAAGGGCTTTGATAGACGTGCACAAGGGTGAACTCACCCTGAGAGTTGGAGGAGAAGCTGTCATTTTTAATATCTATCACGCCATGAAGGAGTCAAATGAGGTAAGAACTTGTAAAAGCATTGATATTTTAGACTCATGTATGTCTCTGGAGTGTGCAGGAACTAGGGATCCCCTGGAGAGCTGTTTGATAGGTGCTGCAGGAACTGCTGATGAAGACGACTGGGAAGTGAAAGAGCAACTCGTGGCTCTTGATGGATCAAAGAAAGAAAGGAGAAAAGATGCACTGCCTGAAGAGTTGAATGTAAATGAGAAAATTGAGGTAAAAGCACCTTCTCCTGACTTAAAGGAACCGCCAAGCCACCTTTGTTATGCATTCTTCGGTGAAAACTCGACATATCCGGTAATCATATCTTCCTCTCTTACTTGTACTGAAAAGGATAAATTATTGAGAGTATTGAGGAAATTTAAAACTGCTTTAGGATGGTCGATTTCTGATATTAGGGGAATTAGCCCCACTATATGCATGCATAAAATTTTGATGGAGGAGTCATATACTCCTTTTGTGGATCACCAGAGGCGATTGAATCCAGCAATGAAAGAGGTTGTGAAAAATGAGGTACTGAAATTACTAAATGCTGGTGTGATTTATGCCATTTCTGATAGTAGTTGGGTGTCTCCTGTACAAGTTGTACCGAAGAAGGGTGGAATAACTGTGTTTAGAAACAAAAATGATGAACTTATATCTACTCGCACTGTTACCGGTTGGAGAGTATGTATTGATTATAGAAAGTTAAACAATGCCACACGTAAGGATCATTTTCCACTACCTTATATTGATCAGATGCTAGATAGACTTGCTGGTTATTGTCATTATTGCTTTTTAGATGGTTATTCAGGTTATAACCAAATTGCTATAGCGCCAGAAGATCAGGAGAAGACCACTTTCACGTGTCCCTATGGCACGTTTGCCTTTAGGAGGATGCCGTTTGGGCTATGCAATGCACCTGCCACTTTCCAGAGGTGCATGATGGCCATATTTGCAGACATGGTGGAGGAGATCATGGAAGTCTTCATGGACGACTTCTCGGTATTTGGCTCTTCATTTGATCACTGTTTACACAACCTATCCCTTGTTTTGCAGAGATGCCAAGAAAAGAACTTAGTTCTTAACTGGGAGAAATGTCATTTCATGGTCCAAGAGGGTATTGTTGTCGGACATAAAGTGTCGTTCAAGGGATTAGAGGTGGACCGAGCTAAAGTCGTGGCGATCGAAAAACTCCCCCCACCAAAGAACATCAAAGGAATACGGAGTTTTCTCGGACATGCGGGGTTCTATCGTAGATTTATTAGAGACTTTTCTAAAATTACTAAACCCCTGTGTAACTTGCTTGAAAAAGAGTCGACCTTTATATTTGATGATGATTGTTTGCACGCATTCTAGAAGATTAAAATGGCATTGGTGACCGCACCGATCATGATAGTACCGGACTGGAAGGAGCCCTTCGAGCTAATGTGTGATGCAAGTGACTATGCAGTGGGCGCTGTATTAGGCCAAAGAAGAGACAAGATGTTTAGGGCGATCTACTACGCAAGCCGCACAATGGATGCTGTTCAGCAGAATTACACTACGACCGAAAAAGAGATGCTTGCAGTAGTATTTGCCTTCGACAAATTCAGACCCTATTTGATTGGCATAAAGGTAATCGTTTTCACTGACCATGCAGCTATTCGCTACTTTTTTGCTAAGAAAGATGCAAAACCACGCTTGATAAGGTGGATTTTGCTACTACAAGAATTTGACTTTGAGGTCAAGGATAAAAAAGGTAGTGAGAATCAGGTAGCTGATCATTTGTCGAGGCTTGAGTTAGAGGAGAAGAAAGAAGAGGAAGCTATACAGGAAACTTTTCCGGATGAGCAACTCTTTGAGGTAAACACTGTAATTCCTTGGTTTGCTGATATTGCAAATTTTTTGTCCTGTGGTACCCTTCCTCCAGACCTGAGCTATCATCAAAAGAAGAAGTTTGTCCATGATATCAAGTTTTATTATTGGGACGACCCATTTGTGTAAAAGAGGTGTGCTGACCAAGTGATTAGGAGATGCGTGGAGGGTCTCGAAGCCCAACAAATTTTGGAGAAATGACATTCTTCACCATATGGTGGACATTTCGGAGCATCACGAACAGCAGCTAAGGTATTACAATCTGGTTTTTACTGACCTAGTTTGTTTAAGGATAGTTATACCTTAGTAAAATCATGTTATAGATGCCAAAGGTTAGGAAACATCTCTAGGCGTCACGAATTACCACTGACAAATGTTTTGGAGGTGGAACTTTTTGATGTTTGGGGCATAGATTTCATGGGACCATTTCCCCCTTCTTTTGGTAATTCTTACATTCTTCTAGCTGTTGATTATGTGTCGAAATGGGTGGAAGCAATCGCCACCAACACTAATGACTCTCATGTTGTAGTGAAATTTGTGCATAAAAACATCTTCACCAAGTTTGGAACGCCGAGAACCATCATAAGTGACGAAGGTACGCATTTTTGCAATAGAATTTTCAACTCACTTTTGGCTAAATACAATGTGAAGCACAAGGTGGCACTAGCATACCATCCTCAATCGGATGGACAAGCTGAAGTATCCAACCGGGAAATCAAGCAAATACTGGAAAAGACTGTCAACACCAACCGGAGGGATTGGGATATGAAGCTGGATGATGCGTTATGGGCTTATCGGACCGCATTCAAGACGCCTATTGGGATGTCTCCCTATAGGCTAGTATTTGGGAAAGCATGCCACTTGCCACTCGAACTGGAGCATCGAGCATTTTGGGCAGTTAAAAAGTTGAACTTCGACCTGAAAGCTTCTGGCGATGTCAGAAAACTACAGTTAAGTGAGATGGATGAATTCCGAAGTGACGCTTATGAAAATGCCAAAATCTACAAAGAGCAAACAAAGAAGTGGCATGACAAAATCATTGTCCGAAGGGAACTCAAGCCAGGACAACAAGTACTACTGTTCAACTCTCGTCTGAAGTTGTTTCCTGGTAAGCTGAAATCACGTTGGTCAGGGCCATTTGTAGTGGAAACAGTATATCCTCATGGGGCTATCGAGTTGAAGTGCAGTGACGGATAACTTTCAAGGTCAATGGACAGCGAGTTAAAGCGTACTATGGAACCGAAGTGAGGAATATTGACAATTTTAGTCTGAGTGAACCCAATTGAGCAAACTGGTAGTCGGGCTGATGACGTTAAACCAAGCGCTGTGTGGGAGGCAACCCGCATTTATTTAATTTCGCATTCGTTCTACTTTATTATTTTAACTCAATTACTTAGTTAATATTTTAATTTTCTATATTTAAGTCCTAATTTGAATCGTTTTATTTTTGCAGAAAAAAAAGAAAAAAAATAATGGGAGAATACAGAGGCATGCGCGCCCCAGCGCCAACTCTCGCGCGACCGCGCGCATATCATCACCGAAGGGAACCCGAGACGAGCGCGCGGCTGCGCCATATTACGCGCGATGGCGCGCACTCATATATTGGCAAAATACAGTGGCGCGCGCGCGGCAGCGCCACATCTCGCGCGGCCGCGTGCTCTCAATTATTTCCAGAAGACAGAAGCCTACGCGCGACAGCGCCACTTCTCGCGCGACCGCGCGCACCGCGTGCAGATCCCCCCCTTTAAAGCCCTACCCCCGATTTTTCCACACACAACACACATTCTCACCCACGCCACAGCCGCCTCCCTCACAATTTCCTCTCCTCCATACACTCTCCTCTCAAAATCCATCTCTCCACTAATCCATCCTCTTCCCCCTACACAAATCACACCCAATCTCACCTCAACACCACAAATACTCCTCCCTCAACTCAACCAATATCTCCCACAACCAACAGCAGCCGACGCCGCCGCCGATCAGGCCCGCCGCTGCTGTCGCCGCCCCTCGCCGCCGCTTTCTCTTGCCGCCAAGTGTCACCTACGGTCAATTTTCTTCACTTATCCACTCTCAAGGGTACCTTTCTTCTACGTTATTATTGTTTGGGGATAATTTTTGGATTTCAAGCATTTGTTGGTGGGTTTTGTGTGTATATTGTTGATTATTGGTGTGACAAGAATTGGATATTATGCTGCCAAGAAAAAGGTCAAAGGATGGGGCTTCCTCGTCTCGTTCCTACGATGCTAACAAATTTTGGAACGAGGAAGCCTTTCGGGTATATGAGAGCAGCATGTCTCGATCTATCATTCCTGAAAGAGGGCTAGATATGAGCCACCTTGATTGTAATATAATTGAGGAAGTTGTGCGACGAAGATGGGTAGATATAGTACAATCTCCGCCAGACGCCGTCATATCCGTAGTCCGTGAATTTTATGCGAATTTGAGAATCAAGCATGAGGAATACGGAGTTTTGGTGCGAGGGCAACTCGTCTATTTTGATTCGGCCACCATTAATGCAATCTACAATCTGCCAGAGTTTGAAAATGACGAGTACACAGAGTTGATCACTGGGGATGTAAACTACGATCAGATTATCAGGACCTTGTGCATCGAGGGCGCAGAGTGGCGATTGAATCAGGGCTCTCCGGTTACGCTGAAGAAATCTGATCTACGTCGTGACCCACGCCGCTGGGCATCTTTTATTCTCTCACGGATCATGCCCTCCTCCCATCAGACTGAAATTACAAAAGACAAAGTGGCGTTGATTTACGCCATCATGACTAGGCGAACCGTCGATCTTGGGAAGCTCATTCACAGCTATATCATGCGTGTTGGCACGAGACTCATGACCGTCAGCCTCCCTTGTGCACATACTATCACCGCTTTATGTCTTCATGTCGGTGTGCAATGGGGCGCCGATGAACAGGTCTTGAAAGCCAAGGGCCCAATCACAGTATTTGAGGTAGAGTGTTCGCGCTTTAGCGACGAGATAGAACGACAACAGGCCAGGGCAGATTATAATAGGAGGACCAGAGCACGCCAGCCACCACCACCACCTTCGATCCCTCGATCAAGTTTGGGAGATCGCATGTTCCGACTGGAACAGGATATGCGGGTCGAACGCCAAGAGCAAGCTGAACACCGACACACTACTAGTACCTTCATGTCTTTTATGATGGACTTCACATCAGTGCTCGCCCAGCGTTTCCCACCGACTGGACCCGACGATGTTCCTTATCCACCACATCCAGTTTGGCCACCACAGTACCCACCACCAGTTCTATCACCACCGCAGCCCATGGATGATGATGATGAAGAGGCTTCGAACGATGACTCGAGCCCCGAGTTCTGACACTTGGGAGCAAGGTATGTGTTGTCATGTTCTTCATTTCTATACATTGAGGACAATGCATACTTTAAGTTTGGGGGGTTGGTGCAATTGCTTTGTTAGTTTTTTTTTATTTATTGCGTAGTATTAGTTAATTTGAAATTTTTTTTATTGCATGTTAGAACTTGTTAGGTAGCGTCATTGATAAGCAAAATGTGTGACCAATGATGAAAGCTGAATTGCGATCCTGAAATAGATATGTGTTCATGATAACCTCGGAGTCACAATTATTTTGCACGGTCGTGTTGTTGATACTATCGTTGCTTAGAGACAAGTTGCATGCCTATGATGCTAAATAGATGAGGGAGATCCGATTCTTGGTAAAACTTGCATGAAATTGATTGACACTTTTGCAGACTTAGAAATGATCTAGGCAGTCTTTCATAACATCCTTGGGCCTGTGTTCTTTGTTTACTGTCAATTGTAGCCCTTTGAGCTTAAGAGTTAATTGAGATGCTTACTTTTTCTTCGTGCACCTATTTCATATATCATTTTGATTGAAAATTGCATGTGACTGGTTTGTATGAGATGACTAAGGGATTGACGGTAATATAGAACTTGTTTGAGCACTTTTTGAGGCGAAATACGGATAATATGTGACATAGGAATGATTTAGGCAATCTTTGAAACCGTTGAGCCTTCGAGCCTACCAAATGAACATGAAATATCCCTAGTGTCCCATTTTGAGCTTACTAAAAATCAAGTGGTGTGTGTGTCAATGACATACAATTAGCCCTTACTTGTATCTATTCTACATCCCACAACAACTACCTAATGAAGCTTATACACTTATTTTCTTACCTGATTTTGAGAGAAATAAATTCATTGGTGTTGTAATGATTCAAAAGCTCCTTGAAAAGAAAAAGAAAAAATTGAAGTGTGCAAAGAGGGAGTTGAAAATATACAAAAAGAAAGAGAAAAAGTTCAATCAAAGAAAATGATGAATCAAAAGTGGTGAAAAAGGAAAATATATGGGAAATGAATGATATGAACGAAAAGAAAACAATAAGTGGATGGTGAATGAAAAGAAAATGAAAAAGAGTGAAATTGATGAAGATTTGATTATTTCTCTCAAATTTTGAATTCCATACCTTTTATTATAGCCGTGAGCCGTGGCCTAACGTTACAAACCTACAAGACCTATTAACATTGTCACATTTATCCAATATACTAGTGGAGAAAAGTTGTTCAAGTTAAGCCTATGGATACCTGAAAAACATAGTCATCAAGTGTAGACTTTAATCACTTGCTTGCGAGCATCTCGTTATGTGATTTCATCTTTGGTATAATTTCGTTGAATATTCATTGAGCCAATTAATCACCAATAAAGTCCTATGTGATCTATGAATGTGAACTTGTATTTTGATGAAGTGTGAGTTAAACTAAACCGAGGATTTCTTGATTCTGTAAGTGGATGGGCATTATGACTCTATTTGAGCACTCGATGGGGTAAACGAACATTGACTTATCACACACACACGTGACTCTTGGGAAATCGTGAATTACATTAAATAGATAAAATCTGAGGCCAATATCACTTCTTGCGAATCCATGACTGTTAAGAGTTTCATTATTTATTAATTGACTTCTTGTTTTTATTTTATTTTGCTCGGGACTAGCAAAAGTTCAAGTTTGGGGGTTTGATAAGTGCAAGATTTGCACTTAATTTACATTTAAATCCATTTTGAATTATGCTTGTTTCGAACAGAATTATGCGTTTTTGGTTTGTTTATGTTGTCATTTCAGGAATGGAGAAAATAGCGAACACGAAGCCAAGTGGACCAAGAAGCGCACGACCACGAGCACATCACCGGACAGATGTGTGCGCGCGGCCGCGCCACTTCACGCGCAGGCGCGCGCACACCCATATAGGTGCAAGACCAGAGATGCGCGCGTCATCGCGCCATATCACGCGCAGCCGCGCGCGCTTTGACATCCTCCCGAGCAGAACATCGCGCGACATCTCGTGCTAGCGCGCGCTCAGATACAACTTGAAGACCCGAGAGGCGCGCGCCACCGCGCGAGATCACGCGCAGGCACATCACGCAGACACAGCAACTTGCGCGCCACCGCGCCATTTCATGTGCCACCGCGCGCGCGCCGCGTCCAGAAAAAGTATAAAACACGATTGCTAGTTCAGAAAACTGGTAAGCCGCCGTGAGGAGAAATCACACAAAAATACACCATCTTGGGAAGAAAAAGAAGCGAGAGACGGAGCGCATACACAGGACGAAGATTCAGAGTGTGAAGAACTGCCACAACTTCGAAGAACGACGGATCTGGGGACAGAGACGACGCTTCGGATTTGTTATCTTTTCCTTTGTCTCTTTATTTTATTGCGTGGTGATGTCTAGAATCACAAACATGTCTTGTTTTCTCTTGGATTTCGTGATGAACTGAATTTCCATTTTAGAGGTTGACGTAGCTTTGTCTATACGATGATTTGACGTGGATATTTTTATGATTAGATTCCGCTTTATTTAATTGTGTTCTCTACTCTTGTTTCATTGCAATTTACTGGCCATAAATTGTATGTTGTGATTAATTCTGCAAATCGGGAGAGGGACTAGGATTATAGATCACTAGAGGCACATCGTGGGATGTTTATATCGTTCGGAAGGCGTATAACTTTTGTGAGGCTTATGTAAGAACATTGATTGCATCTATCAATTAAACTTAGATTTGTATTAAGAATAATTGAATCGAGTTTGATTGATACATTTATTCGTCACTTGGGAAAGGGGGAATAAAATACGTAAGTGTTCTTGGCCATTAAATAATAGGAATTCAAGAATTTAAATGCTAACAGGAAGAATAATCGTAGAAACTTAGTGAAATCATTCCTCTAGATATTTTCTACCACTGATATTTCTCCATTCGGTAATTCGATTTATTGTTTATTCGCCGTTTAATTGTTTTTATCAAACCAATTCTCTTACGAATTTTCTAGATAAAGTTTGGACTATTTTAATTACAAGAATTGATATACAATTTTACACACACTCCTCGTGGGATCGATATCTGTACTCTAACCAGTATTAAAACTTGACACCGTACACTTGCGGTAGTGAAAACGAGCAACAGTGGTTCATGGTTCACAAGGGTAAAATAGGTGATAAAAAGTTTATGTTTTAAATTTATGAATTCATATTAAAGCTTGAATTAATTCGGGAATTAAACGTTGTACGAATTAATAATTAAGAAATAATTAGAAAACCTCGAATTTAAGCTAAATAAAATATGAAAAATTTAAGTTAAACTTAAATAATTATTTGGAATGGTCTAGATTCAATGAAAGCAAGAAAAAGTCAAAATCGAAGAATTTTACGTCTGGGGGTAAAAAAGTCATTTTACACCTAAAAATAGTAAACGTCATGGCAGTGTCCTGAATGCTGTATTATATGATAAAATGAGTATTTTAAATATTTATGGAATTTTATGATGAAACGTTAATGATAAAAGATATGATACATGCTTGGTTTAAAAGAAAAATTATTATTATATCTATTAATTTTATAAAATGATGAAATATGAAATGTTGAAGGAAGTGAAGTAATTGTGACTAATATGATGATACGAAAATATGTAAGGCCGAGGCTCTGTCGACGGGTGAGAGTGTCGCTGATGTCCCCGCCGTCCAATACTGTGCTTACACGTAGATGGATCAATCGACATTTAATACGAAAGTCACAAATAACTATCTGAATTCAACAAAAGAAAAATGTATACGTATATGATTAAAATGAATATGTTTATGAGGATATGAAAAATGTTTATGCTTATGCATTGTTCATGAAATATTATGTTACGTAAAAAAATTTTTACTGTTGCATGTGATTGTATACATATTATTTGTTATCAAGATTATGGTTTGCTGAGTCTTTAGACTCACTAGGTATGAGTGATGTAGGTGAGCATGATGTTGATGTTAGTGGAGGTTTTGATGGTTGATCTTGCTGGACTGAAGGTGCACATAACCCGATGACCAACACTAGATTTTCCGCATTATGATTATGGTTTAGGATTTAAAGATTATGTTAAAGATTTTTACGACTTTTATTATGATTGATTTGAGTGGTTTTTGAAAGGTTGGTAGTGTTAGTATATTTTGAAATGTTGATAGTTTAGGTTTGGCAAAACGGTTGACGATTTCATGTTTTGAATTCTTCTTTTGAGTTTCAAATATAGTTGGTTGTTTTAATTTAAAATAGTGTCAAAATATTATATATATATATATATATATATATATATATATATATATATATATATAATATATATATATGTATATATATATATATATATATGTATATGTATCAGCTGAATTAGGAGTATATTAAAAAAAATTTCTAGTGTTTTTTTAAGCGAAATGAGTAGTTGACGTTTCATAAAGTACATAGATAAATTTAACGTTAATAACATAAAAATGCTCCGTAAACAAATCATTCAAGAACATGTAAGGATTTCCCGATCATATTCGTCTATTTCTTGGCATTACAATCAACCCAATCATCCAAAACATATTGAAATACCAAGAATTCTCATAAATATCACATAATTAAATCTGAAATGATTTATAGACTCATCGAATTATGCCTCAAATACTTCTGATCGTCGAACCTACAACAAATACCCAATTAACTATCAATAACAGTGTGATAAATTCGACGAAAAAGAATAACATCGGTGCAATTAAAATCTCAATTTTCAGCAGCTTGTAATCGATCCAAAGATTGGGATTAAACGATCTCAATACCTCAAAATCGAAACACCAGTTGTTTCGCGGTGTTGCTGCATATAGAACTCGTTGGAAATGTTGCCGGAATTATTGTTCACGCTAAGGAAAATGGTTGGAAACGGCACAAATTGGCCCAAAGTTTTCCAACACCACAAAACCACTAACCACAAATAAAATGAAGCAAAAGCATTACCTAAATCGAGCAAGAGTCGAACGCAAGAATAAGAGCTGAAATCGAGTGGCTTCTTCTTCAATTCGGCACATCCGCACAGGAAGAACTGAAGAAGGCAGCTTGGGGCTGTCAATGGCTGATCTCACGACGGTGGTCGGAACTCCAGGATAAGTTGGTGCAGCAGGCCGGCGGCTCACGGCTGATTCTGGGAGAGGAGATGAGCGACATGATGGTTGGGACTTGGGAGGAGGGCTTGAAAATTATTTTTGTAAAGCTTCTGTAAGTCTGCGTGTCTTCCATTTTTTTCCTTTTAACAATATCAAACAATATAGTATGCATTTTGGGACTGAGAAATCATTTTTTAAGCCCATTTTGAGAAACATTTATTAGCTGTAATTTGAACCACTGAGCTGGACCAAAAATTAATACATATTAATAAAAGAAACGTGGTCACCTGGGCTACAGTCCAGGTGGCCACAGGTCTCCCTCCGCCCCTGGCATCAAGAGTGCGATGAATAAAACGGCGTCGCCACATAGGAAACTGGCAGGATTCGAACTGAACAGAGCATTTTTCTGGAGAAATTACCGATGAAGACGAGGAATTCGGTCAGAGGTGACGAATGGAGATAGAGCATCATCGCTATGTCCGAGTGCTGAGAATTTTATATTTTTTATTTATATATATTAAATTATTTGTGTTTTGATCTCCACGTGGACACATTCTATTAGCTAATAGATGGCAAGAGATTCCTTGTCTGGGTCTCTCCCAATATAATATACAATATCTAATAGTATTTTTTTAATATTCGGGGATGGTGTTGATATTTTATGGGTTAATTGGGTATCAGTACCCAAAACAAATGAAATTTGGTTTTAGTACCTGGAGAGAGAAAACTTCTTTAAAAATGCCAAAAATACCCTTGCCTTATATTTTGATTTTAATTGATCTCCGCGCTCCCGAAAATGGTATCAGAGCTAAAGGTTGATTTATTTCAAACACAAAATTTATTATTACTAGTAACTAATTGTATGAGAAGGAGAATTTTGAAGAAATTATGAATCCGAACTTCGGTTCAAGGAAAATAATTTACAAGGAATATTCCAATATTTTGGAATATAAAAAAGTACATCTAACTATTGTTAGATATCAGAAACAGAAAGGGAAGCTACTGCACCCTCAGGTAAAATCTCAGGTAAACTTATGATTCAAAATAATAAGTTTCTGGAGATAGTTCCAGATTCCTCTAAGCTCTCTTCAGATCTTAGGGAAATTCAGAAGACAGTACAAAATTATGGCAATATGCTATATTTTGTACCGCAACGAGTTGAGAAAATCCTTGAAACCCAAGAAGAAATTCTGGGATTATTAAAGGATATTCAAACAAGAATTCAGAAACTGGAACAACAACCAAGTTCCAGTAGGAGAACTACAGGAGGTTGGTTACCACCATCTTTTGGTACTGAACCTTTGTTACATCAACAAGGGAAGGCCAGAGTGGTATCAAAACCTTTGACTGAAGCAGAAAAGATGATCAATCTAATTAAGTCTGTCTCAGAAAAGAAATTCATCTGATGACAACTTTAGAAAGGATTGGTTTAGAGGATCTACAAGAGCTTGCGGAATCTTTCGCAAATCTCAAAGTTGTAGATCTAAAGATGAACACTGCAGTAGGTGAAACACCACCTGCTATAACCCGGTCATCTTCTCAGGAACTACCCAGGGAAAGTGTGGGATCTCAGAATGTAAACATGAGAGAAGCACAATCTGATTTCTATACTGGTGGAGGATCACACCCAGCAGGGACAAGGGCAAGGAGAACTCAAATTCATTTGCACCAAACACCCTATGGGAAAACTGTTTTAGATCCTATACATCCTTACGGGGTTATGCTTAACCTTGATGTATTAGACTTCAAAAACAGGGAAGATCTCATAGATGATTGGACATCTGCTATGAGAATTGCAGCAGGAACACTCGATATCAACAAAAAAGGATTCATTAAACTTTTGGAAATGAGTCTTATGGGATCAGTAAAAATTGCTAGGGACATGACTTCATTAGACATGAAGGAGTCAGTCCTAGCTGGTGAATCTCTTAGTGAGATCGCTGGAAAAATGGCTACCCTATTTAAAGCACATTTTATAGGGGTAGACTATTTCAATAGTCAAGATACAGAGAAGAAGAAAGAATACACTCAAGCTCTATATAGTCTTGAATTACATGACATATGTTTGGTGGATGAATACATTATGTTATTCACTAAATATAGATGGAATTCAGGAGTCGAAGAAGATATAGCTATGCAGCTTTTCTTCGCAAAAATGCCAAGCCCTTGGAGAGAAATGCTTATAAGGGAATATGTACCTGGAAATCCAGATACACTGGCACGACGAGCCTCTTTCCTCAAAGGAAAATTGGCAGAATGGTGTCATATGGCAGCATTACAAAAGAATTACAAACGCTTAAGGGGTATCAACAAAAGAACTCCTTTGTGTTGTAAGGAAAATGATCTTCCAACAATCATTGGAAGTAAACTACAGAAGTATAAAAGGAAAAGTTTTAGGACTCATCCTTATGCACGAAGTGGAAGAAGTTCTTGGAAACCAAGAACTGTATGGTCTAGACAGAAAGCCAGATCTTATAAATCTGGACAAAGAAGCGGACCATCGAGGAGTAGGATATCAACCCAAGCATCGAGTACATCTCGAAGCATAGGAAGAACACCTACAAAGAAAACTTTCAGAAGAGCTCATACTCGGGCTAATGAAAGTTTCAAGGATTGCAATTGCTGGACATGTGGAGCAAGAGGTCATATCTCGACCAACTGTCCAGAGAATGAAAAAAGAGGTATTAAATGCTTTAATCCTACCCCAGATATTGAAGAAGCAGTTTACTACCAAGATCTTATTCAAGTATACCGATTTGAGGACATCGCCTCAGATGAAAGTATATATGAAGAAGAAGAAGTCTTAAGTCAGGAAGAATCTGATGGAACAGAGTCGGAATCTGACTGAAGACGAGGTGTTTGGACACGAAACACATGAAGATCTGTCTGGATTTTTCAGCCAGACAACAATCTCTCATAACATGGTTCAAAGAATCATGAGAGAAAATCCGAGTCTACAGAGATATCAAGGTTTTTCTGCAGGACAGGTAGAAAAGTTCTTAGGAAGTCTTGGCCTAAGAAACAGAAAGCATCATATAATCTATAAAGTTTCTAGAAGGGAAATGGCAATCCCGATGGAACTTACAGGGAATAGAATGGAGATGCAGTTAATTCCTTCCGAAGAAATTAAGGAGGAATTACAAAAACTAAAGATAGAAGTAGCAAGGACTATGTCCTGGATTCATATCGGAGCAATCCAGATTATGATAAAGGCTACTTTCAAAGAAAGGATAGATTCACCTATTGATATTGCTATTTGCGATAAAAGAATGGGGAATCTACAAGATTCAGTACTGGGAACAATCTCAGGAAATCTCTGTGCGGGAAAGATTGTAGGAGTAATCTATCCAAGGATAGCCTACAACCTGGCAGATCGAGATTTCAGCCGAGCCTTGACATTGCATCAAAACTTCAAGGAAAAAAGGCTGATGAAAGAAGGTAATAGGCCATATTCTATTACCTATCAAATTTCATATGCTCTATCTAATACACATCATTCTGAACTGTTTATTAGAAATGAGTTTATTGAAATCCCTGAGATATTTGGAAAAGTTTCTCAGGCAATTTATCCAGAAAGAGTCGAGTTTCCTTTAATACAAAAAACAGATATCCAGATCCAAGACAAACCGATTCTACAGAGGAATCAAAGTCTTAGATTGGAATCGAGAAGACTATCTTTTCAAGGAGATAGAATTACAAGTTACAGGTGGGGAAAAACGCCTGTCATAGAAACCCAACAGGAGCCAAAAAGTTTTTCTACAATAGGAAAACTTAGATGCCCAGAAGGTTGGAAGGAAATAGAAATAGTATTTGATATTACAAAACAAAGGAATCAATTTCCTTGTAATTCAATATACTATTTAGAACAACCGATGATAGGAACTTACCAAGGACTGATTAATATCGGAGAATTGGAGGTTCACATTCAAGGAATTCCAGGGAAAGAATCAGATCGACTGATTCTTGGACTAGAGTTTCTAGAGGAACACAAACCTTGGAAACGTCTAGAGTATGGAATGGAGTTTATGGCAGAGGATAAAATGTGGAAAATCCAATGACCACAAGTTCATTCTCCATATACATTCCAGTAGGAATGTTATATGAACAATATAAGGCTGAATACTTGGCTGCTTATATTGATTCAGGGGTTGGAATCTGCACAGCAAAACGAGGAGTTTTTCCAAATAATTTGGAGGAAGAATTACCAAAGATTGCTGGAAGAGATTTTTCCAGAAGAATCTTAATCTTATGTAAAGGGATTAAGATGACTGAAATTATGATTGGCGGTACAGGACAAACACCTTGGTACAAGGTAAAGATACCACCAATTTATTTTCATGATACAGGAGCTGACATATTGTTAGGAAATAATTTCCTACAAATGTTCAAGTCCTATACACAAGAAAATGAGACTAGAAGATTAGTGTTCACAACACCATGTGCTCACAAAATCATAGTCCAGAGACTACGAGAGGCATTTTACAGAAAATTGCCAATCCAGTTTCGCAGCAAGCGTGGTGATTCAGGAAAGCTTCTGAACCCAAAAATGAAGGATTCTAGACGGTTTGGAGAAACAATGCTCCAGTTGAGAGCAGATAAGGAACTCCAACCAGAAGATATAGAATGCCTTAAAATAACTCTACATACAAATGAAGTAGAGTTTGAAGCTAAGGTATCATTGGAAGATGTCAAGAAGAGGATCAGAGAAAATTATAATGAAGATCCCTTGGCATGGTGGGACAGAAATCAACTCAGAGCTTGCCTTAAAATTAAGGAAGGCAAAGAGTATGAATTTGTCCGTTGCAAACCCATCCCAATGAACATCATTGATCAAAGGGATATGCAGATAATAATCAAGGAACATTTGTACCTTGGTTTGATCAAAGCAGGTATGTCACCATATAGCAGTCCAGGTTTTCTGGTAAGAAATCATGGTGAGATAAAACGAGGAAAACCCAGATTGGTTATTAATTATCAAGAAATTAATAAAATTCTGGAGTTTGATGGGTATTTTATACCAAGCAGAGAACATCTAATCAGTTGCATACGCAATGCAAAGATATTCTCTAAATTTGATTGTAAGTCTGGATTTTATCAAATTCGGATGGAGGAAGGAAGCAAGAAATTCACAGCTTTCTCCACACCTCAAGGACATTATATTTGGGAAGTGTTACCAATGGGATTGGCTAATTCACCCCAGATATTTCAAAGAAAAATGGATAATCTTTTCAAAGATTATTTTAAGTTTATGTTTGTTTATATTGATGATGTTTTAATAGCATCCAAAGATATGAATGAACATGTTAAACATTTGGAGA
Organism: Primulina eburnea; assembly: GCF_022965805.1. Lineage (NCBI taxonomy): Eukaryota > Viridiplantae > Streptophyta > Magnoliopsida > Lamiales > Gesneriaceae > Primulina > Primulina eburnea. The sequence continues at coordinate 34,044,019 of NC_133111.1, forward strand.
TTTTCTCTAATGTTTGCAAGAAAGAAGGACTGGTTTTATCTGAAAAGAAAGCAGTCATTGCTACAAGAAAGATTGAATTCCTTGGAATTGAAATCGATGAGTCATGAATAATTCTGCAAGACCACATAGTCGAAAAGGTGCAGAATTTTCCAGAAAGTCTCAAAGACAAGAAACAACTTCAAAGTTTTTTAGGAGTTGTTAATTTTGCTGGGATGTTTATTAAAAACCTAGCAAAACACAGGAAGGTGTTCAGTCCATTATTGAAAAAAGATGCTAGATTTATATGGACAGACGAACACACAAAAGGACTTATCCATTTAAAGGAGGTTTGCAAGAATCTTCCGAAAATGGCTATTCCTCAAGATGAAGATGATCTGGTATTACATACTGATGCTAGTGATCATTGGTGGGCAGCAGTTCTTACGAAGCTCACCCCAGAAGGAGAACAACCATGCAGATATTGTAGTGGGTTATTCTCAGATGCAGAAGCCATAAGATGGCATATCAACGAAAAGGAACTTTATGCAGTAAAAAGGGCTTTTGAAAAATGGCCATTATTTCTACTTGCAAAGAAATTCACTTTGAAAGTTGATAACACACAAGTTAAAGCTTTTTTAAGGAATAGAATTGAGTCTAAACCTGAGAAGGCTAGATTATTACGATGGCAAGCCCTATGTCAAAATTATATTTTTGATATTGTGATAATTAAATCTCATGAAATTTTTCTTGCAGATTTTTTAACAAGAGATGGACAGCATTGACATAGATGTTATTATCAAGATGCAGAGGCATTTGAGGGAACACCTTGAAATGCTTCAAAACGAGTTTAACAAGCTAGTCGTAAACGCAGAAGTTGCGGGAAGACTACAACAAGCCGATAAGAGAGTTGTCTCTGATCGAATTACAGGATGTTTACAGGCATATACTCAGTTATGGTCTGTAATGCAAAGGCCTATCCTCCAGGGCATTGAGAAGCCATTGGTTTCCCAGATGGAGAGTTTTCGAGTACAGGACTCTATACCTGTAGCGGGGGATTCAAATACCCCTTGCACAAGTGTTAAGTCGGGATCATCACCAGATGAGTCGGCCAAAACAAAAATTGAGACTCCTGATCCTTATCTTGAGTCTTCAAGTCAACCCTTCACCTCGGGGATTGAAAAGGGAGAGATCAACCTTAGGCCTTGTATTGACAAAGGCAAAACTAAGGTTGATACTAATGAAAGTGTAATTTCTCTATTTCAGGTTTATCAGCAGAATTGGGAGAAATTGAAAACACGTATTGGCATTAACCCAGCTACAAACAGGGTTGATGTTTCAGGAAAATATCCAAGGGTATGGATGAAACAAAATTCATATCCAAAGGAGGTTAAAGCATGGTATGAATTCGGGGCTCTTGCCTCAGTTTATACAACATCACCCAGCTTTCCGGAAATCTCAGGTTTACCAAAGTGGATCTAGGAAGCTGTTCACGAGACTTGGGCAAACAATGATTATTTGTCCAGAGGAGATGTTTTGGAGCTATACTTCTTTAGTGCAGCACCAGAACCAGCAGGGAAAGGTTCTCACGAAGCCTTTCATTTCATCAAGCTAAGGAGGCCGGATACAAATGTCCAAAAATTTATCAAGGATCCTCCAACAGAAGAAACACCCCTGGTTGCTTCAATCACTGAAGATGACATTTCTACCAGAAGAGCTTGGGGTCTATGGGTCTGTTTAACTGAGATGGACAAAGTCAAGTTTCCGTTCAAATTCTATAATCATTCAGTGAACAGATCATTCCTGTTAAATACCATGACAGGAAAAACAACAAGTTTTGCAGAAGATTTATTCGAGAAAAAGAGAAATCTTTTGTGGAATAGCAAGCTGCCGGCAAGTAAAGAAACTCGTCGAAAATTCTGTAATATGGCACATGTAGGAAGATGGTCTGAAAACATCTGTCCAGAATGCCAAAACCAGAAGGAACCGGAATTCGGTAAAGGATTCAAGCCGAGATCTGATCGGAAACACTTTACCGATACCAGTACAAGTGGGGATGGACCACATTCACGTTTTCCTCGAGGAAACCGAAAGCCAAAGATTCCTCGACAAAGTTGATAGTGGACCTGTGACTAGTCCACTCACAAAAGAAGGACCACCATGTGAATAATCATGTGAGTGGGATGTCAAAACAGGACCACTAATAATAGGTGGTAGGTGACTCGTTAACCACTAATAAGTGGAAAAAGACAAGATGACATTGGATACCATAAATCAAAAGAGAATCCAATGAAGAAAAGCAAGATAACTGGTCCCGAAATTTTATCTATAAATAAGGACATAATAGAACCAGTTAGACACACCAAGATCAAAACTTAAAGATGTACCGAGTATATCTGAAAGTATTGAAAAGAAGAATCAGTTACAAGAGGAAAGAGGCGGAGGCCCTTAAATGGCTAGTTAATTGTTTCCAGGAAAAAGGAGACGAAATTACTGCAGATATCCTAGAAACTCATCGTCACTGGTTTCTAAGGAAAATAAAAGAGGATGAGGAGTTAATTTCAAGAATAATAATCTAGAAAAGACAGGTCAAGAAGGGACCACTCAACCACTATATGGTCCCTAAGCAAGCTGTAAAGGCTAATGAAGATTTGAAGTCCGAATTTCAAATCCGAAGGAGCCTTCTATAAATAAAGGGCAGAAAGAAGATGAAGGCATCGATCAACCACTTCATTTTTCTTCCAAACCATTTGTAATATTTTCTTTCAAGTTTATGAGTATAGTGAGTTCAGCTACTATTAGTAGCTAAACAAGTTTCTCCTCCTCTACAGGAGGTTACTATGTAATAAATAAATGTTTGTGTTTGAATAAAAGAGATCTTTGCTCTAGCCCCTCTCATGTATTATTTTCAAAATTTTATTTTATACTGTACACTCTAAGGTAGAAAACGAATTAGAGTTGTGCCAAGTACTGCTGAAGGAATCTACATCAGTAACCATCGGTTGCGATTGCGTGGTTGGACTGTGAGGAGCAGTTCGTAAAATACGGTGGATATAACCCGGTGGTACTCCGGTCAAAGAAGTATAAGATTTTATTTTATTTTACGGAAGCATGATGGGCCTTTATTTATAAAATAAAAATCAATTATTTAAAATTAAAGGATGAAGGGTATTATGGGAAGCTAGGTACTAAATTTAAAGTTTGAAAGATTCTTGTACTGATACGTAAGTTGCCCATATTTTATCGGGACTGGAACTGGAGATTTGTCTTATTTTAAGAATATGTCATGTTATTAAGTCAAGAGTTTTGTGACATTATATATATTTTTTAGTTGGGAGAAATGTTTATTATGATTATAACTTAAATCTAATATTTCGTTTCAACTTTAAAACATTGATGTAATATAATATATAAATCATCTTATATCATTAAATTTCAAATGTAATTGGTCAAAACCATGGTAATACTGTATATTTGACCTTGGCATTTCATCTTTTTTTAAAATGTTATTTAAATAAATGTATTTAGTTTTAAAATATTACAATTTATTTCCAAAAACACCCCATATTGTTTTCCTACAATGGCCAAGGCCTAGTAGATGAGCTTGAGATAGAGAGGGTAAAATGAATAATTTACCTACTTAGATTCAACCTAAATAGAGGTGTTAAGATGATGATGGAAAGAAGTTAATTTTTTCCTACCAAGGCTCACCCTAGGTAGAGGAGTTTGAGGTAAGAAGGGCGACACTTATATTTTTCCTACTAAGGAGGGACCCTAGTAGAGGAGCTTGTGTTGGAACATTTTATGTTTGCAATCTTGATTTTGATGTAAAACAAAACTTGTTATTTTGTTTCTAATAAATTTACGTAAGTGTGTTTAAAGTTATCGATCCAAAACTGAAGCTATCGAGACGCAAACTGAAAGTACCAACTAATTGTCCGAACTGAACCAGTCCAACTGATATATCAAATACCAGTTCCACTTATTGTCCAGCTTAAAGGTAGTTCAACAGAAGACCTTCAGAAGCCCAGCTAGCTGATGAATATCTCAACTGATGAAGAGCCTAGCTGACCAATTCAATTAAATCAGTAAAATCAGTTCAGCTGACGAGCCAACTAATTTCACCACACCAGTTCAATTGACTAGTTCATAACATCAGTTAGGAGCCGATCAGTTTTCAAAGCAAGAGAAGCTTATCTACGTGGAATCCAGCTGTGCACATTAAGGAAAGCAAATGTCCGATCAAAGGACAATAATGAAAGGTGCATCATAGGTTAAAGACAAAACGTTCCAAAATGGATGTCGGAAAGTACGAGATAAATTTTGCGGAATGAATTCAAACTGCAACGAACATATTTGATGAGTCTTGATGTACGGTCACATTGCCTATAAATACAAGATCAAGACCATCAACAAACAAGTGTGTGAAGATCAGAAAACAAGAGAAAAATAGAGCATGCCAACTGCTTAGTTTAGAAGCAAAATTCTTAGTGTGTGAGAACACTTTCGTGTTGTATTCATAGATCAGTTCTCACACACACTCACACATATTTCACTCACATATACAAAGAATAGAACTTATTGAATAGCTGAGTGAGTCTTGCACAAAGACATTAAATGTGTGTATGTAGTATTTAACACATAGACGTTAAATAAGTGTTGGCTAGAAAATGTTTCCTTCAGTCTAGACTAGGAGTTCAGTTAGGCAGTAGGGTAAGTCTTAAGCTGAGTGAATTTGTACAATGTTTTGTATAAATCAAAATATTCTAGTGGATCCTACCGGAGGTGGTAGGGTTGATGTAGGAACAGTTGAAGTCTCTGAACATCCATAAACATATCTTGTGTACTTAACTGTTTAACTATTGTTTTAAAGCAGATTTGATCAGTTCAGTTCTCATCATAACTGAACTGATACAAGCCCAAACTGATCACTCTTATTTCAGTTAATCAGTTTACACAAGCTAAAAGTTTTAAACTGATCATGTTCCTTAATGAATGATTGCTTCGAGTATGTTTCGCTTGGTTAAAAACCAAACTCGATTTAATTCACCGATATTTACATTCTTAGAGCACAAGCTATTGCAACTCATTGTGTAATTTTTGTTTGAAGAACCCTCTCAGGGGTCAAAACCGATCCATCTGCTTGAGATGTAAAGGGTTATGTTGATCTTTTTCCTACTATGGCTAAGGTCTAGTAGCGAAGCTTGAGATGAGTGTGGTGAAATTCATTTTTTTCCTTGTATGGCTAAAGACTAGTAGAGGAGCTTGAAGTGTCGAGGAGCAATATTTCAAAATAAAATTAACTCTAACATCCTCTCAAAAACCACTCAAAATCATCATAAAAGTCGTAAAATGATCTTTAACGTAAACTTAAATCATAACTTTAACTTAAATTGCAGAAAACTAGAGCTGGTCATCGGGTTATGTGCACCTGCAGTCCAGTAAGATCAAATATCAAGACCCTCAACAACATCAACATCATGCTCACCTGCATCGATCACACCTAGTGAGTCTATTGACTCAGCAAACCATAACAATGATAGCAAGTAATACATATACACATATATATATATATATATATATATATATATATATATATATATAGATAATCACATGCAACATTGAAAATACTTTTACTTCAAATAACTTTTCATGAACATGCATCAACATAAACATTTTCCTTTCATCACAAACATATTCCATTTCATCATATACATATAAGTTTTCTTTTTCGTTGAATTCAGATCATTAATTGTGACTTTCGTATTATCTGAAGTTCGATGGATCCATCTACGTGTAACCACAGTGTTGGGCGACGGGGACATCAGCGACACTCTCACCCGTCAACCGAGTCTTGGCCTTACATATCATAATATTATTGTATCATCGTATTAGTCAAAATTACTTCACTTCCTTCAACATTTCATATTTTCATCACTTTATAAAATTCATGCATAAAATAATCAATTTTCTTCTGAACCAAGCATGAACTTATATTTTAGAGTTAACGTTTCACCATAAATTTCCATAAACATTTAAAATAACCATATTAATATATTTACAGCATTCCGTGCACTGCCATGACGTCTAACATTTTTCAGTGTAAAATGGCTGTTTTACACCTAATAGCATATTTTTTTCGTATTTATCTTTAGACCTCGAAACGACATCCCAAATCATTCCAAACTTAACATATTACCTTAAAACACTCCCATAAATATTCCTTAGGCTTAAAACTTAGCTTTTCGATAGATTCCTCGATTCGTTTTTAAACTTACGTATATCTCGGTTTTGATTCGTATTGACTCGTAACTTTCCCAAACTTTACCAAAATTTAACCGAAGATTCCTAACACATAACTAAGCCTTAATGAACTCAATTCAAGCACACAAAATCTCTGGAACACGTCCCTACAGCTGCTGGTTTTTGTGCATAGGTGTCCTCGTCATAATAGGACTCTAACTCCTCCTATTTCGGTTTCAGCCCCTATCCGCTTGGTCCAGGCCCTGGTCGACCCTCCTAGGACCTAGACCGACTCCTCAGAAAGCAGTTGGACCAGGCTCCACGTCCCAAACGAGCCCAGCCCTGCAACCCATGATCCATAAGCATGCGCAACCCTCCCTAGCCAAGTGTGCTTCACTCCTAGCCTTCAAGCATCTTTACAAGACCCTAGCTACCCATCTTAGGATCGTGACTAAACCTTAGGGACCCTCTGAACAGAGCCTAAAGAACCCAGATGCCCAGCCCCTCAAACTACAACTTCCCAACCAAGCGTGGCCCCCATGCACAAGCGATCACCTAGCCTTTCTACCATATCATCGAGCAGCCTCTCTTGAACCCTGCTACAGCCCCTTTAGGTCTCCTGGTCGTGCCCTAATGGCTGCTGGAAGTCGCGGCCTTAAAGAGGTCCTACCGCAAACCCTAGCCAAAGAGTCCTTGTTTCACAAGGAGTCTATTTTCGAGCAACACCTCCCTAGCTTCTGTCCAACCTATTGCCCTATCTCTTGTAACCTTTAAACCTACTGGAAATCGTTCCTTATTATTCTCCTACCATGGAAGTCTCTTCATGCATCAATAACACAAGGTTTGGATCATTAAAACATGAATTTTATGAACATATGCCCATAAAAACGAAAGTAAATATTGTGCAACATATTTTTCATGCAAGGTTAATCAAATATACATAATATGGCGTGAAATATGTTGAAAGAAAGTTAAGGTTTGCTAATTACGCTCGAAAACAAGTCGACGTTGCGAAGAACGACGACGATAACTCCTAGGTTGAATTCCCTATGCAAACCGTGGCTTATTTCCCTGAAAAATACGTGTGATGTGTGTGCTTTGGGAGAGGGGAGAGTCCTTGCAAATATGGAGGGGGGGGGGGGGGGGACGTGAGTTTTGTGTGGAATGGGGGAGGGTTTAGGCTTATTTATTTGCTAATTGCAAATGTACAAGCCTAGACCCATCAACATGGTTTAATAGACCCAATAAGCCCATTAGTACATTAGGAAAATTCGTGAATATATTAGCCGAGTTCTCGTAAAATTCATATTTTAGTCGAAAATCGAATAACACTTAAAAATTACGTCTCGGCATATAAAATCATTCAAAACTTCTTATTCTTTAAAAATATCATAAAGCATCAACCTCATTTTAAATAATTAAAAACAATTATTCAATAAAATATTTTTTCATTTTCCAGTCATTGGTCTCCGTTACTCGATCGCATCTCGAATAACATTTTTAAAAATATAATTTTATTCATTCATGTAGAAAAGTACATTTTGAACATGTAAATATGCACATAATAATTAATTTATGCAATTAAAATAATTTAATTAAAATACATAAGAAATTTGATAACTTGCATGCATGTGGTTCGCGCGAACCTTTAAATTCTCGGAGCGTTACAATCTTCCCCTCTTAAGTTGAATTCCATCCCCGAAATTCTCTTATCCTCGATAACCCAAAGTTTAGACTCTTAAGTCTAATATCCCAATAATTCACGCATCCAGGGGCGGATTTAGTGTAGGGCGAACGGGGGCCACGGCCCCCCCAAAAAATTTAAATTTTTTTTATTATATATTAATTTTTTTAAAACTAAATATATAAACAGATATATATATACACGGCCCCCCCAAAATGAATGATACGTCCATGTATCTCAGTGGCTAAAGCCAATTATAACGTTTGCTCCGTCCGATTTTGAAACCTGATCCCTCTTTTTTTTTTTTTGGCTTAGCGACGGTTGTGACGAAAACCGTCGCAAAATCCGCGACGGTTTCTTATAACCGTCGCCATATAGCGACGGTTGTTGAGAAAACCGTCGCAAAATAAACTAAGCGGTCCCCCATTGTCGAAATCCTAGATCCGCCCCTGCACGCATCCGATGTGCTACTCTGATAAAAATAAGTTTTAGGATTTCCTCCTAAGTTCCAATTAAACTTGCCTTCAAGATCCTCGTTTGCGAATCATAACTTACAACGACCCATGGTGACTTAGTCCCATTTTTTTATAACCTCGAATTTCGAATTTTCTTACAATTCCCAATATTAAAAATGGATGACCAAATTTATAGTATATTACCTTACTTATATTATTCACAAAATGTTCATCAATCTATCATATTTCAACATTAAACTCCCAAACGTATCCACTAACGCTTAGATTTTCAAGCCTAATATTGATTCATCCTACAATGCCCTTTATTAATATTCCTTATAACATTATAACCAAGATATTCCAAGGTTATAAATATCCTTCACGCCAATATCATAAAAAATTCATATCATTTAAACAATTCAATTCTCACTTATTGCTAAATTAGTCCCAACATTCCTTAACAAATTGCAAAATTAATTCCTAATTTCCTCAAAAATTATCCAGTTGGTCCTTAATTTTGAAAATTCTATAATTAACTCATAAGTTTTTGGCATTCCTATTTCCATTCTATAGGTTTTCCGTAGCATAACGTTCAATAATCTTAACTTATTAAACCCAAAATCAATTATCGTAACCAATCTTACCTTTCCATCAAAACTTAAAATCCCAAATTATATATTTTCAAACTTCTAAAGATCATCACAGTCTTCGAATCATTATTTCTTATGTGAAATTTACAAAATTAAATCAACTAGTATCCACAAGTCATCAGTATGTTCTTAGAAATCTACATGTCCCAAAAAGCATTCATAATCTTCGCGATTAACTTATGACGCAAAAAGTATAATGTCATTACTAAAACCAAAAAATCAATATAGTCAAATCATTTTCAACTTTTCCTAACGCTCAATAACCAAATTCTTAAACATGTCCAATTCCACTACGAAGCCAGCATGCATGAAAATCTTAATAATTTTTATTTCACATCGTAACATGCATAAAAGTTATAAAAGCATATAGTCTTTTACCATTAAAAAAAATCATGAAACCATGCAGGTTTAATCGTAAAAATAATTTATTATCCAAACTTAAACATAAATGACATTTAACTTCAAAACCTATTTACACATGTAGCTTAAACATATAGACCATGTAAACATGCAGGTGATAACATTAAAAATATTTAAACTTACAGACTTGAGGCATGACGAATGAGCTTTGCAGAACTGACGATGGCACAACCCTACACAGGAACCTGGCTCTGATACCAATTGAAACATTCACTACTCGTTTTTCTTTAAAGAAAAAAATGTACTTTTTTAAAGAAAAACGAGTAGTGAACGTTTATGTATGTGTATATATATATACACACACACACACACACACAAACATATTTTTAAAATAAATTTGCACCATTTAAAAAATAAAAAACCAACTATATTTGAAAATCCAAAAGAAGTAGTTCAAAATATAAATTCGTCATTCGTTTACCAAACCTAGCTCAGCAATATTTCAAAATAAACCTAACTCTAACATCCTCTCAAAAACAACTCAAAGTCATCATAAAAGTCGTAAAATGATCTTTAACGTAAACTTAAATAATAACTTTAACTTAAATTGCAGAAAACTTGCGATGGTCCTCGGGTTATGTACACCTTCAGTCCAGTAAGATCTACCATCAAGACCCTCAACAACATCAACATCATACTCACCTGCATCGATCACACCTAGTGAGTTATTGACACAACAAACCATAACCATGTTAGCAATTAGTACATATATAATCACATGTAACAATGAAAATACTTTTACTTCAAATAGCTTTTCATGAACATGCAAGAACATAAACATTTTTCTTTTACCATAAACATATTCCATTTCATTATTTACGTATATGTTTTCCCTTTCGTTAGATTCAGATCGTTAATTATGGCTTTCGTATTAGCTGAAGGTCGATGGATCCATCTACGTGTAACCAAAGTGTTGGGCGGCGGGGACATCACCGACACTCTCACCCGTCAACTGAGCCTTGGCCTTACATATGATTGTATTAGTCACAATTACTTCACTTCCTTCAACATTTCATACTTTCATCACTTTATAAAATCCATGCATAAAATAATCATTTTTCATTTAAACCAAACATGCAACATATCTTTTAGAGTTAACTTTTATCATAAATTTCCATAAATATTTAAAATAATCATATTAATATATTTTACAGCATTTCGGGCACTTCCATGACGTCTAACTTTTTCAGTGTAAAATGATTGTTTTACCCCTAGTAGCATATTTTTTTTCGTATTTATCCTTAGACCTCGAAACTACGTCCCAAATCATTCCAAACTTAACATATAACATTAAAACACTCCCATAAATATTCCTTAGGCTTAAAACTTAGCTGATAGATTCCTAGTTTTGTTTTTATACTTAGACGTGTATCCCGGTTTTGACTCGTATTGACTCGTAATTTTCCCAAACTTTACAAAAATTTAACCAAAGATTCCTAACACATAACTAAGTTTTAATGAACTCAATTCAAGCCCACAAAATCCCTGGAACACATCCCTACAGCTGCTGGTTTTCTTGCATAGGTGTCCTAGTCCTAATAGGACTCTAACTCCTCCTATTTCGGTTCTAGCCCCTATTCGCTTGGTCCAAGCCCTGGTCGACCCACCCAGGACTTAGATCGACTCCTCAACAAGCAGCTGGACCAGGCTCCACGTCCCAAATGATCCCAGCCCTGCAACCTGTGACCCATAAGCACGAGCAGCCCTCACTAGCCAAGTGTGATTCGCTCCTAGCCTTCAAGTGTCCTTACCAGACCCTAGCTACCCATCTTAGGATCATGAATAAACCCTAGAGACCTCTGATCTGAGCCTAAAGAACCCAGAAGCCCAGCCCCTCAAACCGCAAGTTCCCAACCAAGCGCGGCCCCCATGCACACGCCATCACCTAGCCTTTCTACCCTATCATTGAGCAACCCCCATTGAACCCTGCTACAGCCCCTTTAGGTCTCCTAGTCGTGCCTAATGGCTTCTGGAAGCCGTGGCATTAAAGAAGTCCTACCGCAAACCCTAGCCAAAGAGTCCTTGTTTCACAAAGAGTATTTTCGTGCAACACCTCCCTAGCTTCTGTCCAGCCTATTGCCCTGTCTCTTGTAACCCTTAAACATACTGAAAATCGTTCCTTATGATGCTCCTACCATGGAAGTCTCTTCATGCATCAATAACACAAGTTTTGGATCATTAAAACATGAGTTTTATGCACATATGCCCATAAAAACTAAAGTACATCTTGTGCAACTTATTTTTCATGCAAGGTTAATCAAATATACGTAATATGATGTGAAAGATTTTTGAAAGAAAGTTAAGGCCCACCTTTGCATAATTTACGCTCTAAAACAAATCGCCGATGCGAAGAACGACGAAGAGAACTCCTAGGCTGAATTCCCTATGCAAACCGTGGCTTCCTTCCTTGAAAAATACATGTGATGTGTGTGCTTTGGGGGAGGGCAGAGTCCTTGCAAATATGGAGGGGAGGGAACATGAGTTTTGTGTGGAATGGGGAGGGTTTAGGCTTATTTATTTGCTAATTGTCAAGTGTACAAGTCTAGGCCCATTAGCATGGTTTAGTAGACCCCATAAGCCCATTAGTGCTTATTTAAAATATTTTGCGTAGGAAAGTTCGTGAAAATATCAGCCGAGTTCTCGTAAAATTCTTATTATAGTAGAAAATCGAATACCGTTTAAAAATTACATCTCGGCGTATAAAAACACTCGAAACCCATTATTCTTTAAAAATATCACAAATCATCAACCTCATTTTAAATTATTAAAAACAATTATTTAATAAAATATATTTCCCTTTTTCAGCCCTCGGTCTCTGTTCCTCGATCGCATCTCGAATAACTTTTTTAAAAATATAGTTTTATGCATTTATGTAGAAAAGCACATTTTGAACATGTAAATATGAACATTGTAATTAATTTATGCAATTAAAACAATTTTATTAAAATACATAAAAAATTTGATAACTTGCATGCATGTGGTCGCGTGGACTTTCAAATTTTCGGGACGTTACAGTTAAGGTCTAGGTAGATGAGTTAAAGGGGTGGATGGTGAAAATTGTATTTTATCTACTAGAGCCCTGTCTAATAGAGGAGCTTAGAGGAGGAAGATGAAATTTATATTTTTCCTACCAAAGTTTTGCCTAGTAGACGAGCTTAAAGGAAGGAGGGTGAGGATTGAGGGCGAAGGTGAAGGACGGTGCCGACGAAGATGAAGGATGGCGAGGGCGAGGGCGAGGGCGAGGGCGAGGGGAGAAGGCGAAGATGGTCGGTCGAGAATGACAGAGCGAGCTCGAGGATGAAAAAGAGAAGGCGAGGATGACATGGTGAGGATGATAGGGCGAGATCACGAGGTTGCAGGGTGGGCGCGTAAGATCCAACCATTCAAAAATTAAATAATGAAGGGTAAGAGATGTTTCTTGGGGATGTGTGAAAGAACTTTTTACAATTGTTAGATCCATTTATATTTTCTTCAAAAAATTTAAGAATGATGAAGAAATAAATTGCTCGACCTCAACTAAATTTTTAAATTCATATCAAAATTTTGAAATTTAAATAATCGAGTTTTGAACCTGCAATTAAACTTGACTCAGGGTGATACCCCGCAAGTGGGCGCATCACATTCTTAGGCCCAATTCGAGTCCATATCCAAGAACCAAGGCTTGGGTACAACTCTAAGGGGTATTGTCATGCCATGAGGGAAGATGGTGTAGGCGAGGCAAGTTGGAGTTGGATTTTTTCCAGTTGTAGCCACGGGAGGTGACAAGGGTGAAGATGATCTAAGAAGGGTGTTCTTTAGGATGTAGAAGGTGAGTGAAGCAGTTGAATTTGTTTGTGTCAATTATAGCCAAGAGAGATGACGACAATGAATATGGGCTATGAGGTATGGCAGGGGTGGAAGTGATATAGGAGATGTGGCAAGCAATGAGAAGAGCTATGAGGTGTGGCGAGAAAGGAAGTGGGGAACCAAAGATATGTCAAGATCTAAGAATGAGCTTAGGAGTTAGGGAGAGATGTTCTAAGGAGCTAAGGTATTTTTAAGGAACTAGGAATGAGTCAAGTACCTCGGAAGCATTGGCGAAGCATGAATCAGGCCCACGGAGGGCGAGCCTCAAGGGGCGAGCCCTTTGCGGAGAAGCACTTGAGTTACATTCACGTGGTCTCCTACTAAACATGTATGGTTCTCTGTATTCCTTTCTATAAATACCGAGTTTGCTTAATTCATTTTAAATGAATTACTTTCATTCAGAGGAACACCCCTAACTGTTCTCTTTACTTATTTACGTATCGACTTGAGCGTCAGAGGGCTATGTCAAGACACTTTCCCGAAACCCTCAACACTCTTTTTGTGGTTTGAGGTTACGGAACAAACCCAAATTAACATCTCTAATGGTTTTTAAGGTTAAATAATCTGCTAAAGCTTTATCTAATTTATATATTACGTTGTAATTGCTAATTTTGGGGAGTGAGTCTCATGTTAGACCGTCTCACGGATCTTAATCTGTGAGACGGGTCAACCCTACCCATATTCACAATAAAAAATAATACTCTGAGCTTAAAAAGTAATATTTTTTCATGGATTATCCAAATAAGAGATTCGTCTCACAAATACAACCCGTGAGACCGTCTCACACAAGTTTTTGCCAATTTTGTTAATTACAAAAAATTCATTTCCATGATCCAAACTAGGTGGGCCGTGTAATTTATTGGGCCTGACTGTTCGATCTGAAAATGGGCCGCTGGAGAAGCGAAGCCCACGACTGAGGACTGACAGATCACTAAACCCTAAAAACGAGTCCTTTATATGAACCGCTATTTCTCCATCGCAGCTGCCATTGTTTCATTCTCGAAGCTTTTCAATCTCAATTTTCTTCCGAATTATCTTCTTCTCTGTTTCCAATTTTTTTGTCATCATAATCAACGAATTTTTCGATCATTTTGATTTTGTTTCAATGTTATCGCGATGACGACTTCTGAATTCAAGCTCAACAGACCGGATTGCAGGTATTTTCTCCTCGGAGATTTTTGCTTGCATGTCGAATACCCCGCTGAACCGAGCGATTCTCGTTAATTTTAGTTAAATTATTCGTTAGTGATTTTATCAGCAATTTATGCTTTTTTGGGGGGAAAACTTATTGCGATGAGGATTAAAAGCTCCCTCTTCTGAAGATTCATTGAGGATGATTTGCTGGAAGAATCGAACCAAATAATTAAATTTTCCAATTCTGAGCGAATCGATTTTCCCCGATTAATATTTTTTCTTTTGGATCTTCGATTTGTTTTTGGTGGTAGCATCGATGAGGATGAAGCAATGGTTTAAATTTCCAACACTTGGGCTGAGAGATCAGATCTCTAGTGATGCAAGTATTGCTACTGAATCACTAATTTTTTTTTAAAAAATATATAACAGAAAATAAATATTTAGCATGTTGGGTCGTCAAGTGATGAGTAATTTGAATAAATCTTAGGACACCTTTGGACACAGTGTGACTGTGGATGAAAAGGAAAACATTATTCTGATGATGACCACGAGGGAGGATCGAATACATGTATTTCGAACTTTTTTTGTTACTGTAAATTTCAAAATTTGTAACTAATGTGAAAATAATATAGCATTAATTTAAGTTGTATTTGTTGTTTAATTGTCAATAATAAAACTATAATCGAAATTCATTAATTTGAAAACTGTTCGAATACAAACACTTTAGGCATTCCAAACTCTTGAGAGTCTGGAATTGAAACGTTTGTGACGAGAAATGGGGGAAATTTAGGGAAATGAGAATCGACGGTGACTTATTTTAAAAAAAAGTTCCACAAGTCAATTCACATAAACGTCTTTCTGTTTTAAATGTAAATACATCATTAACTTAAACTCTTTAAATGATCAATTAAAGCATTTCGTAATGCATAATGAGCGTCTTTGTCTTTTATTTTTTTATATCGAGCGAGAAATTCTCGAAATCTGGTATGAGCAAAAAAAACTAGAAATTCGACAACAACAAATAGAATTGGCTAAAATTCAGGAGGAGAATAAAGTTTTGTACATGGATCTAAGCACAATTGGCGATCTAGAAATGCGTCAAATTGTTCAAAATGAACGAGCAAGAATTATGCAAAAAAGAGATGCAGAACGTCATCAACATGAGGGCAACGCATTTGGAAAATATTTTGGTGATTTCGGAGGATCTGGATCTGGATCCGATTTGCCAAATTATTGATGATTTAGTTTGTTTATCTTTTATTATATTTGCATTTAAATTATCTGAATTCGAATTCGTATTTTTATTTTAACTGTGTACTTGAATGTTTAAATATTATTCAATAACTTTGTGTGTTAGATGTTTAATTATAAAATTATTGTAAAATACTTGGTAAATGTACATTAAATCCATCCATCTCATTGAGTCGACTCCAAACTAAAGTTTCTCTTCGGTCGACTCCCTTCCATTTCCTTACCGGCGATGATTCTTAATGCGAGAATCGTCTTTCCTTTCCCGACAATTCTCCACGCATATCCTTCTAATCTAAGTAAACTCAATCGGACAAATGACTGACAAAAATCTGTTAATGTTAAAGTTTATTTCGATTTATTGCTTCTGTTTCTTCGACTCGCTTGAAGAAGAAGCGGTCGAACCAAGCGCTTGGGTCGACCCAAGCGCTTGGTAGGTTGGTCGACCCACGCTTGGGTCTACCAAGGCGCTTAGTCTACCAACCAAGACTTGGGTCGACCTAATGTTTTTTGGTCGAACCCAACGCTTGGTAGCTTGGGCGACCATGATGATTTCTGGGTCGATCATGTTGCTTTTGGGTCGACCTTGTTGATCCATGTCTGGGTGGACCCATGTTGATTTTGGGTCGACCAATGTTGTTTTTGGGTCGACCTTTTTTCTAAAACATAATCCATGGATTTGACAAATATAACCGATGATTACTTAACTTTGACGGATAATTACACAATTTTGACCAATGTTGATGTTTTTAACATATAAATCACATAATTTCACAAGTATATTTTATAATGTTACATGATTATATTACGTGTTATGACATAAGTCACGATTTCACCTATGTTACATGTATTTTGACATAAGAGCCACAATTTCATTTTAACACATGAATCACAATTTCACAATTATGTTACGTTTTGTTTTAACATACGAATCACAATTTCAAAACTATATTACATTTCTTTAACATATGAATCAAAATTTCACAAGTATGTTATATAATATTACATATTTGAACATATGCATCACATATTTAGCTGGGTCGACACAAAGTAGCATTTATGTAGCAAAAAGGGTTGACAAGGGACCTTTTTGTTTTTGGGTCGACCCAAAGGCTGAACTTGTTGCTTTGCTTTTGGGTCGACCCAAAGATATATTTTACAAAATTCAACAAAAATTAAGAGAATGAGAATATACAAAAATTAATTAAAAAAAAGGTGTGCCACAAGGTAATTATGAAATTTTCTCGGTCAACCAAAATTATATTGGTCGACCAAGATTAATTTCTTGGACAACCAAAAATATCTTGGTCGACACATAATACTTGGTCGACCAACTTAATTGATCGAGAAGAAAGAGAAGAGGATAATTATTTAAGTTAAAGAATTTAATTGCAGTTAATGTAATAATCAAAAATCAACTCCTAGTTTCTTAAAAAGAATCAGAGTCTTGTTTTTTAAATACTTCATGTCTCATTCTTACTTCTTTTTTTTTAATTAGCCCCTAGAAATGGCCATCGAGATTTCATTGACGTTGAATAATTTAGTAGCTTTTTATCCTTTTTCTCTTTCTCTGATATTTAGGTAAGATAGATGTCAAATTTATTTATTTTTCACTGTAATATTCATGTATAGTCTCACAAATCCAATGCCTATAAATAATACGACAATAACATACAAGTAATAATAATTTTGAATTTTTTTTTCTTATAAAATTTTAATTGGAGTTCACATATTTATTTGGTTTTGCTTCAATAAACCTAACTCACTGAAATTTTGAAATTAAATGAATAAGGCCAAAATTTGAGGAGTTATAAGATATGACAAATCTATGTCTATATACAAAATCTATATTTGAATATCAATAAATTTAAAACTCAAGTCTTTAGAATATCAAAGACCCACACACGGAATTCTTTAAAGATGAAAGCGAGCACCAAAAAATAACAGATATTATATCTGGATGACTACGATCAGATATAGGAGTGATACATTAACACTCTGTACATTGTTATGTTTATTGAGATTTTTCTTCATTTTTGTCTAGTTTGATTGATGAAATCATTGGAGTGACAACCACGACACAATTTTACATGCCAAACTTTAATCATTGATATATTTGGCATGATTGATTAAATGTCTTTCTGGCTTTTACTTTTAATCCAAGTAAAAAGGTTAATTTTCTCATCATGATCATCTCAAATAGTTTCTACATAATTTTAGAGAATTTCACACAAAGTTTAGAGTTATTAGAACCTATTACTATATCATTGACATAAATTTGCACAAACAATAAATTATCATCTTTAGTGACTCTAAACAGCGTTTTATCAACAGTTCCAATTACAGTGTCATGTTTAAACAAGAATTTAGTCAATATATCACACCATGCACGATGAGTTTATTTTAAACCAAATAATGTCTTGTCAACTTTATAAACATAACTTGTATGGATATGTTTAACAAAATCAGGAGATTGTTACATATACTTCTTCATCTAACAAACTGTTAATAAATGTTGACTTAACATTCATTTGATAGACTTTAAATATTTTTAATGCAACAAATGTAAGAAATATTTTAATGGTCTCAAGTCTAGCTACATGAGCAAATGATTCATCAAAATCTATGCATTATTCATGTCCATAACCTTGAGCTTTAGAACAAGTAGATTGGGCGGTTGGGGAGCTAGTTGCCAAATCTTGTTTCATTCAAAGTGATTCAAGTTGTGATACAAAGGCAACATGCATGAACTCATCTATCATTTTTTTTCTAGTTCTAATAGGAGCGGTCGGATTACCGATTATCAGATCGAGTGGATAATTATTATTCCACCGGAGGCTTGGTCCAGATGGATTTGGATATGCCTGTTGAACTGTTGGATCTCCATTAGTTTCAGCTTCATAATCTTTTTGATGTATTTCGAGCTGGTGATCAATATTTAGCGGTTTAATTTTGTGCAGGTTTTTCATGGACGACTGGACTTGCTTCAAGGATGATTCCATCTGTTCTTAAATTTATATGATCGTTGCTAAAATAAAGGTTAGTACATGCAATCTGTTGCTCAAATCATGTATGTTGTAGTACTATTATCATGACAAATAAAAGATCATCAAATACTACATGCACAGATTATTCAACGGTTATATTAATATAATTATAAAATTTATAATCTTTACTAACCGAAAAATAACCTAAAGAACACACAAGCATCAGATTTAACATAAAAATAGTTAGATGTGTTATCATTATTGTGAATGAAACACTTACAACCAATTATGCAGAATATGATATTTCTTGTTGTTTGCTTGTCCAGATCACATAGGGTTTCTTTCGATGATTCTTGTTAATCATTGATCTGTTTCATGTATAGAATTCAGTGTTAACTTCTGCCGAAATCCTTTTAGAGATATCAGATTCAGCTAGCATGGTTCGAGCCTCTTCTTTGAGTGTTCTCTTTTCTTTTATCAGCAACAAGATTTTGTTGATGCGATCTTGCAGTTGAAATCTTCTTCTTAATGTCACTGTCTTCAAGATAGGTTGAAAGGAGTCTATTGGTGAAATCAATGCTTATGTCACTCCTTATCATATCAAGCACTAATGTTCTCTCAATTTGTACTTTTTTTAACAGCTTGATGACTTGGGCAGCAATTTGAGCTTTAGAGCTCGGGGATATAACCCATGTAAATCGTGAGAAATCATTATTAATCACCAGAGTTTACTTCTTTTCCCCTATGCTCATTACGGGTATTGGACCAAATAGGTCATATGTAGAAGTTCCAGACATCGAGTTGTTGATGTACTTCATTTGTTCTTGAAAGTTGATCTGATTTGTTTACCTAATTCACGTGTAGAACAAATTTTATCCTTAATGAAATAAATGTTAGGCAACCCCGAGACCAATATTTTCTTACTAAGATTGACAATTGATTTGAAATTCAAATGATTAAGCTGTTTGTGACAAGTTATTATTTCCATGCAAGAGAACAAAACATGTAGGAGCATTCACAAAAATGTTATCAGCACCTCAAGACCTTTTCATCTGGAGAAATCCCAAAAAATTTATTAAATTCAATAAAGAACGTCCAACTAAACGATTCCAATCAAAAAGTCATAGTCCTAAATGCCTTGGCCTATTATTTCAGTCGAATAAATATTTCTTCTCAACCAACACATGAAAACAATTCAGAAAATTTATTATATTATGTTGTTTACTAAGAGAAGGTGACATGAATCTACAATAACTGGACCCGAGTGTTTGAAGTAATTATAAATGGACAAAATTCTTTTTATGAAAGTTTTAAAACATTCAAGAAACTCTAGAATC
This sequence comes from Primulina eburnea, assembly GCF_022965805.1. Lineage (NCBI taxonomy): Eukaryota > Viridiplantae > Streptophyta > Magnoliopsida > Lamiales > Gesneriaceae > Primulina > Primulina eburnea. The sequence goes on from NC_133111.1 coordinate 34,063,999, forward strand.
GGCCAACTGTTATATTGGTCCAAATTATTTTATTGATTATCCAGTCAAAAAAGAAATAAATATCTAAAAGAGTAATGGTAAACGAATAGCCAATGAAAATAGTTTTCCAAAAAAGAGTTTTTATAAAATTCCTAAAAAAGATTTTAAAACTGATATTCAATTTTGTAACCAATGCGAGACAATGGTAAAAAAATTTTAAAAGACTAAATGATTTAAAATCATTAATGTCTGATAAAATTAAGAAATTGAAAGAAAAATTGCAAGAAACAGAAGCAGCCCTTAAGACAAACCTTATTAACTTGGACCTTCTAAAAAATATTCAATATTTTGAGATAGACAAACTCATTTTATTAGACAGACCTAATCTATTTGATACCAGTCAAAAACTGAACCCAACTAGATTTTTCTTTAGACCACTTACAGAATTAAGCATATTACCTACCCAAATAAACGATATTATTTTCTCAAAAGCCAAAGAAAATTTTTACCAAAAATTTCAAATGATCCAAAAAATTCTTTTCTTAAAACAGATGACATAAAAATTATTCCTTTAAAAGGAATAAAAATATATGCCAAACATTGCCAAAAAGAAACTTTAGACATAGATAATTGCTATTGTCAATTTCAATTCTACATCTTTTCTATTCAAATATACTTTTCATCCTTCAGATATTCTTTTTTTCAGATAAAAATAATAAAGAAGAAAGAATAAGTATAAATTCCTTATTAGATTTAGGATTAGTTTCAAAAATCATCATTACAGATAAAGATGACATAAACAGTCTCAACAATGTTGCCTTTTAAATTGCAATGCAATTATCTATTTGATACCAAATAATGAAGTGAAACTAGAAATAAGATCAACATGTCCATAATGGATTAAGACAGATTCAGAACCAGCTGTTCACAGAGTTTGGGTCAAGCCCTTTTATAAATGGAGAAAACAAAAAGTGGAACTCGAAAAGTCGATCATCCAAGCATTTGTAGAGTTACAATCCAAGAACAAATAAAATATCAGAGATTACAGACATTAGCATTCAAGCATAAATCCATCGAAAAGAGAAATGAAGACTACATATTATATTTTAGGAACCAGATTTATAAAATCTACATAATGAGCTCAGCTCCATGCGTTAATCATTGTCCAAATTTCTATACATATGCTCTCAACGTTTTTTATTTTTGTACTCGAATGTACAATGGATTCTTGGAAGAATTAGAAGACCAGAAGACAAAAGAAATCTTCCGCTCCTCAGAGGAAGATATTAACCTTGAATATTTACTCGATTAAAAAAAAACACAATTTAGACACATAATTATTATTGAATTATAATTTATGTGTATTGATTGTAAAATTCATGGTAAAAAAATGATGTCAAAATGATGCAAGCATGACAATGACAAATACTTTTCAAAGATTCCGAAAATACCCTCAAAGATATCAATAAAAGGAGGACAAGTCCTCCAAGGAATTGCAAGTTTTATTTTAAGTTTTTATTTCATCACTTTCTCTCTCTCTTCTCTTTCATAATTTTCCTATTTTCTCCACGAACATTCATAGTGTTCTTTCTTAATTTTCTTATTTTCTCCACGAACATTCATAGTGTTCTTATCTTCAAACCTCACGTTCTTAAAGAATTTGTAAATCTTTTGAAGATTCATATTGAAGTAATTATTTTGATTCCAAGTTTTGTCTTACTTATGTGTTAAATACTTGTATATATATTATATATTATATGGCCGGTTAAACTGCCTAAATATATATAAATTCATATATATATATATATATATATATATATATATATATATATATATATATCTATCTTTGAAGATTTTGTGGTGTTTTTTGCAAAATTATGCTCTACATATAATCTTTTAAAGATTGTATGTAATCAGAAACTGGAGGTGTTGAGGATCGAAGTTGAGTTTAGAGGGGGGTGAATAAACTCTACTCTTTTTTTTTTCTTCTGATGAGGTACTAAAATCCTGTTAGAGATAGTAGTTTATCTTGTACATATACATTCACCTAGATTACAATAAAACGTGTGGAAACAATCTGATGAAGTAATTGAAAGACAATAAAAACAGTAGGCAGCAGTTGTTTATGGAAGTTCGAAGATGAAATCTTCTACGTCTCCCCTTCTTCTGTTTCCAGAAGGTATAACTAAAAGACTTTGGAAATTACAGTACAACTCTTGTACACACCCACTTCAGAAGGACTTACACCTCAGCCTACTGAAACTCTTAGTTACTCAACTCACAAAAACGTTATACACAAAGTTCTGAAAAGACTCTTTTCAGATTACAAACTCTTCCTGATAAAGTATAAGTGATGTAAAGATTGTGAAGAGTTTAAGAATCAGTAGCACAAGATGATCTTCAAAAGATCAGATATTAGCTATGAAGCGTGTGCTAATTTTCTTTGTGTTGAACTCTAAGTACTCAAGGAATTTTGAGATTGTCTAATCGGTGAAAATAGCTTTGATCCTTGAAAATGATGTTATGCGAAAGTGTCGTGTAAAGTTATAAAACAATCAGTCTTGTTTTATACTTAATTGGGTAAGGTGCATTAAATGACTCCGTATAGTATTTAATGCTGCAATTAATACTGGTACTAGGAACCCTTAACGGTAACAATTAAGGTAGTAACGTTAGACAACGTCTTCTACTGGTTCTGTATTTCTATCCTTTCAACTGATTTAGTTTTACTAGACCAGTAGCTTCTGATAAGTTAGTCTACTGTTCTTGTCTGCTGGTTTTAGTTAACATCGACACAACAAAATTCATGTCTAACAATTTCCTCCTTTGTGGTGATGCCAAAACCTAAACATTAGCAAAACGATAAATAAAGCAGATAATTATTAAGCAAAAGGATAATGTCAAAAAAAGTATCAAAGTAAATAATCAATCAATTTCAATATCCATGTAGATGACTTCTTCATTCTGAGGATCTTGAAATCTTCTGTCTGAAGGTTCAGCTTCAGCTTCTGATTGCCTAGTTTCTGCTGGATCTCTTCTATCTTCCCTCTTTTGGGCATCAGTGGCAACCACATGGGCCAAGAGATCATTCATTATTCTAGATAGGTTCTGAATGCCATTGGTTAGCATCTCCAGATACGGAGCCTGAGAGGAGATGCGATCATTCAGTGTAGTGAGAGATTGATTCTGAGAATCAATCTTTGCATCCATAAGTTCCAAGGAATTGGAAAAAGATCGGAAGAGATCATCATGCTCGGTGATTTGGTTGAGTATATCAGTTTGAGCAAGCATGATGTTACTGTGATTTCTCGATATAGCCTGTCTGAAAACGATGGTTTTAGCATGCATTCTTTCCATGTTTTCCGCCGTGTTATAAATGTATTTGCCCATGCGTTCTCTGAAAGTTTGAGCACCAGAGAATTCTGAAATGCTTTCACAGGACATTCGTTTGACTAAATCAGACACGTTGTTGAGTTCCCATTGCAGAGTCTCAATCTGAAATTGCAAGTTGAATGCATCTGATTCTGGGGAGGGACCTCTTTTGGTAATAAAGCTGATTGTATCAGTTATCTGGAGACATCCTCTGATTATGAACGTTGAACTCCGTCGATTATATATACATGGATCAAATCCTTATACGACACGACACTTTCGCAACATATGGCAGAACCAGATGCTATATCTCTCTTGCCAAATTTAGAGAAATTTTCTGCTGCTCATCAAGCAGAAATGCATACTCTTCTGAATCAGCCTTCTGCACCTTCAACTGCAGAACCGTCAGACTCACCTGCAGTCATTGCACCAACGGAAGAGAATTTGGCCTCTGACTTGGCCATTCCCGCTGATGAAATTTCTCCTCCACTGGTTGCTGTTGAACCCATTGTCTCTACTCTTCCAGAAGAAAGCTCAGCAGACCCTGGTCCTTCTACTGCTTTGGTGGACACTAATCTCGTTTCTACTGCGTTGACTATCTCTCATCCTGTTCTAACTCAGACGAACTCTCGTCTTGCTGAGATTAAGCAACGCATGCTTGAGCGAACTTCCTCCCCAGAATCAGATGCATTCAACTTGGAATTTCAGATTGAGACTCTGCAACGGGAACTCAACGTGTCTGATTTAGTCAAACGAATGTCTTGTGAAAGCATTTCAGAATTCTCTAGTGCTCAAACTTTCAGAGAACGCATGGGCAAATACATTTATAACACGGCGGAAAACATGGAAAGAATGCATGCTGAAACCATCGTTTTCAGACATGCTATATCGAGAAATCACAGTAACATCATGCTTGCTCAAACTGATATACTCAACCGAATCACCGAGCATAATGATCTCTTCCGATTATTTTCCACTTCCTTGGAACTTATGGATGCCAAGATTGATTCTCAAAATCAATCTCTCACTACACTGAATGATCGCATCTCTTCTCAAGCTCCGTATCTGGAGATGCTAACCAATGGCATTCAGAATCTATCTGGAAGAATGAATGATCTCTTGGCCCATGTGGTTGCCGCTGATGCCAAAAAGGGGGAAGATAGAAGAGATCCAGCAGAAACTAGGCAATCAGAAGTTGAAGCTGAACCTTCAGACAGAAGATTTCAAGATCCTCAGAATGAAGAAGTCATCTACATGGATATTGAAACTGATTGATTATTTACTTTGATATTTTTTTTTGACATTATCCTTTTGCTTAATGATTATCTGCTTTATTTATCGCTTTTCTACTGTTTAGGTTTTGGCATCACCACAAAGGGGGAAATTGTTAGACATGAATTTTATTGTGGCGATGTTAACTAAAACCAGCAGACCAGAACCGTAGACTAACTTATCAGAAGCTACTGGTCTAAGTAAAACTAAAGCAGTAGAAAGGATAGAAATACAGAACCAGTAGAGGACGTTGCCTAACGTTACTACTTTAATTGTTACCGTTAAAGGTTTCTAGTACTAGTATTAATTGCAGCATTAAATACTATACGGAGTCATTTAATGCACTTTACCCAATTAAGTATAAAACAAGATTGATTGCTTTATAGCTTTTCTGCAGGAACCTCTTTTGGTAATAAAGCTGATTGTATCAGTTATCTGAAGACATCCTCTGATTATGAACGTTGAACTCAGTCGCTTATATATACATGGATCAAATCCTTATACGACACGACACTTCGCATAACATCATTTTTCAAGGATCAAAGCGATTTTCACTTATCAGACAACTCTCGAAATTCCTTGAGTACTTAAAGTTCAACACAAAGAAAAGTAGCACACGCTTCATAGCTAATATCTGATCTTTTGAAGATCATCTTGTGCTACTGATTCTTACACTCTTCACAATCTTTACTTCACTTATACTTTATCAGGAAGAGTTTGTAATCTGAAAAGAGTCTTTTCAGAACTTTGTGTATAACGTTTTTGTGAGTTGAGTAACTAAGAGTTTCAGTAGGCTGAGATTCCTCCTGTTGAGGATCGAAGTTGAGTTTAGAGGGGGGTGAATAAACTATATATATATATATATATATATATATATATATATATATATATATATATATATATATATATATATATATATATTACACATAATAAATGGCTGGTTAAACCGCCTACTTACTTATTATTTTTTATGAATATTTCTATTGGTGTCCAATTATCCCCCTTAGTATAATTGGCAGTCTTTGAAATATTCATAAAAATAATAATATTGACCAATTAATAAAAAAATGCAGCAACAATAAATAAATTAGGCGGTTTAACCAGCCATATATTATGTATAATATATATATATATGCATAATTTAAAAGCAGGAATTAATACATGAATTTAAAGATCTTTAAAGATCTGAGACTCCTTCAGTTTCTGATTGCATACAATTTTTAAAGGATTGTATGTAGAGCATACTTTTGCAAGTATCACCACAATATCTTCAAATATATATATATATATATATATATATATATATATATATATATATGCAGTTTAACCGGCCATATAATATATATGCAAGTATTTAACACACACCTTGGAATCAAAATAAGAATTTCAATATGAATATTCAAAGGATTTACAAAGTCATTAAGAACATAAGGCTTGAAAGATAAGAACACTATGAAAATAGGAAAAAGGTAATAAAGAGAATAGAGAAAGAAATAGATAGAGAGAAAGTGATGGAATAAAAACTTGAAATGAAACTTGCATTCCCTTGGAGGACTTGTCTTTCTTTTATATATATCTTCGAGGATATTTTCGGAAACTTTGAATAGCATATGTCGTTATCATTCTTGCATCATTTTAACATCATTTTTTTAACACGAATTTTACGATCAATATACATAATTTACGATTCAATAATAATTATGTGTCTAAATTGTGCATTCCTTCTTCATCGAGTAAATCTTCAAGGTTAATATCTTTCTCTGAGGAGTGGAAGATTTCTTCTGTCTTCCGACCTTCTAATTCTTCCAAAAATCTATTATATATTCTAGTATAAAAATTAAAAAATTTGGGTGCATCTGAATAGAATCTGGAAAATGATCAATGCAATGGAGATGAGCTCTTTATGTAGATTTTGTAAATCTGGTTCATAAAATATAATATGTAGTCATCATTTCTATTTTCGATGAATTTATGTTTGAAGGCTAATATTTGTAATATATGATGTTTTATTTGTTTTTGAATTGTAGCTCTGCAAATGGTTGAATGATGGATTTCGAGTTCCATGTTTTGTTTTCTCCATTTATAAAAGGGCTTGACCCAAATTCTGTGAACAGCTGGTTCTAAATCTGTTCTAATCCATTATGAGCATGCTGATCTTATTTCTAGTTTTACTTTATTATTGCCGGTATCAAAGAGATGTTGGATTGCACTTTTAAGGGCAACACTGTTGAGACTGTTTATGTCATCTTTATCTGTAATGATGATTTTTGAAACTAATCCTAAATTTAATAAGGAATTTATATTTATTCTTTCTTCTTTATTATTTATTTGAAATGAAAAATTTCTGAAGGGTGAAAAGTATATTTGAGTAGAAAAGATGTAGAATTGAAGTTAACAAGAATAATTGTTTATGTCTAAAGTTTCTTTTTGACAATCAATTTTATGTTTGGCATATTCATTTATTCTTTTTTATGTCATCGGGGTTTTAAGAAAAAAATTTCTTGGATCATTTGGAATTTTTGCTCAAAATTTTTCTTTGGCTATTGAGAAAATAATTTTATTTATTTGGGTAGGTAAAATGCTTAATTCTGTAAGTGGTCTAAAGAAAAATCTAGTTGGACTCAGTTTTTTACTGAAATTAAATAGACTAGGTCTGTCTAATAGACTGATTTATCTATTTCAAAATCTTGAATCTTTTTAATAAGGTTTTTCTTAAGGGCTGTTTCTGTTTCTTGTAATTTTTCCATCAATTCCTTAATTTTATCAGTCATTAATGATTTCAAATCATATAGTCTTTTAAAATTTTCTACCATCGTCTCGCAATGGTTACAAAATTGAATATCAGTTTTTAAATCTTTTTTAGGAATTCATAAAAAAATCCTTTTTGGAAAACTATTTTCATCGGCTATTCGTTTACCATAACTCTTTTGGGTATTTATTTCTTCTCTGACTGGATATTCAATAAAGTAATTCGGACCAATATCACAGTTGGCTGATTCTAGAAATTCAGGAAGGTTTTTAAAAGTTTTATAAAAAGAATTTTTTCATTTTTAATTATTTCAACTACTCGGATCCAGTGGTTGTAGATTTCTGTCACCTTCCCTTGGTAAACAACATAATATAATAAGTTTTTTGAATCGGCTTCATGTGTTGGTTCGGAAGAAAGATTTATTTGACTGAAATAATAGGTCAAAGCATTTAGGACTACGACTTTTTGATTGGAATCGTTTGGTTGGACGTTCCATATTGAATTTAATAAAGTTTTTTGGGATTTTTTCAGATGAAAATGTCTTGAAGTCCTGAAACAATTTTGTGAGTTTTATGGATAAGCAAGGAGATTGATATCTCCAAAAGAAATTAATTCTATGGGAGATTTCTGTTGGGAGTAATTAATTTTGCTTGATGATGTCATTTTCCTGCATGGATCAAATATAATCTACATGATAATTTACTTGCATTAACCGATTCCCATATCAATTCTTTAACATCACTTGGAACCCGCTTCCAATTTTTGTAACTAACCTTAACCTTTTCTCGAGAAAGTACGCCAATGTAACTTTGCATTTCAACTGCAGCTTCTCGTATTGGCTGTCCCAGTTTATTGAATATAACATCCTTTCAAATTCCTTCAACCATTTGACTAGCAAGCTTATCCATATGTGTCCGACCTCTAGAAGTTCTTGTGATTTCGGTATTTGGAGATTCCAAATTTGTGCTGCATTTCAAGTTCTCTCCCATGCCAGTGGACTTAATTTTTTCTTTACCCTTCCCAATACTTGCTTGTTGTCTTAATCTCTTACTATTTCCAACCATTTAATCACCATGAGAACCTATTTTAAGCTTGGTATTGGATGTCATAAAGTCCACAAATCTGTTAATAAAAAAAATTTGTGGTTAACAAATGACATATACAACATAATTTATTGGCAGAATTTACATGCAAAATTTTGAAAAATAATATGCTTACTATGGAAGCTAGAGGATTGAAAACTTCAAAAACACATTGCACCATTGTTCCACAACAAAGAATCTATGCAACTCATATATTGCAACACTAAAGGAACAAGTATAACATATAATATATTGTAACATATAGTATATTGACAGATGTTGATAAATATACAATCAATTGATGATCAAACAACAAATTGAGAACCCACGATAAAAAAGAAGACAATATATCCATATTGTCCACAAAATCATATTTAAAAGTTGTATAACAAATCAATATTTTTCATAAAATCATCTTCAAAAGCAAGATAACAAATCATTAGTTAAATGTTGTTAACCCAAGTACCATCACAGTCTTCACGAACGCATGGTGGTTCATTATCATCTGCTCCGTCAACATCCATTGATGGCAGCCCTCTGCTAAAACATTGATAGTGGAGAATAGTGTCTTCACCCTCGTCACTCTTTATGTATTCAAAATACTCCCTACCCGGTGTTTCAAGTACAACACTCCATAAAGGATATTCAGGATCTTCAATGTAAAATACTTGCTTTGCTTGACTAGCCAAGATGAAAGAGTCAGATTTGCATCCAAATCTATTGAGGTTTACCAACGTGAACCCAAGATCATCTATGGTAATATCATCATTATTCTCCACCCACTTACATTTAAACATTGAAATTTGAAATTTGTGGTAATCAAGTAACCATATTTCCTTCATAACTCCATAAAAATCATATTGTCACAATAAGATTTTTATCCTTTGCACTAGCAACTTTTATTGTCTTTGCGACTAAGCTAACTCCAGAGTTTTGAAAGACTCGTGTATCATCACGCTCTTTTGTAGCATAAATAACCCCATCAATCAAATAATAAGAGTAGCTTAAGACTTGCTTGCTAGGTCCGCACACTATCCAATTCAATCTTTTTGATACTTGATGTATTGAATGGTCAACTACATGTGCAACCTATATTTTTGTATGTGATAAATTATTTGTCATGCGTAAATATATAAGGAGTATACACTATCACGCAACCAAATAATAAACGTTTGGTTACGCTCATCTTGTAACCACTTCTTTAACTACTCCATGTGTTCCCTAATGAAATTATTATTAAAATAAATAACAAATAGAATGTAAGCAAAACGCATGAAATTATTATTAATTTGGAGAAATTACTTGATATAAAGATCAACCTCAACATCATTTACCAATACATAACGATGTGCTTGCTGCAACTCATCGTGACAAGCGGAGTGCACTACTACACCCGATAAAGGCTTCGTAAGTTCTGTTTGTCGATGACTTGATGAGATACCAATTGTGTGCACACTAGATAGATAGTTGAGCAAAATTCAACAGCCTCTTCAGCAATATAACATTCAGCTATACAACCTTCAGGTCGATTGCGATTTCGCACATAACCTTTCAAAAACTTCATTTATCTTTCAAACGGGTACATGTAACTATACCAAACTGGTCCACACAATTTCACCTCCCGCACAAGATGAACAATCATATTAACCATTATATCAAAAAAATGAAGGTGGAAAATACTTTTCACATAAACACAATATCATCACAATCTCTCTTTGCATTTCATCCAACTTTGACACATCTATCACTTTATTACCTAACACATTGAAGAAGAAACACAATCAACTAATAGTGTCTCTGACATGTTCGGGCAAGACACTACGAATGGTCACTGGAAGCAATTGTTGTATTAAAGTGTGGTAATGGTGTGACTTAAGACCAACAATTCTCAATTCATTCATCGATACAAGGTTTCGAACATTGGATGAGTAACATGCAGGGACTTGTATTCCAGCAAAAGTATCCAAAATTATTCTTTGTTCATCTTTACTAAGTGTATAACAGGTTGTTGTCAAATACATTCTCTTCTACCCCATATTTGGTGCCAAATATGTCCGCATATTTATTTTCACAAGGTCTAATCTCGTACTCCATCCTTTGTTTTTCCAGGAATGTCAAGTAACGTACCAATGAGACTTTCACAGACATTTTTTTCAATGTGCATCACATCAAGAGCATGTCGAATATGTAGATGTTCCCAATACTCAAGTTCAAAAAATATTGATTTATTTTTCTAGCAGGATTTGACATCATCCTTCTTCTACTTAAGCTTCCCAATAATTTTTCCTCAGTGACAATTAATTCTTTCAACTCTTTCCAAAACTTCATGGCCACTCAATGGTTTTTGTACATATGATTGTTGAAATCAAATTCGACCGTTGCAACTTTTCAACTATATCTATACATATGATCGTTGAAATCAAATCCGACCGTTGGAGCTTTTCAATTATATACACTACAAGAAAGTCTACATTCAACCATACTCCAAGACAACGATTTTTTGAAAAACTGTTGTCTTTTTTCTTTTAACAACTGTTATAGTGAAAACTGTTGTCTTTTGCGTTTTTTCTTATCAAAGACAACGATTTAAAAACTATTGTCTATGAGCGGGTTTTTTTGTTAGCTACGACAATGATGTTTAAAAAATCATAGACAACGAAACCTTTGTCTATGAGTAGGTTTTTTAGCAGCTACGACAACGATTTTTAAAACTGTTGTCTATGAGCGGATTTTTGGGTTACTATCCATTGTCTTTTTCACTAAAAAAATCTTAAAGGAAAAGAATGAAAAAAACTCATCCCCAATTAAATCATTCTCGTACGTAAAAGAAAGAACAAAACTACTCATGTTGGCTCTCTCCCTCACCACGCCAGTTGCCGCCGAGCACCGCTCTGACCATTGGTCAAGAAGCGTCAAGCTCAGTAAGTTATTCCCCAAGCCCCTACACCTCTTTTCTGTACTAAATCGATAGGAAATCGAGTGGATCCAGCCTTGTTCAAAGTTGTCTGTGCGCACGAGTTCTTCTTCGATTCCGGTGAGATTTGGCTTCGATTCTTGGTTGTTTGTGTTGATTGAATAAGGATTTGAAGCCTATGTGTTTCACTTATTTCCAGTCACTATAACTCGCTTCCGATGAGATTCTGGTGACTTATAAATCTACGAGTACTTATTTATGGACCTTATCCATCAGTTTAATAAACACGTATGAACATCGGATATTTAATTCCATGCCTCCATCAACTGGTTTTGACCTACATGTAAGGGTGGCTGTTGGGACTAGTGGTAATATCTGTGACAAGGATATGAATTATGCATGCCTAATGAGTCAAGAAATATTAGATTGGCCATATCAGCTGACGGGATCAATCCACATGGTTTGATGAGTTCTGCATACACTTGTTGGCAAGTTTTAATGAACACTGATAATCTTCCTCCATGGTTGTGTACGAAGAGAAAATTTATGATACTCACTTTGTTGTTTGGGAAATGATATTGATGTTTACTTAACACCTCTGATTGATGACTTAAAATGCTTATGGGATACAGACATTGAAGCATATGATGTATATCGACAAAAAAATTTTCACTTAGAGTTGTATTACTATGGACGATCAATGACTTTCCTGCATATGGGAACCTGTCTGGATGTATTGTGAAAGGATATCATGCATGTCCTATTTGTAGTGAAGAAACTTATTCAACAAGATTGAAGCATAATAGGAAAATGTTATATACAGGCCATAGAAGGTTTCTACCTGCAACTTATTTTTATCAAAGGCAAAGAAAGGCATTTAACAAAAACAAGAGTTCAACTCCGCACCAAAACCATTGAGTGGCCATGAAGTTTTGGAAAGAGTTGAAAGAATTAATTGTTACTGAGAAAAAAGTATTGGGAAGCTTAATTCGAAGAAGGATGATGTCAAATCCTACTGGAAATAGAAATCGATATTCGTTGAACTTGAGTATTGGGAACATCTACATGTTCGACATGTTTTTGATGTGATGCACATTGAAAAAAATGTCTATGAAAGTCTCATTGCTACGTTACTTGACATTCCTAGAAAAACAAAGGACGGAGTAGCCGCGAGATTAGACCTTGTGGAAATGAATGTGCGGACAGATTTGGCACCAAATATGGGGGAGAAGAGAACGTATTTGACAACAGCCTATTATACACTTAGTAAGTATGGACAAAGAATAGTTTTGGATACTTTGGATAGAATACAAATCACTGCATGTTACTCATCCAATGTTAGAAACCTTGTATCGATGAATGAATTGAGACTTGTTGGCCTTAAGTCACACGATTACCACACTTTAATACAACAATTGCTTCCAGTGGCCATTCGTGGTGTCTTGTCCGAACATGTCAGAGACACTATCACTTGATTGTGTTTCTTCTTCAATGTGTTAGGTAATAAAGTGATTGATGTGTCAAAGTTGGATGAAATGCAAAGAGAGATTGTGATGATATTGTGTTTACGTGAAAAGTATTTTCCACATTCATTTTTTGATATAATGATTCATCTGACTATTCATCTTGTGCGCGAGGTGAAATTATGTCGACCGGTTTGGTATATGTACACGTACCCGTTTGAAAGATACATGAAGATTTTGAAAGGTTATGTGCAAAATTGCAATCGACATGAAGGTTGTATAACTGAATGTTATACTGCTAAAGAGACGATTGAATTTTGCTCAGAGTATCTGTATAGTGTGCACACGATTGGAATCCCATCAAGTCAACGACAAATAAAACTTATGAAGCCTTTATCGGGTGCAGTAGTGCACTTCGCTTGTCACGATGAGTTGCAGTAAGCACATTGTTATGTATTGACAAATGATGTTGAGATTGATATTTATATCAAGTAATTTCTCAAAATTAATAATAATTTCATGCGCTTTTACATTCTATTTGTTTATTTATTTTTAATAATGATTACATTAGGGAACACATGGAGTATTTGATTGCAAGATTTCCTTATATAGGCTAACTCCAAGAAGTGGTTACAAGATGAGCATAACCGAACGTTTATTATTTGGTTGCGTGAACGTGTAAGTTCCTTATATATTACGTATTTGCATACATTCTTCGGCTGAATTTACGCATGACAAATAATTTATCACATACAAAATTATAGGTTGCACATGTAGTTGACCATTCAAAACATCAAGTATCAGAAAAATTGAATTGGATAGCGCACAGACCTAGCAAGCAAGTATTAAAGTACTTTGATTATTTGATTGATGGGGTTACTTGTGCCACAAAAGAGCGTGATGATATATGAGTTGTTCAAAACTCTGGAGTTAGCTTAGTCGCAAAGACAATACAAGTTGCTAGTGCAACGGATAAAAATCCTATTGTGACAGATATGATTTTTTATGGAGTTATTGAGGAAATATGGTTACTTGATTAACACAAATTTCAAATTCCAATGTTTAAATGTAAGTGGGTGGAGAATAATGGTGGCATTACCATAGATGATCTTGGGTTCACGTTGGTAAACCTCAATAGAATTGGATTAAAATATGACTCTTTTATCTTGGCTAGTCAAGCAAAACAAGTATTTTACATTGAAGATCCTATAGATCCTTTATGGAGTGTTGCACTTGCAACACCAAGTAGGGAGTATTTTAAATACATAAAATTTGACGAGCGTGAAGATAACGAGCCATACAAAAATTCTCCACTACCAATGTTTTAGCTGAGGGTTGCCATCAATGGATGTTGACGGAGCAGATGATAACGAACCACTATGCGTTCGTGAAGACTGTGATGGGACTTGGGTTAACAATATGATTTGTTATCTTGCTTTTGAAGATGATTTTGTGGAAAATATTGATTTGTTGTACTACTTTAAAAGATGATTTTGTGGACAATATGGATATATTGTCTTCTTTTTTAATCGTGTTGTTGTAGGTTCTCAATTTGTTGTTTGGTCATCAATTGATTCAATACACTATATGTTATACTTGTTCCTTTAGTGTTGCAATATAAGAGTTGCATGGATTCTTTGTTGTGGAACAATGGTGCAATGTGTTTTTGAAATTTTCAATTTTGTAGCTTCCATAGTAAGCACTATAAATTCTATTGTATATATCATTTGTTAATTACAAAATTTGTTTATCAACAGATTTGTGGACTTTATGGCATCCAATATCAAGCTTAAAATATGTTCTCATAGTGATGACATGGTTGAAAACAGTAAGAGATTAAGACAACATGCAAGTATTGGGAAGGGTAAGGAAAAATTTCGTTTGCTGGCACGGAAGAGAGCTTGGAATGCAACACAAATTTAGAATTCACAGATACCAAAACCACAAGAACTTCTATAGGCCGGACACATATGGATAAGCTTGCTAGACAAAGGGTTTAAGGAATTATAAATGATGTTATATTCAATAAACTGGGAGAGTCAATAGGAGAAGTTGTTGTTGAAATGCAAGGTTATATTGGCGTACTTTCTAGATAAAATGTTAAAATTAGTTACAAAAATTGAAGCGGGTTCCAATTGATGTTAAAGAATTGATATGGAAACCGGCTAATGTAAGTAAGTTATCATGTTTTTACAGCTATAATATTTAGATTATATGATATATTTAATATTATTAGTTTATCTTTTGAACTTATTTCCAATTTTTTATTTGTAGTTGACGTGAAATGTTGACACAACATGGAAGAATTGCTGTCTGAAATCAGCAAATAACAAGTGTCGTCAATACTAAACTCATCTCACTCGAACATTTATTTTTAGCAAGCTTCACAAGCCAGAAGAGTTGAATGAGCCACCTACTGGCTATGGAATTACGAATGATGATGTTGAGCTGCATATTGTTAGAAAATTTGATGTTTTACAGGTATAACAGTAGTTGTATTTAAAGTAATAATAACATAACATAGAGTAAGTAAAATTTATTAAAATGCCTACTTTTATTTTAGGAGACAAGTTGCATTGACTTTGGAAGGTAGCAGAAATATTGTTGCATTTGGTACAGTTGTTTGTGTTAATGGACAAGATAAATTGATTCATGGTGTTCCGTTACCCCATAATTGCATACGGGTCTCCATTGATGAAGCAGTGGACAAATCAACACCTTTGGCAATTCCAATTCCTAGTGAATGTGAAACTATTGGTGATGCCGTAGCAACACTTGTGGCTTGGCCAGGACATTGGACAGTGAAGCCAGATGAGGTACATGTGATATTATATTGCAAATTAAATTGTCAAAAAAATTCCTTATTCACTCTATCTAACATGTTTACATTTTCAATTATTAGAAGGCTGAAAGGAAGAAAATTGAACAGTCAATAAAGAAACATCATTTGTCAGCTAGTGTGTCAAGATCATTGCATATGTTGTATTGTTATAGTAAGCGTGCTCTTGATGAAAGAAGATACATATCAATGATTTTAGATCATGATGTATTTGACGATGATTATAAACTTATTCTGCACCTTGAGGACATTATTCATTTGTATCAGTTGGAGCCAATTTCCGCCAATTGTGTAGTTGGCTACATATGGTAAGTGATTTGATTTCAGTTATTGCTTCAAATTATTTTGCCAAAATTCTGTTTACTGCGCCATTATAATGAACCTGGAATCTGATTTGTTATAACAAAAAATTATGTGCCACCATTTTGTCTTGTTCACATTAATTTTTAGTATGCTAATTATGTTTGCAATAGCAGGCATCTTTACAAAAAAACTGTTGAAAGATTAAAAAAATGGAGAAATTCAGATTTGTCAATCCACATAGCATTCCATATATGTCAAAAAATACACAGGACAAAACAGGTAAAGTTGAAAGGTTGAACCAAAATGAAAGTGTTTTAGTAGATAGGCTCAGTGGTGCATCAGTTGATCAATTAGTTTTTGTGCCGTGTAATGTCGGGTGAGTAACAATTACAATATCACTTCCAATTGCTTCATTTTGACAACTTATTGAATTTTATGCACTGATTATGCGTTTATACGTAGTTTTCATTGGATTCTCACCGTCATTGAACCTTACAAGGAGGTTATTTATTTGTTGGATTCCCTTTATCATTGCATTCACGATAAGGATTGGAAATATGTATTGGAAATGTGAGTTAGTATTCTTTTTTTTATTAAGAATTTAATTTAGTCAAATTATTAATGTATGAAGGTCCTTGAGATTGTTTAATTCAAACAAGAGAAGGAAAGACAGAAAAATGCTTTGTGGGAAGTGGTAAAGATATGTGTAATTATGTTTAACAACAACTTTAATGCATATTTTTAATTAACAATTTGTTTCTAATTACCATAGGCTCCTCGACAACCAGATGCAAAACAATGTGTTTATTATGTGATGAGATCATTGAAGAAATTGCAACTATCGAGAGAGATTCACTACGATGAATAGTAATATTATATTGTTTTTTTAAAATAATTACATGATTGATTTTAACATTTTGCAAATTCAGTAATGATTGTTTTTTAGTAACATGATTTGTGTGTGTGTTCACAGTTCACAAAATCGGAGTACTCTCGGGAAGAAATTGATGAGATGCGTTCTGAGTTGACAGAATGTATACAACATTATATTTATGTGTAGGTATGTAATGCTTCCTTCCATAATTCTATGTTTATCTTTTCATTTCACTATTGTTTGATATCTCTATTTTATTATCCGTAGGCAGAAGCAAGCACGTCTAAGAAAAAGTTTAATGGGGTGAAATCTTTCAATTCAATTGTTTTTCCAGTTTTCCTTGTCCGAAGGAGTGTTTATTTTCCAGAAAAAAGTGTTAATATTGTGATTTGGATGTTTTGATATCTTAAGTGAATAGTGAAGGAACATTTGCAAAGTTTCAAAAGTAAGTATAAATCCTCCATTCCCAGGGAGTTGCTGCTGTTACGTTGTTGAGACATTTCAGATATTTTTGTTGGTAAGTACTAAATAACTACATCTCGAGTCATTTTCTGAGGAGATACCCCGTGTATTTCTATTGTGTTACACTTGATTGATAGATTTTATTTGGAGGGATCGAGCTTGGCCGGCTTTGCATGCGATTTTTTCTGTTTGAATCGATGGACTTTATTTTCGAGTATACAGTTGTTATGTTTCAATTCTTTTGGGATGTTTTATTTATGGAGAGGTAATGTCGAAATTTCTGGAGCCCCAAATAGAAATTTTAATTCGTTTTCGCTGTTGACGCTAAATCGTGTTTATTTGGTCATTACATGGTAATCAGATGCCCTCACAGTTAAATTGATTTTAACAGTGGTAAGATTTTGGAGCTGGTTTTACTGATACTTCTTGATTTTTTTCAAGTTATTTTCAGTTCTCTCTCCATTGTAGCTTTGATGCATGGTCATTTTTTTTTTTTTTTTGAGCTCAGCTAAATATTCGAAAAAAATATAACAATGGTTTTTGTTTTACAAAGCTGGATATGTTAGAAATGATAAACTTGGCAGATTCGATCGACGAAGAAAGAAAGCTTAGAAAAAATATGCACGTCTAGTTATAACTTGAGTTTTTGGTGTTGTATTCTGGATTATGGCACTTTTATATGGGCATCATTTTATTTTTATTTTTGAGTTTAATTGTTTGAGAATGATTGTATGTCTTTTAGTTTTTATTAGTTGTCAATTTCAGGAATTTTTAATTGGTGTTTTTATAAAATTATTAATTAAATAGTTCATTGTGTGTGTGAGTGTATATATTCAATTTTCGGTTATAAAATGATGCAAAATTGATTTGTAATCAGGGTCAAAGACATCGGTTTTTATATGTTCTTAAAATTGTCTTCTACTTACAACAACGGTTTTTATTCGTCGCTTAAAGGTGGTTGTAAACTACAAATAACGTTTTTATCTGTTGTTAAAATGTTGTTGTAACTTGAAAAAAAAAAAACATTTTTAATTTTTTGCGAAATCGTTGTAATAGCTCAAATAACACAACGTTTTTTAAGCGTTGTAAAATTGTTTTCTTAGCTCATAACACAATTTTTTTTTAAATGTTACAAAACCGTTGCCTTTGTCACCTAAGACAACTGTTTTTATCCGTTATAGTTGGATGGGTTTTTAACAACAGTGACGATAGCATAAGTTGTTCAGCCTAAAAGACAACGGATAAAGTGTTTTTCTTCTAGTGTAATCATTGAAATCAAAGTGTTTAAAATAACAAGATAATTGAAATGACAAGGGCCGACTATCTGAGAGTTGATTTCTATTAATTTTTAAACGCACCTCAAATACATGGATCAAAAGATATTTGTGTTTCAAATTTCACACCTTAATTTTCAACAAATAAATGCAATGGATTTGATTGTCCCTCTTGTAATGGAAAAATGAACCTTGAGATTGCATTTTGATTGAGTAATTCCGTGACTTTAAAAGAATAGATTTAAAAATACTCAAACATGGAGCTTTTGAATATATTCTCTTGATTAAAATATATTTTAATTTTTTAAAGATTTTAAATCTTTATCTAAAATAATCCAAACAAAAAATTGATTATAAAAACCTTCAAAAAAAAAAAAACATAGACGAACTAATTAGAATTACCTTCAATCGTTTCTATTGCTTTTTTTTAAAAAAAATTAGAAAATCTTGCTAATATCTTCGATTACGTAAGAATTTATTTTGGATAATTGGGTTAATGGGCCCATAATGGTTGGATCCTACTCAACCAAGGCCCATTTACATGTAAGATGTCCGCTTTAACCATTGTTTCTTGGGCCCACTATCCGCTGGCTTGTAACACTAAGTCGCTAGTGTTCCCAACGCGTATTTTATTTTTGCATTTCGTTCTTTAAAAAGTATGAAATTAATAATGTAGCCATTGAAAAAATAGGAACAAATGTTTTCCCCCCTTTTTTGGGAGAAGTATACGACAAATTTGGGTGGCAACGGGCGCAACCCAGTCGAGCGGCTCGGCTTGATCGAACTTGGTTCGAAGTTCGTTTTAGTTGAATATTAGTAGTAATGAATTCATATTTCACACTTTACAAGAATTAAGTTATTTTGACGATGAGATCTTGAATCAATGGTTAATGTTGAGGTCCCAAGATCAACCACTGATTGCGAGTAGTTTTCTTTAATTTATTTAGCTATATTTATTTGTTTTTTTGTACTTTCTTTACTCGATATAAACAGGTCTTGTGTAAATGTAATTTCCATAAATGAATATTGTTGGAATTTTGATGCTTAATAAATGAAAGTTAAGCAAATAAATCAATGTGTTTGATTGAAAAAATTCTTCTTAAGATTGTTATTTGTGGTATTCAAATATGAGAGGATAAGCAAGAAGAAATCGAAGGAATGACTTTGTAGAGGCAAATTTTGAACAGTTTCTCCTTAAGAAGAATTTGACCCTCACAATGTGCTAGAGGTTTGTGGCAATCTTCTGCCAAGATACAACTACAACTCTTGAATAATGAACACTCAAATATTCAAGTTCTATAACAAGGAAATGAAGAAACTCTCTCTTGTTGAAGAAAGAAGAAGAAGTAGATGCAAAAAGATGATATGTTGTGTATGTTATGTTTGATTTTCAAAATATCAAACATATAATGATTTTAATGTGAAAAGACATGATTCTTCATTCATAGGGATGTCCCTTGGCCATGGTAAATGATCACAAGCATCAAACAATACCAAAAGAATGAAAAAATGTTAGAAAAACGCAGAAAAACTCGAAGGGACGCGTCTGTGCGCGCGGGTGTGCGCGCCTGCCGAGCGCTCTCGACAGGCGCTCGGCACCCGTGCCTCTACAAAGTCATTCCTTTGATTTCTTCTTGCTTATCCTCTCATATTTGAATACCACAAATAACAAATATATATAATGTAGCTACAATGATTTTTTTTTTCCAAATAATTAATTTTAAGGCAGACGTGGGTCTAAGGAAAATATCAGACGGAAATGGAAAGTTCACAGCCACCCCCAAAATGTATGGAATAATGGACTTGTACCACATATCTCCCCTCACTCTCGTCTCAGTATCAATAATTTTGGGTCAAGGATCCATTGGCCTTGCAGTAACCAAAGGTGAAATTTCCAAAATCACTACAAATTTGTGTGAGATGGTCTCACGAATCAATTTTATGACACAAATTTCTTATTTGAGTCACTAATGAAAAATTATTACTTTTTATATCAAAAATATTACTTAAAATTATAAATATGAACGTAATTGACTCGTCTCACGAATAAAAATTTGTCAGATCGTCTCACAAAAACCCTACCACAAAACCACATGGTCTTGGGCTCTAGTCCCACCAAGTGTGAGTTGTGTTTATTTATTGTTGTATTATTAGATTAATTGATGCTGATATTAATAATTTATTTGTGTTTATAGTAATATGTTGATATCGATTAATTTTAAACATAGTTTTTTCGCCTTTTGAATTACACGATTACTGATGCGATTTGCCATAGTTTATTCGTCTAATTTTAATTGTGTTGAGTGAAATTAAATAATGAAAACAATGACCATGTAGGAGCTAATATGGTAGCGTTCCATTAACAAAGATGATATTTATAGAACATATATATATCATATAATTGTGCAAATGCCAAATAGTAGGTCTCTTGTGAGACGGTCTCACAAATCTTTATCTGTGAAACGGGTTGACTCTACTGATATTCATAATAAGAAGTAATATTCTTAGCATAAAAGTAATACTTTTTCGTGGATGACCCTAATAAGAGATCCGTCTCACAAAATACGATCCGTGAGAACGTCTCATATAAGTTTTTTCACGATTAAAGTTGACATTAATTTTAAACCGAATCATAGTTTGTGAAGTAGATTTTGGGTAAGGTGGTGGTGGAGATGCGCATTGTGGGGAAAATCACCCAATTCCCGACAAGTGCACCCTAAGGTCTTTAGTGTCAACATCCAACTCCTTACTACTCAATTAACTTATATTCTTAAATATTACCACAAGGAACATTGAATAAATATTAACTATAAGAAACGAGGGATAACTTCCCACCACTATATATATGGAGTACACCAAAAGTCTAGATAGCCACCTCTTGCTATGTGAACTATCAACTCTTTGTGGTATACATACTTGAAAAAATGAGGTCTTTGGCTATGAAGTGCACTCTTGTTCTTGTTTTCTTGATTGCCATCAGTTCGGCGGCGCTTAAGATCCATGGCGGAGGTGGTGGTGCATGGAGGATGGGTGCTTCAAAGGAGCCCACGATGCCTAGCGCCATGATAGATAAGCCTGCCGGCGGTAGCGGGTCAGCCCATGGTCCGAATTGGGACTATAGTTGGGGGTGGGGCTCGAGCCCAACATCTGGATGGGGTTACGGGTCGGGTTCGGGAAAGTCGCCTAATGGATTTGGGAAGGGTTCGGGTTCTGGGTTTGGTTATGGGACTGGGACGGGGTTTGGGTATGGCTATGGAAGAGGTGGAGCTCGTGGGGGTGGTCACAGGAGTGGTGGAGGTTCCGGTGGAAATGAGGGCGGTGCTGGCGGTGGAAGTAGTGGCTCTGATGACCGTGATCACCATTCAACATCGCTTCCCAACGGTGGCTGATGGCTGAATAAGGAATGATAGGACGGGGTATCTTTTACTTTGAATACCATGGTCTAACTATAAATTATATGTATCTATATTACGGATCACTAAATAAAATAAGTCATGCGCCAATTTATTGGTCTTGTATTATGTACCCGTGTATGCCATAAAGAAGTGTCTACTACCAGAAAGAGTCATGTAAGAAATTATATGTATATAATTTTGATATGTTGTTTACTAATTATGTACAATTCTGTATTCATCTTTGATGTGACACTGATCAATTATTAGACACGATAAATCATATCAAAATTATATATCTACTAGGTTAATATCACTTCAACGGTGGACACGCTTAATGGATAACATATCAAATTTTATACATAGTTTTGATATAGTTAACACTCATAATGAGCATTTATATGAGCACTGTTGAGATGAAGTCATGTAAAATCAATAAACGAATATCATATCAACCGATGCTCAAATAGATACTTACAATAAATGCTCATCATATCTTGGGTTTAGAGAATTACTAGTGTTTGGGCCTTGGGCTTAACTTGAATGGTTTATCTGTCCAGACCTCAGAAGGAAAGTATCGGATTCTTAAACTAAATAAGAAAAATACGTAGCAAATTAATTTTATTTCACATTTTTCTTTGAGAAATGTAGTAAGTTATTGATAAGGCAAAATATAAATTTTAGTTCTATATATCGTGTTGAGACATTTTTAGTCTTTTAGTTTTTATTGAAACAATTATTGTCCTAAATATGTCAAGATAATCAATTTGTCATTCTCCTCAAAATATTATATAATTAAATGGGTAATATCATTGTTAAACTTTTATAATTATATTGTTAAACATACATGCATGTCATAGAGAAATTTTCTAACCATCTAATCATAAAAATTTAACGTTAATATTAGTAATTTAATTATATGATTTTTAGCAAAAAGACCGAAATGGATACGAGGCTTTTTAGATAAAGTTCAAAAATGAATCCATGAGAGTTTATGTCTAGAGTGGTGTGGGGACCCGGACGTTAATCATCTTTTTAATCGTGATTGAGACTAATTAATTAATTATAATAAACAGGGTCTAAATTTTTTTTTTAAAATGCGGAAGGTAATGAAATCAAACTCCTATACATATCAGTATAAAAGTATACATCTGATAAAATATACAATCATACATATCTCAGGTTCAACAACTAACTATCAAGTGTTTAAACCCTATCTCTAGTCCAAGTCCGTAGCCTCCACTCTAACTCGATCTTTCTTCACTTCTGTGACCCTGAACCTGTCCCACCTGTTGCCATGAACACATACAGACAAGACAACAGCCGGATAACTCCGGTGAGATATAAATATCCCAGTATAAGCAATGTATTAATGCAATCATATAAAACATATATAAAAGCATAAACAATCAGTAAACATGTATTCAATCTGACTACATGAACAAATACGAATCTGTATCTAAATCAATGACTTCTTATCTTATCTCTTACTTAGGGATCCCAATCTAATTTAGACTTTGGTATGCTGTATCGAGTGTCTACAATAGACGTTGATCTACATCTAAGCTCATCGATACACCGTAAGTCTAGAGTCTCAGCGGTTCTGACAAAGACTCGGCGGTTCTGCCCTAGCTAGGCTGATCTGCCCTAGACTCAAACTCTGACTCTGCTCTAAGTCAATAAACTAAACATATCAGTCTGATAATCTGCCAATATCAATGCCATAAAATAAAGTATGTGATTTAGGGAAACTAAAGTCAACCCTAACTCGAGTTGTGCAATCCCGAATCAACATTTATTTATACATTTCTTACTGTCGATCTGAAACAATCACAGTCTTGATTCAAAGTTTGTCACTGTTCAATCTGGCAATGACAATATCCATACACTGTATCAATATTCTAATCAACTCACGACATCTCTGTTTTATCAAATTCTGACGGTACAACAGTACAATCTTGCGATATCTGTGATACCAAACCAGTATCTACTAATTCCCATAATTTACAATCAACCACCGTACAAATCTGACATCAATTCTAGTCAATCTCATTCTAAAATTCATAACAATTCCATATTCAGTCCGTTTCTTAATCTGACTTCGATTCTACGCTGTCTAACATGTCAAGAACAACATATATGACGTGTATCAAATTCTAACAACATCATAATTTCAAAACATGTCAAAACGTAGTAAAACTTACGTCCTGTAGTAGCCTGCGTTGATAGGAACACAGTACCGAAGTCGGATTTATCTAACGGACGGATTTCTCACAAAAGGCGTAAAGATTTTCAACACTTTCACAGCAACTTCTCTCGATTATATTCTGATAGTTTCTGAAGAATTACGTTTGTGTATATATATATATACGTTTCATGCAGATGGACGAGTGGTTCCATCTTTGTAGCACACGTCTCGCGCATATGCGCGACATCAACCCGCGCATATGCGCGACATCAACCCGCGCATATGCGCGACATCAACCCGCGCATATGCGCGAGACCCTAAGTCTCGGCGCGTAGCTTCACGGAGACTCGCGCATATGCGCGCACCTCTTCCGCGCATATGCGCGAGGAATTCTTCACAACTCTCGGGTACCCTCGCGCATGTGCGCCGATACACGCCGCGCATATGCGCGAGGGGTTCTGCCTATTCCGCGCATATGCGCCGCATCAAGTCGCGCATATGCGCGAGGCTCATTTCCTCGCACCCACATCTTTTCATATTTATTTCAATTCGTGTCTCGGTTAGCCCTTTCATAATCGTCTTGATTAAAATTAATAATCGTAATTTAACACGATATAAAATCTTGGGCATTACAAGCGAACCATATCATATCATATCATTGTGGAGATACGTGAGTTTCATTGTACAATAAAGCATAGTTTGGTACACATGATAGGATAAACATGTGATAAATAATATAAGGATAAGTTAAGGATAAATAAGATGTAAGATATTATATTTAATGTTTGGTATGATTTTAATAAGAGTGATTAAATTTATATATTAGATTGTAATGACAAAATTAACCTTATCATAATAAATTTTATAATTTCAAAGTTTTTGCTTGAGTTCATATTTTTTATCTATTCATGCACCGATAGTGCTTGCATGATTTATTTATTTTTACCTAATTTTATATATTATATAATACGATAATTGAGCCCTTGCTTTTGTGAGTCAAGTCAAATTTCAATTTTTAAGGTTAATCGAGTGATACTAATAATTTTATTGAGATTTTTAAAAATTATTAATATAATTATCTCGAAATCATTTATATAATTATATATTATATAATATATAAAAATAAATAAAAATATTTATTTGATTTTAATTAGCATAGATTTAAAAAATCATTTATAAATTGAGGGTAATTAAGTCATTTGTAGTATATTTTATCATTAAATTAAAATTATCACACCTAATAGAAGGAACATTTTATCCCCCTAAAAATTATTTATCAAGGGCCGATGACAATAACATGGGCTTTTTAAAAATGTACCAAACATGGGATAACAAGGATTATCTATCAATCCCTCCCTTATCCCATGTACCAAACTATGCCTAAGTGGTATCAGAGCCATGGTCGAAATCGAACCATGTGGATAGAATCCTCGGATACACAAACGAAAGAGGTAAGGACTCACGGCAAATCCGTGATGAAATCGAGATAGACTATACTCCAATTATTTCACGTAAGACGTGCGTTCTCACTAAATCTCCAATTTGTTTTGGTACTTAATTAGAATAAAATATTAGAGACATATTTCCAAGAAAAATGTATGATTAAATTACAATTTCTTTAAAATTTTGAGCAAACCAAAGTAATCCCATCTCAAATATTTAACAACCAAGACATATAATCCCATCCCATGTAGTATCGAAGAGGTTCCCATGCCTCACCAACGTGTGCTCCACCAATTCAAGAAACATCTTCCCCACCATTTGTGTTCAAAATTAATTAATAAATTACTCCATGAAATAATAGATATGTGTCCGATCTTTATTCATATTTTACAAAATATATATTATACCGATAAAAAATTATACTATGTGGGTGGAATATATTTAATTTAATATAAAGTATAAATGGATATAATATGTATTTCAAATATATGAAAATCATTCTCTCATGAGCAACGAGACATTTTCTGTTATCAGTTGAGCCATATGATTGTGACCGTTCTAACATTAGACATTATAAACATTATTATTTTGCATCCACCATAAAAATAAAGTTAAAACTTCAAATTTTGGTAATGTAAATATGTGTCTTAGTAATTTTGGCATTCGACGTTGTGAAAATTTCAGTTTTAGTACAATAAATTTAGAATTTTCCACTTTGGTCATTTTACGACTTGACTTTGATATGACAACAATGTGGTGCTCATGTTTACGGTTTCACATGAGCTCTGTTGATGAAAAATGTCCAAAATTATCTAACATCGAAAGATACATTAACTAAAACTCAATTTTGATAAAAATAAATTATTAAAATTGTGGAAAAATAAACATAGAGGACATAATTCACAAGTTGTGCGAAATTAAATCAAATATCCCACCGGAAAATTCATTGGTACGTTCATATCTTGTATTTGAAATTATTGGCATTAATTATGTGAAAGGAAGACCATACTTTTATACGCTTTTAGTATTTGTTATGTAGAATTTGAGATGCCTCTAATGGAGGGAGGCTCACATTGGGTGGAGCAATAATCCCAATGGATTTAGATAAAATCTTAAACAAGAATATATAAATGCAAATTTCAGGAATTTTTTTTTTAAATTGGGACAACTAATGGAAGAAGATTAATCACTACACAAGAAAAACGAGATTTGTAATCGAATTACATACCAAATTTAGTAATGTCGGTCGCTAACCGTTAACTCTCTTTAAAAAGTTATTTATGTACTTTTTGCGACTAGTGGCAAAAGTGGGATCCCTAAATAGCGACCGATTTTATATTGTGCTCTCTGTTGAGAGATCGAAGTCATTAATGTATCAAGTTGATAGTCGCAAAGCGCAAAAAACCCATAAAAATTAAATTATTGTTTGTTGTTAGAAAGATCATATTTCTTTTTAATTTTTTTATGATACACATATTTTTTTTAATAATACACATAATACAAATTAATGAGATTATTCTCTTCAATGTTATAGTAAAAAAAAGATTTTATTTTTTCATCAACTTCACATAGCAATATGTTTTGTGTCTGATTTCTTGAGTGATGTCCTAAACAAGACCATAATTAACGCCTTGACAATTATATGTAGACGAATCATTTCCCATGCATCATTGTTTGATAACCATTTCTCCATTATTGAATCCTTCGTTGCAAGCACAAGTTACCATTGTTAGGTAACTAATCCAAGCTAAGCAATGTGTAGGTGTGTTAAAAAATTCATAAGGACAACATCTATTTTATATTATAAATACCTTAACCATAATTTCCTATGGATCAAATTTAGTGGACCATAAATTTATAATTTAGAAAAATTATGTATAATATTTGGAATCTTGCACTAATATGGACTAATATCACCCTTTTTAAATATTAGTTTTCTCTAACTTAAAATTCATGCAGTTGTCAAAAGGTGAATAACAAATTTCATAATGGTCATCTTCATTATTATTATTATAATCTATATATTTCATAACCGATACTAAGACGATATTTGGTATGAATGTTATAGGATCGACTTCATGATATCCTTGTTTCATATAATATATGACTAAAATTGTACAACAATTGAAGTTGAAAATAATTATGTTATCCCAAGATTTCAATTTACTATCCCTATATTTATATATTATAAATCATTTTGATACTCACAGGGAATTTAGGTTCCGATTCCAGCAAGTGTCACTAGTCCAGACGCAGGTTTTGAAATTGACCTGAGGTTGAAATCACAAATAAGACCGTTAAAAGGGGTCCAGGAGGGTGTCCTGGCGTAGCCCCTCCGACGCTCAAGTCAGAGACTGAGGATATAAGGGGAAGCAGCATGGATGAGCCCACTACCCCTGGTCCATCCCTAGCCCAAATGGAAGACAAACCCATCAAGGGCCCAGGTATTCTCCTATAAATATCAGGTTTAAGTGTTCTGTTAGGGGATTCACTATATTATTTTTTCAGCAATGCCCTTAGCTGCTCCCCCTTATATCTTCAGTCTCTGACTTGAGTGTCGGACGGGCTACGCCAGGACACCCTCCTGGCCCCCTTCTAACAGTCTTATTCATGATTTTAGGCTCAGGGCAATTTCGAAACCTGCGTCTGGACTAGTGACACTTGTTGGGATCGGACCCTAAATTCCCCGTGAGTATCACTTGGCGCCGTATGTGGGAAATTTGGAGTTGAGACGTAAAGATGGTAGGCAGGAGAGGGAGCAGAAGAGCTAACTCAGCGTCATCATGTCCTCATGTTGAGACAAGACAGGAACAACCGCGTCTTGAGACGAGGCATGAACAACCTCGTCAAGAGGCTAGAGCCGAGCAGTCCCATCACGAGACAAGGGTCGAGCAAACCCGTCCCAATGAGAATGTGGGGAACTTGACCGTGGAACAGTTGGGACAATTTATTACTCGGACAGTGAACGAGGCCATGAAGAGGAACCAAGAGTCTATGTTTGCTGAAGGACAAGCCACTCGCCAGGAGCGAGAGGAGAATGCTGAGGGTCATCAGAGC
Organism: Primulina eburnea; assembly: GCF_022965805.1. Lineage (NCBI taxonomy): Eukaryota > Viridiplantae > Streptophyta > Magnoliopsida > Lamiales > Gesneriaceae > Primulina > Primulina eburnea. The sequence continues at coordinate 34,092,662 of NC_133111.1, forward strand.
AGGGTTCAAGAGATGCAACCCCTCCAAGGTGGGGAGAATCCCGAGATGGAGAAGATGTGGAAAGAGATAAGAATGTTGAGGCAGCAATTGGGAAACAGAGCTCCAGTGTTCAAGAAAGAGAGTCCTTTTTCCCCCACCATTTTGGAGCAAGGTCTTCCTCCAAGTTTCCGACAATCAAATGTGGTAGAGTACGATGGTCGTATTGACCCAGAAGAACATTTGGGAAGGTTTGAGAACGCAGCTCTGTTGCATCAGTATTCAGATGGAGTTAAGTGTAAGGTGTTTCCGGACACGTTGGTGAGGTCAGCCCAGCAATGGTTTAACACCTTGCAAGCCAACTCTCTACGATCTTTCGAGGATTTTTCCGCTGCTTTCTTGCAGAGATTTGCTAGCAGCAAGAGGGACCAAAAAAATTATTTGAGCTCGTTTGTGATGAAGCAGCAAGAAACTGAAACTCTGCGATAATTTTACCGGCGTTTCAACGATGAAACGCTGGATATACCAGGTGCTTCCCCTGACATTATTTATAAGTGCCTTTACCGAAGGACTGGGGGGATGGGAGTTCTTAAATCGTTGGTCAAGAAACCTCCATAAAATTATGATGATCTGTTATCTCGGGCGGAAAAATACGTAAATCTAGAAGATGCCCAGCGGCATAAGAGAATGGAGCAGCGGCCTGGGGGAAGTAGAGTTGAGGGAGCGGAAAGAGGAGGTAGGAAGAAATTTGCGGGCGAGAGGGAGGAGTATAAAGCTAGGGGCATAGGACAATTCTCATCCCATGTTCCTCTAGATAGAAGTCGTGACAAGGTGATGGAGGTGAGGGAGCCCGAGGGGAGGTGGGAGAAGTCGCAAAGGGTTGAGAGCAGTGCTAGATCGCCTTCGCGAGATAGACGAGAAAGATCATCATCCGGGAATCGACAGAGGTCTCGCCCATCCCCTAGGCCATCCCCTAGGCGTGGTCAAGGCCCTCCGTGGATAAATCAGAGGGTCGGGAGCAGAGAGAGGAAGGTCGAGGTCAAGATGTCCCTCAGGAGCCCGTCGAACCAAGGATGAGAAAGAATGAGGATAACCACCCTATGAGAGGAATGATTCATATGATCTCGGAGGGTGTTACTGATGGAGACTCTGGGCGAGCTCGGAAGGCACATGGGAGAAGGTTGGAGAACTTTGAGATATCTAGGGGTGCAGACTTATCACAAGACCCCGTCATCAGCTTTGGGCCGGAAGACCTCCAAGGTGTTGTGAATCCACGTAACGATGCCTTGGTGGTGACGGCCACCATTGCCAATTATGATGTGGCGAGGATATTTATTGATAATGGAAGCTCCGTGAACTTCTTGTTCAAGAGCACGTTGGATCAAATGAAGGTGGAACGATTTTAGTTTGAGCCGGTCTCCACCCCGATATATGGGTTTGCAGAACACGCCATCCCGTCTTTGGTCAGATTGTTCTTACCTTATCCTTAAGGACTGATCCTCGGCGGGTAACAAAAATGATATCCTTCACCGTGGTGGATACCCCTTCAGCGTATAATGGAATTCTAGGACGGCCATCCCTGAAAGATTTTAGAGCCGTAGCTTCCACTTATCATCAGAAGCTTAAGTTTCATGTGAGAAAAGGAGTTGGAGTCTTGTGCGGGGACCAAAAAGCCACGCGTCGATTGTATGAAGGGGTAGTGAGGAGGAGGGGAAAAGAGCGCGTTTGGAGGTTAACATGATTAGGAAAGGAAGAAGTGTGTGACTTGGTCCTGTTGAAGGTATAAGAAGAGCAGAGGGTAAAGATGGACCGAGAGTGGGATGGTTTTTTTTAGAGAGATTGATAAATTTAATTCTGGAGATTATTATTTAGAGAATGCTCAAGACAAGGCTTTAAGGAATCCTTGGAATGCTTACCACCATAGGGAATATCATTCTGGATTTTATCGTTGATGTATTTCATCTTTGAATTTTCCCATATAATCAGTTGGAATTCAATAAAATCAAGTTCTTCTTTTCAATTCATGAATGTTGGGATGTTATGAAAGTGAGAAAATTTTATTTTCATGTTAAAGCATCTCCTAGCAGAGGAGCAGATTTAGTGAGGAGAAAAATTTTATTTTCCTGCTAAGACATCGCCTAGTAGAGGAGCAGAGGCGGGGAGAAGAAAAATTTTGTTTTCCTACTAAGACATCTCCTAGCAGAGGAGCAGAGTTGGGGAGGAGAAAAATTTCACTTTCCTGCTAAGGCACCATCTAGCAGAGGAGCAGAGCTGGGGAGGAGAAAAATTTTATATTCCAGCTAAGGCACCGCCTAGCAGAAGATGAGAGTTGGGGAGGAGAAAATTTTTATTTCGGCGATGAAGAGAAAAATGTTATTTTCCTGCTAAGGCATCGCCTAGCAGAGGAGCAAAGGCGGCGAGAAAAGAATTTTTATTTTCTTGCTAAGGCATCGCCTAGTAGAGGAGCAGAGGTGGGAAAAATTTTATTTTCCTGCTAAGGCATCGCCTAGCAGAGGAGCAGAGGCGGCGAGGAGAAAAATTTTATTTTCCTTCTAAGGCGTCGCCTAGCAGAGGATTTAGAGGCTGAAGGTGGAGATTTTTTATTTTCATGCTAAGGCATCACCTAGCAGAGGAATTAGAGTGTGAGGGTGGAGAATTTTTATTTTCCTGCTAAGGTCCGGCTTAGCAGAGGAGTTATGAGATGATGAGGTGAGAGTTTAATTTTTCTTGCTAAGGCCTGGCTTAGCAGAGGAGTTACGAGATGATGAGGTGAGAGTTTTATTTTCCTGCTAAGGCATCGCCTAGCAGTGGAGTTAGAAGGTGAGGAGGTTGAAGTTTTATTTTTCCTGCTAAGGACTATTTTAGCAGAGGACTCAAGGACACGAGGAAGTGGGAATTATTTTCCTTTAAAAGCTTAATATAGGACCTTGAATATGGGGGCGACGAGGGCATACCGTGTTAGAAAAATTTATTTGGTTTGTCATTAATGAACGATGTTTGCCGCTGCGAAAATTATGGGGATCAACCTGCCCGGCTAGGTCGTGGGGGCTTGGGGGCGTTGCCCCCAAAAGCTCTTCAGAAATTGCGAGGGGATGTGGAGAAGGGCGAAAAGAGTCTGGGAGGGGCGAGGGCGAAAGCTGCGCATGCTGGGTGAGAAGCTGGTGCGCTGTGCAGGCGAGAACGGGGGGCAGTGGAATGGCGAGGGGCGAGGCGCTAGACGAGGGGCAAGGTTGCTTGCTGCGCGAGGGGCGAGGTGCTGCGAGACGGGCAAGGAGCTATGGGTGAGGCGCTGCGCGAAGAGCAAGGCTGTGAGGCGTTGCGTGCACTAGGCGGGGTGAGGGCTTGACTTGCGAGTGGCGAGGGGTTGGGCGAGGTGCTGTGAGGCAAAGCTAACGGAGGATGGGCGAGGAGTGAGGCGGCGCACGGCGCGGCGTGCTCGAGGCTGGGCGAGAGCTTGGCTTGCAAAGGGCGAGGGTTGGTGGCCGGTAGAGGGGCGAGTGTTATGGAGGGGCGAGTGCATCGGGGACAAGTGAGAGTGCTAAGTGTGTTTGCCATGGTGGTGATGGCGAGATCTGGAAGGTGGGTGCTGGAGAGGGTTGGCGAGAGCAATGACTGGCAGGGACAGGTGATGCGCCACGTGTGATGGTGGCGGGGCGAGGGCGGCGAGTTGGGAGATGTTGGGCGAGATGGTGATGGGCGAGGGGCAAAGGTTGCTGGCATGAGACAAGGTGCGGCCGTAAACGAGGGTGCGAGGGGATTAGCGCGCGAGTAGGCAGGAGCGTGCGGCTGTTAGACGAGGAGAAGCTGTGAATGGAGTGGAGATTGATGAGCAGTAGAGGAAAAATGCACAACTCGCGTCCGGTAAACCGAGGACAACACAATTAATTGAACTTTGAACCTATGATTCAGTTCGACTCGAGAGGGGGAGACTGGTGATAAGTGGGAGACTGGTGATACTCCATGGATGGGCCCAATACCCTTGGCTCATCCCTAGCCCAAGTGGAAGAAAAGCTCATCAAAGGCCCATGTATTCTCCTACAAATACCAGGTTTAAGTGTTCATCTAGGAGATTCACTATATTATTTTTTCAGCAGCGCTAGGAATGGGCCAGGAGTAATGGATCCATCCATGGGATATCACATTTATTATCATATCTACGAGTCGATGTATTGTTTAATTTACCTCTTTCTTTCTCAAGAAGATAACAAATTCAAACAAAATCTCATTAATTCTACTTAGTACTCTGACTTACTTTGCGAAAATGAAAACATTTTCAATAATTTTATTATTAGTTAACATAATGTATCATCTTTGAGTTGAAATATATTTGAAATGTTTTGGTCATTTATAGAACACGTTTGAAGATTTGGAAGCTTCAATTACACGAGTAGTCAGTAAAAATAACTTAGGTCGTATATTGTATCGTATCAAAAAATACATACCGTATATCTTATCGAAAATTATTGTATTAAAAATATTTATACCGATATCAATACCGTACCGAATATTTCGGTATACCAAAATTTTCGTTATGTCTAATTATCACGCCGATTGTACCGAAACGTTGCGGTATACCGAGATTTCGATACATTGTCGATATACATTGCTTTATACCCAAAAAATATCTTATATTTTTTTAAAAATTTAACTTTATTATTTAAAAATATAATATTAATTTTAATATATATTATTTCGATATTTCCATAGATACCGAACATTTTCAAATTTCATATCATTATCGTACCGAACTTTGGCATACCGAAAATTAGATATTTTTTCTCACTCATAAAAATAACCTAGCTAGTACGTAATTAAGTTTTTAAATTAAATAAACATTAAATGGTTTAACAAGATCATATTCTTAAATAAAACAATTTTGTTTTTTTAAAAATCAAACCCGAACTAATTAGAACCATTCAAAAAATGACGAATTATCAGTTGGTACATCAAAACGTACCTATAACAGACTACATAAACATAAATAAATTATACACGTCCTTCAAATATAAAATAAATATACATATATATTATAATTATATGAAACAAAATAAAATTTTAGAAAAATGAATCCCAAATATGTTTTTTTTTTCATTTTATTTCCTTAAAAAAAATTAAAAAAAAGTTCATCATTGGATTAAATTGGTCAACAAGAGCAGCTCATTTCCAACCCTATTTCCGCGTGAATCCCATATATACATATTCTTCCTATATAAACACCAAACCACAAACACTCTCCTCACTTCTTCATCATGTTCAAACACAAAGCTAGCTACACCATTACATTTACTTATTTAATTCCCACTATTAATAGTCAATAACTTATATATAAGGCAAAATATTTACTAAAAAAAAAAACCATCAAGCTTCCGCAAATACTCTATCTATGGCAGAATTTGAGAGCTTTCAGGTGATGCAAAAGGTCATAAAGTTCCTGTCTTCCCTTATCCAAAGAGCCGCGGAGACAAATGACGTCTTTCGGGACTTAAGTACGCAGAAAATATCGATTTTTCATGGCTTGACTAGGCCAACTATCTCGGTGCAATGCTACCTGGAGAGGATATTCAAGTATGCAAACTGCAGCCCTAGTTGCTTCATCGTGGCATATATTTATTTGGATCGATTCGCGATGAAGCAGCCGTTTCTGCCGATTAACTCTTACAATGTGCATCGGCTGCTCATTGCCAGTGTGTTGGTTTCTGCAAAGTTCATGGATGACATGTAAGCTAATCTCTTGAATCTTGATGCTTATTTTATTTATATCAGCATTCTCACCACAAATATTATGAATAAGACATCATTGTTTATGAATTATTAGACTTCAAATGTAACAGTTATGATCAAGATTTTTGAATCATTATACACACAAGCACACACACACAGAGTTTTCTTTGCTGTGAAAATTAAATATTTTCTTCTTCTTCATCATCAAAGAACTGTCTTTTTTTTTTAAAAAAAAAATTAAGTTTAATTAATTGTGTTTTTCTTTGTTGTTAACTAATGTTACTATTCTTGGAATGGGCTATTGCCTATTGGTGAGGCAATAATTTCTCCATTCCATTGATATCCATGGTGTACACTAAGGGGTGCAATGGACATTTGACCATCCTCAAATGAATAGCTTTCGAAATTTTTTTATATTATTTAAAAAATTTAAAATAAAATATTATCGTCATTTAATAATTATTTAAAAGCAAAGATCTAAGCAGAATTCATACCATGTTCTATTTCTGACAAGATGCAATGTTTAAGTTCCAAAGTTTCTTGATATATGATGAGTTTAAGTAAAGTATTTAAAAAAAAACAGGGAAAAAAATAGAATAAGGGCTATTAATAAATTAAGCATGTGAAATCCTCAATGTTTGACAGACACAGCCACCTAAGATTTGGTGTCCCTTTGTGTGCATCCAAAGGAACTTCCCATGTTTATAAATTAACAAATTCAAACTAATTACTATTTCCTATAATATTAAGTACAAAATGTAGAAATATTCTGCCTGCGGTTAATCTACAATAAACAATGACTTTCCAACAAATTAGAAATCAAGAAAATAAAATAATTGATCAACTTATTAATGTTTCAGAACACATTCTTTGAATATATTTATTCTCAATAGAGAAATGAAATGCCCCATTTTTCCCCCCTGGTTTCTTTGTTAGCTAATGGTTAGTGTCAAGCTACGTCGCGACCGGAGCAAATTTGAGTGATTGTATCTTTTTCTTAACCTTGTTGAGAGTTAACACGGTTTGAATGCGCGATCGAGCTAGGAACTGTAATGTGATTTATCATGTTTTTAGTATAAGTTGGATTAAATTTCGTACGCCAACACCGTTTGGTATGAATGATAAGACTTCATGACATCCTTGTTTTTAAATCTGAAATTTGCAGATTCTACAACAATGCCTACTATGCCAAAGTAGGAGGAATAAACACAGTGGAGATGAATCTTCTTGAAATGGATTTCTTATTCGGTTTAGGATTCGAATTAAATGTGTCACTCTCAACTTTTCACACATATTGCTGTTTTCTCCAGAGGGAAATGGTGCTTCAATTCCCTCCATTGAATATACCACCAAGGCTTACTTCTTCAGAGAATGATAATCAAAATAATTATAATAATAATAAGCTCCATTATTATGGGATTAATAACAATGAAGAATCTGCTGGATCTGCTCATCAATGCCAACTAGCAGTTTAATTAGTTTAGGTTTATAGTAAGTGATATTTCATGTATTTTCACCTCTCTTTTTTTAGTATCAGTGATCAATTTGGTATCTTGAATAAATCCGTATACGATCGTAGCTTATATATATTTGGAGCTGACTCTCATGGTTTAAACTTGTGATCCTTACGTTATCCCGACTTGTTTTTACCGACACGTTATACTCGTGGGACAATCGCATTCTTTTGTATTGTATGAGCACACATTTGTACTTGGCTCCCACTAGATCTTTTATACAGCAATTGCGTAGATATTCCATCTAATTGGCACATAAAGAATATAAAATGCAGAGACAGTATTTTATACTCAAAGGTGGTTCATACAGTTCTCACTTTGCCCGTGTCTCTTTTTTTTGTTTGTACCTTAAACATTGGTAACATATAAATGTATATCCATTCATCCTAAACAACACGAAAATGTTCTTCGCCCTTCATTCGACAAATTCATTCCACTTTGTTGCGGGGGACTAACTTTTGTCAGTCTATTTGCTGCATATGGAGAGTTGGGGGAAGAAAGAACAAGTTATATAAAACATTCAAGTCACTATTTACCTGATTTAAGTAACTCTACCTGTTTCAAAGAAGAGCTCGTTGATGTTGAAGGCTGTTTTTGCGGATATCTCCATGAAGAACATCCCATTTTCGTCCGAAAATTTCTCCCCTTCCTGCGTGAAACTCCACAACAAAAGTTAGTTCCGACTCAGAACTTGTAACCTGCTCAGTTGAATGTTAACTTGATTAAGACTTAACAGCTAGCAAAGCCAGGATTTTCGCATAAAGGGACAAAATTAAAACTTGGAAGTTCAAAAGTTTTAGAGGGTGGGTGCAAAATCATGCTTTCGTGAATGCACAGCATATAAACAGATTTAGGATTCTGCAGAAAAAATAAAACAGTAAAGGAGAAAGGTGGCAGCACTTCGGATTCAGAAGATGAAAAAAAGGGATAATCGTACTTCATTCTTGACCTCTCTTCTTGATTCCAAGTCACATTTGTTAGCCACCAAAGCCATCACCAGATTTGGAGAAGCTGAAAAACGAGCGACAATGGAAGAGAATTTGGACTAAATATTATTCCAAACATACTATATTTTGCCCTCGTATAAAATCCGATGCATCAGTTTCATGTCCCATGTATAACATGTCGGGCCGGATTGATACTAACAAAGCCCCACACCATACAACACATTACTTTTTTGACTTTTAACTTACAATACAGGAAATAACAAAATCACCTTTTCTTTTGAGCTCTTCCACCCATTTTTTGGCTCTCACAAAAGTGTCCTGAAACAGACAGGCATAAACATTCATATTACAAACCAAAACCAACTTATCTAATTGAACTCAAAAAATTACATGAATCAGTAACCAAACAGCTATTTCCAAATTTCGCGCATTTGAAGTGATAACCTACCTAAGACTTGCAAACAACAAAATTACATACCATGTTCGTTACGTCGTAAACGACAATCGCTGCCCCTGCACCGCGGTAGTACATTGGAGCTAAGCTGTGGTACCTTTCCTGCCCCGCTGTGTCCCATATATCAAATTTGACAGTTGCTTCTGGTAATGACAGTATCTGAGTGAAAAATGCTGCCCCTATTGTTGCTTCCTATATAAAAAAACACACACGCACGCACGCATGTATCTTATGTTGGACATCATAGGTAGCAAGAAAATGAACATGTTAGTGTTTGGAAGAGTTACCTGGTGTTCAGAAAATTGACCCTTCACAAATCTTAGTGCCACACTAGTTTTCCCAGTTCCCATGTCTCCCAAAAGAACCTTACACAAAATGCAATTATAAGTTCGTGTATCATGAATTCTTAGACTGAAATCTCTGCGTTAATTTAAAATAAAATATCATAACAGGATGCAAGTGAACCAGAGCTAATCAAACCCTTTTTTTCTGCAGAAAAAATTAACATAACCGAATCGAAACATACAGATTTAGAGTACTAATTTAATTCCCTTGAATCGAACTTTTGCTAATTGATTACGTATACCAGAGCCAAATAAATCTCCAGGTCCACGAATAAACAAAATAAATCTTGCCAACCAAACAAAATGCAAATAGTTCGATCCCTTCGTAAACAATAATAAAAGGAAGAAATCGAAGTACGTAAATATTCAAGAAAGTTCAGACATACCCACCAGCTTGGCTTGAATAATTTTGTTTCCACGAGCAGCTGCCATTTTTCAAAGCTCTGAGTGATCAACAAATGCAAATTAAACTTATTGCTCTTTACAGAAGAAGATTTGAAGGGAACGTTAGGTTGGATTTTTCTCGAAAGAATTTGGCCTTGACCGATTGTTTGATTTTTGTGAAATTATTACATCATATAATTTATTGAATTATATTTCTTCAGTCATTAAGTCGGTATCTAAAACAGGGATTCAAAGTAAATTATCGGATATTTTAAATTTTACAACTTTTTGCTATTTTAGTTTAAAATATATACCAATTTAAATGAACACTGATGGATTTCTTGCATAAATATGGATGAATAATACATTCAATCAAGGACAAGCTAACGCATTCCAACAATAAATAATTTGTAGTGAAATGATGAGTAAGAAATCCATATATATACCTTATAATTTGTTCTGAAAATTGAGGTGTAATACATCTAAATAAAAAAATAAAAATAAAAGTTATAGATCTTATCCTTAGAAACTTACCAAATTGTCATGCTTAGAAATTAAGATTAGTTTCTTAATTCCAAGTTGGAATTCATTAATCGAATTATCAACTAAAGTAGTTATTTTTGTATGAGATGAGTCAACCTAATCTTCTTTTACATGAATTAAATCTGATCGAAGATTTGTTCTGTAACATTGACTATTAAATCGATGCTAAAGTTTGTACTCACATTACTGTGACATGTAATTCTTTTTTTAATTTTTTTTTTTAATGAAAAGCTACCTTGCCATTTAAGCCACGTGAGCAAATTAATTTGTTGGACGAACCAAGTGCTCATCAAACCATAAGCTAATAAAACACCGTTTGATGCAAAAATTGAAACATTTGATTAATTAATCATCTTTGCTTTATTAAATATTTGACTCAAGTTTTTCAAAAGATTTTAAGTTATAAATCATTATATTATCCTATATATTATATGTGATTCATCATGATCTTCTTGTACGAGCTAAACAATGCATAAGGATTCTAGAATCGACTAGAGCTCAATCTTGAATTTCGTAGCTTATTTGTAAATTTAAATTGAGATTGCCCCATTATAAGTTTGATCATTCTACGAATCTAGTATATGATCAACAAAAAGTGGAGTTTATATATATATATATATATATATATATATATATATATATATATATATATATATATATATATATATATATATGTGTGTGAGGGTTGTTACCCTGCACCCTTGTGTGCAGGGTAACCGTGGGCGACAGCTGAGCTGGCGCCCACATATGCATTTTCTTTTTTTCTAAACAACGTTTAGCGACGGTTTTTACGAATCCGTCGCCAATAGCGACGGATTCTTAAACACCATCGCTAAACGTCTAATTTTTTTTTAAAAAAAAACCGGACAGAGGGGAACAGAGAGGCGTTCACAAAATCGATTCTCCCGTCCAACCTACCGCCCCACAACACAGAAAAGTTTGAGAGAAACACAACACAGAAAAGTGATGTTCAACTGAACGCAAATCTGGGGATCTCGTGCAAGGTTTTTCCGTGCGCCTCAAATCCGAGGTAACTCGAATTAGTTGAAACTTGAACGTAAGTAAGGCTCCACATTAATGCAATTTTCTCTTAGCCCGACCTCGCATTTAGCCTAAACAATTATGCCTCTGGTGAATAGCAGAATGTTAATATTTAGGTTGCTCACATATAACATCAATATTTAGCCTAAACAATTATGCCACATTAATCACATAGATTACTCACATATAACATCAAACCTACACTAAATGCCCCCAGCTGCAGTGCGAATTCTTTTCAATCAGTTGCTATAATATTACGTTACCAACTCGTGATTCGGAGATTTAATTAGGTGGGCGTGGAGTACCTTCGTTGAGAAGAGGCCATAAAGGAATCGATTTTAGGAGCATTCACGCACATATTCTACCGAAAGTGACAAATTTTCCAACAACATCGAGTTACCTTCGGGTTTGAGGCGCATGAGATATCCAGAATTTGGGTGAAATCGAGTTTCTCTCAAACTTTTCTGTGTTGTGGGGCGGTAGGTTGGACGGGAGAATCGATTTTGTGAACGCCCCTCTGTCCCCCTCTGTCCGGTTTTTTTTTTAAAAAATTAGACGTTTAGCGACGGTTTTTTATTTTCCGTCGCTAGTAGCGATGGCCTCTGAAAAACCGTCGCTAAACGTTGTTTAAAAAAAAAAGAAAATGCACATGTAGGCCCTGCACCCTTGGGTGCAGGGTAACAACCCTCATATATAAATATATATATATATATATATATATATATATATATATTATATATATATATATATATATATATATATATATATTATGGAAATTACAAACAGTGGTATATTTTAAAATTGACGACTACTACAAAGTCGACTAACAGGCTCGTATGAATCAAATCTCTAAAATTCCATGAAATTCAAGAAACTTAATACAAAATATTCTCTATATTTGTTTATATATAGCATATATCACAAATTCTGGTAAATATTTAATTAGACATATTCACACCAGTAATCCGAAGAAAGGCAGGTATAGGCATCGGACCAAGTAATATCCAAGTCTCATCTTCGGGAACTCCCAAGGGTTTCCAAACAGCTTTCGGTGTTATTCGGACACCACACCATAGTTTCTTTATTTTGTTGAGGCATCTGCTTCCAACACTATACCATCCGGTGGACTGCGGGCATGTCGTATTTGCGTTGGAGTAATAGTTTGATATTGTGGAAATTTTCCTTTTTTACCACCTTAGATTTTGGGTGTGTGAATTATTAAATTCGATTCTATCCAATTATTATTTTGTAATTTTGTTAAAATTTTCAAGCACGATTTTTCCATATTTTGTAATTATTATGTGATGTTATATTTGGTCTCAGATAACCATCTTCCACCCAATAAAAATTTGTCTATTTTTTGAATAACTTAAAAATAACAATGAATATTTAATTTATAGCTTTTTTTTATGTATAAGAGCAGTCAAGCTTTCATATGGACATCGTCCTCTGGACTTAGGATAACTACTTGGTAATGACATTATAAACCAAGTTACTATGATCATTTGAGTTGACGATTATACCAAGAACCAAAATTAGTTACTGAAAGATGTCGAAGCACGCAGATTTAGATGCATAATTTGTGTGATTTTGACATGAGCAATAAAATTGGATTTATTATTAGCTGTATGATTTTATTTTATTAAATTATGAATATTTTATCGATCAATTTGGAAATGCAGTTTTCAGACATAATATTCAATTAAGACGTATAATAACTTTGCATTCTAAGATTTAAAATTTTTCAAATATATTTAATTTGACAATCAAATATTTATTGAGTGTCGTAAAGTTTTTAGGGATAATACTCATTTTCGTCCTTTTCGTTAACCGCTTTTCCCATTTCAGTCCCTCATGATTTTTGACTGCTTAAATAATCATTCATGTTTTCAAAATATTCTCGAATTGGTCCCTACCGTTATCTTGACGTTAAGATTGACGTTGACTCATAAGTAAGATCTTGTCGCAACCCCTTAGACTGCCTGCAGATCATGGGACTGTGGCTTTGGTTCGAACGGTTAGGCTTTAGCAATGCCATAAGTAAGATCTTGTCGCAACCTCTGTTTCTTATCAACAAACTAGCTGATGAGGCCATAGCATGCCTCAAGTGCATGGATGATGCCCAGTTCCCGCTCCAATTTGAAGCAACTGAAATTCCGCTCACTCAGAGCATCGTGAAAAAGTATCTCTCTCAAATATTTCCACCTCCGTAGACTTACTGCTTACCATGAAATTCAAAACCTGATTAAGCAAGTATACATTCCTGTACTATCCGACATTATGGAGAAAGCCTGTTATGGTGGTTTTGGTGAAAGCTTGAACGATAGCCAGATGAGCATGCAAGGCCATGCTGCATTAGGTTTGAACCCGATGATGGCACAGTCATCTTATGACGACCCTTTGATGCAAAGCTTCTCTAACATAAACATTCAAGTAGACACCCGTCCTTCCCAAAGCAACGTGGTTCAGGCAAACAAGCCGGCACTATACGTGAGGACCATGTTTGCTACATTCTCTAAAGGTTACCCCGTCTCTTAAAGTGAAATAAGGCAATTCTTCTCAAGGATCTATGGGAACTGCATAGAGTCGGTCCACATGCAAGAGGTTAAGGTCAATGAACAAGCTCTCTATGAAAGAGTCATATTCCACAGGCCAGCTTTTATAGACAGCATTCTCAGTGGGATGTGCAAAGAAAAATTTTCCATCGATGGTAAGCATGTCTGGATGCGTAAATTTGTTCCCAACAACGGTAGGCCAGAGCCATGAAGATAATCCAACCCTTTGACGTACCCCCATCGAATCGGTGGTGTTTCTTCGAGTCCGCCCTTCATTTTCTTCGAGTTCGCCTTTCCCTTTCCTTCATACGTCTAATTTGGGGATTATGATTCTTGTAGAGTTTGGGAGTAAAAGGTAAAGGAGTCAACGTCAATCTTAACGTCAGGATAACGGTAGGGACCAATTCGGGAATATTTTGAAAACATGAAGGATTATTTAAGCAGTCAAAAATCATGAGGGACTGAAATGGGAAAAGCGGTCAACGAAAAGGACGAAAATGGGTATTATCCCAAAGTTTTTATCTTTGCATTCTAAACATTGTCCAACAAACTATTCTGAATTTTAAGTCAAGATATTATGTATTATAAATTCCTACGAAGAATCAACTGGAATTAATGTCGTTCTTCAGTCGTCTTATTGTTTTTCTAATTCTGCAATGAATTCTTTGAACTTTTCAAATGCTTCAAACTTTGTATTTCATTAAATACACATAATCATACCTCGAATGGTCATCAGTAAAGATAATGAAGTAAGATTGTCCATATTCGGTGCTAATACTTAGCGAGTCACACACATCTGTCTAGATCAAATCCGGTAGATCATATGCACATTCCACTTTTTCTATGAAATGGGTTTTAATCATTTTTTTCTCTAAGACATAACTCACATTTATCAAGAAAGTTTATGTCCGACAACTAAAACATGATCTTTCCTACTAAATTTTGCATCATTCTTTTGGAAATATATTTTAGCCTAGTGTGCCACATGTGTGCTAGATTAAGACTATCTAGTTTTATTTTGTTTGTTGTTGAAATCGCACTAACTTGGATATTGAAAGATGAAATATATTTTATTTTTAAGTTGTAGAGATCGTTTTGTAATTTTTTTTTAATTCCAACTAAACATTTATTCTTGTAAATATTGCAAATACTTTTAACAAAAGAACAAGAAATTCCATCTTTATCAAGCATATACATAGAAATATTGTTTTTATCCAGATCTGGAACATATAAAACATTTCTAATAAATAACTTAAATTATTGTTTAATATTAAATAAACATCTTCTACGGCCTGCACATCATCCCTTGTTCCATTGCACATCCTTAGAAAGATCTCATCAACCCTTATTCTCTTACTTCTTGTCATCACTTGTAAATCATTTCATAGATCAGAACCACATCCATCATTTAATAATCAATAAGTTGAGTTAATTGATATATTTATTTCAACATAAAACATAGCATTGCCAAAACTCTTGCGCTAAATATTCTTTGATAGATCGGTTTTGGAATCTGCGAGGGTGCTTCAAACACAATATTCTTAATGATCTTGAGTCTTCTTGCCAGACAAACAGCTAGCTGCCTTGGACATGATCTCTGTGTTGCCAAACCGGTCGGGCTGACTCAAACTGGACTCAGTTAATGTTGAACCACATTGATCATCTACTTGATCTGATATGGCAGTTAAACGGCGGTATCCTGCTGATGATTAAGCTCGAATTTAATCATCTAACATCTCAACATAGCCGAGCTTCGTCTGTTTATCAGCTTCAACTGGCAGGTTGGCAGCTGAAGCCTTGTCTTCTGATAAGTTTTTTTTAATAGCCAACAGGTAAGACTCATACCCCTGCAGGCTGATTACAGCCCCAAAGCTCTGAGTCGAGAAAAGTGACTACAATGTTAGTCGCAAAGCCAATCCTCTCAACTCTACGTAATGAGTGTTAGCTAAATATTTTCAAATAGTTTTGAAAATAACAAAAGCACTTTTAAATAGCTTTTAAAACTATTTTAAAGTAAGATACTTTTGGTCAATTTTCAAAATTCCTTCTTAGAACAGCAAACTTTGATACCAATTGATGGATCGGTTCAGGCACTTGCGACCGTTCATTAAGACTCATCACATGTGATCGTTGCAGCTTGAATACGTTCTTTGAAATTTGTGTCTCGACTTTTCCGACAGCCATTCTGGAACATTTTTTCTTTAAACTTTTCTACAACGTCCATTATTGTACTATTGATAGTACATATGCTTTTGTACCTTTGTGCAAAGCTGGATCCCATTGAATAAGCTTGTTGAGTTTTGCATCTGATTGAATCTAACTGATGTTCTGAACTGGTCAGTTGAACTGGTGAGGTGAAATCAGTTGACTCGTCGGCTGAACTGATTTCGTTGATTCAGTTGAACTGGTCAGTTGTGCTCTTCATCAGTTGAACAATTCATCAGTTGGCCGGGCTTATGAAGGTCTTCTGCTGAATTTCCTATCAACTGGACAATCAGTTGAACTGCTCTTCAAAGCTGATATGCAATAAGCGTGCCCTTTCTTTTCTCTCTTGTTTTTCACCTCTTGTTCATGGTGATGGTCTTGGCTGTATTTATAGAGGTAATGCGATTGTTCATCAAGACTCATTACATGTGATCGTTGCAGCTTGAATACGTTCTTTGAAATGTGTGTCGACTTTTCCGACAGCCATCCTAGAACATTTTGTCTTTAAGCTTTGCTGCAACATCCATTATTTTACTATTGATAGTACATATGCTTTTTTACCCTTGTGCAAAGCTGGATCCCAATGAATAAGCTTGTCGAGTTTTGTATTTGATTGAATCTAACTGATGTTCTGAACTGATCTTGAACTGGTGAGGTGAAATCAGTTGACTCGTCAGCTCAACTGATTTCACTGATTCAGTTGAACTGGTCGGTTGTGCTCTTCATCAGTTGAACAATTCATCAGCTAGCCGAGCTTATGAAGGTCTTCTGCTGAATCTCCTATCAGTTGAACTGCTCTTGATACTTTTGTTGTACTGGTTCAGTTCGATCAATCAGTTGGCACTTTTAGTTTGCATTCATCGATAGCTTCTGTTTTGGCTTGATAACTGATCGTTTCAGTTTCTTTGCACTTAGATAAAATCAGTTGAACTGCTCTTCAAAGCTGATATGCAATAAGCGTGCCCTTTCTTTTCTCTCTTGTTTTTCACCTCTTGTTCATGGTGATGGTCTTGGCTGTATTTATAGAGGTAATGCGACCGTTCATCAAGACTCATTACATGTGATCGTTGCAGCTTGAATACGTTCTTTGAAATGTGTGTCGACTTTTCCGACAGCCATCCTGGAACATTTTGTCTTTAAGCTTTGCTGCAACATCCATTATTTTACTATTGATAGTACATATGATTTTTTACTCTTGTGCAAAGCTGGATCCCAATGAATAAGCTTGTCGAGTTTTGTATTTGATTGAATCTAACTGATGTTCTGAACCGGTCTTGAACTGGTGAGGTGAAATCAGTTGACTCGTCAGCTCAACTGATTTCGCTGATTCAGTTGAACTGGTCGGTTTTGCTCTTCATCAGTTGAACAATTCATCAGCTGGCCGAGCTTATGAAGGTCTTCTGCTGAATCTCCTATCAGTTGAACTGCTCTTGATACTTTTGTTGTACTGGTTCAGTTCGATCAATCAGTTGGCACTTTTAGTTTGCATTCATCGATAGCTTCTGTTTTGGCTTGATAACTGATCGTTTCAGTTTCTTTGCACTTAGATAAAATCAGTTGAACTGCTCTTCAAAGCTGATATGCAATAAGCGTGCCCTTTCTTTTCTCTCTTGTTTTTCATCTCTTGTTCATGGTGATGGTCTTGGCTGTATTTATAGAGGTAATGCGACCGTTCATCAAGACTCATTACATGTGATCGTTGCAGCTTGAATACGTTCTTTGAAATGTGTGTCGACTTTTCCGACAGCCATCCTGGAACATTTTGTCTTTAAGCTTTGCTGCAACATCCATTATTTTACTATTGATAGTACATATGCTTTTTTACCGTTGTGCAAAGCTGGATCCCAATGAATAAGCTTGTCGAGTTTTGTATTTGATTGAATCTAACTGATGTTCTGAACTGGTCTTGAACTGGTGAGGTGAAATCAGTTGACTCGTCAGCTCAACTGATTTCGCTGATTCAGTTGAACTGGTTGGTTTTGCTCTTCATCAGTTGAACAATTCATCAGCTGGCCGAGCTTATGAAGGTCTTCTACTGAATCTCCTATCAGTTGAACTGCTCTTGATACTTTTGTTGTACTGGTTCAGTTCGATCAATCAGTTGGCACTTTTAGTTTGCATTCATCGATAGCTTCTGTTTTGGCTTGATAACTGATCGTTTCAGTTTCTTTGCACTTAGATAAAATCATTAGAAACCAAATAACAAGTTTTGTTAACATCAAAATCAAGATTTCGAACGTGAAATTTTTCAACAATCTCGCCCTTTTTGATGATCAAAAAACTTGATCAATTGGAGAGATTTAAAAAAATGTTAAATTTTAACATTTAACTTATTCTCTCCTTTTGCGAGAATCAAAAACATTTAATAACAATTAAAGAAAACTTTTTCAGTTCGAGGGATAAGAAAGCTCCCCCTCAATGAATGTATTTAAAACCGGGTTAAAAACGAGTTTAAAACATTTTTCAGTTCGAGGGAAATAAAGATCCCCCTCACTAACTAAATCGAAAAATCCTCGTTAAAAATAATTATCTACGCAAAAATTTAGTAGCTTTAATCATTCAAGAAGTTTAGACAAGAAATCTAGAGGTATCAGTTCAATAACAAAGAAAAATAATTGGATAAATATGATGTTTATTTAATCAAATAGATCTCCCTTTTATTATACATTTAAGCACACCATCAGTTATAAGGGAAAATTGATACTGCAATTGCATATTTTAAACAACATCAAATATCAATCAGTTTATGTGTGACAGAACTGAGAATACCAACAACTGACTGCCTTGAACTCTTGAAGTGCTGCAACGATCTTGAGTTTTCTTGCCAGACAAACAGCTAGCTGCCTTGGACATGATCTATGTGTTGCCAAACTGGTCGGGCTGACTCAAACTGGACTCAGCTGATGTTGAACCGCATTGATCATCTACTTGATCTGATATGGCAGTTAAGCGGCGGTATCCTGCTGATGATTAAGCTCGACTTTAATCATCCAACATCTCAACATAGCTGGCCTTCGTCTGTTGATCAGCTTCAACTGGCAGGTTGACAGCTGAAAGCTTGTCTTCCGATTAGTTTTGTTGAATAGCCAACATGTAGGGCTCATATCTCTGCAGGCTGATCAAAGTCCCAAAGCTCTGAGTCGAGAGAAGTGACTACAATGTTATTTGCAGAAGCAATCCTCTCAACTCTTCGCAATGAGCGTTAGATAAATATTTTCAAATAGTTTTGAAAATAATATAAAGTATTTTTAAATAGCTTTTAAAACTATTTTAAAGTAAGATATTTTTAGTTTGTTTTCAAATTTCTTTCTCAGAACAGCAAGCTCTGATACCAATTGATGGATCGGGTCGGGCACCTGCGAGTGTGCTTCAAACACAATATTATCAATGAGTTGCAATAGGTCATGTTCTAAGACTGCATACACCGATGAATTTAATCAAATTTGGTTTCAAACCAAGCAGAAAAAACTCGAAGTAATCTTTGTTAAAAAAAACTGACAAATTTTAAAATCTAAAGACTTGTGTAAACTGATCGACTTAAATACGAGGAATCAGTTATGGCCTCTATGAGTTCAGTTATGGATAGAACTGAACTGATATAAGCTGAACTGATCAAATCAGTTTAAGAAACATAGTTGAGAAGTTAATACACAAGATATGTTTATGGATGTTCGGAAACTTCAACTGCTACTACGTCACCCCTTCTACCTCCTCGGGTAGGATTCACTAAAAGACTTTGACTCATATAACATCTTTGTACAAACCCACCCAGCTTAGGACTTACCCACTACCTAACTGAACTCCTAGTCTAGACTGAAGACATTACCTTCCAGCAAACACTTGTTTAACGTCTATGTGTTTAAGACTACATACACAAGTTTTACGTCTTGTGCAAGATGGTATATGAGTGGAGGTGAGTGAGTGAGTGTGTGTGTGAGAACTGATTTCTGAAAACTACTCAAAAGTGTTCTCACACACTGATGGAAATATGCTTCTAAAATTAAGCTGATAACACATTGAAGTGTTCCCTCTGGGCTGATTTCTTCTTCAAAGCTGATATGCAACAACGAGCCCTTTTTTTTCTCTCTTGGTTTTCACCTCTTGTTCTTGTTGATGGTCTTGGTCTTTATTTATAGAGGTAATGCGACCGTTCATCAAGACTCATCACATGTGATCGTTGCAGCTTGAATATGTTCTTTGAAATGTGTGTCTCGACTTTTCCGACAACCATTCTGGAACATTTTTGTCTTTAAGCTTTTCTGCAACGTCCATTATTGTACTATCGATAGTACAGATGCTATTGTACCTTTGTGCACAACTGGATCCCATTGAATAAGCTTGTCGAGCTGCGCAACTGATTGGTTCTAACTGATGTTCTAAACTGGTAAGTTGAACTGGTCTTGAACTTGTGAGGTGAAATCAGTTGACTCGTCAGGCTGAACTGATTTTACTGATTTAGTTGAACTGGTCAGTTGGGCTCTTCATCAGTTGAACACCTCATCAGCTGGTCGGGCTTCTGAAGGTCTTCTGCTGAATCTCCTATCAAATGGAGAAAGAGTTGAACTGCTCTTGATACTTCTATTGTACTAGTTCAGTTCAATCAATCAGTTGGGACTTTCAATTTGCATTCATCGATAGCTTTACTTTTGGCTCGATAACTGATCGTTTCAGTTTCTGTGCACTTAGATAAAATCATTGGAAACAAAATAACAATTTTTGTTATCTTCAAAATCAAAATTGCGAACAGAAATGTTCCAACATTCCTTTCATTTGTTCTTCCAGTGGCAAGGATTTTTTTTTTAGCAAAAGCAAACATCTTCTGACTTATCGGGCTTTGTGGCCCTTCAATAGCACTTGGAGCTTGCTTCTTTCCGGGTTTTTTTCTTGGAAAGGACATAAATCTTCTTTCTCTTTTATTGTGGACCTTACTTTGTCCCAGATGACGAGCCCACTAAGAAAACATGTTTATCCTTTTTAATGGTAGCTTCATATATAGTAAGGATATTTACTAGTTAGTCAAGGCTAGCATCTATCATATTCATGTTGAAGTTCATCACATACCCATTAAACGAGACTGGCAGTGACATGAGTAGTATGCTTGTGGACAACTCGCTTGGGATGACAAGGTCCAAGACTGCAAGATTTTTTGTGGGCCCAATCACTCTTATACCATGCTCATGGATCTAGGTCCCTACTCGTGTGTGTGTGTGTGTGTTCATGAGCTCTTTGAGAGCAGCGTGCCTTGGTAGATGTGTTTTTATGTTGTAAAAATTTTGTATTTGATTGTAAATATCATAAGCATTTAAAACATTCTCGAACCTCCTCCCCATTTCATTTGACATAGAAGCTAGCATATAGCTCTTAGCTTGCAAGTCATGGTCTCACCATTTGTCAAGCTTGGACAATTCCTCAATAGTTGCATTTGTAACTACATATTTTGTAGAAACTTTATTGAGAACATACGCCTATTTATATGAATTTAAAACAATTTTTAAATTCATTAGTCAATCATGATAGTTTGGTCCGGTTGGCTTCTTTTGATCGAGTATAAAAGATAAAAAGATTCGAAGTTATCGTAAATATAAAGAAAATGGAAACAAAATAAATATTACCTATATTTAAAATATTTTATAAGACATAAAACAAGTTTTATGAATTACCTCTCACTATTATGAAATTTCACTATCCTCTGATGAAAACGAAAAATCATATTTTTTTATAGAGTACGCAAGATCCAATTACTAAATTATTATCTTGAATAATATCAGCAAATCATAATTTTCAAAATGTAGAGCCTAATTGCATCTCCTCAACCCTCAAGTAATTTGTCTCGCATTTGATAAGGACTCAATAATATGATGCTATTTATTTTCATGTGTCTAGCCCGACTCATCAATGTCGAATATTAGTATACGGTCGCACGAGATCCATCAATAATATAATCCGAAATCATAGGAGTTCCATGTAATAAACATAAAGTTTGTCAGGAAGTCACAGCTTTTCGGTGTCCAATTCTTCCCAATAATATGAGCCAGATACTGAGTGCAGGTAGCGTTCATCATTCAACCATTGTTGATGAAAGACTGTGAAGGATCGTGTGCTGGTGCCTTTGAAGGCATTTCAAACACAATACTCTCCAATGAGCTGCAATAGCTCGTGTTCTAAGAATGTAAACATCGATGAATTAAATCGAGTTTGGTTAAAAACCAAGTGGAAGAAACTCGAAGTAATCATTCGTGAAGAAGACTGTTAAATTAGAAAACATTTTAACTTATGTAAACTGAATAACTGAAAAGCAGGGGATCAGTTGTCGCATATATCAGTTCAGTTATGGCAAGAACTGAACCGACGGATGCTCTAACTGATCAAGTCAGTTTGAAAATAACAGTTAATCAGTTAAATACACAAGAAATATTTATGAATTTTCAGAGACTTCAATTGTTCCTACGTCACCCCTTCTACCACCTCGGGTAGGATCCACTAGAAGAATTTGATTTATACAACTACTTGTACAAACCCACTCAACTTAGGACTTACACTACTGCCTCAACTGAACTCCTAGCCTAGACTAAATGTAACGCCCCAGATTTGACGACTGTCCTCACTTTACCAAGACGAGTCTTTTCAGCGTGCTTATGTCCTCACTCACACGCACCCTAGGAAACTTCCCAGGAGGTCACCCATCCCAAAATTGCCCCAAGTCAAGCACGCTTCACTTTGGAGTTCTTATGTGATGAGCTACTGAAAAGAAGATGCACATTCGTGATATGAGTAGTACCAATCAAATCTTTTAAGCCCTCTTCAACTGTACAGTCCATTACATTGAACGGTCTTGGAATCCCTCTCATTCCCATGTGGGTCGGTTCATTCATGTTCCTTCCACCTAGAAGCCTGCTAGGAGCCGCTCATTGTCCGTGCAACTGATGGCACCGACGATCACCCCCCGCCCTCTTCGGCCCCGGGCCTCACATGCCCACCAGCTTCCGCTTGGTTCGTCCCCGAACCACACCGTACTCAGAGAGGTCGGCTCTGATACCACTTGTAAGGCCCCAGATTTGACGACTGTCCTCACTGTACCAAGACGAGTCTTTCCAGCATGCTTATGTCCTCACTCACACGCACCTTATGAAACTTCCCAGGAGGTCACCCATCCCAAAATTGCCCCAAGTCAAACACGCTTAACTTTTGAGTTCTCATGTGACGAGCTACCGAAAAGAAGATGCACCTTCCTGATATGAGTAGTACCAATCAAATCTTTTAAGCCCTCTTCAACTGTATAGTCCATTACATTGAACAGTCTCGGAATCCCTCTCATTCCCGTGTGGGTCGGTTCATTCATGTTCCCTCCACCTAGAAGCCTGCCAGGAGCCGCTCATTGTCCGTGCAACTGATGGCACCGGCGATCATCCCCCACCCTCTTCGGCCCCGGACCTCACACTAAAGGCAGCACCTTTCAGCCAACACTTCTTTAACGTCTGTGTGTCAAAGACTACATACACAAGTTTAACGTCTTTGATAGGATCGATTAACGTATCAAGAGTGTTTATAAGGGGGGTTGAATAAACACTCACAATATAAAACTGATCTTTTCGAATTTTGAGTTCAGTTTGGTGACAAACTGATTCTCAAAATCTTGTTGGTCAATGACAATCAGTTAAACTGAAATAGCTGCGGAAGCTAACTGACTGAAAGATAGAATACAACACTGAAATAAAATACGCAAGGGTTTTTTCTGGATGTTCGGAAATTTCAATTACTCCTACGTCACCTCTTCTATCCCAAGGATAGAATTTCCACTAAAAGACTTTGATCGAATACAAGACATGTGAGGCCCGGGGCCGAAGAGGGCGGGGGGTGAACGCCGGTGCCATCAGTTGCACGGACAATGAGCGGCTCCTGGCAGGCTTCTAGGTGAAGGGAACATGAATGAACCGACCCACACGGGAATGAGAGGGATTCCTAGACTGGGCAATGTAATGGACTGAACAGTTGAAGAGGGCTTAAAAGATTTTATTGGTACTACTCATATCACGAAGGTGCATCTTCTTTTCGTTAGCTCATCACATAAGAACTCCAAAGTTAAGCGTGCTTGACTTGGGGCAATTTTGGGATGGGTGACCTCCTGGGAAGTTTTCCAGGGTGCGTGTGAGTGAGGACATAAGCACGCTGGAAAGACTCGTCTTGATACAGTGAGGACAGTCGTCGAATCTGGGTCGTTACAAGTGGTATCAGAGCCGACCTCTCTTAGTACGGTGTGGTTCGGGGACGAACCAAGCGGAAGCTGGTGGGCATGTGAGGCCCGGGGCCGAAGAGGGCGGGGGGTGAACGCCGGTGCCATCAGTTGCACGGACAATGAGCGGCTCCTGGCAGGCTTCTAGGTGAAGGGAACATGAATGAACCGACCCACACGGGAATGAGAGGGATTCCGAGACTGGGCAATGTAATGGACTGAACAGTTGAAGAGGGCTTAAAAGATTTGATTGGTACTACTCATATCACGAAGGTGCATCTTCTTTTCGGTAGCTCATCACATAAGAACTCCAAAGTTAAGCATGCTTGACTTGGGACAATTTTGGGATGGGTGACCTCCTGAGAAGTTTCCCAGAGTGCGTGTGAGTGAGGACATAAGCACGCTGGAAAGACTCGTCTTGATACAGTGAGGACAGTCGTCGAATCTGGGGCGTTACATGTACTGACCCACTTTAGTTTGGACTTATCACTGCCAAGACTGAAACTCTTAGTATTACAAAGTGTTCTCAGTACGTAACTGATCTTAGCACTATCGAATTTATCAAATTTTTAAAAAGTGCTAGTGAGCTCAGATTGTAGCCTTCACTTCTACGAATAAATCAAGTAAGAGTGAGCTATGATTTTTGGTAGAGTAACAGCAAGATTTGAACATAGCTGTGTGGGTGGATGTCTTTAAGGAGGGTCATACATATCAGTTAATGCTTCGGTGGGAGCTGGACATTCTCAATCGCATAGCTGTTTCTCATAGCTTTCTTAAGACATCTACCTCTGCTTTATACACTTGGTTGAAGATGTGGATAATTGATGTAGAGGAAAAATATGATGATGTAATTCGTGCAAATGTGTATAGTTGAATGAAATATTTATCTAAGCTTAATCTTGTTTTTCTCTTCCCTGCAAATGATAATTTTCATCAGTTGTTATATATGAATTGCGAATTTAAACTTATGAAATACTAACTTATGTAAGTTGACTATGAACTGAAGTCAGTTAAGCATTAAGTAATAGATGATAAACTGATATCAGTTGATAATTAACAACTGATAAAATAAAAGCCTGGGTAAAATAGGAAAATCGCTTCGGTTGACTTGAGACTCTTTGGTTTCTTCAACATATAATGTCACATGTCTATAAATAAGACGAGAGAGATAAAATGTGAGACAATAACAGTTCAATATGTCCGATTCAAGTAACTCTGATGCATGCAGTAGTTCGCATATTCCAGTTAATGTCCTTATTTAGAAGAATTGAAGAAGACAATGGAAGAATATGTCTTGATGAAAGTGATGTCCACGTGGTTCAAGATTCATGATTTGCAGAGGGTAAGTAGTAGTGGTGTTGTTCCTATTCGTGCTCAAGCAGCAACAGCAGGAAAATACATTGATCGTTTTGAAGTTAGGCATGTTACAGATCTGATTGATGACAAATGTCTGTTAGAATTAATGTTATGGAAGGAATGGCATGTGGTTGAGAAGATTTCTACAACTAGGTTATTTTCTAGAATCCAAATTTATGAGTTGAATAATTGGATTAGAGAGTGGCAGAATTCAGTTGGTTCTATGATATCTTCTGTAAACTGGGATCAATGGTATTCTTAATAAAGTATTATTTTCAATTTGTTGTGTTCTTATTTTCTGCAGATAATTCTATTAGTAAAGTAACATTAGTAATAATTTTAAGACAAATC
This sequence comes from Primulina eburnea, assembly GCF_022965805.1. Lineage (NCBI taxonomy): Eukaryota > Viridiplantae > Streptophyta > Magnoliopsida > Lamiales > Gesneriaceae > Primulina > Primulina eburnea. Next base: position 34,118,283 of record NC_133111.1, read on the forward strand.
AATTAAACCAAGAATATTGCGAAAGTAAGAAAACTTAGTCTCGGGTAATGGTTTGGTGAAGATGTCAGATGATTGTTGCTCAGTTGAGATATACTCCAGTCTAATGTCCTTCTTCAAAGCATGATCTCTAATGAAGTGATGCCTGACATCTATATGCTTGGTCCTTGAGTGAAGAACTGGATTATAAGTTATGGCAATTGTACTCGTATTGTCACAAAATATGGGTGATTCATTTGTAATTACTCCACAATCTCTCAGTTGTTGCTGGATCCAGATCAGTTGAGCACAACAACTACCATCAGCAAGATATTCTGCTTCAGTTGTTGAGGTAGCTATGGATGTCTGCTTTTTGCTGAACCAGGAGATCAGTCTGTCTCAAAGAAACTGACATGAACCACTTGTACTTTTTCGTTCAAGTTTACATCCTGCATAATCTGCATCTGAATAGCCAACTAAATTGAAAGATGAGTCTTTAGAATACCATAACCCAACATTTTGTGTACCCTTAAGATATTTTAAAATTCTTTTAGCAGCTGAGAAGTGTGATTGCTTAGGATTTGCTTGAAATCTAGCACACATACAAACAACAAATACAATATCAGGACGACTGGCAGTTAGGTACAACAATGAACCTATTAAGCCTCGATATAATGTCGCCTCAACTGATATTCCCCCTTGATCAGTGTCCAATTTTATTGATGAGCTAATGGGAGTATTTGCAGCTGAACATGACTCCATGCCAAATTTCTTCAGCAGCTCCTTTGTATATTTAGTCTGACTGATGAATGTACCAGTCTCCAGTTGCTTCACTTGCAGTCCAAGAAAGAATGTCAGTTCATCCATCATGCTCATTTCGAATTTTTCCTGCATCCACTTAGCAAATTTCTCACATAATTTGAGTTTAGTTGACCCAAAGATGATATCGTCAACATAAATTTGAACAAGTAAAATTTGATTATTCTTGGAAAATTTGAACAAGGTCTTATCAACTGATCCAACAGAAAAATTATGATCAGCTAGAAATTTTGAAAGAGTTTCGTACCAAGCTCTGGGAGCTTGTTTAAAACCATATAAAGCTTTGTTCAAATGATATACATGATCAGGAAAATTGTGATTTAAAAAACCTGGGGGTTGTTCAACATATACTTCCTCTTGCAGTTGACCGTTCAAGAATGCACTTTTGACATCCATTTGATAGACTTTGAAGTTCTTGAATGAAGCATATGCAAGGAATATTCTAATAGCTTCCAATCTTGCAACTGGTGCATATGTTTCATCATAATCAATTCATTTTTCTTACCTATATCCTTGTGCTACTAGTCTTGCTTTATTGCGTCCAACTGAACCATCTTCGTTCAGTTTGTTCCTGAAAACCCATTTTGTACCTATGACAGTTTTTGAAATCGGTCTTGGAACTAAGTTCCAGACATTGTTATGAGTAAACTGATTTAGCTCTTCTTGCATTGCATTTACCCAGTTAGGATCAGCAAGAGCTTCATCAGTTTTCTTCGGTTCTAGTTGTGAAACAAAGGCTGAATGGATAAATAAGTTTAGAATTTGATTTCGAGTTCTTACTGGATCTGATGGATTTCCTATTACCAGTTCAAGTGGATGTGATTTTTTCCATCTGTACTCAGTATTTGTTGTCTCAGCAATTCCTTCAGTTGGTAACTGAACATAATTTTCAGTCTCAGTTGGTGCTTCGTCAATTGGTATTTGAGTGTTATCATTATGCTCTATCAACTGATCATCACTAACGACTTCCTGTGCATCTGATTGATCCAGTACTTCTAGTTCAGGTGTTTGAAATATGTTTTGATTATTACGACATTCATTTTTGTCATCATCTTCCAAACTGATATCTGTAAATCGATCAACTAGCTCAACTTGATCAGTTGGCTTATCAGTTAGTTCAGTTTCATCGAAATCAACATGAGCTGATTCTTCAACATTTAGGGTTTTCTCGTTGAAGACTCTATAAGCTATACTAACTGATGAGTATCCAAGAAATATTCCCTCTGCAGATTTAGCATCAAACGCTTTTAAATAATTTTTACCATTATCAAGGATAAAACATCTACAGCCGAATATTTTGAAATAAGTAATTATACTTTTTCTTCCATGCCAGATCTCATATGGTGTTTTCATATGATTCTTATTAATCATTGATCTGTTCTGAGTAAAACACGCAGTGTTTATTGCCTCTGCCCAAAACCTTTGAGAAAAATACCAGAATCAGCAAGCATTGTTCTAGCAGCTTCTTTAAGGGTCCGATTTCTTCTCCCAGCTACACCATTTTGCTGAGGAGTTCTGGCTGCTGAGAGCTCATGCTTAATTCCAGCATTATCTAGAAAATTTGAAAGATTTTGATTGACGAATTCATTTCCTCGATCTGATCTGATTCGATCAATTTCCAACTGATTTTTCATTTAAAAGTTTTTTGAAGAGCTTTATCAGTTGTGAAGTAGTATGGTCTTTAGATTTGAGAAAAATAACCCAAGTAAATCTTGAAAAATCATCTACGACTACCAAGGTGTATTTCATTCCCCCTAAGCTCATGACTGGTATAGGACCAAAGAGATCCATGTGCAACAGTTCTAAGCATCGTGATGAAGATTTACAACCCTTGTTTTTAAAAGAAGATCATACTTGTTTACCATACTGACATGCTGAGCAAAGTTTTTCTTCTGAAAAGTCTATTTTGGGCAAACTAGTTACAAGTTCATGTTTACTCAGATAGGCAATTGTTTTAAAGTTTAAATGGTTTAGTCTCTTATGCCACAACCAGTTTTTAGATGATTTGGAAGCAGTAAAACAAACTGGTGCATAAGTTTGATCATTCCAACTGACTTTATATGTGTTTCCAAACGTTTGCCAGTTAGTATGATTTCATCAGTTGAAGTTTTGACTGAACATGAGTTTTTGTCAAATTGTACTAAAAATCCACTGTCGCATAACTGACTGATGCTGATCAAGTTATACTTCAGGTTTTCTACTAATAGAACATCTTTAAAAGTAAAGTTACCATGGATAAGCTTACCCTTACCCACAGTTCTACCTTTGGAATTGTCCCCGAAACTGATATTTGGACCACTGTATTTGATCAGTTGAGATAGCACACTTGCATCTCCTGTCATATGTTGCGAACATCCACTGTCCAAATACCATATTGAGTTCTTGTTTGTACCTATTACCTGCAATCACATACACAATATAACTTGGTACCCATATCTATTTGGGTCCTGAGCTGATTAGTCCCTTAGGAACCCACACTTGAATTAGTCTAATAGAATTTCCAGTAGTTGTATTCCAAATGGTTTTTCTCGGCTTTTGTGTGCTTGGTGTGTAGTGTACAGATGATACAATATGTGTTTTAGCTTTATTCAACTGATTGTTCAGTCTATATCTCTTCTTAACTGGCTTGCAGTTATAGTAATTGAAATAACTATTCGAATAGTTCTTGTGAAACCTCTTTGATGACTGACTTTGTGAATCAGTTGAAAATTTTGGCTATAACCAATCCCATATCTTCTAGCCTTACTCATATTCTTAGTAGGTTGCTCAATCAGTTTACTGGGCACAATTTGTTCTTGTACCACTGTTGCTTTGACAAAGTTAATGTATTTTTCTTTGTCTATTTTTGGCTTTGGTTGAGTATCATTTGGATACATTTCTTCTTGAGTATTGAACTCTAAACTAGTTTTATCGGAAACTGATTTTTGTGAATTTTGCATCTCACTCAGTGCAGTTGATGACTTGTTCCAAGACTGATTGAGCTCAGTCTGTTTTGAGTTTTCAAGCATCAACTTCTGGATTAATGACTGATTTTTATTTCTTTCTGCTTTTAACTCAGCAATCCCCCTTTTTAGACTCAACCCATCAACCGATTCATCAGTTTTGGTTTTATTGTCTGTGGGATCAGTTTTCTTTGCTTTGTTTTTTTCAAATGATGATGCAAGTTTTTGATACTCATTTACCATATCATGTAGTGTTAGAATGAGTTCTTCTCGTGTGAAATCAGTTGATCTGAAATCAAATATCTGTTGGCTAGATGATTCTTCTTCTGCATCATTAGCCATCAAACACTGGACTTCCTCATCATCACTAGAGCTGCATGATCTTTCTGGTTCTGACTCCTGACTGTCAGTTTCTGCCCATTTAGATTTATTTTCTTCAGCTAAGAGTACCTCGTGTTTCTTTCTGAAGGACTTCTTATCTTCCTTGGGCCTTCTTTTGTGTTCATATGATTTCTTTCTTCTATCAGTTGATCCCTGACTGTCCTTCTTGGGTTTAGGACAATCAGCAATAATGTGACCTGATTTGCCACAGTTGTAACAAGCATTTGATTCATATTTTGAGATGTTCCTTGGGTATGGCTTCTGAAAGTTTCCTTGATTCTTTCTCATGAACTTTCCAAATTTTTTGATGAACAAAGACATAGCATCATTGCTCAACTGATCAGTAGATTTCTCGACTGAACTGATTGGTTATGTTCTGACGGCTGCTAGAGCAGTTGTAACTGCAGGGGTAGATGGTTCTCCTTCTCTGGTTTGTAGCTCAAATTCATAAGCCTTTAAATCAGAAAACAGGTCATGAAGTTCAATTTGATTTAGATTCTTGGACTCCCTCATTGCCATGGTCTTGACATCACATTCCTTGGGAAGACCTCTCATTATTTTTAGTGCTATCTCTTTGTTGGTATACACTTTTCCAAGTACATTTAACTCATTGACGATACTGCTTACTCTTTCATCATACTCGTGTATTGATTCTCCTGCTTTCATTTTGATGTTATCAAACCTTTGAACAGCAACAGAGTGTTTATTCTCTTTGGTTTGATCATTTCCTTCACACAGTTGGATCAGCTTTTCCCAAATTTCTTTGGCTGTCTTACACATCTTTATTTTGCTGAAGGTTACTTTGTCCAGCGTTTTGTTCAAAATGTCTTTAGCCACATTATCAAGATTTGCTTTTCTTTTATCTTTAGTTGTCCATTCATCTCTGGGCTTTTCTATTCTTTGTGGTGCCCCTTCTGTTATGGCAACTGCTGTGTTTGTTTTCATAATCTTCATGGGTCCATCAGTTATGACATACCACATGTCATCATCTTGTGCAGCTAAATGAGCATGCATTCTGATTTTCAAATCATCAAATTCTTCTCTGGAGAACATAGGAATTTTGTTGAATGAAGTCATGCTAGCAAGTTTATAAATCAAAATTATTCAAGAACAAGATTCACCGGCTCTGATACCACTTGATAGGATCGATTAACGTAACAAGAGTGTTTAGAAGGGGGGGTTTGAATAAACACTCACAATATAAAACTGATCTTTTCGAATTTTGAGTTCAGTTTGGTGACAAACTGATTCTCGAAATCTTGGTGGCCAATGAAAATCAGTTAAACTGAAATAGTTGCGGAAGCTAACTGACTGAAAGATAGAATACAACACTGAAATAAAATACGCAAGGGTTTTTTCTGGATGTTCGGAAATTTCAATTACTCCTACGTCACCTCTTCTATCCCAAGGATAGAATTTCCACTAAAAGACTTTGATCGAATACAAGATTTGTACTGACCCACTTCAGTTTGGACTTATCACTGCCAATACTGAAACTCTTAGTATTACAAAAGTGTTCTCAGTACGTAACTGATCTTAGCACTATCGAACTTATCAAATTTTTACAAAGTGCTAGTGAGCTCAGATTGTATCCTTGACTTCTACGGATACATCAAGTAAGAGTGAGCTATGATTTTTGGCAGAGTAACAGCAAGCTTTGAATAGAGTAATTCGGTTGTGTTCTTCAGCTGTTCTTCTGTCATATTTATAATCTTGTCTTCCATCGGTAACTTGAGATATTTTTTGAATCTTTGTATTCGTTGATTGCTACTTCATTATTTCTTGGGCTTTGTTTGCTTCATTTATTGTAATGCGGTGTTTTTACTGCTTCAGCCGAAATGTGTTGTTCCAAGCTGTATTGATTGAAGTCCGACGTTGCAATCTTCTATGTCTCTTTGTCGGTTGAATGTTCTTTCCCGAGACATGTTTAGTTAAAGTATGAATGTATCAACTGATCAGTTTCCAGCTGTTCAGCTGATTTCAGTTGTTAAGTCCAGTTCACTTCGATCAGTTGCTGATGAGGAGAACAACTAAATTTTCAGTTGCGTAGATTCAGTTGCTGATTTCAGTTTGCTTGATCAGTTGGTTCGTATTTTCAGTTGGTTCATATTTTGTCAAACTCCATAATTTAGTTTCCAACAATTTCTCCCTTTATGGTGTTTGACAAAACTTAGTAAATAATAACTGAACGTCTGAACTCATTGTAGATAAAATAAGAGATTGTCTTGGAACTTTTCAAGTTCGCAATCTTGATTTTGATATTAACAAAACTTGTTATTGTGTTTCTGACATATTTACTCAAGTGTGAAGTTGCAAACACAAGAAGCAAGTTGAAACTGAATTTTGCACACACTGAATTTCTGGCGAGCTTCGGTGCTTTGATGATATCTCCCAGCTGGATGATTGAAATGACAATTCGCCAAATGGACTGATTAGAAAACTCAATTTGGAAAAAATCGTATTGCACGTTAGTTGGGAAAAATCGGATGTTATCATGGTCTAACTGATCTCTCAATTATCGAACTAATCACACGAAAACAGCAATCAGTTAGGTTTGAGCAGCTGCGTTATTTTGGTCATATCTCTCATCTCGGTTATTGAAACGAAGCGATTCAGCATGCGTTGGAAAGATAAGACAAAAATCTACAAATCATTCTCAGAAGTCAAAGTCTGAATCGAAGCTTACGATGCTGAAAAATGACGATGAAGCTACTGGTTCTGCACAAACTGAAATCAGCTAGGCTGATTTCAGCACACCAGCTGAACTGAAACTGAACCAGCTGCTGACCAACTGAACTGAACTAGCTGATGACCAGTTGAACTGAACGACCAGTTGAGTTGACCAGAGTTGACCAGTTGACCAGAGTTGACCAGTCGAGAAAATGTTCAGCAAGACGAATTTGACCGTTGCAATTCCAGAAACAGTACAGAAACTTTCCAACGGTCATATTCTTGTGTCTAACATATATATCAGTGTTGGAGCCTATAAATACAACATATTGAAGATCAAACAAGAGCTTTTGAAGTGGATTCAAAGCATGGGCAGTTAGCATGAATATATTAGCTAGTTGAGAGCACAAGCCCTTGTGTGAGGATACATTTGAGATGTACACTGTAACTGATATATTCCTCACACACGATCACTCACACATATACGAGAGAGTTGAAGTTCACAGATTAGTTGAGTGAGTCTTGCACAAAGACGTAAAACTTGTATATGTTGTCTTTGCATATGAGACATTAAACAATATGCTGATTGTGAGGTGCTGCCTACAATCTTGAGTGCTAGGAGTTTAGTTTAGGCAGTGGAGTAAGTCCTAGATAAATGGGTTTTTACAAGGTGTTGAATCAAAGTCTTCTAGTGAATCCTTCCCAAGGGGAAGAAGGGGTGACGTAGGAGTGTTGAAATCTCCGAACATCCATAAATAAATTCGTGTCTATTTGTTTATTGCATTTACTTATCAATTTCATAGTTTTAAATATGCATGGTTGAAGCATTTTATGTGTTCTTCAAATACCAAAATATTGCATACCAAGTGTTTGATAAAATGCTTCAACTGAAATACTTTTACTCATTCAACTTGCATATATTTAAATGCCTTAAAAAAGATTTAATCGGTTTCTACGAAGGATTATTTCGAGTATTATCCGCTTGGTTTGAACACCAAACTCGATTTAATTCATCGGTGTTCAATATTTCAAGAACCGAGCTATTGTAGCTCAACGGTGCTCCCCCTAATCGATCCTAACAGATTGAATTTCTTGAACTGATAGAAGTCTTGAATTAATAACAGCTGAATCTAATAATCTAATGAACTGCTTTTTATCAAGATGGTTTCTTCTGCTGTTTCTGAGGATGCTCTTTGATTTCTTCCCCATTTTTGTCAAACTCATCCATCTTCATAGATAATCTTCGAACGTCAGTGGAAAGAATTTTGACATCTGAGGAGATACTTGAGACAGCAATTTGTAAGGAGGTCTGCAGCAGTTCCATTTTATTAGAAACAGAAGTTTCCAATCGCTCAACTTGTTTTCTGATTACATCTTATGTTGTAAATAGACTTTGAGCTAGACCTCTGTTATTTTTCATCTCATCCACAGTTTGGGTAAGAGACTCCATGTTGGCTTGGATGGCTTTCATTTTTGCTTTATTAAATTCAATCGAGGAATCCAATTTGACAGTATGAGAAAATTGTGTGGATTGAATTTTCTTGATTTCGGTAAGCATCTGCTGCATATTTAGCTGAATATTCTGTATTTCCTCAAGGACAAGATCCATATCTGTGGATGGAAGAGGAGGTGACTGATCAGATGTTCTTTGTTCATGTGAGATTTGATCAAAGACAACCATGGTCCTATCAGATAGTGTTTGTTCTGGAACATCTGTTTCAGTCACTGTGTCTTGGACTGGATGAGATGAGGGTTGATGTTGATCAGAAATTGGCCTTTCTTGCTGAATCAGATCTGCAGTAAGAGAGTCATGAACTGGTTCATTTGTTTGATAGTCCTCTGTCATTCGTGTTGGTTCATTAGTTGGAGAAATTAGCAAAGCTTCCATATTCTCAGCAGTCTGTTGATTTGGTGATTGATGAGGCACCATTTTTTGCTCCTTTTGTTCAGAATCAGCAGGCTGAGCTGATGTTTCTGTTGAGATAGGAACCTCTTGAGTAATTTGATCAGTTGAATGATCAACTTCTTCAGGAATAGATTCTGTCACCACTGCTTGAATAATTTCATCGATGTTGGCAAAATTCAACTCAGCTTCAGAGTACAGCTGATGTTCCACAGCAGATGATTGTGGCACATCCTGAACTGTTTCTTCAGTTGTAACGATAGTTTGTTCTGAGAGTGGCTCTTTCTGCTGAGAGGAGGGTTCTTCTCCTTCTTCTTCAGAGGCTTCATCAGGAAGAAACTAACTCTTGATCTATTTCCCACATTTTGATCTGAGCTTGCAGGCTGGTAAGATCTGTATCTAGCTGAGTGATCACAGCTCGATCATTGTAAGCAGTTGGATTGGTGGGAATGTAGTTGGCCTTAAATTCTTCAAGCAGTTGAGATAGCTTCTTAGCTCGAATTTGGTCAAAAAAATAGGTTTTTCTCTCCAAAGTCTGAACAATTGTGGCGGCTTTGACCACTTTGAGGACGATTGCTTCCAGTTTGATAAATTTGTTCAGCTGGGATTTCTTTTTCAGTTGCTTAGCAAAAATTTGAGTTTTGTAGGCATTCCAGGCATTATAGGATTTAAGTTTTGATGCTGCAAAATTATTAACATGTTCCCAAACAAGGTCAATATGAGTTTGAATAGAATTGGATGGCCCGGGCTCTTCCACTAATTTGCCCTTGCCTTTTCCAGTACTGAGGATATGAGGAATTTCCAATCCAGTGGGAGTGGTATCCAACATTTCTGTAGTCTTTATTCCTTTGGTTCTGGCAGGTGCGAGAACAGTAGGACGATTGATATGTATTAAAGGAGCTTTGTTCCTAACTGTTTCTTTTGTTGCATCAGTTGAGATTTCTGGTGGGATGAACTTTAGGAGAACTGTTCGATAGGCTATTGGGCATTCGAGGATGTCAGCCTTTCAGAGATTCTGCTGTGGCTGGTATTTTTGTCCTTTGTGTTCTTGGTTTCTTTGCAATTTTTGGAGAGGGCGTCTTCTCGGAATCAGATTCACTGATAATCAATTTTCTTTTAACTGTCTTCAGTTGAGCCAATGTTTTGGCCTGTTTAACTGCTTTGGGAGCATCCTGTTGCGCCCCAATCTCCTTCTTGATCTTCACAAACTGATCAAGAGAGATCGATTTTGGTTTTGGGTGGCAGAACATTCTTCCCATTAAAAATTTTGAATTTGGATAGTCGCTCGGAATCATCAGCCACCAATCCTTTGACTTTCATCAAATAGCTTAGCGGCACTGCAAATCCTTTAGATTGCTTGGTGGAGGAGAACATATTTTTCAAGATAATGAAAATGAGTTGCTTCCAATTGAATTTTCTTTCAGTCATAATAACTGTGATAGCTTGAAATTTTCCAAAGTAAGGGCAGCAAATGATCCTGCCTTGGCCAATAGCCCTTTGGCTACGATATCAGCCATCAACTGAACCTCATGCTTCAGTTCCTTCTTAGGATCGGAAACTTTAATTTTCCGTCCATCAGCAGAGAGTGCAGTTTGCATTTCTTCAATATCTGATGCTTTAACATCAGTAAGTTGTACTAATCCATCAGAAGGTAATGAAAAGATTTCGCCTAAAGAATCTTCAGAAATGGTTACCAACTAATCATTGACAGAGGAAATAATGCTTCCATTAGGATTGATATATCCATTTGAGTAGAAATCTTGGAGTTCTTTTGGATAAATTTCCTGCGAGGCTCTGCCCAAAAACATCCCGAGACTTGCAGATTCAATCTTCAGAAAGGCGTTCTTGACATTAGCTTCTTGAACTGATAAAACTGAGTCAAAGTCAATAGCTGTAGCGTTCATCATGTGAGCTGGGATTTGATTCGCCATTGCTGAGAGTAAGGAAACCAGAAATTTTGCGAAGTATAAGTTTTGAGTGTATGAGTTTGTTTTGAGAGATGATGTACGCGTAAGAAAGAAAACTGAATCGAAGCGGGGAATCATTTATATGTTTGTGACTGTTTAAATTCTGGACACGTGTCAGTCCATTAAAAATTTGAGTAAAAATGTGTGTACGTGTGCTGTAAGCGTGTGTGCAAGAAATGAACGGTTTAAAATAGGCCACGTTACGAAATTGCAATCACATCAGTTGATTTGGAATATAATAAGTTTTTAATTTGTTAACTTATGTGAGAAGATTTGTAAAATATCCAGCTGAACAATCAGTTGGGAAACTGATTCATTTCAGTTGAGAATTTACAAAACAGTTTTCTTCTCAGTTAACCTCTTAAAAACTGATATTCCCCCTTAATCGGTGCATAAAATAATTAAAGCGAATAAATTTAAATTTCAGAAAGATTATCGTTTGCTGAACCGTTGACGGCCCTTCAGCTTCCATGATATTTGGCTATAAATAGAAGTAACGTGGTTAGTTCCAGTCATATTGGTGAAAATTTTTAAGATAAATAAAAATGACAGATGCGAGTAGCTCGAGTGCTTCCCCATTTTCTTTGGAGGCTAGGAAGGCTGTCATAGAAGATGAAGTCTTCTATGACAGTCTTCACTACTGGGAAAAACTACAGAAGCTTGAGTTCTTGTATAATACTAGAGAGGCTACTACTCCAGCATTGATGGCAGAGTTGAGAGAAGTGCTGGAGCACTTGAACATAGCTGTGTGGGTGGATGTCTTTAAGGAGGGTCATACATATCAGTTAATGCTTCGGAGGGAGCTGGACATTCTCAATCGCATAGCTGTTTCTCATAGCTTTCTTAAGACATCTACCTCTGCTTTATACACTTGGTTGAAGATGTGGATAATTGATGTAGAGGAAAAATATGATGATGTAATTCGTGCAAATTTGTATAGTTGAATGAAATATTTATCTAAGCTTAATCTTGTTTTTCTCTTCCCTGCAAATGATAATTTTCATCAGTTGTTATATATGAATTTCGAATTTAAACTTATGAAATACTAACTTATGTAAGTTGACTATGAACTGAAGTCAGTTAAGCATTAAGTAATAGATGATAAACTGATATCAGTTGATAATTAACAACTGATAAAATAAAAGCCTGGGTAAAATAGGAAAATCGCTTCGGTTGACTTGAGACTCTTTGGTTTCTTCAACATATAATGTCACATGTCTATAAATAAGACGAGAGAGATAAAATGTGAGACAATAACAGTTCAATATGTCCGATTCAAGTAACTCTGATGCATGCAGTAGTTCGCATATTCCAGTTAATGTCCTTATTTAGAAGAATTGAAGAAGACAATGGAAGAATATGTCTTGATGAAAGTGATGTCCACGTGGTTCAAGATTCATGATTTGCAGAGGGTAAGTAGTAGTGGTGTTGTTCCTATTCGTGCTCAAGCAGCAACAGCAGGAAAATTCATTGATCGTTTTGAAGTTAGGCATGTTACAGATCTGATTGATGACAAATGTCTGTTAGAATTAATGTTATGGAAGGAATGGCATGTGGTTGAGAAGATTTCTACAACTAGGTTATTTTCTAGAATCCAAATTTATGAGTTGAATAATTGGATTAGAGAGTGGCAGAATTCAGTTGGTTCTATGATATCTTCTGTAAACTGGGATCAATGGTATTCTTAATAAAGTATTATTTTCAATTTGTTGTGTTCTTATTTTCTGCAGATAATTCTATTAGTAAAGTAACATTAGTAATAATTTTAAGACAAATCAATTAAACCAAGAATATTGCGAAAGTAAGAAAACTTAGTCTCGGGTAATGGTTTGGTGAAGATGTTAGATGCTTGTTGCTCAGTTGAGATATACTCCAGTCTAATGTCCTTCTTCAAAGCATGATCTCTAATGAAGTGATGCCTGACATCTATATGCTTGGTCCTTGAGTGAAGAACTGGATTATAAGTTATGGCAATTGTACTCGTATTGTCACAAAATATGGGTGATTCATTTGTAATTACTCCACAATCTCTCAGTTGTTGCTGGATCCAGATCAGTTGAGCACAACAACTACCAGCAGCAAGATATTCTGCTTCAGTTGTTGAGGTAGCTATGGATGTCTGCTTTTTGCTGAACCAGGAGATCAGCCTGTCTCAAAGAAACTGACATGAACCACTTGTACTTTTTCGTTCAAGTTTACATCCTGCATAATCTGCATCTGAATAGCCAACTAAATTGAAAGATGAGTCTTTAGAATACCATAACCCAACATTTTGTGTACCCTTAAGATATTTTAAAATTCTTTTAGCAGCTGAGAAGTGTGATTGCTTAGGATTTGCTTGAAATCTAGCACACATACAAACAACAAATACAATATCAGGACGACTGGCAGTTAGGTACAACAATGAACCTATTAAGCCTCGATATAATGTCGCCTCAACTGATATTCCCCCTTGATCAGTGTCCAATTTTATTGATGAGCTAATGGGAGTATTTGCAGCTGAACATGACTCCATGCCAAATTTCTTCAGCAGCTCCTTTGTATATTTAGTCTGACTGATGAATGTACCAGTCTCCAGTTGCTTCACTTGCAGTCCAAGAAAGAATGTCAGTTCATCCATCATGCTCATTTCGAATTTTTCCTGCATCCACTTAGCAAATTTCTCACATAATTTGAGTTTAGTTGACCCAAAGATGATATCGTCAACATAAATTTGAACAAGTAAAATTTGATTATTCTTGGAAAATTTGAACAAGGTCTTATCAACTGATCCAACAGAAAAATTATGATCAGTTAGAAATTATGAAAGAGTTTCGTACCAAGCTCTGGGAGCTTGTTTAAAACCATATAAAGCTTTGTTCAAATGATATACATGATCAGGAAAATTGTGATTTAAAAAACCTGGGGGTTGTTCAACATATACTTCCTCTTGCAGTTGACCGTTCAAGAATGCACTTTTGACATCCATTTGATAGACTTTGAAGTTCTTGAATGAAGCATATGCAAGGAATATTCTAATAGCTTCCAGTCTTGCAACTGGTGCATATGTTTCATCATAATCAATTCATTTTTCTTACCTATATCCTTGTGCTACTAGTCTTGCTTTATTGCGTCCAACTGAACCATCTTCGTTCAGTTTGTTCCTGAAAACCCATTTTGTACCTATGACAGTTTTTGAAATCGGTCTTGGAACTAAGTTCCAGACATTGTTATGAGTAAACTGATTTAGCTCTTCTTGCATTGCATTTACCCAGTTAGGATCAGCAAGAGCTTCATCAGTTTTCTTCGGTTCTAGTTGTGAAACAAAGGCTGAATGGATAAATAAGTTTAGAATTTGATTTCGAGTTCTTACTGGATCTGATGGATTTCCTATTACCAGTTCAAGTGGATGTGATTTTTTCCATCTGTACTCAGTATTTGTTGTCTCAGCAATTCCTTCAGTTGGTAACTGAACATAATTTTCAGTCTCAGTTGGTGCTTCGTCAATTGGTATTTGAGTGTTATCATTATGCTCTATCAACTGATCATCACTAACGACTTCCTGTGCATCTGATTGATCCAGTACTTCTGGTTCAGGTGTTTGAAATATGTTTTGATTATTACGACATTCATTTTTGTCATCATCTTCCAAACTGATATCTGTAAATCGATCAACTAGCTCAACTTGATCAGTTGGCTTATCAGTTAGTTCAGTTTCATCGAAATCAACATGAGCTGATTCTTCAACATTTAGGGTTTTCTCGTTGAAGACTCTATAAGCTATACTAACTGATGAGTATCCAAGAAATATTCCCTCTGCAGATTTAGCATCAAACGCTTTTAAATAATTTTTACCATTATCAAGGATAAAACATCTACAGCCGAATATTTTGAAATAAGTAATTATACTTTTTCTTCCATGCCAGATCTCATATGGTGTTTTCATATGATTCTTATTAATCATTGATCTGTTCTGAGTAAAACACACAGTGTTTATTGCCTCTGCCCAAAACCTTTGAGAAAAATACCAGAATCAGCAAGCATTGTTCTAGCAGCTTCTTTAAGGGTCCGATTTCTTCTCCCAGCTACACCATTTTGCTGAGGAGTTCTGGCTGCTGAGAGCTCATGCTTAATTCCAGCATTCTCTAGAAAATTTGAAAGATTTTGATTGACGAATTCAGTTCCTCGATCTGATCTGATTCGATCAATTTCCAACTGATTTTTCATTTAAAAGTTTTTTGAAGAGCTTTATCAGTTGTGAAGTAGTATGGTCTTTAGATTTGAGAAAAATAACCCAAGTAAATCTTGAAAAATCATCTACGACTACCAAGGTGTATTTCATTCCCCCTAAGCTCATGACTGGTATAGGACCAAAGAGATCCATGTGCAACAGTTCTAAGCATCGTGATGAAGATTTACAACCCTTGTTTTTAAAAGAAGATCATACTTGTTTACCATACTGACATGCTGAGCAAAGTTTTTCTTTTGAAAAGTCTATTTTGGGCAAACTAGTTACAAGTTCATGTTTACTCAGATAGGCAATTGTTTTAAAGTTTAAATGGTTTAGTCTCTTATGCCACAACCAGTTTTTAGATGATTTGGAAGCAGTAAAACAAACTGGTGCATAAGTTTGATCATTCCAACTGACTTTATATGTGTTTCCAAACGTTTGCCAGTTAGTATGATTTCATCAGTTGAAGTTTTGACTGAACATGAGTTTTTGTCAAATTGTACTAAAAATCCACTGTCGCATAACTGACTGATGCTGATCAAGTTATACTTCAGGTTTTCTACTAATAGAACATCTTTAAAAGTAAAGTTACCATGGATAAGATTACCCTTACCCACAGTTCTACCTTTGGAATTGTCCCCGAAACTGATATTTGGACCACTGTATTTGATCAGTTGAGATAGCACACTTGCATCTCCTGTCATATGTTGCGAACATCCACTGTCCAAATACCATATTGAGTTCTTGTTTGTACCTATTACCTGCAATCACATACACAATATAACTTGGTACCCATATCTATTTGGGTCCTGAGCTGATTAGTCTCTTAGGAACCCACACTTGAATTAGTCTAATAGAATTTCCAGTAGTTGTATTCCAAATGGTTTTTCTCGACTTTTGTGTGCTTGGTGTGTAGTGTACAGATGATACAATATGTGTTTTAGATTTATTCAACTGATTGTTCAGTCTATATCTCTTCTTAACTGGCTTGCAGTTATAGTAATTGAAATAACTATTCGAATAGTTCTTGTGAAACCTCTTTGATGACTGACTTTGTGAATCAGTTGAAAATTTTGGCTATAACCAATCCCATATCTTCTAGCCTTACTCATATTCTTAGTAGGTTGCTCAATCAGTTTACTGGGCACAATTTGTTCTTGTACCACTGTTGCTTTGACAAAGTTAATGTATTTTTCTTTGTCTATTTTTGGCTTTGGTTGAGTATCATTTGGATACATTTCTTCTTGAGTATTGAACTCTAAACTAGTTTTATCAGAAACTGATTTTTGTGAATTCTGCATCTCACTCAGTGCAGTTGATGACTTGTTCCAAGACTGAATGAGCTCAGTCTGTTTTGAGTTTTCAAGCATCAACTTCTGGATTAATGACTGATTTTTATTTCTTTCTGCTTTTAACTCAGCAATCTCCCTTTTTAGACTCAACCCATCAACCGATTCATCAGTTTTGGTTTTATTGTCTGTGGGATCAGTTTTCTTTGCTTTGTTTTTTTCAAATGATGATGCAAGTTTTTGATACTCATTTACCATATCATGTAGTGTTAGAATGAGTTCTTCTCGTGTGAAATCAGTTGATCTGAAATCAAATATCTGTTGGCTAGATGATTCTTCTTCTGCATCATTAGCCATCAAACACTTGACTTCCTCATCATCACTAGAGCTGCATGATCTTTCTGGTTCTGACTCCTGACTGTCAGTTTCTGCCCATTTAGATTTATTTTCTTCAGCTAAGAGTACCTCGTGTTTCTTTCTGAAGGACTTCTTATCTTCCTTGGGCCTTCTTTTGTGTTCATATGATTTCTTTCTTCTATCAGTTGATCCCTGACTGTCCTTCTTGGGTTTAGGACAATCAGCAATAATGTGACCTGATTTGCCACAGTTGTAACAAGCATTTGATTCATATTTTGAGATGTTCCTTGGGTATGGCTTCTGAAAGTTTCCTTGATTCTTTCTCATGAACTTTCCAAATTTTTTGATGAACAAAGACATAGCATCATTGCTCAATTGATCAGTAGATTTCTCGACTGAACTGATTGGTTATGTTCTGACGGCTGCTAGAGCAGTTGTAACTGCAGGGGTAGATGGTTCTCCTTCTCTGGTTTGTAGCTCAAATTCATAAGCCTTTAAATCAGAAAACAGGTCATGAAGTTCAATTTGATTTAGATTCTTGGACTCCCTCATTGCCATGGTCTTGACATCACATTCCTTGGGAAGACCTCTCATTATTTTTAGTGCTATCTCTTTGTTGGTATACACTTTTCCAAGTACATTTAACTCATTGACGATACTGCTTACTCTTTCATCATACTCGTGTATTGATTCTCCTGCTTTCATTTTGATGTTATCAAACCTTTGAACAGCAACAGAGTGTTTATTCTCTTTGGTTTGATCATTTCCTTCACACAGTTGGATCAGCTTTTCCCAAATTTCTTTGGCTGTCTTACACATCTTTATTTTGCTGAAGGTTACTTTGTCCAGCGTTTTGTTCAAAATGTCTTTAGCCACATTATCAAGATTTGCTTTTCTTTTATCTTTAGTTGTCCATTCATCTCTGGGCTTTTCTATTCTTTGTGGTGCCCCTTCTGTTATGGCAACTGCTGTGTTTGTTTTCATAATCTTCATGGGTCCATCAGTTATGACATACCACATGTCATCATCTTGTGCAGCTAAATGAGCATGCATTCTGATTTTCAAATCATCAAATTCTTCTCTGGAGAACATAGGAATTTTGTTGAATGAAGTCATGCTAGCAAGTTTATAAATCAAAAGTATTCAAGAACAAGATTCACCGGCTCTGATACCACTTGATAGGATCGATTAACGTAACAAGAGTGTTTAGAAGGGGGGTTTGAATAAACACTCACAATATAAAACTGATCTTTTCGAATTTTGAGTTCAGTTTGGTGACAAACTGATTCTCGAAATCTTGTTGGCCAATGAAAATCAGTTAAACTGAAATAGTTGCGGAAGCTAACTGACTGAAAGATAGAATACAACACTGAAATAAAATACGCAAGGGTTTTTTCTGGATGTTAGGAAATTTCAATTACTCCTACGTCACCTCTTCTATCCCAAGGATAGAATTTCCACTAAAAGACTTTGATCGAATACAAGATTTGTACTGACCCACTTCAGTTTGGACTTATCACTGCCAAGACTGAAACTCTTAGTATTACAAAGTGTTCTCAGTACGTAACTGATCTTAGCACTATCGAACTTATCAAATTTTTACAAAGTGCTAGTGAGCTCAGATTGTATCCTTGACTTCTACGGATACATCAAGTAAGAGTGAGCTATGATTTTTGGCAGAGTAACAGCAAGCTTTGAATAGAGTAATTCGGTTGTGTTCTTCAGCTGTTCTTCTGTCATATTTATAATCTTGTCTTCCATCGGTAACTTGAGATATTTTTTGAATCTTTGTATTCGTTGATTGCTACTTCATTATTTCTTGGGCTTTGTTTGCTTCATTTATTGTAATGCGGTGTTTTTACTGCTTCAGCCGAAATGTGTTGTTCCAAGCTGTATTGATTGAAGTCCGACGTTGCAATCTTCTATGTCTCTTTGTCGGTTGAATGTTCTTTCCCGAGACATGTTTAGTTAAAGTATGAATGTATCAACTGATCAGTTTCCAGCTGATCAGCTGATTTCAGTTGTTAAGTCCAGTTTACTTCAATCGGTTGCTGATGAGGAGAACAACTGAATTTTCAGTTGCTTAGATTCAGTTGCTGAGTTCAGTTGCTGATTTCAGTTTTCTTGATCAGTTGGTTCGTATTTTCAGTTGGTTCATATTTTGTTAAACTCCATAATTTAGTTTCCAACAGTCTTTGTGCAAGATTGTATTTGGGTGGAGGCGGTGTGTGTGTGTGTGTGTGTGTGTGTGTGTGGGAACTAAACAAAGAATACACCGGAAAAATGTTCCCACAAACTGAGGGAAATATGCTTATAATCTAAGCTGATAACACGTTGAAGTGTCCATCTGGGTTGATTGCTTCTTGTAAGCTAATATGCAATATGCGAGCCATTTTTTTTGTATCTTCGCACACTCTAATTTTTTTGTCTTCACTGATCTTATATTTATAGACTGGATACAGTGAGACTCAATTATTGTATCTGTTGCATCTTGAATTCGTTCCTTGGACTATGTGTCTCGAATTTTCGACTTCCCTTCTGAAACGTTTGTCTTTAATGCTCTAATGCAACGTTCATTATTGTCCTTCGACTGGACAATTTCTTTGTATCTTTGTGTATAGCTGGAATCAACTTAATGAGTTTGTCTTCATCTACAACTGAAAGATTTTTAACTGACGCTCTGAACTAGTCAGCTTAACTGATCTTCAGTTGGGCTGGTGAAATCAGTTGACTCGTCAGTTGAATTGATTTTACTCTCGTTCAGTTGAACTGATCGGCTGGATTACTTCATCAGTTGACACTCCTTAGGCTGGCCGAACCTCTGAGTTTCTCCTGCCGAGCTACCTATCAACTTGACAGTCAGCTGAACTAATCATTTGACATATCAATTCGCCTGATTCAGTTTGTGCGATCAGTTGGTCTTCATTTTGCGATGTAAACATCTCGTAACTGATCATAACTTCTGCACACTAAGGTAAAACATTAGTAATACAAAATAACATGTTTTGTTAACATCAAAATTAAGATTACGAACTTGAAAAGTTTCAACAGACTGAAAGATTCCACTCTCATTTAATTTCTATTTTTATGGGCTTAATATAAATTTTGAATTTTATCCAAGATGAGATATTTGAATTTTGAAAATTCGTCTCATAATTATTTTTTAATAACGTGCTATATTTGTTTTGTATGTTTATAGGATTTATGCAACTCATGTTATTATAATAATAATAATAATAATAATAATAACACACATACTGTGTAATGACTCAAATCATTATTCGAATGAAGTACTGATTAAGATATGATTAAAGAATTGTTAATTAAGCATTATGATATAATCGATTAATTGAGGATCAACATGTTGGGATCCGCCAAATTTAGAATGGATCACCCAATCTACTTTGATTACCTTATCCCAAGAAATCCAACTAGACGAATGAGATTAGCACGTTATAGATAAGATTGAGTTTGGATCTTCTGAACTAGTCTGGATGCAACCTATAAATAAAACCCGATTTCATTTGTTTCTTACACGCTTTCCCTCAACTTATTTCTCTCGAATTCTAGCCATATACCTTAGGTTTTTAGCTAGTTTTAGATTAGTTCAGTGTCGGGAAACTTCGAAGCTAGTGTGTTCTCGAGGCGTGGTCATTGAACCGGGACACGCAAATCGAGACGTCATCATCAGCTGATGATGGACGAAGGTATAATCCTAAGTGATTCAAGGATCATTGAAAGAAATTTGAAACATGTTTAATGATTATGGATCTGGTATGATAATGATTTCAAAGTATTGGTATTGTCAAGGTTCAGAGGAGTAAATTAATGTCAAATTGTTTTAATGAGATACTTGATGTACTGACTGAGATATCCAAGTGCAGTATACACACTTATATGTTGCATATTTATTTGTTGCATGATATCTGTTTTACTATTTTGACATATTATGCATGACATATCACGTTGGGTCTGATATATTTTGTGACATACCTCGTTTGTTTGGGCCACTCAACCTTATTCTGTATTGTGGTTGGCTGGATATCGAGAGCTACAATATACAATGGACCTGCCGGCTCTGATGACCCTGGACATTGTAGGTCCACATCTCGATGATGAGTGTGGGAGCCAAAACATGTATATGGAAGATTAGAGACTACACACTCAGATGAATCTATACTGAACATGAGATTCTTGACTTGATCCTTGATATCTGAGCATATTGCATTTCACATGCATCATATCAATTTGTATACTTGTACATTCTCGTACGAGACGATTGTCACTCACATTCTTGTTTTCATCTTGAAGACCCTATTCCACAGAATAGGTTCTAGATTGCATGGTTCAGACGGCCAGTGAAGTGGCTAGAGAAGTTAGGTTTTCAGTGATGATCCAGTGGAGGTTTTTATTTTGTTTCTGTTATTTAATTGTTGTTATTAACTTTATTTATGCATTCTTATTAGACTGTATAGTAGTGACTCAAGTAAGGACACTACATTTAGTGATACCAGAGCATGCAAAGTTTTTTGAGACATTAGTAATTCTGTTCCGAGGATTTAGAGCTTGATTTTTGTTTCCTATTAGATGTCAAGAGATGGAAATAGTCATGAAAGTGTGAGACATGATCATTATGGCAATGATAATGTAGGCCAAGAACATTGTCGTAGATATCATGATGGAAGGAGTCACTAGAACCATGATGAAACGAGATGTAGGAACTTCGTCAACATTGTGGATTTTATGAAAATTGGACCTCCACCGTTGAAACGAGATGAGAATGCTGATTTTTCTTAAGCTTTGGTCAATATCACGGAACATTGTTTTCGCGTGTTGCACTATGACAAAGATGAGAAGATGGAGGTAGCTGATTTCACGATCCAAGGAAAAGCTTGTAAATGGTGGAAATCTCTTTCTTCCATTCTAAGTCAGCAGCATGGGCAAATTCGTTAGGAACATTTCCATTAAGACTCCATCAATCATCACTTTCCAACCGCTGTCTTTTAGGCGAAAAAGATGGAACTGTTGACCATTAAGCAAGGAGATTCGAGCATTTAGGATTACCAGAAGCGTTTTAATGATATTTTGTCATATGCTTCTCACATGAGTGAGAACTCAGTAGTGAAATATTCACATTTTCTGAATATATTGAACTAAGAAATTTTTGATCGAGTTTTTCTGTGACGATCTGACTACGTATGAAGGATTAGTGAATCGTTGTCATAAAGATGATATTAGTATTGCCAAGAGAAATTCTACGTAAGCTAGCAAGATGTCTAATTCGTTGGATCCGATGGGTCAGTCTTTCAAGAAGTTTACTTCTTCTTCCGGTTCTAGGTGACTATACTGTTTTCGTAGGAAAATGCTGCAATGTGACAATTTTGGAGGCAACCACCAAATGGAGAAATGTCAAAGGGTGAAAGGTGTTTCTTTCATGAAGAGGGATTACCCTAACTTCGAGGATCAGAGTGGAGGCGGAGGCTCTATGGTAGGGTCATGTAGTGAAAAACAGTCTGAGACAACTGCGCAGCAGAAATGTTTTCCTACTCAAGGTTCTCTTTGTGGGGGATATCAGCAACGCTCATGAGTCCAGGGGCAAGTGTTTGCCCTAAACCAAGAGCTCGTTGAAGAGCAAAACGAGATAGTCATTGTAGAAATTCTTTTTTATTTGATATTTCTGCATATGTATTAATTGAAATTGGGACACACTCATTCATAACTTCAATGTTTCTGAAGAAGTATAAACTACCCTATATGTCAATAGATGTTTTAATGTCAGTGTCTACATCCACGTGACATGAGCTTTTAGCTAAGCGACTAGTCATATAATTCTTGTTATATTTTGAAGTAAAATACGTGTACATCAATTTGATTATATTGGCCATGGAAGATTTTGATTTTACTATGGGAATCGACCTATTGAAAAAGTATAGATCGACCTTAGATTCTCATCAACTTCTTGTTCAGTTTCATCTAGAAGAAGACAAGAATTGGTTCTTCTAGGGTGAGGAAGCTCAACCTCTAATGTCAGTAGTGTCTGTTGTAAAGGAACATTGGGCTTTAGCAAAAAGAGGGAATGGCTACCTCATTTATGCTGCAGATCGAAGGAAGTGACCGACATGAATAACATTTCAGTTGTTTATGAATTTCTTGATATTTTCCCCCGATGAAATTCCTGGACTTCCTCAGGAGAGTGAATTGAAATTTGATATAGAATTATACCAGAAAACACACCTATCTCCATAGTGCCTTATAGATTGACGAATTAAAAGATGAATTAGGAAAAGCCGAAATTGGATGGGTTCGGGGGAGAGCTACCGTGTTCGGTTTAGGTTTTAGTTTTGGTTTCGGGGATTTTTAAAATCCCCGTAGTGATTCAGGGGCGGGTATGGGGATGATATCTCCATCTCCGAAACCATCCCGAAAATAATAATTATTAAATAATAATAATAGTTAGGGTTTAGAGTTTAGATTATTATGATTATTACTATTATTAAATAAATAACCTAAATACCTAACCCCTCAATTCTCATTCTCCATTTATCATTCACGCCTCCTCTCCTAGGTCCAACACTCCAACCCTTCACGAGTCACGACATTTCCTTCCGATTTCCAACATTTTCTCACTTTCAAAGAATGTTGGACCTCAAACCAACGCAAACCAGGTTCGATTGTTGTCTTTTGTATATCGATTTGAGCCATTATTGTTTAACCCGTAGATATAAAGCAAAGGCTTGCTTCTGAACCAAACTCAGATTCTGAATTGTCTGAGGTATATTGATAATTGTTTGCATTCTTTGAATATATTTGTTGTTCAGTCTGGAGACTCTCCAATGTCTTTATTCCAATTATTGCTGCCGAAGGGTTTATGATCGTGCAACTAGATCCTGCCAAAGTCGGGAAAAATTAGCTTGCAAAGTTGCTTGATAAGACGTGGTATTTTGGCTGTGATAGTGAATCAAATCCATTTGCAAATTCGGGTTGTTCTTCATTTCATGATTCATAGTGACTTGTTCCGATGAACTCCAAAGGATAATGTAATTTTTGAAATCATTTTGTTTGGGCTAAGAAGAGAGAATATACAGGCCTATGGTATGAAAATTTCGATTCACCCCTTGTTTCCATCCATCAAATACTCGACAAGATTTTGGGGCTCTTTTCAATTTTAATGATTTGATTAGTCTTCTTGATTTTTTCAAGTGGTGTTTCATTCTTTGGTGCTTTTGACCCAAAATCATGTTTAAAAATTTTAGGCTTTTATAATAAATTATTTGTTTATTGCATAATAAATTTTGGGGTTTGTTCAATGAAGATTGCTAAATCATTTATGACGGATATTGTTCAATTTTTTCATTTCTTCTAATTCCACTGAATGAGTGTTGGAAGCACCGTCCAAGTTATTGTCTGAAGGATGGTCGAATTTTTCGTTTTAGTTGGCCACCATTTCATTTTTCATTTTCGTTGGCCACCATTCCATGTGATAAAATTGTTGGCCATTGTTTCATTTTTCATGCTTTTAAATTTACAATTATTGATGGTTCTGATTTTAATGTATCGTCATGGTAATCGTTATGGGATATTATTTCAGATGGAATCTAATGATAGAGAGGTTGAGACTGCTCCAAATATGAGAAGTCAAGCACTTGCATTGAAAAATGAGAGTGTTTGAATCGAGGAAAATAAAAAACTCCAAAATGAAACTTTAGATGCTGAAGTTACGTGAGCAGATGGTGGAAATAAAAGAAAATTTAGATCTCCTGCATGGGATCATTTTGAAGGAAGATAATTGGAGGAAAATGGAAAGCGATGTTCAATGATTGTAAGAAGTTTTTAGGTGGTGAAAGTAAAAAGACATTTACTTGAACACATAAAAACATGTTCGCACAAAAAACAGAAGACTATAAAACAATCTCTATTGCAACCAACAAATTCCAATGACGGACAACGATGCATGGGACATACCACTTCAACCAAGATCACGGGAGGGAAGAGCTTGTGAATACCCGCTATCTATGGTTGATCATGTGGGCTTTAGAAGGTGCTCTTCTGCCTTACAACCATTATTTAAAGTTGTTTCCCAAAACACAATTAAGAACGACATCATGAAGATATTTGAGCATGAAAGAGATAAAACAATGAAATTGTCATATTAAATGCTAGTCGGATTACATTGACTACCGATATGTGGACGTCAAATAATCAAAAAAGTGGATTCATGGCAATCACTTCACACCTCATCGATGCTTCATGGAAACTACAAATTCGGCCTGTGAGGTAAATTTTTTTCTCTCTTTAACTTTGTACTTGTATTTACCATTAATGATATTACTATCATTGTTAAAATTTATTACATTTCTTTTTTTACTAGGTTTATATATGTTCTGTGTCCACATACTATTGGGGTCCTTGCAAATTCCCTTGTTGATTGCCTCTTGGGTTGGAATTTGGATCGTAAGTTGTCTACTTTAACTATTGATAATTGCACAACTAATGATGCTATGATTGAGCTTATTCTAGATAAGCTTCCTCCGAGTTCACTTATTTTAGAAGGTAAATTATTTCAAATGCGATGTTGCGTCCATATTTTGAATTTGATTGTGAAGGATGAACTACAATTAATCTATGGTAGTATTGAAAAAATCGATATAATTTTGGATTTTGGAACTTGATTGCAAAAACACGTTGGAACTTTACATATTTAATGCTTAACACTGCATTGGAATATAAAGACGTGTTTGCTCGTTTGAAACACCGTGAGAGTTTATATAAAAGAGTTCCCACAGAAGAAGATTGGTCAAAAGTGAGATATTTCTTCTAAATTGGAGATTTCCTCTATAAATCTTTTCTTATCAACTATTTGTGATATTAAGTTGGCAACTGATGATTGGATTCTTGTGGATGATAATGTGGTAAATACAATGCAAAAAAAATATGAAATTAAAGGTTGAAAAGTATTGGGAGGTGATGAATTGTTATTGACAATTGGGAGCATTTTTGATTCAAGGTACAAGATAAAGACAATTCAATTTATTATCCTCTTGTTTATGGTGATATGTCTTCATTTGAAATTGAAAAAATAAAGAAAAAATTATATGACGTTATTGAAGAGTACAATAAGAAATCATAACAACCTAAGGAAGTGAAATTTTCACCATCTTCATATTTAAGGTCTCCAGTTCCTAAACGTGGAAGTTATGCTGATAAATTTGAGATGTTCGTGGAGTATAATAATAATACTGAACTTGAGAGTTCAGAGTTGAATTATTATTTAGAAGAGTCTCTTTTGCTAAGAAATACAAGTGACTTTGATATGTTATGTTGGTGGAAGAGGAATATGATCAAATATCCCATTTTGCGTTATATTGTAAAGGATGTGTTGACCATTCCTGTGGCGACAGTTGCTTCTGAATCAACATTCAGTATTAGTGTGAGAGTTTTAAGTGCTCACCGTAATCGACTTCATCCTAAAACTTTGGAAGGTTTGATGTTTGCTCAAGATTGGTTATGGAGTGAAATTCAAAGTATTAAATAGTTTCAAAACAAAATTGTTTATGATACTTTATTTTTTAAATTTATAAATTTTTATTTTGTCTTATTAGATTTTACAGCTTCAAAGGATCAAAAGTTGGACAAAGAAAGTGGAATAGTGTGAATTATTTCCAGAAAATAAGACGAAAGCCGATTTAGCAATATGATAAACATACGCTCAAAAAGACCTCCTAAATCCCCATTTCCAAGTGATCGGAGTTTAATCTGAATTTGCTGTAGAATTTTCTCCCACTCGAGACTTACTTCAAAGAAAGATAGGATTGAGCAATTCTGCCGGTTCTTAAGCAAACCCTACTATTATTAATTATTAGATTATAATTTTATTAAGGGCTTTTTTTTATAGATGTGGAGGAGAGTAAGGGGGGGCTGAGAAGATTCTGATATAGAGGTAAATAATAATTTATTTTTGTTATTGTATTAAAGTGTTTTAAATTTATATATATTTTCTCTCTGTCTAATTATTTTTTTAGGAGCATGAGTCATGCACTAAAATTAATATTGATTACAACATGGAGTGATGTTATCTGATATAATGGAGAAGAAAGTGATCTCATGATGCTAACGAGTTTGATTTTATATTTATTGAAGTATGGATTTTTTTTTTTTTGAGGAGATTCAACTATGGATTATTAATGTTACACTATATAATATTAGTTTTATGTATGTCATTTAGTTTTTTAGGAGATTTTTTAAATAATGTTAGTTTATGTATGTCATTGAATTTTTGTATCAATACTCTTTAAGTTAAATTAAAAAGTTTGTGTCAATTCAATAAATACTTGAGGTTTCATAAAAAAAAATCAAACGGGGACGAGGAAAGGTTCGGGGATCCCCATCCCTCCCCGATTAGGTAGAATTGGGGATGGGGGAGGGGATGGGGATGACAAACCCGCCCCTGCCCCTGCCCCTGCCCCTGCCCCTGCCCCAAACTATTGTCATCCCTAAGTTGAAGCAATAATTACAAGATCTTCTTGACAAAATGTACATTAGACCCAGTGTGTCTCTTTACGGAGGACTAGAGTTGTTTGTTAAGAAGAAGTATGGGTCTATGTGTCTTTACATAGATTATCGGAATTTGAACCGAGTTACAACTTGTTTGATTAACTAGAAGGGACTTCAGTGCACTTGAAAATCTATTCATGGTATGTATATCATCATCTTCGAGTTCATCAGCGTGATATTCTTAAGACTGCATTTCAAACAAGGAATGAGAATTACAAGTTTTTATTGATGCCATTTGGTTTGAAAAATGCTCCAGTAATATTTATGGATTTGATGAACCGAGTACTTCAGGAGTATCTTGAAAAGTTCGTCATTGTCTTTATTGACGACATATTGGTATACCCTCATAGCCTTATAGAGCATTCAATATACTAATTTGAGCAAGTACGAGTTTTGGCTCGACAAAGTTGTCTTCTTGGGACATATCATATCCAAAGACAGCATATCAGTGGATCTAAGAAAGATCAAAGTAGTGTTGACTTGGGCACAATCGGAATCAACTCAAGACATAAGAATTTTTCTAGGTTTTGAAGGTTATTATAGGAGATTCATATTTGGATTCTCATATTGCCAAGCAATGACGCAACTAACATGTAAGAATGTGCAGTTCGAGCGAAAACATGATTGTGAAAATAGTTTTAATGACATGCCCAACATTTGACAACTGCACCAGTTTTAGCTTTGGCATTTGGATCAGTGGGTACATTGTGCACACCGATGCGTCATGTTAGAACTTTTCAAGTTCGCAATCTTGATTTTGATGATAACAAAAATTGTTAATTTGTGTTAGTAATAATCTACCTTAGTGTGCAGTAGCAAGGATCACTCACGAGATGTTTACATCACAAGCTGAAGACCTAACTGATCACAAGCTGAATCAGTCTATCTGATTACGTCATTTGAGCAGTCCATCTGATTGTCCAGTTGATATGTGGTTCAGCAGGAGAACCTCAGAAGCCTGGCCAGTCGAAGGAGTGTTCAACTGATGAAGAAACCCAGCTGATAAGTTCAACTGAACGAAAGTGAAATCAGTTCAACTAACGAGTCGACTGATTTCACCAAACCAACTGAAGATCAGTTCAGCTGAACAGTTCGAATCATCAGTCATAATCTTTCAGTTGTAGATGAAGACAAACTCTTTCAGTGGATTCCAGATGTGTGTGAAGGTACAAAGCCATTGTCCAGTCAAAGGAAAATAATGGACATTGCATCAGAGCATTAAAGACATAACGTTTCAGAAGGACAGTCGAAAAGTCGAGACACAAAGTCCAAGAAATGAATTCAAGATGCAACGGATACAATAATGAGTCCCACTGTACGTTCAGTTTTCCCGCCTATATAAAGAGAAGATCAGTGAAGACTCAACAAATTACATAGAAGAGAAGCTAAAACGCAAATACAAGAGAAAAAAAGAGTATGCACATTGCACATCCGCTTTCAGAAGCATTCAACCCAGAGGGACACTTTAACGTGTTACCTGCTTAGTCTAGAGGCTTATTTCCCTCAGTGTGTGAGAACATCCTTGTTCAGTTCTCACACACAAAATCTCTCAACCACTCAAATACAGTCTTGCACAAAGACGTTAAACTTGTGTTTGTAGTCTTTGTCACATAGATGTTAAAGAAGTGTTGGCTGGAAGATGTTGCCTTCAGTCGTAGCTAGGAGTTCAGTTTAGGTAGTAGTGTAAGTCCTAGCTGACTGGATTTGTACAAGTAGTTGTATAAATTAAATTCATCTAGTGGATCCTACCCGAGGCGGTAGAAGGGGTTAGTTAGGAGTAGTTGAAGTCTCTAAACATCCATAAACATATCTTGTATATTTAGCTGATTAACTGCTGTTTTCAAACTGTTTGGATCAGTTGGAGTATCAGTCCGTTCATTTGTCACCATAACTGAAACGATGAATGCAAAAACCAATCTACCCTTTTTCGGTTATTCAGTTTACATAAGTTAAAATGTTTTCTAATATAACAGTTTTTTTTCTTCACGAAGGATTACTTCGAGTTTTTTTCGCTTGGTTTCAACCAAACTTGATTTAATTAATCGGTGTTAATGTTCTTAGAACACGAGCTATTGCAGCTCATTGGAGAATATAGTGTTCGAAATGCCTTTGAAGACACTAGCACACTCGATGCTTCACATCACTTCAAGGACTTCACTGTGTTTTAACCCAAAATGAACATGTGATTGCATATGCATCTAGACATTTGAAGAAGCATGAAGAGAATTATCCAGTTCATGATCTGGAATTGATAGCGATTTTGTTTCTTTTAAAGATGTGGCGACATTATCTCTACAGAGAGAGATCTGAGATTTTACGGATCACAAAGAGCTTGAAATATATCTTCACTTAAGCAGAGTTTATGCGCTAAAGAGGATGGTTGATTTTGTTAAAGGATTATGATCTCAAAATCAAGTACCATCCAGGATCAAAGAATCTCGCAGATGACACTCTTAGTCGCAAAGAGAGATTATATGGACTTCAGAAAAGTCTCACATTAATTGTAATCCAAGATTGTTGTTCTGGGATTTGAGTTCCGCCATAAGAAAGGAATGTAAAACATTTGGGTAACGAACATTTTATCTGAACTGACGTTGTGTGTAAGAATCAGATAAGCTCCGTTTTTTACCCAAAGGTGAAAAAGTTAGCTAACTGAGACAACACATATGCTTTGAGTTTTAAACAGATGGGACCCTGTGTCTGTCAAGAAAAATCTTATTTCCAGATATTCTGATTTGAAATACGAGACTTTATCTCAAGCCCATTGGAGTAAATTGAGTTTCTATCCTAGAAGCATGAAACATATAAGGATTTGAAGACCATGTTTTGATGAAAAGGTATGAAGAGAAGTGTTTCCCAGTTTGTAATCAAGTATTTGGTTTTTCAGCAAGTGAAAGATGGACATCGACGACTAGGAGGATTACTTTAGGATCTTCCTAATCCTGAGTGGAAGTGGGAGCATGTGACGATGGATTTTGGCACAAAATTTGTGTTGTCTTCCAAGAAGTGTAATGTCATTTGCGTTATTATGGACCGACTGGATAAGTCAGCACATTTTGTTCCATATAGTTAGGAATATAAGTTTGATCGCATGACAAGACTATACATCCAAGAGATTCTTAAATAAAATGGTGTGCCAATAAGTATAGTCAGTACAAGAGACCAATGCTTTACCTCAATGTTCTAGGGAAGTTTTCAGAAGGCATTGAGAACGACATTGAGTCTGAGTACTGTCTATCTTATAGAGACTGATGGTCAGTCTGATAGGACTATTTAGACATTCTAGAACATGCAACGTGCTTGTCCTATGGATTTTGGACCGGCATGGCATGATCAACCGCCACTTGTGGAGTTTTTATATAACAATATCTACCATAGCCGCATAAATATGGTTCCGTTTGAAACATTGTATGGTATATATTGTCTACATATGAGAACAACAAGTGCAAGGATGTGAATTAGTGCAACAAGCGATTGACCAAATAGAATTGATAAAGAAGAAACTGCACAATATTGTCAAGCAAGTTACGTGAAAACCAAGCATAGGCCCCTACAGTTGAGGAAAAATTATTCCTTAAAGTTTCACCATTCCTCAAGATGTTGAGATTTTAACTTAACGAAAAATTAGCCCCAAGACTCATCAGACCTTTCGAGATCCTAGAATGTGTTGGAAATTTGGCGTATCGATTGGTTTTACTACATTATCTGTCTAGCATTCACAATGTCTTTCATGTATCATTGATATGAAGGTATGTAGCATATGAGTCAAACAATCAACATTCTTGACTCGACAAATGTTTTATTTGAAGAATACTTGCCTTATGTCGAGCAACGGCTCTTAAGGTATGTAGCAGATGAGTCATACATTCTTGACTCAAAAAATGGTTTATTTGAAGAATTTTTTACTTATGTCGAGCGACGTCTCTTAATTCTAGATAAGGAAGAGAAAAATCTCATAAACAAGACCATCTCACCTGTTCTAGTGTAATGGAAATGCCGAGATACCACTGAGGAGACTTGGAGTTAGAGAGCCATATACACTCAGTGTAGCCACATTTTTTTTGAGTTGTATCGTTGTAATAATGAGTTATATCTTATTCAATTGTATTTTTACTTCAGCTCTGACTTTTAGGAAGAGATCTTTGTAAGGATGGATGATGTAATGACTCAAATATTTATTTAAATAAAGTACTAATTAATGCATGATTAAATAATTGTTAATTAAGTATTATTAAGGAATTGATTAATTGAGAATCAACATGTTGAGATCCATCGAATTTAGAATGGATCACCCAATCTACTTTAAATTATCTTAAATCGAGAAATCCATCTAGACGAATGATATTATGACACTTGGCAGATATGATTGAGTTTGGATCTTCTGAACTAGTTCGGATGCAGCTTATAAATAGAAGTTGATTTTATTTATTTCCTACACCGCTTTTCCTCATCTTTTATCTCTCGAGTTCTAGCCATATACATTAGGTTTTTAGAAAGTTTCTAGGGCAATTTAGTGTCGGGAAGCTTTGAAACTAGTGTTGACTCAGGGAGGGGTTGGTGAATTGGGAAACACAGATCGAGACTGTATTAGCGGACCGACGACAGGGTCATGTATAATCACAAAACCTTAAATAATGATTTAATGATCCTTAGGAAGAACTTAAAAGCTTGTTTAGTGATTATGGATCTGGGATGATAGTTATTTCAGAATGTTGGTATTGTTTAGGTTCAGACAAGTAGACTTTCTTTCAAAATGTTTTATTGAGGTATGTGATGTAATGACTGAGATATCCAAGTGTAGTATAAACACTTACATGCTGAATATTTATCTATTGCCCAACTGAAGGATTGAGTGTGCTATTGCCTTCGAAAGCATTTCAAATACTACATTCTCCAATGAGCTGCAATAGCTTGTGTTATAAGAAATTTAACACCGATAAATTAAATTGAGTTTGATTTTAAAACCGAGCGGAAGAAACTCGAAATAGTCCTTCGTAGGGAAGACTGTTATATTAAAAAATATTTTAACTTATGTAAACCAAATAACTGAAAGAAGGTAGATTAGTTTTTGCATTCATCAGTTCAGTTATAGTGACAACTGAACTGACATATACTCTAACTGATCCAAATGATTTTAAGACGACAGTTAATTAGTTAAATACACAAAATATGTTTATAGATGTTCGGAGACTTTAACTGCTCCTACGTCACCCCTTCTACCACCTTGGGTCGGATCCACTAGAAGATTTTGATTTATACAACAACTTGTACAAACCCACTTAGCTTAGGACTTACCCACTGCCTAACTGAACTCTTAGTCTAGACTGAAGGCAGCACCTTCCAGCCAACACTTCTTTTACGTCTATGTGAGAAAGACTACATACACAAGTTTAACATCTTTGTGCAAGACTGTATTTGAGTGGTGGTGAGAGTGATTGTGTGTGTGTTAGAACTGAAAAAATATATTCTCACACACTGAGGGAAATAAACTTCTAATATAAGCTGATATGACTGTGAGGAGTTCCCTCTCGGCTAATTGCTTCTGAAAGCTGATGCGCAATGTGGGTGCCCTTTCTTTTCTCTCGTATTTGCGTTGAAGCTTCTTATCTCTGTATATGTGTATATTGAGTCTTCACTGATCTTTTCTTTATATAGGCGGGAAAACTGATCGTACAGTGAGACTCAATTATTGTATCTGTTGCATCTTGAATTCGTTTGTTGGACTTCGTGTCTCAACTTTCCGAATGCCCTTCTGAGACGTTTTTCTCTAATGCTCTGATACAACGTCCGTCATTTGACTGGACAATTACTTTTTACTTTTGTGCATAGCTGGAATCCTCATAAAGAGTTTGTATTTTATTTACAACTGAAAGATTCTGACTGATACTTCGAACTAGTCAGCTGAACTGATCTTCAGTTGGGCTGGTGAAATCAGTTGACTCGTCAGTTGAACTGATTTCACTCTCGTTCAGTTGAACTGATTAGCTGGGTTTCTTCATCAGTTGAACACTCCTTCGGCTGGCCAGGCTTCTGAGGTTCTCCTGTTGAACCACCTATTAACTGGACAATCAACTGGAATGCTCAATTGACGTAACAGTTAGACTGATTTAGTTTGTGGGATCAGTTGAGTCCTCAGTTTGCGATGTAAACAGCCCGTGACTGATCATAACTTCTGCACACTAAGGTAGATTATTAGTCACAAAAATTAACAAGTTTTGTAGACATCCAAAACAAGATTTCGAACTTAAAAAGTTCCAACATATTGCATGTTACATGCTTCACTGCTTTGACATATTATGAATGACATATTACATTGAGCCTAATATCTTTTGATATATACCTCATCCTTTTGGGTTGCTCAGCCTTATTTTGTATTGTAGACTGTAGGGTATCAAGATCTACAGTGTCTGAGGGGACCCATGGGTTCTGATGACCCTGAAAATTTTAAGTTCACGTCTTGGTGATTAGTGTGAGAGATAAAAAATTCTTATGGTAGATCGGAGACTACATACTCAAGCGCCTCTAGACTGAGTATGAGATGCTTAATTGATCCTTGATATCCAAGCATATTGCATTTCACATGAATTATATCAGTTTGTATACTCGTACATTCTCGTATTGACGATTGTCGCTCACATATTTGTTTCATCTTGGACACCCCATTCCACAAGGAATGTCTTAGTTTGGACAGTTCAGATGGCAAGGGCAGTGGCTAGAGCAGTTGAATTTTTGGTGCTGATAGAGTGGAGATTTTTTTTGTTTCCGCTATTTAATTGTTGTTATTATTTTATTTATGCATGCTTATTAGTGTGTTTACTAGTGGCTCAGGTAAGGGCTCTATATACTGTATTATAAATAATAAAAAATAATCGATAACCGATATATATTTCATCCTTGAGAGCCATTCACAGATCCAAGGTCGAATACTTAAGGAAATGTAGTGAGGCAAATGCAATATTGCAAAAGTTTTCAATATTTTTATATGTATTCGATCTTCAAAATTCTTGAGGATATGTTCTCACCTTCTTCGAATTTTGATCTTCTACTAAATCTAATATTTACAATAAATTTTTATGGAACACTGGGACACAAATTCAAGAACGGGCCACAAACATGCCCAATTTAATAATTATTAATTAATTAAAAACACAACAATATAAAATATCATATCATATATATAGAAAATTATTCATTGGTTTCGATCATCCTTATACCATATAATATCATATAATATTATCACTTAAATCATTAATATTTTAAATTTATCACTAAACGTCATAATTAAAAATAATTTAATGAATTGAACAAACACATTTACTCAATCATCCAATTAATTTTGTAATAATTAAAATTCATTGTAAAATACTTTTGACCATAAATAATAAAAATCATATTTCAATCATTTATTTATAAGATAATTTCGTGATTTTATTAAAATTATCTTTGACAGCCTCTTGCCCTCACGCCCCTGTTGCTTGCGCAGTTAAGACTTTGTGAAAACAACTGCCATGCAGAAATGTTTTTTTGTTAAAAAACTGCACTGACCGTTAAAGGAAGTGTTGCACACATTTTTTTTGTTTCAAAAATCTTATTTTCAGCCTAGGCTCTGATACCAATGTTGGAGTGTCATTTTCTTGCACCCAAAATGCAATTGAAGTTTAAAATATTTAAAAAAAATTAATTTGATAATCAAATATTTGTTTAGATGTCGTATGATTCGAATCATAACAATATGGTGGTAAGAATTTTTGTAACATACCGTACTTTTTACTTCTTGAAATTTGCGGAAAAATTAAAAAATTTCTTAAATAATTCGTGAACCTTCAAAATTCGATAAAATGAACTGTACGTCTCAAAAGTTGTTGCAACAAAAGACCTGAAAATAAAGTTTGGCAAAAGTATTTGAACATTTTCATAAAAGCTTAAACCTTGGGCGGTCCTCGGGTTTAGCCTCCTGCTCAGTCTAAGCCTGCTCCTTGGTCTCCTCGAAACATCCTCACCTGCATCGATCAAGTCTAGTGAGTCTAAAGACTCAACACGTATAAACTGGGAGTAACAAATACTACATAATAAAACCACATGCAACTTTAAAATAGAGCATACATAACTTGAAACTTGAACTTGCACTTAAACTTGAACTTACATACGTACATACGTAGACGTTCCATAAACATAAAACAATTCTTAAACATGCTTGCGTACTTGTACATGAATGAACATACATAAACTTCATCATTTTTGCGTAGAGGCATGTTTCAAAGCAAGTGACCCATAACATAATTCGCCTGATCAGACTAAACCACAGTACTGGGCTGACAGGGAAAAATCTACTGTCACATACATGAGATCCCCGTTCATGTTTTAACGGGAGGATTGGTCTCCGTTAATGATATAACGCTTTCCAATCTTGATCTAAACCCGTTCATGATTTAACGGGGTGGGTTGGTCCCCGTTCATGCTTTAACGCTTTTCAACCCCATACATAAATTGGTCACAAGACATTTAGCACACCTCAAAAAATTGAAAATATTTTCTTTGCACGTCGAACATATTTACTTTGCGTTGAGGGATTCGTTGGATCTCGCTTGGGACCACTGCTGCAACATACTAACATGAGTTTAAAATACTTAACTTGCAGAAATTAGACGTAGGTACTCGAGCTAGCCACCGAAGTGAATAATTAGCTTATGACATTCTAGTTCGCTCTGGACTTGGCCTCGTTTAATTATCGTACTAAACCATAACGTAAAACCCCAAAACAATCAATAAAGTATTTCCCAAAATTTGGAGTACACGGACCCCGTGCACCCCTCTGGGTCTGGGTCCGTGTAGGTATTGTATCTGTATACTCGAAGAAAAGGGAGGACACGGACCCTTTGTCAGGGTCCTTCTAAGGGTCTGTGTAGACTCTGTAACAAGGCACTTCGAAGAAAACAAAGGCACGACCCCGTGTAAGGGTCTGTTTCTGGGTCCGTGTACCCTCGGTAGTAGAAAACCCACGAAATTTCAGTACATGTGTTGCTTAACATTTTAGACCCGATTGGACGGACTATGAACCGACACCATGAGAATCATCCTAGGATACTCTACCACATTGACACCACCTGAACAAACACCCCGAAACACGACGCCCATCCTAACACAACACAAATATCAAAATCACGGAAATTGACACCAAATTGTTTCCTACGACTTCTAATTTATTCAAGTGCCTATCGACACTAACCGGCATACCAAACACAACCCAACATCATAATAAACATACCTAAATGCAGCAATGATCACCCGTCGATCCCAAACTAAGCCTGCAACAACAAAACTTCAAGAACACCTCAATACAAAATTTTCTGAAAAAGACAATTTGAGCAGTCCCACGAAAAACAACATGACTCACTCAATTTTTATCCAATAATTCGAATTTACTGTCAAATCAAAGGTATAAAAAAGTTATACGTTTTATATGTTGAAGGTTTTCTCAAAATCACGACCGAAAAATCTCCGTTTTAAATATGACAGCAAAAATCGAGATTTGTGATCCAAAAGCCATTTCAAATGCGATCTAACATTTTGTGCTCAAACCTTACACATCACACATATATTTTTACGCATAAAACAACGCAACACATAATATAACGAGATCGATGCAGAAATAACATAATATACGTGCCTTTTGAATTAAAATTTACCGACATAGCGATCCCGAAGCGGAGATGGCGCGAGGATTGATCCGGGAAGAACGTGGCGCTAAAATCCTTGAAGAAAACACATGAAAATTTGCTGGAAGATGGAGAGGGAAGGGGCGGCTGCTACTAAGACTTAGAACCCTAATTTTTTCTTTCAAATGATGATGATAAAAAGGCAAGGAAGAGTGTGTGTATATGTGTTAGCGTGCATATGTGTGTGTATAAGTGTGTGTGCGTGTGTTTTGAATATAGATTGGTAACGTGCGTGTGAGTGGGTAAGTAGGGGAATTATTTAGCTTAATTACACCATTACCTTGCTAATTGAAACACAAACTTTATTAACAGTTAATAAAAATGCTAACCCCTACTAATCTTAAAAAAAATCCCCTAATTAAAATAAAGAGTACAAGCACCAAAATCTTTAAAGGTTTTTAAAAATCTTAAAATCACCTAATAAATAAATTATGCTTTAAAATACTAAAACTTGATAAATTATTTAAAATACCCCAACCTCAACTTAAATAAAATACCACATTTTAAAATTGTCAAAATCGTCACCGGTCTTTTTCCTCAATCCCCCTTCGAATAATCGCCTGAAACATGAAACTCAAAAAACATTTTAACGTGCATCACCTAAACATAAATAATTTAAAATAATGCATTTATAGAGTCATGCATGGCTAAAACTCATTTTAAACTTAAATAAATAATTTAACAATTAAATAAATGCATTTAAATAAATCATGCACCACTAAGACTCATTTTAAAATTAAATAAATGCTTTGATAATTAAATAAATGCATCGAGTTATACGTGTACTGAATTTGGGCACTACAGTTCCTCCCCCACTTATAAAAATTTCGTCATCGAAATTAAATCTTACCAAACAACTCCGGGTATCGAATCCTTATGTCCGCTTCTGACTCCCAAGTGGCCTCCTCCACTGATTGGTTCAGTCATCGGACTTTGACCAGCTTGGTCACTTTGTTCCGAAGTCTATGCTCCTGTCTGTCTAGATTTGGACGGATCTTTCCTCATATGACAGGTCTGGAGCCAACTGTAACGGTTATAGCTCAACACGTGCGAAGGATTAGCTAGGTACTTCCTCAACATCGAGAAATGGAACACATTGTATACCCCGACCAGATTCGACGGGAGGTAAACACGATAAGCTAGTGACCCAACTCTGTCAAGAACTTCAAACGGTCCGATATACCTCGGACTAAGTTTGCCTCTCTTCCCAAATCTCATAACACCCTTCATGGGTGCTATCTTTACTAAAACGTGATCACCTACGGCAAACTCGAGATCTCTCCTTCTCTTATCAGCAAAGCTCTTTTGACGACTCTGGCTGGTCTTCATTCTGTCTCGAATCTTGACCACCACATCTACAGTCTGCTGAACTATCTCTGGACCAATTTTGCTCTCTCACCAACCTCATCCCAATGAATTGGTGATCTGCACTTCCTTCCATACAATGTCTCATAGGGAGCCATACCAATAGATGCTTGGAAACTGTTGTTGTAGGTAAACTCCACTAGAGGTTGCTTAGATTTCCAAGTCCCCTGGAAATCGATCATACAGGCTCGCAATATATCCTCCAAAATCTGAATCACTCGCTCAGATTGGCCATCTGTCATGCAGGCTGAAAAGCTGTACTGAATAGCAACTTCAGTCCCCATGGTTACATGTAAGCTCTTCCAAAAGGACGATGTAAACCTCAGGTCCCAGGTCGGACACAATAAACTGGGATCCCGTGCAATCGAACGATCTTCCATGATATAAAGATCCGCATACTGCGTCATGGAGAAAGCCGTCTTCACTGACAAGAAATGCACTGCCTTGGTGAGTCGGTCTACTATAACGCAAATGGCATTAAAAGCTTTGACTGATCTCGACAACCCAACGACGAAATTTATGGTAATATTCTCTCATTACCACTCTGGGATGGGGAGTGGCTTAAGCATTCCTGCTGGCCTCTGATGTTCTGCCTTCACCTGCTGACAAGTGAGGCATTCAGACACAAATCTGTGGATGTCTCGCTTCATCCCTAGCCACCAATACAAAACCTGCAAGTCTTTGTACATCTTAGTACCTCCTGGGTATATTAAATACGGAGATGCATGTGCTCTGTCAAAATATCCTCTCTGGTCGAATCAACACCAGGCACCCACATTCTACCTCTGTATCTCACCATACCGTCTGACACTGTGTAGAGTACACTGCTATTGGCTTCATCCTTTAGCCTCCATTTCTACAACTGCTCGTCTGAAGGCTGTCCTCTACGGATTCGGTCTAGAAAACTGGATTTGACTGTCAGATTAGATAGTCTAGGGGCTGTGCCCTTGGGATAAACCTCTAACCCAAACCTCTGAATTTCTGACTGAAGAAGTCTCTATACTGACAGCTATGCTACGACTGCTATTTTACGGCTCAAGGCTTCTGCCACAACATTAGCTTTCCCTGGATAATAGCTAATTTCACAATCGTAGTCTTTCACTAACTCCAACCACCGTCTCTGTCTCATATTCAGTTCTTTCTGCGTGAAGAAATACTTGAGACTCTTGTGATCAGTGAATATCTGACATTTCTCACCATACAAGTAGTGTCTCCAAATCTTCAATGCAAAGACAACAGCGGCTAATTCCAGATCGTGAGTCGGGTAGTTTTTCTTATGCACCTTCAACTTCCTGGAAGCATAAGCTATTACCCGACCCTGCTGCATCAAAACTGCGCCTAACCCGAGCTTAGATGCATCAGTGTACAACACAAAATCACCTTGTCCTGCTGGCATGGCTAACACTGGTGCTGAAATAAGGACTTGCTTCAAAGTATCGAAGCTCTTCTAACACTCGCCGCTCCACATGAACTTAGCATTCTTCTTGGTCAGTGAAGTGAGTGGCACTGCTATCGAAGAAAACCCCTGAATGAACTTACGGTAGTAACTGGCTAAACCCAGAAAGCTACGGATTTCTGATATATTCTTCGGCTCAACCCATTCCTTAACGGCTGCTACCTTCGCTGGATCCACCTCAATGCCACTGCTAGAAATTATATGGCCCTAAAATGCTACCTTCTCCAACCAAAACTCACATTTATTGAACTTCGCAAATAACTTGCGACTCTACAAGGTCTGTAGAACTGTCCTCAAGTGCTGATTGTGCTCCTCGCGGCTCTTAGAGTAAATAAGAATGTCGTCAATGAACACTATGACGAACTGATCTAAGTAGGATGGAATACTCGGTTCATGAGGTCCATGAAAATTGCTGGAGCATTCGTCAGTTCAAATGGCATCACCAAGAACTCGTAATGCCCATATCTGGTTCTGAAGGCTGTCTTGTGAACAGCTGCGTCTTTCACTTTCAGCTGATGATACCCTGATCGAAGATCTATCTTTGAGAACACTGTAGCTCCCTGTAACTGATCGAACAAGTCCGTGATCCTAGGTAATGGGTATTTATTCTTGATCGTTACCTTGTTCAATTCTCGGTAATCGATACACAACCTCATGCTCCCATATTTATTTTTCACAAAGAGCACTGGTGCGTCCCACGGTGAGAAACTAGGGCGAATGAATTCTTTGTCCAGAAGCTTCTGTATCTGCTGCTTGAGCTCTAACATCTCAGCTGGAGCCAATCGGTACGGTGCTTAGAGATTGGCACTGTGCCTGGCATGAGATCAATCGCAAACTCCACCTCTCTCTCTGGTGGAAGACCTGTGACGTCATCAAGAAAGAAGTCTGGGAAGTCTCTGACTACTGGCACATCTGATACTGACAGTGTGGGTACGTCAGGTGCGGAAATAATGCTGGCCAAGAAGGCCTGACAACCCTTGTGCATAAGTCTCCGCGCCTGCATGTAGAGATCATGCGAGGAAAACTCCTCCATCTAGCTGGCTCAAAGAGAAACTGCTTCATATACCAAAGATCTTACTAATACTGACCTTTTATGGAAGTCGATAAGGACTCTCTTCTTTGTCAGCCAGTCCATTCCCAAAATAATGTCGAATTCCGGCATCGGCAAGATGATCAAGTCGGCATACACTATGTGGCCGTGCAATTCCATATCAATGTCTCTGACCATGCTAGTAGCTGACAGCTCTGCCCCTGATGGGACTGTTACTGAATAATTCACATCGAGTCCAATGGTCTTGATATCCAAGTGACTAGCGAACGTCCTCCGAGATAAATGAATGGGTGGCCCCGAAATCTATCAGGGCCTGAGTAGCTATTCTCTTAATGAAAGTATTTCCTGAGAGACGTAGCACAACACAAAACTTATATCCCCAAAAAATCTATCATTAACCTCAAGCATAGTAGAAATTAATATCTCAAGTCACTTAAAAATATTATTAACACACTAATAGTCCCAAATAAAATTCCAACACGCAAGGCAAAAATTTAATACTGTATCAAATTAAATAAGTTACCAGTCAATAGTGTCGTGTCTGGGTTCGCCTCCTGTGCATGCATGGCGAACACTCTGCCCGGGGTTGGCTGCCTCCACTGTGGGCACTCTTTCAACATGTGGTCACTGGCCCCACATTTGAAACACTTGCCCGACCCATACAAACACTGCCTCGGATGCTGGCGGTTGCCTTTAGGACACACT
The DNA here is from genome assembly GCF_022965805.1 of Primulina eburnea. NCBI lineage: Eukaryota > Viridiplantae > Streptophyta > Magnoliopsida > Lamiales > Gesneriaceae > Primulina > Primulina eburnea. The sequence goes on from NC_133111.1 coordinate 34,159,641, forward strand.
GGGAAATTACCCGGGCTTCTGAGGCGCCACCTGTTGCTGAATTGGACCCTTTCCCTTTGGCGGTCTCTGATACGGCTTCTTCCCTGGCGGCCCCTGGTAAGGCCTCTTAGGCTGGGATCGCTGATGCTACTGCTGCTGCTGCTGTGGAGCCTGATAGGGCCTCTTGCCCTGCCTATCAAACTCAATATCCCTCTGATCCTGCTCTGCCGCCAAAGCTCTAGACACGGCAACTGCATATGAAATAGGACCAGCAACTCGGACATCTCGGCGCAAGATCGGCCGCAACCCATCCATGAAATGCCTCAACTTTCCCTGGGCATCATTAGCTATCAGGGGCACAACGTGACACCCTTTTTCGAACTTCCTCACAAACTCCGCAACGTTGTTATCCCCTGATGCAACGTCATGAATTCTCTGGTCAGACGGGAGCGTACTTATTCAGTGAAGTACTTTGAGTATAAACCTCCTTGACACCATTCCAAGGCAACACCTGCAAGTTGACTGACACTGACGCACTCTCCCACCATAGTCTGACGTCCTTTGTCAGAAGGAACGTGGCACACCTGACCCTATGTGCATCTGTCAGTTCCATAAAATCAAAGATTACCTCGATGGACTTAATCCATCCTTCAGCTATCATCGGGTCAGTGGTACCCGAAAACTCCTTTGGGTTCATCCTCCTGAACCTCTCATATACTGCTTCTGGTCTGGGCCTCGCTTCTGTGTTTGCCGCAGCCTGGTTCCCCGCTAACATGTGCGAAGAACTGAGTCATTCCTACAAGCATCTGTGCCTGCATATCTGATGGTGGAGGTGGGGGATTGGCCCACTCCTCATTTCGAGGCTTTTGGCCATCTTCCCTTGCTTCACGGTCAATCACATGTCTAAGAGGCATACTGTTCCAACAATTTACCCAACACGTAAACCCAACATGCATGAACATGATTTCAATGACATAAGATGCACGTAATTTGAGCTTAAAACATGGACATGCTGAAATCATGACTTAATGCTTACTACATAACATAAATTTAAAACCTTAAAATTTACAGACTTGAAGTGTGACTTCGTGAGCTTCTTGCGACTGGCAGTAGGCATAACCCTTTACAAGAACACTGCTCTGATACCAACTGTAATGTACCGTACTTTTTACTACTTGAAATTTGTGGAAAAATTAAAAAAATTCTTAAATAATTCATGAACCTTCAAAATCGATAAAATGAACTGTACGTCTCAAAAGTTGTTGCAACAAAAGATCTGAAAAAAAAGTTTGACAAAAGTATTTGAACATTTTCATAAAATCTTAAAACTTGGGCGGTCCTCGGGTTTAGCCTCCTGCTCAGTCCAAGCCTGCTCCTTGGTCCCCACCCCTTGTCTCCTCGAAAACATCTTCACCTGCATCGATCAAGTCTAGTGAGCCTAAAGACTCAACACGTATAAACTGGGAGAAACAAATACTACATAATAAAATCACATGGAACTTTAAAATAGAGCATACATAACTTGAAACTTGAACTTGCACTTAAACTTGAACTTATATATGTACATACGTAGACGTGTCATAAACATAAAACTTTTCTTAAACGTGCTTGCGTACTTGTACATACATGAACATACATAAACTTCATCATTTTTGCGTAGAGGCATGTTTCAAAGCAAGTGATTCATAACATAATTCGCCTGATCAGACTAAACCACAGTACTAAACTGACAGGGAAAAATCCACTACCACATACATGAGATCCCCGTTCATGCTTTAACGGGCGGATTGGTCCCCATTCATGATTTCACGCTTTCCAATTCTGGTCTAAACTCGTTCATAATTTAACGGAGTGGGTTGGTCCCCGTTCATGCTTTAACGCTTTCCAACCCCATACATAAATTGGTCACAAGACATTTTTTTCTTTGCACGTCGAACATACTTACTTGGCGTTGAGGGATTCGTTGGATCTTGCTTGGGGCCACTGCTGCAACATACTAACATGAGTTTAAAATACTTAACTTGCATAACTTAGACGTAGATACTCGAGCTCACCACCGAAGTGAATAAGTAGCTTATGACATTCTAGTTCGCTTTGGACTTGACATCGTTTAATCATCGTACTAAAACATAACGTAAAACCCCAAAACAATCAATAAAGTATTTCCCAAAATTTGGAGTACACGGACCCCGTGCACCCTTCCGGGTCCGGATCCGGGTCCGTGTAGGTACTGTATCTGTATATTCAAAGAAAAGAGAGGACACGGACCCCGTGTCAGGGTCCGTCTAAGGGTCCGTGTAGACTCTGTAACAAGCCACTTCGAAGAAAACAAAGGCATGGACCCCGTGTAAGGGTCCGTGTACCCGCGGTAGTAGAAAACCCACGAAATTTCAGTACATGTGTTGCTGAAAGTTCTAGACCCGATTGGACGGATTATGAACCGACACCACGAGACCCATCCTAGGATACTTCCACATTGACAAAACATGTACAAACACCCCGAAACACGACGCCCATCCTAACACAACACAAATCTCAAAATCATGGAAATTGACACCAAATCGTTTCCTACGACTTCTAATGAATTCAAGTGCCTATCGACAGTAACTGGCATAACAAACACCAACCCAACATCATACTAAACATACCTAAATGCAATAATGATCACCTGTCGATCCCCAACAAAGCCTGCAACAACAAAACTTCAAGAACACCTCAATACAAAATTTTCTGAAAAAGGCAGTTTGAGCAGTCCCACGAAAAACACCATAACTCACTCAATTTTTATCCAAATAATTCTACTTTACTGTCAAATTGAAGATATCAAAAATTTCTACATTTTATATGTTGAAACCTTTCTCAAAATCATGACCGAAAAATCGCAGTTTTAAATATGACAGAAAAAATCGAGATTTGTGATCCAAAAGATGTTTCAAATGCGATCTAAACATTTTCTGCTCAAACCTTACACATCACACATATATTTTTACGCATAAAACAATGCAACACAGAATATAACGAGATCGATTCAGAAATAATAGAATATATGTGCCTTTTGAATTAAATTTTACCGACACAGCGATACCGAAGTAGAGATGACGCGAGGATTGATCCGGGTCGAACGTGGCGCTAAAATCCTTGAAAAAAACACACGAAAATTTGCTGGAAGATGGAGAGGGAAGGGGCGGCTGCTACTAAGACTTAGAACCCTAATTTTTTCTTTCAAATGATGAAGATAAAAGGCAAGGAAGAGTGTGTATATGTGTTAGCGTGCAAATGTGTGTGTATAAGTGTGTGTGCGTGTGTTTTGAATATAGATTGGTAACGTGTGTGTGAGTGGGTAATTAGGGGAATTATTTTAGCTTAATTATACCATTACCTTGCTAATTGTAACACTAACTTTATTAACAGTTAATAAAAATGCTAACCCCTAATAATCTTAAAAAAATCCCCTAATTAAAGTAAAGAGTACAAACACAAAATCTTTACAGGTTTTAAAAATCACTTAATAAATAAATTAGGCTTTAAAATACTAAAACTTGATAAATTATTTAAAATGCCCCAACCTCAACTTAAATAAAATATCACATTTTAAAATTGTCAAAATCGTCATCGTTCTTTTTCTTCGATCATGCCTCAAATAATCGCATGAAACATTAAACTCGAAAAAAATTTTACGTGCATCACCTAAACTTAAATAATTTAAAATAATGTATTTAAATAAGTCATACATGGCTAAAACTCATTTTAAACTATAAATAATTAACAATTAAATAAATGTATTTAAATAAATCATGCACCACTAAGACTCATTTAAAAATTAAATAAATACTTTAATAATTAAATATATGCATGAGTTATACGTGTACTGAATTTGAGCACTACAGTTTTTATGTTTGCATTCTAAACGCTAGATACCAAATTATTCCAGACTTTAAGTTGAGATAGTCTTTTTTGTAAATTCATATGAACAATCAACTTGAAGTAACGTCGTTTTTCAATCATCTAGTTAGATTCACGATCAAATACTTGATTTCTCTTCTAATTCGCACTAGATAATATATTAAAGTTTTGCATTGAGGCATGGTCTCAGGAAGATGGCAGAACCACGACGGCGGAGCATCGATGGCGTACAATGATGGTGTGGAGGTGATTGGCTGATAGTGCCCTTCTTAAGGTGGTGGTGGATTATTTTTTGTTTGTGAGGAGGGAGATAAAGTTAGCATCTTAATATGACATGTATTGTCATATTTATAATTTTCATGTATTATGTTAGAATCCTACTGTGAGTTTAAATTAGAATCCTAAAAGGGCTCTTAAGTTTTAATCCTATTAAAACTTCTAATGGTTAGAGTTTTATTAGGATTCCCCATTCCTATCAATCCAATAATACATGATTGAGTCATAATCCCATGCAGTGTTTTCAACTTTTGGCAATACATGATATAAATAAAGAAAAATTATTCAATTAATTAATTTTAGTCTCTTCTAGAATATTCTATGAGAATTTCACGTAATAGTCAAAACTACTAAATTAATACTTAATTAACATATCATAACTTTATTAATAAAAATAATTTTCACTTCATTTAATCCCGATCGACGATCACATAACGCCGATGTGATGAGGGTACAAATTTCGTACTTTTATTAAAAGTGAAAATTTCATAGATCGAATCTTTCCATTGAGTCATTTTTTACACTTGCCTATTTTGGAACTTATTCGCTAAACTACAATTACAATCTTCTCATTAAATTAGCAGTCAAGCTAACTTCTACAACTTCCAAATACGGAATATACTTATAAACACCTTTATAAGTAATCTATTTGATTTCCATCAAACCAAAATTATCAAATTCAACTCCTTGAATTTGACTATTTCAACAGAAACACAAAATTTAAAACTTATGTGCTCCCTCAATGGTTTAGGGATACAACTAGTTTTGAAATCACAATTTAATGTGATTTAGGACAATATTTGTCCTTATTCGGGCTTACAACTAGCATTGTCCCATGATCCATAAGTATCATTGATAGTGCCTTCAAGAACTAGTAGGTTATATTTAGTACATTACGGTCCCTTCAATACATATATCCCGATCGAATATTTGATCATTGGTATACCAAAAATCGCAAATGAATTCGATAACTATATAATATATCTTTGAGTAATAATAGTGATATCATATGTACAACTTAGGAACACATTTCCATAATACTCATATCTTACTATGACCAAAATTATTTTTGCTATTAACTCATCAGATCACATAGAGTATTCACACCAATAGGTGATCAGTGAATCATCAACTATAATGTATCGGCTTCTATGTATATCAAAACTACACCAAACTCACCACTTAATGACCCTTTTGGAGTTGGTAAACGAATCAAAGTGCATTGCTAGTATGTAGAGCCTCTATATAATTGTATACAATAATAACCGCAGACTAATCCATTCGATAATTGAAACACTTGGAAAGTCCGATGAAAGGTTGTTCACTACCTCATCCAATGAGCATCTATCTGTATTAATGAACATCTTCATCCTCTTACTAATGAAACGTGACATTTACATCACAGATGCTGGTCTCGAACTCTAGCAATCTTTATTCTTGTTTTATGCATTTGAGCCGACTAAGTATGGGTTTAGAATACATAATACACTTCTAATGAATTTCATGATCTACGTTACGAGATAAACCTCATGGTACTAGAATATATTCAACTGCTTTATCATGCAGCTTGGATGAGTATACAGATAAAATAAATGTCATATTTGAATAAAACCATAAAATACTATTAATTTTTACATAAGAGTCAAAAAAGTTCAAACAACAATTTGCCTCACTTGACACTTACTCTAACAACTTGTTGTCACGACGGGCCCCCTCTATCTCCACCTTTCTCGAAACTATTGAGGGTCATAATTATTTTCGTTCTTCCTCACACAGGAGGATAACACTTTCAAGCTGTGTAGAACTTTCCCTTTTTATAGCAATTTGAGTCATTCTCCTGGTTAAATTGTCCCGGATGCGGGTTTTTCCTTCTGTTCTGCTGCTTGGTTTGCATCCCTAAAATCTTGCCTCAACGAAAAGAAGATATATCACTCATGTCCATGAGTTGTTCAATATCTTGATTTGTCTAAAAAGTATAATGGTTTCGAATGCTACAACTATCTGATGCAAGTTCTATAATGGGATATGCAGGTTTATACTCATTTCCTTGTGTTGAATACTCAGAAAATGGGATCAAGGCTCGTGTAGGTTATTCTGAATTATTTTATGAAAGATTAACATTTCAAGCACTCCATACTGTGGCGTAGCAGCTAAGCTTTTTCATGGTCACTCTTAGACCAATGTCTTGGCTAGCTCACACAATATTTATTAATTTTTCATTATGTTAGAGTAGATGCCCATTAAGCCAACTTGCAGCTCGAGCTTTTATTGATTCTAATGTAAAACAATATTTGTTTTAATAATATTTTATGATTTTATTCAATTATTACATTATATTTATATGTATACTCATGTAAACTGTGTAGATAAATTCTTTGATTATACAATAGGTACCATGATGTTTGCCTCGCAACGTAAGATCATGAAACTCAGTAGGAAATGTATTGTATATTCTAAACAGGTTTCTAGTCGAAATAGCCTTCCAAAATAAGGACAAAGGTCGCTCGATCTCGAGACTAGAATCTGTGATGTAAACATCATGTTTCATTGAGAAGGGCATGGAAATGTCCATTCACACGGATGAGTGATCATATGATGATGTACTGAACAACCCTCCCTCAGACTGTCCAAGTGGTTCTCACTTATCGAGTAGTATAGTCAGCGGTTATGGTTGTACACCATTAGTCCTTTGACCTGAGATAATGTAGGGGCTATACATAAAGGCATGCACTTTGATCCTTTTATCGACTCCATTGAGGGTCACCAGGTGGCGAGGTTGGGTGTAGTTTCAAAATACGTAGGAGCAAATGCATTGTAATCGAGGATCCACCGTTGCCTACAGGTAAAGATATCCTATGTGATATGATGAATTAATGGTGCAAGGAATCTCTAGTCAGAGTAAGACATATGCAGCTTGAAAATGTGTTTCCTCAGTTGCGCATACAATGACACTATTACTCAAATATAAATAACATCTTTATCGAATTCATATGCAACTCTCGATATATCAATGGTTGTATATTTTATCGGGATATATAAGTTGAAGAGACCGTATTATACTATATGTTAACCATGACTTAAAGTTCTTGCAGACATTACCAGTGATATCTAGGGAATCATGGGTCGGTGTTACTAGACGCTCTTATCATGATCCGATAGGTGCAATCAGAATGAGTTCTGAATTCTTGATCGAGGAGTTAATGAAAAGAATAAGGCTAACTAGGGTAAGTTTGAATAAAAATAAATGTTATTCTGAATCATATAAATATATGAACCCACTAATAGATATATCCACGAACCACTGAGACACGTATCGGATTCTGTGTTCCTGTTGAGAAAGTCAAAATTCAAGGATTTGAATTTGACAACTTATACTTTGATGGAGATCAAACATGATGCTTATAAAATAATTTATAAGTTGATTCCATAGGATGGAAAAAACGAAAGTTAGATTAATTGGTAATTAAGGAAAGAGAGTGAAACTGTCTGTTTTAGTGAAGGAGTTCACTAAACTGACAGCTTCCAAATATGGTAAGTGAAAATTTTGATATTCAAAATTTTCATTTTAATTTTATTATCAAGACTTGTATCCTTGATACATAGGCGCTTTTGGATGATCGTCCAGGGTTATAATGAGTTCATAATCATTTATTTAGTTAATTTAGAATTTACCGATGAATGATTGTGATAGTAGTAATGACTACTAACATGCATAAATTCTCATAAATGTTCTAGAGAATTTTAGATTTAAAATTAATCAATGAGTTAATTTTGTAAATTAAATAATATTATTTAATTTATGGTGATATAAAATATGTGTATATATGGTATTAATATATCATTTATTATCAAGAGTGATAAATATATTATATATTACTTATATCGGAGTTTTAAAATAATGAAACATAGAGTCTAGTGCCACAAGTCCTTGTGGGAGAGGAGCTCCTGATCAGATTAGAAATCTCATTCTCTATATATACCATGAGAGGTCATAAATCAGAACGAAACTCTTGCACACAAAACACACAACAAAGCTTTCCTCTCTCCTTGAATTGAAAGTCACGGCCATGTTGAATTGGAAGCAAATCAATCCATGTAATCTATTATGGATTAGTAACTTAATTAGCTTCAATAATAATTGATTAAGAATCAATTAATTTCTCCACGTTTGAAAAGGCTCTTGGCCAATTCAAAAATCTTGGTGAAAAATTCGGCCAAGTGAATTCCTTCCACTGCCGCTCCGCCGGCCTTGTAAATGATTTTAAACACACGACGCCCAAGCACCGCCTCGATTGTCGAGACGTAAAAATTTTAAACTCTTGTTGCGTCTTGAGTGTGAGAATTCGATATCTCAACAGTTATTCAATCTCTGTACTTGTTATTGCTGTAAGAATTAGTTATCCTTAATCATCACCGAGTAGCTAATTGCCTAGAATCTGATCTTGTATGGTATTTAAAGAACTCGAGTTCAAAGTACGTAGTTAAATTGCCGTTCAAGAGGATTTAAGATGATCAAACATGGAAATACGGCACTAGGAAAAATGACAATTTTAGTGGTGTATGGTGGTCTTTTTGTGAGATTTGTTCTTTAAGTAATCAAAATCAAGTCTTAATCTATTAGTTTTTTGTTAACTTTCTTACAACTTTATATTTTTGTTCAACGGAGTGTGGATACGGTCACGGCCAATCACTAGAATTATGAAATAAATAAAAAATATGGAATGAGACTTAATTTTTACATTATCAACTATCTAAATCGCCAAAGAATAACTAATGTGCAAATTTTCCACTTTTTCAAATGTACACACACATAATACATATGAATAGGTGAATAACATGTACAATTTAAGTAAATATCTTTTGAGACAGTTTCATAGATTATTATATATGAGATTAGTTGACATGATCTATAATTATCATGAGAAGTAATATTTTTGGCATAAAAAGTGATATTTTTTTTATGATATGGGCCGAGTCAGAGATTAGTCAAACAAAATTGATTTATGAGATGGTCTCATTATAATTTTTGTGTATAATCTTTGAATCACGAAAATAATTTTTTTGGTTTAGTGACATGTTAAATTTTGGACTTTGATCCGTTAAGTTTCAAATTTGGTTTTTATATATTAACTTTTATTTTTTTGCTCTTTTGATTCAATGAACAATGTGACATTGGATATGAAAATAATTTTTGTTGTCATGACAATATTTTCCGATGCTATATTAATCCTCCGATGAAATAAAAACGAAAAGCCGAAACTCAAACTTTATGTTTCTCAGAAGTTCACGGGAATGGAAAGAGCCACCCCAATAATAGAACTTGGCAATAATTGAATGTCGCGAGACCAATTGTTTTTATTCTAAATTTGAAAGGCGTAGCCTATTGAATGAAAGTGAAAGCATCGCCAATTATCTAACATCGTTGCTATTCAATCTCATTTTTTTTTTATAATCCATGATTTTTAGTCGGCACCATGTGAACCAATTAAAAGTCAAATATTAACTAAGAATATTCTTAACCACCATAATATATAATATCCAAATTAATTGATTAAAATAATCAACGCTTTATTGTCCAAGTACGCTATTTATCTATTTTTAAAATTTATATTTAATAATATGATGACGTAATATTATATTAAAATTTTAAAATATTTTTTAAACTGTGGAGGGATGTTTAGATTACTCAATTTTCCTACTTTGTGCTCTAAAAAAAACCACCAATTGTGTCTATTTCTGTGTTCATTGGTGAGATGATACTAATTTAGTGGATGTATAATTTTGATATAATTCATCACTTGTAATAGATAAATGACACATTTTGGTAGACAAAGATGAACACGATTGATAAATATCATGTCAAACTAAATTTTAAAACTTAGCAATTTTTTGAAATAATTATATTCGGGATGAATCTATCTTATGACATCAACACCTCATTTCTATATACATCAATATAATTTTTTGATTTTTTTAAAAATTTTGTTTTTTGTTTAAAAAAAATTTCGATATATTTTCAATCAATTTATATCAGATAAACATAAATGATATAACATTGATATTGAATTTGAATATGATATAAGAATTATTGGATAAAAATGTAGATGAATAAAAAAATAATATATTTAGGCATAGTTTGGTACACATGATAGGATAAACATGTGATATATAATATAATGATAAGTCAAGGATAAATAAGATGTAGGATATTATATTTAATATTTGGTATGATTTTAATAAGAGTTATTAAATTTATATATTAGATTGTAATGACAAAATTAACCTTATCATAATAAATTTTATAATTTCAAAGTTGTTGCTTGAGTTCATATTTTTTATCTGTTCATGTAACCGATAGTACTTGCATGATTTATTTATTTTTACCTAATTTATATATTATATAATATGATAATTGAGCCCTTGATTTTATGAGTCAAGTTAAATATTAATTTTTAAGGTTAATCGAGTGATACTAATAATTTTATTGAGATTTATAAAAATTATTTATATAATTATCTCGAATTCATTTATATAATTATTATATTATATAATATATAAAAATAAATAAAATATTTATTTAATTTTAATTTCTACCTACTAACATAGATTTATAAAAAAAAATCATTTATAAATTGAGGGTAATTGAGTTATTTTAGTGTATTTTATCATTAAATTAAAATTATCACACCTTATTTTATCTTCTAAAAAATTATTTATCAAGGGCCCGTGATAGTATCATGAGCTTTTTAAAAAAGTACCAAATATAAGATAAAGAAGATTATTTATCAATCCTTATCTTATTCATGTATCAAACTATGCCTTAGGTGAGAAAAAATCACTTAGACGATCCATTAAACAGTAGGCGGTGAGTGAACGCCGGCTTTTTATAACATTGATATACATTCATATAATTGCAATAAATCACACGCCACGCATCCTTAAAACATGACGGCGGCGAAACATTCTGACTCGTCGTCGGTTCACCGGCCACTCCTTCCCGAAACTCAATCCACCCCCCAATCTGAAACCCGATACGTATTCGTTTTACCTCCTTATCCGCCACCCAACCACCACCTTCTCCTCCGCAAATCATGCCGCCGCGGCCTGATTAGCTGCGCCACCGTACTCATCTTCCTAGCTGCCGCACTGTATCTTCTCTGGCCATTCGATCCCGAGCTCTCCGTTGTTCGCCTCCACCTCGGTCGTCTCCGTTTCCACTTGATCCCTGAAGTCTCCACTGACTTAACGTTGAACCTCACCGTTAGGATTCGTAACCAAGATTTCTACTCAATTCAGTACGTTTCGTCGGTGGTCTCGATCGGGTATAGGGGGCAGAAACTGGGGGATGTCACATCAGATGTTGGGAATATAACGGCGAGGGCGTCGTCCTACGTGAACGCTACGCTCCAGCTGGAACGGGTGGAGATCACGAGCGATGTGATTCTGTTGTTGGATGATTTGGCAAAAGGCGAGATCAAGTTCGACACAGAGACGCAGATTGATGGGAAGCTCAGGGTTTTTTTCTTTGACTTGCCTATAAAGGTAAAATATTGCTTTTACCGGACTGAAATGGTGAAAACTGAAATGAATCTATTCTGGTTTTATAGATTTGTTTCGATTACCTTAAACTTTTCATAGAACAACAATTTGTCCCAATTTACTGACTAACAGTCTTGAAATATACCGTGAATCTTTTACGCTGTAAATCAACTCCTCAAAAGTTAGGGAGCTGTACCTGTTTACCTTATCGATACCCCTTAACTTCAAACGCACATTCAGAGTGGTGAAAAGTACATATCTGATCCTTGTTTTACGCCAGTTTTGGGAACATAAATCTACTGTCGGATTCTGGGTGTGACTTTTGATCTTGTCCGGTAGTATGGTAGTCACTTGTCTGGTAAGAAGCCTAAGATGAATTTTCATCTATTTAAAGTAATATTTAATTAGTTTTAAAGAAAAAGTTAATTTTATTGGGTTCTCAATGTTGTTAATGTTGGATTAATCTTATTTTCTGGAAAAATAAATTTCAAGTTAAGTCACACTCTGATTATGATTTAATGTTCGATCTCGATAAGGTTGAGAGAGGACCAAGTGAGAGATTGTTGGATCAATCTTCCTGAGAGCATCTTTTAATTTTTTCTTCTTAACTATTTTCTTAATGAGGAAGAGAATAGTGAACGTGATGTCGCGCGATCTAGTGACTATGACTCATGTATAGATAATAATTATCATTATCTTCTGATATTTCTGTTTTAATTTAACATAAAAACAAAAATTATACTTATGTCTCTACACATTAAAGGTTCACAACCTATTAGATGCACTAAAACTTGACACCAAAACTTCAACCGCTTAAATTTTCAGTCAAGTTATTAATGATTTAGCATTATGGATTATGTGGTTTATGGATTTTCTATTATTAGCTTCAAGTGGGATGATGGAGAATCTTTTGATCCTCCACATTGAAGAGAGCTTTCCTAGCAAAGCTCCAGGTTTAGGTGGCATTATTAATGACCAACCAGAGATTTCGTAGAAGTTATGGTTCAAATTTACTAGAAATGGTCATAATTGCTATTATGCTAGGTTCTTTGTCCTTCATTCTTTCTTTTTAGGGAATAAAGCAGTTAAAATTTTATGTGGTATGAAAACAAGTATAAGTGAGATGACTTAGGAATATAATTCTGTGGAGTAATCCATGTTCCCGGTTTGGTGATAATGGTACAAAGCCCCAATAATTGGGTTGCCTGGTCTTCTTTTACTGTAAGTAGTAGCATATACTGAACCCGACTCGACCTCATCTTCTTTACTAAAAATAAAATCACATGTTGGGTTAACGCAGAAGGGCAGTTGTTGCGATTTTCGTAGCAAGGGCTGATGAATGATGATGGCATTTATCGTTAAGAATAAAAGGCATAAATGAATGGAACAAATGGTCTGATACGGATATCCTTCTCATTGCTTTTGGTGAATTTGGTAAATATATTTAATTTGTAATGGGGTTGAAATGTTGTTTCACAAAGTTGCAAACTGGTTCGATATGGAAACCAGGTATATTTTTTTCAGTCACCCATGAGATAAATTTGACTGTTCTCTTTAGTCGTGCGTAACTTGATTCACTGGCTTCTACTGTATCCTCAAATTTCTTGGTGAATGCGTTAATTACGGACCCAACTCAAATGTGTCTTAACATGTAGTTGACTATCTATGATCTGTTGCAGCCAAAAATTTCATGCGCAATCGTCGCTGATACGATCAATGAAACAATTTCTCGGCAAAATTGCTCTTCTCAGGTAAACCTCACTCATTACCTATTGCATCATGTTTCTTTGATTATCCTTTAATGTATTCATAAAAGGGGCAAGACCGCATTCCGAATTACCAGAACATGTTTGATAGTTGTGAAATATGGGATGTTTGGCAGGCTTATGCAGAGAAATAAGAGGTGCTGCAGTGCAGGTTTAGGGAATCTGGCTATACAGCAAACGGAAAGAAACCTTGTTAAGTATTTAACTAGGTTTCAGGTATGCATATTCGTGTAATGATACGTGATTTTTGTCGAAAATATATACCTGAATGTGAAAAGAAATAGACGAGGTAAATCTTTGATATTTGTGTGGTGTATATGAAATCATGGGGTTTGTATTGTTTACCCTTTCAAATATTGACTATATTTACTGTATATGAAATCATGGACTTGGTATTGTTTTCCCTCTCAAATGTTGGCCATATTTGTTGATTTGTGCAACCACGTAACGATACAGAATAAATGAAACCACCACTCCCCTCTTTTGGTATGCCAATTTGTAAATTTATATTATTGCTAAAACTTGAAATTAAATTGTCTTTGGTGTATATTTAACATGAAAACGAATTTCCTCCCCGCAACCTGATCAGCAACTGAGTATCAACTCTTTTTCTATGCAAACTAGTATTTAACCCGTGCGATGTACGAGATGATATTATTAAAAATTAGTGAAAAATGAATAGATATTTAAATTGAAAAAAATAATATAATTATAAAAAATAAAAATAAAAATAAAACTATTTTTCGCTAATTTTAAAAAAATTTCTTAAATACAACACATGTCGATTAATTTTTTTAGTTAATAATCACTGTCATATATCAAAATTTTAGATTGTGTTAGCCTAAAGCAATGACATGATGCTTATCGTGTTTAGTGTATTGCTGTTGACCATCAACCTTAATACATATTTAATTCTTTAATTTTCGAAAAACTATATATTATTATATTTTTAACATGTGATAGAAAAAATATTTTTAAATCACATTCAATCAAAATTAATGAGTAATATTTTTTTAAAAATTCAGTAATTTAGTCTAAATCCACATTCACAAACAATTATGTGACATAACACTTGTTTGACATATTTGAATAATAACAATAATTGTTTCATCAATATCTTTATCCAAATGAGTTGTGATATTATCTACAAAATCTCTTCATAATATACACAATAGCCTATTATTCCGAAAGAAAAACGAAATATGTGATCATAAATAAATTATTTATAAATCAGAAAAGTTGTTTTTATTAACATTTACTATGTGTATTCCAAAACAATGTCAATAAATTTTATAAGATGTCTTCTAATAAGATGCGTACTTTATTTAAAATTGATTTAATCATTTCCATTATGGGACATTTTATACTATCATGTATCCGTGAACTTTGTAATATAGAAGAAAATTATCACATTCGTAATACGTAATAATTAAAATTTTGTACAACTAGATGAATAATATTTTTTATTTCTCGATCATGAAAAGCATATTTCAAAATTAATGTTTTGTTGTTCTCGTTGTTTCCATATGTAAGTAGTTGATATCAACGAACAAATCTAAATTTAAACGAACATTAAATCTTGGAAGGATTCAACTCATATATGGTGCTAAAAAGATGAGTCATTTCAGAATTCAATTTTGGAGTAGATAAATTTAGTAAGATAAATAGAATAAAAATGATTTATAATATAATATGCAATATTGCATTATTAATAATTTAAAATTCAAATAAGACATCCCAAGGGACAAAAATTGTACATTGGATGCTTTTGACATAATTATATCCATTGTTCTAAATAGCGGTCGAGGCGACTGCCTAGGCGGTAGGCGGCCCTCGACCGCACCGCCTTAGCATGAGGCGGCTGTCGAGGCGGGTCGAGGCGGCGTCGAGGCAGGTGAGGCAGTAGTCAACAATTTTAAAACCCAGTCAACAATTTTAAAACCTAGTCAACAATTTTAAAACTTAGTCAACAATTTTTAAAACTAAGTCAAAGTCAACAATTTTAAAAACTAAAACCCTAACACACCTCTTTCTTTATTTTATTTTATGTTTTCACTACAACTCTCCACTCTCAACTCTCAACCACCATAGTCCACACACAATCTGCCACTGCCCGCCCGTCGCCCGCCGCCGCCTGCTACCACCGGAAGTCAGAATATATAGATTTTAGGTTAGACATTGCATGTTTATTGTTTAGCATACTTTTTTTTTATAAGATTTCAGATTTTGTGATTTCAAAAATCAATTTTTTTACTATTATTAATTTATTATTTTATTATTAATTTATTGTTGAAGATTAATGGCAGGAAAAAGATAAACAACCGGAGTTGGAATTTAAGCCAAAGTCTAATGATATTGTTTGGGAATATGGGGTGTTGTATAATAAAGAGAAAAGGGATTGGATTACATGCAAGTTGTGTAAGAGGCTTATTAAGGAGGAGATTATAGGATGAAGCATCATATTGCGGGTATTGTAGGACAAGTTGAAGCATGTCCTAAAGCATCCGATGAGGACAAAAAAAGAGTGAGAGACTATCTTGAAAATAGCAAGAATAAAAAGCGTCAAAGGGTGGAAGAATTAAAAGAAGAAAGGGCGGAGGTAAACATATGTGTTGATGAAGAGGATGGTGATTGTGAAGTGATGGGAGATAATTCAAAAAAAAAAGCCAAAGAATATCGGTCCTATTGATAAGTGGACATCCGCAATCGATCCAACGAAGGCAAGACAACAAAACATAAATGATGCCTTGAAGTTAAAGTTTATAAATGATGTGCATGAGTATGTTGCTAGATGGATATACGAAACAGGGATTCCTTTTCATTCAATTGACAATCAAAGTTTTAGACAAATTGTAGAGGCGATTGGCCAATTCGGTCCGGGCTACAAACCTCCAAGTCAATATCTTTTAAGAGAGCCACTTTTGAAACAAGAAGTTGAGAGGACCAAATTATCTCTAAAAAAACAGGAAGAAGAGTTGATGAAAAATGGATGTTCCATAATGACCGACGCATGGACCGATCGCAAGAGGAGAAGCATTATGAATATATGTGTTAATTGCAAGCTAGGCACTTCATTCCTTGGTTCTATTGAAGAATCCATGGAGGCACACACCGGGGTTTATATATTTGAGTTTGTTGAAAAATATATCATTGAGATTGGCCCGCAACATGTTGTTCAAGTAGTGACGGACAACGCCGCAAACAATATGGCGGCGACGGATTTATTGAAGGTTACACAACCTCAAATTTTTTGGACCTCTTGTGCGACTCATACAATCAACCTCATGCTTGAAGCAATTGGAAGACTACTCAAGTTTAGCGGAATACTTGAGAAAGCAAAGGCCTTGACTATATTCATCTATGCACATCATAGAACTTTGGCTATTATGAGGAAATATACCAAGAAGAGTGATATTGTGAGGCCCGGAGTGACTAGATTTGCTACTTCATTTTTGACTTTGGAAAGTCTCAAAGACATGAAAGATCAATTGAGACTCATGTTTACATCCGATGAATGGAGCAAAACAAAGTTAAGGAGTAGTGTGAAGGGGAAAGCGGCGGAAGCCACGGTAACAAGTATATCTTTTTGGAATGGTGTTTCTTTAACTTTGAATGTTTTCACCCCTTTAGTGAAAGTTTTATGTCTTGTTGACAGGTGATAAGAAACCTTCCATGACATTCTTATTGGGTGCTCTTAAACAAGCCAAAGAAGACATTAAAAAGTCTTTCAAAAAAGAGGAAAATGCCATCCCTATTTTGAAGATTATTGATGAGAAGTCTAAGGGTAGACTTGATAGTCCTTTGCATTATGCCGCTTATTTATTGAATCCGTTCTTTTACTTCAAAGATTCAAGCATATCAAATGACACCAATGTCATGAATGAGTTTTTGAATTGTGTTGAGATAATTTTTGCCACTGACGAGGACATGCAATCTACCATTGCTAATGATGAATTGCTGAAATATAAGAGTAAATCTAGAAACTTTGGAAGAAAAATGGCGGTTGCGGCATATGAGAAGGTGGAGGTGTACCATGACTTTGACCCGGGTAAATCTTTTTTCCTTTATTTTTATTGAAGTCAATACATGTATTTTTTTTACCCATCATTGGTTTAATTATTTTTTTCCTCTTTGATTTTTTAAGTTGGATGGTGGTCCAATTACGGTGGTGACACTCCAAACTTACAAAACATGGCAATGAGATTTCTCTCTTTGACAACTAGTTCATCGGGGGTGTGAAAGAAATTGGAGTCAATTTGAAGGGGTAAACATTGAGAACTAATTCATAAATTATGTTATCTATCATTTTTTTTAAACAATGGTTTTAAATTTTTAGATACATACTAAGAAGAGGAATAGACTTGAGACATCAAGATTGAATGATCTTGTATATGTCAAATTCAATGCTAATCTTTTGAAGAAGAAGAGTAAAAGAGAAATGGGTGGAGATTTGCTTCTATCCTCTCAAGCTAGTGAAGCTCAAGGTTGGCTTGTCGATGATGGTGATGAAGATGAGGTCGAGTCGGGTTCAGGACTTACTTGGAGAATGGTAGCGGAGGCCTCGGGAGCGGATGAATTGCTACATCCAAGGAGTAGTTCAAGGAACATCCCCATTAGAGAACTTAATGAAGATTTAGAAATATCGGAGGAGGAGAATGAAGAAAATGTTGATTTTGAGTCCGATGATGAGAGGATCATGGATGTAGTAGATGGTGCATATGTAGATAATTTAGAATATTACTTATATTTAGTCTACTACTTGTTCTAATGATGGATGATTGATTGAAACTTTGAAAATTTGAACTTAGTTTTTTGGTAAGAAAAATTATATTACTTCGTTAGCATAATAACATTAATATGATGATGAATCTTTATTAATTGCACATTATCTAGATGATATTATATTTTGTGCTTAAACATTATTTAATTGCACATTTTACATAAAAATAATTATATTGCATGATAATCTATAAAAAATTACTTAAAAAATTTCAACCGCCTAGGCACCAGCCTAGGCGGCCGAGGTGGTATGCGGTCACCGACCGCCCCACCACCGCCTCCCGCCATTTACAACCTTGATTATATCATACACTAACTATTTTAAATTATGGAAATCTCGAATTGCATGCATTGAGTGTCAATCATTTCTGATTATTGAGGGTAATACACATGTTTATTGAGAATAATTTAATGTACATTTGAAACTCTTTTGAATCAATCTCTTTTAATTTTCTCGTGCTATCTTATTTGAATTTTTAAGAAGACAATTCAAGATGTACAATATACATATGGTTTTGGAAAAAACTACAACGCATTAATTCTTTCAAATTAAGGTAATTTCGAAATAATATGTATTTTAGATAAAAAAATTTATGATAATGGTAAATTTGTTGGGGATCGATATAGAGTTTAGAGGGTGGGGGGAGGGTGAATAAACTCTCCTCCTTTGATAATAGTTTTTGCAAAAGGTGTTAGAATCCTGTTAGAGATTGTAGCTGTTCTTGTTCAATAGTACGTCCAGCAGATCACAATGATAAGAGTGCGGAAACAATCCGATGGAGTAAGGTGAAAAATAATAATAGCAGTAGGCAATAAAACAGTAGTTGTTTCTGGAAGTTCGAAGATAAAATCTTATACGTCTCCCCTTCTTCTGTTTCCAGAAGATATCACTAAAAGACTTTGGATTTTACAGTACAACACTTGAACACACCCACTTCAGCAGGGCTTATCTCTTGCCTACTGAAACTCTTAGTAACTAAACACAAAGTGACTCAGTATAACGAAGTTCTAGGAAAAGACTCTTTTCCAGTTTACAAACTATTCTCGAAATATAGTAAGGTGTTTTACTTGAAGAGATGAGGAAACGGCAGTACAAGATGATCTCCAAAGATCAGATGTAAAATATTAAGCGTGAGCTGTTTTTCTGCAATTTTGAGCTTAGAAGATGGCGATTGATTCACGGTTGCTCAAAGTAGCGTTGGATAGATAAAAGATCAGTGATCATCTTCAAGTGGTTTTGATCCATATATATAGATAACTTGAATCCAACGTCTATAATAAAAAACGGTTCTTTTAGTGTCTGAAAGAAACAGCTTTATTCCTTAAATGGATCCTGCAAAAAGCTTTCAACACAATCAATCTTGTTACTTACTAAAATGGGTAAATCGAATTAAATGACTTAGTACATCATTTAATGGTGCAATAAATACTTGTACTCGATAAAGTAACGATAACATTTAAGACTACTTCCATTAGCATAGAAGACGTCAAGTTATCCTAATTGCAGACTCGGTTCTGCTTCTGGTTGACTGAGTTATGAAAACTTAGTCCTGATTTAATATTGTCTACTGGTTTTAACTAACAGCTAGCTGGTTTTGATTCGTATCGCCACAATAAATTTACGTCTAACAATTTCCCCCTTTGTGATGATGCTAAAACCTGGATGTTAACAAAGATAGATAACAATAATGTAAAACAACAAAATATATTAAGATATTTAAACAACAAAGATTTTAGTTATCAGTGACAATGTCTCTGAAAATAATTTCAACATCCTGATCATCAGCATTGAGATTTCTTCTGGCAGAGGATTCTGCCAAGTCTCCAGTTCTTCGAACTTCTGGTTGACTTCCTTCTGGTTGAGTCTCTTCCCCTTTTTGGCATCAGCGGCCATGACTTGGGAAATTAGTAGTCCATACGCCCAGAGAGATTCATAATCCCATCGTTGAGCATCTCCAGATATGGTGTATGATGAGATACTTGTTCACTCAGAGTATTAAGAGATTGAGATTGAGATTCAATCTTGGCATCCATCAACTCTATTGAAGTAGAAACTGAGCGAATAACATCATCATGGTCGATGAGTCGTTGGAGAATGTCAGTTTGTCCGAGCATGATGGCACCTTGACTTCTGGAAACAGATTGTCTGAAAACAGTTGTCTCAGCATGCATTTTGTTAACAGATTCCATCGTGCGAAAT
Source organism: Primulina eburnea (assembly GCF_022965805.1). Classification (NCBI taxonomy): domain Eukaryota; kingdom Viridiplantae; phylum Streptophyta; class Magnoliopsida; order Lamiales; family Gesneriaceae; genus Primulina; species Primulina eburnea. The sequence goes on from NC_133111.1 coordinate 34,180,083, forward strand.
ATTTCTTTAGAGATACGGTCTCGGAAAAACTGCGCGCCACTCATTTCTGCGGCATGTTCACGCGATATTTTCTTAACCATCTCCGATAGATTGTTGAGATTTCTTTGCAGAGCTTCTATCTCAAATTCCATGTTAAAGATTTCTGGTTCTGGAGATGGAGTTCTGGCGAGCATATGCTGTCTGATTTCAGCAACATGGACCATATGAGCAGCAGACTCAGAAACAGAAACAACCAATGCAGTAGAGACTGGAAACTGTGGAGGATCAGTAGGAAGGATTGTGTCCAGCATAGCTGTAGAAGAACCAGGCTCAGTAGAGATTCCTTCTGGAGCAGTAGGAGGGATTGGTGTTGCAATAGTTTCTTCAGCAGCAGATGGAGCAGGAGAGGTGACTTCAAGAGCATTACCTTGTTCGGAAGTAACATTCTCGGCTGGGTGAACATTTTCAGTTGTTTCCAGTGGTTGCTCCGAGGAGGTGAGTTCAGATGACCTATGGAGGAGAGCTGTCATTTCTGTTTGATGTTCAGCAGAAAATTTCTCAAGATTTGGTAATGAACGATCATCTGAAGCTTCCATGGGTTGGGTTTCGAGTGATGGTTCTGAGGAGAACACATCCTGATTGGATTGTGGTGAAGCAGCAGTAGGAACAATTGACTGAATGACCTCATCCACCGAGGCCAGATCTTGAACAGAGATCAAAGAAGAAGATCGAGTAGGTAGTTCTGGTAGTGCAGGAGTACTTGAGACCTTTGCGTTTATGGGAGCTGTGGTCCTTTCCTCAACTGGCTGTATCTGCAAAAGTTCAGGAACTATGCCTAATCTGTATGAAACATGCTTAGAAAAAGCCTGCTCTTGAGTGTGAATCTGTTCAACCAACAAATTCAATCTATCAGTGATAATCTTGATAATATCCTGATCATGAGAAGCAGTAGGACTCATTGGATCAAAATTAGACTTAAGTGTTGACAACACAGAGTCCATTTCCTTCTGCCTGAATTGATCAAGGATGTAGTTCCTTCGATTCATTGTCTCAATAACAATTTTGGTTTTCGCAGTAGCAAAAACTTTCTTCTCATGCTTCATCATGCGTCCCAATGTGTTTTCAGTACGTAAATAAGTGAGAGGATGAAAAACTCTCATCTTCAGCCATTCATAAAAAATAATAAATTTCTTTGGCAGAGTTTTCAATCTCCTGAAGGTGGAGCTCAATGCCAGTTTGTACTGTTTTTTTGGTGCGTTGGGGTTCTTCAAATATCTTCCCTTTTCCTTTTCTAGTAGGAGAGGGCAGTACGGATCGAGTAGTGGAGGGTCCGGCTAGTGAATCTCGAAAAACAAATCCAGTAAAAGGTCTGAGAGTAGACACTGAAGTTGATGTAGATGGAATAACAGCATCTACTGGTGCGATGACAGAAGTGGCAGCAGTTGGTTGTGAAACAGTAATAGTGACTGCTGGATCTGAAACAGACTTGGGTTTGGGTGAGTTGACAGCTGGAAATACTTGTCTCAACGGGACAGTATCCAAATCGGCAATCGCTGTTGTTTTCTTGATGCGGATGGTAGTTCTGAGATTCTTCTTGCTCGGAGTTGCTTCAGGAATAGAAACAGCAGTAGGTGCAGCTGATTCTTCAGATATAGTCTTCTCCGAATCAGTCAATACAATTACTCTTTTTCTTTTGATTTTATTTAGAACAGCTTGGCCTTCTGTCTGGGCATCTCCAATCTCCTTTTTCATTGAAACAAATTCAGCCACAGTTGGCTTAGGTCGAAGAGCAAGCACCTTATCAGCGTCTGCCATAGTAAAAAAAGAAGCATTCTGTTCAGTGGTGAACAGAAAACCAGCATCTTTCAACATCTGGCTAATTTGAACAGCAAACCCAGTACTCTTTCGTGAAATCATTTCTCTCATGATTTTGAATAGGAACCAACTCCAATCTACCTTAATCTCAGAAGTGATTGCCACCATCACCTGAACTTTTTCTTTGGTTAACTTATCAAAAGTACCGATTTTCACAAGAAGTGCCTTCGCCACAATATCAACTAGTACTTGGTACTCCATTTTCAGAAGCTTCTTGAAGCAAGAGGGAGAAAGTTCCTCTCTAGAGGCTGAGAAGGTAGAAAGGGCAATGGACATTTCTTCCTTCCAAATTCCTGATAGATCAGAGGTGCCTGAGATTGGAAGAAAGAAAGTTGAACCAAGCAGTGTAGCATCAATAGAAATAGATGTGTCCCCCTGAGAATAAACAATATTTCCATCTTGAACAGTTGCTTTGGCGAAGAATTCCAAAAGAGCGGTCTTGTAAATAACAGCGGCTGCTTCCTGAAACTTTCGGAGTCTAGATTTTTCAACAGCATTGAACATCTGAACAAGTCCTTCATACATGATGGTAAGTACTGATGCAAAGTTGACTTGATAAGCATGGAGAATGTAAGTTGTAGCCATTTCTTTGCCTGTAAAAGAATTAGCTTCGAAGTAGATTGTGTAATCACGATTTCGAATGAAAGCAGTAGCTAGAGAGTAAGATTCTAGAAACGTAAAAAGTGAAAAGGAGTAAAAAGAGCGGTTAATATTCAAAAGAGAATGTATAGCCGTCAATGTAAACACAAGGACACGTGTCAATATGTTTACGGTTGAGTGTGAGAAAAGTCATGCAGAGCGTGTCAGAGAGACTAATTATTTCAAAATTTGAAAAGTGATAATAAAAGAGCGGGCTGTCCAGATGGTTACTGAAAAAGATCAGAAGAGGGTTTGTCGTTTTATGATAATATCTACTGGAAGTCATAAGATGCTGAAATATTTTCAGCATATTGATACAAAAACTAGTAGACACTTGTTTTATGAAAAAGACAAACATCCTTTCTGCTTCTGACAGGGTATAAAAGAGAGTCTGAAAAACGATACTGTTCCCCCTAAATTCATGCAATTAATAAATGCGACGATACGGTTTCTGAGGAAAAGATAGATCAATCTTGGTATTCGTGTAGTCAAATCGCCGTCTCTTCAGCTTCCCAAGACTCTATAAAATTACCTGAAAATTCACAAACTAAATCATTCAATCTTTTTATCATACCAACACAAACGATAAGTACAAGTGATCTCTCGGAGCCTTCTCCAGAGTCAGAATCAGCAGAGGAATTCCAAAGACAACTTCCAGTCTCTCGTAAGCAGATGTTTGAAGACGTCTTTTTTCAAGATATGAAGACTAGGAAGAAAATCCTTAGTTTATTAATACGAACAATCAGTTACATTGTTCGTTCTTGTTAGGACTAAGTTGAGGGATAATCCCCTTCACGAACCACGATCACGCAAAGCGAGAGAGTGGGGGGGTCCCATCAGTCCTTAGATAAGTTCCTGTTGAAGTACTTTGCAACATAGAAAAGTACTTCAAGCTGCTGATATCAACAAATGTAGTAGATAAACTCCATGTAATGTTTCTGGTTTTATGAATGAAAAAATCTCATTTTGACATATTTGTTTTTGTTTATCTACTGCTTTCATTGAATGAATGATAATAAAAATAAATTGAGTAAAAAAACTCAGTCTGTGTAATTTAGTAGAACAGTTTGGTTGACTTGAAAGCGCTTCAACTTCTTCACCATTAAATGCAACCTGTCTATAAATAATAATACAACAAGTATTAAGAAAACAGTAAATCGATATGTCGGACTCAGGCAATTCTGATGCTTGTAGCAGTACTCATGTCTTGGTAACACCAGAGACACTTCCACATCTGGAAACTTTGAAGAAAACCATAGAGGAGTATGTCTGCTTAAAGGTTATGTCCGTATGGTTCAAAGTGCAGGAGCTGCAGAATGTGTATCAGAATGGTTTTGCTTTTACTACTGCTCAGCGAGCAAGAGCAAGAAAGTAAAAACGGGAGTTTCAAGTTGATCAAGTCTCTGAGCTTGCTACTAAAAGGGTTCTGCTTCAGATGATGCTCTGGAAGGAGTGACATCTGCTCCAAAAGATTCTCAGCACAGAGTCCTTTAAACAAATTTGGAGTCATGAGTTGAATAACTGGATTACTGAGTGGCAAGATTCTGTAGATCATCAATTGTGTAATGTAACCTGGTTTCGATTACATTCAAGATGAAATAACAGTATTTATCTTAAATTGTCTTTTTATTCTCTACAAAGAGAACAGAGTTAACACAAAATTTATAATAATTATCCAGATAATAACATTAATAAAATTAAGTTAAATCATTTAATCCCAATATATTTCGAAAGTAAGAAAACTTATTCTCAGGCAGAGGTTTAGTAAAGATATCTGCTGTAGAACCCGTAAATTAGACTACGTATAAGTCATGCATAATTCTAATATTTTAAATTAAATTGACTTCATTGCATGAATATTTAAATGCTTTCCTTTGAAGTTAATTATTTTAGCCAGCAGTTTAATTTTATTCTTTTCAGTTAATTCAGTGAGGCCGGACTGGAGTTGGAGTTTAGAGATAAAATTTAAGATTTCAGAAAATATTCCCAGAATTTATTTTAGGCTAATCAAATAAGTTAATTTAAGTTAAAAGGAAGTTGAGGATTTAATTTAATTACTTGAGGTGAATAGGAAATAAATTCATTTAAGTTTCTTAATTAAGGGATTTATTTACTAAATTATTTAAAGAATATGTAAGGCTTTAAAGGTTTAAAATTTATCAACTAGATAACATTATTTTCCCTTCCTTTAATTGTTAAAATTTCGGCCCCTTGGAATTATTAAGCAATTCAATTGCGAACTCACCTTTAATCATTTTCTTGTAATTAATTAGTAGGATAATCCTTCAAATCTTTTTAGCACCATTTAATTAACTAATTAGCTTCATTCTAACCTAGACTAACTTGGAAAAAAAATCGGCCACCCCATCCACAAGCACCCCAAGAAGATTTGATATCAAACAACTTTTCAAATTTCAAAGAAAGGTAGACTTGGTATCCCTTTATTAGTGGATCTCCTCTCACTCTCTTATCAACCATTTCTCCTCTCCCTCACCACCGAAATCAGTAGCAATTCAGTAGTGTTAAACCAAAAAAAAAATCGAGAGAATTAGTGAGAAAGAAGAGAGAAAAGATAAAGGAAAGGAAGCGCTCCACCTCCTCCGCGCCGTATCGTCTCTTCTTTTCGTTTTGCTTTCAAACGAAAATCCAGGCGTGTCTTTATTTCTTTCAAACCTCAATCAAGTCCTATTATAATTATTTTTCATTCCATGATCATCACTGTTATGTTAAAACCGAAATATACCAGCAAATTTCAGAAACTTACACATGCAGAATTTTCGATGTTTCAAGATGCATTTCACGGTTTGCCTTGTGTTGTGAGTTTCAGGTATTGGTTCGATTCCAGGCTCCCAAGGCGACGTCTATACATGTAACAGGATGCATTAGGACCACATTTGTCCATTGGTTTAACCCCCTGATCGCTGGAAAGCAAGAAAATGACAGCAACTTTCCCTTGGTGTCCATTCATGTTCGAAAATCTAATGTGCTGTCAAAGGGTTATGAATCGGATCATGGCTGCTACAAAGCCTATAGCCATGGTTAGATCACTCCCCTAGCATTTCTAAGACGTGACTAAGTCACTCTTTTGGTGGCTTGGTCCATGGTGCATCAGTTTTTTTAAATCAAATGCAAGAACAGCCCCTCCCCTCTTGGCCCCTTCGATTTTTGACAGCAGGTGTTGTTTCAATTTTGTGGAATGGTGTGGATCTTGGTTGGCCTATGGCCCTTAGCCAGGGTTCATACCATGCCTCTATATGTCTAGATCGTGCCATGGTCAATCAAATGGCCACTGGAACGACACGAGACAACAATCAAAGCAAAACACTACACACGCATGTAGGAGTGCTCTCGGGTGAATCACTTCGAGTGGTTGCTGGAATAATTCGAATTGTGGCTGGCCTAGGGCCCTTAGCCATGGTTCAAATAATTCCTTGAGATGTTGGTAAGAGTCTCTGGTCGGTGGTTCACGCCCCAATGACCGGTAGTCTCGAAAACAACACGAGACTTGCAATTGCGCAGCTGCTGAAATTTGACAGCAACTTGCTGTGACGGTTCGGAGGCTTGTCTGAGTTCTTGGTTGGCTTTTAGCCTATGGCCTTGGACTGGACAGTGCCCCATCGAGTTAGGAAGGTCATGTTTTCGACCGTTCGTGATTCGGATCATTTTTGAAGTCGTACGAGAATTTACGGTGCGATGTGCCAAATTGACTCTCGAAATAGCGTTTCTTGTTTTGGCCTCCCTTTCACCTAGATTTCGACCCTCATCATTTTAAGAGCATTAGTTCATAATTTTAAGCGTATTTTAATCATGACTATACATCGGTTCAGTGTTGGTTCGGGTTGGTTCGGAGTCATGATTAAATACGAAGTCGTTAGACGTAATGTCGCATTTTCAAACTTAATTGCATAGTTTGGTCAAGTAAAAATCTATTTCATATTTTTCATGACGTATTTAGGTTGCAGCGAGCTTGGGAGCGATCCAATCCAGTTGGTAAAATATACAGGATATTTTCATTATGCCATTTAATTATATTACGTGCATGAAATTAGAAAATGCTTATTTTTTAGATTTATGCGATATTGCTTATGGTCAATTCACTGTTATGGGAGCACTATTTTACTCGGTCGCCAGTGACCGATCAGTTCAGTTTGGTACCACCCGGTCGCCAGTGACCGGTCAGTTCAGTTCAGTTTGATACTCCCCCGGTAGCCAGTTACCGATCAGTTCAGTTCAGTGCAGGGGCCACAGGCGTAGACCATAATCTCAACAGGAAATTATTACCAGTTATTTCAGTACAGGGCTTCAAGGAGCAAACATTTTTACTATGACTTTCAGTTCAGTTATGCACGTATTATAATTGCTCAGTACAAGTATTTTCAGTATGCCTCATGACATGATCTTTTAACCATGCAAATTATGTTTTACTCGTTACCTACGATATATGCATGCTGAGTCTTTAGGTTCACTAGACTTGATTGTTGTAGGTACCGATGAGGTCAGGGCCGAGGGCGGGGACCTAGTGAGCCAGCTTGGGTCGGCAGTAGTGGCACTCGAGGACCTCAGTTCAGCATTTATTATTTTATTCCGCAAACAATTTTTATCAGTTGTTGGATATTCTTAAATTTTTATTTCGCAAACAAATATTTTCTTCCGCTGCCATTTTGGATATCAAACTTTGTTTATCGGTTTAATTATGAATGAGGTATTTTAATTATTTAAAAAGAAAATTTTTAATTTTCCGTAAATTTTCAAGCACAAATTTTCGGGCTATTATAGTTGGTATCAGAGCCTATGTTCTTGTAAAGGGTTACTACTACTACTGACCACGAGAAGCTCACGAAGCCACGTCTTCGGTCTGTAAGTTTTACTTTTCAGCATTTTATTTAAAGCATGAATTATTTTGACAGCATGCTTCCATGAAATAGTTTCGATCAGATTTTCAGTATTTCAGTGTTCATTTAAAATAAATTATGGAATTATGCATGTTAGTTACGTATGGGTTATGTTGGAACAGTATGCCCCCTAGACGTCACCGAGAGGTGGTGGCGAGCACCGTCGCGAGGACGATGATGATCAGAGACAGGAGAGGCAGGCACCTCCTCCTCCCCCTCCTCCACCTCCACCTCCACCTCCACCTGACATGAATGCCCAGATGCTAGCTGGGATGACGCAATTCTTCGCACAGTTTGCGGGGAACAATGCCGCATCCGCAGCCAGGCCGACAGGGCCCGAGGCTGTTTATGAGAGGTTTATGAAGATGCGCCCGAAAGAGTTTTCTGGGACGTCTGACCCCATGATTGCCGAGGGATGGATCAAATCCCTCGAGGTCATCTTCGAGTTTATGGAGCTGTGAGATGCCGACAGAGTCCGATGTGCCACCTATCTATTCAGTGGAGATGTCCTCTTATGGTGGGAAGGAGCGTCAGTAGCCCTGACCTTGGCTACACTGACATGGGCACGCGTCACGGAGGTTTTCTACTCCAAATATTTTGCTGAGGAAGTTCGCACCAGGTTGACCACTGAGTTCATGAGCTTGAGACAGGGTGATATGACGGTTACGGAGTTCATCCGTAAGTTCGAGAGGGGCTGTCATTTCGTGCCCTTGATCGCGAATGATGCCAAAGCCAAGTTGATGCATTTCCTGGTGGGTCTACGGCCGATCTTGCGCCGGGATGTTAGGGTGTCTGACCCTGCTACTTATGAGATCGCTGTCTCCAAAGCCCTAGCCGCAGAGCAGGATATGCGGGATATCGAGAGGGATCACCAGGGCAAGCGCCCAGTCCAGGTACCACACCGCCCTCCTCCTCATCAGCATCAGCAGCAAAACAAGAGGCCATTTCATGGGCTGCCTAGGAACAGAGGCCAGCAGCCGCAGCAACAGCGGGGACGCCCAGCCCCGAGGACTTTTGAGCACCCAGTCTGTCCGAGGTGCTCACGCCGCCACTCTGGAGCATGTATGTCTGGCTCAGGAAAGTGTTTTAAGTGTGGCAGTCCAGACCACATGTTGCTACAGTGCCCTCAGAGGAATCTGCCTACTCAAGGCAGAGTTTTTGCTCTCCATGCCAAAGAAACAAACCCGGAGACTATGTTGTTGACAGGTACTTTTAAGCTTTAAGTTATTATTGAATTTCCGTGTTTTGGGAATCGGGATTAAGATTTGAACTTAGAACCGCGATAGGATTGCATGCTCTACTCAGTATTATGTTGGGAATTTAAGTTAGAAGAACTTTGACCTTTGCATGTCTATAAGTTTAGTTCTTGTAGCTATGGGATTCAACTTAGAGTTCCGATCTCTCAGGGAGAATTTTTATATCTGGTTCCGCTACCAAGGCCTTGATAGGCTCAGGGGCCACTCACTCGTTTATTTCGGAGGTCTTTGCGAACTTTCTCAAGATCAAGACCATTGGGCTAGACATAGCCTTTTCAGTAGTGTTGCCGTCAGGCGAGGAGATGGCAGCTACCAATGTTATCCGAGATATAGACCTTGAGCTGCACTGTCATATTGTTTATGCGGATCTGATTGTGCTACCGATGCCAGAATTTGACATTATCCTAGGGATGGACTGGCTATTGAGGAACAGAGTGTTGATAGACTTCCAGCGGAGATCTGTTCTTGTCCGACCGCCTGGAATGGAGCAGTTCTTATTTGAGCCGGACAGGTACGTTCCTTTACCGCGCATTATTCCATATGTTCAGGCTAGGAAGCTCATGCATAGAGGGTGTCGGGCATTTTTAGCGACCTTTTTATCTGTCCCCGAGGAACCCAGCCAGTCAGCCTCAGATGTTCCGATTGTCAGAGATTTCTTAGACGTTTTTCCCGAAGACGTCTCTGGTATGCCACCCGAGAGAGAGGTGGAGTTTTCCATTGAGCTTATGCCAGGTACGGCTCCGATCTCCAAAGCGTCGTACCGACTTGCACCGACAGAGATGGCAGAGCTTAAGAAGCAGATACAGGAACTTCTGGACAAGGAGTTCATTCGCCCTAGCTTCTCACCTTTGGGCGCGCCAGTCTTGTTTGTTAAGAAGGAGGATGGCTCTATGAGACTTTGTATTGACTATCGGGAGTTGAACAGGTTACAGTGAAGAATAAATACCCACTTCCGAGGATTGAGGATCTGTTTGACCAGTTGCAGGGAGCTTCGATTTTCTCCAAGATTGATCTGCGTTCAGGTTATCACCAGTTGAGGGTGAGAGATGCTAATGTTTCCAAGACTGCTTTTAGGACTCGTTATGGCCACTACGAGTTCCTTGTGATGCCTTTCGGTCTGAAGAATGCGCCAATGATATTCATGGATCTCATGAATAGCGTATTTCAGCCATATCTTGACCAGTTTGTGATAGTGTTCATAGACGACATTCTCGTCTACTCCAAGAGTCAAGAGGATCACAGCAGACATTTGACTACAGTGTTGCAGACCTTGCAGAAGCATAAGTTGTTCGCAAAGTTCAGTAAGTGCGAATTCTGGTTAGAGAAGGTGGCGTTCTTAGGCCACATGGTTTCTAGCAACGGTATTGAGGTGGACCCAGCGAAGGTGGCAGCAGTCAGAGATTGGGTTGTGCCACAGAATACATCCGAGATTTGCAGTTTTCTTGGGTTAGCAGGATATTACAGGAAATTCATTCAGGGATTCTCCTCCATTGCCGTTACACTCACATCATTGACAAAGAAGAATATGAAGTTTGTGTGGAGCGACGATTGTCAGAAGAGCTTCGATACTTTGAAGCAAGCTCTCATCTCAGCACCAGGTTTGGCCATGCCGTCAGGGCCCAGGGAGTTTGTCCTTTATACCGATGCTTCGAAGCTCGGTTTAGGCGCAGTTTTGATGCAGCATGGGAAAGTGATAGCGTCTGCTTCTCGACAGTTGAAAATCCACGAGAAGAATTACCCCACCCATGATCTAGAGTTGGCCGCATTAGTTTTTGCCTTGAAGATTTGGAGGCACTATTTGTATGGAGAGAAGTGCCAGATCTTTACCGACCACAAGAGCCTCAAGTATTTCTTTACGCAGAAGGAGCTGAACATGCGTCAGAGGCGTTGGTTGGAGCTTGTGAAAGACTATGACTGTGACATTAGCTACCACCCGGGTAAGGCTAATGTAGTTGCAGATGCATTGAGCAGAAAAGTCGCAGTGATGGCTCATTTGACGATTCAGAGACCTCTTCAGCTTGAGATGCAGAGGTTTGATCTAGAGTCATATCCTCAAGGTAGAGTTCCTTGTCTATCTACTTTGACGATTCAGTCCTCTCTTCTTGACCGTATTCGCAACGGTCAGTCAGCAGATGAGCAACTGGCACAGTGGAAGAAGAGAGATGAAGCCAAGGGCAGTGTCTTGTATACAGTCAACGACGGTATTGTGAGGTACCGAGACAGGATATGGGTTCCTAGCAGTGATTCTATCCGAACAGACATCTTATCAGAGGCCCACATGTCCCCGTACTCTATTCACCCTGGGGGTACGAAGATGTACAAAGATCTGCAGTTGTTGTATTGGTGGCCTGGTATGAAGAAAGACATCAGGCGATTTGTATCCGAGTGTCTGACTTGCCAGTTAGTGAAGGCAGAGCATCAGAGACCAGCAGGTTTGCTCAAGCCTCTTCCTATTCCTGAGTGGAAGTGGGAGAATGTTACTATGGACTTTGTGACCGGACTGCCGAAGTCAGCCAGAGGATCAAATGCCATTTGGGTGATTGTAGATCGTCTTACCAAATCAGCGCAATTCTTGCCTATTAAGACGACTTTCACCATGGTTCAGTACGCAGAGTTGTATAACTGGGAGATAGTCCGACTTCATGGTGTTCCAGTTTCGATAGTATCTGACAGAGATCCTAGATTCACTTCCTCCTTTTGGAAGAGTTTGCACTCGACCCTGGGTACGAAGTTGCTGTTTAGCACAGCTTTCCATCCGTAGACAGATGGGCAGTCAGAGCGAGTTATTCAGATCTTAGAGGATCTTCTTCGTGCTTGCGTCATTGATTTCTCTGGGAGTTGGGAGTCGAACTTGCCATTGGTAGAGTTCGCCTATAACAACAGTTTCCAGTCTTCTATTGGAATGGCTCCGTACGAAGCACTGTATGGCCGCAAGTGCAGATGTCCTGTTCATTGGGACGAAGTAGGAGAGAGAGAAGAGTTGGGTCCAGAGATTATTCAGCAGGCTGCCGATGTAGTAGTCAAGATCCGTGATAGGATGAGGACTGCTCAGAGTCGACAGAAAAGCTATGCAGATCAGAGAAGGAGAGACCTAGAGTTTGCCATTGGCGACCATGTTTTTGTGAAAGTGGCACCTATGAAGGGTGTCATGAGATTTGGGAAGAAAGGGAAGCTCAGCCCGAGATTTATTGGACCCTTTGAGATCCTTGACAGAGTTGGGACGCTAGCTTATCGTGTTGCTCTTCCGCCGAATCTGGCCGGAGTACACAATGTGTTCCACGTCTCCATGCTGAGAAAGTACATGGCGAACCCTTCGCATGTGCTGAACTTTGAGCCGTTGCAACTTACTCCGAACCTGTCTTATGAGGAGAGACCAGTGCAGATCCTAGACCGGCAGGAGGAGAAACTTCGGAACAAGTTGGTTAAGCAAGTCAAAGTCAAATGGCTCAACCATTCAGAGGAGGAAGCTACGTGGGAGTCTGAGCCGGAGATGAGAGATCGTTACCCAGAGTTATTCGGGAGTTTTAATTTCGAGAACGAAATTTCTTTTAAGGGGGGAAGGATTGTAGATACCGTAAATTAGACTACGTATAAGCCATGCATAATTCTAATATTTAAATTAAATTGACCTCATTGCATGAATATTTAAATGCTTTCCTTTGAAGTTAATTATTTTAACCAGCAGTTTAATTTTATTCTTTCAGTTAATTCAGTGAGGCCGGACTGGAGTTGGAGTTTAGAGATAAAATTTAAGCTTTCAGAAAATATTCCCAGAATTTATTTTAGCTAAGCAAATAAGTTAATTTAAGTTAAAAGGAGGTTGAGGATTTAATTTAATTACTTGAGGTGAATAAGAAATAAATTCATTTAAGTTTCTTAATTAAGGGATTTATTCACTAAATTATTTAAAGAATAAGTAAGGCTTTAAAGGTTTAAAATTTATCAACTAGATAACATTTTTTTTCCCTTCCTTTAATTGTTAAAATTTCGGCCCCTTGGAATTATTAAGCAATTCAATTGCCAACTCACCTTTAATCATTTCCTTGTAATTAATTAGTAGGATAATCCTTAAAATCTTTTTAGCACCATTTAATTAACTAATTAGCTTCATTCTAACCTAGACTAACTTGGAAAAAAAATCGGCCACCCCATCCACAAGCACCCCAAGAAGATTTGATATCAAACAACTTTTCAAATTTCAAAGAAAGGTAGACTTGGTATCCCTTTATTAGTGGATCTCCCCTCACTCTCTTATCAACCATTTCTCCTCTCCCTCACCACCGAAAGCAGTAGCAATTCAGTAGTGTTAAACCAAAAAAAAAATCGAGAGAATTAGTGAGAAACAAGAGAAAAAAGATAAGGAAAGGAAGCGCTCCACCTCCTCCGCGCCGTATCGTCTCTTCTTTTCAATTTTTCTTTCAAACGAAAATCCATGCATGTCTTTATTTCTTTAAAACCTCAAACAAGTCCTATTATAATTATTTTTCATTCCATGATCATCACTGTTGTGTTAAAACCGAAATATACCAGCAAATTTCAGAAACTTACACATGCAGAATTTTCGATATTTCAAGATGCATTTCACGGTTTGCCTTGTGTTGTGAGTTTCAGGTATTGGTTCGATTCCAGGCTCCCAAGGCGACGTCTATACATGTAACAGGATGCATTAGGACCACATTTGTCCATTGGTTTAACCCCTGATCGCTGGAAAGCAAGAAAATGACAGCAACTTTCCCTTGGTGTCCATTCATGTTCGAAAATCTAATGTGCTGTCAAAGGGTTATGAATCGGATCATGGCTGCTACAAAGCCTATAGCCATGGTTAGATCACTCCCCTAGCATTTCTAAGACGTGACTAAGTCACTCTTTTGGTGGCTTGGTCCATGGTGCATCAGTTTTTTTAAATCAAATGCAAGAACAGCCCCTCCCCTCTTGGCCCCTTCGATTTTTGACAGCAGGTGTTGTTTCAATTTTGTGGAATGGTGTGGATATTGGTTGGCCTATGGCCCTTAGCCACGGTACATACCATGCCTCTATATGTCTAGATCGTGCCATGGTCAATCAAATGGCCACTGGAACGATACGAGACAACAATCAAAGCAAAACACTACACACGCATGTAGGAGTGCTCTCGGGTGAATCACTTCGAGTGGTTGCTGGAATAATTCGAATTGTGGCTGGCCTAGGGCCCTTAGCCATGGTTCAAATAATTCCTTGAGATTTTGGTAAGAGTCTCTGGTCGGTGGTTCACGCCCCAATGGCCGGTAGTCTCGAAAACAACACGAGACTTGCAATTGCGCAGCTGCTGAAATTTGACAGCAACTTGCTGTGATGGTTCGGAGGCTTGTCTGAGTTCTTGGTTGGCTTTTAGCCTATGGCCTTGGACTGGACAGTGCCCCCATCGAGTTAGGAAGGTCATGTTTTCGACCGTTCGTGATTCGGATCATTTTGAAGTCGTACGAGAATTTACGGTGCGATGTGCCAAATTGACTCTCGAAATAGCGTTTCTTGTTTTGGCCTCCCTTTCACCTAGATTTCGACCCTCATCATTTTAAGAGCATTAGTTCATAATTTTTAGCGTATTTTAATCATGACTATACATCGGTTCAGTGTTGGTTCGGGTTGGTTCGGAGTCATGATTAAATACGAAGTCGTTAGACGTAATTGTCGCATTTTCAAACTTAATTGCATAGTTTGGTCAAGTATAAATCTATTTCATATTTTTCATGACATTTTTAGGTTGCAGCGAGCCTGAGAGCGATCCAATCCAGTTGGTAAAATATACAGGATATTTTCATTATGCCATTTAATTATATTACGTGCATGAAATTAGAAAATGCTTATCTTTGAGATTTATGCGATATTGTTTGTGGTCAATTCACTGTTATGGGAGCACTATTTTACTCGGTCGCCAGTGACCGATCAGTTCAGTTTGGTACCACCCGGTCGCCAGTGACCGGTCAGTTCAGTTCAGTTTGATACTCCCCCGGTAGCCAGTTACCGATCAGTTCAGCTCAGTGCAGTGGCCACATGCGTAGACCATAATCTCAACAGAAAATTATTACCAGTAATTTCAGTACAGGGCTCCAAGGAGCAAACATTTTTACTATGACTTTCAGTTCAGTTATGCACGTATTATAATTGCTCAGTACAAGTATTTTCAGTATGCCTCATGACATGATCTTTTAACCATGCAAATTATGTTTTACTCGTTACCTACGATATATGCATGCTGAGTCTTTAGGCTCACTAGACTTGATTGTTGTAGGTACCGATGAGGTCAGGGCCGAGGGCGGGGACCAGAGAGCCAGCTTGGGTCGGCAGTAGTAGTGGCACCCGAGGACCTCAGTTCAGCATTTATTATTTTATTCGGCAAACAATTTTTATCAGTTGTTGGATATTCTTAAATTTTTATTTCGCAAACAAATATTTTCTTCCGCTGCCATTTTGGATATCAAACTTTGTTTATCGGTTTAATTATGAATGAGGCATTTTAATTATTTAAAAAGAAAATTTTTAATTTTTCGCAAATTTTCAAGCACAAATTTTCGGGCTATTATATCTGCTGCTTGTAAATCAGTAGAAACATATTTCAGACGAATGTCCTTCTGCACATGATCTCTTATAAAATGATGTCTGATGTTGATGTGCTTCGTTCTGGAAAGAAGTACTGGATTTTGCGTGATTGCAATGGCACTAGTATTGTCACAGAAGATAGGTGATTCTGAGGCTTGAATTCCATAGTCTTTGAGTTGTTGTTGTATCCAAAGTATTTGAGAGCAGCAACTTCCAGCAGCAAGGTATTCTGCTTCTGCAGTAGACGTAGCTATGGAAGTCTGCTTTTAACTAAACCATGAGATTAGCCTATCACCAAGGAATTGACAAAAACCACTTGTGCTTTTCCTGTCTAGTTTGCAACCTGCATAATCAGCATCTGAATATCCAATAAGATTGAAAGATGAAAACGGGATACCATAAGCCGACATTTTGAGTTCCTTTTAAGTACTTCAGAATACATTTAGCAGCAATATAATGAGATTGCTTGGGATTAGATTGAAATCTTGCACAAATGCAAAGATGAGCTCATTGGAGTGGAAGAAGCAGAGCATGCTTCCATACCAAACTTTTTCAGTAGCTCCTTAGTATACTTGGCTTGATTTATGAAAATATCAGTATCAAGTTGTTTGATTTGCAATCCTAGGAAGAATGTTAATTCTCTCATCGTGCTCATTTCGAATTGATCCTGCATCAACTTAGCGAACTTTGCACATAGTTTGGGGTTAGTTGACCCAAAATAATTTCATCAACATAGATCTGTACTCATAGAATATGTTTATTCTTGACTAGAGTGAACAAGGTCTTGTCTACTGTGCCAATTGTAAAATCATGATTGATAAGAAATTGTGACAAAGTGTCATACCATGCTCTAGGTGCCTTTTTAAACCATACAGAGCTTTGGGTAATTTAACTACATGATGGGGTGATAAATGATCAATTAAACCTGGAGGCTGTTCGACGTAAACATCTTATTGTAGTAGACCATTTAGGAAGGCACTCTTCACATCCATTTGATAAATTTTGAAATTCTTAAAAGCAGCAAAGGCAAGAAATATTCTGATAGCTTCGAGCCTTGCTACTGGCGCGTAGGTTTCATCATAGTCGATTCCTTCCTCTTGTCTAAAACCTTGAGCCACCAGTCTTGCTTTATTTCTAATCACTGTTCCTTCTTCATTAATTTGTTTCTGAATACCCACCGGGTTCCAATGACAGCTTGGTGAGATGGTCTAGGTACTAGAAACCAAACTTCGTTTCTTTTGAATTGATTCAGTTCTTCTTGCATAGCTTCAATCCAACTTGGATCCAGAAGAGCCTCTTCAATTTTCTTTGGTTCATCCTGAGAGATAAAAGCAGCATGCATATATTCATTAATCATTTGCTTTCTGGTTCGCAAGGGTGCTGCTGGATTTCCAATAACCAAATATGGAGGATGAGATTTTCTCCAAATAAAAGGGTTTAAGGGATTTCTTCCTGGTTTGATATATTTGAATTGATCTCAACTGAACCAGTAGTAGGTTTGTAGAGGCCCGTATTTTGTATTCATAATTTTGGGGAATTATTAAAAATTTTCTAAACAAATATTTATCTTGTCTTATTTAATTAAAATAAACATGTAAATAATTTTAACTTTAAAATAACAGCGGAAGCAAATATTGTTTTCAACCAACAATTTAAAAATAATCCAACGTAAATATTAACTTAAAATACTGAGTTTGAATAATAAAATGTGCATAAATTAAATCATAAGGTCCTCGTGTTTACTGCTGCTGTCCCAAGATCGCTCACTGGTCTCCGCCCGCGGTCTCGACCTCGTCAATACCTACAACAATCAAGTCTAGTGAGTCTAGAGACTCAACATGTATATATCGTGAATAACATGTAAATATAACATCAAATCGCATGCATCATAAAAATATTGTATCGTAGAGCGTATGGTGAAAATCGTATCATGAATAATTATAACTACGTGTATATCTGAAAATTCATACGTAAAAGCTTTGCTTTTACCGGGTGGAGAGGTCCTCGGTTGTTCCTACCGACTTCCAAACCCATAAGCAAAAGGTGGCCTGTAGTGACCCGTTCCAGAATCACCTACTAGGCAAGAACTAAGCATGCAATTAACCTAATTAACAATAATCAGAGATAACAGCGGAAAAGTCAACAAAATAATGGTTATACAACCCAATCGAAGTCTAGAATAACTCCAAATAAAATATCCAATACAACCATATCGAATCAAAACAATACCGATAAACTAAACCAACCAGCTACTCAACGTCCTCCTCCTGCTCCTCCTGAGCTGTCCAACCTGAGGCCTGTCCCGTGGGAATGGGGTGTCCAAGAATAAACAAAACCGAGGACGTGAGCGATAAGAACGCCCAGTACAAAAGTATGAGTATACAGACCTATATGAAATGCACATGCTATGATCATGATACCGGGGTAGTCAAGAAACAGGAGTCACAAAAGGATCTCAACAATGCTCAGTCTAGAGGCGCCAAGTGGATAGTGCCGCGCGGTACACCTCTGGGTCACTGCATCCACTACAAGACAGACGTGGACCTAAAATGTCCCGGACCACCGAAGCCCTCCCGACCCGTCGGCCACTGTGTACTCTCGGTGTCCATGCGTCCACAAGACAGGGCTGAGCGGCCCCAAGATATAGCTTATCTCGAAAGAGATACAGCTCAACAGTAAAGGCTATCTCGAAGAAGAATACGGCTCAACATGAAATGCAACGTGCAGTAATAAACGTGACATAATAGCATGCATCATATGACATATATCAATGCACCACATAATCATGCAACACATATAAGAATGTATACTCAACCAGGATATCTCGGATAGTACTTTCGTACCTCTATCACAGCAATCCTAATTCACTGGAACAACCAGACAACAGGTCTAATCCAAGCCTATTCATCAAGTGAAAACCATCACTAAACTTATCTACCAGACTTAACTAGATAATCCTGAGATAAATACTGATAAAATTCCAAACCTTCGTCCGTCGCTAGCCCGCTGATGCCGCTAGCTCCCAACTAGAGCACAGCTCTGCTACAAGACCAGCAGCTCCCCGCTAGTGCCCAAATCTCGGAACAAGACTAGAACCTGTCAGAAACGACTGAAATGCTATGGAATTCTCTGAATTGGCGAGTCAAAATGAGGAAATCCGACCACTATTTATAGGCCATGTTCGGATCGTCCGAACCCTCTTCGGAACGTCCGAACTCTTACGTGTCCATCGGCTCTTGACAGCTCATGATC
This sequence comes from Primulina eburnea, assembly GCF_022965805.1. Classification (NCBI taxonomy): domain Eukaryota; kingdom Viridiplantae; phylum Streptophyta; class Magnoliopsida; order Lamiales; family Gesneriaceae; genus Primulina; species Primulina eburnea. Next base: position 34,198,552 of record NC_133111.1, read on the forward strand.
GGATCCTCCGATCATACACTTCGGACCGTCCGAACATGCACGTGTCCAGCTGCTCTTGACACCTCATGATCGGATCCACCTAACCCACTTCGGACCTTCCGAACTCTTCGGTGCTTCCGAACCATCTTCGGTCCGTCCGATCATGACTCGGTCAAAATTACACATTAAACCTTCTTAATCACCATTACTCCGTTAATTACCCAATTTGGAATTCGGGCTACTACATTCTCCCCCCCTTAAAAACGATTTCGTCCTCGAAATCAAGCTTAGAGGATGAACAAAACGAAACAACTCTCCATGCGCTCTAACCAATCCTCCGCATCATCGGGAGTTTCACCGCCAACTAAAGGCTTAGGCCCCATCTGCATGAAACGATGCATATCGAAACGCCTAGGACCATCCCGACGATGACGATGCTCACGATGACGTCTATGATCGTCCTGGTCACCCCAACGACCTACACTTCCCTGACTACTCTCATCACCAAAGTGGTCAGCCATTGCTACAACAATAGAATGGGGAAACTAGTAAATTGGTCAACGGAAATCCTAAAACAGAAATCTATATCCCAAAATCGCATGCATGCTCTGATACCATAAATGTAGTGACCCGTTCCAGAATCACCTACTAGGCAAGAACTAAGCATGCAATTAACCTAATTAACAATAATCAGAGATAACAGCGGAAAAGTCAACAAAATAATGGTTATACAACCCAATCGAAGTCTAGAATAACTCCAAATAAAATATCCAATACAACCATATCGAATCAAAACAATACCGATAAACTAAACCAACCAGCTACTCAACGTCCTCCTCCTGCTCCTCCTGAGCTGTCCAACCTGAGGCCTGCCCCGTGGGAATGGGGTGTCCAAGAATAAACAAAACCGAGGACGTGAGCGATAAGAACGCCCAGTACAAAAGTATGAGTATACAGACCTATATGAAATGCACATGCTATGATCATGATACCGGGGTAGTCAAGAAACAGGAGTCACAAAAGGATCTCAACAATGCTCAGTCTAGAGGCGCCAAGTGGATAGTGCCGCGCGGTACACCTCTGGGTCACTGCATCCACTACAAGACAGACGTGGACCTAAAATGTCCCGGACCACCGAAGCCCTCCCGACCCGTCGGCCACTGTGTACTCTCGGTGTCCATGCGTCCACAAGACAGGGCTGAGCGGCCCCAAGATATAGCTTATCTCGAAAGAGATACAGCTCAACAGTAAAGGCTATCTCGAAGAAGAATACGGCTCAACATGAAATGCAACGTGCAGTAATAAACGTGACATAATAGCATGCATCATATGACATATATCAATGCACCACATAATCATGCAACACATATAAGAATGTATACTCAACCAGGATATCTCGGATAGTACTTTCGTACCTCTATCACAGCAATCCTAATTCACTGGAACAACCAGACAACAGGTCTAATCCAAGCCTATTCATCAAGTGAAAACCATCACTAAACTTATCTACCAGACTTAACTAGATAATCCTGAGATAAATACTGATAAAATTCCAAACCTTCGTCCGTCGCTAGCCCGCTGATGCCGCTAGCTCCCAACTAGAGCACAGCTCTGCTACAAGACCAGCAGCTCCCCGCTAGTGCCCAAATCTCGGAACAAGACTAGAACCTGTCAGAAACGACTGAAATGCTATGGAATTCTCTGAATTGGCGAGTCAAAATGAGGAAATCCGACCACTATTTATAGGCCATGTTCGGATCGTCCGAACCCTCTTCGGAACGTCCGAACTCTTACGTGTCCATCGGCTCTTGACAGCTCATGATCGGATCCTCCGATCATACACTTCGGACCGTCCGAACATGCACGTGTCCAGCTGCTCTTGACACCTCATGATCGGATCCACCTAACCCACTTCGGACCTTCCGAACTCTTCGGTGCTTCCGAACCATCTTCGGTCCGTCCGATCATGACTCGGTCAAAATTACACATTAAACCTTCTTAATCACCATTACTCCGTTAATTACCCAATTTGGAATTCGGGCTACTACATGGCCACAAGACATAAAGCATATATCTCGAAAATAAACATTTTATATTTTTATGCACGTAATATAATTATACCCTTATTTTACCGGATGAGTTGGATCGCTCCCAGGCTTGCTGAGATTTTATTCTAATATGTGACACATGCAAATAATATTATCTTGACCTAACTTGACAATCTAACCAAAAACATAACAATAGAACCAACAATGAGCCTATGAGGACCAACCACTTGGTTTTTCAATCATGGTATCGTACCAACCCGAACCAATATTAAACCGATGTTTAACCATGATTAAAAATACCCCAAACATACTGAAAAACATGCATAAGAATTGCAAAACACGAAAATAGGTGAAAGGAATCCAAAAACATAAAACACTCTTTCGAGAGTCATTTTGGCACCTTTCACCGTAAATTTTCGTACGACCTCTAAACTCGACCAAATCACGAAGGGCCAAAAAATGACCTTTCTAACTCATTGAGGTACTGTCCAGTCCAAGACCATGGGCTAAAAGCCAACCAAGAACTCAAACAACCCCAAAAACCGGATCCCATAGCTGCTGTCAAAAGTGCAGCAGTGGCAGCTTGTGTGTATTTGTAGTAAACTCTGAAAATAATTGACTATGGGCTTGAACCACCGCCCAAGGACTCTTACCAGAATCCCAAGGCATGGCTTGGACCATGGCTAAGGGCTCAAAGCCAACCATAAGCCGAGCCAACACCTAGGACAATGCCTCATGCTAGCCGAGAACTGCAGCCTGCTGTGTCTTGAGATGTATTAACTTGTTTTACTGTCTTGGGTCGTTCCAATGGCAATTTGATCAACCATAGATCGACCTAGACATGATGGAGTGTTGTATAAACCATGGCTATGGGCTAGAAGCCAACCATAATCCAAACAAAACTCCCAAAACCGAAAGTGTGCTCATGCAGAATTTTGAAGAAACAGAATGCAATTGTATTGTTTTGATGAAATTCTGATGGATCTGTGAACCAAACTTGAAAAGGACTCCTTGTCTTGACCAAATATTATTACTACTTCTTGCATGGTAAAATATAATTAAATTCTTGTATTTTAAATTCTTAAGGTTTTAAATACTCATTATACATTTTAATGAATTACCACATTAATTTAGAATAAGCTCTTGCATGACATTGCATGGTTTATAATTTAAGTATTTAAATGTTATGTTTAATTTCTTGAATATATTTGACCTATATTAATTCATTTTAATAAATCCTAAAACATTCTTTTTCTTTAAATTAAATTATTCCTTGGCTTAAATTAAATTTAGGAATATTTTTCTTATTATTAATCTTATCTTTAATCTCCAAACTCCGGTCCGACATCGCGTATTCATCCTGAAAAGATAAAACTAAACATCTACCTTTAAAATAAATAATCATGATTTAAAACTTTATATTTAATTTAAATAATGGTAATTATGCATGGCTTATACGTACTCTGATTTTCGGGTTCTACAACTCTACCCCCCTTAAAGGAATTTCGTCCCCGAAATTAAAACTTACCGAATAACTCGGGATATCGACTCTTCATCTCTGGTTCGGATTCCCACGTAGCTTCCTCCTCCGAATGATTGAGCCACTTGACTTTTACTAGCTTGACCATTTTGTTCCGAAGCTTTTTCTCCTGCCTGTCTAAGATTTGCACTGGTCTTTCCTCATACGACAAGTTCGGAGTAAGCTGCAACAGTTCAAAATTTAAAGCATGCGATGGATTCGCCATATACTTCCTCAATATGGAAACGTGAAACACGTTGTGTACTCCGGCCAGATTCGACGGAAGAGCAACACGATAAGCTAACGTCCCAACTCGGTCGAGAATCTCAAATGGTCCAATGAATCTCGGACTGAGCTTTCCTTTCTTCTCGAACCGCATGACGCCTTTCATCGGTGCTACCTTCACGAAAACATGGTCACCAACAGCAAACTCTAGATCTCTCCTTCGCTGATCCGCATAACTTTTCTGTCTACTCTGAGCAGCCCTCATCCTATCACGAATCTTAAATACTACATCAGCAGCCTGCTGCAAAATCTCCGGACCCAATTCTGCTCTCTCCCCCACTTCATCCCAATGAATACGCGATCTACACTTACGACCATACAATGATTCGTATGGAGCCATAGCTATAGACGACTGAAAACTGTTGTTATAGGTAAAATCCACCAACGGCAACTTTGATTCCCAACTCCCGGAGAAATCGAGGACACATGCACGAAGAAGATCCTCCAAAATATGGATAACTCTCTCGAACTGACCATCTATCTGTGGGTGAAAAGCTGTGCTAAATAACAACTTCGTACCCATAGCTGAATATAGACTCTTCCAAAATGATGAAGTGAATCTAGGATTTCGGTCAGACACGATAGAAACGGGAATACCATGAAGTCTGACGATCTCCCGGATATATAACTCTGCATACTGGATCATGGAGAAAGTCGTCTTAATAGGCAGGAAATGAGCTGACTTCGTAAGACGATCAACAATCACCCATATAGCATTCGACCCTCTGACTTACTTCGGTAGACCGACAACGAAGTCCATAGTGACATTCTCCCACTTCCACTCGGGAATAGGAAGAGGCTTGAGCATACCTGCTGGTCTCTGATATTCCGCTTTCACTAGCTGACATGTCAGACACTCGGATACAAATCGTCTGATATCCCTCTTCATCCCTGGCCACCAATATAATAACTGCAGGTCTTTGTACATCTTCGTGCTCCCAGGATGAATAGAGTACGACGACATATGGGCCTCAGATAAGATATCCTCTCGAATAGAATCGCTGCTCGGAACCCACATTCTGTCTCGATATCTGACAATACTGTCTCTCAATGTGTACAAAATACTGCCCTTGGATTCATCTATCTGTCTCCACTTAGCCAACTGCTCGTCTGCTAACTACCCACTGCGAATACGGTCTAGGAGAGAAGACTGGATCGTCAAAGTAGATAGATGAGGAACTCTACCTCGAGGATTTGTCTCTAAATCAAACTTCTGCATCTCAAACTGAAGAGGTCTCGAAACCACCAAATGAGCCATCCCTGCGACTTTCCTGCTCAACGCGTCTGCAACTACATTAGCTTTGCCAGGATGATAGCTAATGTCACAGTCGTAGTCCTTTACTAACTCCAACCAACGCCTCTGCCTCATATTCAACTCTTTCTGTGTAAAGAAATATTTGAGACTTTTGTGGTCGGTGAAGATCTGACACTTCTCTCCGTACAAATAGTGTCTCCAAATCTTCAATGCAAATACTACGGCTGCCAACTCTAAATCATGGGTAGGATAATTCTTTTCATGAATCTTCAACTGAAGAGAAGCATATGCTATCACCTTCCCATGCTGCATCAATACTGCGCCTAGCCCGAGTTTCGAAGCATCGGTGTACAGAACAAAATCCCCGGGTCCTGAAGGCATGGCCAATACTGGCGCTGAAATAAGAGCTTGCTTCAATGTATCAAAGCTCTTCTGGCATTCCTCGCTCCACACATACTTAACATTCTTCTTCGTCAATGATGTGAGTGGAACTGCAATGGAGGAAAATCCCCGAATGAACTTCCGATAGTATCCTGCTAGTCCAAGGAAACTATGGATCTCTGATGAATTTTGCGGCACAACCCAATCTCTGACTGCTGCAACTTTCGCCGGGTCTACCTCAATACCGCTGCTAGAAACGACGTGGCCTAAGAACGCCACCTTCTCTAACCAGAACTCGCACTTGCTGAACTTTGCGAATAACTTGTGCTTTTGTAGGGTCTGCAATACTGTGGTCAGATGTCTGCTGTGATCCTCTTGATTCTTTGAGTAGACGAGAATGTCGTCTATAAATACTATCACAAACTGATCAAGATACGGCTGAAATACGCGATTCATGAGATCCATGAAGATCGCTGGCGCATTCGTCAAATCGAACGGCATCACAAGGAACTCGAAGTGTCCATAACGAGTCCTGAAAGCAGTCTTGAGAACATCGGCGTCTTTCACCCGTAACTGATGATACCCAGAACGCAGATCAATCTTAGAGAATACGGAAGCTCCCTGCAACTGATCAAATAAATCTTCAATCCTCGGGAGTGGGTATTTGTTCTTCACTGTAACTCTGTTCAACTCCCGGTAATCAATGCAGAGCCTCATCGAACCATCCTTTTTCTTCACAAACAAGACCGGTGCGCCCCATGGCGAAAAGCTCGGGCGAATGAACTCCTTGTCAAGAAGTTCTTGAATCTGTTTCTTGAGTTCTGCCATCTCTGTCGGTGCTAATCGGTATGGTGCTTTGGAGATCGGCGTAGTACCAGGCATAAGCTCAATAGAAAATTCCACCTCTCTCACAGGTGGTAAGCCAGAGACGTCGTCAGGAAAAACGTCTAGAAAATCCCGGACAATAGGATTATCAGATGCTGATTGTTTGGGCGTCTCGGGAATAGATACAAGAGTAGCTAAAAATTCTCGGCACCCTCAATGAATGAGCTTCCTAGCCTGAACACAAGATATCATACACGGTAACTTAAAATACCTGTCATAAACTCCCTGGTCAACCTGGAACGCACCTCGTCAGTAAAATATTAAGAGTAGAATACCTCTGTGAAGCGCTCCCAGCTCAAAGTAGCCAAATACAAAGCTACAGATGCTCCTTCCTACCACAGGCGAGCGTCTCCTCCAAACAGATAAGTCGCACAAAGAACTCTATCTCCATCTTCAAGCCCCATGAACTCGAAAATAACCTCAAGGGATTTAATCCAGCCATCTGCAACCAAAGGATCTGTCGTCCCTGAGAACTCTTTCGGCCTCATCTTCATGAACCGCTCACAGACAGCTTCAGGCCCCGTCTGTCTGGCTGCCACAACGTTGTTCCCCGTAAACTGTGCGAAGAACTGAGTCATCCTAGCTAACATCTGGGCATTCATGTCTGTTGGAGGGGGTGGAGGTCACTGCCTCTCTTGCCTCTGATCCTCACCGTCCTCATGACGGTGCTCACCACCACCTCTCGGGCGTCCAACCTGGCATCTAGGAGGCATACTGTTCCATATATAGCTCATACGTAACTAACATGCATAATCCCATAATTTATCTTAAATTTAAATAAATACTGGAATAATTAAAAATTTGAACGTAAAACATTTCATGAAAACACGATGTTAAAATAATTCATACTTTAAATAAAATGCGTAAATGTAAACTTACAGACCGAAGATGTGACTTCATGAGCTTCTTGAGATCGGTAGTAGTACAACCCTTTACAAGATCATAGGCTCTGATACCAACTGTAGAGGCCCGTATTTCGTATTCATAATTTTCCGGAATTATTAAACTTTTCTAAATAAATATTTATCTTGTCTTATTTAATTAAAATAAACATGTAAATAATTTTAACTTTAAAATAACAACGGAAGCAAATATTGTTTTCAACCAACAATTTAAAGATAATCCAACGTAAACATTAACTTAAAATAATCCAACGTATTAAAACTGAGTTTGAATAATAAAAGATTCATAAATTAAATCATAAGGTCCTCGGTTTTACTACTGCTGTCCCAAGATCGCTCACTGGTCTCCGCCCGCGGTCTTGACCTCGTCAATACCTACAACAATCAAGTCTAGTGAGTCTAGAGACTCAACATGTATATATCGTGAATAACAAGTAAATATAACATCAAATCGCATGCATCATAAAAATATTGTATCGTAGAGCGTATGGTGAAAATCGTATCATGACTAATTATAACTACGTGCATATCTGAAAATTCATACGTAAAAGCTTTGCTCAATAGAGCTCTGTCATAACATATCATAATTTTTCTGGTAGAGATAATGTTTCTAAGCAAGTGGCCCATAACATAGCGTAAGCGCCTGATCAGACTAAATCATGGTATACTGGGCGGTAGAGATCACCACAGCCCTTGGACTGGATGTCCGTACCCATACATAATCGTAACCCGATCGTAAGTCACCGGGTGGAGAGGTCCTTGATTGTTCCTACCGACTTCCAAACCCATAAGCATAATGTGGCCACAAGACATATAGCATATATCTCGAAAATAAACATTTTATATTTTTATGCACATAATATAATTATACCCTTATTTTACCGGATGAGTTGGATCGCTCCCAGGCTTGCTGCGACTTTATTCTAATATGTGACACATGCAAATAATATTATCTTGACCTAACTTGACAATCTAACCAAAAACATAACAATAGAACCAACAATGAGCCTATGAGGACCAACCACTTGGTTTTTCAATCATGGTATCGTACCAACTGGAACCAACATTAAACCGACATTTAACCATGATTAAAAATACCCCAAACATACTGAAAAACATGCATAAGAATTGCAAAACACGAAAATAGGTGAAAGGAATCCAAAAACATAAAACACTCTTTCGAGAGTCATTTTGGCACCTTTCACCGTAAATTCTCGTACGACCTCTAAACTCGACCAAATCACGAAGGGCCAAAACATGACCTTCCTAACTCATTGAGGTACTGTCCAGTCCAAAGCCATGGGCTAAAAGCCAACCAAGAACTCAAACAACCCCAAAAACCGGATCCCATAGCTGCTGTCAAAAGTGCAGCAGTGGGAGCTTGTGTGTATTTGTAGTAAACTCTGAAAATAATTGACTATGGGCTTGAACCACCGCCCAAAGACTCTTACCAGCATCCCAAGGCATGGCTTGGACCATGGCTAAGGGCTCAAAGCCAACCATAAACCGAGCCAACACCTAGGACAATGCATCATGCTAGCCGAGAACTGCAGCCTGCTGTGTCTTGAGATGTATTAACTTGTTTTACTGTCTTGGGTCGTTCCAATGGAAATTTGATCATCCATGGCTCGACCTAGACATGATGTAGTGTTGTATAAATCATGGCTATGGGCTAGAAGCCAACCACAATCCAAACAAAACCCAAAACCGAAAGTGTGCTCATGCAGAATTTTGAAGAAACAGAATGCAATTGTATTGTTTTGATGAAATTCTGATGGAGCTGTGAACCAAACTTGGAAAGGACTCCTTGGCCACATCCTAGACATGCTACGGGAGGGTTCTAACCATGGCTACAGCCCCTAGGACCGCCAGGATTCGAACACATCCCTTAGAAAATCAATGACAAAAAATTTTTGACACAAAGCTGTAACTCCTTGAAATGTTGATGTCAATTCTTTGTTGTGCGTGTATGGACTTGAACCATTGACCCAAAAACACCCTAACACATTCTAATTCATGCCTAGTAGCAGCCATTTGAGCCTGGAACCCAGCAACATCCTGAAATCAACAAAATTTAGCAAACCCGTGAAGTTGGAAATAAAAGAATTTAGGAAAAATCTGTAGTAAACCTTGCTGTAATTTCGTGATGTCTCATGATTCTTGATCATATATTATTTTAAAATAGCTAATATAACTTGATTGAAGAGCAAAGAAGTAATATATACATGCCTGGAATTTGTTTTGAAGAAAACAAATCAAAACGATAATACGACGCGACGGAACGGAGTTGGTTTCTTTTCTTGTTTTCTGCTGCTACTTTCATGATTTTTAAGCTGCTGTTTTCTGCTACTTTTCGAAGGTGAGGTTGTGGGGATTGTAGGTGATGAAGGTGAATAATATAATAGGTGTTAAAGGTGACATTATATGCCTTTAGTTTGGGAGTTACAAGTCAAGAAATTGAATGGGTTTTTGAATGGTTTCTCCTTCACCTATCTGCCGATTCTTTTCTCATTTTTCTTTCATTTTCTCGTTTCTTTGCTAGACTAATAAAGGTGAGTGTTATAAGGGGTGATAAAGGTGTAATAATAAGCATTAAGGTGGGAGGTTACAAGTGAAAAAGTTGAAAAGCATTTGAATTATTTCCTCCCCTAGCTGCCATCGATTTTTTTCTCCTTTCTACTGCATGTACTCGACAGTTTGCTAAGATAATAATTTGAGGAAAAATGATGGGTATTTTAGTATTTGAATTTACTACTAACTAGTGAATAAAAATGGGGATTGAATTCACCTTGAAGTGCAATTAGAGATGGTTTGAATGGATTTACTACATTTTTGAATTGTCTTGACCAAATATTATTACTGCTTCTTGCATGGTAAAATATTGTTAAATTCTTGTATTTTAAATTGTTCAGGTTTTAAATACTCATTATACATTTTAATGAATTACCACATTAATTTAGAATAAGCTCTTGCATGACATTGCATGGTTTATAATTTAAGTATTTAAATGTTATGTTTAATTTCTTGAATATATTTGACCTATATTAATTCATCTCCATTTGTTTACCCATTTTAATTTAAGATTTAATTAAATATTGAATCCAAAAGAACTTATTTAATAACTTAGCTCTATTTAATTTAATAAATCCTAAAACATTCTTTTTCTTTAAATTAAATTATTCCTTGGCTTAAATTAAATTTAGGAATATTTTCTTATTATTAATCTTATCTTTAATCTCCAAACTCCGGTCCGACCTCGCGTATTCATCCCGAAAAGATAAAACTAAACATCTACCTTTAAATAAATAATCATGATTTAAAACTTTATATTTAATTTAAATAATGGTAATTATGCATGGCTTATACGTACTCTGATTTTCGGGTTCTACAAGGTTCTTGAGTGTCTTCTGCTGTACTGGTAAATCTAATATCTGTACTTCTGGTTCCACTATTGGAATTTCTGGTTCTGGATTTTGAATATCTTTGATACTTGGTTCTGCATCATGTTCACTATCCAATTCCAAGTGAATCATGTCTAACCTGTTACTCAAATTTGACATATTAGATATTTCAGGAGCACTGATTTCCTCATCGAAGACAACATGAACCGATTATTCAACATTGAGAGTTCTATTGTTGAAGATTCTGAAAACCTTGCTCACAGCAGAGTAACCAAGAAATAGTCCAGCATCTGATTTTGAATCAAATGCAGTTAAATAATTTTTGCCATTATTGAGCACAAAGCATTTGCAACCAAACATATGGAAATAAGATACATTAGGTTTACTCCCTTTCCATATTTCATAAGGAGTCTGATTATGCCTTTTGTTGATCATTGTTCTGTTTTGCGTATAGCATGCAGTGTTGATTGCTTCTGCCCAGAGGCGCTGAGAGATATCTGCATCTGCTAGCATTTTTCTAGCAGCTTCTTTAAGAGTTCTGTTTCTCCTCTCAGCTACTCCGTTATGTTGAGGCGTTCTGGCAGCTGAATATTCATGATGAATTCCCTGTTGATCTAAATATAACTCAAGAATTTTGTTAGTGAACTCAGTACCCAGATCACTTCTGATTTTAATAATAGAAGAAGATTTTTCATTTTGAATCTTTTCAGAAGCTTGATCAGGAGGTTACCGGTTTGATCTTTTCCAGCAAGAAATATTACCCAAGTAAATCTAGAGAAATCATCAATAACAAGGGTGTATTTCATTCTCCCTAAGCTCATGATAGAGATTTGACCGAATAAGTCCATATGCAGTAATTCCAAACATCTTGAAGTTGATTTACTACCTTTGTTCTTGAAGCTGGACCTGATATGTTTTCCAAGCTGACATGCAGAACATACATGATTCTTAACAAAATTAATATCAGGCACACCATCCACTATGTTCTGCTTCTTGAGATTATTGATAGACTTGAAATTCAAATGATTCAATCTCTTGTGCCAGAGCCAATGCTTATCAGTAAGAGAAGCAACTAAACATGTAAGAGCAGTAACATGATCTAAGTTCCATGAGACTTTGTAAGTGTTACCTTCTCTCTTTCCAGTTAATACAAAAGACTCAGCAGAATCTTTAATTGTGCATATGTGCTTCTGAAATGCTACATAATAACCATTATCACACAGTTGACTAATGCTAATCAAATTATAACAGAGATTCCCAACCAGTAGTACGTTATTGATAGTTATGTTACCATGGATAATCTTACCCTTACCCATAGTTTTACCTTTTGAGTTATCTCCAAAGGTTATCTTAGGTCCAGTACAACTCATTATTTCAGAAAGTAGATTCCTCTGTCCAGTCATGTGTCTGGAACATCCACTGTCCAGATACCATGTGGAGCTGCTTACTTTAGTTTTCTTCACCTGTTCCTGCAAATACAAATTTTAGTATCTGGTACCCAATTTACTTGGGTCCAAACCTTATTAGTCCCTTAGGAACCCACATTTGTACAATTTTCGGTGATTTTGTACTTCGGGTATCCATAGAGGTGTGTGCAGTAGAGGATCTGTTATTTCTAACAGTATGCATATGTTTGTGTTGTCTAGCCTGTATCTCTTCTGAACATGTCTAGAATTATAGTACTGATAGTTTTTAACCTTCATAGGGGGTTGTCCTCCTGAGTTGAATCCTCTACTGGATCCAGCACTGTGGTAAAATTTTCCCTTAGGTTCAACATATCCCAGAGCATAATTCTTTCTTATGTTCATCTGATTTACATTCTTTTCAACTTGAACAGTTGGTGCTTCAGGTTCATATACCACACTGGATTTAACAAAGTGAATGAATTTCCCTTTGCCTTTATCCAGTTCTGGTGTGGTACTGGTTTCAGAAATGTTTTCATTATTGCTGAATCCGAGACCACTTCTATCTCCGGATTGCTTTTGCAATTCTTGCATCTTTTCCAATGAAACAAAAGACTTATTCCAAGCATTTACCAGAACCGACAGCTTCTGATTTTCATATCTCATTGTCTGGTAATCTGCCTTTACTCTTTCATTCTCGGTTTTCAACTTACTCATCTCCTCTTTCAAATCATTGCAGCTATTCTCTTGCAAGCAAGTGAATTAACTGACTTGATTTTTTAATTTTAGATTTTCAATCTTAACTTCCTCGAATGATTGAGAAAGTCTCGAGTACTGCCCTACCATGTCATGCAATGCTTTAATTAAATCAGTTCGTGTAATTTCGTCAGAGTCAAAGTCGAATACCTCTTCAGATGTCGAGTTTGGTTCAACATCTTCCATAAGACATTTGACCTCTTCTGCATCACTTTCACTGGAATGACTTTCTGAGTCAGAAGACTCAGAACTGGAATCCGTCCATTTAGATTTGCTTTTTCCAGCAATCATCGCTTTGCGGTCTATTCTGAACTTCTTGTCATTCTTTTTGTACTCCTTCTTCTGGTCATCTTTCTTGGGCTTTGGACAGTCATCAATAAAGTGACCAATCTTTCCACAGTTGAAGCACGCCATATCACTAGGTGGTGAATCCTTCTTGAAGTTCCGATTAGGGTTTTGGTAAGCTCGGTGATTCTTCTTCATGAACCTGGAGAACTTTTTTACAAAGAGAGACATAGCGTCAGCAGTCTTTTCAGCAGCCTTTTCAGAAGTACTCTCAATAAATGTAGCAGGTACTGCTTGTTGGATGACTACATCAGCAGCAGTAGAAGTGGTAGCAGCACTTGCAGCAAGGGCCTTGGTTGGTAGGTTTGTTGATGGCTCTTCTCCGCTTCTCACTTCTAGCTCGAACTCGTAGGCTTTTAAGTCGACGAACAAGTCATGTAGCTCCAACTTGTTTAGATCTTTAGACACTCTCATAACCATTGTTTTGATGTCTCATTCCCTAGGTAAAGCTCTCATCACCTTGAGTGTTATTTCTCTGTTGCTATGCTCTTTACCAAGGGCAGCGAGTTCATTAACCAGGCTGCTGAAACGTTCATCAAACTCATTTAGAGTTTCTCCAGCCTTCATTTTCAGATTTTCAAACTTTTGCATTGCTACAGACAGTTTATTTTCCTTGGTCTGCTCATTTTCTTCACATATTTGAATGAGCTTTTCCCAGATTTCTTTCGCAATAGAACACATCTTGATTTTACTAAATGTGTTTTTATCAAGAGTTTTATAAAGAATATCCTTCGTAACATTGTCGATATTATCTTTCTTCTTATCTTCTCCAGTCCATTCGTTTCTTTATTTTTCAACCATTTGTGGAGCACCTTCTGTAACGAACCGTACTTCTCATACTTAAAATTTGCGGAAAAATTAAAAATTTTCTTAAATAAAAACATCCATATGGTCGTCACTCATCATTCATCAAAATAATATTTGAAATCAATGTCGCCAACTAAAATTTACTAAAAGAAAGGCTGCCTCATAATATCTAACATTCAAATCATAGAATCAGAGTGTAAATGTTTTCATGCTTAAAATCTTAAAATAACGTAGGCGGTCCTCGGGTCTAGCCTCCCACTCAGTCCAAACCTGCCCCTTGGTCGCCACCTCCCGTCTCCTCATCAACATAGTCACCTGCATCGATCAAGTCTAGTGAGTCTAAAGACTCAACACGTATAAACTGGCATAACGAGTACTACATAATAAAATCACATGCAACTTTAAAATAGGACATACATAACTTGAAACTTGAACTTGCGTATCAAAACTTGAACATACGTACATACATACTTCGACGTGCCATAACTTAAACTTTTCATAAACATGCTGCATACTTGAACATACTTGCACATACATAACTTCATCATTTTTGCGTAGAGGATGTTTCAAAGCAAGTGACCCATACATAATAAATGCCTGATCAGACACACCACAGTACTGGGCTGACAGGGACGTATCCACTGCCACATACATGAGATCCCTGTTCATAATTTAACAGGCCAGTTGGTCCACGTTCATAATTTAATGCTTCACAACCACGATCTAACCCGTTCATAATTTAACGGGCGGATTGGTCCCCGTTCATAATTTAACGCTTTCCAATCCTAACTTCAAACCCGTTCATAATTTAACGGGGTGGAGAGGTCCTCGGCCACGTTCACCGACTTCCAAACCCATTCATAATTTGGTCACAAGACATTTAGCATACCTCAAAAACTTAAAATATTTTCATTGCACGTCATACATACTTACTTGGCGTTGAGGGATTCGTTGGACTTTGACTGGGGCCGTCGCTGCTGCACATACTAACATGAAACTGCATACTTAACTGACATAACTTAGACGTAGAAATCATACTAAATCTTAAGCTCAATCAATACTTAGGACGTTCTAAGTTTTCCCATGACTCGACCTTGAAAACATCATATTAAACCTTAACATACAACCTCAAACCGAATCCTAAGTGATGAAAGAATGTATCCCAAAAATAGGAGGACACGGACCCCGTGCCTAGGTCCGGGCTTGGGTCCGTGTAGACACTGCATGGTGTGTGTGCCGAAAAGTAAAGGCACGGACCCCGTCTATACGTCCAGGTCAGGGTTCGTGTAGATACTGTGAAGGGAACACTCGGAAATGAGAGGGGCACGGACCCCGTGCATGGGTCCGTGTGGAGGGTCCGTGTACTCTCGGGAACTTGGCACTGCTGAGGGAACAAAGGCACGGACCCCGTGTCAGGGTCCGTCCGTGGGTCCGTGTACCTGTGGGACAAGTAAATCTTCGGAAATTCTGTACGGGTTTTTGCTTACTCGACTAGACCCGATTGTACGGACTATGAGTGGACACCTCGAGACCCATCCTAGCTTGCCATAACCTTAAAACACATTCGCATAGACTCCCAAAGCAACAATGTTCACCTTACGACGCATATCATTCAAAAACGTGGCAATTGACACCGAAACGTTTCCTACGGCTTTAATGAGGTCGAGTGCCTATTGACACTAAACAACCTATCAAATAACAACCCAACATCATACTAAGCATACCTAGACGCAGCAACGATCACCCGTCGATCCCCAACGAAGCCTGCGACCATAAAATCTCAAGAACACATCAATACATAATTTTCTGAAAACGCAGTTTGAGCAGTCCCGCAAAAAACGTCATAACTCACTCAATTTTCATCCAAAAATCTCGAATTTTATATCAAATCGAGGGCATCGAAAAGTTCTACAATTTTATAGTTGAAAGTTTTCTCAAAATCCCGACGGAAAAATCGCAGTTTTCGACAGAACAGTAAGTTACGAGTTTTCAGATCTAAAAAGTATTTCAAAACGCATTCAAACCATTTTCCGCTCAAACGACGAATGTCACACATGAATTTTTACGCATAAAAATAACCCAACATATAATATGACAAGATCGATGCAGAAAGAACAGAATATACGTGCCTTTTGATATTTAAAAATACCGTACGACGACACCGAAGCGGAGATGGAAGCGAGGTTGATCCGGGACGAACGTGACGCGATTTTCTTGGAATAAAATCGAACAAAAACCTGTTGGAAGGTAACGGGGAAGGGGGCGGCTGCTAGGTTTCTTAGAAACCTAGGTTTTCTTCAAAAAGAATTGAAATAGAAATATGTTTGTGTGTGTGTTGTGAGTTGCCGTGTGTTAGTGTGTGAGTTAGGTGTGTGTAAAAGTGTGAGTGTGTGAGTTTAGTGGTTAATTATGGGAATTAAATTGCTTAATAATAAATTGACCACTAATTTAAAGTTAATCAAACACTAACTCCCTCAATTGCCTTAATTAGAATAACAAACCCACACAAAATGCTAGATTTAAAGGTTTTAAACTCTAAAATCACTAAATAAATAAATTAGGTTTTTAAAAATACTAAAACTAAATAAATTATTTAAAATACCTCATCTTAAACTTAAAATAAAATACCACCCTTTAAATTGCTAAAAATCGTCACCGGTTCTTTCCTCGATCCCGCCTCGAATAATCGCCTGAACAAGAAACTCGAAAAACATTTTATCATGCATCAATTAAACATAAATATTAAAATAATGCAATTTCTTAAATCGTGAACTAAAACTCAAGTCAATGAATTAAACATGGATTAAAATCATTTAATAAAATACATAAGGAATTTAATAACTTGCACGCACGTGGTTCACGTGGACCTCAAATTTTCGGGACGTCACAATCTATCCCCCTTAATTTGAATTTCGTCCCCGAAATTCGCTTATCCTCGATAATCCAAAAGTTAGATTCTTAATTCTAGTATCCCAACGATCCACGCTACCGCTGCGCTACTCTGAATAAAATTAAGTCTTATGTTGTCCTTACGTCTCTCCAATCCTAATTAAATTACCTACCAAAAACCTCGTTTGCAAATCACAACTTAAAACGACTTATGGTGTCTTAGTTTTACTTTGCTATTAAACTCGAATTCTGACTTTTCTCACAATTCCCAATATTAGGAATAGAGGTTTAAACTTATCGTATCTTACTTTTTATACCATACCCCTAATGCTCATCGAACTATTACATACGCATTTATGCAGTCCAACCTAAGAGGTCTTAGCACCAACGGTTACTGATCAACTTTCATCCTCAGCAATACACTTAAAAGTTAAATCTTATCTTAATCCTCATATGTTAGTATTGGCCTACAATCCTTGAATCGAATATTTACCTTACGATACAAACTTATATAACTTAGCTATTTACGAGTACATCCCAAATATAAAAATTGCTGTCAACCTTTAATTTCGAGTAACATAAATCCGTAAAACCCCAAAATATATAATATCGATCCTCTCCTTAAATAATAAAGCATCAATCACAAGCTTAAACTATTTTCTTCACGATTACAATATAGTTAAAGCCTAAGACACTTGAGCCTTCCTCATTGGAACGAATGTCCCACTTAGACGTATCCCCAATACTCAATTAATTCTAGCGTATAAAACTTAATAAGTTTCCTTTGTTAATGATGGACTAACTCTAATAAATCAACTCCACTTATAACCAATAGAATTCTAGAATCCCCATATCAAGCTTTTAGATTTCTTATTCAATAAAAATCTTAATATTCATTCATTGATAACTTATGTTGAACACTGCTAATTCCCTTAGTTTTTATTTCACCCAAAATTTCATATGAACAAATATCCCATAAATTTGAAATTCAACCTTACGCAACCCAATTAGTTTTGGATAACATAATTCCAACACACATATTCACTTATTCTCAAGTTTCTTAATAACCTAGGAGGACACGGACCCTGTGCCTAGGTCCGGGCTTGGGTCCGTGTAGACACTGCATGGTGTGTGTGCCGAAAAGTAAAGGCACGAACCCCGTCTATAGGTCCGGGTCAGGGTCCGTGTAGATACTGTGAAGGGAACACTCGGAAATGAGAGGGGCACGGACCCCGTGCATGGGTCCGTCAAGGGGTCCGTGTACTCTCGGGAACTTGGCACTGCTGAGGGAACAAAGGCACGGACCCCGTGTGGGGGTCCGGGTGAGGGTCCGTGTACTCGCGGACAAGAAAACTCACGAGAATTTTGTACATGTTTTGTTTAGCGCTCTCGACTCGATTGTACGGACTATGAGTGGACACCTCGAGACCCATCCTAGCTTGCCATAACCTTAAAACACATTCGCATAGACTCCCAAAGCAACAATGTTCACCTTACGACGCATATCATTCAAAAACGTGGCAATTGACACCGAAACGTTTCCTACGGCTTTAATGAGGTCGAGTGCCTATCGACACTAAACAACCTATCAAATAACAACCCAACATCATACTAAGCATACCTAGACGCAGCAACGATCACCCGTCGATCCCCAACGAAGCCTGCAACCATAAAATCTCAAGAACACATCAATACATAATTTTCTGAAAACGCAGTTTGAGCAGTCCCGCGAAAAACGTCATAACTCACTCAATTTTCATCCAAAAATCCCGAATTTTATATCAAATCGAGGGCATCTAAAAGTTCTACAATTTTCTAGTTGAAAGTTTTCTCAAAATCCCGACGGAAAAATCGCAGTTTTCGACAGAACAGTAAGTTACGAGTTTTCAGATCTAAAAAGTATTTCAAAACGCATTCAAACCATTTTCCGCTCAAACGACGAATGTCACACATGAATTTTTACGCATAAAAATAACCCAACACATAATATGACAAGATCGATGCAGAAAGAACAGAATATACGTGCCTTTTGATATTTAAAAATACCGTACGACGACACCGAAGCGGAGATGGAAGCGAGGTTGATCCGGGACGAACGTGACGCGATTTTCTTGCAATAAAATCGAACAAAAACATGTTGGAAGGTAACGGGGAAGGGGGCGGCTGCTAGGTTTCTTAGAAACCTAGGTTTTTCTTCAAAAAGAATTGAAATAGAAATATGTTTGTGTGTGTGTTGTGAGTTGCCGTGTGTTAGTGTGTGAGTTAGGTGTGTGTAAAAGTGTGAGTGTGTGAGTTTAGTGGTTAATTATGGGAATTAAATTGCTTAATAATAAATTGACCACTAATTTAAAGTTAATCAAACACTAACTCCCTCAATTGCCTTAATTAGAATAACAAACCCACACAAAATGCTAGATTTAAAGGTTTTAAACTCTAAAATTACTAAATAAATAAATTATGTTTTTAAAAATACTAAAACTAAATAAATTATTTAAAATACCTCATCTTAAACTTAAAATAAAATACCACCCTTTAAATTGCTAAAAATCGTCACCGGTTCTTTCCTCGATCCCGCCTCGAATAATCGCCTGAACAAGAAACTCGAAAAACATTTTAACATGCATCAATTA
Organism: Primulina eburnea; assembly: GCF_022965805.1. Taxonomy (NCBI): domain Eukaryota; kingdom Viridiplantae; phylum Streptophyta; class Magnoliopsida; order Lamiales; family Gesneriaceae; genus Primulina; species Primulina eburnea. The sequence goes on from NC_133111.1 coordinate 34,218,037, forward strand.
AACATAAATATTAAAATAATGCAATTTCTTAAATCGTGAACTAAAACTCAAGTCAATGAATTAAACATGCATTAAAATCATTTAATAAAATACATAAGGAATTTAATAACTTGCACGCACGTGCTTCACGTGGACCTCAAATTTTCGGGACGTCACACCTTCAGTAACAGCAATAGCTGTATTTGTCTTTAAGATCTTTAATGGACCGTCTGTGATGACATACCAAATGTCATCAACTTGGGCTGCAAGATTAGATTGCATCCGAATCTTCCAATCATCAAAATATTCCTTTGAGAACATGAGAACCTTGCTAAAATGTGCCATAATTGTTGCAAATTTTCAGAACAAGAGAAATCTGCTTCGATATCACTTGTTGGGGATCAATATAGAGTTTAGAAGGGGGGTGAATAAACTCTCCTCCTTTGATAATAGTTTTTGCAAAGGGTGCTAGAATCCTGTTAGAGATTGTAGTTGTTCTTGTGAAGGCCTAAAAATCCTTACTTTGAAAATTTGCGGAAAATTAAAATTTTTCTTTTTAAATAATAAAAATGCCTCATTCATAACTAAACCGATAACCAAAGTTTGATATTCAAAATGGCAGCGGAAGAAAATATTTGTTTGCGAAATAACAATTTAAGAATATCCAACAACTGATAAAAATTGTTTGAGAAATAAAATAATAAATGCTGAACTGAGGTCCTCGGGTGCCATTACTGCTGACCCAAGCTGGCTCACTGGTCCACGCCCTCGGCCCTGACCTCATCGGTACCTACAACAATCAAGTCTAGTGAGCCTAAAGACTCAGCATGCATATATCGTAGGTAACGAATAAAATATAATTTGCATGGATAAAATATCATGTCATGAGGCATTCTGAAAATAACTTGTACTGAGCAATTATAATACGTGCATGACTGAATTATATATCATAGTAAAAATGTTTGCTCCTTGGAGCCCTGTACTGAAATGGTCTACGCATGTTGCCCCTGCACTGAACTGAACTGATCGGTAACTGGCTACCGGGGAGTATCAAACTGAACTGAACTGACCTGTCACTGGCGACCGGGTGGTACCAAACTGAACTGATCGGTCACTGGCGACCGGGTAAAATAATGCTCCCATAATAGTGAATTGACCACAAGCAATATCGCATAAATCTCAAAAAAATAAATATTTTCTATTTTTATGCACGTAATATAATTAAATGGCAAAAAGAAATATCCTGTATATTTTACCAACTGGATTGGATCGCTCTCAGGCTCGCTGCAACCTAAATATACAATAAAAATATGCAATAGCTTTTACTTGACCACACTATGCAATTAAGTTTGAAAATGCGACAATTACGTCTAACGACTTCGTATTTAATCATGACTCCGAACCAACCTGAACCAACACTGAACCGACGTATAGTCATGATTAAAATACGCTTAAAATTATGAACTAATGCTCTTAAAATGATGAGGGTCGAAATCTATGTGAAATGGAGGCCAAAACAAGAAACGCTCTTTCGAGAGTCAATTTGGCACATCGCACCGTAAATTCTCGTACGACCTCAAAAATGATCCGAATCACAAACAGTCAAAAACACGACCTTCCTAACTTGATGAGGCACTGTCCAGTCCAAGGTCATAGGCTAAAAGCCAACCAAGAACTCAAACAAGCCTCCAAACCGTCACAACAAGTTGCTGTCAAATTCCAGCAGCAACAACTTCGCTTGCATCGCGTCGTTCGCGAGACTTTTGGCCATTGGGGCTTGAACCACCGACCATAGCCTCTCAACAACATCCCAAGGAATGATTTGAACCATGGCTAAGGGCCCTAGGCCAGCTACAATCCGAACCATACCAGAAACACGGCCACACTCCTAGCCGAGAATGAAATCTGCGCGCTTGGGGGGTTTCGCTTCGTTTGTTGTCTCTTGTCGTTCCAGTGGCCATTTTATTGACCATGGCATGATTTAGACATCCAGTGGTAGGGTATGAACCGTGGCTAAGGGCCATAGGCCAACCAAGATTCACACCACACCATCAAAAACCGAGGGACACATGCAGAATTAAAAAGGGGCGAAGGGGCTGTTCTTGCTTTTCTGTTTAAAAACCGATGCAACCATGGACCAAGCCTTGAAAGGACGACTTGGTCACGTCTTAGACATAACAAGGAGATGTTCTAACCATGGCTATAGCCCCTAGGGCAGCCACAAGCAGAACGTCACCCTTTTTTACAGCAAACAAAAAAATCGAATGGAGAAGGGGCATGCTTGGGGTGTTGCTGTCACATGTGAGTTTCCAGCATGTATGGGACTGGACGAATGGACCAACATGGTCTTGACACACCCTAGTACGTGTCTATACGCAGCCTCGAGCCCCTGGAGTCGAGACAACCACCTGAATCATCAACACCACAAAAAACGTGAAGCACAAGGGAACACAGAAAATTCGGTACACACTATTTTCGAAAATGGGCTGAACAAATTTCGGTTTTCATGCAGCAAATTCATGAGTTTGATGTGTATTAAAAATACTACTATGGCTTGATTGAGGTTTGAAAGAAATAAAGACATGCCTTGGTTTCGTTTGAATGAAAAACGAAAGGAATAGACGATACGGCGCGGAGGAGATGGAGTGCACTTTTCTATCTAGATTTCCTTCGATTCTTCCCTCTTGTTTTCTCTACTTTTCTCACGGTTTTTGCATGATTTTTTCTCTCTTGTTTTCCTCTGATTTTCGGTGGTTGTGATGAGGAGGAAGTATAAGAATTAAATGGGAAGACACAAGATTAAATGGAAGGGAAATATTCTTTTCTATCTTTGAGTTGAGATAAGATGGAAATGATTTGCTATCAAAAAGATTTTGAGGGGTATGCTGAATGTATTTGGTCGATGGTTTGGTCTAGGGTCAAGAAAGATTTTGCTTAGTAAAATTATTTGGTAGAGGTTTAAAAGTTGGGAGGATATCTACTAGATGATTTTAAGAGAAGGATAATAAAGAATGAATTATTAAGTTAATTTAAATCTTTTAAATTAGGGGGATGACCGATTTTTTTTTTTTGTTAGAAGAATGGGGTGGGATCTTGCTCAATTAATTAATGTAGAAGATTTATTGGGATAAAATTATCTCTCAAGAAAATGGATAAGGAAAGAATTCTAAGAATCAAGTTGCTAAACTTTTTTAAATCTCCTAAAGGAGAGGGCCGATTTTTAATTGATTAAATGGGGTAGGGAATTGCTTAATTACTAATTATTGGAGAATTAAAAGTGAGGGACTTACCTCTTAAAAATGGATAAGGAAGGAATTCCATTAAAATGTGAGTTGACTACTAAATTTTTAATTTATTTAAATGGCCGAAATCTTAAGGAAATACAAGGGAAAATATTTCTTAAATATTGAATTTTAAATATCTAGTGTTTTATCTACTCATTAAATATTTTAGAGATTAAGGAATTAATTATTGAAATTTATTTACAGCTTATCATCTTTATTTAAATACTTCCTTAAACTCTCTTTTAAAATAATTTAACTTATTATTTATCTTAAATAAATTTTAGGAATATTTTCTAAATATTAAAATTTATCTCTAAACTCCAACTCCAGTCCGACCTCACTGAAATAACTGAAAGAATAAAATTAAACTACTGGCTAAAATAATTAACTTCAAAGAAATCATTTAAATTCTCATGCAATGAAGTCAATTTAATTTAAAATACTAGAATTATGCATAGCTTATACGTAGTCTAATTACGGGTTCTACAGTTCTTGTTCAATAGTACGTCCAGCAGATCACTATGATAAGTGCGGAAACAATCCGATGGAGTAAGGTGAAAAACACTAATAGCAGTAGGCAATAAAACAGTAGTTGTTTCTGGAAGTTCGAAGATAAAATCTTATACGTCTCCCCTTCTTCTGTTTCCAGAAGGTATCACTAAAAGATTTTGGATTTTACAGTACAACACTTGTACACGCCCACTTCTGCAGGGCTTATCTCTTGCGTACTGAAACTCTTAGTAACTAAACACAAAGTGACTCAGTATAACCAAGTTCTGGAAAAGACTCTTTTCCAGTTTACAAACTCTTCTCGAAATATAGTAAGGTGTTTTGCTTGAAGAGATGAGGAAACAACAGTACAAGATGATCTCCAAAGATCAGATGTAAAATATGAAGCTTGTACTGCTTTTCTGCAATTTTGAGCTTAGAAGATGGTGATTGATTCGCGGTTGCTCAAAGTAGCGCTGGATAGATAAAAGATCAGTGGTCATCTTCAAGTGGTTTTGATCCATATATATAGATAACTTGAATCCAACGTCTATAATAAAAAAACGGCTCTTTTGATGTGTGAAAGAAACAACTTTATTCTGATCAATACTCAATTCAGTATACAATCTGATCAATGTCTGAACAAGATACAATCTGAGTCATATCAATAATATCACAATCTAATCGAAATCGTATCTGAATCTGATCAATCTAAATCAACTGATGTTTCGATGGCATAACAATACAATCTGAATAACCCCGTCAATCTGAACATCATAAATATAATTCTAGAACCCATAATCTGTGTCAATACAATTCATAATCTGAATACTAACATAATTTTGATATAGAATCTCAGTCAATATCTTTCAAAAATCATAACAATTACATAAACAGTCTGTTCTTTAATCTGACTTCAATTCTACAATGTCTACGGTAGTAGAAATGCTATATCTGAATCACATGCAATTCTAGCAACATCATATTCTCAACATATCTCAAAACGTAACAAAACTTACGTCCTTGTGTAGCTCTTGGTGAGAGGAGCTCAGAACCGAAATCAGATTTGAATTCTGATAGACGGATCCTTCGTAAATCAAATTCTAAACTTAAGAAATAAGATTCTCTCCCCAAGCTATCGATTCTTTCTGAATAATGAATGAGGAACAAGTGTTATATGTATATATATATCTTGCATGAAAACCAAAACGTGGCTTCATTCTTTGTTCTGCACGTCGCACCGCGGGTGCGGTCCTTGCTGCACCGCGGGTGCGGTCATGCATGTTTATCACATCATATTTCTCGAAAGCATGGACCGCGGGTGCACTCTGTTTTCTGCCGCGGGTGCGGTGTCCTCACCGCAGGTGCGGTCTAGCCAATACCGCGGGTGCGGTGTGGCTACTGGAAAACTGCCCAACTTTCTGTCCATGCACCGCGGGTGCGATCATGTCTGGCACCGCGGGTGCGGTCTTGCAGCTTTCAAAATTCTAATTTTTCGATCCTTGCAACACCTTATAATCTTATCTTATCAATTCTATAATTCTTGGGCATTACATTTCTCCCCCTCTTAGATCTGAGTTCGTCCCCGAACTCACAAACAATCAATTCAGATCTATCCGAAGAGATGTATAACAGAGTTTAATTCAAACCCTCATCTCAATGAATCCGTTACGAAATCTCTTTCTTATATCAACCTTTGATTTCTGAAGAACCTAAAGGGGGGGTGAATAGGTTCTTTTAGGCCCTTTAGCGTTTTTAAAACGAGTTTGCAAAAATTGCAAGCGGAAGACTTGAGGGACAATCACAAATGAATGCGTAAAGTAAGTGCGTAAAATAAATGCGTAGTAAAGTAAATGCGTAAAGTAAAGAGGGATAGAGATGTTTATGGAAGTTCGACGAAGAATCGTCTACGTCTCCCCTTCTCGATGAGGATCGAGGTATCACTATGTCGACTTGGCTTTAGGAGCTCCAAGCTAGCTTTTACAACCACGCCTCGATGCGTCTACTTGGCCTTGAGGGCTCCAAGGATAGCCACGAACTTTACAACCCACTCGAGAGTATTACTTTCACTCTTTTTCTACTACTCTTTTGATATTACAACTCTTTTGATATTACAACTCTTTTAATCAACGCACACAAGAGATAGTAGAAAGCTTTGTAAGAGACAAGAGAGAGTGGAGTGGGATGATTGAAAATGCATCCTCAAAGGCCTATTTATACTAGTCTTGGACGCCAAGGTTCGGATCTTCTGTTTATGATTCGGAACGTCCGATGTGATTGAAATCAATTTGCGTAATTCTGGGATGACTTCGGATCGTCCGTTCTTGACTTCGTAGGGTCCGAACATATGCTTCGGAGGGACCGATCCAGCTTCGTTTCTTCCGAACGGTTCTTTCAGACAGTGTATGACCAGCTTCGGAAGGTCCGAACTCAAGTTCGTACCGTCCGAACATTCCCGCGTTTCCAGATATTTGAAATCTTCAACACTTCGTAGCGTCCGATCATGTCCTTCGTAGCGTCCGAAATCTTACTCAATCAACAGTCAGATCAATTTGTCTCCGCATTCAAGTGATTTGATTGCTTGTGTTCGGAACGTCCGATCACGTTTTCGGACCGTCCGAACTGGCTCCTCGCAGCTTCCGAACAGCTTCCACTTTGCTTCTGATCGGCACCTTTTCGGAACGTCCGAACCAACTTCGGATCTTCCGAACTTAACTTTGTTCTTAGTTTCCTGCATGCCTCAATATAAAACATTAGTACATTTTTAAGCCAAGTTTTGGTATCATCAAAACAAAAACTTTGGGATATGTTACAGCATTAAAAACATTAATCTCATCCTCGAGATTTGTATGCGTTTAAGGCATAACAATCTCCCCCTTTTTGATGATCACAAAACTTGGTTAAAAATTGAGAAACAATAATCAACATAATCTAAATTATTATTAAATAACTCCCCCTTAATCAAATAACAAGTCTAAGAGGTTGAATTAAGGCGAATTTATTTAATAACCATTTAATAGCAATTTTAACCAAATAAATTCTCCCCCTTTTTGTGATAAGCAAAAAGACATAAGCATAAAGAGAGACAAATAAACAGGTAAAATATCCACTAATAAATACAAGTCTTTTATACAATGATGCATAAAGATAAAATAAACAAAAATAACAAAAACATAATCTAAGAATCTGCATCCCGCGACTCTCTATGTCTCCTCATCTCAGCCTCGATGGAATCAAGACGCGAGGAAGTCTCAGTATGATGACGCTCTAAGGTAGACTCCAAAAGGGATAAACGAGTGTCGAAACGAGTCTCCAATCGCTCGAGATACTCAAAAATCCGATCGTAGGGTCCAGAGGGAGCAGGCGGAGTGAAGCCATGAGGAAGGTCATCCATGGTCATCAAAGGTGTGCTAATAGGGTCGGGAACACGCTGATGGGATGTAGAGGGAATATCAACCGAAGGGGTAGGAGTGGTACCCGTAGTAGGGGGACCAGCGGGAAATCCTCTCGTCTGAACGTGAGGAGGAAGGACACCGAAGGGAACATGAAAGTGTTCGGTCGGACGATAGGACGCAAAGATGCGATCCTTGTCGATGGCCCAAGAGGATAAGACGGGATTCCAAGAGAGTCCCATCTTAACAACAGTATCATGGTCGATAGTCTCGCGGGGAGAAATAGACACGGATTCTTCATCTGTAAAGTCAATGCCCAGATGGGTTAGAATCCGGTTAATGAACCGGCCAAATGGAAAAGAGACGCGAGTAGAAGAAGCCGCGTACTCCATGGCGTACATAAGAAAACGGGGAAGGTTAAAAGGACGCTGGGAGACTAAATAATAGAGAATGTACAGATCGAGATATTTGCAAGTGGAGAGGTCTCCACTGCGAGGAACAATAGAAGAAGTGATGAGCTTCAGAACAAGCTGAAGCTGAGGAGGAAGGTCCTTCGCATGAGGACGGTCATCGGCAGGAGTAGGCGGACGACCGAAGATGGTGGTCAAGGCAGTGACTCGATCAAAAGTAGGGTCATTCTCAGTCCAAGACTGAGAAAAGAACTCACTCGGTCCGTCTCGAGGAAGATCGAACCAAGTGGAGAGGTCGGCGGTAGAAAAAGAAATGAACCGACCCTGAACAATGGTAACAACACGAGTGTCATCACCACTAAGAACTAGGGAAAAGTTCGCATAGAACTGATGTATGAGAGAGGGGTAGATGAGATCGGGTACGGAAGGTAGAAAGAAGTTTCCCCAACGTTGAGACTCAATAAGAGTAATCAACGTAAAGAAATTTGCACGAAGATAATCGGTGTGAAGGGTACGACCAGGCAGAATGTTACGGGTTTCGAATTCAGGTGGGATAGGACGGGGGTTGGGTGGTTGGGTAAGATCATGGTGAAAGGCACCGTGACGAGGGCGAACATTTCGGCCAGCTACGTTACGGCGCGGAGGCATAGTGAGTAGTGAGTGTTTTGTGTGGGGAAAGAAAGAAGGAGTGAATGAGCAAATAAATCAGAGGATCCGAACGCCTATTTATAGGCCATGTTCGGACGGTCCGAACATGAGTTCGGAAGGTCCGGAATTTGAACGGAACGGTTATCTGGCAGTCAGTTCGGACGATCCGATTCACAATCGGACAATCCGATCATAGAACGGAGGCTACGAAGCGTAAACGGAGGGTCCGAAGTCTGACAATCAGGCATGGGAAGGCGCGAACATTAAATGACATCGGAAGGAGTTCGGACGATCCGATGTGTGTTCGGATGGTCCGAAGAGGGAATCGGAGGTTCTGGAACCTATGGTCAGGTTCGGACGATCCGAACACGTTCGGTGGATCCGAGGTGAAACGGAGCATCCGAATAAGAGCGGTGATTCCGAAGTAGCCAAGATGAGGAACACCTAAAAAAAATATTTAGCACATAAATGAATGTTGAGCCATAATTATGGATAAATACAATTAATTTGTATTATCCGACATTATAATGCTCACATTAATAATACTCCCCCTCAATTTAACAAATATGTACGAGAGTATTCGACTAGTGTTTACAACTCAATCATGCCAAGTTCACCACGCAAACGAGTAAAAGTAGATTCATCTAGTGGTTTTGTAAAAATATCAGCAATTTGATTCTTGGTGTCAACATAGTGAAGTTCAACATCATTTTGCTCAATGTGATCACGAATGAAATGATGTCGAATGTCAATATGTTTAGTACGAGAATGTTGAACTGGATTCTTTGTTAGACATATGGTGCTTGTATTATCACAAAAGATTGGAATTTTTGAAAAAGTAACACCATAGTCGAGTAATTGATACTTCATCCAAAGAATTTGTGCACAACAACTACCGGCAGCCATATACTCGGCCTCGGTCGTTGAAAGTGCAACACAGTTTTGCTTTTTAGAAAACCATGACACCAAGCAATTTCCCAAAAAGAAACAAGTTCCACTAGTGCTCTTTCTATCCACCTTATATCCTCCAAAGTCGGCATCACAGTAAGCTTTTAAATCGAAAAATGAGTTCTTAGAATACCATAATCCGAGATTTGGAGTATTTGAAAGATATTTGAAAATGCGTTTTAAGGCGAATAAGTGTGATTCCTTTGGACATGATTGAAATCGTGCACACAAGCAAACACTAAACATAATGTCAGGTCTACTAGCAGTCGCATAGAGTAGGGAGCCAATCATGCTACGAAATAACTTTTGGTCAACAGGTTTACCTCCATCATCTTTGTCGAGTCTGACTGTCGTGCTCATAGGTGTGGATGAGGCTTTGGAAGACTCCATCCCAAATTTTTTTAGCATATCCTTGATGTACTTCCCTTGGTTGACAAAGAAACCATCCTTGCATTGCTTGATTTGGAGACCAAGGAAGTAGTTGAGCTCGCCCATCATGCTCATCTCAAAGTGATCCTGCATAAGCTTAGAAAAATCTCTACACAAGTGTTCATTAGTAGCACCAAAAATAATATCATCTACATATATTTGTACTATCAGCAAATCATTATTTTTAGTCAAGGTAAATAAGGTAATATCAACTTTACCCCTACAAAAACCACTAGACAACAAAAAGGTAGATAATTTCTCATACCAAGCTCTAGGAGCTTGTTTCAAACCATACAAAGCCTTATCAAGTTTATACACATAATCAGATAAGTGCACATCTTCAAAACCAACAGGTTGCTCAACATACACTTCTTCTTTCAAATCACCATTAAGAAAAGCACTTTTAACATCCATTTGAAACAATTTAAAGTCTCTAGAGCAAGCAAAAGCAAGTAGCATGCGAATGGATTCTAGTCTAGCAACAGGGGCATAAGTCTCATCATAATCAATTCCCTCTTCTTGACTATATCCTTTAGCTACTAGCCTAGCTTTATTTCTAGTGATTGTACCATGCTCATCTAACTTGTTCCTAAATACCCATTTATTTCCTATGACAGGTCTATCAGTGGGTCTAGGTACAAGATTCCAAACTTTATTCCTTCTAAATTCATTTAGTTCATCTTGCATAGCAATAATCCAAGAATCATCAAGTAAAGCTTCTTCTATGTTCTTAGGCTCTATGTGAGAAAGAAAAGCAAGATAATTGCACATATTAGAAGAGCGAGTAGATACTCCCTTCGATGGGCTACCAATGATGAGGTCCATGGGATGATCCTTGTGTGTAGTCCACTCCTTCGGAAGAGGTGCGTCCTCTTGATCTTTAGGAACATCATCTAGGCTTGTGGACTCCAACTTTTCGCCAAGGATATCTATATCATCATCATCAGAAACAACAGGTCTAGGCAAGCAAGGGTTAGTTTCATCAAATATGACATGAATAGATTCTTCAACTAGTAAAGTACGTTTATTAAAGACTCTATATGCTTTGCTAGAAGTAGAGTAACCAAGAAAGATACCTTTGTCCGATTTAGCATCGAACTTACCCAGGTTGTCCTTACCATTGTTGTGGATGAAGCATTTTGATCCAAAAGCGCGGAAGTAAGAAATGTTAGGCTTTCTCCCTCTCCATAGTTCGTATGGAGTTTTCTTGAGAATTGGCCTTATTGATACGCGATTGATGATGTAACAAGCAGAACTCATTGCTTCAGCCCAAAAATATTTTGGTAGAGAATGCTCACATAGCATGGTCCTTGCAATCTCTACTAGGGTCCTATTCTTCCTCTCAACGACACCGTTTTGTTGAGGAGTTCTAGGACAAGAAAAGTTGTGACCAATGCCTTTGCTTTGACAAAAAATTGAAAAATTTTCATTTTGAAATTCCGTTCCGTGGTCACTACGGATTTGTTTGATCAAAAGATTTTTCTCATTTTCAACCTTTTTGACAAAAATTTTGAAATGATCAAAGGCATCATTTTTGTGGGCTAAAAACAATGTCCAAGTAAAACGTGAAAAATTATCTACAATGACAAAAGCATAAGATTTTCCTCCTAGACTAGTTGTCCTCGAGGGACCACATAAATCTAGGTGAAGTAATTCAAGGGGCATAGAAGTGGATACAAAATTTTTATTTTTGAAAGATTCCTTTGTGTGTTTACCAAGTTGACAAGCATCACAAAAAGAATGTAATTTTAAATTCAGCTTTGGCATTCCGGAAACTAGGTCAAGTTTTAAAAGTTTTTCTATGGTGCTCATCCCAACATGACCAAGTCGTCTATGCCAAAGAATGTTGTCATCAACATTTAATGTTACAAGGCTTTTTATTTTTGAAAAAGATGAAATCTTTAAATCGACCTTGTAAACATTTTCACTTCTATAACCTTTGAAACTAATGGTTTTGTCAGTTGTGAGTGATACAGTGCAATCGTGTGGTGTGAATTTGACTTCATAACCCCTATCGCACAATTGACTAATGCTTAGGAGGTTATGTTTAAGCCCTTTCACAAGAAGTACATCATCAATAATAGTAGAGTTAGATATACCTATTGAGCCGATGCCTTCTATGATCCCTTTGCTGTTGTCTCCGAAGGTCACCGATCCCTTTTCTTTTGGTCGAATGGATTGTAGCAGCTTCTTTTCTCCCGTCATGTGTCGAGAGCATCCACTGTCAAGATACCAAGTGCTCGATGACTTGTCTCCCCTTTGTCCCTACAAGGTTGAGATACAGTTTGATAGTTGGTACCCGTTTCTTTGGGTCCTTTGAGGTTAGTAGTAGTTGGGGATTTGGGGATCCATTTCCAATAACTATTCTTGTTGTGTTGGTGTCTAAGTTTCTTGCATTTAGGTCTTATGTGGCCTATCTTACAACAGTAAGTGCATGTTGGTGGTGTTCTTGGTTTTGCCTTTGCGATAAGACTAGCGAAGTTGACTGATTTCTTTTCATATCCTAGACCTCCTTTGTCGAAGTTACACCTTTGCATGCTCAAGAGGTTTTCTAGTTTACCGCTACTCACATTGAACTTGTTGAAGGCTTTCTCTAAGTCTCTTAGGTTTGTCTTGAGCTTAGTGTTGTCATGCATCCTAGCTTCTAGTTCAGTTTTAAGTTGCTTATTCTCATTTCTAAGTGACTTAGCCTTATTGTACATACTAGTGTAAGCGGAGAGTAATTCATCGTAAGAGGGTACCTCGTCGTCATCCGAGTCGGTCAGATGATCTTCCTTCGCCATGAAGCATAGGGTAGACTCCTCTTCGTTGTCGCTGTCGCTCCACGTGGCTAGAAGGGCCTTTTTCTTGTCTTTGCCGGCCTTCTTCTTGGAGTGACACTCGTTTGCATAGTGACCCTTTTGTTGACAGTTGTAGCAGGTCACTTCCTTCTCAAACTTTTTGTCTTTCTTGTTGAAGTTGGAACTCCGCATGAATCTTTTGAACTTTCTAGTGAGGAGTGCCATTTCTTCATCGTCGCTATCTTCAAGTTGACTGGTCAAGGCGATCCCTTTCGCCTTTACTTTGTCGTCATCTTTCTTTGTCTCCTTCCGGGTAGATACTTCAAGTTCATGGGTCTTTAGGGTCCCATGAAGTTGATCAAGGTCGTAGGATGCCGCATCTCCCTTGTTGGATTCAATGATAGCCGTGCGCTTTGCATCCCATTCCGCCGGTAATGCTCGAAGGGCTCTCCTCCACACTTGTTTAGTTGGGTAGTTCTCACCAAGTTGGGCAAGCTCATTGATGATTTGGGTGAGCCGCCGGAACATGGTGTCGATATCCTCCTTGGGTTCCATCTCAAAGGTCTCGTACTTGAGTTGGAGAAGGTCTATCTTCGTTTCTTTGACTTGATTGGTTCCCTCGTGGCAAATCTCCAATTTGTCCCAAATCTCTTTGGCGGAGGTACAAGCCGATATTCGGTTGTATTCATTCATATCTAGAGAACAATGAAGAATATTCATAGCTTTAGCATTTTGAGAGATAAGTTTCATATCGTCCTTGGTGAAGTCATCCATTCCCTTAGGAATTTCCTTATTATCCACCGTTTTCATGGGGATATAGGGACCTTTCACCGTTATTTTCCAAAGGTCGTAATCGACGGATTGGATGTATAGAGATATTCTATTTTTCCAATATCCGTAATTAGTACCATTGAAAAGAGGGGGACGATTTGTGGATTGTCCTTGGGCATACTCGCTTGCTAGATTGGCCATTTAAAAGATTTTGAAAAACCTTGCTCTGATACCACTTGAAGAACCTAAAGGGGGGGTGAATAGGTTCTTTTAGGCCCTTTAGCGTTTTTAAAACGAGTTTGCAAAAATTGCAAGCGGAAGACTTGAGGGACAATCACAAATGAATGCGTAAAGTAAGTGCGTAAAATAAATGCGTAGTAAAGTAAATGCGTAAAGTAAAGAGGGATAGAGATGTTTATGGAAGTTCGACGAAGAATCGTCTACGTCTCCCCTTCTCGATGAGGATCGAGGTATCACTATGTCGACTTGGCTTTAGGAGCTCCAAGCTAGCTTTTACAACCACGCCTCGATGCGTCTACTTGGCCTTGAGGGCTCCAAGGATAGCCACGAACTTTACAACCCACTCGAGAGTATTACTTTCACTCTTTTTCTACAACTCTTTTGATATTACAACTCTTTTGATATTACAACTCTTTTAATCAACGCACACAAGAGATAGTAGAAAGCTTTGTAAGAGACAAGAGAGAGTGGAGTGGGATGATTGAAAATGCATCCTCAAAGGCCTATTTATACTAGTCTTGGACGCCAAGGTTCGGATCTTCTGTTTATGATTCGGAACGTCCGATGTGATTGAAATCAATTTGCGTAATTCTGGGATGACTTCGGATCGTCCGTTCTTGACTTCGTAGGGTCCGAACATATGCTTCGGAGGGACCGATCCAGCTTCGTTTCTTCCGAACGGTTCTTTCAGACAGTGTATGACCAGCTTCGGAAGGTCCGAACTCAAGTTCGTACCGTCCGAACATTCCCGCGTTTCCAGAGATTTGAAATCTTCAACACTTCGTAGCGTCCGATCATGTCCTTCGTAGCGTCCGAAATCTTACTCAATCAACAGTCAGATCAATTTGTCTCCGCATTCAAGTGATTTGATTGCTTGTGTTCGGAACGTCCGATCACGTCTTCGGACCGTCCGAACTGGCTCCTCGCAGCTTCCGAACAGCTTCCACTTTGCTTCTGATCGGCACCTTTTCGGAACGTCCGAACCAACTTCGGATCTTCCGAACTTAACTTTGTTCTTAGTTTCCTGCATGCCTCAATATAAAACATTAGTACATTTTTAAGCCAAGTTTTGGTATCATCAAAACAAAAACTTTGGGATATGTTACAGCATTAAAAACATTAATCTCATCCTCGAGATTTGTATGCGTTTAAGGCATAACAATTTCAACTCTGGAATAAGACTTCATGAAGTATATTATCATAATACCTCTTAAACTAACTCTGACAGAATCAATCTTGCCATGTTGGTTATAAAACATCCGTCTAAACCAATCCCAGTTCATAACAAACCAATACCAGTAGTTGTTATCTAATCTGCTTATCTCAATCAAGGACATATTCCATCTTCCACATCAAATATCAAATATCATCCGATGTTGGTTTATCAAATTTGTCATTTCTGCTCTATCTTTATTCCTTTCTGAATCTTCTTTATAAGGACTCTGTAGTACTCACTGTACAATGTGTCGTCTGTAACTATCTCAGTATTCTTTTGATAGCTATCACCACACAATCACCCATAAAGTGACAATACCTCATGTCAACTAGCGCTAGCATCCAGCACTACCGCTCTCTGGATATCTTCCATATCTGGATAGTACACTCTGGCTATCCGTCAATCGGTGAAAATTTGCGAAATAACATATGGTATACTCTGCTATATGTGCAAAATAAATCACAATCACAATCTGATACATTTTATTGCAACATTCTGTGCAATCTGACCATTCTTTTGACATCAATATGTGTCATGTGCTCATGTTTGTACATCATCTTGTACAAGCTGATAGATATAGATTGAACAATCTGTCAATCACAATCATATCATATTTCGATCTGGAGAAAATGGCGGTAATTTCATTACGAAAGCCATAGAAATGCACTCTCATTTCTATTCAGAAACATACATATCTGTAATAATCTTCTGATTTATGTCTTCATTTGTTGACAGTTCGTACAATTCAGTACAATTTCTGCCAAAATTTTAGTGCAAATCTGTCACACTGACTTAATCTGTCTATATCACAACTGTCTGTTCGAATATCATACATTCTCAGTCACAAACATGACAACTGAAGTCACTACAGCGCATTTCTGACACTATCTGTGATTTCAACTTCGAACTATTCGGCATAACAATCAGTTAATAATAAAAATTAAAGAAGAAATACCTACCTGGTATTCGGCTCTAACTATCAATATCAATTCTGTTATACAATACTGAAACATTCTGATATCACAAGCTAGTCAATTCATACAAAACACAACATCATATATCTGTTATTCTGATCGATGCTCCATTCTGATTATCAATCAAGCTCTGAACACTCTGATCGCATTTTTGAATAGATGTACCTCTCGAAAACAACTCTGATACAATTGAACTGTGTAAATTCTCAACGGTTCACAACAATCTGTATCATATACGGATTCAAAACAATAGTAATATCAAATCAGATACAAAATATCAGTAACCTATACAGATCTAGTGAGTTCAGTGAACTCATAAAACAATGATGTCTGGTAAATATCTTCATGTCATTCTGATCAACTGTTATATCTTATCTGCAATTAAAATGTGCTCCCACACAATATAAGATATCACGAATACTGATTTAGAACAATAACAATACTCAGCAGATATAAAGCAATAATCGAATAAAATAATCTGCCAAATCAGACACAATAATTTCTGACATTTCTGATATTTCTGAAATCTCTGATCTTCTGACATCGGTATCATTCTCAATCACTGATCCCAATTTCATCTGTGTCAAGGTCAATCTGTCTACTAATTTCAGATATCACTTACTCTGAATACAATCTGTTTCAAGCGGAATTCTTATCTGAATAATTTCTGTATACAATCATCACAGTTCTCAGAATATTCAATCATCACAGTTCTCAGAATATTCGATTAAATAAATCAAATGCTGCAATTATATCAAAATCACATAAATACAATGAGCATAAAATCATCAGAACATTTCTGAAGATACTGACACATGCTAAAGAGAAACACTAAATCAGATGTAACTCCTGGTCGATATTCTTCTACTGATCTTTAATTCATTCTGTACACTCAATATCATTCTGTACTGAATTCTAAAACAACAATCAGTATCTGATCTGAATTAAATTCTGAAATCTATCTTTCTGATATAAAGCAATTCTAAAATCTTATCTGGCAACATCAGCCACTTCACACCTCATTGGCAAATCTGCCAATGCTAGGCTCGATTTCAGTGGATCTACTGAATACATAAGGATGCAATCTGCTCCTTTCTGTACTAATCGAGTCATATACAATACAGATATCAAAGGAATTATAAATCTAGAATCCCTATCGTGGTATCTCCACTGATCAGTCATCTCTGGTCTGACTCTTACCATTTCTGGAAAAATTCTACAATATGTCTGTACTTGTTCAGCATATACATATCAATAATGCGTTCAAATCAGAAAACACAAGTACATCATAATCTATCTCTATTTCATTCTCATCTTACTGTAGTATACACTATATATAGAAATCTCTGATATCAACATTTCCTCAACAAGCAAGGACATCAATACTACGGTACAACCAACCCAACAGATATAGCATATCTCCATGCAACTCAGTCAAAGATATTCTTAACAAATGCATTATATATATCAATACATATGCAATAGAATCATAAAGAATAGTACCTGTTGTGAATTCTGGATCTGTGTTTTCAATTGAACTCTGTTCCCTACAATCTTCGGTAACGCTTCTGGGGACAGACTTTATCAAAGTGTCCCGACTGTCCACAAATATTGCATCTACCAGTCACTCCCTGGCATTGCTCGGTGGGATGTCTCCCTCCGCAACTCCTGCAATACACTTCAGTATGGCTTGGACCAGAAACACTAGAGCTAGATGAACCACTTCCCATCTTCTTAAATGGCTTCTTCCGAGCTTTCAGCAAATCTTGTTTTTCACTCGTACTGCCTCGATCAAATCGAAGAGAGGATTGCTGTGTCTGGGATTGCTTCACACACAACCTCCCTAGCTGTCTAATCAGACTCGCCTCAGCTCTCTTCGCTCTACTCAGGATGTCAGCAAAGTGGTAAGGTCGCTGCAGATTCATAAATGCAACTACCTCCGAATTCAACCCTCTGATGAATTGATTTACTCTAGCTTCATCATTTCCAGCTATCTGAGGAGCAAAATGCAGTAGAGTAGAGAATTTGGCGGTATATTCATCAATATTCAACTGACCTTGGCTCAAATTCTCAAACTCTACTTTCTTGTCCTCTCGGTACGAGACTGAGAAAAATCGTCGATAAATTCAGTTCTGAATATTTCCCACGAAATCACTGTACCTCTCTGTTCCCACATTCTTCGATTGGTAATCCACCAATTCCTGGCGGCTTCTCGTAACTGATAAGGTACCATTTTAACTCTCTATTCATCTGTACAATCAAGTAAATAGAACAGTATTTCTACATCATCGAACCAGTTCTGAAAATCTTCGGATGTCTCGGAACCACTCAGAATCGGCGGCTGCAATAACTGAAATTCTTTCATCTTTTCTTCTAGCTGAGTTTCTGATGCCTCAATCTGTTCAGACGAAGTACTGCCCTTTTTTGAAATTCTTCAAGGCGGTATATCTGATAATCAAACAGATTAGTACATAATCGATACAATCTGTCTTAGCTCTCCTCTGATCATATACCTCTGATCCAGACTCGGTTCTGATTCAGGCTTAACAATTACATGCTGCAATCAACTCAGATACAAACAACATGTAATAGGGAAAACAGTAAATCATGCTAGCACCCATAA
Organism: Primulina eburnea; assembly: GCF_022965805.1. NCBI lineage: Eukaryota > Viridiplantae > Streptophyta > Magnoliopsida > Lamiales > Gesneriaceae > Primulina > Primulina eburnea. Next base: position 34,236,220 of record NC_133111.1, read on the forward strand.
TGTAATTCAACATTATAATAAATCTCATGCTAGCAATCACATGCAAGGAAGAAAGTTCAATCTACCCCGCTCATTCTCTACTATCTCAGTCTAAAAGATCTATCAACTCTGACTATCTCAATCTAAAGAATCTATCGCTCTGATACCACCTGTTGTGGGGACCCGGACGCTAATCATCTTCTTAATCATCGTTGGGATTTAATTATCAGTTCTGATAAACAGGGTCTAAAAATTTTTCTTTTTAAAATGTAAATGCGGAAGGTAATGGAATCTAAATAATATACATCTCAGTATAAAATACATTTCAGTATAAAAGTACAATACTGTACAATCTAAGTCTAAGGTTCGGTTACTAAGTTCAAGTAATAAACCAAATCTACAGTAAGTCCGGAATCACCACGCTAACTCTTCTTCTCTCCTCATCATCTTGACCCCGATCCAGCCCCACCTGTTGTCATGCACACATACAAAACAAGACAACAGCCGGATAACTCCGGTGAGAATAAATCCCAGTATAAAACATGGTAAACATGTATATCCACAATATAATTCATGAAACATGCGGTCATGAATGAAATCAAAACAATAGAGATCATAATCTATGAAATCAAATCAAATAAGCATGTAACTCAAGTCAGATAAACATGCATATAAACAATCTAAATAATGAAACATGCTATCATAAATGAAAGCAATAACAATGGGCTCCATAATCTATGAATCACATTCATCTACGCATGCAGTTCTAACCAAATCATGTCATGAATCGACTCCATGCTGACTCTAGGGATCCCGGTGTGAATAAGACGTCACTGACTGTCACCTACCCTCCCACTCGGGGTGACTGTACATCTTATTCCTAGACTTCGGTCTGAGCTGTATCGACGGCTGCAATAGGAGTCAGAGCTGCTCCTAAGCTGAGATACACCGAACATCTAGAGGTATGACTGTCTGTCAAGACTCTCCTATATGAAATGCAATGCATATACATCTATAAACAGAGCAGTAGCATATCAGCATATAAACAAAGCATATTCATATCAGAATATAACAATAATCTAGTATGTGATTTTATTGGGAAACTCAAATAGGATCTTATTTGAGCTGTGTCTTCTCGAATATCACATGAGTTATATCTTTGTCGTCCCGGTCTGACGAAGACGATGACCTGTATTCAAATTTGTCCATATCCAATCTGCAAAGACAATATCGAATACATAGTATCAATGAATAACTCAATATACAATCTGTTCTGATCAATACTCAATTCAGTATACAATCTGATCAATGTTTGAACAAGATACAATCTGAGTCATATCAATAATATCACAATCTAATCGAAATCGTATCTGAATCTGATCAATCTAAATCAACTGATGTTTCGACGGCATAACAATACAATCTGAATAACCCCGTCAATCTGAACATCACAAATATAATTCTAGAACCCATAATCTGTGTCAATACAATTCATAATCTGAATACTAACATAATTCTGATATAGAATCTCAGTCAATATCTTTCAAAAATCATAACAATTACATAAACAGTCTGTTCTTTAATCTGACTTCAATTCTACAATGTCTACGGTAGTAGAAATGCTATATCTAAATCACATGCAATTCTAGCAACATCATATTCTCAACATATCTCAAAACGTAACAAAACTTACGTCCTTGTGTAGCTCTTGATGAGAGGAGCTCAGAACCGAAATCAGATTTGAATTCTGATAGACGGATCCTTCGTAAATCAAATTCTAAACTTAAGAAATAAGATTCTCTCCCCAAGCTATCGATTCTTTCTGAATAATGAATGAGGAACAAGTGTTATATGTATATATATATCTTGCATGAAAACCAAAACGTGGCTTCATTCTTTGTTCTGCACGTCGCACCGCGGGTGCGGTCCTTGCTACACCGCGGGTGCGGTGCGGTCATGCATGTTTATCACATCATATTTCTCGAAAGCATGGACCGCGGGTGCGCTCTGTTTTCTGCCGCGGGTGCGGTGTCCTCACCGCATGTGCGGTCTAGCCAATACCGCGGGTGCTGTGTGGCTACTGGAAAACTGCCCAATTTTCTGTCCATGCACCGCGGGTGCGATCATGTCTGGCACCGCGGGTGCGGTCTTGCAGCTTTCAAAATTCTAATTTTTCGATCCTTGCAACACCTTATAATCTTATCTTATCAATTCTATAATTCTTGAGCATTACACAAGTTTGTTAATGACTTCCAAAATTTCTCAAGACAAGGTGTCCACCTCACCTCTTACGTGCGTCTACCAATTAAACTAACCATCATCGTACCCAACTTTCCTAAAAATTTTAAATTCTCACAAGGTATAATCTTAACTGTTAAGATTATGACTAAAACTTGTGACACATCAAACTTATGTTCCCAAAAAAAAAAATTACTAACTCAATGTTTATTCTTATTACTTAACTAACCGATCAAATTTACCTTACATCGTCATCACTTTAAATTCTTAATTTGCCCCACATTATTTTACTAATGCTTAAATTTTCACGCCTAAATTGATTCATCCTACAATGTCCTTGGTTACCATTCGTTATAACATTATAACCCAAATATCTAAATATTCTATATTTCCTTCGAGTCTAAATAACCGAAAATTCCTATCATTAAACCGTTCAATTCTCACCTACTACTAAATAAGTTCTCAAATTTCTTAAATTTGTAAAACTAATTCTTACTTTCCTCGAATATCATCCAATTTTTTTCCTAAATCTCGAAAATTCCACAATTACCCATGAGTACTCAGTTTTTACAATTTCATTTTATAGATTTCTCGTATCATAAGGTTCAATAGTCTTAAGTTTATTAAACCCAAAATTAATTCCCATAACACGTCTTACATTTCTATAAATACTTAAAATCCCAATTGTTCCTCAAAAGCTCGCAATTACATCCTTAAAATTTTGAAACTTGCAATCTGGCCCTTACAGTTCTCCAAATTTACATTTTGGCCCTAAAACTCTTCGAAATTTGCATCATTGTCTCTATAAAATTTTCCATCTTTACCTCATTAAACTTTTAGATTCTCGAACTCGAAATTTAATCCCAAAATTTGGTAAATTCGAAAATAGTCCCTTAGAATTTTATTTTGAACTTAGGTCCTCAAATCATTGGTTATTACAATTAGGTCCTTAAAATTCTCAATTCCTGCCATTCAATCCTTAAATCCAACTATGTAGAGCATGCATCCGAAATACTTTCTACAATTTTATACTTCCCAAGAATCGTCGTAGTCTTCGAGTCATTAATCCTTACATGGAATTCTCAAAAATTTAATTCAACTAGCAACCATGAACCATCATTAATTTCTTACAAATTCTACAAGTCCTGAAAACATTCATAATTTTTAAGTTTAACTTATGGGCCATAAGTAGAACATCAGTACTACTAACCCAAAAATTAATATAGTCAAATAATTTACGACCTCTCCTAATGCACAATAGCAAAATTCTTATTTATGTCCGGTGGGGGTGGAGGTGCATTTCCCTCCTACCTCTGATGCTCACTGTCCTCATGACGGCGCTCATCATCCCTCGCGCTAAACAAGGCGTCTAGGAGGCATATTGTTCCATACATAACTCATACGTAACCAACATGCATAATTCCATTATTTCTTTTAAATTTAAATAAATACCGCATAATCAAAATCTGAACGTAAAATATTTCATGAAACATGCCGTTAAAATATTCATGCTTTAAACAAAGTGCGTAAATGTAAAACTTACAGACCGAAGACGTGACTTCATGAGCTTCTCGAGGTCAGTAGTAGTGCAACTCTTTACGAGAACATAGGCTCTGATACCAGCTATAAAGGCCCGAAAATTCGTGTTTGAAAATTTGCGGAAAAATTAAAATTTTTCTTTTTAAAATAATTAAAATACCTCGTTCATAAAATAAACTGATAAATAAAGTTTTATGTTCGAAATAGCAGCGGAAGTAAATGTTTGTTTGTAAAAATAATAATTTAAAATAATCCAGCAACGTGAAAAATGTTTGATCATAAAATAGTAAATGCTGAAAAAAATGAGGTCCTCGGGTCTCACTACTGCCGACTCGAGTTGGCTCACTGGTCCCCGCCCTCGATCCC